>NW_023416311.1:71852696-73240821 GCF_014176215.1 Rousettus aegyptiacus | reverse complement strand
CAGCACGTAGTTTGTTTTCCCCTCCTGTCCAGTATTTCTTTTTCTGATTCCATTGTTTGAGAGTTACTATTTACAAGTAAGCTTGGAGATAGTTTGGTAGTAGCCACACAATTTCATCCATTTAGCCTTGTCATGAGTCATGCTGGAAAGATCTTGAAGCTGGTGAACATTTGTAGGCTAGTAAATATCTTGTGGGTACTTTAATTTACTTTATAGCTTTTTTCCAAGGCTGGTCTGAAGTGGAAGAATCGGCTCTTCCTTTAAGTGACAGAAGTAAGCCATTCTCAAGTAAAAGGAACACATATTTAAATTTATGATAGCTAAGCTTGGCTGCAACAGCAACATTCTTGTTCTAGTTTGAGCCTGGCAGGCCACTCTAATATTTCTGCTTGGGCTGTAGATGAGAAATCTCTTTTATTTTCTTTTGTTGGGATCTTAAAAAGCTCAAGAATCTATTTTTCACTTGAGACTTTTATAAAACATACAACAATAATGTGAATAGTCAGGCTTTGCCCAGACTGACAAACCAGTAAAGACAATATATTTTACAGCATGTTTATGATTCACTGCCATGATACTGTGACATGTAGCCAGTTACTTTTTTTTTATACGAAGCTAGATTTACCGTCAGATCCTAACAACACATTACTCTGTTCTAAACTACCTGTTCAATTTAGCAACATCTCTAAGTCTCGATTTTCATATCTTTAAAATGGGAAAATAATAAGACATACTTTGTAGAGTTATTGTGACAATTAATGGGTCAAAAGTAGAGCGCCTAGCATAAATCCCGGGATGTAGCAGCACAATAACAAATTTTAGTTCTTGTTTTTAGTATTAATAAATACTAAATGGATTGTTAGTCACATTTAGAAAACCGATCCCTTTGAATACCTGATTTAAAATTTGACATTCTCTCCTCAAAAAAAATACACATATGCATAATTTTTGCATATAATTTCAGAGGAACCATGGAAGCCCTGAAGCTATCCTTTTATCTCGGTTTAGGATGCCCCAGTATAGAGTGTATCTCAGCCTCCAAAAAGAATATATGATTTTCAAAGGCTGAAACCATGTCTTCCAGTTTTTCTATTCCCCATAGCACCTATAACGATGCCTATTACTTGGAAAAACTCCATAAATATTTGAAAATCTGTTGGTGCCAAATTTTAATTCTCCATTGAATGTTGGAATTAAGTGCTAAAAATTTGGACTTAAATTTTGTTATTAATGGAGGAAAAAAAATAAACGTTGCTTTCGTGATCTTGAGAAGACTTGATGTTAGTACTACTTTTGCCCAGAACATGAGTTATCAATTCCAAATTGGACACTTGGTTTCCAAAATTCTATGGCCAGTTCCAAGGAAGGACATTCAGGACCTTAGCCAAGTTACACTAGCTGGGAAGAGAGTGTGTTCTCAGCCAATGCCTGCACCAAAAGTTCTTCATGTTTTGTGCTGACAACCAGATGTCACAGTGCCCAATTGCAATGGTTTACATTAGGTCAAGTTTGAAACATGTCAATTTAGAGCAAGTCTAACTTTTGCTAAATGGGCTAGACATTGAGCCAAAAATTCAATAAGGACTTTGACAATAATTAACTTATATTACCGAACACCTTCGTTAATGTCGACACACTATAAACACATGTTCCTTTATCCAAAAGAATTGACAAAAGGGTTATTTTTCAAGGTGCAAATGTAGTCACATGACATGACCTACACTCTTTGTTTCTCCCTCCCTCTCACCCATTCTTTCAGGATTTGGTGGTTTCTCTTCCCCACTGCTCACCTCCTTTTACTAGTTGTGGCGCATTTAGGAGGAAGAAGATACTAACTCCAAATAGAATATTATTTTTAGTTCTGTTATTGAAATTGGTTTCTACCTTTCTTGAAGTCATCTATCAATTAATTATGACTCTAACACTTAATAATACAAATTGAAAATGCAGCAATAATAGCTAAAGAAAATAAAATAAAAACTAAAGTCTGTTTATGCAGATCCTGTCAAAATGAAAGCTCAGACTTCAAAATTCTTGTTCCTTTTTCTTTTCCCAACACATGTGTGAGAAACCCTACACAGGTTCTTTATTCTGGGACTTTATGTTCTTCAAACTAAATGACTCTGGCACCCTGCACACAAGAATGGAAAGCAGGCTGGTGAGCAAGTGCTGACTTGTTTAAAATACTGCTGAGAGCATTAGGAGGGGAGATGTGAGGAGCTATGAGCATATTTTGCTAATTTTGACATTCTCTTCTGCATAATCATCTCTCTTTGGGAAAAGAAGTACAGAGTAATGTTTTATGGGCTTACATGGCAAGGGGGAAAATAACTAGCTAGTAGACTTTCAGCACAGACTCCTTATAATGACCTTAAAACACAGAAGTTAGTACAAAGCCAACCACTAGTCCTCCACAGGGCATGATGTACACATGCACTGTCACATATATATGCACACACAATTGGGGACACATCCACATACGCACACGGACTTCATGACACAAAATCAAGCTTCTACGTATACAATGTATATGAAAACATACTTTAATAAAAATAATTCTTGAGCCCCAATGTTTGGTTTCTGCACTCCCACCGATAAATAAGTCCCTCTCTCCTAGCTCTTCAGTGCTCTTGTCTGCAAGTGGAAACCAAGAAGCCCCTCAGGACGCGGCTTCCTCTGTGAGCAATAAGAATGTTCAGGCACCATCTGGTTGCCCAGACTCTTTCTTCCCCCATGCCCCTTATGCACGGCCTCCCTACTCGAATGCCAGCAAGAGCACCAGTGCTTTCTCCAGTTTGTTCCCTTCCTCCTGTAGTGACCAGTGAGGCCTGTTCTGGTCACTAGTGAATTAAACTTTCTGCTTTCTTATCCAGCCCCACCCCTTAATAATCTTGCTAATATATAATTTATCTTTGGAGAGGAAGAAATAAGAAGACCCAGTCAGTAAAAGCTTGTGTTTAGAACAAAGCTTTGACTTAATAACTAGAATGAGGAGCAAGTTAGATAAAATTGAATTTGCTTAGGCCAAAGTCTGGAACTGTTGTTGAGCAAAGTGAGTGGGGTTATGTGGTGGATTTGGGGTCTGCGAGTGGAGGAAATCTGCCCTGCTCTGACTCCCATTTGGAGAGTTGGAGTCTCCACTTTGCATTCTTTGAATAGCTCTAACAAGCAACCTGGAGCTTGGCTAAAAGCCAACAAGACCTGGAGCATCCAGCAAATCAAAATACCATTTTTTCCTGGTTCACAATCTCTCCAAGTTTCTGGTTTGAAATTTCCCTTCATCAAAACCATGAGAATTGAATTATCTAATTTGATTGGTCAGATGTTTAATACTTTGAGAGGCCGTAACAGCTTAATTTGTAAATATCCTCAATGATAGCATCCTTTTACCCTTTGAAGGTGGTTTTGAGGGCAACCAAAAGTCATTTAGGCTTAAATCTGAAGACTACAATTGGTCATCAAGTTGGTTATCTGTAGGCAGCTAAAATGGCTACTTCAAATTATTCTTTCTTTTAATGCCACCAGCATACCTCTCAGTCAGAACCTCCCTTTTGCATACTGATATCAGAAGCCTGAAAAGTGTTTACTAAGCAGCCACACAGCTGAAAGAACCAACAAGTTGTTCTTCCTAGGCTAAGGGAGGCAGCTCTTCAAGAAATCAAAAAACCTGAAGGTACCCCTGAAGCACAGGGTTTTCCTTCTTCCCAACCCTGGGAAATGCATGGCTATTTCCAGTGGGAATTAGTGATGTCTGCCTGTTTCTCTCCCTAAGAAGATGACTAAATTCCAAAAGGAGAAAAACCTTCTCTGATTTTATCCTTTTCTTTCTTCAACATTCTTCTGAATTAACAATTCCACATCCATAACAAGAAATCATGTATTTAAGATTTGTTTTGAATATATGGATTTGTGAAGAGGAGGTAGATTTTAAGAACTCAGCATGTGTATTAGAAGATTGCTTAGGTGTCTGCCTGGGGTATACCTATCAGAAAGGGCTAACAGTAGCATTTTAAACAGCAGTATCAGGCCCACAGAGAGAGTTATTGGCAAATATCCTTCAAATCCCATCACCTTCCTACTCCGAACACCAGCGGTGCTCCCCATCTGGTTTTCCGATGGCCATACAGGCCAGATGACACTTGTGTAACCCCCTATCATGGGCATTCAGAGGAAACACACAAATGAGGGTCTTAAGCTATAATTCCCCTCATCAAGAATGCATGTTTGTGAGTTAGGATAAGGTTATTAGAAGGCTGACATTAAATATGCTATCACTTATATTTTTTTAAAAAACTATTTAAATGTTTTAGTTACTCCAAAAGTGAAATAAACCATTTATATGTCAGTATTTCCAAACCATAGTAGCCAATTGCCTGCCACACATCCCATCAGATGATAGAATATGGTATCATAGCAAGCACATGATCTCTGGGTCTCAGTCCTTTACTGTGTAATTTGGTCAAGATACTTATCCTCTGAACCTTGCTTTCTTTTGCAAAATGAAGATGCTACTAATTCATAATTCGTGAGGGTTCTGGGGCTATAAAATGCTCTAATATATGTAAAGCTTTTGGCATAATATTAACTATTAGGAAAGCAATAGTATGAATAATTCAGTTGTGACAAAGGGCTGTGGAATATTATTCACCCTATTAATCTATTTCTTTGACAATCTCTCAGTAACCTAAGATCAAGCACATGTGTCTAGCCCCAGGATTGGCAGATCACAACCCACAGGCCAAATTCAGCCCACCTGTTTTTCGCAAATAAACTTTACAAAACTCACTACCTTACTGTTGTATATATCTGCTTTCAAGTTGGAATAGCAGAGTTGGGTGCTTGTGGCAAGAGAATATATGGCCTGCAAAACCTAAAATACTTATTCTCTCGTTCTTTACAGGAGAGTTTGCCAACCATTGTTCTAGCTTGATGTGAGACACTAATGAGATCCCAGCACAGCCTATATTAATATAGCTTTTCCGCAGACCAACTATATTATTTAGGGGGCCCACTGCAAAACAAAAATGCAAGCCACCTTATTCTAACAATATTAAGAATTTAAAGAAATCAGGCACAGAGATCTCCTGAGTGTGGAGCTCTGTGCAACTGCAGAGGTGACGCACAGTGAAGGCAGCCCTGCCTTTATGTTCCCTAGATTTCTCTTCTTAATATGAACTCAATTTTCATTATGATCTCCAAAGGACTGTGGAAGAAAAATCTAGAACAGAAAAAAAAGTATTACCAAAGTTATGCTACAAAATAATCCCAGCTAAATGAGGCTTAGAGTTATGTAGTGAAGAAATAACTGTTCATTTGAAACACCCTTCACTTGGAGCAGTTTTTCCTGTCTGTTCTTTGTATTAACTTATTGTCTTAGATTTGATCTAGTTTTTTAATGATATTTGACCAATCATAATACTCTATCAATCTTGGTTAGCTGACCCAAGGAGAGTTGTCCTATTTGGTGGTTGGAGTCTGACAACTATTAATGCATTTTTCCTCGAACAAAAAAAAAAAAGAGTGTTTGCTATTTTCACCCTTATGAAACTAGAAAATGTGTCCTAACAGCCAGAATAGCAACTCTGAGCTTGTTAGATGCAAAAATTCAAAACAGAGTAAAAATACTCAAGTTGTCTTTTTCTCATCTTTTCTATAAAATATCACCTTCCATCCAGATTCCTAATGCACAGTCTTTTTAAATTAAAAACAATAAAAATTACACCATTTTTTTTTAAAGTTTATACTTTTAAAACATTTAAACATTTCTGTCCCATCAAAGTCAAGATTTAAGAAGGCTCAGTGATTTGAGATAGGGTAGGAAATTATTTTGCTTTCTTTCTTTGCTGGTCATACTGATAAATGAGAAGCAAGTCAAACAATCTCCCTCTTCTTGTGTCATTTATGCTATAGTAACATGTGGGATAAGACGCAGGAGAATTAAAAAGAATATAAAGCTAAGCAGACCCTCATTAGATCAGCACCCTTTCCAGACTCGTGTCTTGTCTCTGGGATAAGCAAAGATGACAAAGCCAATGGTGGAACAAAGAGTGACAGTCTTTTGGAGACAATCATTGCTATTCCCCACTTCCCCACAAACTTTCCAAGGCCAAGAATAAAAGCAAGTTTAGCTGTATATTAACTAAATGACAAGACCTATTCTCTCAGCCCTTCCTCTGTTCTGTACCTCTCGAGGCCCTGCTCTCACATTTTAGGTTATTTGATTTCAGTCCCTTGAAGTCAGGGAATTTTGCATAAATTTATCAAAAGTCAGTCAAGTTTTTGTATTCTTGTCTGTACAACTCCTCATGACTGTCCAGATTCCACAGACACATGGCCTCCTCTCAGCCAATCAAACCCTCATACACTGTAAAGACATTGATCTTAAGATGCAGAAAGAACTAGAGATTATGCATGAGAGTGACACACTTGAGACCATCAGTATCCCAAACATGCCTGGCCAGGGTGGCATTCTCATGACATTCTTCCTGCAGCATGGTTTGAGTGCAACTTTCCTTCTGACTTCCTGGAGTCCAGCCTTCCCGTCCATTTTGTGAGATCCTTGGTATCCTTTCAGTCAATAACTTTGAAGTTTTAGTTCACCCGAATTGGCTTCCGTGATTTGTAACCAGGAGCCCTAGATGATGCAGCTGATCTTTAAGAAGCTTGGCAGTACAGGAAAGGAGAGTGATAGTCCAATAGTTTAAAATGGGTTTATACCCCCTGGTGGAGTTGAGAGCATCTGTGCTGGCTTGGCATCCCATCAAAGTCACCTGCTTCTCTTGCCAGTGGAGAGTCCTGAGTTCAGTGCTATGTAGCAAGCAGGCCTGTCCCATTCCTCTGCCATTATTTTAGAGTTCAGAATCAGAAAGAAAAAATTGTCGGGTAAAAATAATCATTCATTTCCATCTTTCCTTCTTCAGGGTAGGAATATGTAGTAGTTATTAGCAAGGGTTTTAAAGGTGGATAGTTGGGTTCAAATTCCAGCTCCACTATTCACAAGTCCTCTGATTCTCCTTAAGCTCCATTTTCTCACCAGTAAAAAGTGTTGTGAGAATGAAAAGAGCTCCATGTAAAGCATTCATAATAGTGACTAGTACATAATAAGTGCTCACTAAACATTAGTTGCAATTGTAATTTCAATCTCTACACAGTGCTGGGTACCTAGCATTTTCCCTGTTGTAGTAGGTTACTTGAGTGGCAAAAGTGTCAAGTGCTTCTTTTAATGTGCAGAGAAAATATATTTTTAATGCTACGATAGGATTTCACTTGATTCAGAAGCCCCAAGTAGAACATAACCAATTGTTCTGGAAAGTGGTGTGGATACTTATAACTCAATCTCATTGGCAACATGAAGTGAGGCCTCTGTTTCATGGGCTCACTTGGCATTTCATATGGTTGCCTGTGGCCATTTTGTTCTAAGCACAGTTTAATTTGCCATTTTGAACCAAATAGAGATGGCTGATGTATTCAAGTAAACATTTCTCTTTATTTTTAACAGATTTTAGTGCATTTTGGTAAAAGCAAGGGAGATTTCCAGGATTAAAATGGAAATTTCTAGAGTTGCTGGTTTTGAAGACTGAAAACTGCTGAGTAATCACATGACCTCAGGCAAGGGAACTATTTGACCACGGCGAGGAGAAGTGACTTAAATCAAATCTTATTCTAGTAAGTAATATAGACTACCTGGCCCCTTTCGTTACGTGAACAATCTTATGTCACATGACCACCCCACCATTCTGGGAGTGAGGCTTTCTTCTCTGGAAAATACAGACCTTGTGTCACAGCCCTGTGGTAGGGAAGCATGTGGCCCTGTGTGTGACTTGGGAAATGTACATTGGTTCCCCAGCAGCTTTCCCTCATGAACAAAATCAGAAATCTACCAAGAGTACAAGGAAGTTAGGGTCATGACCTGCCAAGGGGAAGACTGAACCTGAGATGTGTGCGTGTGAACAGGGTGACGCCATACAAGTGGAAAGAAAAGTCAAGTGCTGAGAGGCCAAAGTGAAGACAGGACCATGGAGTTAGACTACCGGGGTTTGAATTCTGGCTTCAATATGTATAAACTGTGTGACATCAAGTAAATTAGTTGAACTATCTGCGCTTATCCACCACCTATAAATTGGGAATGAAAATAGTAGTATCTATCTCATAAGGCTGTTGTGTAGATTAAATTCGTTAACATATGTAAAGTGCTTAGAACAATGCCTAGCACATAGCAACTCTATATAAATGTTAGCCATGAATATCAGTGTCTTCTGTTATTACCATGTTGAAATGCTTTGCCATGTCTGAAGCAATATGCAAATATAAGACATTGTGCTGTATTGATCTATATATGAGTTTGCTAGGGCTACCATGACAAAGTACCTCCTTCTAGGTGGCTAAAGTGACAAATCTATTTTCTCAGTTCTGAAAGCTAGAAATATGAGATCAAAGTGTTGGCAAGGTTGATTTCTTCTAAGATCTCTCTCCTTGCTTTGTAGAAGGTTGTCTTCAACTGTGTGTGTCTTCATATGGTCTTTCCTCCGTGTCTGTGCCCTGGTCTCTTTTTATAAGGATACTAGTTATATTGAATTGAGTTCACTCTAATGACTTCATTTTACCTTATTACTTCTTTGAAGACTCTGTCTATAAATATAGTCACATTCTGAGGTGCTAGAGGTTAGGACTTCAACATAGAAATGTGGGTCAGTTTGGTTAAGCTGAAATTATTTCCCTTATCTAAAGGGGTCTTGATTAGAGTTGAGCAAAGAGGTACTACTGTACAGTAGTCATACTCTCTGGAGTTCATGCTGGTTAGTAGAAGTGGCAGACAGATACTGAGATACCAGCAAGGTCCAGCTTATCCTGGCTCTCCTCTTCTCCCCAGCCCCTTTTTCAGATTGCTGACCTTATACACCAAAAGTGACCCTAAGCCATTACCAGATATGAGGCTGAAGACCCACAAACTTTTCCCATTCCCCTAATGATCTCACTTTAGAGGCTGGATAATCCTCTGACCTTCCATAATTTTGTAAAGTCTAATTACAAAGAATCTTTTTTCCTATTACACTCATAATGACCTGCTTATGTGACTGAACCCTATCCCTATACAATACTATACAATAACAATAATAAATAATAATAATACATTATTATATTATACATTATTATTAATACATTAATAATACATTATTGTTAATATTATTATTTATTGTTGTTGTTGTTGTTGTTGTTATTTCTGGATATACTATCACTAAATGTGAAAAGAGCCTTGCCTCTTTCATAAGCATGCAATTGAATTTCTTCTAATTATCTCAAGCCTGAGTTCACTCAAAAGTCCTCTGAATTAGTCTTCTTCCTTCCAACTCTCCTGGCTCCAATATGTCACACAAAATCCTGCCAGATAAAATTTCTTGACCCACATTTATGTCATCAAGTGACAGTCAAGAAAAGTCCCCAGACGACAGCTGATTAGCAGGCCTAGAGAACAACAGGTTCAGATTAGAGCGAAAGAATGGAAGGTTCCCAGAGGGAAATCTCCAAAGTAAAAAAAAAAAAAAGAATAGATGCAAAGTATGAGAGATATTATGAGGGCAGTTTACAATGCCATTGGGTCATTGAAATAAAAATAATAATGGGGCACAGAAAATTAAGCAAAAATTTTTGAATAGTTATTACTTCCGGAACATATAGAAAGCTGTGCAAGAAACAAATATACTGAAACTACAACATACTCAAAGGTGGAGACTTTTGGGCATAATATAACATCATGACTACCGATATAACCTTAGGTCATAAAATAAATACATGGAAAGAATGAGAAAGGAATGATATGGCATGTCAGGAGATAGGCTGGAGCATATAGAAGGGTTTTCCAAGACAACTCCTTAAGCAAGTTAGCCTGTGATGGGTTCGCTGAGAAATGGAGTAGTAACTAGAGGGGCATATGGGACAAGGGAAGAATTTGAGGAGATACAAAAGCATATTTGTATACTTTGGAACTGATCCAAGAGAAAAAAAAGATCTCATAGCAGAAGAGGAAATAACAGAAGAATATTTGAGAGAGGATAGGGGACAGATTCAGAGTCCAGATGGAGGAGCTGGGCTTTGCTAAGAGCAGGGACATGTCATTCATTGTATCAGGTGGGAAGAAGAAGGCAGATGCAGATGCAGATTCAAGGAGGTGCATCAAGAAGATGAGGATGTCTTCCTCTTTTTCCCCTCATCTCCATCTTGACTTCCTTTAGGTGTAATGTCTAAAAGCAATGGGGAGGTCAAAACAAAGTAGAAAAAGCTGGTCCAAGAGGAGGAGGTTGGAACCCAAGACAGAGATGAGTAAACTTGCTGGAGTCACACAGCTAATTAGTGACAAAGCCGGGACTAGAATCAAACTGGCTCTAAGCCTAGTACTCTTTCACTACCAAATTACCATGTAATATTGAACAGATGGGAACGATTAAGGTTTAGGACCATTATAAACACTAACACAACCCAAGTTTCATGAAATAAGGAACCAAGTAGACATATAGCAGAGAGTTTTAAGCCTCAATTAACAGGAAGTGGTAATTTTACCCACTGTGAGCCCATGATTAGACTAGGTTGGATTGAACTAAATTGTAAACTTTTAAAAAGTACTACTTTCAGTGTTTTCTAACCCAGCTGAGCTGGGAGAAGCCCTGGCTGCACGAGGTGGCACTCAGGGAGAGGACTGAGGTAACCATCAACCAATAATATTTATCATCTTGAACTCAAATTAACTCTTTAAATTACACAGATCCTCTGGCAATAATTTCTCTACTCCATTCAGAAGCACTTATTAAATGCTTACTAAATATGCTGAATAGTAGAAAGTGCCTAAAAATAACAAATATTGTTTCACCTCCATACCCATAGGGCATTTGCATTTATAATTTCAATTACAAGAGGTTTTTCCTCAAAATATTCTTTTTTTAGACTTCTCCCTTATGCCATTTGTGTGGCTCTTATTCCATTTGCAACAAATGTCTTTCGTTGTTCTATATTTAAATTTCCAATCTATCTTAGACCCTGGTGTTTATTTTGATTATCTGTTGTTCCAGTATTATTTTCCCTCAACTTCACTTAATGTGATGGATGTTGAATTATGAATGCTGGCATTGGTCAGGCAAGCCGATCTTGCTATTACATAATTTTGCATGGAAAGGGGAAATTTTTATTAGTGCCCACTTTGGCAAGTTACCATCACATTCTTCTAACTTATAGTCCCCTTTGCATTAAAATCCTTCTGATGCAGTGTATACAATCAAAAGTCATTTCTAAATATTCAATCAATATTTTCTGTTTCCCCTAAGATTGAAGCCCAGCACTCTTTGTTCCCCATGCCCAGGACTGAGCCCCTGAACCAGAGGAGACCTGGAAGAATTCTATGAATTGCCAGATTGCCCTAGGTAGCAGAGGGAAAATACCTCAATGGCCAATATTCAATCCCAAGTGCAAGAAACTGAATAAATATTAATGGGATAGATGGATGGATGAATAAGTGGATGAATAGATGAGAAGCAACATGCTCTCTTTTCCCAAAGGGAGAATAAGCTGGGGCCCAATCGAAGAGACACCCCAGCTCTGGATAACCAGGTGGGTCTCAGGCAAGATAGAGCAGGAGGATGATAAGGTGCTAACTGTTTAAGTCCCACCATGGCTTATGCTTGAAAGAAAAATTATAAAAGTCAATGAGGAATTGGGGAAGAAACCAACACTTGCAGGAATAAAGAGAAGTTTATAGCTAAAAAACATTTCATCATGTATCTTGAGAAGCTAACTAAGATGCAAAGGTGAGTTGGACAAGAAGGAAAATTAGATTGAGATTGGGAGATGTTCAACAAATACACAGTGATTGATTGGATAACTAGAAAAGAAAAATAAAAGGTAGGAATACAAATTAAATATAAGATATGTTATCATGAAGTTTCACCTGATTTCTGTGCTCTTAAGAATATTGCATTGGTATGAAGCAGAAAGTCTTGTTTTTAGGGCCCAGTGTCCCACTCCCTGCCACACACAATTTTGTCCACACCAATAAGTTCATGCTGACATCCTTCTCACCTGGCTACCAAAGGGCTACTTTTTCCATCACAGTCTACCCACTTCATAGAATACTCCAAGAATTAGATATTTCTTCCTTCCATCAAAAATATTTTTCTGGGTCTTACTCAAGATCCTAAGAATAATAAATAGTTAAACTGAAAATCTCTTATCATTGGGTCATTACCATCAGTGGGGAAAAAAAGGTTATAATTTTCTCATCTTAAAAATAAGAAATGTATAGATCTCACCTCCTCCTCTAGCTATAATTTCCTCTGCTCCCCATTTCTGTGTTCTTTATTACAGCAAAACTCATTGAAGTTTTGTCTATACTTGCCATTTTCAACTTTTCTCCTCCAGTTCTCTCTTGAATCTACTCTATTAGTCTTTTGTCTCAACCATGTTACTGTAACTGCTCTTCTCAAAGTCACTAGTGACCTCTAAGTTTTTAAATCCAGTGATTATTTTCAGACCTTGGTTTACATAATCTATCAGTATCATTTGATACCACGAATTGTTCTCTCCCCATGAATACACTTTCTTCACTAGACTTCCAGGGCACCACCCTGTTATTTACTGGTCACTCCCTCTCTCGACACCTCTGCTGATCTCTTCATCAACCTGTCCTAGTTATAGCCCTATCGTCTTTTGTCCTCTTCTCATCACTCATTCTCATGGTGATCTCATTCAGCCTCAGGGCTATAATGATCCTTTATATGCCGAAGAATTTATATCTCTCATCCCTATTGCCTAATTTGAAACCTCCACTCAGATGTCCAAAACTCCAGATTTTTCCTTCCATATATACTGGTCTTAGTCTTCCCCACATCAAAAATGTCAACTCCACTCTTCCAAATGCTCTGAATCTTCAATGTTGCCTCATTGCTTTCCTTCTCTCTTACTCCACATCTAAACATCTGAAAATTCTTTAGAGTCTATTTCTCAAAATATATCTAAATTTAGACCATTTCACTACCTTCTTCTTTACCATCTTGGTCCAAGCCATCAACATCTCTCACCTGAATTAGATTAAGAAACTTCTAATGAATTGTCCTGTTCCTGGCCTTACCTGCCTATAGTCTATTCTCAACACAAGAATTAGAAAGATCCTTTTTTAAAAGAAAGTCAAGTGATGTCACCCCTCTACTCAAACCTTCCTGTGGTCTCACATCTCATCTAGAATAAAAGCCAGAGCCCTTGCAGTAGCCTTCACAGCCTATACAATCTGGCCCCTTTATCTTTCTACTCATTTCTTATTATTTTTCTCATCACCCACCTCCCTAGCACTCTGTAATTTCTACTCTTCCTCAAGTATGCCAGGCATGCTCCCACAACCTTAACACCTGCCGTTCCGCTGCCTCAATGCTTTTCGCCTAGACCTCCACCGTGGCTTCTTCCCTTATCTCCTTCAGGACTTATTCAAATTTCATCTTCTAAGTGAGGCCCTCTCTGGCCACTTTATTTTAAAACACAACCATCTCCTCTTCTTCTTCTTTCCATTCCTCTCCTCTGCTCTATTTTTTTTTCTCAACAGTACTTATTACCATCTATTTGTATTATTTTTTTTGTTATATTGGCTGTTTTCCCACATTATTGTGCAAGCTCCATTAGGACAGGAAGTTTTGGGGGTTTTTGTTCACTGCATTATCCCCAGTGTCTAAAACAATGCCTACCACAAGGCAGGCTATCAATGAATACTCATTGAAGCAATGAAAAAGCCATTCTGCATCAATGTGTTAATGACTTATAGTCATTAACACATTGATGCAGAGGAAGTTAATGCTTCTAATAGGAGCAGCCTACACTCAACTCATTCTCTTAACCACAGTCATCTAATCCAAAAGAGTAACTATGATGAAGAGATGTCAGACTACATAGACTGAGACTGTAGGAACTTGTGGTACTCCTCAAATTACACTGCATTGTTGACTGCTATATGCAAATGACCTAGAGTTGATAGAAGGCTCCATGCTCTATATAAGTGACACAAAGAGATGCGATTGTTGACTTCATTGATGAATATGTTTTAATAGATATCATTAGTCTCATTGTTTTCTGAACTAGTCAGACCACATTGGGAGTATTGTGTTCACCTTTGGGAGCTATTTTTCAGGAGGAATATTGTTCAGAGAAAATTAGCCATGGTATATAACAAGTGAAAGATTCAAGGATGCTCAGTTATTACATTACATTCAAGGACAAAGTCTAAAAATGTGCACCACCTGTGCCACCACTCTTTTCTCCTTGGTCCATGCCAGATATCGTTAATCAATTGTGATTTCTTTCCTATAGCATGTGCCCACATCATAGTCCTCCATGACCCAGTCTACATTAATTATTCTGACTGTAAGAGAGGTATGATTTCTTCCCAGAGAAATATTTGGAGGTTTCTGATATGAAAAAAATGAAACTAATCTCATCTAATTCCAGAGGGTAAAACTAGAACCTATAAGTAATAAAAATTCAGGGTAGAAAAGCACAATCTAATGGTAATAATTGTCCAAATATGAGGCCTTAGAGGGAAGGGAATCTGGAGGGCCACCTGTCAAGGGTTAGTGGAGGCAATTTCCTTGTTGGGTGAGAGATTAACCTGGACAACCTCTAAACTTCATCCATCCCTATCAGCGGTCCCCAACCTCTTTAGCACCAGGGGCCAGTGCTCATATGAGAATCTAATGCCTGATGATGTGGGGTGGAGCTAAGGCAGTGATGCTAGCATTGGGGAGAAGCTGCAAATACAGATGAAATTTCACTGACCCATCACTCACTACCTACTGTACAGCCCGGTTCCTAATAGGCCACAGACTTGTCCATGGCCCCCGGGGTTGGGGACTCCTGCCTAAAGTTCAGAGATCATTTTCTACTTGGCTCTGCTGGGCAAGGCCAGGGTAGGTGGGCTGGTGAAGAAAATCTGCAAAGCAAAATCATTCACTTTTAAATTTTAGTTATTTTACTAAGAAAGATAACAGAAAATCATAATGAAAAGACAATAGGTTAAACACAAAGAGTTAAAATGATTATTTCTAAGCTTAACAGTAATAGCAAGAAAAAAAATTTAACATTTAAACACTCTTCAACTTTTACATATCTTAGTTCTTTTTGATTCTCACATACTTTAAACTCATCTTTTTGGCCAGAAGCCAATTAACTTCATTAAAAACAGTCGATGTCAGAAGCGTCCCTTACGGTTTGAAGACTTGGAAATTCCTTCCCTAATGACATAGTAGAAACTCTGTCGCCACAGTTAAGAGCAGGCTAGAGACAATTACTATATTTAAGTCATGCTTTGCAGGTTATCGTACCCACATCTGCAAGCTATTCCCTTTGTAAAGCGTTTGGAGTTATTTGCCTCAGAGAACTCATTGGAAAGTGCCAGCAACTGCATAAGGACCTATGACTGAGACTATTCCACGTGGCTCCAGCAGACTGACACATAACTCTCTTTTCAGCAACTCCACTCCCACCCCTGCTTCTTGGAGCCAGGCTCCTCTTATCGAAACAGGAAATCTATACTTGGGGTGGAATGAAGGGGAGTGAGGAATAAATCCTCCAGCAGCCACCCACCACTGGCCTGTGAAAGGAGGAGAGAAGCCAACCAGGGAGTTGGTCAACTTGAGCGCTAGCCTCTGAATAATCTCCCTGGTATTTATAAAAAGAAAAAAATGAAGGATAGGACTTCTGCACATGACAGTATTTTCTCCCAGAAAAAAAAGAGAACATTCAGGGTCTCTCTGAATACTGGAACTACTCTGGGCCTTGGTTCTTTCATCCATTAAATGAGGATAACAGTGCCTAACCTTAATGCCCTGGAGGTACTGGAAATATTAAAGCAAATAATAGATGACAAAGCACTTTAAAGAGAGTTTTAAGCATTATCCTAATGACATGATTATTATTCTGAGCATTCTTTTGAGCCTGCGATGATAAGATTTTATACAGTGATGATTATCCTAAAACTAAGATGAAATCAAGACCAGTGTTGATCTAATGCTCTTGCATGGCACCTTGACTGAGTTCATCCTTTCTGAGTTCATTCCTTTTTGAGTTTATCCAAAATGTGCAGCCCTTGAGTTGAGCCTGTGAGCTCTTTCAATTGTCATCTAAAAACTGAGGATCATTTATCAATTACATGGGATGTGTGCTCATGCCTAGTTCTGTTAGAAAAATCATACTTCTGTCTGCTGGCCAGTGGGATACTCACTTTGAATTCTATCCCACCCTTCCTCTTGTCTCATCCCACCCACCCCATCTTCCCTCCTCAGTAAGTTAGTCTTAATTGGATCTAACCATGTTCTCTCACTGCTACCAAATACACACATGTGCAAACTATACAAACACTTCAATTTTTTATGGACCAATTACTCTGGTAGTTCTTTTTTCTCTGTTAATCTACATTCTTTATATCTCCATTTGCTTCTGCCTGCCTGAATTTTAATTTTACCCCAAAGAGAGAACCAGAAAAGAGAAGAAACTAAACTACTTAACAACTATTTAATAAGTATGTAGGGGAAAAAAATAGGGTGTGGGTATGTAGGGAAGGGAAAAAGAATGAGAAGGTGGGATTGCACCACCAGTTAAACTGAGGTTTCAGAGATTTTTCAGGAATTCACAGTAAGATTTACCTTTCTAGAGCATGATTAATGTTATGCCCACAAACTAGAGACAGTATTTGTTTAGCACCAGGCCATTTAAATGTTATGTTCAATATAATGACGGAATTCTAAGACTCACCAAATGAAACTAATCACCAACACATTTCCTAAATTAGTTTAACTACTAACAAATGACAAAATGCGATATTATCTTCAGTCACTTCAGCTAACTCTACCTCCACTCTTTTGAACCAAATATAATTCTAATCTGTGTTGCATTGAATGTATCACAAAAACATATATATGCAAATATATTTTACAACGATAAATCAGAAGAGAAAAAGTTGAATCAGACCCTGGCAGTAGACAGATAAATTCACCACAGCTAATCTAAATGACACTTTAAACCTATTTGTTTTACCTCCTGTTATAAATATGGTTGGTGAGTATTTTTCTTAAACAATGTAAGGCAATGACAAATGTATCTTTGTTATCTCACATTGATTATGTAACAAATAAGCCTCAAAGTATTAACCCAGAAAAGACAAAATCTTAGAAGAAGATAGGAATGAGATGCATATATATTAAAGAATTATGACTTCAATAACCATTCAGCAACTATCCATGGTTTCTTTTTCATGTTCTTTGCTTAGTCTTTCTGATCCTCATTTGGGATCTTAAAACTTATGGGAATTCTATAAATAGCTACTTCTAAGGTCCACAGAAATTCATCATAGTGGCAATAGACACATAAACTATTTTCAGTATTTCAGATGTCATCCTTTTGTTTTTTGTTGCTATAATTAAAATGTCCATTTCTTTTCTTTTGGTTATGATTAGCCTAATTTAGTTAGCCTGTGCTGATTAGAACAGAGTGGTAATCGTACATGTCTTTTGTAAATAAAAGATGTGAAGCAAGCATTATTTCTCAATAAATCCAGTTAAATATGTGGATAAATAGGATCTGTGTATATGGAGATGCCATAGCAAAGGGAAATAACCCCAAAGCAATCTTTGCTTGGTGGTGAAAATTTTGGACACTCCTCAAGTAGTAACTTCTTGAAAGTAAGTTGTGGAGCAGATAAGAAACAAGAATTATTTCAGGCTGATATGAATACTTGGTACAAGGAATTCCCATTTTCCTGATAAGGTTATTAATGTACTTCCTTAATTCTTATTATCATCCAGAAAAAAATTCAATGGTAGTAACTTTATAAATTAAATGATAATCTGCACACAAACATAGATGCACACAAGCTGTAAATTTCAGAAGAAATCTAAAGAATGTGGGAATGAAAATGAGCATATCTTGCCTGATATAAAACACAAGCCTTTGGTATGTTGTATGTAGAACAGACTGGAAACCTTAGAAATAATACATCACTGAAGTAAAGAACCAAGTCCTTTAAGAGAATCTCTTAAAAGTTATGTATTTCTTATTATATTTGAATGGTCCAGGATTTTCTTTGCAAAGGAAAAGATAACAGGGCAAAGTAGCCGAGGGAAAAGTAGGAGCCAGGCCCTAATAATAAATCAAAGAGGCTACCAGTTCAGATTTCTAACTGAGGCTCAGACAAATGCACTTGGTAAACAATGATATTCATTTCTGGTCTTAATAGCTTATACTTATTTTGTTCATTCATTTAGTTACTTCTTTATTCACTCCTTATGTTTTATTTATAATATTTAGCAAGTATTTTTGAGTACCAGTCATGTTCTAATAGCAGTTGTAGTAGAACTATAAAGATGAATACATTGTTCTTTTCCTTGCTTGAGGGTCAGCCGCCATTGTGAATGGCACAATAACTATCCAGACCAGAAAGTTCATGACCAGTAGACTACTTTGACAGAAACAAATGGTCCTTCATCCTGGGAAGGCAACAGAACCCAAGACAGAAATTTGTAAAAAGCTAACCAAAATGTACAAGACCACACCAGATGTCATCTTTGTATTTGGATTCAGAACCCATTTTGGTGGTGGCAAGACAACCGGCTTTGGCATTATTTATGATTCCTTGGGCTACGCAAAGAAAAATGAACCCAAGTATAGATTTGCAAGATATGGACCATATGAGAAGAAAAATATACCTCAAGAAAATAGTGAAAGGAACCAGGACAGAATGAGGAAAGTTAGGGGGACAGCCAAGGCCAATGTTGGTGATGGCAAAAAAGCGAGGTAGAAATTGGACAACAGAAGGAGTAAAGATTCATCAGTGACTTTATCTGCAGTGATTGAGTAGATTAATAAACTAAGAACTTAAAAAAAAGATAAGAATGTTATAGTCCATACAGCCAAAGAGTTTTCAATATAATAGAGGATTCAGTAAAACAAATATGGTTGAACAATGAACTATTGAGCATCTGCTATGCACCAGACACTCACTGTTCTAGGTGCTGGGACACAGCAGATCATAGTAGATGCAAATACCAGCCCTGGTGCAGCTCGTCTTGTGGTATGAAAATTGCTATGGCAAAGATATGCCCAGGGTGCTATGGGAGTAAGAGGTTAAGCAAATCAACCCAGGTTTGGTATCTAGTGATAGAGTAGACCAATTTTGGATACCAATTGCTCCTAATAAACAACAGCCACCCCAGCATAAAGACTCAACCTGTTGAAATATCATAGAGACTTTTAGAAAAGTAATTTATGGTGATTAAATTTATGTGTTTTGAATTTTATGTGTTTCGAATTGATAATTTTAGGTCAAGGAATCACTGTTCAACATTGTAATCTCAGTAGATCTATTTAATCTACCCAATTAAAGTGATCTTTTCACAAGTCTTTAAAAACCCAAGATAAGAAAATTTATTAATTTTCATCAATCTCATCTTACTGAAAGAGAAAGCTGACCTTAGACATATCATTAAGCCTTAATTTCCTATAAAATAAGAGGTATTGGAAATATGATGGCTATGATTCTTTCAAGGTTATATATCTTGAGCTTTTCAAGTATTGTGCATAATTGAACGCTTGTTAATGTTTCTCAAAATTTACATGTACATTTTTATAAACATATGCATGTAAATTAATTAAACATGGTTTGGGGGATACACATATAATATCATTATCAGTGATTGGCTCTGGAGTATGGAAATTAGATTAGGAGATGAAGAAGAGAGGTAGTCTGTAATGTTTGAATTTTTAAATAATTAATAGCTATATATTATTTGTATGATTTTTTTAAAAAAACATAATACACATTTGAAGGGAATTGTCTTCAAAAATAATACTAGCTAGTAGTTAATTTATTTACCCAAACTTTTAATTTTTATTTTAATTATCTAATGGCCTTTTTTATTTTCAACTGAGAAAAATGTGTCATCTACTATTATTTACCCAGAGATTTTCCTGGTGAGAAAATACAGAAGCATTAGCAGGAGCTTTGGAAGCTGTGAGTTTTGTTAGAAGTAGTAAAGGCAGGAGGAGTAGGAGTTAAGGACAGGATCTTTTTCTCACCCATCGAAGTGTACTCTGCATTTTTTCATTTGGATAGTAATATGCAAAAGAACCCAAGAAAATATTTTTAAAAATTAAAATTGTATAGCTAGAAGAGCTCTACCAATTCATAAGTAATTTTTTTATCTCTAAGGAAAATGAGGTCTAAAAATGTTAAGTGATTTATGCAGCATCAGATGTTAACTAAGTGATGGGGTGACGTTGGAAACCAGGTCTTTTTGTGTTATACTCTTTCTATCTTTTAATATCCAAAAGTCCCATGAAGTCTAATTTGAACAGCTATTAAATTCATGGTTTACCAAAAACAACTACAGTTTCTTATGATTTGGACACCAAATCATGGGATGGTCCACCTATCATCCCTAACATTTCACCCCAGGTCCACCAAAAATGGCTTCTTAAAGTTTCTCTGAAGGTCCAGGTAATACTACAAATCCAGGCAGTTCTCTAACTGTTGGGCATTTGCAGCTGGTGGCTTTTCTGAAGAGCCCACTTCAGTGTTACAATGTCTTTCAGTCCTATTCAATTGGAGGACATCCAGGTCTTGACTTCTACATCTTCCTGCCATGATGGCTTTGGACTGGAGAGTTCAGTGTCCTCATCGCTCTTCTTTTTACCTTCTCTCCAAAACACAGGGGAACAAATACAAACTTTAATCTCATGGTTTTAAAAAACCATTTTAGATGAGTTAGACCCTTAACCCAATTATTTAAGGATTAAATTCTATAATTGTGCTCAGAAAGTGAGATCTAGAGGCAAAAACACACAGTAAGTTAAATTTAGAAGTGACAGTAGAAAGAAGACCAAATATGTTTATAGAAAAGTTTTGTCAGTGTGAGGAGTGACAAAAGAGACTAGAATTACTCAAGATCCTTTTTTTTAACAGGCCCAATTTAGGGAACAGAAATTCAATAATAAGTCTGGTGTTGTGAGAAACAGTAAAGATGCACACAGTTTTCATCAGGCACTCTGACTCAGTACTGCACTTATTTTCTGTTATTTCTCAGAGCCCCTAAAGCCAGTGCTCTTAACAGCAGAAGGGTCTATAAGTCACAGCCTGGGCCTGATGCAGAATGCCAGGTACAAGCTACATTGACCTAGTTGCACTGAAATTCAGAAGCTACACTTTGACCTCGGAAGCAAATGCATTCATTGCTTAGCCTTCTGGAATTGACCTTCATTTAAAGACATGAATTTGGACTCTCTCACGCCTTTCATTTCTTTGAGTTCATTCAAGCAAAGACATTTTTTAAAAAAATAGTCATGAACAACACCCATCGAGGAATGTCCTGAGATAAGCTGGGTGGTCCAAAGATCTATTTTCTAAACTCTTCAGTGTCTCTCATTCTTTCTATCTAGTCAACTAAACATTATTTTTCCTGAGCCCTCTGGGGATCTTTGGGTTGATACTTAATTTGCCGTATTTGTATCCTGCATATAGTTGCAAGATGGAAGATCAGGATACACCTACTCCCAAAATAGAATTTCTTCTAATACCAAGTGAAAACATTTAAAAGCTTAAGAAGGCTACAAGAAAAAAATGACATATTTGGTTATAACATGCTCCAAGAGATATTTTATACTTAGAGCTTGTTTCTAAGCACTCATAATAAGATGAGTACTACTCGTGGAGGAAAGCTAAAACTTATCACTATCTAAAGCTTCATCTACTTAAAAATGAACAGAGTCTAAACATAAGAAATTAATTTATAGCATGGTCATCACAATTATATATTTTTCTACTTCATTCTCTCTCTTTAACAATTTTATAAATCTGTATAAATGGTAAGATCACCAAATTTCAGTTAAGATATATTTTTATGTAAAACACCTTTTTTCCCATATAGTATCACATTCACAATAAATTCTTTTAAAAAGTAGCCTATAGTACTTCTAGTTGTATTAAATTTACCTAGGCATTTAAAGCTAATAAATGTTTAAAATAAACAATCCAGAAGGGGTTGCTACCTTTATTAAACCAGAGCTTTAATAGAACCAGCTGAATCTGAATGCCAGATCTAGCAAGTTCTTTGACAAAGATTTTTGGGTCCAGGTGACCTGAGAATCTATGTCCTGGTTATTATGTGGAAAATTAGGAACCTATTGCATTCCCATTCCCAGAATTTAGAAATTCCCTGGAAATGAGATTATTAAAATCTCATTGTACCCATTATATACACGGAGATAAAAATATCTTCCAGTGGGTTTCCCCACTAGGACATGAGAATAGATAAAATAGTGAGCAGTCGACACAGTTCTTCAGTTCTCCCCAGTAATAGTGATGTTCTCTCAGGTGCTCATTCAGCTTAGTCTATACATTTTAGTGTTATTTCACTTTACTTTTCAGCTCTCCACAGCTACTAATTATTTTCAATTTATAATTGTGGTAAAACTATGAATCAAGTTTCATGCTTTTTTTCTTTTTCTTTTTTTTTTTTTTTTTGACATTTTGTAAGTGGATCGAAATGGAAAATTTTTGAAATTCTAAAATTCTGGCTTTTATTTTTCCCAATGGCGCACATCAGGCACATGCTTTTGAAAACTTAAGATGGCAATGATCAATTCCCCTTGGGGCTTCTTGATATAACTGTCCCTTAGTGTGGCTTCTACTGGCTCACAGGGTTGGTGTTCTGAGGTTAATATAATGCTCCAACTGCACCATAGCAACAGAAGAAGAGGCGGGGTGAGTGAGCACACGTTTATCTGCACACCGTCCTCTCCAAAGAGTGTCTCTTCAAAAGACAGTTAAGCCAAGAAGTCTTCAGACATGATTTAACAGAACCAATTACTTAGATTCTTTTTAAATGAATGCTAAAATGGTGACTCAATTTGGTACCATAAGCCAAGATGACAGAAGGTGACTACAACTGATGATACAGACAAGTGAATGAAATTTATTTTCACCAAAGAACATTAAAAATGTGGTTCATGTGCACTATTTAGAAAAATCATTAATTAAGGAGCAAAACTGTATTTTTAAATATAGTTACAGATCTATGCCCTCATTTAGTCTCAAAAATTTCAGTTGACTCCACAGATGGATTTATAACTACATCTAATGGGTGTAACTTAAGATGGAACAGATGACTACCAGTGGATTAATCAACCTCTTCCAAACTGAAAATTAAAAAAGAAACAAATCAAACACTGCGTTTTCCTTGCAGATGTTAAGCAAAACATATTCAGTCTTACTCCTATAATTACAGCATTAGGAGAGATTTACCAACATCAGAGTAAATAAAAACATTCCAAATGAAAGCTGATGAAAAACTAACGAGACTGAATAATATATATTTTTAAATCTCACAGCCATAGAATCTCTTATTCATTTTAATAATATATTCATTACTTTCTAATGCAGAGGCCTGGAGTTGGAATTAAAACACTGCTCTGAAGGACCTCAGCTATATTCTAAGTATTCAGTCTCCAACTAAATTTATCTCCAGCATCTGCGGTTAACTTTTTTAAATTTTTTTAAATCAAATGGTTTGTCATTGTTGTTGTTGTTTGTTTTTTTGGCCAAATTTTATTTGAGCTTTTTTATCACCAGAAAAAATAAATAAATACACACACACACACGCACGCGCACGCACACACACACACACACACACACACACACACACACCAGTAGGAATGCTCTGAATCTGGGATTTTCAAAGCCAATGTTATAAATTGGCCTTCACTGAAAATGTGGAGTACAAATCGCAAATTTTCACAAGTGATTTCTTATCCATGACACTCCTACAGGGCTTCCTGGAAACAAATGAGGGTCAGAGAGGACTAATCTCTCAACAGATTTATTAGCAAACTTCCCATTCCTTTATCTCCTAATGGCCATGTGACTTTACCACACTAAGTCACGGTAGTATTGCCTACCGACATAGGTTAGACATCATTTGTGTTGTCTCAATCTCCAAACAGCAGCCAATCAAGATTCCTTGATATCACTGCTCAAGACTCTCAGTAGGATGGAATGATAGAGCGGTGGTAAATCAAAGCTCTAACTGCTTTAGCTCCCGCCAGTCTGTCTCCACTCAAAGTGTCCATTTAGCCGAGAAGCAAGCAAAATTTATAGTCTGGACTTTCACGTGGCGCTCTAACACTGCGAGGAACGGTAGACTCATGCCTGAAACCCTTTAAGAAGGGCAGACCCTCAGTTTGTTCTAACCTATAGGCGACTTCAATAGCCAAGGTTTCAATAGGCTTGAAATTAATCAGTTTGACATTCACACATCTCTTCGCCTGCTACTTTGCATTTTACTTCTGAAAATGCCACAGTTTAAAAAATGATTATAGCCATAATTCTGGTTTTTATTCATTTCCTTTTCGTACAACATATTTGTCAAGAATTTCAGATAAGGAACACTGACTGGGAAAGACTTTTAGAATGCCTGTGTGTGATGTTTCTCCCTCTCTCTCTTTTAATTTTCTTAGTGTTTTGTTGATCGAGCTAATGACGAGACCCCTGAAAAACCTCTAACTTCTCTTAACTGAGAATCTCAGGAATCCTTATCTGGCATATTATATAAAATATCAATGCTCCCCTCAACCCCAAAACATATATAACATCATATTTCACTTCCCTGCTTTATTTTTTTTTCCTGGCAGTTATCACTCTTCAACACATACATACACACGCATACACAGGCATACACACATGTAGATATTTCACTTATTTATTTTGCCTATAGTTTATTTTACTCAATGAAATGTATGCATAAAGACAGGGATTTTTGTCTGTTTTGTTCACCGCTGTCTCCAGCATCTAGAGGAGGGCCTGGCACATAGTTTTTATAGGTGCTCAATAAATATATGCTGAATGACTGCATTGCCATCATCATAAGTTATTAATGTCAGGCAATGACTACTCTAGTTTATCTCTTCACTCTTAATGGGTTTCCATCTTAGACTCTAAGAGCCCTCTTCTAAAGCATCAAATCTAGCCTAGACCTTTGTCCATTATTCCTGCCCCCATCCCAGCCATCAAATCTCACCTAAACTAGTCCTGGCAGTTAATTTGATAAACTAAATATGCAGTTTAAACATAGTAGTCAAATGTGTTACCCAGTACAATAAGCAATTACTTTGTGACTTAAAGCTTTAGCCTCAAGCAAGCAGCAAATCGAGTCCCAAGGGCCCTACCATTATTGAGTCTCCACCATTAAAACAATGGGAGGAGGCATGTCAGACTAGAAGCATTTTTTCAGAGGCTTCTAATTCAGTCTGCAAAGGTCATCAGGCTGGGAGTAGGACCAGTCATACATGGGGGATATCAGAAGGCAGTATTGTCCTTGTCCAGGGATCAGCAAACTTTTTTCTGCAAAGTACCAGAAAGTAAATATGTTAGGTTTTGGAAACCATACTCAACTCTGCTATTAAGTGAACATAACCATACCCAGTAGAACCCTAGCTGTGTTCCAATAGCACTTTATTTACAAAAACAGACTGTGGGTCAGATTTTGTCCATGGGAGATTATTTGCTGACCCCTGCTCTAAGCCCAGGGGAAATGTAAAATAATCCCAAACTTTAGTCTCTAGGCCCTTAAAAATCTAATGTGGTTCAGTTGCTTGATTAGTGCATTTAAATGTATTTAATAATCACATTATCTTCATACTTAGTAGTTTTTTTTTATAAAAGAAAAAATGATGATACTCCATTCTTGATAAAAAGTAAATTGTCTCTACTTCTCTTTTTACATGTTCACCCACCCACTCCCCATCCCCACCCCATAAATATGTGATCTGCTCAGACATCCCTTTAAGAGTTAAGCTTCAAGAAGTGCTCTTAGGTGTCAGCTTCCAGGGCCAGCACATCCAGGACCTGCCAGCCTCACTTTGAGGCTGCAATCTTCCCCAGGCAGCCCTCAGTCAATGAGCACAGTGAGGACTAGCACCTGGCCATTCCCACACAACCCACTGGAGGACTCCTCTCACAGGCCATCTTTGCTCTAGAAACCCTCATTGGATTGGCCAACCTTGGTCAGGTCCAAGTTGCATCTTGAGGACCCTCCTGCCCAATATTGCTTTCTCTTCCCTTTTTCTAGGCATCAGATTTTCATTACCATCTAAAAGTTTCACCTATCCAACCCCATTTCCTATCTTCTCATCTTTCAGTGACCTTTACCACCATCACCCCCAAAAAAGCCTCAATGATACTAATTCCTACCATTGTCTGCTCCCCATCCCTACCTCAACTCCATTCTCTTGAACTTGAGATCTTTTCTTTGTAATCCACTCAGATTACAAAAAAAAAACAAACAGACAAAAAAAAAAAAAAAAAAACCCAAAGCGGATTTATGAATATTGTGGTAAAATCAAGAAAAAGAAAATGTTTGGATCATCCAACATATACAGATAGTGAGGGCCATTTTAAGAGGTAGCACTCCTGAATACAGAGCACATACAAGCAGCAGCTTCTAGCCAGAGCCCCTGGTTTCAGTGATAGGGTGCAGCCCACACAACTAGGGCCTCCCAGGGCCTGGGAGAGATGGGACACATAGGTCTCAAAATTATTTAGGTTAGAGACTCCAGTTATAAGGAAATTCAGTGGCAGTCACTTTGGAGACTACCGGGAAGCATAGGTGGCAGAAGCACTAGCCACCTTGGGTCCCCAAGCAGGGGCCGCCAGCTGGAAACCCCAAAGGCATTTGGTCCCCTAGAGAAAGCCAAGGCTCCCTTCTCTGTACCCTGTAGGCAGAGTGCCTTTCACTAGAGAGGAGAGCTTGAAGCTTGCTCTTACAGGCTCTGCTCAGCCCCAAAAGAGCCACAGAAAAGCCCATAGTACCTGCAGTATTGCTGACAGCTGGTCCTAGGGAAGGATAATTTGCCTTCTTGCAGTGTGGTTGGCATTATGAAAATCTGAGGAAGTAGGACTAGGGAAAGAAAAAGGATTGAGGATATGGAGGAGGAGAAAAAGAAAGATGAGAAGAAGAAGGAAACAATTTAAAGTACAATACAAAGCCAATTAAAATATAGGATTGTTGTTAAAAGCACCGTAATTAATTAATCATTGCAATTGATTATTAACTTCTGTTCTGAGCCTCCTGACCACCTGCAGTTTAGAGGAAAGCCAATAATCCTCCTGATGAGGCAGACATTTTGTGGGTCCACAGCTCTGGGAATCCATTGATAAGAAGTATAGCCAAGTCATTGGATCAACCTGGGACTCAGTCTCCTTATCTCAATAAAAATGGGGCTTGTATTCCATGTATGTTGTGGTCCCCATCACAGCCACCTTTCTGTGATCAAGTAGATCCCAGGAAAGCAAGCCAATCCTCTAGGGTTTGTCAGCTCACTCTATCTTCTCAAATTCCTATAACTTATGAGAGGTTTTAAGGGCCAGGCTTGGAAGTGGAATGCCTACTTCCTCCCATATACTACTGCCCAGAATTCAAAACTATTATCCCCTCACCTGGAGAGAAGTCTGGAAAACAGAATTCAGCTATGCACCTGAGAATAAATAAACAATCTGGTAAGCATCCAGTCATGTTACTGTTTAAGATTCTGCTTTAACATTCACCCAGGAAAACTAATCAGTCTTTCCTTAGTGCCTCCATTCTGCTTCATTCACGCTTCTATCAGAATGCCTCTAACAAGGGGTTGCACTTGGCTGTCTCCCCACTACCGCCTCTTACTGACTATAAGAATCTTGAACTTAAAGTTTATATCTATTTATATCTGAACCCCAGTGTCTAACACAGAGCCTAGTACATATTAATCATTCAACAAATATCGATTTTTAAAATAAGTAAGTAAATAGACTTTTTAAAGCAACAGCAAAGTACATCTCTTTATTTAAAAACTTCCACTAGCTCCCATTGCCCAGAGGAGTAAATCCAGATTCCTTATTATGTCCTTTAAGATAATCCTTCCTTACCTCCCCAATTTTACATCCCATTACTCAATTTCACCAAATTGCTCAATGCTGATTTTTTTTTCTTTCTTTTACTCCTTCCATCCTTTCCTTTCTCTTTTTTTCTCCTTCCTTTTCTTTCCCCTGTTCTCTCTCTCTCTTTCTCTCTTTTTTTTTTCTTCTCTTATTTGTATCCATGGAACTAACACCTAAGCAGAAATGTGTTAGGGACCGTGCCAGGCACAGGAGATAGACAGATGAATCGTACTCTGAGCCTACTGCAGAAGACTTGTAAACAGGCAATTGTAGTGTACGTTGAAAATGCAAGGCAGTTTTGTAGCTGGTGGGACGGGGACAGGGGCAGGGGCACTCCACAGGACTGGGGATGAACAGCCAGGTGGGCTGGAGAGCAGAGAAGGTTCAGAAGAGATGTTAATCCTTAATCTTAGAGACTAAATGGGGTTGTTTAGGCACAGAAAGGTGTGAAGGAAATTGCTGGCAAAAATGAAGACATGAGAGAGCACAGCATGTGTGAGAACAAGCATTTCCCTTCTCTGAAGGAGTAAAGCAGATGTTGAGAAATGGGGCTGGTCAGGAGCTAGGTCATTAAGGTAGTGTTAAGAGTTTTGAAGTTAAACCTGAAGGTACAAGCAGATTTCTGCTTTAAAGCATCAGCACAATGGCTGTGATAAGGCCAGGTTATGTGAGGTAAGGAGACCAGTCCAAAGGGAAGAAGCAGTAGAGGGAAGTTGTAGGCCTGCCCCAAGGCGGGGCTCTCGGAAGGGAGCCACAGAGAAGGGAACAGAGTCAAAGATATTTAGGAGGAAAAGTGGCCAAATTTTATGACAAATTAAATGAGAGAGAAAGATGGATTATGGAAGGAAGAAAGAAAGAGAGGCACAGAGGGTTGGTTAGCTCCAGGGGCTTTGTTCATGGATAGACAGGAGGAGGACAATGACTCCCTCACTGACAGGTACAGGAAGAAGATTGTAGAGGCGAAGGGAAGAGGTGAATACTGTATCTGTTCAGATGGGGCTACATGGAGGACACCTAGGTAGAGATGTCGGCTAGGTTTTCAGAGGCATCCCCTTCAGTTAGAAAACCTTATGCCCCGGGAGATGACATGAGCCAGTCACGGGGGAGTCAGGTCCACATGTGCTTATTCTCAGTCCACAGCTCTTTCCACGACACCCTCTGCCTGCAGACATTGCTGTAACGGCAAGACGAGGTCTCCCTGCTCACTGGAAGTAAATCACTCATTAGTTTCTGTGGTTATTCATTCATACATATGAGGATAAACCTCTGTAAACGTCATCAGAATGAGGGTACTTAAAACTAATTTTTAATTGATTTAGACTAACATTCAATAACTGGACAGATTTGCTTCGTTTTTAATTCAAAGTATGCAGACCCAATTTACTGAGAAACTGCCTTTTTTTTATAACTTCTCAACATCTAAGGTAATTGAAAATATCCTCAGGGTGACTCAAAATGCCATTTTCAAGAAGATTTAGTAATAAAAAGGCTATCGTAGCTTTTCCTGAATATCTTTCTTTTTCTCGTCCCTAGTTCAAACCCAAGTATAAAACACATGCAGATGGAAAGGCCACCCCCAGAGAGAGGTCCTTGCTTACTCTTATCTCAGGAAAGTTGACATTTGGGGTGCTATTGGGTTTCACTTTATCAAAATTCATTGATCTTCAGATTTTCTTCACGGTAAAGGCAGAGACAGCAAATGTCATCAGAGTAGTCACATTTTCCAATGTTTTCCCAATATGTCTCACACAGTAACCATTCTTATAAAATGAATTTCTCTCTAAACTCCTCGGTGTCATGCCCCATGTATGAACTTTTAGAGTAGCCATCTAAGAATGAAAAGCATCATCAGAGTATGATTTACTTTTCCAGTCTACATTTTCCAGAGTAGCTATGAGATCATTACTCATTAAATGGTTAAATAACAGCTAAAACTGTTAAGAAGTACACTTGCAAGAATTTCTCAACCTACTTTGCAAAAGGCCAAATTTTCAATACATTTGCCCTGTCTTTTTTTTTTTTTTCTTTCATGCTCTTTCTGAGGAGGTCTCTGGTGAAACAGAAGCATTTTGACCTTCAGCTAGGATTAAAAACTTGGGGTGGTGGGGGGGGGGGGAACAAACCTCTTCCAACCCTTTGCTGAGAAGAGCCTAGAAAAGCTGCTGGAGGAGTTTACACTCAGAGTAGAAAGTATTAGCAAATACTGAAAATAATTTGCTGTATGTGAACCTTAATAAAAAAGACAGCCTAATATTTACACAGCTCCTTCCACTCAGAGAACTCCAAACACGACCCTTTTCAGCAGGCAACCTTCAATTCATTGACTCACCCCTGCAGGGGGCCGTGGGTGGGAGGTGGGTAGAGTTCCACTCCTGACACTGCTGTTGGGTTTCAGTCCTTTTTCATCTCCTGACTTCTTCCTTTCAGAGGTGCACAGAAATCGCCACCAGGTCAAAAGTTCATTCTGGCAGAACTGAACCTCAGTAAACTGCATTACAAACTCTCCTAGAGACAAGCTCTATACTGTCTATCAAGAATCCAGTAAGTTCTTCACGAGCTCCCTTTAAGATGGTTTCTCTTACATGGTTCACTGATCTAAATCCCTATAGTTTGGACGGTGTTCTACTTTTTTGGTTTCCGTTACATAAGGTGGAGAACTGTCGGTCACTAATTTCATATAATCTCCCTTTGCAGACTAGTCGATAGAAGTAAGTTCTTATTCTTTCATTTTACCTCTCCAAGCAAAATAATTTTGGTTTCTTTCATCCCTTTTCATCTTCTTAGGTGATGCTATTTCCTGCTTCATCCAGCTTCACTGTCCGTCATTCAAATAGTGGACTTGCTCACTAAATGTAGTCCTCTCTGAAGGGCCTGAGTGTTCCTAATGTGTCAGGAGGTGTCCGCCTGGCTGCCTCGTTTAGTTATGCTCCAGTCTTGAAGTGGCCTTTTGAAAACCACTTTTGATTTTCTGACTCATGTTTAGCTTTTGATAACCGATTCCTTGAACACATACAAAACCAATATTACATTTGTGCAGTCACTTTTTCTCCTTGCTCTGCTGCCACCCTAACCTGAACCTATTCATTTGATTTTCTTCAAAGTTTGGCAGATTGTTTTTGAGATCTAATGCTACCTTTCCTTGTTGCTTTTCCCTAGTTAAAAGATATGAATCTAGCTATGGAGAAACTCTGGCATGAAGCCCCATAATTGTAAAGCTTTTCTCTGTGTCATCAGCATATTTTAGCTACCAATACTATCTGCTTCCCCATACTTTGCTCAGGGGAGTTTAAAGAAGTATATAGAGCTATGTAATTAAGAAAGGAGCCCTTGAAAATGCCTATGGGAACTAAATCAGCTTAGTTATTCCCCTCAAGTTGAAATGAGGAAATAGAAACCTAAAGAGGTTAAATTGATGGTTAATGAAGCATCAGGTCTCCAGATTCCAATTTCATGCCCCTTTCTACTAAATCAACATTTATCAAGTTGTTTTACATTTTGTAATGATACTTCCCATCAATAAGTTGTACCCACAAAGCTGCCTGACTCAAAAGACATTCTTATAAGCCAACACATTTCTTGACAACAACGTCTATAAAATGTCAGCACTTCAATCCACTCATATGATTAGTTAATAAATATCTGTTTATGAAGACTAGATTTATTAATAACCTCTGAATCAATTAGCACTTCATTTTATTTGTCACAAGGTTAAAGGTTACTTCTTATCGGTTTCAAAGATTGCCTGGAGCCTGTTAAGAGTATTCAGATCTCTAACATCCTGACATATTCTTGTTCCTTCTAAATTCTTTTCTTCTCTCAAGTCCAAACTTGTTAAAATAAAGTATAAATTTGATATCACCATTTCTTTAGTAACCTACATAAATGAGCTTCTGTTTTCATTACTCCATTGAAATTATCTCCTCCGAGGTCACACTAGACTCTTGTCACATCTAGTGGACTCTCCGTATTAGACCTTCCTTTAGGACATAGGCCACTTCCCACTTAAAACTGTCCCATGGCTTTTTTCATTATTCTTTCTCTTTCGTCTGTCTGTTCTTCTATTTGTACTTTCTTTGTCTTCCTTCTTCCCAACTTTAAAAAAGTGATATTTTTTAGGATTACATTATTGTTCTTATTCTTTCCTTGCTATACATAATCTTTATGGTGATTTCATGTGGATCCATGTACTAATGATGCCCAGTTATGTCCCTGTAACCTCTCATCTGAGGTCTAGATAAGTATTTCTGGGAAACTTACATATTGGAGAGACAAGCATAGGAGCCTAAACCTGTAAATAAAACCAGAGATGTAATAATGTTTTCTAATATGGGAAGAAGATGAGAGAAGAAAGAGTTCAAAAAGGGAAAAGTCAGCTGGTTCAAATGCCATGGTAATATCAGAATAAGAATAAAAGTAATCTTTAGACTTAGCTGGAGGTCACTGGAACCTTGCTTGGCAAGAGCAATTTGGGATCAAATGCAGATTGTAATGCATTGACAAGTGAGTTAGAAGAGAAGAGATACAGATCGTGAATGTAGAAATTCTCTAGCCCCTTAACTGTAGAAGAAAGGAGAGAGAGAAAAGTAACTGGAGGGGAAGGGCAAGATTTATTGGCGAAGAAAAAGGAATCAAGAAAGAGAGGGGGCAAAAGATGCAAGAGAGAGGAAGCCATACACCTGACCAAATATTGTGACGAATGAGCCTTAGGCAGGAGAAGAGCTACTTGACTAGGAGCAGTGATGGTGGTTGTAGTAGAGTTCTTGTTGAACTATTTGTTGTCAAGTTGCCTAAAAAGAAATGACTGTGATCATATGGTAGGACTTCTTTAAATTAGGAAGAAAAAGAAAAACTCTTGCTTTTGCCTTTCAAAGTAATCCTTGCACATCACTGTGTGGTGTTCAATCTAGCATGACTTCTGCTTTATACATTTGGATTGCTAAATAGGAGAGTCACTGTTATCTGTTTAATTTGAAATCATGATTTTCCTGTGAACTGTTCTAATCTCGGCTTTACCAGCAGATGGGCTTACACCTAAAATAAGACTATCTTCGCACCTACTGGTTCTCTGTTTAAATTCTTTTTTATAGGAAGATGAAAGGCTAGGGGTTGAAATTCACACTTTTTCTGTGATTACTTCTTGCAGAAGTTTCTAGACTTGAAATATGCAGCTGTAAAATATACAACTGCAACACCCAGTCCCACTGCTGTTTATGTCTTGCTAAGCCCTGGCAAAGTTTGCATAGGGTCTGGTGGTCTCAGGCACCCCGTACTTTCCTTAGCACACCTGCTCATGATGGTTCTAAACATCATTTCTTTTCTTAAGTCGAGAGTCACACTCCTGCAATATTCCCTCTTCCTGACTATCTATGTCTTTTAGATTATATGTACAATCTCCTTTCCTCCTAAGACTAATTTTCTGCAAGAAGGCAAATGTTCTTATATTAAAATTCCCTCCTTACCAAATAGGAGTACATTTGGAATATCAATATTTTCTGGAGTAAGAAAATGAGAGTCCAAGACTCATGTCAGGGTCATAGGAGACAGTCACTAGGGAAGGTGGGTTCAGTCAACTGCAGAGATTTTGTTTCCTGAAGCAGGTATGCAACTTTGGGGTTGAACTGAATTTCTTAGGACAATGGAAAAGAGGTTGAGACCTGCCATCTTCTCTTCCCTCAGACTTTTCTTCTAAATGAAGTTGATCAAACATTTTATCAGCACTATTTGAAGAGATGCCAAATTAGTAGCCTGTCCAGAGATCCCAGTGTCTTTGGTTCTCTTGCTTGGTGGTGATGGATAGCTCAGAACTCATCACCTCCTAAAACTAGCTTTTTCTCTAACATATTCCCTTATTATTGCCAGCATTCAGCCTCATCAGTCACTTCTTTGATGACATGTATCCTCCCAAGGTCTTCTCAAGTTTTTCCACTTTCGACTTGACATTCCACTTCTGAGAAAAAATTACATTGTAAATTCTCTTTCAAAATATACTAAACATAACTTACCTGCACACCTTTTTCGGGGTCCCTCTAGGCACCTCCCTATTCAAAGAGAGGCCCATTTCCTCTGGGTGGAAGCTTGTAAACATATGGAATTTGTTACTAGAAGAGTTGGTTCAGGCTGTTTCCGATCTCTAAGCCAGTTCCTTAACCATGACAAAACATTCCCCACAATCTCATCATGACTCATTTGTATTTTTAAATAACCTCTGGTGTGGAACTTTGTCAAGGCTTTTCTAAAGTTTAAAGAAATTATGTCCACATGCTTATTGATCCCCTCAATAAATGAAGTTCTAAAGGGAATTTTGTAAATGAGCCACATTCTCTCCTAACAGAAATCTCTGGCTGTGTTTGCCGAATAACCCGTAACTGATCTGTAATTCATGAATATAAATTTATCTAAATCTTAATGTGCGCTCATCATGATGCTCAACTCTATGAGGGGATAGAAAGAAACAAATACATAGGCTTTGGTATTAAACAGCTTAAAATCAAGTCAGCAAGACTAACAGAAGTCACAAAATCATAAGTGAACAACAAGCTACGTGAGTGTGGTGCTGACCATGATTATAGAAGGAGTTCAGAAAATAAAGAAACGAGTGTGTTTGGGAGAAGATGGAATAGTCTTCATAGAGGAGAGAGCCCTTCAGTTTGGTCTTGAAAGCTGAGTAGGCTTGACAGAGACAGGCGGAAGGGGAAAGGAGGCTTTGGAATTTTCAGGCATTCCAGAAACGAAAGACAAGGAAACAGCATGAGCAAAGACTTCGAGGTGGGATCATCAGGTTAGAGTGGAGGAAACACGTGATAGAGTCTGATAAATTGAGAGAAACCAGATTAAGAAAGGCCTGGAACTGTCAGCCATAGGAGTTAGAACATGATAAGATAGGTGATAATTTTTAAGGACTTTGAAGTGGAACTTTGGAGTGTATTTGAGAATTTAATGTTATAAAGAAAAGCAGGTATTTAGTGGTAGAAAACAAACAGTTTCTATTGAAGGGCTATCAGGGCAAGCCAAAATTGAGAATTCTTTAAAAAAAAAAATTTATGTCAGAATAAGGTAATCATGAAAAAAGATGAAAATGAAGAGTTTGAGAAGGAGAAATGGAAGATGCAAGAAATGGTAATAATGGACATGACATTCTAAAGGAATTACTCCTGGTACTGAAAGTCTATGTTTCCTAGGGCTGTCATAACAAAATGCCACAAACTACGTGTCTTAAAAATAACAGAAATTTCTTTTCTCACAGTTTTGGAGGCTAGAAGCCCAAAATCAAGGTGTTGGTAGACCCATGCTCCAAACCCACACTCTCTCAAAACCTCTAAGGAAGAATCCCTCCTTGTCTCATCCAGTTTCTGGTGGTCGCCTGCAACCTTTGGCATTCCTTAGTTTTGAGCAGCATAACTCCAATCTCTGCCTTCACTTTGTGTGGGCTTCTATACTGTGTGTCTGTGTCTCTACATGTTCTCTTCTTGTTAGCACATTTGTCATTGGATTTAGGGCGCACCCTGATCCAGTATGAGTTCATTATAACTAACTAATTACATCTGCAAAGATCCTATTGCCAAACTAGGTCACGTTCTGAGGTTCCAGATGGACATGAATTTGGGGGGAACACTGTTCAACCCAGGGCACAAAGTGAAATCCAGAAAGCACATGGAGGGGTTCATCTTCTAGGACCTCAAGGAGAGAAAAGTATAGGGGAGAAAGACTACCTTCTTAGATTTGTGGCTGGGTTTAAGAATTAAGCTGACATAAGAAGATTAACAGGGGAAAAGCACACGGATTTTCTAAAATATTTCTATATGTATACTGGAGTCTTCAAAAGAAAAACGAAGTCCTAAAGAAGTCATTAGGCCCAAAAGCTTAACTACTGACTATATTTAAATTTCTCTCGCCACTTCCAGAAGTTCTGATAACTTCAGGCAGAGGAAGTTGTACAGGAAAATCCCCATCCTTTGAAAGCACCAATCCCATCCAACCCCTTCACTTTGAGAGTGAAGAGATGGGGACAGGGAAGTAAAGTACTGATCCCGAAACACATTTAGTTAAACCAGAAGCTGTGAGAAACAAGGTCATTCATTCCCCAGGCAGTGGCCTTCCCTCTCCCTATACAATATCCAGGCTTGGTTTGGCATTCTCAATGACCCCCAGTAAATTATAGCCATTTTCCACACAGCTATTTTCACAACAAACATTCAGGCAGCTGTCATTGGTACTGTAAAGCCTCAGCATAGCAGTGGGGACACCGGGTCTCCTGGTGGTGTTATATAAATTTACTAGAACAGCTGGTTCACCCAAGTTTTCCTCGTGATGCTTTTGAATATGAACTGGCTGGGACAGGTTGGCCCTGGTGTTGGTTCCTGTTACTGGAGCACAAGTGTAAAGCCACACCAAACAACTAGGTCACTGTTGGATCTCCTCTGTCATCACTGTCTGTCAAACACCTTTCCCAAGACCCAAATTCAGTTGCCCTGGAACTTGTCAAACTTTGAAAAGCCCCACAGGTTGTACTCTTTATTGCAGGTATATTATAGGTCAATAAAGTGGTTTCGTTTTTTTATGTATGGATTAACTGCCTATGTCATAAGCATAAGCACTAAGAACAATTGGTGATCCACATGTCATTCAAGTGAGAACTTAGATTTCTTTTACCAAATTAAGAGTCAACATTAGTGCAGCTTTAAAAATACCCCACCTTCCACTTCCTGTAACCCCAAGTTCTTACATTTGACTTTCCTGGTGTCTCTTGGTGTTAATTTATAAGGTGACTTTTTTTTTTTTTTTTTACATTAACAGGCTTTGGTAAAAATACTTCTTTCCTGTTAATTCAGCTGATCCTGGACTCAAAAGAAATCTGTCAACAAAAGAAAAATGGATGGCTAATGCTAAGGTAAATCATAAAGATAAATATGTATGTGTATATTTGTGGGAGTAGGGGTTTAATTACTCTGCCTTGAAGATAATTAATATTGTTTTTGTTATTCAGTTCTTAAAGACTTACTTATTCAAATCTTTCATTCCAACTTATTGGGAATGGAGCTTGTGCTTAGAGCTTAGGGCAAAAGCTTTTGTCAGACTATCTGATCCCCCCAATAAGTCTAGTACCCACCTGACTTCATACATACTTATTATAGTATTATTAACTGTATTCCCTATGCTGTACTTTATATCCCCATGACTATTTTGTAACTGCTAATTTGCTTAATCCCTTCACCTTTTTCATCCAGGCCCCAACATCCTCCCATTTAGCAACTAGTTTGTTTCTGTATCTATGAGTTTATTTCTGTTTGTTTTTTTAGATTCCACATGTAAGTGAAATCATATGGTATTTGTGTTTCTCTGTCTGACTTATTTTAGTTAACATAATATCCTCTGGGTTTATGCACGTTTTTGCAAATGGTAAGATTTCATTCTTTTTTATGGTCAAGTAATATTCCACTGTGATTTTGTACCATATCTTCTTTATGGTAAGGATTAAATTAAATGAGATAATTTAAGTAAATCTTTTAGCACAATCATGCCTCGTCCATCATAATCACTCAAGTACTCTTATTATTATCACTATTGACATATTTTTTTATTTTTTCCTGCCTTTAATTTATCTAAAATCTATTTGCCCCAAAAGGAATTTATACAGCAATTCCAGCAGCAAATTAACAGGGTACTAGTCAAAAAGTAGTCTCCCCATACACTTTTGTTTCATAAGCAGAGCATTCTATACCACTCATTTGTATAACAGCTATTTTTTAAATTTTTTATTATGTGAAAAACAGTATGCATGTATATCTCAACCTGGTGTACCTTTTCTCTATTTTTAGCTCGCCTTTTTAAGGAGACCACATATATCTAAAACACCACTTCCCAAAAAACAGAATAATATCGGATTAGTTAGCATCTGACTATCACACATGTTTGGACTTCGCCCCTGTGGCATTAATCTCCCTGATCATGAGAGGCTGTTTTTCAAATAGCTTGGTAGTTTCTAATCATTTTGGTGAACTAGACTCATGAGTAGATCTAAGGATATCATTACCCCCTGTCCAGAAACATGAAGATACAAACTCATAATTAACATTTAATTTCAAAATGTTCTTGGCCCGCCTTGAAGACTACCTATGAACCTGAAGGTCTGTGGACCACGGGTGAAAAATCCTTCAGCTGGAATAAGGCTTTCTGTTTTACTGTTTTGAAAGTCTGAACCACATCACCAACACACAGTCCCTTTCTAGATGATATGTCACTTCACACCTCCAGGTAACTCATCTACCACCACTTTCTCTAATGGCAGTTATTGCCCTATATATGCTGATGGTAATATAATATCCCAGGTAAAACGTTTGCAACCAAAACCCTTGTGCAGATCTTGAGTAATCACTTAACTTTAATTCCGTGGAAACTAATTAAGAAACTTCCCTAGACACCACAGCTTCCCAGTGATTACCATGAGGAGAGATTATGTCCATATTTTTGGGTCTCCAATGTTTAGGCCCAGCTATTTCCACCACATACTTCCTCTAGTGCAAATAACTAAAATGAAAATAAAAAGCAAAAGGCTTGCTGACCATGAAGTATTTTAAAGAAAGAAAGGGGAGTCGGTAAAGAAGGAACAGAAGCTGTCCAAGAGACTTGAAAACAAAGTATATTCATACTGTATGCCATTGCAGATAATCCCTGTTTTACAAACCAATCCAACTGACCTCAGAGGTCAGTATAATCTATCTCTCACACCCCACACATGTTCTCTTTCTCACTTATATCACGCTCACTTGCAGATACACACATACAATCGACAATACCTGAGCTCAAGCCAAAGCCCTGGAGTAAGGAAACAGCTTAATCAGAATTCTAAGATGACTCCAATGACCCTTGCCCTTATATAATCTCATCCCCTTAAACGTGAGTAGAATCTGAATATAATAAGATGTTGCTCCCATGATTATGTTACATCAGTATGTCAAAGGGATTTAGCACATGCAATTAAGTTCCCAAATCAGGTGACCTTTGATAGATTGTCCAAGTGGACCTGACTTTATCACATAAATCCTTTAAATTTGGGTCTAGAGAACACTGACAGAGAAAGTCAGAAATTTGAAGCACCAGAAGGATTTCATGTGCCATTGCTGGCTTGAGGATGGGAGTGGTCCTTGTTGCAAGGAGTGTGGGTAGCTTCTAGAAGCTGAGAGAAGCCCCCCTACAAACTGACAACAAGCTAAAAAAGAGGGATGAGTCCTATTACAAGGAATTGAATTCTGCTAATGTCAAGAATGAACTTGGCAGTGAATTTCCCTAGTCTCCAGATGAGAACTCAATCTGGACAATACTTGAATTTCAGTCTTGTGTGGTACCCTGAACAGAGAATCCAGTTATGCCATAAAGGACTGCTACAGAACTATGAGTTAATAAATTGAGTATTGTTCTAAGCTGCTAAATCTGTTACTTTTCTTTACACAGCAACAAAAAAACTAATGCAGGAAAGACAAAAGATGTTGTATCTTGATTCTTCATAGTCAGGCATGTGGAAAAGAGTATTTCTTCCACTCCTCTAAAAGTCACAGGGTGTGCTTGATTTGCCTAGTCAATCAAATAAGGCCATTTTATACTTTCAACAAATATTTATTGAGCTTCAGGTGATATTGTAGGAACCACATATAAAGTTATAAGTAAAATTATTAGGATTTGATTTTTTAATATTTTAAGACAGCTCAGACCATTAGAGAAGTAGATTGATGCGTTTCAAGTGACCTGGTCTAACATCAGGATTATCATAGTATACATCTGCCTACATTTTAATATACACATATAAATGTAATTTATTTTTACAGCAGCTTTTATATTTTATTGGCAGTGTGTTTGAAAATTTTTGTCTGATAACATTCAGCAACTTAAAACAATATTATGATCTTTAAAGTGGTTCTCTGCTGCATCAATTGAGCAGTACATTGATTTCGTACTGAATCTGAGTTGGGTTAGATGCATATGTTCATTTATTCCCAAATTTTTATTGAGAATTTATTATGTGTCAGACTCTCTCTTAGGTTTTAAGTATATGAAGATTAACAAAGAAAATTAGATGTGATTTAAGGAGCTTACAGCTTATGGAGAGACCAACATATAGCAAACTATTACACATTTATTATTATACATCTATAATTGTACATATATAAATATATAGTTATGCATATGTGTATGTATACATTCATATACATATGCATATATATGCCTAAATTTCTTCATATATATGAATCTCACTTTCCCTTTACATAAAAATAATGTGCCTTCTGAAATAGTGCTGTTGCATCACAACCAGAGTTCGAGGTGAGTTATAGCACCTATTATTTGAGCCTCAATGCTCTAATCTCAATACTTGGAGATGTGGGGTGGGGCTTCAGAGTAGCATCACCAAGAACCAACCCCAGACATTCTGCTGCCTGAGTTCTCACCAATAGTTGACTTCCCCACCAGCTCCTTGCTAGTTGGCCATTGGAGGAGCATTGGTATCACATGGTTGGAAACAGACTATCTGCAAAGAAACGCAGTAAACTCTGGGTTTGGAGAATAGAGCCCCGAGATAGGCAGCTGTATCAGAGCTGCAGCCTCTTAGGGCTTTCCTGAGACTACTCTGGAAAATGGGCCCCAGACTTACCAAGACACCGCAGTCCCAGCGGTCGGGGACCCTGGAAGATCTGGACAGCCTGTTAGAGACCGCCGGGAGCTGGGATCTTCTACTGCTTGACAAGTATGATATTCCTGTTTACTGAATGTCTTTTTAGTTAAAAAAAATAATTCTTATTTAAACTCAGTTTGGATGATTATATTTGCCCTCAACACCCCCATAACGAGGAAAAATGAACGCACCTGGTGTGGAGGGTAGGGAATGTGTGACATTGCAAGAGCCGTGGAACTAGGAGGAGGTCGTGGGAAGAGGCCCTGTGGTTTGCAGGGTTGAGTGAGGAGAAATTCAGGTGCGGAGGTTGAGAGGGAGTTAGAGACTTTTTTTATTATTATTACTTGGCCGAGTAACATGAGGTTTGCCAAAATTCAATTCTCAGTATTACCAGTTTACTAAAGGAACAATTTGCCAATTTTTCAGTTCATCAAAAACTTATTTTAACTTTCTCCAAATATGGCAAATTATTTCCCATAAATGGTTGCAATAGCCTTTAAGGATGTTTCTCACCATTTAGTTGAGGCAATTTGAAATTCACAAGAATTCTCTATTCCCCAAATCATAAATCTAAAGTACCTATAAAGTACAGAAAATTTGGCTAGTCACTGAAAATAAAGTTAAATGACTTTCGCGAGATTAAACTAACTGGAAACTAAAGAAAAACTGTGTTTATAGATGGTTTTAAACAAAACAGTTCCTTTAAAACAATCTAATGTTTAAAGTATTTGTTTCCAGTATTCCTCCCAAGTGCTACCAATGATGTTTATCACTCTTTTGATCAACTCACATCTGAATCCCCTTTCAACTGGGAAGTTTCCTAATGAGGCCAACCTGCCTCCTACTAAGAAAGCTAAAAATAGCAGCTACTGAATTCCTTAGCGCCTTGGAAGCTAAGGCAGGGTAACATGCTTTGCTATAAAATTTATAAAATGCTATAAATATTACTTTTAAAGAAACTTTAAATTCTATTATCAAATAGCTTTAGAATGTTCTTACATAGCAGCTCCCTCTTGTTATTAAGATCTTAAAGATGCTTTTTCTGACCAACACACATCTGTAATAAAACGTTTCTTCTGTCCATACCCTGTACCATAATGTTAAAGGAATGAACTGATTAATCATAATTGTGAAATTGAATTTCACTTCCTTATAATGATTCTATGAAAACAGTGAAATGAAAACCCCAGTTAACTAAAACATAGCAGAAATCATCAGAAGCTGCTTAAAAATTCCATCCAATATAAACTGCCATAAAGGTTATAATTGCTTTTTTTAAATTAGTATTTTGGGTATCTTTGAGACAATCGGATTTCTGGTTAAATTTGTTTCCAGTGAATCAAATTTTGGTGACTTGTCTTAGAACTAAACAAGAGCAAGAAGTGGCAGGTAAAACATTGTGAAGGGACTATATCATTGAGCCCTCTCTCAGTCACACCAAGGAGTCTGTACTTAATCCTATAAGCATCTAGGAGTGCTCGAAAGAAATTTACTTGGTACGAATGTATTTTAGAAGGTCTGGGTGCAACCAGATAAACTTAGTAGTTATATGGGGCAGGAGACAGAGGAAATATTGGAAAAATTCTGGATTCTTTTTGTCTTGTTTATTTGACTTCTCTAGTTTTCCAACAGTGATCATGGTTGGGGGGTGGGGGGGGTGGAGAAGGAGAGAGAAAATTAAAAAGCATCTCAAGTTTTCCAATACACAGAAATGAAACTTGCTAGATGGTAATTTGTTTTTATACTTATTTCTTCATACTCTTGCTCAATCTTCAGCAATAAAAGCTAAAACTAATATTCTACTATCAGAAAAACCACTTTTTGCATAGTTCTTCCAGTAAGTACAAGTGGTGCACTCAACTACTGAAGTGCGCCCTTCTCATAACCAGCGTTAATCCATTGACCACTCAGTTATTAGCTGTCCATGGCTAGAGTCCGATTAGCTACTGTACCAGTGTTTCTCAAAGTGTGTTTCTTTGGCCCACCAGAAGCAATTTCACCTGAAATGCTCGATAAAAATGCAGATTCCTGGGCCCCAAGCCAAGCCTACTGATTCTGAATCTCTGGGGTTGGAGCTTCAGGATCTGCATTTTAGTAATGTCTGTTTCTGAAGCACACTAAGGTTAGGGAGCCATTCCCTGGGTACTGCTTCCCTGACCAGTCACATTGGAATCCCTGGCAGTGTTCATTGAAATACAGCTTTAGATGACTCCTAAATATTCTGATCCCCTTGGTCTGACCTGACCTCAGGATCCATATTTTAAGTGCCCAGGGAAATCCAAAGGCAATCAGTGGCTTTCCCGTGTGCATTTGATACCCTCATGAAGGCAATCCAGAAGAAATAGCAGCACTTTCTTTCCATAGTCCTTCTTCTCTCTGAATACATTGAGTGAACCTAAGGTTATCTTATCCTTTAATTATTCACCAGTACAGAGAGGTTTGGTGTGAATCCACGAAAGGTCTTTACTTACTTACAGTTGAATATTTCAATGTATGTGATAAACATTGAAAGGAGTGATAGAATAAGTTCTAGCAATATGATTCTAGCGAGTTTCTCCATTTTTGCAGATAGCCAGAAATGCAGTTTAATATTCTTGAAGGCTACAACCTAAACGTATTCTTCTCTTAACCAAAAAAAAAAAAAAAGTTATTTTTCCTTAAATGACAGCAAAAGTTAGTTACAACTAATATAAGACTAAAACATAATTTTTTCAATGTGCCAAGGCCTTGGTTGACCTAATGGCATTTCAGAGGCAGAAGTAGTCATCTTCATAACATTAAAATGGAATTTCAGGCAAATTATTATTTACTGGCATGAAAAATAGATGAAATCCGGGATGGCAGATGAGCGAAAATTTGAGAGAGCCCATAAATTATGGAGAGCTTGGTATCAGTTAAAGATAATTAATTCTCTTAGAGACTAATAAATAAAGATAACAATATGGTGTATTATGCTTAGCACGTCTGGTACCTCAAAACCGAGAATCAAAGAAAAACTGAAATTTGAGTCAGCCATCCTAACTGAAAAAGTCACCTCCGAGGTGATTGTGAACTGCTTTTTCATCAAATCAAGTGCTGCATTAGACGTAATCACTGGCCTTCAACTCAGGACAATGCAGTAATCTCTGGTGGTGAAAGGGGAGATTATCAGCTAAAGAGAGTCAGGTGGCACCAATATTGTAAATTAGGTCAATATTTGGACAATCGATTTTTCTCTTCTCAGTCTTCAAATGTTAAAGAGCCAGAGAAAAGAACAGAAAACGAATTGAAAGTTAAAAACAGCAAAAAAGAACAAGAGCACAGCTGTGAATTACTTTGTCATGAAGAAACCAAGTTGTTATTAAAATCAGAATTTTAGAATTGAACGGGCTTACTGAAATTCAATTAGTACAACTTGCTTTCTTTCTAGACATAGAATCAAATGATCAGCTGAATTGAAAGTATCATTTGAATGAATATACTACTTATTTCTTAATGTAGGTTCTACTGGTACCATCCTGTTTACTATTTTCAAGATTCCTTTAAAGAGATTCCTTCTTTATATAAAAATTCAACTTACTTTTCCCCCTCAAAATGCGGTATGCTTTGAATTATGGGTTGATTTGTTTGTTTTTCTTAATGAAAAGGTTCTGCCATATCAGGAATAAGCATAGAAGTTAAAATTATTTGAAAAATTCCTAAACCATGTGAAATTCTCACAAATTCCTTCCGTGTACCAAGCACTAAGTCTTTTGCCTGGTCAAAAAAACTGACAGCCCAGTGAAGGAAAACAAACATCTGAACAAATATCTAATAAATAAATTTAATAAATTTGTGTTATAACATAGGTATATAAATACTATGAAAAGAATTAGAAGTAAAACATCTTGAAGAATAGAAATCAATGTAATCCAAAAGATTTTGTGGCCACATTTCTGAAGAATGACATTAGTAAATATCATTAATAAATACCATTCATAGACTAATTTCTGAGTTGCATTATTAAAAAGAAAATACCTTATGGTAGGAAGACTATATGAGCAGCACATATGTGAGTCAGTTGGAATTATGCTGGATGCTGGAAACATAAAGCTAAGAAGCTCTGTCCTTGTGAAGCTCAGTCTTGAGGGAGAAAAGCACAGGTTAATAGCAAACTATAATATTTTAAACGCTACAATACCTGCAGCATGAAGAGCTGTTTTTTTCTTTTTTTTCCTTGGTTCTGTATTGGCTAGCAGAGAGAAATATCCTTTGAAAATACACACACACACACACACACACACACACACACACACACTCACACACTACAGCCATAATTAGGGGCAGAAACCCAAACCCTGGAAATAGGAAGCAGAATAGAATATGCATTCTATTGTCTACTCAGTTGGTACAAATCTGGCAGGTGTGGGTTTGCATACAAGTAACCACTTCAGGTAGACATAGGTCAGCACCTGCAGCTGCAAACACAGGTGGTTGGGGAGCATTTTTGAAAATTTAGCTGTTAAATTACAGTCTCTTATTCCTACCCTATGCTAATCTGGCCTTATTTTCTAGTCTCCTTAAAGAGAACCAGAAATTTAAAACCAAGGGCCAATGAAACTCAAAGTCAATTCCCTGTCCCAGGGGTTCTCCAGCTCTGATCATGGTCTGTTGAAATTCCTGGGACCACCCCACATCTTTTGAATTAAATCCACTGAGACTGGGGCCTAAGGCTTCTTTTTTTTCCCCAGGCATGTCAAGGGGTTCAGGTAGAGGTAGTTTATTAACGTCATTGTGGGGAATACTGCCTTGGTTTACACAAACATGCATGCTAGACAGATAAAATCAAGTATTTTGGTCCAAGAGTAAAATGATAAAATAAGCCATATTTTTATTAAAATAATTTAAATCATTACAGTTTTAAGTTATGCAACTATATGGCCGTTCATTTTTGTTACACAGGTTCCAATAGGGAATTATATAGGGTTAAAAGTGTCTTTCTCCTCTTCATCCCCCTCCCACCGTGGCACCCCCCACATGACCATACTGGGGCACAGACCCTTCCAGACCTGTACAATCACATTTTCATAAGTATGATACAATTAAGTTTCACTTTATTTTAATTTTACAGAAGCTACATTTTTTTTTTTCACTTAACAATGTATGGAGATTTTCCAAGTTAGAATTTATAAATACATTTTCTTCTGTTCTTTTATATTCTTGTATAGATATACCATAATTTGCTCAACTTTTACCAACAAATGTACATTTAGGTTATTCTTCCCCTTTTTTGCTACCACAGAAAGCCAGTGAAACTATCTTAATGTATGCCTGTTTGTGCAAACGCGCAAGAATTTCCTAAGGAAAGCTATCTACAAGTAGAAATTCTGAGTCGAAAGGTACATACAACTTTTTTATTGCTTGCCTTCAGATACGACCTTTTTGCCACCACCTGATTAGAACTTAATTATCTTTTGTTCTTTTATTAAAGTATTGTTGTTAAATGATATGTTAGTTTCAGGTGTATAACATAGTGACTCAACATTTACATACCTCATGAAGTGATCATAAGTGTGGTAACCATCTGTCACTATATAGTTATTACAGTATCATAGGCTGTGTCCCCGTGCTGTACATTACATCCCTATGACTTATTTATTTTATAACTAGAAGTTTGTACCTCTTAATCCCCTTCACCTTTTTACCCATATCCCTATCTCCTTGCCCCCTTTTTCTTTTTCAATCAATCTAATGGATGAAAATTATATTTTACCATTTTAATCTGCAGTTCCCTAATCATTACTAGATTGAGATTCTTTTCAAAAGTATATAGATCATCTGTGTTATTTCTCTGAATTGTATGTTCATATTCTTTGCCTACTTTTTTTGAGGGTTTTTTTTTTTCCTTTTGATTTGTAGGCATTTTAAATAGTCTGCATGGTAATTCTATCTGTGAAATGAGAAAATATGACAACCAATAATCACAATACTAATACAATTGGAGCTATAACTATGAAATCAGTATCATAAACAGTATTTAAATTGGTCTGTTATTCATCTTTTATTTATGATGTCTTTTGTCATACAGAGCTGTTTGCTGTTTTTATCTGATCAAATCTGACCATCGTCATCTCTATGGATTCTAAATGTACGTACTGCTTCTGGTTGTGTATCGGGGATGGGAGTTGCTAGAGTGAAGAAGGAAAAGCAGAGTAAAAATTGATCAGGGCTCTTAGATTCAGTGGCTGGTGGTCATTGATACCAGTGAATGACATACAGGATTGACAAAAAGAAGCAGCTTTGAGAAGGAAGGGAATCGTTAAGTTCTATGTGGAGCATATTGAGTTTTAGATTCCAAAAAAAAAAAAAAAATCTTGGTTGTAATGTCCAGTAGACATTTGGAAATATACCCATCACTCACCAAACTTGCAATCTCATTATGGATGTTTGCAACCCAAGCCTGGCAGTCATATTCTGGTTTTGCCATGTGAGTTCACATTCTTTGCTTATATTAGATTGGAGCCTAGCCACCAGCTCAAAGCACATAATGGCAAGTTCCTAGAACCAGAATGACCAGATCCTTGCTAGATGAACTCACTCTCAGAGTCCTTGTTCTTTCTTTGAAATACAACATTACATATATATATTTTAAAAACCTTTTGGGGCAACGATTATTCTCAAGCTCTTTGCAAGAGTTACTGCTTATGTATACTGATTTGCACAATTTCCAAACAACTGGTTGAACAGCCAGCATTTATGTTGCCGCAGCTACTAAGTCTTCTCCTTCAGGACTTTTTACATTTGATGAATATTGACAGTTTATAAATGTTTTTAGGATATATTATCAACATCTGATATTGACTTACCAGCTTTCCCATAACCTTGCAGATATTACACTGAGGTTCTGAAGCTCATAGAGGTTGTCTTGCTCAACATCTCAAAGCTAGTAAGTGAAAGCACCAGGATTTAAACAAAAGTCTACTTGGAGCAAGAAGGAGTGATGTTCATACAAATAGTGTTTAAGCCTAGAGCTCAAGAGAGGGGACTGGGCTGGAAATTGGACCTGGGAGAATCTGTACTTAAAGTTCTGAAGTTGAATTTAGGGCCAACTTCAGGGACGTACAACTTATATAATCACAAAAGGCCCATGCTTGGTTTCATATTCTGCTGTTGCTGTCTTGAAATTTATAATAATTGTAAGCAAAGGACCCTGCATTTTCATTTTGCACTAGGCCCCACGAATTATGTAGGCAGTCCTAGGTAAATGAGATTGCTCGAGGGTTGTGAACAAACTAAGAACAACAGCAAGGGAAGGGATAGAGTTCTGACAAGCCCAACATGGAAGGACCAGCAGAGGTAGACTTGTTTTTGAAGAGGGCTGTGAAAGTATAAGAAAAGTAGAAAGAAAACCAAAGAGGAGGGATGTGATAGAGATGAGGGAGGAATTTCAAGGGAGAGGTATGAATCTATAGTGTCACTAACTGTAGATAAGTCCTGGTGACTAAAAATCAAAATGAGACTGTCTTTCGAAGGGTCAGAAAGTGGGAAATGCTACTGGCAGAGGCCACATGCAACTCAGGTATGAGGAGTTCAAGAAGTAGAGCTGGTGTATGTAGACTATATACGGAAGCATTTTGGTCATAATAGCAAGAGGAGCAGCTTGAAGGAGATGCAGGGTCAAGGGACAACAATCTTATAATGAGAGAGAACTAAGAAAATGGTCATGGGGAAGAAGAGGAAGAAGAAAGAAAGGGCCAGTAAGTAGAAGGAAAGGAATTTATAATTTGAGAGAATTTAGTATTAGAACTTAGTGAGGTCACATATAAAAAATAAGTGGTGGACATGCAATTGAATGAGTCAGCCATGTAGAGAAGAAAAGATGGGTGCAGATGAACAATTGAAGGTGAAAGGTAAGGAAACTGAGGGAGATTTTGCTGGGCAGCTTTTTTTTTTTTTTTTTTTTTTTTTTAGCTAATGACGTAAAAGCAAGGTTCCAAGCGCAGAGATAGGAGAAGGGATGAAAGTCCTTTCCAATTGAAAAGGGAGCCAGTCAGGCATGAGTAACAGAAAAGTCAGGCTGTGCCTCACCAGCTCCCTGAAGTTCATGTCAAGCCACATTTAGCATTTTCTCCCATTGCTACTATGAATTTTAAGATGAGAGACTCATGTTCATGTATCTATCCATTTTTTTCTGTTTGTTCAGAATTTGGTAGAAAGTAACATCTCATGATTGTTTTTCTTATAGCCTGGATCTGAAAATTACTAGAAAGGTAGAAAAAACTAGATTTCCTGCTTTGGGCAGAAAGAGGATTCCAGGAAGTCCTGATATTTTAAATTATCTAATTATACTAGCTTTTGGCTCTGTGTCATTTCTATGAAAGTCTTTTAGGCTCAGTACACATGAAAATGCCCAATCTCATTTAATCCGTATAAGACTTCTGTATTATTAACTATAATTTAACAGATGATTGAAACTCCAGGAATTAAATAAGTTGTTCAGGGACACAGCTGGTACCAGAGTCAAGATTCAAGCCAAGCCTGACACTTTTGAGATCCCTTCACCTCCCCAACCACATGCATTAAAAGAAACTCATTGCTTAGAGTACTTTTGCACACAACATCCCACCCAATCTTCATAAACAACCTTGTGAGGTAGATATTATCTCCATTTTGCAGATAAGGAATCTGAGGTTCAACGTAACTTGCCCAATATTACCCAGTTATAAATAATTTCAGCGTTTTTGACTTAAAAGCCAATGTCCTTTCCAGAAAATAGATTTGGGGCAGCGCTCTTCCCAGTGAATTATATCAGGTCTGTGTACAGCCACTGAGCTCATGATGACATTGCCGTCTGAGGAGGCATAGCCTGAAGATGTTTTCTGAATGGAGAGAAGTGTGCGAGTTAATGGGAATTAGGAGTTTTTCTAAAGAGGGTAGAGTGTGGAAATAAAAAAGAAGCAGCAAAGTAGGGAAAACAGGACAGTTGATACCTGTTAAGAGTGACCCAAGATTGTTGGATGCCCTTGGGAACCCAGGAAAAAAAGAGATTAAAACAATGTTCTCCCTTTGCTCAAAAGACCTGGTTAAGGTCAGTGTAAGGAAACTCCTTCACCCTGAAACTTCAGGGAGTCCAAAGAGCCAGAGAGGAAAAGACCGTGAAGCTCTAAGGTGGGCCCCTGCCTTGGTTTGGCCTGAAAATTGAGTGAGCCCAGAGGAACAACCAGCTCCTGGAGGGAAGCAAAATAGGGAGAGCCTGATCGAAAACAAAAGTGACTAACTGAAGCCTGTGCTAAGCTATGACTTAACAAATCTCTATGTAACGTGGATGCCCTTAAGTGTCTTGATGCAGTGTGCCCTAAATTATTACATAGTGTGGGGAACAGGAATGCAGCAGAATTAAATGGCGAAAGTCAGCAACTCCCAAATGCCATCTTTAAAGGAGAATTTCATCTTAGTTTGGATGAGTGGTGATAGTAGCAGAAAGTTATCGGAATAATCTGCAGGAGTGCCCTTCTATGTGTAGGTTGCTTCCCTGACAACTTTTGTACTTCGTCATGATCTGTCCCCACCTCCTGGCTCCAGTGGTTACAATGTGAGCCCTTATCTCTTCCCACAGTTTCTGGCCAGAGTTCACCTGGCTTCTCCCTCCTACCTACACTGACCTCCTCCTAGAAACTTGCTAAGTCAATGCCACAGGTTTCTCACTAAGCTTAGTAACCCACAAGTGAGAGGTTGCTCAGATTGTCACAATGCAGATTGAATCATAACTGTGACCTTTAGTTTTAGTGGAGCAAGAGAAAAATGTCTAGATTTATATATGTAACTATGTGTGAATATTTGTGTGTATATAGATACATATATTCACACACAAACAGTGCTATCAGTGGCCTATTTGAAATTAATTTCCCTAAAGGGTAATGAAACATGGATCTTCATCAAAATAAGATGACAAGAATAGTGCATGTTGCCAAGACCATTAAAATGAATGAGATAGTTATGCTCCTGGCGTGGGGCCACCCTGCTTAGGCTGCAGGGCTGTCACAGCCCTGCTGGTTAATGAGCAGCCCTCCAAAGGACAGCTGCAACTTGGTCAGTGAATGCATTTCTGTTTGGCATGTATCCCCACGTTGTTGAATGCTCAAAGTGTGTTGTTCAGCAAAGCAGATGCAGGGGATTATATTCCTAGGTTTTGACCAAAAATATAGCTGACTAGACATCATTTTTCTTTAGAAAACTTATCTTATGTACTTTCCACAGTATTTAGCCCAGCATATTTTCTATTCACATAATTTACCCCCCAAAAATGGATATTTGAAATGTTTAAAATGTTCAGAATGTTATACCAGCTTGGAAAATAGTTTGTTAGTTCCTTAAAAAGTTAAGCATACATTTACCGTACTAACTCAGCCATTCCTCCCCTACATGTTTATCCAAGAGAAATGAAAGCACATGTCCACACAAAGATTCATACAAGAATGTTCACAACAACTTTATTTATGATAGCAAAAGTGCATTGGTAAGCAAACTGTGGTACATCCATTCAATAGAATACTACTTAGCAAGAAAAAGGAATGAACTATTAATACAATGAAATAACATGGGTGAATCTCAAAATATTTATGGTGAATGAAAGACACTAGACAAAGAAAATTGCATATTGTATTATCCATTTATATAAAATTATAGAAAATGTAAACTAAACTGACAGAAAGCAAATCTGCAGTTGTCTGAGGGTACGAGGAAACGAGTTCATTAACTTGATTGCAGTGGTGGTTTCACAGGTCTATATGTATCTCAAAATTTTTCAAATTCTATATACCATTAAATAGGTGCTATTTATTGCCTTTATAGCTCAGTAGATTTGTAAAATGTTTAGAGAGTGTATGGGAGAATGTGGACAAAGTGAAGAACATCGGCAAGTCTAGCTCTTCTCTATAGGAGTTGATTGATTAAGAAGACACTACATGACTAACTCACATTAATTGAAGGTGGTTTTTAAAAATATCACAGTGTATATTTATTTTACATTATATGTGTCTCTCCACCACCTTTACTTCTTCTTACCCCATGCTCCCTGTGTGCTGATTGATTAACGTGTTATTCAACTATTTGGTTCATTGTTAGGGACTTCAGCTTCTGTTAATACTTTTCTTCCTCTTGATTTAGTATGGGAATACTAATGCTATGGGGGCAAAAAAAATATGAGGAAAATTGGAAGATGAAGTTGAGAGAAGATAATTAACGGAACAGCTAGTCGTAGGCAAAAATTAGATCTTGGTTTGGGAAGTTCACCTTGGAAAAAAGGAAAGGCACTGTTTGTAGAGAAATGGGACCAAAAGAATAAGGAAAGGGTTGAGAAAAAAGTACAGGAGTTAGGGCACCATTCACCACATGATCTTCTCTGAGTTTTTAGTGGATAGTCTTGAGATGAAGGTTAGGGATGTAATGGAGCAGCTGGGGTTTGAGGAAGTTAGGGAATTTGGGGATAGTCCTACAGGAGGTCACTAGGAAGTTGACAAGAAGTCAGGGTTGAGGGGAGCTTTGCCACATAGCAAAGGCACCACATCTGAACTTACTTAGCATGAGCTTTTGTGGAGCCTACCCAGCACGATTTTATGAAATTTTCAACAATATTAATTGTATTCAGTTAGAGGTATAATCTTCTTTTTCAATAGTCAAAATTTTATGTTTAAAATTGGCCAGCTAGACTCAGATGATCCCAGTTTTGTTGACAATATCCAAAGTGTCATAGTCAGAGCCAGTGGAACATATGCCGCCTTCTCTGATCAGGGTGTTGACCTTGGTCATGTCAATGTCATAGAGCTTTTCACAGCCTGTTTGATCTGGTACTTGTTGGCCTTGACAGCCACAGTAAATACAAGCGTGTTGTTGTCCTCTATCTTTGTGGCCAATTTGGCTGTCAGGGAGAACTTGGTCATCGTAGTCAAGTTTGTTTCTCTTGGGAGTGCTCCTTTGAGGATATTTGGGTCGCCTTCAGCGCAGCAGTGTCTTGGGCTGCCAGAGTGCCAGAAGATGGATGTCATGTGGATCCTTTTTTTTTGGCTGTGGACACCTTTCAGTGCTGCCTTCTTGGCCCCCAGAGGCTTTGCTTTGGCTTTGGGAGAGGCAGGAGTACCTCAACATCAACTCTGTCTTCACTTTAAGCTCTGTCTTCATGAAAGGGTGCAGCCTTCATTTTTAGAGGGAGAAAGTTGTGTTCTCGTCCTTGAAGAAAACCTGAGTCCATTCTCAGACAGTTAAACTAGTACAGTGAAAATAACTGAGTTGTACTTTTTTAAAACTGTTTACAAATTTTCAAATACCTTCAGTAACTGTATTATCTCTCAAACACCCACTTTGCTATATGTAGTAACTGAGTTTTACAACTTACTATAAAAAAAAAGGTATTGTAATCATGCTTACTAACATTTACTGCTTGTTTACAGTAAATGTTGCCCATTTACTAAATGGCAGGCACTTAAATATATTAACTTATTTAATGTTCATAAGAATACAATTAACATGCTTTACAAATGATAAAACTGAAGCACAAAAAGGTTAGACATCTGATAAATGACAATGCTAGGATTCAAAAATTTGGCTTCCAAGCCCAGTATCTAACCCCTCTAATACAGTCCCTCTCATCTAATGTCAGGTCACGATTGCACCAAACAAGCACAACTCATGGAACGTAATCAGAGAGCAACTTTTTGTCTCCCACTGTCCTTTCACATTTATTCAGTAGATCTAATTCTTTCCCTCTTCCTGAATGAAATTTAGGAGTTATGTCATGACTTTTATAGTTATTAATAATATAAGATCCTACTTTCAGGAATATGCACCTCTAGTCCAATGCAACAACTAAAATCAAAACTTTATTACACACTATTTCTTTTCCCCAAAGTAGCCCTGATACAGGTTAGCAACCTATAAAGGTAGTGGTGGAGGGAATTTTAACCTTTGTCCCCTTTCCCATCCTTGAACTTTACCCCCTCTACCCTATCTTGCTAGTTGTGGTTTTTAATCCTCACCCTCAAGAGTCAAAAGGGGGAAGAAGAGCTAAAATGGCAGGAAATGTGTCACCTAACTAGCAATAATGTGACAGATTTTTCTCTAGCTTGGAGTTTACCTAGTTTACCGAGTTTACTGTTATCTCTCAAAGGCACTTTTGTGGTTTTCTTGTTACCCCTCCCCCATTATCAGCAATTTCCCACCTCTTATTCTCATGAATAAGGAGAGTCTGATCTCTGATAGTTAGCTCCTTAACTCTCTTGGTATCTGACAGTTTCTTCCTGTTGGGGTCTTTTACACACCGAGGCAGTTCTCATGAACAAGTCTCATGATGACCCCACATAGGTGCTCTCTCCCCTGGAACCCTATCTGATCCATGAGAAACATCTCAGCATCATTTGCCCTGACCAACTCCAGTGGTCCACACCACCAGTTCAAGCACCTCTCCTTAACCCAGCCATCTCTTAGACATTTCCCACCAGAAGTCAGGAACAACAGTTCACATAGAACTATAAACTGTAGAGGACACATGTTACTAGGCTCTTTAAATCTTTCATATCAATGTGAGATGGAGAAAGTTCCCACCCTTCTCCTCTATTTGGTGGAAAGGACTCATGGCACATCCTGTGTTATCTCCCAAAAAATCCTCCTGTGATCTTCAACCCTAGTACTTTTATTTATTTTATTTATTTTCCAGTAATAGTTAGAATCGGGAATCTGGATTTCTAATTAGAAAGTTCAGTATGGTTCCTGGGTATAAGATTACTGCACAGAATTTAATAGTGTTCCTATACTGTATCAAAGACCAAATAGAAAAGACAAAAATTTATTTACTTAAGTGAAAAAATTATAAGATATTCACAGATAAATCTAAGAATCTAAATAGGAAACTTTAGAAAGTTAAAATATTATTGAAGAATGTAGAAGAAGGCCTCAATAATTGGAGAATTATCACATTTTTAGATAGGAAGGTATGATGTCAAAAGTAACTATAAACTCAATAATCCAATAAAAAAAGAAACCAATAAAATTTTTGTTAGTTAACTAGTGTAAAATATGTACAAAAGATCAGAGTCAAGAATACCAAAAATTCAGAGGAGAATAAAAAGGAATGGAAGGCTCAACCTATGAGATTGTGAGACTTATGGTTAAATAAAAGTGAGGTATTGACTCAGTAATAGATAAACTAAGAACAGTACAGAGAATCAAAAACAAATCCAAGCATATCTGAGAACTTTTTATAAATGTGGCATTTAAAATCAGTTGGAAAAGAATAAATCATTCAATAAGCTGGAACGAGTGGATAAATAAAAAGAAATCCTAGCCTCAAAATAGTCATTAACATAAATTCTGTAAGGATTAAAACCTAAATGTTAAAAGCAAAACCTCTGGGAAAAAATAACAGAATATCAGAAACTGTCTTATGATATTGGAGAATGTGGAGCGTTGTTATGTAACGTAAACAAAAAGCACAGAAGAAAGAAAAAGATGGAAAATTGTGAGTTTTAAATTTGCAAATATCAAAAGCTAGCTACAAAATGAGCAAAGACTTGCATGCATATTTCAAAGGCTTATGTCCAGAGTACACAAAGAGCTGCTACCACATTATCAAGGAAAAGAAATAGAAAAAATATCTACAAAGAGTATAAACAACAATATAAAGAACAAAAAACCTGGATGGCCAATTAACCTGTAAAAATATGCTCAGCTTTGCTGGTCTTTGATGTGATGCACACTGAAACAAATATCATTCTTTACATCATGCTGGAAATAACTAAAAAGTCTGATAGCATTAAGGACCGGAGAGGAATAAGGGAAATGGGCACCTCGACTCATTGTTTAGTGGGAGTACAGAGTGATACAGAGCCGATTTGATCATTTCTTTAATATTTTGCCTTAAAAAGTGAGATAAATAAAAAAGCTGACATTTATGAAATCTAGAGGGTAAATACATGAATTTTCATTACATTGCATCTAAATTTTAAATTATTTAATATTTTTAACTTTTTATTTTGAAATAGTTTTAGATATGCAAGAAATTGTAAAAGTAGCATAAAGAATTTCTGTACACCACTTAGTTATTAGTATCTTACATAACCACAGTACAGTGGTCAAAATTGAGCAGTTGTCATTGATACATAACTATTTTCTAATCTACAGACTTTATGCAAATATATCTAAATTTTTAAGTTTAAAAAATTTTATAATCTATGGTTCATGTGATTTTAAATGCATACTGAGAGTTAACTTACAGAATGGCTTAGCCAAGTTGCTATTAGCAAAGAGAAAATGTATTCCTGGGCATGAAAGCTACCTATTTAAATATACTGCCTCAGTGATGAGAAATATTTCTCCTTTTCCTAAACATATGCAGAAGAAATGAGGGTCAGATAGTTGTAAGTGTTCTCAAAGGAACATCTTTATTCTGTAGATCTTTGCTTCTCTAATGACACCAAACAGTAAACATTTATCAGAAAAATGTTTTTGAGATACTTGTATCTTTTATTATGGAAATCTTAGAACATATACAAGGATAATACATTTTTTTCTTAAAGTATCAATGAAACTTTAGGTTAAAAATAGATGCTTATTTTATGACTCTTTAGAAGTGAGGCAGACAGTAATTTTTAAAAAAATAGCTGCTGCATTTATTCATTCTCTCGGTCCCTCAACAAATATTTGATTATTCCTCCTTCTCAGCCAGTGTCTACAAAGTTTTCACTATTGATGCAAAATTGTCTAGATGTTTAAGAGAGCAACTAGAAATTGGAATTTTTCTTCTTTTAGGTGAAGACTAAAGAACTTCATTCATATTGCAGATAGTTTAAGTGCCTAGGGATGAGATCAGGGATTAGACCCTTTGTCAAGAACACTTTGAGACCTTTGACTATGGTCAGAGCTGTGTTTCAACATCAGGGAAGCTCATACACACATACATTCACACCTCCCGACTGCAAGAACTCAATATCAGGATACAAAGGTGATCCTTGGAAGGCTAACACAGTATTTTCCAAAATTGCCAGATCATGAGAAACATCTGGGGTGTGTGAAAAGCTAGACCCCTGGGTTCTACCACAGACATCAGGGAAGGAGCCACAGAATCTGCATTTTTACAAGTTTCCCAATTGAGTCTGATAAGCATGAAATTTTGGAAAAAAAAAAAATAGTCACATCTGGCAGGTTTGCTGCCACCTTACTTGAGCTGATAAGACAGCCAATGTGTGTTGTAATATTGGCAGAATCCTGTCAAGAGCCGATAGGTCATCTGTGTACCGTGGGGTAGGGGGAAGATGCCTGTGCAAGGGACTGAAATAGTTCAAAGAGGTGGGGAGGGTTCTGCGAAGGCCACAAAACTGCCCTTTCCTTCAACAAGGTGCCCCCAGTCCATTCCATATTCATTGTTTCTAGGCTCCTATAAGCATCCTCCCCTCTCTAGACCTAAAATTCCCCACCTGGCCAAAACCCCTCAAGTAGTAGGGAGAGATGAGAGAAGGAGGTACCTACCTGAACATGCTGTCTGTGCCAAAGTCGAAACTGCTCTATGTCCTATCACATTAGAAAGGTGTCGTTGTAGGATTCTTTTACATATGTAGCAACCGAGGCTAGTTACTAGTCTCTAGGGACAGTGATTTGTGCTGGAAAGATGTCATAAGTTTGGAAAATTGCTCACATCATGGGCCTTCAAATCTCCGAGGAAAGAGACAGCAAATTGAAGAGAGGAAAAATAAATGAAACCACACAGATGGACTGAAAGGCTGTTGATTTATCAATCTGCAAATCTGGGGCCAGGCCAAACTCAGTAACTGTCAATTCAAATATGCACCCAAATTTTAATTTTTTCATGTAGTAATGATTCATAAGAGGGCTTTTCTAGGAGTTCAACTTATGAACATTTATGGTGACAAGAAGCAAAATGGGTCCAAGCGGGCATTTTTATGCTACAATTAGAGGGGAAAATGTCAGCATATCTAATTACATTTTGTATGGCACTTATTTACAATATGTATCATAAAGTAAATTAAAGACATTTTGAAGACATTTTGGAAGTATTGTTAAAACTACAGAAAATATACTTAGGAATATAATTGCCAGGGTGGCACAGACAAATAGATAGTGACTATTTTATTCCCATTTTACATGTGAGGAAACCGATGCTTGGAGATGTTTAATTCCCTTCCCAGGTGGACTGCTTTTCAGAGTGCATATGGTCAATCACTGTGCTCTTCATCAAATCTAGCTATTTCATTGCTAAATTTCTTGGACCTGCATCCCACCACTTCCTTTCTCCCTTTCTGTGTATTATATTGACATTTCACACTTCTGTCCACCTCATCTTATCCTCATATTAGCAGTTTGTGACAGTCTTTCTGCTCCATAGTCAGTTTCTTACATTGCTTTTTGAATGTTTCTCCTTTGGTCTGTTTCACCACCGTAACTAGATCCCAAGCTATCTGGGGCTGAGATCGTGTCATATTAGCTTCACCTCCATATTAGCTTCACCTCCTCTTGCCTGAGCTCTCCACAGTAGTAGGTATTCATTAGACAATTGTTAAATACATGTAATATCCACAGAGGCCATAATAGTGGTTATTGTAGCTTAAAGACTGAAAATATTACTAATGAAGACATTGTAAAAACCAACTTATTTTGAGATTAAACTCTGTGAGGACAGTTTTTAAATGTCAGAGCTTATGACTCAAGATTATTTTGTTACTAGCAAAAATGAATGAAAAAGTTATAAGCTTTATGACCCATATGCAATGAAATACACATTTTGTAAATTATTTTATTATCTCAGCTTAGTCAACCTTGCCTTGCCAGCAGTTAATGGCCATGTCTGTTTTCTCTATAAAGAAGAAACACTTTGAAAAATGAAGATCGATTGAGCAGCAATATCCTCTGATAGAGCTATTTATCATCACTAATTACCCTTTGACTACAACTATTTCAAAGTAATTTATAGGAACGAAATTCATTATTCACAAATACCAGTGACAGGTGTCAAAGCTGGAGGGTTACAGCTAGCAGGTCTAGCTAATTCGTGTTTCCTTTCTTCGTCCTGCCTGCTGCTCAGTTTAAGCCATGTCTCCATGATCTTCAGTAAGCATTCACAATAATTCTGCTGGAGGTAGTCTTCGGAGAATCAGTGACAACCTTCTACTTTCCAGCTCTTTCATATTTTATATAAAAAGTATAAAGTAAATCTGTCCTTAGAATAATTTCTTCCAAAGTGTTTTCAATGAAATGAGTAGAATTGCTCTGTTGAATTATCTAAGTGGGCAGCTAAGCTCTTTGTTGCATCATTAATGAAGTATACAGTGAGATGTCCCTTTGAAAAGATGCTATTTAGTCTACTGCCATGCCACCCTGAAAACGCCTGATCTCGTCTGATCTCGGAAGCTAAGCAGGGTTGGGCCCCATTAGTACTTGGATGGAAGACCACCTAGGAAGACAGGGTACTGTAGGTGTAAAAAATTTTAAAAATTTAAAGAAAAGTGTTATTTAATCATTCTTAAGGTGATTATCTCTTTCTGTATTTTATATATACTAAAAAGAAATCATCTTTATTGGCACCAAAAATATGTGCCTTTTTAGTAGATTGAAATTCAGTCTTACTTTTCACATTCCTATTTTCTGTGGAATTTATTTTAGTCAAAGTTTTAAAAAGTGATGACTTTATGTATACCCTGTGTTCAATTTGCCACTTAATAAGTCATTTCACCTAGATTGTCTCTGATAAATTAAGTCAATTTTGTGTTCACTGTTAATGAAGACGAGTATCACAGTTTTGACCCATTAGAAAGTCAGTATGTGTGTGTGTGTGAAAAAATTTTAAAATAATTCTGAATTATAGTATTGGAATATATTTAAAGACACACAAAATATAAGAAGGAATTTTTATTTTATTCAAAAGACGAGGACACATGAAAATATATCTTCCTGTTACAGACAGAAGTTATGTTGTTTTTAAAATTGAGAATGGCATGGGGAAGTTTGTGCAAGAACAGTTAATCCCAGAGAAAATACCTCAATAGGAACACTAGCTAGGTCACTTTCTTTAATTATTCATTGCCAACTGTCAGCTAATTGCAAATAATAGGTTAGTCTTGCATGGTGAAGGTTTCTATATATCTCAGTGTTTCAAGACGATTCCCAACCCTTTATGATCTGTACTGGAATATAAAGGAAAAAGTAGATAGCTGTTAAATCTACTCCTGCTGAAAAGAGAATTTTCTTTTTACTTGTCTTCCTGTGTGTCCTTAGAAAAAGTTCTAAGTAATGAAGTGCTAGGAGATTTCACTCAGTTAAACTCTGTAGATATACGCTTACCCAAAGAAGAAAAGTATTCAACATGTTGTATAATATTTATAGCATATTTAAAAGAGATAAAATATTTGGCCCATAAAGCAATAAGCAGTGTCTTCTGGAGTTAAGTTGGTCCTGTAAAACTCAAGATTATAAATTGTGTTTACACAAGGCCAGGCCTGAAAGAAGTTAGACTATTAAAATGTAGGGTCTATGTCATAGTAACAGAGTTGTAGATCTTTAAATTATGAGTCTTGGCTGCCAATGGCTACTTCGGGCAAATCTAAAATGGCTCATTATTCTTGTCTACACAAACTTTTGACAACAATTTTCAGAGTTTAGCTCCATGGTTAGAGTGAATCAGGGTCATTACTTGAACTTCTGCCTGAGCAGTTAGCTGGCTTAATAACATGCCTGTGGACCAGAGGTTGCTAACTCAAAAATTCAGGAGCCAAGCACATAATTCCAATGAGTAAAGTGGGACTGCAGTGGACAACAGGGAGTGGTGAGGGCTGTGGCAAATAGAATTCAGGCCCCATCTAAAGGAGCAGCTGCAAGACAGGTTGCAGCCTTGTTATTGAGAGGAAATATGGGCCCAACACTGTTAGATCTGACTTTATAAGAAAAGCCAGAACGTCAGACTTTTATGTAAAAATATTCCAATTTTTCATATATTCAATTAACTACATGTTAAAACATTGTAGAAGACAGTCAGAACACATTTTTGACTAGAGCTGGCTTTTTGTTTGTAATCCCTGCTTTCACCTCTGAGTTAGGGTGATTGGTGTGCAAATTGTTAACTTTATTTTCAGAGTTGAGGAGGCATTAATATAAATCCATCACCGCTCCTGGGAAAGCTCCTTTGCTACTTTCAGGCCTTTCTGACCGTGGATCATACAGTGGGTTAAACGTGGTCCCCAAAGTGATGTGTCCACATTCTATTCCTTAGAAACTGTGATTGTGACCTTATTTCAAAAAAGGATTCTTGCAGATGCAATTAAGTTAGAGGCCCAAAAGTGAGATCATTCTGGATTATGCAGATGGGCCCTAAATCCAATGACAAGTGTTCTTATAAGAGGGTAGGCGTAGAGAGAAGACCAGGCAAAGATGGAGGCAGAGATTGGAGTTGTGCAGGCGCAAACCATAGAATAACCAAAGCCACCAGAAGCTGGAAGAGACAGTGAATGGAATTTCCCCCGAGTCCTTGGGGGAAGTGTGGCCCTGCTGACATCTTAATTTATGGTTCTAGCCTCCAGAACACTAAGAATAATTTTTCTGCTGCTTTAACCACCGTGTTTGTGGGCAATTTGATATGGCAGCCCTAGGAAACCAATACAGGTCAGTAGCATCATCTTTCTAAACAGGGCATCTATAAGCATCACCTCCACCATCTGACATCCAAAGGTTTCAGTAAGGATGCCTGCTTTATCAAGAAGTTCTGCCAAAAATTAAAAATCAACTCTTCCACTTAAACTCTAGGTTTCATGCCATCAAACCTAAAGTAAAATGCTCATGTAACCCACAAAGAAATTTAAACTACAGAGAAAAATATTCAGGAGAGAGATGCCTTGAAAACCAAACATATTTGAGCCAGTTACTTTCTCTACCTAAGAAGACAATATAGAGGTGAATGTGATCACATCTTAATTCTGACTAAAGAAAACTGCTCGATTCCTTTCCTCTAAGTTAAAAATGAGATCTATAACCAAGACATTTTGATGGATCTGAAGGCTACTGAGGCAATCGTCATTTTGCCAATTTTAGGTACCTTACTAAATGTGAGTTTAAAAATCAAAGCCAACACAGCAATTATCCAATCGGGGAGGGGCGGAGGAAGAACTATTAGAGACCACTGACCATTAGGATTATTCAACCCATTTGTCACCCTTTCTCAAGCATGTTGAATCCCCTGTGCCAGTGGTCCCCAACCTTTTTGGCACCAGGGACCGGTGCTCCAATGAGAATCTAATGCTCAATAATCTGAAGTGGAGCTGAGGCAGTGATACTAGCACTGGGGAGTGGCTGCAAATACAGATGAGGCATTGCTTGATCACCTGCTGCTCACCTTGTACTGTGTGGCCCAGTTCCTAACAGGCCATGGGTCAGTGCTGGTCCTTGGCTGGTGGTTGGAGACCCCTGCACCTATGCCATCTCCAACGTGGTTTTTCCTAAAGCCCACTAGAACAGTTGACGTTACATCATCCCAGCATTCCTATATACCCAGAAAAAAAGGACAAGGCTATCGGTCAGACAAGTACATGTGTCACATTTCTATAGTCTATATCTTCTCAAATGCCTGATTTATGATATACTTTCTTATAAACCATGCAGGACCAAAATCTACTTTCCCTTTAAATTACTATTGTTTTTTGTTGTTTTGTTTTGTTTGTTTGTTCTTGGTACCTGTTTAAAAGGCTTTGTGTTTTTATTTATTCAACATCTGTTGAACACTTCTGATTGTCAGTGTGCTAGGCCTTCTCTCAAGGAGCTTATCATTTAACAAAAGAGACAGGCATGGAACACATAATCTCAGAGCTGGAGAGTGAGAATCATAATTGTGATGTGCACGTGATGCTATGGAAGCAAAGAAGAAAAGTAAAATTGAACTTGAGATACTGTCATAGGGGAGTTGCCCCCTGAGTGGGTCTTGAAGCATCATTAAATGCAAGGCAGCTCAGGGTGATATATATAAAGATATACAGGCATGGAGGGTGGGGCTGGATGGGGGCACATGGCGTGTTCAGGAACTGATGGGGAATTTGAGATGAGATGACTTTAGAGACAGGAGCAGGGGGTGGGGAGAAGAAGTGGGTAGCTGTCTCCCTCTTGGTGATTTCTGCATCCATCTCCTCCATCCCATTCCTGACTTGGATGAGGTTTTCATTATCCTCTTCCTGGCCCTCCAGGTGAACTCTGCCAAGCCTCATGTCTTATGTTTCACACTGCCTCCAGAGTAAGACATACAAAATGGCAGGTGGAGCATATGACACTGCCACTGAAAACCCACTGGTCCACTCATAATGCCTCTAAGACCAAGGGCCAGTTTGAACTGGCCCTACCTACTCCTGTGGGCTTATATTTTCAGGGCTGCCATAATGAAGTACCACATCCAGGATGGCTTCAAACAGCAGTTTATTGTCTCACAGTCTGGAGGCTAGAAGTCTGAGATTAAGGTATCCTCAGGGTTGGTTTCTTCGGAGAGCCTGAGGAGAAGGATCTGTTCTAGGCCTCTTTCCTTGGCTTATAGATGGCCATCTTCTCTCTGCATCCATATTGGAACTCTAATAACCTCATTTTAACTTAATTGCCTCTTTAAAAACCCAACCTGCAAATACAATTATGTTCTCAGGTACTGAGGATTAAGATGTGTGAGTTTTTATGGGAACACAATTCAGACCATAACAGGGCTCATCTCCTATCATTGCCTAACTCACTCCACACCAAATGTTATGCCTTTGGGCTATTTTCTCTGCCTGGAACACCCCTACCACTCTTTCTCGAGAGGCAGTAGAGTATAATGGTTAACAGCACTGATTCTAGAACAAAAATCTGGTTTTGAATTCTGGCTCTGCCATTTTGTTATTGTGTGATTTGAACTTATCACTTAACCTTCCTAATCTCAGTTTTTTCCTTCATACAATGGAGACCATACCTTCTACCAAAAATTATGAAAATAAAATTAGTAAATATAGGTAAAGCACTTGAAAAGCACCTACCATATAGTAATGCTGTTTAAGAGTTAGCTGTTGTTAAGTACTGGGCACTGGTGAACTCTATTCATCATGGAAGGGTCAAGAATCACTTCTGAGAAGAGTCCTCTGACCTCACATCCTGCTTCATGTTCCCTCAGGAACATTGTAACAATTTATATTTATATAGTTGATTATTATCTTTCCCAGTAGTCTGACTCCTAAAACCAAAGACCTCCCTTCTTAGAGTGTAAAAGCTCTGTCTTTGGCATTAAACAGCCTGAGTCCACATCTCAGCACCAACAATTACTATGTGCCTTTCAGCAATTTTGTTTAAGCTATGTAATCCTTCATTTACTCCTCTGTCAAATGAATACAATAGTAATATCTACCTCACTGGGGTATGGTGAAGATAAAATTATATTAGACACATAAAGGATATATCTGCTACGAAGTAAAAACGAATGATTATTAGCTGTTAGCCATTTTATAAGCTTTATATATTCAGCATCTGGCACTTTGCTGATTACTTAATAGATGTACAATAATGTTTAGTTTAAATGTGATTGAAAAGATTTGAATAGAATTGAAACAAATTGAAGTCAAATTGGTTATTCCTAGAAATGGTTCAAGAACAAAATGGTGAGGGCCTGAGCCAAGGCAGTGGAGGCAAGGATGGAGAAAGAGGAGAAAATCATAGTGAAATTTGCAAGCTTGAGTGTATTATTGGACATGGAAAATGAAAGGAGGAGTCAAAAAATGACTTCCGTGATTCTCCTGACTGGGTGGATGGTAATGTCAGTGCCCAAGACAGCAAACATGGGAGGGTAAGCAGATCTGTACAACAGATGAAGAACTCAGTTTCAGTTTTCTTGAGTTTGAGATGCCATTGAGATAGCAAAGTGTAGGTGTCCACTGGGGTGAAATATATGGACATGGAAAGCAAAGGCCATGCTTTTGAGAGGGATGGTTGTGCTGAAGTCATGGGAAGATTACTTTCGGATGAAGACCCAAGGATAAGAAGCACAGTGAAACCTTTGGCTTTCTGGGGTTCCCCCGTACCCCATCTCATTTGTTAGTCCTGTCTCCGTTATGAGCCTGAGATCTTTTCATTCTCAAAGCAAGGATCCTATACTACCCATCAGCCCACACAGACATGAAAATCCTGTTTCTCTCCATATCTGTACCTGTTCCTCCTCTTTCCCACCCTAGGTCCACAACTTCCTAGGTCTACATCTCTGCCAAAATATTAACCTGGGAAACCCAAGAGATGCATGATTTAAAATTCACTACCAAAATAATAGTGACTTTACCTGGTGGGTAAATTCACTTCAAAAAATGAAAAAAAAGTTTCTTTCTTAGGTGGCCTGTATCCAGTCTCTTTCTAAGAGACATGATCTCAAATCTACTCTCTGATTTCAGGGAAACCATATGAACACAGGACTTTATAGTGGAAGGAGTAGAGAGGTGAACAGAGGACAAACCAAAATTCTCTTGGTTTTACTTTAGGAAAAAGAAAACGATTATATGGAACATAACCTTGAAATAAAGCTGAGTAGGGAATCCACAAGCATATTCAAGTGATTTTCCCTAAAGCTCCTGTCCAGAGCCTATCCCACTCCAACCGCTCCTCACTGACAGGATTTTCCTTGGGACACACCTCCCCAGTGCTCCTTTTCATGAGAGCCAAAGGGAAGTGACAAAGGCTGAGATCACTCTAATATTTTTTCTTTCTCTTTAATGTCCTTTTCAAAATTAATATTCTGTTATTGTTACAAATACAGTACATACTCATCAAGAAAAGCAATAAAATAAAAATTTTTAATATCAATAACCCCACACACCCAGGGATAACCAGTGTAAACACTTCAGTATAGACCAAGATTTAGACTATCGCTCGCGATCTAAATGATAGGTTATAGTTACAGATGTGTGTATAGATATAGTTAGGTTTACATGTACAGATATAGCTGCGTTTGTAGATACAGATATTTGTCCATTGGCAGAGCTAGCACGTATATCCGAGATTATTCAGAATGATAGTACTTTACTAGGTGGAGGGGCATATTTTGATTCATAATCAGCCTTTTTCATTCAAATGAAGATACACCTTGTTTAATCTCATATCCTTTCCTCCTAAGGGTTTACATTTAGTTGCTCCCTTCTTCCCAGCTGTAGTCTATCAGGATCTGTGGCCTCTCCTGTGAGCCCAGCTCTTCTGTGGGTAACCAGGTCCAGGGAGCCCTCAGATTTTCCTACCACAAGGAACTGGCTGCTCATGTTAGGTCTTGGCCAAAATGACTAGGCCTGTTAACATCAGCATATGCGACCAGTAGCTACAGTTTCCTTTTATGCTCTCAGGTCATGCTCTCAGACATGACCTTTGATCATGTTTCCCAATGGCACAGATTCTTCTGAAAATTAGGAATGCATGGGGTCTTTGATGTAATGACAATAATAATAATAATATAGATAACACTTTTTGTTATTTATAAAGCTAAGGGCTTTATAACTAACCTTTGAAACCACACTTTAAGTAGATATTGTTGTTAATTCCAGTTGACAGATAAGGAAACCAAGATTTAAGGAAGTACCTCATCTGAAGTTTGATTCAAACACAGGATTGCCTGACTCCTTAGCCTGAAGCATACTACACAACTTCTGTCTGTGAGAGTTTCTCACAGGGGATTTAGCAGACACCCAAGGCAGGTATTAAATTTTTTCCCAAAGTTTTGGGATTTTTCTGGCCATATCAGCAGATGTACAGGAAGAGCTGAATCAAGGGAAGTAGGTCCACTGCTGAGCAATTATGCATTCATCACGAAACCTGGTGTCGTGGAATTAGTGAGCTTGGAATTACATCCATCTCTCAGAATGTAACGCTCATGGTTCAGAAGTTTAACTTAGTTTGATAATATTTCTATGTATAGATTCTACGTATGTGGTGGATGTGGTAATCCCCTTCAAAGTGCTGAATGCCAGGCTTGGCAATGAGCTGGGGGCGACTTAACCTAAAGACTGGTTCAACTTGGAGCACTGTTTCCCCAAAGACCATTCCTCTAGAGAAGACTTAGCAATTATACTGAACAACTCCTGACCAGGCCCATTTATAAATATAGTTTACTCTCGTTAAAATCAATTGATTTAGAATAAACAGCTTTCTATATAGAGAGGTAATTTTCTTTTATTGATGATCTTCTGACGTTCCATTTTTATTAACACCCATGAGTACCTTTTCTCCACCCATTGCTATCAACTTACTGTTGACAGACTTGAAATTGGTACGGATTGTCCCATGTGAAGGTAAATATGGACCTTGTTCTCTTAAGTCCAGGTTTGATAATGGCTAACAGGAACCAAAATATTAAATAGAAAGTATAAATTGTGGGTACATTAGCAATGCAGTAGCCAAAATAGAATATGAAATCAGATATTCAAGAACTTAGCACATTCGTGTCTCATTATAGATTTTCTTACCACTTGCCCACAGATTCAGCAATAATGAGTTCTTGAAGGAGATCCTAGATGAAGGGATCCAATTATAAGAATAGATGTTGGGACATAGTTCTCTAAGCAGTAGTCTAAGAAAGAGAAGTTGTAGAAGCACAGATTCCCACTGACGCATGGAAATTCATTTCTCCTCACATTATAACCCTATAAAAGCTGCTCCAGCAACACAGAGGGATAAACTTTGTTCAGGGAGGGGCACCTCTTATACTGCAGTTGAAAGTATGGAGGTGCGGGATGAGGAGGTAGATATTTCATAAAAAGGAGTCCTTGGGTTGGAGGGCAGTCATACACAATGACCTTAATTTTTCCTATGAAGTAAAGAGACAAGAGAAGAGGAGGATAGCCTGAAGAGAGTAGTGAAATTCTGGCCTCTGTTGGGGATGAGAGAGAGATCTGAGAAGGGAAATTTTTAAAGGACACAGAGGCCCATATAAAGCAGGTGAGTAGAAAACCCTGAATCTGCAGGGGCAGCAATGGGTGGTCAAGTGACATAAAAATAGGGGACTGCAGATAATTCAGTTAATCTAGGTTTGGGGGTTGGAGAGACAAGTACAGCAGAAAGACAGTGGTATAAGTGCTGCATTTTGGGTCTAGGTTGGTTAAGGAAAAAAGCAAAGCCATGAGTGAGGATAATCAATGGGAAGAAGAAGGAACATTTAAGAGCTGGTGTGTTGAAAGGAGATGAGGTTGAATAATGAGGATAATATGAGTATGGGATGAAGAGAGCAGAAAATGTAGGTTAGTCAATGATAGAGAAATTAGAACTTAAGGTATTGGAAGAGGTAGAGTTTCAGGTGGTATGTCTCTGGGTCTACTTGTTAATGGGAATAGGTGGTTGAGATGAAAAGAATGAAATGTTAAAGATGCAAGAATCTTGAGACTTCTGTGTTGAGTGGACCAACAGAATTTGAAGACATCTATCATGATGGCAATGCTTTCTTTTTTTCCAGTAACATTGTATCATTATTTTCTTGTATGCCCTCTTGTTATCAGCCAATTCCAGTATTTGCAGAAAAGGGAGAAAACAAATTAAATAGGTAGAGGACCAGTGAAAGGACTAAATATTAAAGTCATCACTGGATATAAAAAGTGGCCAAAAGTCATCACTGGATATAAAAAGTGGCCATGGATTATATAGTTCAGGGATCTTAATTTCTTCCTCTTATTATGGCCCTGTATACATTTCTTCCTTGAAAAGAGGTCTGTGGCTTATCATCTGTGATCCTATTACAGTTCTTATTAGACAAAGCAGTTGTTCAGTAAGCTTATTGAATTAATAGTTTGGGAAAGGTTTCAATAAATCTTTAGATATTTGTATACTACTTTGACAAATGGTTATGTGAATGCTCAAATGTTCACATGTGCTTTCTATTCATGCAGCTTTGGTTTACTTGTATAAGTTGGAGGGTTCAGGATGTCCAATACAGTAGGTCTGGATGCCTCAGGGGAAAAGGGGTGTTACTCAATGACAGGAACAAGATCTCCTACAGCTCCTGGAAGTCCTTCAGTACACAGTCCTGTACTTAATAAATGCCAGTGAGCCCCAAATTAGAAAGATGACTTCCCACCTCAACTAGACACTGAGAGGCAGCAAGTGTCAGTATTACCAGGAGCATAAACTCATCTGAGCACCTTAAGTGCTTCAAGCAGACTCAGGTTTGTCCGATACTTTTTTGCCCTTAAGATTAACACACCATTTTTTTTTTTAAATTAGGACAGGTACTTGAATAATTTTTTTTTTAAAATAAAATCCTGGTTGGGAGTTATTTACTAGATTATAGGATAATGTGTTCTGACTGCCTGAGATGTCCAACCCAGAAATGAGAAGTGGTGTGGTTTTGATCCCATTCCACTGACTGTTCTTAGCCAATCTCTGAAATTGAAGGGGTAGGAATGTTTCAACTCAGCGAAGGGACATCGTGACAAAAAGACAAAATTCTTATAAACACTGGAGAGACAGGCCTGGGCTGAGCCACCTTTCCCCTTGGCGAGATCTATGTTTAGAACCAGAGAAATCAGAGTAACAGGGTAGGGGCAAGCCCTGAAGCAGTGTGTCAGGAACTATGGTTTGACAATACATATTTTTTGGTGAGCATCTGGGGATTAAATTAACATATTTAAAGTTCAAAAGGGAATAGAAATTCATTACTAGACTGGGAGAGGTCATTTTTTTCCTGGATCACTCCCAAACAGAAAATTGAGAACAGGATTTGTTGCAGGAAAAACCCTAAGGGATTTTTTTTTTTCCTTCAAAGAAGCCAGCAGATGTTTTCATTCTTTTTAGAGCCAATGCTCGGTTAATCAGCACTTGAATATTCAGTTTTTCAGTTATTCAGTTTTACTTTTCTTTTCCATGTCACCACATCTGAAAAGAACCTACCTCTTTCTCATCTGTATCTGAGAGAGACTACTGTTCGTTGGAATATCTACTACCAGTTGGATAGAGCAAAAAGATAAAGATCATAATATTTATTTTCCAATTTATCAGCAATTTGCTTTCCTTTATTCTTACCTTCTCATTTCCCCTGTTTATAGTGTACTCTCCCACCATCTTCTTCATGTGGCCAGTTCAGGGCTGCGTCACTCTACTGGTCCTCTCCCCAAGACACACATCCTTCCAACACAACCTCAGAGCTACTCCCTCTTCATGTGGAGTACACAGGACAGTTAGAAATTTAGGGCAGGTCGCAGACTTTTAAAATGCTGAGTAACACTGCAATGACTAACCAACCCTTGGAGGCCTCATTCACTGGAGTACATTTTTCCCCCAATTTAAAGACTTTTAAAAATGTAGCATCAAAGATGGTGTTACCATTCAGAAGTAGTATTAGACCAAAACCTTGGAGTTCCAACATCATGGTCCACTGGGATGAACATATCTTGTCATCTATATCTCCCATATGAGACAGAAGGAAGGAATATATAGAACACTGCCAAGCCTATTTAACATTCTCAACAGTCTGCTAGACTATCACTAGCCCCATAACACAGATGAAGAAATTAAAGCTTAGAGAGATGAAGAAACTACCCCAAGGTGACACAGCTGATAAGTGCAGTCAGCTAGCGTTCAAATTCAGGTTTGTTTGGCATCAAAGCTTTGTTTGCACCTTACCTTTACTTCCTAATTCAAGAGAGGACATATAATGACTTTAAATACAATCCACCCTTACATATTTGCATGTTTTATCTTTTTTTTTTTTAAGACTGTGGATTTTAAGGGTTATCTAAGAGTCCATTTAGGGCATCAGACACAGTTCACTCTTAAAAAGAGTGAACTGTGTATAAGCATGATTATGTTTGACTATCTGAGCAATGGGGATATTATACTACATTTAAGAGCAGTGCTTTTGATGGCCTGGAGCATAGATAAGTAGGGGAATATATATATGACCGAAATGTTGAGGGTACTAACTATGATGATTTTGTGAAAAGATAGTGAGAGAGAGAGGTTAAAGACCCACTAGTTGACCCATTGTTATGCCAGTGGAGAAACTGAGGACCAGAGGTGTTGTGAATTGCAGTCTGTCTGAACACCTGTATAATTAAGAGTTGAATGAGAAAGCTGAAGGTAAGAGTAGTTAAATGCCCACAACTACAAAACTAAGCCATGCTCAACCTGGACTAGGACTCCTTATAGTTTTGCTCATTCCTTCGCTTGCCTGTCTTTTTGTTTAAGACACCAGTTGTTAGCTGCTTACTCTGTGTCCAGCACTCTGATAAACAACTCTTTTTTATCATCTCATTTAATCATCACCTCAACTCTTTGAAGCAGGCAACATTTTATTATAACTTTACAGTGGAAGAATCCAATTCTTAAAGGGATTAGGGGTTAGAGGCAGACTAAGGTGTATTGACCCTATCCAGAGCTCTTAATTCTTGCAACATTCCAGAAAGAGATAGAGAGTGAGCTGCTATTATACAATCTTTTTTTCCAGAAGAAATGAGACCTAGTGATGTCAGTGATCTCTGGATCTCACAGAAAGTGAGAGATTCAGTGTCTTACAGCACTGCTCTCAATGCCCTTTGTGAATTGCAGTCTGTCCGAACACCTTTCTTCATGCCTTATAGTAGAGGTACACATTTTTTATATCAAGACCTTAGAAGTATAGCCAGGAATAATAGCCTTCTTCTGACAACCTCTGCTTTCACTCCTTATACAATTTGAAATCATGTTCCCCCAAAAGATCCAACCTCACACCACACCAATGGAAAATATATTTTACCGAAGGCTTCGAGTGGAACTCCTATCGCAACCATCAGTAAACCGAAGGGTTTCTCTTGCTTCCAGCTACTTCTATTTTCCTTCTTTTTCCTCACATCATCTCTATAAATTCCTTCCAATGGAGCAATTCAGCTCAAGGCCTCTGCCCTTATACCCAACTTGGCAACATGAAAGCCTAGTAATTAGCTGGATGGTATTAAGCCTGTCTCTTGGGAGGTTTGGGTCCTGCCACACAAAGGCCTTATCTGGTTAACCCCTAAATTCACCATAGCTGCAACACCTTTCATGTGTCATCCCCTTTCTACCTCCCCTCCCTCTTCATGTTTTTTTCAAGGGGTGTGGAAAGAGGTTCAAGGAAGTGATTCTGGACAAGAAATTCATAGAGACTCCTTTTCCCCACCTTACCCTGCTCCTACACATGCACGCACCTTTCCTTCCTTCCTCCCGCCTCCCTCTCCCCAGCCATCAGAGAAATATAAAGGAATTTCTCCATCTAAACATTTTTAAAAAGTTACCTGATAACAAATTAATAAAACTAGAGAACAACAACATAAAACCTAAATCCCAAAATTGAAGAAAAAAAATTTCTCAGACAACTCCTGGAACAAAAAATCAAATCAAACTGGAAGAACGCCTAAGAAATGCTGATAATGAAATGTTACACAAAAGAATCTATGGAATATAGCTAAAGCAATGTTCAAAGGAAATTTCATATTTATATTAATGAAGAATTAAGTACTAAATGCAAAAATTTAGAAAGTAAATTACAAAAGAAACCCAAGAAAAGAGTAAAAAAAAGATAAAAGCATAAATTAATGATGAATTCAAAATATAAAACCAATAAACTAAGAACAAGGGCATAATAAAAGAGGAAGACCATTAGCTAGTCACATCAAGAACAAAATAAAGCAAAAACACATTCAAAGGAAGAAAGAATAGGGAAATAATCACAACTACAAACGAAATACAAATAATAATAATCTGAACTCTAGACAAGTAAAATTGAAAATCTATATGAAATGTGTATTTTCCAGAACTGAAGCCAGAAGAAAAATACAAATAAAACAGTTCAATTTTCAGAGAAGAAATGGGGAAACGTCAAAGAGATGCTCCCTACAAACATTCATTTATTTGTATGAAACTTTTTTTCTTTTCAAATGAGTCGAAATAGCATTAGAGTTACCTATTCCAGAATAGTTTCTCATATTCAACTATGAGACCAAATCTGGGCCTGATGATTTTTAGGGAGTTACACTGTGATAAAAAATAAAATGGCATCACAAATTAGTGGGGCAAAATTGAGGCTATTTGAATAATAGCATTGGAACAAGATGGAAAATTTTTTTCAAACATTGCCTACACACTATATTAAAATAAGCGAGAGATGAAAAATCTATATGTAAAAATTTTAAAATAAAATATGGAAGAATGGTTCTATAATTGCAGAGTCTGAAGTGTTTCCCTAAGTATGACACAAAGCCCAGAAACCATTTTTTAAAAATTGAAAAATTAGAATATACAAAAGCCAAGTTTTACTTATAAAATATACCATAAAAAAGAATAGAAAAATTCAATGGGTGAAAATATTTTAAAACACAGAAAAATGATTAATTTCCTTAATATACAAGTAGTTTCTAAAAATCAATTTTTAAAAGTTCCAGTACCCAATAGAAAAGTAAGCAAAGCTAGTTTTAACTAAAAGACAAAATATAAGTGACTCATCAACACATAAAGCGATGTTCAATCTCATTCATAAGAGAAATGCAAATTTAAATTATATGTTCTTCTCCTCCTATCATATTGGGTAGATAACACACATGTTGGTGAGTGTCTAGGGGAAAGAAACATTCTGTCATATCTTTTTGTGTGGAATGTAAATTAGTGCAACCTCTTTAGGTGGCATTTCATTAGTAACCATCAAAATTTTAAATGACTATCTTTTAACCCAGCCATTCCACTTCTAGATTATATTCAAACATGTGCAAAATGGTTGATTGTTATAGCAAAGTACTGGAAACAACCTAGGTAGCCACCATTAGGAAACTAGTTAAGTAACACATGAACCATCCAACTATAGAACACCATATAATATTAAAAAAGAATGAGGTAGCTCTACCCAAAGTATAATAGATAAACTCCAAAATATATCATTACATGAAGAAAGTAAAGCAGAGTGGAATGTGTAACACACTATACTTTTGTGGAGTTTTTTTTACACCTATAAATATAAAGCTAGTATTCAAAGAGCATGTCTCATGAGTGAGATCACAAAACAACTTTATTTGGTGTCTCTGACCCATTAAAATGTATTCAATGGGGAAAGTCTTCCACCCTGGATGAAAATTCAGTTCCATGGCTTTTCTGATCCATTGTAAATTATATAGTTTTATTATCACGTTAGATCACAGCTCAATCTTCATTACAAGTCCCATGTCATAGTCAAAGCCAACTCAAAGTTACTGTCGCACCCCCCTCCCGAATGAGCCTTGCTTTCTCTAGCTCAACTCTGTGGCTACTTATTACTCATTGTTTCTGACCATACCTGGGTGAGATAAGAGCAAGGAGGACATAAAAGTAGGAGCTGGACTCTACTGTCTTAAGATACTGTCTATACTCTCTGTGTCTTGACAGGTGTTTGAAACTGGTATTTTTAACTCAGGAATAAGGTGACTAACTTGTCCCAGGTTTCTGGGACTTTTCCAGTTTCAAAATGGAAGTCCATCTCTCTGAAATTCCCTCAATACAGATCAATTGGAATGACTGGTTGCCCTACTCAGGAAACACTTTACGGCTTTTCAAAGGCATTCCTTCCTCCAATGGAGATATCTCACCTGCATTCCTTTGATACATGTGATATGCTGTCATGAGAGGCACTGTCTACTCTTCCTCCTGAGAAACGTGCATCTGTTTTCAGCTTTTTAACTGCTGAAATCTCTTGCCCATCTAGACAAACTATGGTGTATCACTAAACACAATGCTCTCCCCCCCTCTCCTCCCAACCCCTGACTCTCTCCCTCCCCCCTCCTCATTTCCTCTCTCCCTCCCACTCAACCCCTCTGTTTTCCTGTGTCCTGTGTGATCCACATCTGGCACATGACAATCACTCACACATCCTTTGTCGTGACAAACTGAGCTTGCAAACCCAATCCACGTGGCTCCACTTTCAGTGTGGCCCATCTGTTGCCTCCGGCTCTCAGATAAGAGTGAGACACTGTCACTGTTCCGTGACTGTCCCTTTGCAAAGCCACATGTCAGACTCTCAAAGTAGTCTAGTGGAACATTCTTCTAGGCCTGAGGTAGGTGGGAAATGAAATGCACTGTACTGCTGTCTCCAAATAAATTATCTTCATAATCACAGATCTATCTCACTTTCCTTTTTCACTAATAACCCACCATTTTATATCCTCTGTGTGTGTATAAAGTTTAAGGGTCATGAAATTGGTTTCTGAGTATATGCATTGAAGATTTATATTTTGGTATGGCGCTCACAGTGATTGGTATCTGGCAAAATAATCTGTCAGCTGAGGGTCTTAGCTGAAAGTGCCACTTTAACATCCTATTTCTATGCTTTTATAGATGCACAGAATAGCATTGGAAGGATATGTAATAGCAGTTGGCTCCAGGATGGGGAAGTAGCTGGCAGAGAAGAAAATGGAAGGAGACTTACTTTTTACTCTCTACATTTTTATACCATTTGTGCCATTTAAATATATACACTGTAAATACATTACTTATGAAAATCAATATTTCTTAAAAGGTAAAAGTAGAAGGCCTATGATTAAACTTAAGATAAAATGTAGAACTTATAAAATTGTCAGATTTTGCTAATAATACTAAATAATAGTTAAAATGTGTGGTTCTATGCAGGATTAGAGAGATGAATCAATAATATGGAATGAAAAGTACTGAAACAAACCTTAGGTAATATATAAACCTACTCTAGTTAACCCTTCAAAAACATAGGAGATTGGGGCACCAACCCCTGTGCTGTCAAAAATCTGTGTATACTTTCGACTCCCCAGAAATTAAGTCACCCCTCGGTATGTGCAGCAGATTGGTTCCAGAATTTTGATACCCAGGGATACCAAAATTTGTGGAAGCTCAGATTCCATATATAAAATAGCATAGATCAATGCATACAGTCATCTCTCCAAATCCATAAATTCTTGACTGTGGATGCAAAACCTGGGACACAGAGGTCTGACTATATTTATTGAAAAAAATCCATGTGTAAGTGGATGCACACAGTTGAATATTTGAAGCCCGTGTTGTTCAAGGATCAACTGTATATGGTAAAGGTGTACCTCAAATCGACAGGAGGGAATCAATCTAGTAAGTTGTGTTTATCGACAGGACTGCCATTTGGAGTAACAGAGTTTGGTCTCTTACACAGTCCTAAACCAAACCAATTTCAAATAGTTAAAAAAGTTTGAATGAAAGAAATGAAATCACAATAGTAATAAATGAAAACACATCTGAACAGTGTTACAGTCTTGACCTGGGGAAGAACATCAAATATGACACAAATGAAGAAGTTGTGAAGGAGAAGCTAGATAATTAGCTAAATCAAAATTAAAACCTTCAAAATCTCCCCCAATATTAATTAAAAACAAAAATTATACACACAGAGGGGGAGATAGAATGAGATCTATAAGGCTGTGTGCTCTAATGTTAACAGTAGTTTGCTTTTGTGGTAGTATTACACAGGTTATTATGATTTTTCTTTTTTTTTTTAATTAACACATATTAGTAATAAACTTATTATAGATCACATCAAAGTAATTCATGATATGTTGTGACAGTGAAAAGATTCCCTAGTGAAACATCATTTTCCAATAAAACGTAGACTAAATATGTTTGCTCAGGCAAAGGAAATGTTTTTGTGGCAGGTAGTTTATCCCAGTGGTCCTATTCCTAGAGTTGCTTTTCCTCATCATTAAAAGGGCTACAACTTGAACCCTTTGGTTTGGTGCTCTCGCTTACTTTGGACTGAGGTTGACAGAACGCTGTTCACAATGACATTTGAGACAAGGTCTAGTGATGAATATGAAATTGAAGCCTGGGCATAAACAGCTCCCGGCAGGATGCTGTTGTGAAGTGTGTACATGCTCTAATTGATTTATTCTTTCACATCCAGGTTAAAGTTTTCTAATTTCTGCTTTAAAGAAAATAATTTTAGCCAGAAAGTTCAGAGAAGAAGAAATTATGGTTGCTGTACTTTAAAAAGTCAACATTTTCAATGTTTAGAAGTTATAATAAATACTTATAATCCACAATTGAAAATTACACTATTTTAAAGTACTAAAGGACCACAAAACAGATATGAAGATACTACATAGCAGTAGTGATAGTGATATTTATTGAGTGCCTGTCATGTGCCAAGCACTGTGATATATGTTTTATTACATTATCTCTAACCATATGTAACTTCTTTTAAAACAATCTTCTTTATTGATTACTTGTCAAAATGATAATTCTGTAAAAATTAGATTTTCCAAAACTTTTCTAGCTCATGTTATTCTGAAAATTATTGCTATTGATTACAAACGTAAATAATAATTAATAAAAGCCCTAATACTTATTAAAATTTCCCTAAAGAAGTTTGGGGATATCAGTGAAGATCTTCGAACTATTTAGTTTTCCACAGTGAAAAGCGCAGTTTATAGCAGGGTCAAACACTTAGATTTCTACAAGGGACTGGGAGATGACAATGACAATGATGACAATAGCTAATACTTAATGAACCCTTACTATATGTCAAATGCTATTCCATGCCATTTACGTATATGAATTAATTTTATCTATCCAACAACTCTTTGAAGAGTTACAAGTGTTCTCTGTTTTAAGAGAATGAAACTGAAACACAAGGAAACTTAAAATCTTCTCCAAGATCACACAGCTAGTGTGTAATGATGCTGATAATTAAATCCAGACAGCCTGATTCTAGAGCTCTTATACAATACACTGCCTTGGGGTCTGGCCTTTATAGCCCAGATCCCTTTGGAATGGGATAGGTGAGGGGATCAAGTTATCAGACTGTAGAAATAGGTCTGCATCCTTTTACAAGCACATCAAAATAAAAAATAATTATTTGGACAAAATCAGCCCCATACTCTAATATGAAATTGAACAAAAACTGGGGAGTGGGAAGAGGTCTAAGTTACTGAACTAACTGCCTTGAGGTTTTATCATCCTCTGCTATAAGATACCTAGAAACCCACAGTCTCTTGGATACCCACTTCCTCCGTGGCTATAGAGAGCCAGATTGTCATGTTGAGTCATTGTTCTTCCCCCAAGAAAGCTAGTTTTTTTTTGTTTGTTTTTAATCTAAATCAGTGAGGCATTGACTGGAATGACAGCATTATAAGACGTAGAATATACATATTATTATACATAGTAGACATGTGAATTTCTACCTTATACCCCATGTGGTATGCCAGAAATATAGTTGAGTCCACGTTACTTTGTGACTTTGCAACTTAAAGCTGGTTTCAAATGCTGGCTTCCTAACTTATTAGGTCTGAGACCTTGGGGAAGTAATTTGACCTCCCTAAGCCTCAGTTTTCTCATCTTCAATATGGAGATAACACATAAGTACTTTACAGGGTTGTCGAGAGGGCCAAATGAGATACTGTGTCTGGTACAGTGATTGGTGCGTTAAGCCACTGCGTAATTGTCGGCTGTGATTGTTTTCATTATTGCCTTCTTCAACATCTTTATCATAATTAGCCAATGCCTGCTCTTGTCGTCATGATTCTTCAGCGTTAAAAGTGATTTTCAATGTGACTATCATCCTTGCTTTTAATTTTTAAGTACGGACAATGAGAATGTTGAGATGCAAAACAAAGTATCCAGTTAGGCTGTTAAATTTTCCATCTAAAGCATTTTATAAATTTGAACCAACAGGAAGGAAGGACAAGATGATAATGAGGAAAGCCCATCTCACAGAGCATCTTTGCGGCCAAAGCTCTTGCAATAAATGCAAAGCACATGAAACGGAATGTCCCCTTATGTCACAGCTGAAAACTGTAACATAAATATTTTTGTCAGTTGGCTTTATTCTACGGATGTTTTCGAGGATTTGTTGTTGAAACAGCCAATCCACTCCTGAATTTGAAAAAAAAAAAAACTTTTGGCAGTACTCAAAGTGTCAACTAATTAGATCCAAATTGCAGCTGAACATTTTGAAATGTATGCATTGCCCACGTGAATACTGAGTGAATTTATTATAAATGGAATTTCAATTGCTGTGAAAGAAGGCTATTCAATGGTACACAAGTAAACTAATTTGTGAGCAATTATATAACACCTTATTAAGATCTCCCTTTCCAAGGGATAGTATATAATGGATTAAATAGTGGGTGTTCCAACAGCGTGCTCAGGATTCTAACCCCATTTCTGTCACTAACTATGGAAGATTAAAAGGTCACTTAATCCTTTTAAAGTAAACCGGGCCCCTACCCTGTGGGCCTAATTCCCCCTGCAGACTTTTTAAAAACTAAATTAGAATGATTTGGGGTGATGCCACCCATTCTTATTCACAGGACCCACAGCTTGCTGTGAACTCAGTGGGCAACTTTACACATTTGTGCTACTGTCTACTCTGAAGAGTAGACAGGGACTTAATTAAGCCTTTGGGGTTCTTAGTTTCTGCCTTTGGATAAGATGAACTTTCAGTGACCCTTTTGCCAAAGTGTATCACGATATGTATGACAATATGACAGAATTCTAAACTGACGGTTGATCGAAATAAAACAATTCAAGTAACTAAGTGGAAAAATTTGTCTGCTCATTATGTAGAGAACTTTCTAGCTTTTAGAACCATCCAGCAGTGAAACCTGCTTGTTCTGTTAGGTGGTGAGTGCCCCACCACAGCCTTCTGAGGACAAGGCCAGAAATCAATCTAGAAGACATTTGAAGGAAGAGACTAGTATAGATTGGTAGGTATATTAGTTTCCTTAGGCTGCTGTAACAAAGTAAAACACAGAGGGGGGCTTAAAACAACAGAAACAGTGTCTAACAGCTCTAGAAATCGGAAATCAAGGTGTTAATGGGTTGTGCTCCCTCTGAAGCCTCAGGGAAGAATCATTCGTTGCCTCTTCCTAGTTTCTTCTGTTTGTTGCCAGAAATCCTTAGTGCTCCTTGGCTGGTAGCTGCATCACTCCTGTCTCTCTGCTTCTGCCTTAATATAGACTTCCCTCTGTGGATCTCTTCAAATCTCTCCTTATAAGAAAATCAGTCATTTAGTTTTGGGCCCATCCTAATCCAGTACTACCTCATCTTAACTCGATTACATCTGCAAAGGCCCTCTTTCCAAACAAAGTGACATTCACAGGCACAGAGGGTTCGGTGTTGCGGGAGAGCACACAGTCCAATCCACAACAGTAGGTATGACTAGTTGGCTGACAGGATGATTCTACAGACTGTGAGATTCTAGTTTATAATTCCTTTCTACCAAAATGGTGTCTTTAGTTGGCCCAACAATTATTGACTAGCTCCCTTAGTAAGTACTATTCTGTTTGGGGGGTCAGTTTATGTGATGTCTTGCTAATTCTTTGAGTCTGGTATGGGGAACCTTTGGATGTTGCCTTGGTTCATTCAGAGCACAAGATATTAATTACTGTCTTTTTAATTGACATTCAGGCCCACAGGCCTCACATTTGCTACATACTCAGAAATGGAGATACAGATATACATTACCAGACCAGAGTTATATGTTGAATATGAGATAAAGTGAACTTCTAAGAACTTACTAGAGTTTTAATAATAGACCAGAGCACAAACATTCATTCTTGTCTTTAGAAGATGACAGACTGGTCTCACGAGTAAATCAAAAAACAGTGACATAAATTAAACCTACTATCCTATACTGATCTGTGTGTGTCTTGATAGAAAAATGTAGTGTTTTAAATTCATACACTTAAGTAATTTAGCTTTGTTGTTTTGACAGGCAATTTTTATATGAATCTACTATACGTAAGGGTTTCTCAGCCTTAGCACTACTGACTTTTTTTGCTGGGTAATTCTTTGTTGTCAGCACTATCCTACTCATTGTGAGATGTGTAGCATCCTCTCTAGCCTCTACACACTAGATGCCGATAGTTTCTCTGCCCCACACCTCCACCCACCCAGTGTGACAACCAGCAATGTCTACAGACATTTAAGATGTCCCTGGAGAGGACGATGATAAATATCACCCCAGTTGGGAGTCATTGTCATGCCAAATTTTTTTAAATTGATACCCATTGCTTCTAAACTTGTCTTCTCAGTCTATCCAAATGCATGACTCAATTTAAGACTGAACCATGAAAGGCCAATTAAAGTTTGTTTAATTCTCATATTTTTGGGTCTCAAGACCCCTTAACACTCTTAAAAATAATTGAGAACCTCAAAGAGCTTTTGTTTGTTAGGTATAATTTATCAAGATTTACTGCATGAGAAAAAATTTGATATTTATGTATTTAAAAACAACAATAAATCTATTACAGATTCATATAAATAGTATATTTTATAAAAATTCAACTATATTTTCCCCCCCCAAATTAGAAGAGTAGCATTATTACATTGTCATAAATATCTTTAATCTTCAGCCTAATAGAAGACAGCTGGATTCTCATATCTTCTACTTCTTTCATCCTGTTAATATATTATGTTTTGGTTGAGTATATAAAGAAAATTCCACATAAACATATAGTTGGAAAATGGAAGAATATTTTAATAGCTTTTTCACGCAGTTATGGATATTTTTCTTTACTCCTTCCCCAAACTCACCATGTAGTAGTTTCTCAAAGGTTATTTTCTCAGGTTAACATTATTTTCTCTACTTTTTATTTTGAATGGATATTTTACCCATGCATTGGTCATTTGGAAAATATTGTTTCACGAAATTATGTGGTTCTTCCAAAAATTTGACACATTTATTATCGGTTTTATTTTAACATAAAAAAATTACAATTATTAGTATCACCACCAATCTCAAAGGCAATGTCTTTAAGTGTTAGAATGTCAGTTCACAGTGGTAGATATGAGTTTTCCAAAGTTCTAATTTCTTTTAAAGTTTGAATTTTTTCATTGGTAACAAATAGTACCAGTAATTTTTCTTGAAGTGAAAGACTCACTTTATTAATTTTTGAAAAAAAAGTCTGACAAATGCTTAAGTAGAATAACCATAATTTTTCTGTTGTTCTTGTAGATAAAAAACTGTGTTCTGCAAAAAATGTCTTATTTAGCTTGCAACCCATACAATTAAATGTGCACTTTTTCTCCTAATTCAGTATGCAGCAAGTGTTTTATGTGCACTTCCCATTTTGTCATACAGAATATTTTTTAAAGTTACTTAATAGTTGAGATTTAATAAGATTAATCATTTTTGTTTTATCAAAGACATTCTTAAGTGAACCTGACTTTTTTTTGGCCACTGCAAGCATCTGGCAGTTAAGAATTCAGTGTCTGCTGGCATAGTTTGATGCCACTGTCTTGGTCCATGCTAAAGCACCAGCATGAATTATATCATTGGCTAACTTTGAGAACTGCTGGACTGCGAAGACCATTCTACTCTACAGTGAATTTGAATAACACAGAAAATATCTCCTGATAGGCATACATGATAGCAGATACATTTCATCAAACTAGAACTGAGCAGATCCCAAGAACTCCACATGACATTCAAGGAACATACCTCCCACTACAACCAAAATTATGATAAATATTGTTCTCCTTGATGAGAGTCTTATATGTTAGAAATGTTTCTAAAACATTTTAGTTTTGCTTGGTAGAGCTGACATTCGCGATCTTACCTATGCCTTTTTCGAAATTATTTCCACATTTAGTCTAGACTCTCTTAAGGTAATTATTTTCAAGACCTCCTGTGTCAGCACTGTTTTCTGTTTCTTTGTTTCCTTAAAGAGTACATTTCCAGTTCCAAGGAATTTGGTAAAGAATAATGCATTCACTCCATTTCCAACAATGCTTTACTCAGATTAGGCATACAATAAGTATTTGTTGATTCTAAAATTTAATTGATATACCCTTTATAATCTTGATAGTTTTATGGCCTGATGATACTACTTTGAACCTTCATCCATCTGGACAAGAGAGAACAAATTTTTAAGACCCCTGGAATGTTTGAAGGCAAAAGTAAGGCTCTGTATTGAAACCATCAGGCAATAGAATAATTCTGTCTGAGAAAACTGATAAGCCCAAGTGAGAAGACTTAAAGATAACTGACATTTAGAGTTCCCCAAAGAACTAGATGGGCCTTGTGTACAGATAGGTCTACCATTTGACAAGCCCTACCCTATGTATGCAGGAATAAAAAGAAGATGGTGTTCAACTGAGGAAAGAAGTGACAAGGATTTTTAGGATGTTATTGAATGAAGTCCTGGGATAACAATTTTTTAGTAAGCCGGATTTAAACACGAAGATGGCATAGTCTAGGAGGGATGTCTCCAAGGGGGAAAAATGGAATATAGAAATTATTCTTGAATTTGACCATGTCGAGAGGAATTCCAGAGACTTGAATGGAGAATTTGGGTGTAAATTATTGACAGATAAATAGAAAACTGTTCAAATATAAAAGAGGCAATTAGCTACTATACAAGTAAAAAAATGTTCACAATGTGCCACATGGCTCAGCTGAAACTAGTGTGTACATGGTCATAATTGAAACACTACATTGATTTAGCCAAAAATTGTGAAAAATTTATGTAGGGAGGATCAAGGTGTGAAAGTGTTTGTGTATGCCAGAGTCTTTGGGCGGTAGTTATGAAAGAGCCAAATCCTAGTAAGGAAACTCATGTCTAAATCAAGAAGAAGCATTTTAGGTATGTTATTTCAAAAAAAAAAAAAAAAAAAAAAAAAAAAAGTTAAAACCAGAGAAAGAGCTTAAAGAAAGTTGGAAGTAGTTCTTCTAAGGTAGTAGAACTCAGGAATGGGTAGTAACTTATTTTTCATTATAAACCTTATAGAGCTAGCAACTTAAAGCTACATACATACATTATCTCAAATTATATTGCTAAAAAATGAAAGTTAAAAAGTCAAAGATGTTTCACTTTCTATATAGATGGATCTGACTGGATAACGGACTTTTGCCTGGGTCTCTGGTAAACCATACTCTGAATTTTATTTCACGTAGAAACGACTACCAGCTGTATCTCTGACTTTCCCTGACCACCTCCCATCCAAATATATCTGTAGTATATCCCTCAAAATTCTGACTTTCCATACTGAAATTAATCATTTATTCTAACTTCCTTTTCCAACCTGCTCTGCTCACTATATCTCACATAAACAATTCTCTCTGGCCAGAGTGATCTATTTCTTATCACTTGATTATGTGATTCTTTCAAGGTTAAAATACCTCCCACCCTCCAAGTCTTTGCCTATCAAAATTCCAATAATCACTCAAATCCCAATTCCTTGTGGAATCTACTCTTGACCACTTCAGTTGAAAGCGATGTTCTCCTTCTCATATACTAGCTGATTACATTGCCTTTTAACTTTTTATTGCAAAATATACCTCAGATACAAAAGGTGTGCATATTGTATCTGTACAACTTAGGATAAAATAAGCATCCAATAACTCACCTGCCAGTTTAAGAAATAGAACATTACTCTCCATGACTGCATCTCCCTTCTGCACATAGGAAATTGGTATCTCTATTATTAGGTTATTCATTTTCTTGCTTTTCTTTATGTTTTTATCACAACTAGAGGTATTCCTACATGATGTCTTAATTTGTTTTTCCTTGAACTTTACATAAATGAAATCCTACTTTATGTATTTTTCTTAGATTTTCTTTTATTCAAACAACCTTTTTGAGAATTAGCTATATTGCTGCATGTAGCTGTAGTTCATTCTTTGTCATCACTATACAATGTTCAGTTGTCTGAATATACTATGAGTTATTTTTATTTTCTGTTGTTAATTGGCATAATAGATAGTAGTAAATATGTTTCAATGCTACTTAACTTTAGTATTCATGTCTCTTGGTGTATATGTGCAAGACTTCTTTAGGTCAGCAGTTCTCACAGTGTAGTCCTTGGACCAATAGCACTAGCACCACTTGGGAACTTGCTAGAAAGGCAAATTCTTGGGCCTCACCCCAGAACAATTGAATCATAAACTCTAGAGGTGGGCCCAGGAATCTGTGTTTTAACAAGCCTTCCAGGTGATTCCGGTGCACAGTCAAGGTCAAGAACAACAGATTCAATGTGATAATAGGTTTTTCAGTTTCTCCTTGTAATTCTGTCCATATTTACTTTATGTATTTTTAAGCTACATTATAGAGATATATGGACTAAAGTTGCTATATCTTCTGGATGAATTGAAACTTTATAAAAATATACCGATTCACTTTATTTCTGGTAATGCATTCAGCCTTAAAGTCTATTTTGTCTGATATTAGAACAATAACTCTTTTTGCTATTTGTTGTCTAGTTTTCCATCCTTTGACTTTCAGGTTTTTGTTGAATGTGACTCTTGTAAAATAGCATATTACCTTTTCTGAAAAAAATTCAATCTAGTCTTATAAATTGAGTTTAGTCTACTTACACTGATTACTAATCTATTTTAATTCATTTCTACGATCTTATTTTCAGATTCTGTTTGCTCTGATTTTCCCATTTTGCTTTGCATTTTCTTTTTTTTTTACTTTGTTGCTTTGATATTTACTTTTTCTTATTCCATTTTTTTCTGCTTATTTTATGCTTTACTGTTTTTTCTAGAAATAATTTAAATATCCATATTTAATTTTAAAAGTATAAATTTAATCAGCATTTCTACTCTGAACAGTATAAGAAGCTTATGATGTTTTAATGTTAAATGACATATTTTTTAATTGAAGATTTTAATTTTTAAATCTGTTTCTTAACTCCATAAATTAGATATTTTTTAGATATCAGCATATTACTATTTTTAATGCTTATTCTTTTTCCTTGTAATTCAAGTTTTATAAGATCCTTTTCATGAAATCTGTCATGTAGGTTTTTTTTAGTGAAGATATGGTGGCAGTAAATTCTCTGTTTTTGCATGAAAAGTTCTTCATTTCATTCTATCTTTAAATGATAGCTTTCCTGGGTAAACAATTCTATTGTGACAGTTATTTCATATTCAGCAGTTTAAAAATAGTATTCAGACGTCATCACATTTCATGATGCTGTTAAGAAGTCAGCTAATTGTTCTTTTGTAGTAAACCTGTACTTCTCTCAAACTGATACTCTTTTTTGTTTTACTTCTACAGTTTCTCTACAATGTGTCTAAATGTAGATTTACATTTAACTTGCCTGGGATTTGTTGAGACGTCTGAATCTAAGGTTTGGTCTTTTCATAGGGACACCAATATAATTCTATAGTTTTCATGTTAACTTAAAATCTGTTACATTTTCCTATTATCTTTTCTAGAAGTCAGACTAGAAAAGATAATAGGATAATAGTCAGACCCGACGCTTGATATCTTTGGACCTCTCTTTAATATTTTCATTCTTTTTCAAATCCTTCTATTTTTCTTTAACTTTATATCTGGTAATTCCAATATCTCCTGTCTTCGTGGTTCTGTTTATATAGTTGTAGTTATGCTAACTCAATTATGGTGGCTTGTTTCTCCCTGTTAAAATTACTGGGGGAAGGGGATTTAGAGTGTGATGATGTCTGCTGATCCTTGGAACTTAACACATAGGAATTCATTTGAGGCCTGGGTTTAAAGAGGATTTGTGTTTGCTTCTGCCAGGCATCTGGAGGCAACAGTGATTTGGGATCTCTTAAAGCTGTACAGATATTGACAATTCTGGCCTCAAATCTTTGTGGTTAGAAATTCTGAAAGGAGACATTTTAAAATATTTTGTCATCTTTATTTTTTGTTTGTAATTTTACTTTAATTGATAGTGTATTTTACTGCAAGCCATCGTATATCTTCTTTAAGAACGTTTTTAAATTGTGACTACAAAATGAAAGGAATACATTAAAGAACATCTAAAGCCTGGTTAATTATAACATTGAATTATTTTTAAATGAAACTTCGCTAGGATCTCAGGCAACACAATCCAATGTATTTTGCTTTTGAAGTAGGTTTTGGGTCATTGCCTAAGGCAGTGATAGCAGAATAAATTGATTTTAAACAGTGCTTAGGCAGGCTCAAAATATGAATGAGGAGAACATGGAAGAAGTTCCAAGTCAACATTAAATATTTACATGGAAGTTAAAATTTAGAGACTTAGAAAATCAGATCTGGGTTCGTTTCTCAATGTGAATGGGCAGGATGGAATGTTATCTATTCAAATAGATAGATGTATAGAAGAGATTGATAGATGTAAAGATCGATAAAAAGAAAAGTCAGTGAGTGAATGTATCCTGTAACTGGGTGGAGTACTTATTACCTGTTGTATAATCCCTCTGTACCTTCACTGCCCCATCTGTAAAATGGGGGAAATGACTGACACCTACCTCCCTGGGTTGTTATGAGAATTTAATGAGATAAGACAAGTAGAGCAAAGTTTGACACTTAGTAAGTACACAAAACAGGTTAGCTATCATTATTTTTATCATCATAAGCCTTTGTGACCTTGATAAAGTTACTTACCTAACTAAACATGGGCTTTGTGTTTGTCTCTACCTGAACCTAGAAGTGGGTTCTCCTATTTGTCTTCTGTGAGATATCGTGTAGGATTTTAAACTTCTCTTGCCCTCAGTTCCTGTCATTGTATTTGTTGAAATTATAAAATTATTGTTTATTTTTAGACATAATAATGGTATTATGTTTATAAATAGATAGTAAAATATTCACGAATAAAAATTTCTGAGATTTGTTTCAAAATAATAGACTGAGCAATGAATGGGTGGGGGCATGGATAAAACATGAATTGAGTGGTGGGCACATAAGACTCATCAGACTATTCTCTCACTTTTTTGTGTATGTTTAAAGTTTTTCCTAATAAGTTATTTTCTCATTAAATTAGAGAATTACATCATGCAGTAGCAGGTATTCAGGAAAAACTCAGTAAATGGCTGCTAGTAGCCAGCTATAGAACTGATGGTTATCGCAGTAGTTATTATAGTGGCCTATTTATTTCTTTTAGCTTAGTTAAGTGGTCAGGAACAAAAGCCTATACAGCAAGGAAATTGATCATCTGATACATACAAGGAAAGCCATCACTTTTTTTTTTTTTTAAGTTCTCTTGATGAAGATCTCAGCGTCCTGATATTTGAGGAAACACCAGCCACCTTTCCCGCTCCCATCACATAAGTCTGCAGGTTCTGACACAGAGCATTGACAGCTCTCGGACAAAAACCAGACCCTGAACAATGGTAGGATTCTCTCTCCGTTATTAAATGTCAGTAGCCATTTTACATTCATTTTGAGCTTCAATTTTGAGTTTTAGTTAAACAATGCCAAACAGCATAGGTATCTTTTATTTATGCAAATGTACCTTTATAATCAAATACTTTATTTTCAGCCATATAGCCTTGAAGAACTGAGAGAATTTCAGTTACTGATGTGTGTCCAGTTTTAACTAGGACAGTCATTAGTATTGGAGGATTGGGGATTTGGAAATGCTACCTCAAAAAAAAAAAAATGTTTCCTCCTTAACTTATATTTCTTTTTTCTCACCTCTGTCTCCATGGAAGTGGGGTCAGAGGCTACAGGGAGCAAACAGGGAGCCAGCAGCTGAGAATGAGGATTCTCACTTAAAGATTTCAGCTGAAAGCTGTAAACTCCCTTAGACCAGCTGAGTTTTTGGGCCGCTATGGTCTCTCATTTTTTTACATTAAGGTGTCTTTTTTTTCCCCCCACATGCAGGAGGAAGGGATGATTTTAAGTAAAAAGCATTTTTGTATTTATATTTGAACTTCTACTGTTCAATAAATCAAATATAGGGACATTCCTTAAGAAATTATTTTCAACTTAAAATTTTTAAATGAGAGTATACATTTGGAATTGAGCAGTTTTCACTAGTTTGATCTCTGTCTTTTCAAGCTTATTTCATTACCTGAGGTTTGAAGAAAAACATACGTGAATTTATTCATTGCATACTATCAGTTATAAATGATTCTGTGTAATAGAATATCACCATAGAACAATTCAAAATCACTTGAATAAAAATCTCAAGATTACAGACAGTCAGTAGCATTCCACAAAATGTTTTATGAATTAAGTATAATTTACTATTGGCTCTTAATTTTTCTTAAATTTTTAATGCTATTTCATAATTTGTGCACTTTATTCAGTTTACTTTCTTACAAGCCGTTTGAAACATCTGAGAAGGCTGCATACTCAAATATGTCAAAGATTTTAAGCTATTTTTATGCATTATTTTATCCATTAGCAACTGAGCAATTATTAAAACAATATGAAATGTAAATTTAGGTTTGAAAAAGCCCTTGCAGGTTCTTATTAAATTTGGAGCTAAAAGTGTCTATATTTCAAACAAGTGTGTGTGTGTGTGTGTGTGTGTGTGTGTACGTGTGTGTTTATTCTCTTTCTCTATGCCACTCATCTTTGTTTCAAAGTTTATAATCTCAGTATTAGTTCCAATCATTTTTGCAACATTTCATCAGTACTCTTACATAAAACATTCAATTATTACTTTTAATCATCAATCACACAACTGCTCCAAATTTTCCAGATTTTAGTTTCAGTAAACATCAGAGCTATGGCATCTCTCTCAGGGGCTTTAATGTTTTTGTGTTGTTGTTATTGTTGTTTGTTCTTTGTATCTTCTCTCTTTTCTCTCTCTCAGTTTTGCGGTCAGCAGTCTAACTATGTTGCCTTTATTCCTAGTGTTTCCTTCGTCTCTTGGCGCTCTTGCACGTCTGTGCTGAGCCCTCTCTCTGGCCTGGGTCGAGCCCTTCTTCCACTTTCCTTTGCTCTCAGAGTGAACCAGAACATCGTGTTCTGAAACTGCCCCAGCACACATGCTTCTTGATGCTGCCAAGTTTGCAGCTGACCAATTGGCCTACTTTAGGGGACTTGCATTTGTAAAATTTACAACCCTTTATTTCCACCACCCAATCACCCCTCCCTGCCAAAAGGGTGTGCCGAATATAATGATAAACCAAGGGTCCTTTGGTTTTGTTGCAACATAATGGGCAGTACTTTCTTTTCCGTTCATTGGCTCTCAGCCTTGCCATTCCCTCCTGAATAGATGGAAAGTAGCAGTTGATGTGTTGAAGACATTCGATAGTGGCCGCCTCTGTCGTAATTAATTTTAAAAGAAATGTACTAAAAAAATGATATGCTCTTCAATTTCTGGAACTCTGCATTTCCAAAGTAATTCTCTTCCAAAAACCAATCCAGGCAAATTTGTCTTTTTCCAAATGAGGAAGACAGAGTTGGGCTTTTGCTTTTTCTGTGTGCTCAGGTCAGGCAAGTCTTTTGTGTTTAGAGACTTTTGAACACTCCTTATCGGCATTTGAATCTCCTCAGCTTTTTTAACAGATTCAAGACCAAGTATGAAAGGGTGAGGATTTAATGGAGTAAAAAAAAAAAAAAAAAAAAAAAAAAAAAAAAAAAAAAAAAAAAAAGCTGTGGGAATTGGTTTCTCATGATTTTAGTGATTTCCTATATTCTTTCTTCTGCCCCCTTCTTCAGGAAAAGGTGCTCTGTCAGGATGGATCCAGATTGTTACAAAGCCTGAAGCTTATCAAATATGGAGCTCTCTTAATTGAAAAAATTTAAAAAAGTAAAATTAAGTTCAGGAGTGTATATTTCAAGTGAAAAACAAAGTAACAAAGTAAGAATTTTAAAAAGTATCCAGGAAAAATAGCATTATCTTCAATAGAATTAACTAACAATTATTACTATTTGGCTTTATACTCTTTGACTCTTCTTCGCATAGCAAAAATTTCATAATACCATTTTGTGTAGAGAGAATAGAAAAATAATTTTGTCTTTCTTCTGGCATAGTAGATAGAAATATGTGTTTGTTGTTGATGGTTTCCAAGGTTCTTTCAGCTTCAGAACTTATTGGTCATTCCATAGCTAAAACAATTATTTGTTCTAGAGGTGCCTCCTTTCCTAGCAAAAGCCCTTAGAGGCTCAAGACCTTTATTGCTACTGGAAAGGTTTCCAGCTGGCTGTTTGGCCCTTGCCTCAGTGGCTGGCCCTGCTTAGCCAGGTCCAGCAGCCTGTTAGTGGTCTTAGCAAGAGGGAGGAAGTATTAGGGCACAAGATTCTTGTAATAGAGCCTTACTCTGGAGGACCATGAGCAGAAAGTGGAGTGGCATCTTGTTCAACCTTCTCCTCTGTGCCAAGGTTGGGTTCTGTATACTTGGGGAGACCTCACATGGTACAGGGTATCACTGTGGGCCAGTAAAAGTAGAAGGGATACTGGCAGCCCATTGACATCACCCACAGATCCTAGAAGTAGAGGGTGACCCTTTGGCCGAGCAGTGATCTGTGCATCCAAATGAGCCCCAAATCCCTGAGGAGGACATACAGAACCTTAGAAGGAGCCCATGAAAGTAAGCAGCCATGAAGCTTCAAGTTCATTAGCTTTACAAAGAATCTACCTCTGCACTCAGTGCTTGCCCAGACTGGACCTTTGTGGAACTGAAAGTGGAACTGAATTTTCTGGCCAAAGTGACCCCTACTTAATATATGTAAAATTGTAGGCTCCATAGTCAGGTTCATGGCTGTATCTTTATCATTGAGTACAGTACCCAGCACATGGGGCTCAATAAATATTTGCTGAATGAATAAGAAGTCTCTTTTTCTGAATTTTTTTATTTTTTTTTATTTTTAGAGGGGACCAAAAATTCATTATCCATGCCTTTTATTTTTCCTGGGTTAAAACAAACTGGCCAACTGGAAGCTGCTGGATATTGCTCACTTTTAATGTCTTCATTCACCCTTGAGAAACTCATTTTTACATCATTCATGCTCCCCCCCTTCCTCCAAATGGATGGGTGTGGAGAAGGCTTTTAAAGCATAGTTTAAGCATCATGTCATTTTCTTTTCCTTTTGAGTGCGTGCTGTATTGCTGCCCAGATCGTCAAATGTCAAGCCTTTTAGGCTGGGATTCTTTCAGTTATATTATGATGCCTGAACTTCTTCAGAGTAAAAATGCTGTTTACCCTTTTTAAAAACATTTAGGCGCTGGTATTGGGAGGTTATTTTGAAAATATAAACATTTTCTTTTTGCTTCTTGAGGATTCTGAAATGTTCCTTATGACCTACAGGGAGAAAATAATTGAGGCAGTGTGTGTGTTCCATATGTGGGTTGCTGTGGCCTTTTCACTACCTGAGCCTGCAAGCCACAGTGTGGGTACCTCATACAGATAATGAGTGGTGAAGGGAAGAACACGTGAAAGTTGTGTATTACATAGAATCTTGTGGCTAGGAGAGACATGATATAGTCTACTTTTTTATTAGTAAACGATGCTCAGATTAAATGAATGGCCCAAAGTTATAATCATGAGTGGCATTAATCAGAAGTTCTTCTGTAAGAGCAGCGTAACAGAGCTATTCTAGAAAATAAATATTGGAACTTTTGCTACCTCTTATTTTCATTTCCCCATCAGCTCTTATTTCTGATACCATAATAACTGTGATTACCTACATCATATCAGTACTGTTTAAAAACTCAATATTTCGTCTGATCTTGGAAGCTAAGCAGGGTCAGGCCTGATTAGTACTTGGATGGAAGACCACCTAGGAAGACCAGGTGCCGTAGGCGTAAAAAATAAAATAAGGAATTGTAAGCTGACAAGGTCCTTGCAATCTGTGAGGTCACCCAAGGCTTGCCTCACCTAAAAAAATTTAAATATAAATATAAAAATTTATAAAATTAAAAAATAAATAAAAACTCAATATTTGATAATAAAGCTATACTGGGAGAACAAAAAAATCAGAGATGTTACCTTGAAGGAACTTTAACATGGTGGTGAGCACATGGCATTTAAAGAACACTTACAGAACTAAATCGAATACATTGAATCCTTATCTCTAATTATCTATGTAATACTGAAAAATGTAGCACTTACTATTAATGTATTAATTTACTCAACACTTGTTAGACCACTGCTCCAGGTCAAGCACTTTGCTCAGATGGGCCTATATTGATAATTAAGACATGAACCCTTTCTTCCAAGAGATCACAATTTAGTGGAGAAGACAGATGCATAATGTATTAGTTTCTATCGTTATGTAACAAATCACAAATTTAGCAGCTTAAAATAACACCCTTTTATTAGCTCACATTTCTATAGGTGAAAAGTCTGAGTACAGCGCAAGTGGGTTTTCTGCAAAGGGTTTCAGCAAGGCTAAAATCAAGGTGTTGGGTGGACTGCATTCTTCTCTGGAGCTTGGATCCTACTCCAAGCTCATGTGTTTGTGACAGAATTCAGTTCATTGAGATTGTAAGACTGAAGTTCCTTGCATGCTGTCACCCAGGAACTGTTCTCAGATCTTAGAGGCTGCCTGTATTCCTCACTATATGACCCACTTCATCTCCAAGCAGGCACTGAGTTATCTCCCTTTCATCAAATTCCTCTCACACTTCAAGTCTCTCTTGAAAAGCTTCATTTCTTTTCAAAGGTGACCCGATCAGGTAGTCTGTCCTACCCAGGGTAATCTTACTAGCTTAAGGTCAACTGATTTAGCACGTTAATCTCAACTGTAACATCCCTTTTGACATATACTATTACATACTCATGGGAGTAATATGACCTCACATTTATAAATCCTGCTCACATGCAGTGGGAGGGAATTATACAAGGGATCATTGGAGGTCATTTTAGAATTCTGCCTACTGCACATAACAAAAAGTTATGTCTGCCAGAGTAAATGATATATTGAAGATAGCTACTGAGAGCTATGAGAACCCAGAAAAGGGAACAAATAACTGCTTACTAGAATGGATAGAATTGGGTAAGAGAAGAGGTCAAGTTTGAGCTGATTGGGAAGTATGAGTGGGAATACAACAGATAAAATTACATAAGTGGCTGTTTCATTCTTCCTTAAGTTCATGGAGCATGACACCTCTGGGAACTCTCTCCCCTCACCAACATGCCAAGCTTCATCATTGACTTACAGGTAATGTTTAAGAAATGTTTTGATTGAATATGTAACTAATTTATGAGCTTCATATTATCTTGAACCTCTCAGACACCTTGTTTTTACTCATCAGAGGTTTTAAAAATATAAAATTTAGAGTCATTTATTAAACAATTGGGGAAATTTGAATACTCATCCGATATTAAATGATATTAAGGAATTATTAATTTTTAAGTGTGATAATGGTAGTGTGGATTTTTTAAGTCTCTTAGAAATGCATACAGACTTATTTATAAATAAAATGATGTCTTTAAAAGTAAAAATAGAAAATGTGATTTTGTAAAAATTTTTGAAGTCTTTGGAGATAAACATGTGTGCACACACACACGAGGAACTATAAAATTGATTTTTGGTAACTGACTTCTATTAACTTCTTTTTTATTAATTTATTTTTTTTATTTTTTGCTTATTTTACTCTTTTATATTAGGGATGATCAGGGACATATTAATTAAAGAGATTTTGGTGTTAAGCAACAGAATCTGACTAATTCAGGGGAATGAAGACGGAAATTACTAGGACACTGTCTAATTGCAGTTGCTAGTCTCCAAAGATGGCCCACAGTGAACCACACCTCCTTGTACTGGTGACCTTGTATATGCCCACATAGAATCTGGGCTGGTGTTTTGACTCTTTTTTCCTTGTTTGTTTTGGTTTTTCCAGTTTTACTGAGAAAAAATCAACATATAACATTGTATAAGTTTAAGGTTTACAACATAATGATTTGATATATATATAATATTGCATAATCATTATCACAGTATGTTTAGTTAACATCAGTCACCTTACTTAGTTACAATTTTTTCCTAATGATGAAACTTTCAAGATTTACTCTCCTAGCAACTTTTAAATATACAGTACAGTGCTTTAAATATAGTTACCAAGCCATGCATTATACCCTCAGAACTTAATATTATAACTAAAAGTTTGAATGTTTTGACCATGTTTACCAATGCCCCGAGTCCCCACTCACCCCCCTCTAGCAAACAACACTTGATTCTATGATTCAGTTTTTGCCTGATTCTGTGTATAAATTTGATAATATTTCATTTCCTCTGATTTACTTCACTTAGCATAATGCCTTCAAGTTCCATTCATGTCAAAATTGCAAGATACTCTGTTTTAGGGCTGAGTAGTATTTCATTATGTATGTATCACAATTTATTTTTCTTTTTTTAAAAATTGAGATGTTGACATATTAATGTACATAATATCATGATTTGCTATGCATATATATATATTATAATACGATCACCACAATAAGTTCAATTAACATTCATCACCATGCATATTTGCAATTTTTTTGTTATTAGAAATTTTAAGATTTACTCTCAGCAACTTTTAAATATATAATACAGTATGATTTACTGTAGTTACCACATGGTATGTAAATCTACAAGACTTATTTTATAACCGGAAGTTCGTCTTTTAACCCTCTTCACTCATTTGCCCACTCCCCATTCCCCACCTCTGGCAACCATCAAAGTGTTCTCTGTATCTATGAGGTTTCTTTTAAGATTCCACATATAAGTGAGATACGCTGTATTCGTCTTTCTCTATCTGACTTATTTTACTTAGCATAATGCCCTCAGGTTTCATCTATATTATCACAAATGGCTGGATTTCCTTCTTTCTTATGGCTAAATAATATTCCATTGTATCTATATGCCACATATTCTTTACTATTGATGGCCATTTAGGTTGTTTCTATGTCTTAGCTATTATAAATAATGTTGCAATGAACATGGGGGAGCAGATATCTTTCCGAGTTAGTGTTTTCATTTTATTTGGATAAAGTAGAATTACTGGATCATATGGTAGTTCTATTTTTAATTTTTTGAGAAATCTCTGTACCATTTTCCATAGAGGCTACACCAATTTACAGTCCCACTAATAGTACACAGGATCACTTTTTCTCCACATCCTCACCAACACTTATTACTTTTTGTCTTTTTGATAATAGCTGTTCTAACAGATGTGAGGTGATACTTCATTGTGGTTTTGATTTTTATTCACATGATTAGTTATGCTGAGCACCTTTTCTTGTACCTGCTGGCTTCTTTGGGGAAAAAAATGTCTGTTCAGATCTTTTGCCCATTTTTAAATTAGATTGTTTGTTTTGTTGTTGTTATGTTTTGCTATTGCATTGTATGAATTCTTTATACATTTTGGATATTAACCCCTTATCAGATACATATATGACTTGCAAATATTTTCTTTCATTATATTTGCCTTTTATCGATGTTTTCACTCTACAGGAGCTATTTTACTTTCATGTAATCACACTTGTTTGCTTTTGTTGCTTTTGCTGTTCGTGTCAAATCAAAATAATCACCAAGATCTGTGTCAAGGAGCTTACTACTTAAATTTTTTTCTAGGAGCTTATGCTTTCAGGTTTTATGGTTGTCTTTAATCCATTTTGAGTTGATTTTGGTGTATGGTATAAGATAATGGCCCAGTTTCATTCTTTTGCGTGTGGCTGTCCAGTTTTCCCGGCACCATTTATTAAAGAGACTTTCCTTTCCCCATTATATTTTCTTGGCTCCTTTCTTGTAAATTGATTCTTCATATATACATAGATTTATTTCTGGCTCTTCAATCTGTTACCTTTGTTTTTATGTTAATGCCATACTGTTTTGATTGCAATCATTTTGTAATATTATTTTAAATCAGGAGGCATGATGCCTTCAAGTTTGTTGTTCTTTCTCAAGATCATTTTGACTATTCAGGGTCTTTTATGATTCCATACACATTGGAGGATTGTTCTATTTTGTGAAAAGTACCATTGGAATTTTGATAAGGATTGAAACGAATTTGTAAATTGCTTTGGGTAATATAGACATTTAATAATATTAATTCATCTACTCCATGACCATGAAATATCTTCCCATTTATTTGTGTCTTTTTTCAATTTCTTTCATTAATATCTTGTAATTTTCAATATACAGGTATTTCACCTCCTTGGTTAAATTTATTCCTAGATATTTTATTCTTTTCGATGCAATTATAAATGAATTGTTCTAATTTCTCTTTCTGATAATTAATTATTGTATTGTGTATTGATTTTTTATCTTGCAATTTTACTGAATTTGTTCATTCTAATAGTTTTGTCGTAGCATCTTTAGGATTTTCTACACATAATTTCATGTCTTCTGCAAATAGTGACAGTTTTACTTCTTCATTTTCAGTTTGGATGCCTTTTCTTGTCTAATTGCTCTGGGTAGGACTTCCAGTACTACGTTGGAAAAGTGGTGAGATTGGCCATCCTTGTATTGTTTCTGATCTTAGAAGAAAAGGTTTCAGCTTTTCACTATTGACTATGATGTTGGCTGTTGGCTTGTCTTATATGGCCTTTATTATGTTGACATATGTTCCTTTTATACCCTGTTGAAGATCTAAAGCATACATGGATATTGAATTTTACCAAATGATTTTTCTGCATCTGTTGAGATGATCTTATGGCTTGTATACTTCATTTTGTTAATGTGAAGTATCACATTGGTTATTTTGTAGATGTCGAACCATCCTTGCATCCCTGAAATAAATCTCACTTCATCATGGTATATGAACCTTTTAATGTATTGTTAAATTTGGTTTGCTAATATCTTGTTGAGGATTTTTGCATTTGTTTATCAGGGATATTGGCCTGTAAATTCCTTTCTTGTGGTGTCCTTGTCTGGTTTTGGTATGAGCGTAATGCTAGATTTGTAAAATAAGTTAGGAAGTGTTCTCTCTTCTTCTTCTTCTTCTTCTTTTTTTTTTTTTTTTTTTTTTTAAGAGTGTAAGAAGTGGTATTAGTGCTTCTTTAAATGTTTGGTAAAATTCACCAGGGAAATCATCTGGTCCTGAAAATTTTTGTTTGTTGGGAGATTTTAAATTACTGATTGAATCTCCTTATAAGTAATCAGTCTTTTCAAATTTTCTATTTCTTCATGATTCAGTCTTGGCATGTTGTATGTTTCTAGGAGTTTATCCATTTATTCAAGGTCATCCAACTTTTTGGTATATACTTTCATAGTAGTCTCACAATCCTTCGTATGACTGCAGTTTCCTTAGTAATATCTCCTCTTCCATTTCTTTTTATTTTAGTCTTCTCTTTTTTTCTCGACTAATCAGGCTAAAAGTTTATCTATTTTGATTATCTTATCCAAAAAATAACTTAGTTTTGTTGTTCTTTTCTACTGTCTTTTTAGTCTCTATTTCATTTATTTCCACTTTGTTATTTCTTTCATTCTATTTGGGCTCAGTGTGTTCTTTTTCTAGTTCCTTGAGTTATAAAGTTGGGTTGCTTATTTAAATCTTTGTTTCTTAATGTAGGTGTTTATAATTAGGAAGTTCCCTCTTAGATCTGCTTTCGCTGCATCACAAAAGTTTTAGTATACTTTTTTTTCTATTTTCATTTGTCTCAAGATATTTTTGATTTCTCTTTTGATTTCTTCTTTGACCCATTGGTTCCATGTCATGTTGTTTAATCTCCATATATTTCTGAATTTTTCAGTTTTCCTTTTGTTATTTACTTCCAGTTTCACACCATTGTGGTCAGAAAAGATGCTGGGTAAGATTTCAATCTTCTTAAATTTATTGAGACTTATTGTGTGGCCTAATGTATGATCTGTTCTGGAGAATTTTTCATGTGCACTTGAGACAAATGTATATTCTGGTGTGTTGGGATGAAATGTTCCATATATGTCTGTTAAATTCATCTGATCTAACATGTCATTTGAGGTCAATGTTTCTGTACTGATTTTCCATCTGGATGATCCATTTATTGACAAAAGTGAGGTATGAAAGTCCCTTACCATTATTGTATTGCTGTCTATTTCTCCATTTCAGTCTGTTAATATTTGTGTTATGTATTTTGGCACTCCTATGCTTGATGCACAAATATTTACAAACATTATATACTCCTATTGGAATGACCCCTTTATCATTACATAATAACCTTTGTCACTTATTACGGTCTTTGTATTAATGTATATTATTTTTCTGATGTAAGTGTAGCTATCCCAGCTTTCTTTTGGTTCTCATTTGGATAGAATGTCTTTTTCAATCCTTTATCTTTCAGTCTCTGTGTTATTTATTACATCTAAACTGGGTCTCTTGTAGGCAACATATAGATGGGTCTGGGGTTTTTTTTGTTTGCTTGTTTTTAATCCATTCAACCACTCTGTGTCTTTTGATTGAAGAATTTAGTCCATTTACATTTAAATTAGTTATCAATGGATATGGACTCATTGCCATTTTGGTAATTGTTTTCAAGCTGTTTTGTAATGCCTTTGTTCTTTCTTTTCTTGCTCCCTTCTTTTGTGATTTGGTGATTTTCTGTAGATTTTTTTTTCTGTGCCTTTTTAAAAATATTAACAGAATGCAGCATAAATGATATTGTAACAGTTTGGGTCCTATACTTAAAGAAAACATTTTCATTTTGGGAGCCCTGAGTCACCATGTACTCAGTACTATCATTCAGCTACTGGAATAAGCCTCAGCTGAAGCTTACATTCTGTTAGACCAGATGGACTTAACAGACATATATATATATATATATATATATATATATATAGTAAATTTTCTTTATATTTACGTCTCTATGTATCATTTTGTCTATTAGTTGCACCTGAAATCATCTGTGCATCAGGGCCATTCCCAGAAAAGAGAAAACTGTTACGAGCTAGGCAAATACCTCAAGAGGCGTCTACAAAAGGGGACATAACTCCCTAGATCAAGAGCTTCCTTGGGAGCACAAAAGTTTGGGGCAAGAGAAATTGTTATCAGATAATATGGCATCCCTAGTGGCATTACAACTGCAGATCCTGCATGTTACCTATTAAGAAAGGAGAATGTTACAAAAAAATAACTGGAACAAAACTTTAATGAGCACTTACTATGTGTCAGGTGCTGGCCTTGGTTATTTACATATCTTGTTGACTTGCCACATAAACCCTTTGAGTAGCTACTCTTACCGCTGCAAATATAGAAGCTTGAGCCTTAGAGAAAGTTAACTTACTTGGCCAATGTCATTGCTAAATGTCAAGCAAGTCTACCATCTGACTCCAACACTCCTTTCTTCTGTCCTCTGACAGATCCCAGAAGCGCATCTTATATCAGTTCTGTTATCATCACCATTGAGTATAATTAACAATGAGGATAAGGAAAGAAAGGCAAAACAAAAACAAAAACAAAAACAAAAACAAACAAATTCTTGGCTGGTAAATATCTGAGCATAGGAGTGGAGGGAGGGACAAGATTTATCCTCTGTTAGTTGTATAGGCTGTCAATTCTCATGGTCACCTTTGTTCAATGTGTAATCACTGAATGTTGGAGCAGTGAAAGAACCTTGTCATCTACTCTGGTCTCTTCTTTTTGAAGTTGATAGAAATGAGGCCAGAGAGCTGAAATGACCTACTCTAAACTAATACAACAAGAGACATGATTAAACTAGAACCAGACTGTGCTTTTGGCTCTCCTCTCTGGTCCATAGCTTAGTGTTGTTGTTTTCAAGTTCCTATTTTGGAACCATCCTGTCTGGGTTCAGTGCTTGGCCCTGCCATTTATCGAGAGGGTTAGGCAAGTTATTTAATCTTTCCATCCTTGATTTCCTTACTTGTTAAATGGGGCATACTATTAGCACCTATCTCTTGGATATAATTCACATACTAGAGCATTAAGAATATAGTGAGTGCTATATGCTTCCTACCATTGACCAGAATACAATTCACTGCCTCAGTGACACTGACTCTTTCCACATCCTGGCTCTCTCAGGAGTCTTGTTCCCCTCTGGTTACCTCCAGTGTGAACTAATTACAATCTGTCAGTCATCTGCCTATATCTGTTCTATAAAATAACTACATCATGAGGCAAGGGAGACAGTAAGACAAGAACCCTAATTTTGGTCTTAATCTGTCTAACTTTTTTTTTTCTTCATAAGATTAAAGATTTTAGTATGATAAAATTAATATCTAACCTTTAGTTTTTCATTTTTGCTTTTTCTAGCTGTTGGTAGAAGTAGAAGGAGGAAGGTTCAGTGTTGAAATCCACCCCCAGAAAAGAATCCGATAAGCTTATTTAGTGGCACTGGACTAATAAGGCTTAACCAGTGACCTCTGTTTTTCAGGGCATTTTGCAGTTTTATCAAAGGTTAAAACCGAAACCATAGGATCTCCAACTTTAGTTAGCATTGTGGTATTGGTCAAGAGTGGGACAAATTTGTATTTTGGCTTTGTTTTGCTGGTAGTGGACAAGGAAATGGAGGAAACTCAAGTCTTCCCTATGAATCCAGGTTTCACACTCCAGGCTGGGAATGAGCTAACCAGGTGGATAGATGAGGAAGAAGTGCTGGATTTTTTCCAGGGCTTCCTGAGGCAGCCCAGCTCTGGCAGAAAAATCAGAATTGCCTCAGGGAACCAAGGAGTTGGGGTGAAGGGCAGATCTACCAAGAAGCAAGGCCTTTGCTTAGGATAAAAGAGCATACATCATATCTAGAAGGCAAAATAGGACACAATAACACACAGGGGACTTTGGGACTGAATTTGAACCCAGAGCTCACACCCTTATTTTTTTTAATTTGAGCCAGGTCCATGCTGTGGGACAGGGACAGTTTCGAGTCACTGAGGCATAGACACTCCTTACTGCCTACTCTTGCTGCTCTCAATGTTGATACACCTTCCAAAAGGGTGGGAGATGAGGCATTGGTGAATGCGATCCATGGTTACTTGGACTCTGGAAAAACTCCATCTATGTCAACCTACCAGCCCATATGGAGTTGCCTCTGTACTTCTTTCTCACAGAGTTCTCTGCAGATATGAGGTGGGAATGGGTCTATAGAGACTGGAAGTCCAGGTAGAATAGTTCCTTTACTAGAAGAGAAGATCTAGGTCAGGAGCCTAGAGATAAGCATGGAAAGGCGGTGGAGCAAGGGGAGCAAAAGAAGTGCATGCTTTCCTGATCAGGGGTCCTAGGTGTAATTACTAGGTTATGTGCTGTAGACACTACCTACAGACTTAACAGATACATGTTTTCACACATGTATGCCACTGGTTTTTCAAATGTATATGGAAGCTGTAGTGTGGTTATGTGATTAATACCTTAATTTGTAAGTCTTTATTTTGTCAATGAATGGATAGTAAAATACAACTACTTTCATACCCATGAAATTATTTTGACTTTTGAAAGAGATTCTCCTTGAAAAGGTTGCATACATTGGGCTACATTATTGCTTTTTCATTACCACTGCCATGTGCTTCAATCATAGGTTTATAAATATAATCCCTTTGCCCACTGCCTTCACCACCAGAGTATCTATGCAATGTCCTCTTCCGAACATTGGATAAAGTAAATCAAACAAAAGCATTTGTTAAAAATTTCCTTTAAAATACCCCTTAGTGTATTTCCATTGAAGAGTTCTTCCCTGGTATGAATTCACCCAATACATCTTGGCTATAAGGTTCCTATATAGATCTGGGGGCAGATTCTTCTGGGGGGAAATTGAAATAAATCTCCCCATTCACAATTAAGCAAATGTGAATTATAGGCAAAATATACTTAAGTAATCTGGGACCATAATAGTATGTTAAAAAGAATGCTACTCAGATTGCTAGTCAAATAACAGTTCAAAGTCAAAGGCACACTGCTAACTTCAGTTTTCCTTCCACTGAAGTAAGTTGACTATCAGGTAGTTTTTTCTGACATAATTTTTAATTGTTTCAATTTTTTTTTAATTTACAAAAATGTACTATAACAGATTTAAATTAAATAGAAGTGTATAAAGAAAAAGTATTTTCATTAATCCAAAGACAAGGGTGATTAAAATTTGAAATATTTAGAAAGAGAACGGTTGTGCTTACATTTGAGGTTATTTTATGGTTGTTTATTTTTCTTTTCTCTTGTAAATACACATCCAAACAAATACTTGTGTATATAACATTGAAGCAGTGGCACTGCCTCCATCTCAAACTTCTGTCTTCCTTTGGCATCCTTGTTTTCTTCTTTCTCCTCCTCCTCATCAAAGAATCAGTTAACCTTTGTGTTTTGTTGGGAAATCTGTGTTCATAACAGATATCTATTCCTATCTGCAGCAAGTAGACTGTTTCCTTGAGTTGAGACACAACATTTGTGAACTGGAACAACTCATTTCCAACTCTTCTGTAAAAGATGAGGAGTAATTAGGATTTTGATACTGAAAACACTAGGCCACCCTTTCATATTATTCAAAATAAAAACATTTCTGTGTATCCCAGGATGACTACTTCCTTGTTTTGGGGAAATACGAAATTGTTTCAATACGTGTACATATTTCTGCTTCATTTGGCTATCAGATCATCCATCCTAAAAGGGCCAGGTACATTTTACATGTTCTCCAAGCTCTGAAAGTCTATGGTAGTTATACCTTGGAGAGTGGAAGTGGAGGTGAAAAAATTAATACAACTGCATCGAGTCATGCTAAACAAGGAGAGATTACTTTGAGAGACCGGGAGAAATGAATAAGACTATTTTAAGTAGACGAGCACCCCAAGGCTGTGCATAGCGACTTAGAAAGAGCACAGTACAGAAAGTTAGGAGAAAGAGGTAACTTTCCAGTGGAGAAACTTGACAAATACTACCTCAGACAGGTGATCAAGGTCAACATCAGCAGTCATAAATCATGTTGATAGTATATACCCTTAATATGATGTGATGAAAATGGCACTTTACCTCCAAGGTCCTCTACTCAAAAATGCATTACCTTAGTCTAATCCTGAGTAAAACATCAGACAAATCCCAAAGGAGAGGCATCCTCTTACCTCTTACAAAATCACTAGTACACCTCAACACTGTCAAGATGATCAAAACTAATATCTCAGAAACTCTCACAGCCAAGAGATGCCTAAAACGACATGACAACTAATTGTAATGTGGTGCCCTGGATGAGATCCTGGAATGGAAAAAGGGCTTTAGGTAAAAGCCAAGTAAATCTGAATAAATTGTGGACATTAGTTAATAATGTATCAATATTAGTTCATTAAATATAACAAATGTTTGCTATTAAGTGATGATAATAGGAGAAACTGGATTCAGGGTATATGGGAACTCTCTGTTCTATCTTTTTTATTTTCTCCATAAAGCTTAAACTGTTCTAAACAATAAAGTCCATTTCTTTAAATTAAAAATTAATGAGCAATCATTTAAAATGAGAACAATGACCTGATAGCATTAAAAAAAAATTTTTTATTGGCTCACCAAGCCCAAACTGGGAGGTTTTCTTAAAATATTGAGACGAAATCCTTCTGCAGTTCTACATAATGATTCTATCTCATCTGAATTTTCCTGGGATTCTCTGTGATGAAAAGAGTAGATATTGTTGTGTTTATAAATTATTGGCTTACTCTGTACTTTGATGGTCAGCTCACCTGTTTTAACCCACAGCCACCAGGTATCTTGAATTTAAAATTTATAAGGCATAAGCTAGGTTTTTCCCTAAAAAAGAATAAAAGTTATTTTATAGTCATACCAAGATTGGATTTCTGGCTGTACCATTTATAAGCTATGTAATAATATTGAAGAATTTACTTAACCTTTCTGAAATTCAATTTCCTCTTTTGTTAAAAAAAGAAAAACAACAACAAAACCTTTCAGGATGGTGGTGAGCAAGAAAATGAACATAAAGTACCTAATTCAGTACTTGACACAGAAAAGTTCCCAGTAAATGATATTTCATAATAAGCAGGGTGGTCAGTCCAAATCAAGAGAAGATAATGTCCTTTGTACCAAAATATAACTTAGAGCTCTTTCCTTCCAATCTCCCTTCCCACTCTAATAGGTCACACTACATCTAACATCTAGAAGGCTCTTTGCCAACTGCGCTGATTTGTTATCTATGTGAGTCTTGGTCATTAAACAAAGTCAGGGGCTTTGTTATTGTTTTCACCACCACTGGTCCAGCAGAGAAAGACCAAGCCACAGCGTGCATCTCTGCCTGCCAACATCCTGTATTCCTGAAACAAAAAAGCAATGAAAATGGCAGTCAGTGTCCAGACACTGAGCCTGAGCTTGGGAGCCCGTGAGGAGTGGCTGCTTCTCCTCCTCCTTCCTCAGCACCTGTCACCAAGATAGGGCATGGCCCAGGCTGGGGCAGTCCTGTTTCCTCCTCCTCCCACCCATCTCCCAGGCAGCTCCAGACCCTCAGCTCCCAGCAACACAGCACAGCCCACTCTGGGACTAGAAAGCTCCCATTGAGGGCTTGCAGCTGCCAGTGCCGCTTGCCCAAAACTAAATAAAGCCTCAACTTCAGTTCCAGTGAAGAAGTCACCACTGTGTTCTTCCTGAGCCCCAGTCACGGCTATCAAACATTCAAAGCAAACTGGCAATGGTTAAACACTGCATGTGTTTACACCCTGAATCTGGAATCACAATGGGGTGGCTTGAGCTGCCAAGGCCCGGCCAGGCCTGGCTTTATCCTGGACACTGGAGTCTGTTCTCTGACCCACCGGACAGGAGTAAAGTTGAGTAAATACCATATCGCTTTCCTTTTGATAGATGTTTGCTCTCAGGGACTTCAATAGGATTCATCTGGGAGTGGGGTTGAAGGGCACATGCTTATAGAATCAAGATGCTGTCTCACATTAGTGGATGTTGAGAAGCTTCGAGGCTTTGTAAGCTATCTCCAAAGAGAAAACTCAAGCTGTGTAAAATAAAATATATCTAAACAAATTAAAGGATAACTGGGATCCTTATAAAACTGCTTTGAAGAAGAAGCAGGGAGGGAAGACTAGATGAAAGAATGATGGCAGTGTAGTTAATGGGTTCAGTTGAGTGATAGATGCTTGGGACCTTGTTACACTATTCTATACTCGAGAATTTAAAATTTTATTCATTAAAAAAATACTACCATAAAAAAAGCCATTTAGCTCTCCCCTTTTCCCAGGCTATAATACAAAACATAGATTTTTCTCTTAAATATCCTGTCTATTCTGTGTTTTTAGCTTTTTCGATTTAAAAAAAAAAACAACATTAGGATTTTGTTTTTTTCTATGTATAAAGTACATTATTATGGTAAATTAAGAAATTCAGAAAAGAAATATAATAAAGAAAATATATATCCCATTTCTTGGAATTAGCACTTGTTAATATTTTTACATATTGCCTTTCAGCCTTTACACACATATACACACAGAGAAAGAAAAGAAAAAATAAAATTTTAACATACCTAAATGGAATTTAATTCTATTTAGCTTTATACCATGCTTTTTCCCCTCACTTCTGGTGACCATTCCCCATGCCATTAGATATTCTCAAAACAGTGATTCGTGATGACATAGAATATTTTCACCCTGTGTTTTTCAATGCCAGAAAATGTTCAGAACAAAGTTTTACTTACACCATGCTATACTTAAAAAAAAAAAAAAAAAAAAAAGAATAGAATAGGATTTTTATAGCTAGAGATTACAAGGAAATTTATTTTGTACTATTGCACTAGATACATACCACTTTCTTTAGAATAATTTAAGAATTGTATCTGGATTCAGCATAGTACTTGGCAAGTACAAATATAATAGTAAGATAAAGTTTTCTCGCCTTCAGATATGTGCCAAAAGGGAAATGAGAAGAAGGAATGAAAATAGAGCATAAGGATGGGGTAAGGCCATGCGGCAAAAAGCCAGAAATGGGCGACTATGACTCAGCTAACACAGGCACGCACCAGCTTCTGCAGGCCTTGCTCCAGCTATTATGATCTGTCTCTTCACTAAGAACTTTGGAATCAAAACTCAAAAGGATCCAGTGAAAATTACAAAGATTAAGAGGGAAAAGCATATATTAGAAATGTGGAGGAAGCGAAAGTGACGGCAGACAGATCCAAGGACAGGCTTTCCAGCATTGATTGAGCACCTGCTACACACAGAGGTAGTTGCACACTGGATTACGGGTAAACCACAGTCCTTGGCCCCATGGAGCTCACAATTTAACTATTATATTTGCAAAGCTGGTTTAGTACTTTTAATTCTCAGACATTTTAAAACTTGTTTTCAGCCTCCGCCAGCCAACATAGTGACTATTAAGATAGGTCAGGACTATAATTACAACTTTTCAAATAGAGAAGCCAAAAAGAAGCAAAGTTAACCGTTAGCTGCTCCTACAGGTAGGCCCTTAAATTATCACCTGTTAAAATAGGGATATTTTCTGCAGTGATGGAGGCTGTATCCTCAAATAAGCTCTTGGTCTAGTGAGTCATGAAGCTGTCGTTGGAGTGGAGTATATTCCACTCTCCAATTAAATTAGAGCATTTGAATCTTGATGGTGTTGAAAATATCTATGAATTTATGATGGGAGGATCACGTGCCATGGAATCTAGCTAAAGAGGTAGGAAGCAGGAGTTTATTCTTATCTGCCTGTATTTTTTCTCTGATCACCAGGCCAGAATGTGTTTCACTGTGGTTAGAGTAAATAAAGAGTTGGGATGATATTTTTTTTCTCAAACAAAAACAAAAAATTCAGTCGTCCTGACAAACACTGATAATATGAAATGGGACAACAACTGTAGTTGTTATTTAAAAGGTCCTCTTAGTTTCATTTTTCTTAAATTGAATTTTTGCTTTACAGAATATAATATTCTATGGATATGTTTGTAGTTTGGGGAAACAAACTACTTGTCAAGGTTATACTTAAAAAAATAAGACATTTGAGAACATTGCATGATTCTGTTCATGAGGCTTTAGGTCACATACCATTATTATCTTCCTCCCTTTGAACCTGGGCTGTATGTATACCACTGCAAAAATATATATGTAATGTATGTTTTTATGGTAACTTTGATTCTGCATAATCTTAAGAATAATTTTGGTGGAGGTATTGTTCTGGTTACTGCATAACAAATTATTCCAAACCAGTAGATTAAAACTACCATTTTATTTTGTCAGTTTCATGGGTCGGGAATTCAGAAAGAACTCGGCCTGAGTAGGTCTCACTTGGGATCTTTCATGCCCTTACAGGCAGATGTTGGCTGAGGCTCCACTGCGCTCTCAGAAGTCCACAGGTGAAGCATCCCAAGGGAGCCCGGCAGGGGCAGGGCAATTAACGGCATTTACGCCAGCACGGTGGTCTCAGGGCAGTCAGTTCCTAAATGATGAATGGCTGCCCTCATGGCGAGTGTCCCAAAAGAACCAAGCAGAAACCTTTTCCAGCCTAACCTCAGACATAACATGGCATTGCTCTCACAAGACTCAGTTGGCTACAAGCAAGTCCCTAAGATTGGGCCCTTTTGGGAGGAATATCAAAGGCTCATTTAAAAACTGCCAAATACATATGTTTTTGTGTTTTTCTTTAAAAGGAACAACTTGGTGTTTATTGTCTTGAACTAGCAACGGGGATCCTCCTCAAGATCCCACCAGTTTGTGAGTTCAGTCTACCTCGAGAAACTAGCAAAGAGTCTACGTGATAGCAAATGCTCCAAAATGTGTTATGTTAAACAAGACAGAGGGCTGACAAGCTAAGAACACAGCCATCTGAAGGAAGGGGAAGGGACTTTGTGGCTGCCAAATTTTTACCTTTGATAAGTGGAAAGGCTTATCATGCTGATAAAAGCACTCTGTACAGAGAAAACAGAAAAGCTTGGGTTTTTAAAGGTAAAGAAGTCTCAGAAATCCTGTAGTCCCACCCTCCTTCTCCCCCTCCCTACCAGCCCTCCTCATCTCACCCCAGTTTTGCAGCTCAGCCCCAGAGAAGCAAAGTGACATGACCAAGTGACAAAGGTAGAGGCTCTGTTCGTAAATTCTAGCCATTACTTCTTTTCCATTTCATCATTGTGTCAGTCACCGTTTGGGTTTCTTTATCAAAAATTGCAGAGTCACTGAGGTTTAGATTTTTTTATACATGAAAGTGAGGTGAGACTTCTGCCAACCTGTTGATCTCAGCAGGAGTCCTTTTCCTCCTAGACCTTCTATCCATTCCATGGGCAACAAGAGAAAAGTCCCAGAAAGATCTCACCAGGAGGCCACAGGATTCCAAGTTGCTCTCTTCGGATATAGGTCAGAAAAACTAACTTCCTAACCTTTTCCCCATGTCTTTCAATATATCCTTATAGTTTCTACATCTGGAGCAGTACTGAGTCTGGAAAGTTTCTTGTTATTTACAAAACACCTATAAGGAAATAGATATCCCTGATCCTGCCTAAACATGTGACAGTGACTTATCATATTTCCAGGTGGTCACCATACACCTAGTGTGATAAGACATTATCCTAGCTATTTTAGGTCGGGAAGGCAGAATATAAAGCCACCTATCTCGCATCGTAATGATGTAGTTTTGTCAGAAAGAATAATAGTATGTTTAAAGTGACCACCTAGTTAATTAACACAAGAAAAAGAAATCACACCTTCACCTTTGAAGTTTCTACAGCTTCCCATAGCAAGAAGAGGCTCTTGCCTTAACCAGTGTGAGGGCATTTCCAATTTAGTAAGTTCCATATTTATTGGAAAAGGCAAATGATAGAACTAGTGTATGAGACTTGTTCTTAAACTAATGTCTTAGGTTAGTAAATATTCCTTTAACTCATTAAATTAATGTTTGTGAAAGTGACTGGCTTATAGTGAGCACTTGAGTACATGTTAATTCCCCTTTTGTTTCCCACAGCACTGTCTAGTGAGTGACTTATGTTTAACTCAAGTTCAGTATTTCTCTAAAATCCTCTGAATCTTTGTTAGCAAGGAAAAAGTCGATAATATTTGGCCTCCTGAATTTACTAAGGCAGATAAATCTCTTAGGCTCCCTGGATTAGTCAGGGTTTTCCAGAGAACCAATATAACACACACACACACACACACACACACACACACACACACAGTGGAAAGAGATTTATTATAAGGAATTGTTTCATGTAATTATAGAGCCTGATAAGTCTCAAGATCTGCAGTTGACAAGCTGGAGACCCAGGAGAACCTGATTTAGTTCCAATCTGATTCCAAAAGACTAAGAATCAAGATAGCCAATGGTGTAGTTCTAGTCTGAAAGCCAGTATATTTGAGATTCAGGAAGAGTCAGTGTTTTAGTTTGAGCCCAAAGGCAGAAAAAAAAAATAATCCAAAAAAACACTGTTCTAGCTCAAGACAGTCAAGCAGGAAAAAATTCCCTCTTACTCATGGAAGAGTCAGGCAGGCTTTTTGTTCTAGTCAGGTCCTCCACTGATTGGATGGGTCCCACCCACATTGGGAGAGTCACTCTGCTTTATTCAGTCTACCATATGCAAATCAAATGTTTATCTCAACCAGAAACACTCATATTCACACCCAGAATAATATATGACCAAATAACTGGGCACCCCATAGCCCAATCCAGATAAAAAAAATGAACCATCACACTCTTCTATCAATGAGCACAAGTTAAATTAAAATTTCAGACGAAATTTGCTTGGTTGTAACAGAAAGGATTTTCTGGTTAAAGGGGATATTTTACCAAAGATGTGTCATGTGCCCAATTCTTTCAGCCTTCAGGTGTTACTGTGTACTCAGAACACTGTTCTAGGGCCTGGAAATGCACTTACAGTGATAATGCAGGGCCGGAGGACAAAGGATGTTCTTTGTAATGTGGTTGCCTCTGTGACCATCCCAGGAAGGGGTTCCATTGAAAACTCCCCACCTTCACTCCAGAAGGTGACAGACTTGCCCTTAGAGGTATGACAGGGCATGGAGATTACAGCACAGCTTCACAGACATTCTCAGACAGCAATGACATTTTAGTCAACAGAGAGGCAAATCATCTGCACATTATGATCTATCTAAAATTTAGAAATTGCACATTGGTCTTATGCAAAAGCCAGTAGCCTGTTTTCATTCCATGGTAGAAGTTTGGTTTGCATGGTGGAGGCCACACGCTTCAGTGATTAAGAGCATGCAACTACCAAGACTCCAGCTGCAGATCTACTAACAAAGAAGCAAAATTGGGGAACCTTTTAGAGTTCTTAGAGTAGGAATAAAATTATAAAAACAATAAGCGAAGAAGACTTGTTAGCTAGAATTTTTGTGTGTGTTAGCTAGAATTCATTATATTAGTAATTACCATGCTAAAGAGATTGTATCGATCCAATCTTATAAACCTGCTGTGAGGCGAGTACTGTTATCATCCCCATGCTACAGTCAGGAAACAGAAGCATAGAGAACATAAGTAACTTATCCTAAGGCCACAAAGCAAGTACTCAGTGCTACCTGCAGAAATTTGAAACCAGGGAGTCTGGCTCCAAGTCTAACCACCAAACTAGACACCTCTTAGTTGAGTAAGTTTTCTCTCTGCCACCTAAACAAAGCCACAGTCTGCCTGAGTAACCCACAGGGCTGCTGTCTCGCACTGCCAAGTCCCATGAGGATTACTGGGCAAAGGTTCCCCTTTTCTGCTTTCAGGTCATGCTGTTTAAGCCACAGGTAGGATTCTATGGGGACGAAATGAAAGACCAGATCAGCTGGGGTCAGAGATCTCTCCTCCCGACCCTTAACCTGTCCTGAGCTTTTTAACATCTGGCTCCCTCCATCCTACGTCCCACCATCAACCACATGCCCGTTAAAGCGTTCTACTATCCATTCCAGTCAAGACTTAGGTTCCTTTTAAAGTTTTTGTTTCTTTTGTAACAAGAATCTTGGAACTAAATTTTCGTTTCCACAGCCAGTAGTGCTCCCCTCAGTAAATATCACCCTTCTCACTTGGTCCTTGTCATAGATAAAGAGAGCCTCCTCCTCCAGATGTAGGCTGAGGACTGGAAATGAACTGGTGGGCAAAGCAAACATGGTCCCTGCCCACACAGAGTTTGTAGTCTAGTGGGGGAGACAAATATATTCAAAGAATTACACATAAATGTAAAATTATACTATGACAGGTGCTATAAAGAAAGGGTGCATAGTTCAATGAGCCAAGAATGGACACTTAACCTGCTCAGGGAGATCAAGGAAGTCTTCTCTAAGGAGGTGGTACAAAGTGCAGATCCGGAGATAAAGGAGAGTGTGTCACAGGAAGAACCTACTCAGAGTCCTGTACCCAGGCAGGAAGGAGTGTGGTAATTTTGAGGAACTGAGAGAAGGTCAGTGTGGCTGGAGAACAGAGGATGGGGATGTGGTCTGTGATGAGGGAAGAGAAGTAAGCAGGGGCATGACTGCGTACAGCTCATATTGGGATTTGGGCCTACATACCTACAGCAGTTCTTTCACATCTGGACAGCATTTGAAAAATACCAATAAGAAGTTCGCACCCCAGAACAGTTAAATCTACATTTATGAAAATGAGACCCAGGTGTAGTGTTTTGTTTTGTTTTGTTTTTAGCTTTCAGGTGATTTTATTGTAAAAACAGGTCAGAATCATTGCCCTACAGCAATGGGAAACCATAATGTTTAAAAGAGAATATGTATGCTGTGTGTGTTTAGGAGGAAATGGATGCCTTCATCAGATTTACATTTCAAAAAGTATCCTTTAGAGTTAGGAATAAGGAATGAAAGTTTTCAGAAAAGAGACCAATTAATTGGCTACTAAGTGTTGCAATGATGGATGGGGTAGCAGCCATGGAGATTTAAAAAATTGATAAACATGGGACTGGTGGAATGATGAAATGATAGACTCAGTATAGGAGAAAAGAGAGAATGATTACTGTGGTTGTTTACACAACAGGGTGGATAATTGTGCTATTCGTTGAGATAAGGACAAAGATTAGACCCAGACATTGTTAGAGTCAGGGTGCGGTTTTAATTCTGACATGTAGCGTATGCTTTCATTTTATCATGTGCTTTACTTCTCATTTCTCTAGAGCATCTGTATATCACTCATTATTCATTAAAACAATCAGCAATAACAATAACCACAAAAAAACTATTGAGTGCTTATTAAGTCCAAGACATTGTTCTGATTAATCCAAATGTAATTCGAAGAAGCTTACTACTAAGAAAATTCACTTTCCTAGAAAATATACATGTTTTCCTAGCAAAATTGTTTCTATTTCATCCTCTATATAACATTTTTTATGTTTTGTATTTTTTTAAATGTTTAGTGCCAAGGGACAGAAACCCCACTCCAATATGTTTTAACAAATAATATTTCATTTTAAGAATATAAAAGTATTTCATGGAATATACAGATGAATTTGCAACTAGGTTTCAGGAAAAACTAAAATCACAAACTTAAAGGTTCATGGGATCTCTCTTCACTTCCTCTCTGCACATCTCACAAACCAGCTTCCATCTTTTTTTTTTTTTTTCTGGTCAAGACAAAAGAAAACACAGCTATTGACAGCTTATGAGGTTTAATTTTTAGAGCTCAGACATCTGAGAGGCTCTCTCAATACAAAATACAAACTACTGAGGAACTTGTTGGTTCATTTGAGCCAGGTGTCCTCCTCTGGTCCAATCAGCTGTAGCCAGGAAGTAAGACCTAAGGAAAAGGTTATGATCATCCCACATCGATTTATATATCCCACTGAACTGTGACCAAAATGGATGTTCTTATGATAGTTTGTTGGCGTTGCATTGAGCCTGCAGGTACAAGTTCTCGAAAAGTAGGGACTGGGCAAGTAGTACACGTTTACTGTTATAACTCAGTTGAGTTAGCATAAGTGAACCACAAGATTCAAGTGCAAACAATTCCAAGAAGGTTGAGAATTTTACATAATATTTTATTTCTCTGGACTGGTATTATTTTGGCATCTGAAGTTTCCAAAATTTCTAAAATTTCATATTTGGTAGAGATGTATGCCAATAAATTTGCATTTGTGATTTGGACTATGAAGTTTTGAACTGATTCAACAAAGCACTGCACTGGTTCTGAAATGATAGTGATTCTGAATGTCATTTGGATTTGTGTAGATGGAAAATGATATAACAAATTCTAGATCTTTTGTTTCTCATTAGTATTTGATTAACACTAAGATTCCCCAAAGCCCTAAGGAGTTGAGATGTCAATTGTATTTGGGAAAATATGTACTTCGTTCCCTTAGAAATAAAGGAGAATGTGTTAGATGACAAGTCATAAAGAAGTTGGTTTTGACAGTATATTCTTTTGAAGATTTAAGATAAAATGAGGGCTTTGCAAATTACTGGTGATGGAAATAATCATAAGGATATTTTATGAGCTTTCTTATGTAAATAGTAGGAAATCATCGGGCTAGTCTTTCCATTCGGCCTTCCCAGGGTGTGGCCCTCCTTGTAGACTTTGTGCGCCCTGTGTTCATGACCTTCGGAATTTCTCTTAAAGAATTTACAATCCAGTTAGGATTAAATAAATACCTAGTTAACAAAGTGTAGAAAAAAATTTATTCTTCAGTGTCCAGTAGATGATCTACATTCGTTGAAAGGGAAGTCAGGAGCTAGGAGCTCAAGCAGGCTCAAGTGGCCCAGCCAGGGCTGGCTCTTGATAAAGCTGTGATGTAGGTACACTTTGTCTTGGGTGCCCTTGAACCCATTTGTCAGCAAAGACTGTGTTTTCTTCCTTTTCATTTCTCTATACTTACCTTTACCTCTCTTTTCCATCTGCTGGATAGTACCAAAATTTTTTTCCAGTCTTACTCTCAACTCATTTCAACTAATCCCTGCAAAGGTGCTAATAGAAAGTTAAGGTGTTATCTCAAACATGGCAGAAATGTGGGTTTGGGGATTTAGATTCTAGATCTGGCTCTGCTGTTATCACTCAATATCATCTAGGGGTAATTTTTCATATCTCCAGACCTCAGTTTCCTCATCTTTAAAAATATTGGGAGGGATTTAGATAGATGTTAAACTGTCTTCCAGATATTAAATCGTTAGTCTATATAACAACACCTTTCAGTGTTCGTATTTTTTAAAGGAGTAAGAGGGATAGTCTCTGTTATTCCCCAGTATAACTTGAAGCAAGGCTCAGAAACTTTTTTAAAAAAAACAAAGTAGTAAATATTTTAGGCTTTGTGTGTCATAGAGTCCCTGTCATAATGACTAACTCTGCCGTAGTAGCATGGAAACAACCACAGAAGACAACAAGCGTTGTTTACAAAAATAGATAGTAAGCTAGAGTGGGCCTGCAGGGGATAGTTTGCAGACCCTGGTTTAGAATATGCTGTACGGAACCAAGTTTCTTGGGTTCAAAGTTCAGCTCTACCAGCTACCTACCCTTTTTATGCCACAGTTTCCTTATCTGTAAGATGAGAAATGGTACTGTGCCTCCCTCATAGGGTAGCTATAGGGACTAAATGAATTTATGTATGTAAGTACTTGGACCAATATTTGATTCATAATAAATAAGTGTTGTTAACTATTATTATTTTCCCTCTTTTCAGCTTTTTTTTTCCTGTTTCTGCACACTATTTTTCTGTTGATGAGCTTGGCCCAACATCCTCTTCTTCAGAGAGAGGGTACTAGGGCAAGAGCCTGCCAGGTTAAGAAACACCTAACCCTGTAAGGAAGCTCCTCAATTTATGAATGTTCTACTTGTGAATAGTTTTAGATAAATATTCAAAGCTTCAAAGTAAAGCAAAAGCACATCCACTTGAACTGCCACAAACTAATGGCTTTAATGTTCACTCATGTAGCATTACTTTGAATCTAAAAACAAATGGTTGTGTAGTGTTCAGCAAGGTAGCCTGTTGGTAAGCCAAGAAGTCTCTGAACCCTCTTCCAAGAAGGAATTAATAAAGAAAAACTTAGCAAAGCCACCTCACGTTAGAAAGAACACTAAGATTTTAGTACTTAGTAATAGTAGGCTTTTCGGTACACAAAGATTAGTGGGAGAAGGATTCCTGAATGAGGGGAATGTTAAGATACAGTTTTAATGGGGTCTAACGTGGACTATGGTGGAAAGGAGGTGGCACTGGTGGATGTTGTTGGGGTATGTGCAAACATTCAAGGTCAGGTAAATGGCTTGTGAACAAATACGTACTTTTTTAGTTCTGTGACTAAAAAAAAAAAAAGTAGCAGGAATTGTCAGTTCCTCTGTTATAGAATTGTGTGGTAGAGTATTTTATAGCATTTCAGGTTTAAAGACATTTTGCCCTAGATTGCATCATCAGCCTATATAAGTTCCTCCTGTTTTTCATGTGGCATAGTGCCTACATTATGTACAAGATTATTAATCTTTTACAAGGGTATTGTTGACAGACCTGTAATCGTGTATAAGAATCATAAATCTTTTCTTCAATAAGTCAACGGTGCCTGTTACATTTGGCAAGTGTTTACCAGGCACTAGCTAAACCAAAATGATAGCAATGAGGCCACGGGCTAGAACAGAACAGTGAGTTCTGTGCCTGAGTTTAGGAAACTCGTGTTCATGTCGTCATTCTGTCACTGTGTGACTTGGAACATCAACTAACTTTGTAACATAGAGACAGTTGTCTAACTTCCTTGCGACTCAGTTTCCTTCGCTGAAAAACTAGAGAGTTAACTAGATGCCTAAGGCACTTGCCACCCTATAATTCAAGATTATGTGAGGGAAGAGATGAGGTGGCGCCAGAGGTCTGAAATTCTGTGTTGACCAGCCCACGTCCTTTTGTGCCTTTTCAAAGTTTCTCCTCAATTTGTGGTGATGATAAATCAGTTAATAATTATAGTAGCTAAACTGAAAGTTGCCCAGAAGTGGCATAGCACAGATGCGAAGTGAGCACATTAACCTGAAGGCGGTCATCATTGAACAGCGAGGCAGCATGTGCTACAGCCCGGTGGAAGGCCCATGTGGAGATTTGGTTCTGTTGCTTACCATCTGTGGGGCTCAGGCCAAATCACATAGCCTTTCTGAGTCTGTGTCTTCATTTGAAAAAGGAAAATCGTGACATATGTTTTGCCTACAACCCAGGGCCGTTGCATTAAAATAATTTATGTAGAAGCCTCCTTTAGATATTAAAATTAGATACAGAAGCCATCATAAGCATGGTTCTCTTCTTAGAAAACATAAAATATGTTTTTCAAACATATTAGTGGGAAAAGAAACTAATAACCTACCAAACATACTAAATTATCAGTAATCATCTCTTCAAAATACATTTTATTCATAATCGAAAAAAGCAAATCCTTTTTAACATTGTGATACATCCACCCCCCAAAAATTTGAGTGTTAAAATAAGATTCTAACCAATTTCAGAGAAATTGGTACTGTCAGAATATAGCCTCGCCTGATGAAAAGTGTTTTCTTTGTACACACAGCTTGGCAAGACCCAGAGAAAAGGCTGAGTGATAAGAGCTGGAGTGGGGAGGCTGATGGTAATGTGTTTCTTTTATTCTGTAAGGCTGGCTGAATACTTGGGGCTAGGTTCTGTCAGTAGCACTGACAGTTCTGGATCCCCTCCAGTGGCGGGAACAAAGGCTGGAGTTTCTTTTGAAAAATTCTTTCTGAGCAATGAAATTGTCCAACACAGTTTCCTTGATAAAGGGCTCATTATCTATCGGTGTGACTTTGCCCTTAATTTTTATGCTGCCAGTGCCAACATGAGCATATTTAGGCAAATCCTTTGACCCAGACAGCTGTAACAGCACCCTAACAATTAGTGTCAGTGCTCAAAGCTTGGGCGAGGATTATAATCAACTACAGGCTAAATGTCCAATTAGTTGAATCACTAACAAATATAGTTTATTAGCTTGATTTTCATTGTGTTTACAGTTCTTGTCACTTTTCAAATGCAAGCTCATTTTCAAATTTAAAAAAAAAAATGATAGAATGTTTCAGAATTGCTTCTTTAGTTCAAATGACACATCCTCATGGACCTAAGATCTATTGTTGCTCTTGTCAGAGTAAGGTGGCTTCAGAACTCTGGGGAAAAAATGACCCTTCAAGAAAGAAATCAATATAACAATTAGTACATGATGACTCAGTCTCAGAAAGAGAATCTGTAAATGGAGTTGGAGAAAAGTCTTGTATCACCCAAATCTAAACAAGATTAAGTTTTAGTCTTTAAGGCAGGACAGGAATGTGTTGTTAGCTTAGGAAGCTGAAAGCTAAGTGTACTATAAGCTTTGTAAAAAAATTTTAATCAAAATGAGATAGCTTCATGGAGCTCACAAAAAGAGATGTCAGATAGTAAGAGTGATTCCATGTTTATTAGACAGCACCAGGGAAAAAGTTGCTGAGATGTGGGATATAAATGTTCTGTTCCCTAGGGAGGTGTACTACATTGGGCACCAGGGACACTTCAGTACGGTGCTCTAAACCGGGATGAAATGTCCCTCAAACCTCTCTACCACCACTTCTCTGAATGTTTTCAGGGTTCATCCACATTTTTGCATGTATCATAACTACGCTCCTTTTTGTGTCTGAATGTTATTCCATGTATGTGTATTACATATTTCGTTTATTCATCTGTTGATGAACACTTGGGTTGTTTCCAGTTTTTGGTTATTGTGAATAATGATGCTGTGAACACTGGCATACAAGTATCTATTAAAGACCTTTTTCACTGTGATTTTCATTTGCATTTCCCTAATAACCAAAGATGTTGAACTTCTATATATGAGTTTATTTGCCATTCATATATCTTCTTTGGTAAAGTGTTCAAATCTTTCATCTGTTTTTAAAAACTGCGTTGTTTGCTTTTTTATTAATGTGTTGTGAAAATTCTTAATGCATTCTAAATGCAAGTCCTCTCATATATATTTTGCAAATGTTTTCTTCAAGATGCAGCTTTTTTATTTTCATAACAGTTCTTTAGAAGAGCAAAACTTTTCAATTTTGATGAAGTCCAATTTATTGATTTTTTTCCCTTTTATAATTCATGCTTTTTGTGTGCTAATATTTAAGAAATCTTTTCTGAACCTGCAGGGGTTTTTTTCCTAGAATTTTTATAGTTTCAGCTGGTAAATGTACATCAATGATCCATTTCTAGTCAATTTCGTATATGGTGGGATTTCAGTGTCAGTGTTTATTTTTCCTGGCTCACAGCTTTCCAGTGGCCCCAGATGGTATTTTAGCTCCACTTGTAGACTGGTAGCGTGAGTGACCCCGTTGCTCGCTCCCAGACCTGGCTCTGACTTATTCAGACCCTCAGAGATGCTAACTGAACAGCATTTGCAGTCTGTTGCTTTCACAGTCACAAATGTAAGAATCTTGTGGTGAGTTTCCCTTCCCCTCCAAATCTTTCTACCTTATAGACTACCCACTATGTTTCAGAAAGTCTGTTGGCTGCTGGAGTTATTAAAAAATAAAAATTGGCTCTTCATTCAAGAGAATGACTACACAAATATTTGTTTCATATTTTATGAATTCATCTGACATTCCTGCATTATAACCTTTTTTAAGTCTAGCTTCTTTGTTATAGGAGATTTTGAGAGCAGAGATTGAGTAGAATTTAACTGAAACTGTCACTAAGGTAGCTCATTTACTTTCTTCTCATACTAGTTGATTTATTTAATCTATTCCCAAATAAAATGTGAGGACTAAAGAGCTAAAAGAGATAAGGATGCCCAGAGCATAGATTATGGTCAGAAAACTTTGAGTCTAGGTATTCATGGTCTGACATTTTTTCAGGATGCAGCCAGGAAGCTGCCTCCCCTAATATTTCAACATGTTCAGAAGCTTGTACAGCTTAGAAACAACAAAATGAGAATTATAGTAGTGTTGGCCTTCTAAATTCTGTTTGCTAAGAAGCGTTCCAGCCAATATTTTTTTTCATGTTTCTTTTAATATGTGTTTAACTTGGTCATTAACTCAACAAAAGTGGGAGATTTTAAGCTAAGTAATACAAAGATTGATTTTTCCCCACTCCCAAACATTTCAGCTATCAGGGCAGAGAGGGAAAATAAAAATGTTGGGCAAAATTCTGTAGTGTTTTGCCCCCAGGGTTGCTACCACGGGTATTTTACCTATTACCAACTCTCACTCATTGAATGCCGTCAACGTTTGGTGCTGTAGTGAACAGAAGTTTCAAAAAACATGGGCTTTTAGAACAACAGTTTCACCTGCCAACATGCCGGTTCTCTTCTTGGCTGTACTTTTTCTTAGGCCCACTTAATTTTATGAGGTACACCATTATAAAACCATAAACTGATGCTCACCACACTTTAACGGTCTAAACCATGTTTCAAAAAATGCTGAATTAATTGCAAGCATTTAATAATTGAGAAATTGTCCATAAAATCTAGGCTTCCAGCTTCTCTTTGAAAATCAAAAGGTCTGGCAAATCTGGGCTCACATCCCTGTGTGGCAGCCATCAACTAAACCCTAGTACCAGCTGCTTCCTGAAAGACCAGCCATTTGGGCTCTAGTGTCTCCCCAGCTAACTTTCCTGATGGTACCTTTCCTATCAGGTTCCTCCAAGGCAGTGACCTTAAACCTGGCTCTGCACTAGAATCATGTGGAGAACCTTAAAAGCAATCAATGCCTGTGTCCCACCCTCAGAAATTTTGATGTAACCCATCTGGGGTGCAGGCCGGACAGTGGGATATTTATCAGCCACCCAGGCAATTCTAAATGTGTAGCCACAATGGAGGACCCCTGTCTAAGACAGAGTGTCTCAGTTTAACTTGCATATTAATCACCTGGGGTTTTGTTAAAATGAAGATTATGATTTAGTAGGTCTGGGATAGGACTTGGGATATTGCATATCCAACAAGCTCCTAGATGATGACAAAGCTGCTGGTCTGTGGATCGCTCTTGAGAAGTAAGGCTCTAAAGCATTTGCTTTTTTTTTTGAACCCTAAACTATATACTTAGATTTCAAGTCTAATGAAAATATATTCTGGCACTCACATTATTATTGAAGTGGCTGGAGTGATGGTGACAAATGAGTTTCCTATTAGTCCTCTTTGGGGAGGGCCTTTCTCAGGTTGCTGTGGCTACTGAAAGCCTTTCATGGTGCTGGGGGCCTTGCCACTCTTAAGATTGACTTCTAAAACACCTTTACTGTCATCAGTTGTACATGACAATCTCCTGTTTGGGAAATTGTACATCCTCTGAAATATTGAGCTCTTGGTGGTGACACTACCTGCCAGCCAACAGTTTGGCCGTTACTGATTGAACTGTGGTATTAGTGTGCTTATTTGAGCATTTTATTACAGTAGTTTTCAGTCTGTATTCCTAGATGCTTTAGGCCTATATCAATGGTTCTCAAACCCTAGCATGCGTCAGACTGCTTGGAAGGCTTTTTTTAAACAGATTGCTAGGCTCCATTTCTAGCATTTCTGATTCAGTGAGGACAGAGAATTTGCATTTCCAACAAATTTCCTGGAGATAATGATCAAAAGACTTGGTGGTGTCCGTGGCCTCATTACATGACTTCTTACAACAGTTGCATTTTGGGAGTTCCGATAAGATTTTATTAAAGAAAGTGTTTTGTTTTTTAAGTTTGAATACTACTGTTTTGTTGCCTTTTATTATTTCATAGAAATCAATGGAAAATGAAAAATGCTAATATTAGTGATTAGGGGCAGGTACCAATTTACTATGGTTGAAACAAAGACTGAAATTATTCAGTTTATGGAAAAAGAACCCTATTGTCCTTTCATGGGACACTCTTTGGACTTACGCTATGTGTTCCAATATGACGGATAATAAATTACTGAAGACTACCTAAAAAAGGAAGCTCAATTAAGGATTTTATACCGTTTTTAGTTTTAAAAACTATAGCACTACCTAAATTCCTTTCCAGGAACTCTTCGTGTACAAAAATAGGAGGCAGCTGGTAAGGTTTCTTCAGACCCAAGCCTAAAAGAAATACTGTGAACATCACAGCAGTTACATCTCAGCTTATTGGACTGACTCAAAGTAATTTTACCATAGGCAGAGACAACTCATTTTATTTATAAAGCTCAAACAAAATATGAGGCCCTTCATTTCACATATTAGGTGGGAAGGATGTAAGAAGGATGCTTGGTAAACTTCCTATCTACTTTGATAGTGGATTCTTAGGTAGCTGTCTGCTTCTCCATCTCCACTTTAAGAGAGAGACGTGTTGGAATAATAGAAACGCCGTGCCCGAATAAACTAAAGTAGAACTTTTCCGTTAGAATGTGAGTCACCTTTAAAAATCATATTTTCTAAGGACAGTCAATAAATTTCAGGATGTTCTTTCCTCTACTTCCAACGCCCACTGGAATAAACCACCAAATTCAAAGTTTGACAAAGTCTAAGTGCTTAGTTTTGTTTTGTTTTTAAGTAATATTATTGCAAGGAAATTGGGAAAGAGCTGTGAAAAGTCTTTAGGGCAAGCAGGCTAAGCGGGTGCAGATCTCAAAATTGCAGTAAGAGGAGTCTGGGAACTTTAAAAGTGGACGTTTACATGTTTTAATGGAAAAGAGCAGAACACAAGGTGATGGTATTTCACTTTACCAATCAGTGGAAGGTCTGAGCCATGAACCAACATCAGGTTTTTCTTGAACAATTTAGGCAATGATTACGAGTTGAAGAATCTGCGTTTGAAAACGAACTGATTTATGTATGGGAGAATATAATTCACGTGCGCTTTCTCCAGAGACCCCATGAATGAACAGCTAGGGGGCCGCCGTCTGCCTGAGCGACCTACATTTGCTCCGTCATCTTAGGACTGCAAGGGATCAGCCAGCGTGCGCTCTCATAAAACTCTCTTCCGTCCTCGCGGACACGCCTGGCTCCCGGTGGCGGTGGTGCCAGGCTCTTGGATTTCGCGGCAGGCTGCGGGCGCTTGTCCCTCCGGTTCACCCTTTCACCCCTCCTTCATCCCCGGGCGTCACGCGGGGTGGCGTGGTTTTTCCGCCCACCCCCGAAGCTGTGCTGGCAAGGCCGGGAATTGCAGGGCCTCCCCGTTTTGGCGAGCCTTGGAATCCAAATCTTCCTGCCCCAGCCACTGTGCCGCGGGCGCTGGAGGCTCGAAGGAGGCTGGGGTTTGTTTCAAGACTCTCGGTTCAGAGACGCAGCCTCTAAGTCTGAACTTGTCCTCGACCTCCCCTAGCCCCACTGCCTCTCCTCCCGGAGACGCCCGGCAGCAGGTTGGCGGTCCTTGAGAGTGCAGACCCGGAGCGCTCCACAACCGAGGTAGCGAGCTACCGGGCTGTTCAGGGCATCCCCGCGGCGGGGGCGGAAGGCTAGCCGGGTGACAGGAAGGGTCCTTAGGCCTGGAGCTCCGCCCCTCTTTGGCCGCCGGCTTGGGGGCGGGCACCCAGAGTGGCAGCGGCAGAGGGCGCGGCGCCAGCGGAGAGGGGCGGAGACGCGGGCGCTGGTTGGCGCGGGCTCGGGGGCGGGGCTGAGGGGTCGGACCAAAGGCGGAGCCGGCGCCGAGCGCTGGAGCTGCAGGCGCACGGAGAGCAGTCGCGAGCAGCTGGAGCAGAGTTGGAGGAAGAGGCAGCTGCGGCGAGGCTGCCAGGCAAGCGGGTTGGAGACGGCGAGCTCGGATCAGGAACCGCGGTGGGTTGGAGCTGGGTTAGAGGCGTGTCGGAGCCGTGCGTGCAGGAGGCCGCCGCTGCAGCCCAGGCCCAGGAGAGGAAGGAAGCCTGCCGGCTGGAGAGGTAGGCGGCGGCAGCGGGTCCGGGTGCGTGCGCTCGAGAGGGGGAGGCGGTGCGTGCGTGCGCGGCTGTCGCCACTCTCTTCCTGTCACCAGCAGCCGCTTCTCCTTCAGCAGAGTGGAGCCGGGGGAAAGCGACTGGCCGCCGGTCCTCCCCGCTTGCCGGCATCTCCCGTCCTCGGGACAGCTGGAAGCCTCGCTCTCAGCCAGCGTCCTGCGCGCTCCCGGCCACCTCCTGGCTCCCGTTTGCCCAACTTCCGAGCTGGTTTCTGCATGCCCCTGGACGCATCCATCCGCAGAGTTGCAGGCGACCTTGGGCTTTCCCCCAACCCTCCGTCACCGTACACTTATGAGGGTCCCCACTGTCGCCTTGCTGCAGTTTTTCGGGACCCTTCACCAGAGGAGAGTGCTCTGACCGCTGCCTCTGCATTAGTGGAAAGGAGCGATGCCTCCTTCCGCGCCCTCCAGCTGCAAGCAGGGTCGCTGGGCCGGCTCTTGCCTGAGCGGACGGGGCCGCGGTGGTCCTCGGAGCTCACCCCCAACCCCCGCCCTCTGAAGTTTTCCTCCTTTCTCTTCCGGGGTGGGGGAAGTGCGCCTTGGGGCGGCTGCTCCCTGGGGCCCTAACTCGGAGTCTAGTGCCCACCGGGCCAGTGCAGGTTGCTAGAGACGCGTTTAATGGGGTCTTGAAACAGCCCGGAAATACAGCTTTTTGCCGCGCGGGGCTAGACTGGTGGGATTTGTCCAGCAATATGGAGCCGGCTCGGGAGAGGAAGAGCTTGCAAGCCGCCTCTGAAAGATCTTGGGGGAATTGTCTGGAAACCACAGTTCTAACACTCACTTCCCAAGGGCAGAAACTGCCCTGCAAATCACAAGACAAAGAGAAGAGAAAAGCTCAGGCCAACCACTTCAGTCCAGAAATGTACTTTGGTAACCAGAATTGGAGTATGAAATGTACGGGTGTGAGCGGAATGGCTGTTACATGTTGAATGCAGAAATGTGTGTGAACTGGATTGGGGGAAATTCTTATGCTTCCTCGGGTACTGTTAATATATAGGAAAGGTTTCACTTCCATCGTTAATCCTTGGTGGAGCTGCAGTGCTGTTGGTATCAGAGTCTGAGTTTTATGGGGGGTTTTATGACTAGAAGCGATAAGGCTTTTTTTTTTTTTTTTTTCTTTTCTTTTCCTCTTTGTCAGTCAATGCAAGCGAACAGTTCCGGGTTTTGAATGCCTCATGAGATTGTCCTTTCAGTGTGATGAGGTGCAAGTTTTCGTTGTTAGGGGGTACATTCACAAAGCTTATTGACCCAGGCTTTATGTGGAATTGTGTTTTAATATTTCTTCAGCTTGTGTTGCATTTTGGCAACTTCGAACATGCTGAGGTATTAGCTAAAAAAGATTGGAGAAGTGGACAGAATTGATTTCCAGGCAGGCTATCAGATCAGAGTATTGGGTCTTCAAGGTGTAAATCGTTGGGAATTTGGTAACTTCTGCACAGAAAGCCACAAACATCTTTTATTGTTGAAAAATAAAATAAAAACACCCCCTCGTGATAATTTATTGACAGATTACACTGTTCTTGAAATAAACAGGTTAAAAGCAGTAGATGATAGTTTTCTTAGGAACAAAAGTTACTTAAACTTTGGGAAGCAAATGATTTGATGGTTACAAGGAAAATACCTCAAGAGCGATTGGGGGGGAGGGTGCATCCCTCTAAGTTTGGGAAGGTGTGTTTGATTCAGAATAAAAGTTTAAACTGAAAAGACCGGTGAAGGAGACTGTCCGCCTTGCAAAAGTGTTGGGTTATATCACTGCTGGCCTCTGCAGCTTGTACATGTCAGTTGCAAGTAGGTATTAGAGTCATACTTCTTTCATAGAGGTGTTTAGATTTTTATGATTGGAAGAAAGTTTTAGGTTTCTGATGTTGGCTTTCAAACTGTCATGTGCACTTGTTTTTTAACTTTTATCTTGATTTGGGACCGGTTCTTGTCAGTTGCATAACAGAATTCTGCCATGTACACACTACTATCTCCTGTTTTATCTGCTTTTCATAAAACGATATCACTGTCTTCACATCTGTGATCCTGATAGCCAATGTAAAAAAAGCATTTCACTTCCCATGGATTAATTATATTGTCTTTAGCTATTTCTTGAAAGTTAAATTTATTAAGATCAGGAAATCCATGTGGCATAAGGTTGGTTTTGGGAAACAAGTGATGCAGTTAAGTTAAAGGTGATCGACAGCAGTGATGGTAGTGTCTGCTGGGAATGTCAGTCGCACAGCTGATTTCAGGAGTTTAGTACCTTAAATACAGACATACTCCACCTAACCCAAATTTTGTGTTGTTAAAAATGTTGGCCATACCTTTAATCAAATTTTCCATGAATGCATGTAATTTTTAGGTTAATATTGTTGGTTGAAATTTTCTTTTAGGTAGTTTAGGGGAGTATTCTAAAAAGGCATCCACTCTGAAAGATTGTCCATGTGCTCATTAAACAGGAGCAGATCTAGTTCAACTTTTATTGTGTTTGCCTTTTGCAATTTGCAAAAAGTGTTTTATTGAATGAAGAGTTGGTAAATAAACACACTTAAAAACATTAATTTATGGTCAGGTAGGATATAGAAAGCCGAGATATAGAAAGGTTTTGACTTTTAATTTTTTCACACCTGAGGCATACATAATGCAGAAGAAAATGGCAAGTACTTTTTTTTGGTATTTTCTACATTTTAGACAGGCTTCCCATAGATCTCCCTCTTTTGGAAGGCAAAGGGATCTGCCAGTGAAGGCAAGAGAGTGAAGTATCTCAGTGAAGCCCTCAGAAGGTGAGAAAGTTACTTATGACTAGAAGGAAGAGATTATCAATTTAGTTTTTACCTTAGAAGGCATAATATAAATTGTTGAAGCACCTTTTAACCAATATCTTGGGTTAGAATTAGTTTTTAAAATATTCATATTATTTATTGCGTTTTCCCGTCTCCTGCACCGATATCCATCATAAAATTACTTGCCACAATTCTGCCAACACTCTTATTGGAATTATTGTCTAAAAGAGTGGTAATTAAAAGTCATTTCATGTACATTACACCAAATTAACTGAAAAATAGACTATAATTACTCAAAAACTTATATTAGTTTTTTTTTAAAGGGTAGAATGAGTATACTATAAATTATGTTAAAAAAAAAAAAAAAGAAAACCCTACTGTAAAAACGTCTTTGGAGATTTTATCTTCCCAGCATTGTTTTCCTTAAAGTAAGTCAAATACATACCCACAGGCACCTGTAGTCAAAATAATTTTCAGGTTAATGATCACCCTCAAGATTATTTAAGTCACAGGAGTCTGGCAAAAATGTAAGTGACTCCACCTGTGGGTGGAGTGAATAATAAAGCGAGGTACCTGATCCATTGTGCCATGCCCCTGGCCTTTCTCACTGGGCACCCAGTGGTCTGGACTCAGGGCTCAGCTCAGGACCTAGGGAATTGCATTAGCGCTGTCATCTTTTCTCATTGAGGGCAGCTAGGGAGCAGCCACTCAACCCTTTTGGAGATGAGTTGTCCCCTAACTTTACCTCCTGCCTGACGCCACACTCACACACCCCTGACTCCTTCTCAGTCTCCTCTGGCCCAAACTCTGGTAAGCCACTCTCTAACTTAGAAAAAGAACTAGATGATCAAAGTCCACCCTTTGTCTTTATCTGTCTATTTACTCTGTAAAGGAGTTAGGAGACAGCAGAGATTTTTTAAAAATTTTGTCTAGCTTCAGGATTCATTTAGAACAGTTTGCAGCACTTAGAGGCAGTGAAAAAGAAAATTTTTTTGCAAATGTTCCTGTTTCAAATGTGAATTGTAAAAATGACAGTAAGTGCATTCAGTGCTACTAATAATAGTAGTGACAACAGTAATAATACCATAGCTGCAATTTACTAGCTATATAACTTCAGGCAAATTATTTAACTTCTCTGCTTGTTTTCTCATCTGTGAAATGGGGATAATAATTGTACCTGGGGTGGTTGTTAGGTCTGAGTGAGCTGATATATGCAAAACTCTGAGAGAGTTGCCTGGCCCATAGTAAGCACTGTGTTGGTTTTAATTATATTAAGCTCAATTATCAAGCATGGAGCTTAGTGCTTTATATATTCAATTTCATTTAATCCTTATAATAATCATTTGACCTGTAGGTTTGTTGTTTGAATCTGCCTCACAGATGCTAAAATTGTACCTCACAGAGCTTAAGTAACTTGCCCAAGGTTAGAAATCTAGGCACTGATTAGGAATCTGAAGGCACCAATGGGGAATCAGCTACTGGAATCTGAAGCTGAGTGCTTATACTAACCTTGTTAAGAATTTTACAAAATAGCATTGTTTTTTAACAAAAGGAGGGACTTTAGATTATCTACTTCTGTCTTCTCATTCTATGGCCATCACTTCAGTAATGATGCAGAGAACTGGAATGGACTCTTCGGGGAGGTAGGATGTTTCTCAGGTCCGGGAAGCCGCAGTGTGAACACCTGCATCATCCTTTCTCCTTGCCCCTGGATGATGACCTCTGACTAAGAGCTGCCTCCAGCAGGGCCTAGATCTCTCTCTCCTCTGCCCCTCCTGTAGTGAGTGCTCTGGCACCATCCCATCACTTAGCTTTCTGGAGAGCCCTGCCTCCTTTTTTTCACCTGGGCTTGTCCTGTCCCCCAAAAGGGCTTGCAGACAGTAGTTATAATCTAGACACCCTGCTTCCCCACAGCACGGACTCAGCCCTGAGCAAGCATGGCAGTGGGCAGCACATTCTAGTTGGCTTGAAAATGAGTGGAAACATTTGATGACTTTGACTTCAGGATTAATCTGATCCTATCATTTTTATTTTGTTTTAATTGAGATGAAATTTGTATACCATAAAATTTATCCCGAGCCCATCATTTTAAGTCGAAATTCATTGTTAACTAGGAAATTTTAACTTTAGTTCAGTTTAATTTTCATAATTGCCTGGATACCATATTGGAAAAGTGAAAAGATTTTTAAATTAAGATTTTTGTTTTTTAAAAACTATGTGAATTTAGGTGGGGAGCTTGCCCTAGACTCAGAGCTAGCACACCAAAGATGGAGAGATGGAATATAAAGAAGTATGGGCTGGGGGCCCAGGAATGCCTCCATAGCCTTTGAAACTGAAGACCCATTTTGTGCTGGGTCTCCGTGCCAAACTGCTAATTTTATCACGGGATAGAATCATATGATGAGGATATATTCTTGATTTAAAGTGATTTTAAAATATCCTTCATTCCTGCCTCCCACCAAGTTTGCTAAATCCTCGTTCTTTATAAAATGGGAAGGAGTAAGTCAACAAAGTCAGAGGACTTTTCAAAGACTTTTGTTTGAGTCTTTGCCAAAATGCCTGCAGGTTAGAGGGTTAAACTGAAATTTTACTCTCAAGCAGTTGTACATTAAGAAGTCATGGTTATTTCTTGTCAGGCATCAGAAACAACTTTATTTTAAGGAACAAAATCAGAATTGCTCACTATCTTAGCAGAGAGAGGAAATACACTTCTGATTAATGGTATTGCAGGTCTTTAACCGGATTGAAAGACAAGAGCAAAATAATTTCCTTTAAGGAAATTTTGAACTGTTGCATACAATGTTATATAAGTTAATTTGTTATTTGTTCATAAGATTCCTTTATAAAGACCCTTTGTTATAGTAACTTCATGTATGTACTGGCTTGGCACCTAGATATCAAAACTGTCTTGGTTATTTAGAAACATTAAATTGTGAATGGTGGACATTATCCACATATAAAAACCTTTACTTTGTGAATAATTATATTAGCTCTGGGTGGAAATAGTGCAATGGACAGCCGTTTGTAACCGGAGAAATTGGAGGTGAAATCTTGTGAATATGGGCAGCAAGCAGCCTGCCAATCTGGATAGTTTGGGCTTCATTGATCTCAGGAGGGTTATAGAGACACTGCTGATGCCTTGGGCTGCTGAGTCTTCTGCATTCCTGTAGAGAATTGAAGAAGAAGAAAAAAGAGAACTTGTCAGTCCTCTAAATATGATAGTCCTTCTGACTATCTGGATTGATACTTCACATGCCTAAGGGGGCCATGAGTTTTCAGAAACTGAGCAGTGAGCAGCCTGGGATAGCTACAGGGGGCATAGATGCTGAGAAGGATACAAGTGGCAGAAGCTCAGGCTCATAGAGCAGGAATGAGCCAGATTCCAGAAGTGGACCGCTTTCTAGAAGTGATGCTGTGCTCAGTATATTTTTATTCACTGGTTTATGGACTTCTTTGGCAAGGATGCAATTTAATGAAGTCTCTTTGGAAAAAAATTTGCATGGTCCAAGAGGCTGGGTCTTAGACTTGATGGAACTGCTGCTGAGTTATAATGGCCTCTTTTTGTGCAGGTGTGTTTGTGAAAGAGTCACAAACACTATCAGTAAGGCTGCTGTTGCAGAGTAAAAAGCAGATATTCAAGGTTAATCTGAGAGATGAGAGTGTATGGGCCAGGAATCTGCCTCGCTGACCTGTGGACATATCTGGGCTGTCCTTAGGCATTGAAGCAAATTGAGTTTGAGCGGTAGGTTCTGGTGGCAGTAACACTAGTGGCTCTGGAGCCAGACCGCCTGGATCTGAATTCTGGTTCCATCTCTCAATTGCTGAGTGTTATCATAGCCAAGACACTAAACTCTCTGCACCTCAGTTTCTTCCTACGTCAAGTGAGAATTATTAATACCTACCTGATGACTATCCCAATTATTGAACGTGTTAATACACATATAGCTCCCAACAAATATTAGATGATGATGATTGAACATAGCTCCCTGTAAGTATTAAATGAGTAGGAGAAGGAAAAGAATCGAATAGGTTAGTATACGTATAGTTTCCAGTGTCAGACGATGACAACCACCACCAACAGTCATTACAATGGGCCTGGCAGCCAGGAGAAAGTGTGTAGTAGGGTAACAGTGCCTGCCCCTTCTCCTTAGCCAAGGGTGCTGTGTACCTCCCTATAGGACACCATCCAGCTGCAGCCCAAATGACTAGTCAGCACTCCCCGTTCTCTTACAGCATTGCTCTCCAACCACTTAATTGGCACTGCTTCGTGGCTGACCTTGATGGTGGAGACCCAGAAGACAGGAATGGTGTGTTCTTCATCCAATCCTACAGTTGTAGAAGATCTGGGGTTCTTTTTATCATACAAGGGTCTGAGAGTTCTGCAGAGGATTCTTATTACACAGAAAGTAGTGTTCTTCTTAAAAAATGGTAAAGGCGGGGGTGGGGAGGGGGGAGGGAATTTATAGAAACCTAAAGGTCACTGGCACATGCAGCCAGGATTGCTACTCTAGAGTTTGGCCTTATTAAAGCCATCACGTTCCTCAGGGGTATTTTTCTCCTTGCACAAATTTAGCTTCAGGCCAACATAGCCTGGTTTTCAGGTTTGTAATACCTTGACCAGACACAAAGCCTTTTCTCCTACATTGTCTCCTAGTGAGGAACGTGCATAGCTACATATAGGTATGCAGTGACCAACGATGGTTGCTGAGGGCTATGTAAAGAAAGAGAGAGGAAGAAACGGAGAGAGAGATCATTATACTCTCCATTCTGTTAAGAATCTCACCAAACTGGCCCACTGGGTTGTTGAAATAGAGGAAGCCATAGGTAGCAACTGGAGGAAAGATCAACCAGCCTACTGGTTGAGGCTCCCCCCCCGCCCCCCAAAAAGACATACATTGCCAGAAAAAGCTAACAAAAATTTCAAGGCAGATTTGGAGGAATTAAATTATTCTTAGGCATATTGCCTGGTTTCCAGGCATTTAGGGATATGTAAATTTTCATGTTCTTTAGAGTTCTGTGTCTCGTTTGTACAGAGTACATTAGTACTAAAAATGAGATTTGCTAGTTCTACATTTTTGTGTGAATTTATGCAGTGAATATTTAATTGGATTCGGAATCTAGCAAAAGGAGAGGCTGTCTTCAAGCATAATATAGTTTATTTTTCTCATACACTCTGATAGTCGCTTTAATTTTTTTCCTGATACCTGAAATACAAAGTAGAATACTATCCCAGCTTAATATTCTTGCCACACAAAGACTTCCAGTGTTTGTTTTTGCTTCTTTTAATATGTAACTCTCCTAAGAGTGTTATTGTGTTACAGCTAAGAGGCTTTAACCATGTAAAGTTGAATTCTTTACACTTCTACTGCCAACGTAGCAATTAATCTGTGATTAGATGCCTACCCTTGAAGACTGTCTATAATATTAAACTTCTAAAGTATTCCATGCTGTAAAACTTATACAAGCACTCTTTGATATAGCACATCATAATTTTGTGGCTATTGTTTTTATTGCTTTATTGTTCAGCCACCTTAACCGAAACCTTTAGGTTGCTTTTAATCTTTATAATAAAGATAATGTTGAGAGATGAATGAAGTGCAAAGTGTGTATGTGTGCACATTGTTGTATTGACAGTGCAGGTACTGATTTACTAACTCTCTTTGAGAGTCTTTGACTCTAATTCCTCTGCCTCAACTGTGTTAAAAAAAAAAAAAAACTTTCATTTCCCATTTCTTTCTCCACTAAGCTGTCCTCACAGAGTAATCTGTATAACTGTCTCTACTTCCTCTTCAGTTCCTTAACTCCTTAAAATTCTAGTTACTATCCTCAATACTACTAGACTAGCTTTCTCAGAAGTCAGTGATAATTCCACAATGGACAGAGCCTTGCCTCAGTTTCCCTTTTCTGCAGGCTTCTGCAGGATTTAGTCATAGGTATCACCTTTTCCTACCTGAATCCTCATCTCTCTTGTTTCCAGGATACTGCATTGTCTCCAGACCTTGACTCTACATTCTCAGTTGCATTCACTGAGCCTCAATGTTTAATCCTGGGGTCATTTTTTAAACTGTAACCTTTTTCCTTGTGAGTTCCTCCATCCCATTGAGTTCAGCCTTGCCTTATTTGCAGCTGATTACCAACTCTCCAGTGCGTTCCTTCTCCTGAATCACAAACCAGGTTTTATCTACCCATAGGCATGCTTGCATTTAGATGACCAGTGTCACCTTAAGCCCACCAGGCCTCCCGGCTTCCCTTTTGCCTGGTATTGGTAGCTAAATATTCCTTATTAACACAGCATCGGGCACCTTTTCCCCCTTTCTCGACTCATTTCAGCATTGCCACTTTCCACACGCTTTCTGTGCAATGTCTCTCACTTCAGTCCTCCCCTTTCCATACCTTCTGCTACCACTTTCCCAGACCACTGCAGTGCACCTTGGACAGCTTTTCTCACCCTTTCTATTCCTACACCAGGCTTTCCTATGCACTATGACTAGACTGATATTCTTCAGGTGCAGCTCTGACCCTGTTGCATCCCTTTCTCCAAGCTTTCTCAGTCGCTCCCCACTGTAGTCTGCATGACTCACAAGTTCAGCACAGGCATGCATGAAGTCGTACGACCCCTACCTATCTTTCTGACCAGGATCCGATGCTCCCTCTTTGGCTCCAGAGGGATTGAGCTCCATGTTGTAGCTCTTCCCAGAACACTTGCTCAGTCACTTCTGTACCAAAGGTCATGCCACACATTCCATTCTGTTTTCAGATTTATGCAGTTAGATGTTGTCTGTCCTTCATTTGAACTCCATAGCATTTATAGTGTCTGTGCTCTCCTGACATTTACCTAGTGTTACTGTGTACCAGTTTCTTGTATACTAGTCTCAACTCTGAGAAATTGCCACATGCCAACACCCTTCCCACCCCTGCCCAGTGTTCATAGAAGGCAGGGACTGTGTCACTAAAATAGGTTGTGCATATCATGTATAACACGCTGGACTGTATATATCTACCGAATTGATTAAGAACTTGTTGAATGGAAATAGAAATTCAAATTCACACAGATGGCAAAGTGTGATGTTCATTCATAAGTCTTGTTTTTCTTTTGCTAGGTAAAGCTCGCATGTGGAGTGCAACAGTAAAATCAGACGACAGATGGATAGTGTGACAAGAGTGTCAGAAAGGATTGGGCCTCACTGTGAGAGTCAGCCTGGAGTCAAAGTGTTGACAAGTTCCTGAAAAGGAAGCCAGTGGGAGGACTGTGGCCTGCAGAGGAAGTGGAGCCCTGTCTTCAGTCACACCATTGATGGAGGACAGATGGACAGCCAATGGCCAATCACCTTTCTTCTTAAGCCTTTGGAGAGTTGTCCTTTGTCCTCTGCTGGACACGTATTAGGAATCTTAACATACTCTCTGAATTCACGTTCCATAGAAACGTAAAATTAGACTTCAGTTACCAGACTCATCTGTTGCATGGTCACAGATTTGCAAACATGAGTGCCGAGGGGTACCAATATAGAGCACTGTATGATTATAAAAAGGAACGAGAAGAAGATATTGACTTACACTTGGGTGACATATTGACTGTGAATAAAGGGTCCTTAGTAGCTCTTGGATTCAGTGATGGACAGGAAGCCAGGCCTGAAGAAATCGGCTGGTTAAATGGCTATAATGAAACCACGGGGGAGAGAGGGGACTTTCCAGGAACTTATGTAGAATATATTGGAAGGAAAAAAATCTCGCCTCCGACCCCAAAGCCCCGGCCACCTCGACCGCTTCCTGTTGCACCAGGTTCCTCAAAACCTGAAGCAGAAAGTGAGCAACAAGGTCAGTATTGATGAGTGATTGCTTAATGACTCCCACCACTACTGCCCCCCCCCCCTTTTTTAAGGTTTGGGTTGAGCTAAAATGCTCTGGGAGAAGTCGTTTTGGCAGTTTTACATGAATTTTATATGGTGCATAAAAGCTTGGTCAGTCACTACATGGCTAGAAATTTGTGTTTGTGGGGCGGAGGGCTATAAAATAAAGAGGTGGTATCTGAGAACCTGCTTAGTGAGTGTCTTTAAACACTACTGTTGTAGTTGTCCTTGAATTGAATTAAATACCTTTTGCATTCTTATTCTTATAATTGGTATTACATATCTAAATCATTTGGGAAAAGTAGAGGGTAAGTCTAATATAAGTATCTTTAACATTAATGTGATTTGTATGGAAAAATGTAGAGAGTAATAAAATGACCACAAAACTCAGCGGAGAAGAAACCATTGTTTTTATAACCTGGTGTCTACCTCTTGATTTCCTCTCCAAGAACGCTGTGGCTGCAGCTGAAACCCAATCCTGTAGTTAGTATAGATGTAGAGGGAGTTCTCTTCCTTCATGGGCAATGTCATTTGTAGCATTAGTGCCTATAGTGTACTTGGCCTTCATGAGAACAAAAAAAAAATACTGACTACTTTTCTTAAATGGAAACCACATTGATTCAAAACCCACTCATTGTTTATTGGAGGTGGTCCCACACCAGAGTTTTGTGCACAGCTGTTCATTTAAGGTTGTCTTTTTCTGTTCAGTTTCACACAGTGACAAGCCTTTTACTCAGCTTTGCTGTTATCAGCTTTGTCAATTCACTTCCTCACTAGTAAATTTCAAGCCTTTTTTATTCTTCCTGTAATCCTTTTTTTTTTTCCTCAGAGGCTAAGAAGGTATGGAAAGATATGTTTAAAATGTGTGGACTAAACGGCAGTGGTTACATACTGATTAGAACTGACTGTGGTATTACAATGTATTTTTGGAAGAGATTCTGATACTATTATGCCTTCTTTAAGGTTGGCTTATTCTAGGAATAATGGATGAGAGGTAACAAGAATAAAGAAGTGGAATGTAAGGATCAATAGCTGCCTTTTAGCTTAGAGTAATAATAGTATTTGGAATATTTTGTGAAAGTCCAAGAATTTCCTGAGAATGCCTGAAGGGAAGTGCTTTTCCCTCTCTTGCCAGACACAAAAGAGATACTTGTTTCATAAACATTACATCATACTTTATAATAATGTCCAAATAATATGGTTTGCTATATTGTTCAAAAGCAAAATTTAGTTTTTTTGTAGATTAATCAGAAAATTTTGATGTGTATATATATATATATGTAATTTTTGTCAACCTTTGTGTTTCTTGCATAGTTGCACTTGGCACATGGAAGGTATTTAGACAGTTGATTTTTTCCACCAAACTACGTATTTTTAATTAGAAACACTTCATTCTAAGTAGGCTGATTCAAAAGGAAAAGTGATTTAATTTATCCAAGAATACAAAAAATTACAGAATCATAAAAATATCTGAATTGAATTAGAAAAGATTATTTAAAAGGTAGAAAGGGGTAACTTGTCAAGACTAGTGACAAAAAGATTTTGTAAAAATAATTTCTAAACAAAATTGCATTTCATAACTGCTGTCAGGTGTGACTTTATTTGGACATAGTATACAAGAAAGTAAGTCTTTCCTTTTAAGAAAAATGATTTTTTCTTTTTAGGTCTAAACTCTTTTATAATGTTTTTTTTTTCTTTTGTAATATGGAAAAATTGAAGTTTTTAATACCTTTTTAATTTTTTAAACAATCATAGAAAGGTAGAGTAAAATGAAAAATTTTAGCAGAATTTAAGAAACAAACCCATGATAACATGTATTAAAGTATTAGATCAGGTCTGAATATAAATGAGAAATTAGGAGTAATTGAAGGGTTGAAAAGGCATTAGTGAGTTTAGGCAGAAAGTATAGTACTCAAAATTAGATTCTCTAGAAATGTTAATCTTGTATTCTCATTTAAATACTATTCTGATGAAATGTGGATTTTATCACTCCTTCTTATTACATGTCAAATTGATGTGGAAAATAGTTTTAAGGACACATTTATATTTTGGAACCTATGGGACTCTGACTTCTTTCGCCTAAGTATGTATTTATTTGAAAAGCTTTTGCAGTGACAAAGTATGCAAAGGCAAGAAGGGATAGTTCTTTTCTCTTCTTAGTATAATTGAATTCTTTAGCCCTTTTTCTCCTTTACTCTCCCACATGACTTAGCCTGTTTTTCATGTTTGACTGCCTTTATTTTATTTAGAAGGTTACCTCTGAGGTCTAAGGACTACATGCAGCTCTCTTTTGTTGAGCTGGTGTCTTGTAGACAGTTGGCCAAACCCCATAGTGAGCATGGGGGATACAGGGTGCTCAGAACTTCCTGCCTGCCAATCATGTGCACTTCATACTCTGCTCTTGCTACCTTCTCTCTTTTTAAAAGAAAATCGTCATTAGACTCTGGCCCAAAGTAGATCCTGTGTGAGAGGTCCCTCCTTATAAAATAGAAATCACTTTTCCACTTTCCCTATATGTTCCTAGAAATAAAGCTGTGACCTTGAACTTTTTGGGAGAAAGAGAGGCACAAAACCCATTTGAAAATCTGACATACAGCTCCTCTCCAGAAAATGTACCTTTCATCACTACATTTTGTGCAGTTTTCTTACAAAGCCCTAGCCTATAGTTTGGATTAAGTATGTGTATTAGGTAATCTCGTATCTATTGGAATTTAAGTAATTTAGTAAACGTGAACTATGTCCTAATTTTGTGCTTGGAAACAGGATTGAAAGATGAAATCAAGACTCAAGATGCAGCTTGCCTTCTAATGCCTTCCCCTGTCCCTGTCACCTCAGGGCTGGGCTTTGTCCCCTTTGCTTGGAAAGCCCTTAGGGACATCCCTTTGCCCAACCTGCTCCCCTTTTTGCTGAAACCTTTCTTCTAATGGAGGGTGGCTCTGCTCACCTTTTTTTATGTGGCAATCTGTCCCTCTGCTTTTGCAAAGCATTTATGATCTAAATTGTCATAGAATTTACCTACCGCATTGATTGTGTATTGCCTGTTTCCTCTGATAGATTGTAAGCTCCATGAGTGCAGGGATCTTGGTTGTCCCTCCATTATCCAAGTATCTAGAATAGTGCAGGAGGTTCCTTGCAAGTAGATAAACACCTGTTATTGAAGCTCATCAAGCTATTTCATATCTCAGGTGACTTGAAATTAACCACATGCATTATATATCGTGTTTGGGCACATAAATTTATAACAGCCCATCCCGTTTTTGAAATCACGGTTTATTTTTACACATCATTTACATTTGAGGAATCTTGCAGCCTTGGCATTGACCATTGCCTGCTCTGTCTCCAGAACTGTTTTTTTGTTTGTTTGTTTGTTTGTTTTTTTACCTCATTCTTCGGACAGGTAGTTCTGCTGATGGGAAAGTATATTAAGCTCGTGGTGTGTTCTGTTAGCCACTTAAGCAAAGTGAGTAGAACATGTGTCAAGGTCAGTGAGTGTCCTTGGGCACAGATTTTTTTTTGCCCTGTCACCTCAGCTTTTATCTTCTTCCCTTTTCATAAGAGCAAAAATTTTGATATGAGTGTCACATTTTATTTTTCCACAATCCAGTAAAGCCCTATTTTACCCTCATTGGAGAGAACCTTTTCCATGTTTTGTGCAGGCGAAGGGGCTGTGATGGGTGTCCAAAGTGGGTGTATTTCCTGCCCCTTAGGAGAAGCGTGCTAATGAAAGACAGTATGCTAGCTCTTTCTGCATTAGGCTGTTCAGACACTGTCATTTCATTTCTGTTTATACATCCCCATTCAACTGTGGTTCTGTATTTCATCTCACACACAAAGAAATGAGTTGATGGAGGTAGATATTTAAGGAGACGGGAATGAAAATGTGCTTCTCCCTTTCATAAGTAAGCCGTCCAGTAGGGCTATTTTTCCAGACAGGATTTTAAGATCCTATATTTAAAACCATGTTAATACAGAATATTTACACCCGTGAAAATCTGTGACCATATTAGTTTGCATGTAACATTGAAATCTGCTAACTTGAGAGATCACTTATGAATATGAGTTTATAATTCATGTCCATCCCCATCTACACACCCTTCTCCATCTTACAGTTTGAACAGTGGGTCTCAGATCTCATCTGGTTTCACATATAAAACATAAAGCAGGCATTTCGTGTGACCTGTTTTACATTGTGATAGAAATTCTTTCTAAACAGAAAAGAAAAAAGCTTGCAATTTGTATTTGCTTTCATGGTTTCCCTAGCCATGTTATTTTCACATTTTTCACACTCAGTATTCGAGTGTCCCTCAGTCGTCACTCCCCATCTAGAAAGCAAAGCTATAATAAATCGTGTAAATTGACGACACTGTACAGAGGTCACAGAAGATAGCAGCCTGATCCCAAATTACACACCTTTGCTGAGCCCCATGGTCATGATGTATTGTTGTTCTTCACAGAAATAGTACCTGTGAAAGTAATTTGCTTTGCATCACAAATTCCTACCTTTATGAATCTGTCTTGGTACAGAATATGCCTTGTCATACCTTGCCCAACCCTTTCTCTTATTTAAGTGAAACTCTCCTGTGAAGTTGGAGGATTGTCTTGTTAAAGCTCCCTGAGTGATGGGGGTAAGACAACTGGCTCTTGGTGCTGACTCCCCATTCTGCACTGACCCTGCTCTGCTGTTGTGAGAAAGCCAGGCTGCTTATAGGATATTTTGAGATAAGGGCCTTTGAAGCCCTGTCTAACTTCTGACCAACCAAAAAAAATTAATCAGAACTCTAGAGATTTTTTTTAACCTAGATGTGAAAAAAAAATGTTTGTCCTTTGTGTTTTAGTACAAAATGAAATGCATTTCTGAAAGATATAACCAATATAGTTGATTAAAGTGGGTCTAGAGAAAACACATGTGATCATAAGTTTTGATAAAATCAGATGAGCCTAACCTCATGATTACAGAATACATTGCTCACGTTTTAAGTCGCATGTTATAACACAGTTCTCATGAGCACCAGTGTTCCTATTTTTTTAACTAAGTTCCTGATTTTTAAGACCTTTTTCCCGTTAATTTTAATTATTTTTCCTAGAAATGTGAAAGAGACAAGAAAATAACCATAATGAATAATTTAGGTATCCACCGTTATTTAAAAGAAAGAAAGAAAGAAAAAGAAATTGACAAGAGAAAGGATTCTCACATTTGCTGCATTTTAGTAGGAAGCTTCTGCCCTGAGCTGGCCAAGCTGGTTAGGAATTAGCAGGCAGACCCTGAATGGGGATGGGCAGGGAGCGCCCAGACATCCACCCCCACCCCACTGCTCTCAGAGAAGAAAGGAAGGAAGACCTTCTTCCTGCCTTCCTCCAGTCTCTTACTTGAAGTGAAGGACTCGATGTTCTCTTTCCTGGAGTTGTAGTCACAGTTACATTCATGGTAACAGATATGAATTATTTGAGGAAAAGATTTCTGCCAGGCTCCCATGAATTACACATGTGCAAATTATATATATATTTTTTACTTGAGATATATGTTCAGATGCTTTCATTAAGGCTCCTGGCTTTGGAGATTTCTATTTTGTGTTCTCTTTTTAAAATGAGCAAAGGGTCCAATATCTATATCTTTAAAACCTAAATAAAAGGCCTCACACTTCTTATTTGAACAGAGCCGTGTAAGTGGAGTGAACCTATTTTGTTTACTAGCAGTGAAGCTAATTTTGATACACTAATCAAATTGTCATAAAAGTAGAACTCTATATGCTAAAAGTGTTTTCTTTCTAGCTTAGTTTCAATAGATTCTTTGATAACTTTGATGTAAGTCTTTTCTGGTTTCTAAGTGAATACATCTTTGTCTAAAACAGGAGAAATTTTGATTGATAAGCACTTCTCCAGTGAGATTGAGTTTAAGAAAATGAACATTCGAAATTCTGAAATTGAACAATAAATGGTACCTCACATCTGCTAAGTACTATCAAAAAGGGGGGAATTTTGTACCTCTGGCAAATAAGAATGCCAAGTACATGATGCCATTTACATATCCAGGTTTTTCTTAGTAAAAGAAAACAGATGTTAACAATAGCTGGCTATTGCAGATATGTGTGACTTTTTGGTGACAAATTTCCATGAGGAAGGACATAAAATTGGTTTGATGGCTAAAACAGAAAATAATTTGGTGTGATTACTCGAAATGAGAAGGATAATTGCATGATGGATTGTATCATAATATTTTGAAGTCTTGATTGAGTTTATACCATTCAATATCAAAATAGTTCTTAGCCTTTCAGTGAAAATAATCTAAATAGAGGAGGTCAACGGGAACTAGAACTTTGTTTGAATTACTTAGGTACAAATTCCCTAAAATGTCATTTAACAAAATGTTGTCAAGAGTACTTTACAAGTGAGTTATTCTTACTTACTAATTTATGTAAGGGACCATGATATTTTGTTTCTACCATGATAATTTCATACAGTATACATTGTTAAAATGTTTTGATAAAATGTAACAAGCAGCAGATCTTTCTGTTTAATTATTCATGCAGAACTTCTCCCAGTGTTTTTATGCCACCTTAAGTATGGCTATGGTTTTCAGGAATATCTTCTCTGGACTATTTCTTCCTTGGAGATATTTGTACTCATCTACTTACCAATTCTCAGTTAGCAGCTTATATTATGCAGTGCCTATAGATTTTTCTGTCCTGTCATAATTTGATCCATATTGAAGTTCTGACTGATTTTAGTACACTGTATTGTTGGAGAACCTTTGTAATTTGATTATTAAATCCGATATCCAAGATAGTAAAGATTTATACATTAGCGAAATATAATTTTCCATGATATATATTATTTGAGCCAGAAATTCCACTCTGCTTTGCTTCATGTAAATTTCTTTACTCTTCTAATCCTAGTATTCTCCATTGTAAAATAAGTAGATATTGCCTCTTCTGAGTTTGGCTGTACTTTTGTTTTAAACTCTCACTGACACTTGATTAGTAAAAGTTTCTCCATTCCTACTCATAAGAATTGCTGGAGAAACAAAACCCAGAAAATTTAAGCTCCCAGTACTAGTGTTTCCCCAGTAATGCAACCTAGAAGTCAGAAGGAAGAGTCTTATGGAGAGAAGCTAGGATGGTTGGGCAGATGGACTCACGGGACCTCATTGCAAGATGTGATCAGAGATTGTTCTGTGGGATTATTACTAATGGAAGTGCCAAATCAGTTTTTGCGAATTGACATGCTGTATGATTTTAAGACATATTTCACCAATATGGGACTTTTTGCTCTGCCTCTATTGATGGACAGTCAGCAATTGCTGACATCTGAATTGGTTTGAGACTCCTCCAGTTTCACATGTTACAGTCCATGAGCAAATTAAAAGATATTCATCAAATATCTTTGTACTTCACCTGTGTGGTATAACTAAATCTGTTGACATGATATTTGCTCAGAGATCATAAGTATTTGTCTAGTGGGTTTTTTGTTGAATTTTTCAAGGCTGGTGGAGGGTGATAGTTATTATTACATTTGTCTATTCAGGTTATAAAGGTTTGTTTATTCACACTTTTTCAAATTTATGTGATAGAAGTATGAAAATATGTACCCAAGAGGTAACACATTAGCATAGGCATCAGGCAAGGCTGCTTTGTAAAGCCAGCAGGGCTGTCAGGTGATCATCATCATCTTCTAGGCTTTACTCTGAGGAAGGACGCCGAAGTGCCCTCAGGCTCAGCACAAGATGCCATGGCCTCAGCAAGTAGTTGGCATTGGTTCCAAGTTGCTACTGGGTTTTGGAAAATGCAGTTTTCAAAGTTACTTAAACTTGTTAATAAGACAGTCTATTGTTAATTTGCATTAAACAGATTACCGGTTTCATTTTTCACTTGTTTTTAAAAATAACTTTTAGTATTTAAGAATGTTACTTCTTTATCAGTTCATTTGAAATACCTTTCTATCCCTGTGTCCTGACTACAGGAACGTAGTCGAATACTTGTGTCATTATGAATTTGTAATTTCAAAGTATTTCACATAACTAATTTAAATCTTACCATGTTTTTTTCAGGTAGCAAAAAGGAAATTTTTTATTTTGAGAGATTCAAAGAGGGTAGATCAAGATAACTTCATTCGTAAATAATATTGAATATCTACTGAATGAATGTAAGGAATGAGATTTAATAAATTTGGTTACCGCACATTGAAGTATATATTGTCATCATTTTCCACACACTTCCCCATGAGTCTATTTAAATGTTGAAAACGCCTTTTTCAAAAGGCATCTTAAAAAATGTGCAGACTTACTGTTTGCCAAGCATTTCTGCTAGGCATTTTGTAGATATTTTTCTTTTGATCCTCACATCTACCTTACAGAGAAAATGGTTATTATAACCATTTTCCAGATTAAGAAATGAAAGCTCAGACGACTATGTAAATATTTAAAAAGGAAGGGGATCCATTCAGAGAGTTCAAGAACCCTCCAGCAGGCAGCCAATACAGGTCTCGTTAAGCAGTCTTTTGTGAAGTTATGTCACAGAAGAAACCAGGTATATTAGGCTTTTCCGGTGGTTTTTGATTATGTCTGTTTTACCTGTGAAGTTTCATTAGCACATTACCTTTGCTTTACATATGATTTACAACATTTGTCATGTCTGCTAAATATATTAAAGGGTTGAGTTAGAAAGAGACTGACAAGACCATGAAACTAAGACAGTTCTGTTATATGTGTGTATATGTAGCTTTTCTTAGGAAGAAATATACCTTGATCAGATATTCCAAAGTTAAGTAACACTAATAAATGATTTTCCTTCCATTTCTTTTATTTTTGAAGAAGTTAAATGTCTGCTTCAAATGTTTCCCTGAGTTCAAATTTTCTTATTCTTGACTCAAAATTATATCATTTTAATTAAATTAGAACATGGGCTGGTTATTACCTGCTTAAAAGCCAAAGAGTTGAGAATATCCAGCCTAAAAATTTTGTTTTGGCATGTGGATAGTGGCTGCTTGGAATCTATAAATACAAGAAATCTCAAGTTGGCTCGAATGAATGTGAAGTCTTGTACCTGAGTCCTGTGAAAGTTAGCAGTAAATGCCATTTTAAAAGACTAGCTAAATGGCTAAATTCCTTTAATGTCAAACTTTATTTCTCAGGAAAGTCCATTACTGCCAAGTTTATAACAAACATTGTGATTCTGTTACCTGAATTCCAAGGACAGGAGGGTGAATGAGGGCAAGTCAAAGGCACAGGTGAATTTTATTTCTAGGTGTTTAAAAGGACAGTGTGACATTGCACAGAGATAGTTTCTCAAAGACAAAACTTCTTGGATGCTTTTATTTTTGCTTATGTTTTTTTTTTTTCAGTTGAAAAGGTTATTTAAATGTTTTCTGATTTAAAAAGGTTTCTGCGTGATAGTCCTGACACAGTAGAGTCTCCATGAAGGTAGAGAAAAGCACTTGCATTCTAAACAATTGTAAAAACTGTAACTAGTTAGAGAGATATCCACCATGAACTCAGCAAAACTAGGTTCGAAAACATAAGTAGAATAGATTTTGACCACCTGAAAATGGGTAGGCAGACCCATCTCCCCTGCTCAATAATTCAAAAAGATGGCTGTCCTCAGAATGCTCTTCCCGTCCTTTCTCGTCTCCCGCAACAGTGCCTTTTTATTGAGTAGAAGGTCATAACTCAGGAAATAGCCAGGGAGAGCTGGGAGGGTGGGATAAGGTCTCTTACTGTCACATCCTGAGACTCTCACTCCACAGAAGTAAAGTGTTGCAGGTGAGCTCAGGTCAGAAAGACGTGTGTTTACTGAGGGTTTGAGTATTGTTTGAGATCTCTATCATACAGAGCCTCAGAAAGCCAGTCAGTGAATACAGAAGTTTTTCTTTTAGCTAGCAAAACTACACTGAAATGAAAATCACATTGGAAATCGGCCTAGGAACTAATTCATCTCCACCTGCCGATCAACTAACTGTAGATCTGAAACCTGCATCCAAGTGGATCAAGAGTAGCTGAGAGCAAACACCAGGTCTGGGTAGACCTCTAAGAAGAGGGTCTCGTTCATGATCAAAAACCAGGGGAAATAGAGCCACGCCTACTGAAAAGTGTTGCTCCATAAAACAAAGGGAAGATCATGTCGAAGATTTGAAGGAAGAACAGGTCTCTGACAATGATTCATTGCTAAAACATACATGGTCCTAATAAAAAAGGGGTAAAAAAGCAGTTAGATGATTATAAGCTGAAAAGACAGTAGGATGGGATGAAATGAGAGTGAAACCATAACAAGAATTATTGTAAAGAAATTAAAAATATAATGGCACATTTAAATCCATATGAGAGGCAGTTGAGTAGAATTAACATAGCTGAAAAGAAAATTAATGTTGTAAAAGAGAAACACAGATAAAGCTCTTCCAGAATCCAAAGACAAAGACGTAAAAATGAGGAAGAAGATGGCAGATGCATGAGATTTCAGGTGTTGATCAACAGGAGATCATATCAAGTGAAAAAGAACAACATAACAAAAGTCAGCTTGCATGCACATGTACAGATTTGAAATCAATAAAGGCCACCTCCGGATATGTTTTGGCATTTTTTTTTTTAATTACAAGAATATTATTAAAGCATCTAGTTAAAATATCTGGTTAAGTATCAAGAAACAAGGTTCAGGCTCCCTTCTCCTTTGTAGTAGTCAATGCAAAAGATAGTTTGCTTTCAGTGGAGTCTTGAGAAAAGTGGTGACTCAAGAAGTTAATGTGCTGCTTCCTTATAATTCATGTGGAAAGGCAATTGGGACACATTCCCTGATAAGCAAGAGCTCAGAAAGTTATATATATAACTTCTTATGTCACATGGGAGGACTTAAAAGTTGCTTTTTCATTCTTAAACTTTATAATTAGACAGATATAGCTTAAAAAATATTTTGACTAAAGAGTAATTATTAAGAGTGAAATTGTAAAATTTATATATTTTTTTGTACCTAGAAATACAATGCATATTTCAAAAAATAGGCAACAGAGAAAATGTAAAAGTTATTGCCATTGGAAAAATGCTTACTACATATGAAAACTTTAAAGACATATGTAAACATATATGTGTGTATATATATGCATATATACATGAATATAAAACTGTGCACTTATCCCTACCTATATTTGTATGTTCAACAAATACTAGTTCTGTGTTGGGTGCTATACTAACATTTTACTCCATTAACTTACTACTTTTTGTAAGGATTCTGTGACTTTGGCCTCATTATTACAACTGTTAACAAGATAAATCAAAGTTTAATTAAATGATGGCCCGAGCTCACCAGGCTAGTAAAGGAGTTGGGATTGGTCCCCAAACCATATGGCTTTTGACCCAGTGTTCTTAAGCAACTGTACCATACTGATAAAGCACCCTTGGGAGGTAACGTTTATGCTGAGTGACACTGCTTTATTTCTCTGCACAACTGATTGGCCATGAGGGCACCCCCAAGCCAAAGGCAGAGGCTCCTCTGACTTGCCAGCGACCTATTAATTGGCCTGATATTTGAAAATGAGTTAAACAACAGGATTTTTCTACACTCAGGAAACAGAACCAAGAAAAACTTAAGAAAATGAAGCAGATGAATGAGTTACCTTTTCTTCCAGCAGCAGAACTTTGTCAGAACAACAGGGTGGGAATTGGTGATTAGTTTAAAGGCATGTTGGAACCTGTGGGCCTTAAATGGTTAAAATAGTAACCTTCAAGTTAGCCCTCACTTGTCTGGTGCTTCTCAAAATATTTATTTATATATAAACAAGATATATTTGTCAAATGGCATAACATTTAAACATTTATATAAAGCATATATACATATATAATAGCATTTATATATAATGTTATATATAAACATACCCTAATGATCCAGTATATAAAGCAATATAGAAAAGTCATGGTTGAAGTCAGTTATCTGGCCGAACCTTTATAACTGAATCTGCTATTTCGCTAAATCAACTTTAAGATTGAAAGCTAATTCTAAGTTGCTACTTTACTAGCCATCATTATTTGCAGTTACATGTACAGTTATATTGTAACTGTCACTTGTGGTCTAATCTTCCCTTTAAGGGAAACTTGAGAAACCTGGTCAGCTTTAACATTTACAGGAAGTTTAAACATATTGGAGCATAAAATTCACAGTTGTTTAGGTTGAAACTCCGGTTTCTTGTCAAACCACATCTATCCAGCTCTTCTGTGCCTACAATCATCTAACTTTGGCCTGCATGAAGGAAAAGTTCCACAAGATGCACAAAATGTTTACTCTTGTTTTCTTTACCAGCTCCCGGAGTCTATGTGGCCAACTCTGAAGGCTATTTAAAGGCTATCTGATCAAATAAGTGAATTGTCATCAGTTAACTATTTTTTTCCCCTTAACTGCTTGTGGCGAATTCCAACCTAGTTGTGACATCCCTTTAATATTTTGAGTAACATATTCTTTAACTTTAAGAGTGAAAATATTTGTTTTGGTTTTGGTGGGGGTTGAGTTAGTTTTAGTCTAGTTGTGAGACTAGTTGCCTTTCTATACTCTAGAAGGGAAGGAGGGGGTCAGTTCCATGATGATCTTTTTCCAAATTATAAAACCACTGTTTCTTCCACTTCTCAGGTAACCCCCACTCAATCCATGTTCTAGAACATATTTAGAATGTGTTCTAGGAAATGGAGTTTTTATTAAATTTCTTGAGGTGACTTTGACTAATAAAATTATATAGGTTTCAAGCGTACAGTTGGATACTACATCATGTGTATATTGCATTTTGTTCACCACCCAAAATCAGATGTCCTTCTGTCACCATAACTTTGACCCTCTTTACCCCTAACACTTCCCCTGCCCCTTTCCCTCTAGTAACCACTAAACTGTTGTCTGTGCCTGTGAGTTTTTTTTTGTCTTGTTTCTTCTATTGCTTTCAATTTTATATCCCACATATAAGTGAAGTCATATGGTTCTCAACTTTTTCTGTCTGATTTATATCACTTTGCGTGATTATCTCAGAACCCATACATGTTGCTGCAAATGGCAGCATTTCATCTTTTCTTATGGCTGAGTAATACTCCGTTGTATATATGTACCACAGCTTCTTTATCAAGTCATCTATCAAAGATTCTTGATTCAGTGGATCTCTAAGGGACCATCTTTTGCCTGTGTCAAATGCTCTATTTTGCATTTTGAAATGTTTTAACTTTTATATCATAGCAAATATAGTTAGTAATCTTCAGTTTAAGTTTTATCACATTAATGTATAAGTTCCTAAGGGAAGAAAATGGAGAAGGTAGGGTTATAGTCATTAAAGCTTCTTAAAATGAAGGGGAAAAAATCTTTTGTTTATAGGAGTTGAATAAACCATTAATGATTGGTTTTAGCCATTTCCCAGAAATTCATCTTACGGAATTGATATTTAATGTTTCAGGCAAAGACAGTGTAGGTTCTGCTCAATTGTGTTGCCTTATTCCAAACCTTTCATTTATGGGTTTGTGGCTGAATGGTTACATACATTTTCGATTTGCTAAAAGGATCGTATTTGCAATTTCTTTATATTACTGTTTTTAGTTCATTATACTTGGATGCTACCTTTTCTTTTCTTAAATACATATAAGGTGAAATGATTTACTTCTGAGATGAAAAGTTTGACATTTCTTCAACAGGATTCTTTATTAATATATCTGCCGGCATGTATGGAGCATTCACTTTGTGTTAGGCACCGTGCTGTGTGCTTTACTTGCATTCTCTCTCTTCGTCCTATTTACAGGGTGAGACTTAGAAAAAGAAACTTGCTCAGAGGCAAACACAAGTAGATGGTGAACAGCTGAGACTTGCATACAGACTCTGACTTTCCAACATCACGCTATACATCCCTCGAATTGAAATGGAGGAGGAAAGGAACCTCTAGCAGGGATTAACTTCTCCAGAAGTCATGTCACAGTAAAACAATCACAGGTTCTAAAAGCAAATATTAAATAAATACTAGGAAGTAGTTAGCCTGTAAGTTATAGACTTTCAAATACTGTCTCACATCTCTATAATTTTGGCCCATATTCCAGTTATCCTGAAAGTAATTTAAAAATCCCAAAGATATAGATATTAAAAATGCTTGATTGGCCAGGATTTTGCTTCTGTCAAAGATCATGTACGTGAACCGTACAACAAACCAGAGACCTTATAGAAGATGATTTGTATATACATTTGTATGAAATCATCAACTTCTTTAAAAGTTTTTCTTGCAATAAAGAGGGAAGAATATGAAATACTGTATGTTAAAGCTAGGGTTTTGTTTCATTCACACAAAAGTATTGTGCTATTAGAAACTATCAGTGGTTAAACTTAGATTGGACTCCTTTATAGCAATTCCAGTTGAGAAGAATGTTTTATGCGATTAAAAGAAAGTGTACTCTTAAGAAAACAGCTCTGAGGATGGTTGCCACTAGAATGTGGATCAGGGGTCTGGACTTTTACACGTGGCCCCAGGTTGAGTCTTGCAGTTAAACTTTGGTTCATATCACATTCATGATGCATTAAGCCAGAAGAGAAGTCCTGCATGCTAGGTGGGTCCCTTAAATCATCAAGACTGATTTAATTATTTTATTTGAAGCACTACTTCTAGTGAGCCACGGCAGGGCGGCTCCAAAAAGAGAGGTCTTGCATGGGTCAGTAGGCTCTCAAATGCTTTCTTTCCCAGTGTCACTACTATGATTTGAGTTAGTGTGTCTGTAGCCGTGGTCGAGACTGGATGGCCCAAGGATGCCCAAAGTGGAGCCGTAGTCAAGAGTTTCTCAGTTCTGGGGACCTGCTTCTTGAGCTTGCTTTCTTTCAGACGTAACCCTCATTTTCTGTGTAAGCTGGAGTAATCTGTAGGGAAAGTCCCTGATTTGCGTTTAGTCAAGTTCGCCACAAAAAAACTGGATCTAAGCGGGAATAAAATTTGCTGACCCCAGTCTCAAAGGCTAACATTTTCATTTATGTTTTACATGACTCATTTTAAATTACAGTGCTCTACAGATATAGAAAGAAGCCTTCCTCTTCCCACCCTCCCCCAGACACCACATAATGGAAAAAGCAAGAATTTTCTGCATAAGCAAGACTTTAAAAAAAAAAAAAAAAAAAAGCCAGTCTCTGTTGGGACTTTCTTCCTGCCAGAATTCCCACTGGTCAACTGTTGCAGTTTTTACAAAAGGCCATGATGAAAGAGGAAGGCCCTTTCTGAGGCCTTTGCCTCTGTTTTATGTGAAACATAACTTGTATTTCTGTTCTTGGTATCAGAAGGATTGTTTTTGAACCTCTCTTGTAGGCATGTAAAACCTACTAGGCTCTCTAACCGTTAAAGTAATAATTGTGATTAAGAAAAGATTTGTTCCACTGCTGTGACTAGACACATAAAACTTTGAAAGGTTTTGATGTTCAGTTTCCTGTTTTTTTTTCTTTCTTTTTCTTTCTTTCTTTTTTTTTTTTTTTTAAAGTGTACTCTTTTATGAACTCCAAGTAGATGAGAGGATTTTCCTCAGAGAGAATTCAGGCCTGGGAAGAGCTGTCCGTTGAGGTCATAACCTAGAATATTTCTGAGGGGAAGTTTCAGTGAATTAGAAGAGGGTGGAGTTGGGAAGCTGAAAGTTCAGTTCTACCATAGCTATAGATCAACCATTGCACTCTGGAGCCAGGGTGGTCCCATAATTTGTAACAAACATGTCTATAGAAGTCACTGATGTCAGTCCATAGTAGAGGAGAGAGATAGCCTGGGGTACTGCAGGGAATTCGTACCAATAGTTGTACCTTTCTTTCCTCCCCAAAATGTTCACTGGAGAACACGTATGTGAATCTGTGGTGTTAAACGCACATATCACGTTTTTGCAGACTTTCTTTTGCTTTAGAGGCAGTTTAGTTGCTAACCCAAAGCAGCTCCAATCAAGACTAGCTCCCAGCCCCAGGGCTTCAGCTTGGAGCCAAGTGCTCAATTAACTTTGGTGCCTCGGGCAGAAATAAGTTAGCTTTGGGACCCAGATTCTGAACAGTCTGCCATGGAACAATCACATGGAGCAGAGTGACAGGAGGCTTATTTAACTGAAACTGCATAAAATGGTTCCTGAAGCTTCATGGACAATTGAGTAACTTCAGTTTCCTCTCTTTACTCTTGTTTACTTCCTGCTCTTCTAGAATCAAGCATTAGGCATTCTGATCTCTTACAATGAGAAGATTAAACAGCTGTAGTTTAAATTAAAGCATTAATTTAGAGTGTTCTGTGGCTGCATTAATTATGTCTTTATTAGGATTACATTCCTGTGGATTTGATAGATGCATATAAGCAACAGTATGGCTTATCCAGGGCAAGCCAAAATTCTGTTAACCATTGACCCTTGTTGATCTTTTATTTATAGATAACAGCCTTTTAAAATAGAAATGATTTTTTTTTTTTTTCTTCTAGTGAGGTAGAAGATGAAAGAATCAACAGTTAGTTGTGAGGAGTATATTTGCACGGGTTCAGGGCTAAGTGACTGACAATTCTCTTCTTTCATTCAGTGGGACTTTAGCAGAATTCATGTGTTGAAAGTTTCTTACCCAAATGGATCTTAATTAAAGACTTAAGATTTATTCTTTTAATTAAAACATTAAGCTCAAACTCAATCAATAGTCCTTGTGAAAATTTTTCTTTTTACTGCATATTTTATATATACTAATAAGTTAAATTTCTGTGGTACAATGAAAAGTTTTTGCTGTAACCAACTTTGTAGCTCATGCTGAATATATTAATGTTGCTAGCCACGGTTGACTGGTCAGATCCATTGTTAATTTTAAGTTTTCTTCTTTTGTTTTCTAATAATAGTTTTAAGACAATGTGTGTTTTAGAAAAAGTGCACTTGTTTTAACTTCTCAGATATAAAGTGGCAATCAGTGGGACTAGAAGTAAAAAATAATGGTTTTAACTGAACATCATTTAAAATTCTGAAATATTCTGTTGTATAACAGTACAGGCAGTTTTACAGGCAATTTCTAAGAAATCCAAAGTGTAGTGTACAGTTTTATCAACTTCCTTGCATCCCTGTGGCACAAGAAATTTTTTTTTGTTGTCGAGGGGACAAAACAGGGATAAAGTGACTCACAGTTAATTGCCAGATTAAATCAGGCATCCAAGTCACTTTGCTTCTGGTTGATTCTCTGAGACTCAGCTGCAGCCCTCAAAAGGAAGAAATACATTTCAGCATCTGAAAAGAACATAGCGTGCAATAAATATGTGATGGGTCGTATTAACTATCACCTGTTTTCTAATCAAAAGAACCTCCTGTTTGGAGGAAAATTTCCAACTACGTTAGTGCATCAACAAATCCTCATTATATTTCATAATTATTTGTCACATTGTGAATGAATATATTCAACAGTGGTTGTAGCTCTTGGAAAGTTTAGGAATTCTGATAAATATGCTTTCCTTTTCGTTTTTAGCTGGTTGAGTTTTGAATTTGCTCATTTGGGTCCTTGTGGGAATGTGGAAGATCTGTCTGTAGGAGGATGAGTTTGTTGCCGATGTTATAGGGCACCAGAGCAACCACTGAACTTCTGTTCAATGTCCTTTTTCATTGTTCTTGCTTACATGGAGCACTTGTGCACTGGCTGGGCATCTTGGGGTTTTGAACAATGCCCTTGGCCAACGGTTAGTCCTAATTGCTGTGACTAATTTGCTGTGTGACCTAAAGGCAATAACATACTTAATTGTCCCATCTGTAAAATAGAATTAATGACACTATACCAAGCCCAGGATTTCAGGGAAGCATCATGATCATGACATAGTCCCTAAAAATATAAAGTATTAAAAACCAGATATTTGGTGAAAACAAATACTTGTTAGTACCATTCAAAAATTTTGAAAACATGTTTGGCGTGTGCACTTGCATGCGTGCATGCACATACATGCACAAATTGTTTCTTAGATTTAAGTGATATGTTCACACCTGAAGGAAATGAAAGTACTTGAAATTATTTTGTCACAGGAAATAAAAATGTAGGGCTGATTTAAACAGTTGAAAATTATGTGAAGCAGTGTTTTACGAAGAGTAGTAATGAACTCTTTTTCAGCTTCTTTGAGGCTATCCATAGAAGAAATGAGGTTAAATTACAGCAGAATTACATAAATTACACAGCAATGGTGATAATACTGATCTCTTCTTTCTAAGACACATAGTTGCTTATTCTCTTCAGTTTCAATAAAAGGGGCAGTGAATTTGTGAAACAGCTGTGTACATGCTGCCTCAGAAAAACCACCGGGATAGCTCTTTGTTTCTCGAGACGGTGTTTTCATTTGCACTTGTAAGTCTTGTCCTTGGAAAGATGCTTTCTAGTCAACTCCTGTATTCTTTTTACACTGTATGTCTTCATTACCTGTACCAATTTTGTTGAGAGCCATTCCACCTGAGTCTTTAATATGTTGTGTGGGTATATTCTGTACTTACTCTCTGCCTACTTGGGGTTAATAATACTATCAAAACCATACCGGGGGGGAGGGGGAGACTCATTTTGTTTCTTCTTGAGGTGATTTTCTCTTACAAGGCCAAAATTACAGTAACTTAATAAATTACAACTAGTTCGCTTTTATAAGAGGGAGGAAAAACAATCTTTCTAAACTGAATCTTTTGCCCAAGTAGTCTTAGCGATAAAGATTGCCACCTACTGGTGAAAGAAAGAACTAAAACTAAAAGACGTTTGCCATCTGACAGGTAGTGGATGTGATCAAAACAGAATTATTTTGATGGTGCTCTTGGTTGAAGTATTTGGAAATGTATGATTTAATAAGGAGCTTTTGTTCTGTGCTTGGAATTTCACAGCACCAATCTCATTAAGTCATAGCAGATATTTAGGGAGAGGAAGTGTGCAGCTTTCATGGTCCCTTTTTTAAAAGCATGTTTTTGAGACTGTCAGAATTCCATTTTAATGAAATATTAGGCGGATAAATGCATTTTTACTTGGCTAAATGTTAGAGGTTTGATTTTGAAAACTTTTTTTTTTTTTTTTAACTCTATTGTTAGTTTGGGCAGTCCTTCAGTCCAAGCTTTGAAATCCAGAATTTCCTGTCCAACCGAAGTGGGACGGGCTTGGTGACATTGGCCTTTTGTGCCACTCGATGCAAGAATTTGTTTTTCCAGTTTATGAGCACCACACAGAGAGCACTGCCCTGAACAACCAAATCTCCCTAGAGTCGTTGAACATCCTTAAGGTATACCTACAAAAAAAAAATAAAAAGTTTATTGTTGAAAAGTCTCAAGCGATTACAAACCGGGAAAATTTTCTTTTTAATAATTGTTTTCCCACTATATGGATGGATATATTAATTATTATAATCATTGTATGGATATATTCATTTATTAAGAATACTTGTATTTAAATGTAAAATACCAGCATAACAATTTTTATTAACACTGTGTCATCTCAAATCCTCTTCCCCTTTGTGTCCCCAACATCTAAACACCCTTCAAATCTTGAGAAAATTAAAATTTATACAGATTAATGTTTTAGCAGCGAGTGTGTGTGTGTGTGTGTGTGTGTGTGTGTGTGTGTTGGTATATATCCTAACAAACTTAGGAATAAAGCCACCGCTGTTCACCTGTTAGGATTACATATTTGGTTAATTAATTTGGCAAAGTTTATTTACATCTCCCTCCTCAGTTGGGAACTAAGTATTCTAACAGCTAACGAAAGAGGTGGTACAGAGAAACTGGGAGAACCATATGTTATTTGTTTTACTTTTTACATAGTCTACCTATATGTGTATATGAAAAAAACATAAAACATAAACTGTTATAAAACAACATATCGATGAATTTAAATGATTGAGCACAATAAAAGCAAAAACCAAATAGAAAAGTGGTTGGAGTTGAGGTCATGATAAATCGATGAATGTTTTCTGAAAGGGATAAAACACATTTTGTAACACATCCATCTCCTCTATGGATGTCAGCAGTAGGCTTATACCTGGTCTTGCTGTATAATTTTAAGAGCCAACATAGAGTAGAAGTAGCTTTGTGAACATTGTCAATGAATTTAAGACATTTTATGTAGGAAAGTGAAATTCATTGTTATAACCAGTCTGTGTAATTTCCTTCTGTAAAGACCTGCCCATTTACCAGTAATGATACCTTCTTTCTCTTCTATTTTTGTCCCTTCCTTTAGGAAAAGGAATATATGCTTACTCATTATCTAAAATTCGGAGTCATTTTCCTGTTCCAGTTGGTTATGTTCCTACCTTTGAAGAAGCATAGAATTAGGTACCCATGAAACTTTTATCCCTCTTATATTTCTTTTTCCAACAATCTAACTTTTATCCCTTTTTAAATTCTACTTTCAATTATCAAATCTGTATCGTGGTATCTCTCCTTGGTCTTTTGGTAGTATATTTCCATCAAAGTCAATGTAGAGGGCTTTTTAAATGCTACCCAGATAGATTACCTAGCTTAGCATTATGTGGTCCTGTCACAAAATCCAGTTCTTAAACACACGTGACTGAACCATTTAAATTCAAATTCATTTTTAAAGAACATTGTTTTGGGCATTTGGACTTTGTAACTAAATAAATTCTTTCTAGCACTGGCTTAGGTTAGTTCAACAGGCTATTCGAGGAATTCTGCTCCCCCACGAACTCCTGTTACCGTGCTAGCACTATAATGATTTAACCTCCCATAAAGCTGCATTTTAATAGGTGTTTATAGGTATCACTTACTTACCAGTACTCTTACAGGCATCATTTCAAGTACTCTTTGAATGGAAACTGCTGGGAAAAGAAATTAACACACACTTTCTCAATCAGGCCACCATTTGAACATTCCTGATAGAAGGCAGTTAATAGGCTATTTGATGAGTAAATGAATAAATGGATGACTACCCATTTCATGACAGTGACCTTCAGTTGTTCCCCTAGAGAATTGGAGGTGATTTCCTGCGCACCCCTGTTCATAGTCATTTTTTATGTGCTTACTCTGGGCCAAGTACTAGGCTGGATGCTGTAGTCACCATAATGATTCTGGGTATCCCCACTGCCGTCACTGAAGCTCCAAACGTAGTGGAGGAAAGCAGAGACCGTGAGCCGCGTGCCTTGGAGACTGGCGGAGGTACCTACCTCCCCGCTTACCACCTGCTCCTCTCTGGTGTCACTGCCGTTTCTTTGCTCTGGGTCTAGGTTGCTAAAGCTTCAGTGCCCCCACCTCAGATTGTCAGAGCAGGAGGGTGGAGTGGGTACTTTCCACAGGGTCTGGGATCTCAGCGACAGGGCCCAGCACAGGAAGGGAAGTCAAGGCAGTGCAGTGGGAACTCACGCGTTGGCATTGCCAGACCTCCTCTGTCCCCTGCATCCCACCCCGTGTAAATGCTTCCTGCTCGGTCACTGTCCTTGCCTCTGACATCATTTGCAAAGGGGGAAGATGGAATTATTCCCATTGGTCTTGACATACTTAGACATAGAAATTATCTGAAGTAAATTTCCATGTTTATTTACTAAAATTTATATTAGGTCACTCAAATCTGCCCATTTACAGTTATCACCAATGAAGTTTTTCAAAATAATTTGAGTGAAATAGACTTCAGTGGTCTAATTTGGGACTTAGCCACTTTTTTAACATTTCTGGGGGACAGTGCATTCCTTGTTTTGTGCTCCTCGTTTTGTGCAACCAATTTACAAATGAGCTCTGGAACCACAGTCTATGTGGAAGTTGGAGACTTCTTCTTTTGATGTTCAGCCCTTCTAGGAGAGCCCAGGTTTGGTAGCCCTTGTAGCCTTTTGCTCCTAAGAGCAGTGCTGCTGGGAATTTTGAGTTGACTCTCCTTGAGTTCTTGAGGTTAGTTAGGTGATTTCAAAACCTCCTTACCAGTGCCACTGAACTATGGGAAACCTACTCAATCCATATCCTAAAATGTTCTTTTAAGTCAAGAGTGTGTGTTTACCTTCTATGTATATACTAAAATTAACTTGTCGCTCCAACACTTGACACCTTGAGACTCCCCAAAGGAGAAGGGAAGTAAAAGAAATGATTACTTTCCTGACTCAATAACCAACTTTTAGATACTAAAACTTTAACTTCAGAACTTATCAGCATACAATGGGTTACTGCTGTTGCTTTTAGATAATGAGATAACGATCTCATTTAAATTATTCTACGTTTTTTTTTTTTTAATTGTTTCTTTTTGGTCTCAAAGATTCTTTAAGGTAGGTGATTTAGTGGTTCTGTAGACTAATGTTGCCTTTGTCATAGTGGAAATTAAAACTCCTGAATTCTAGATTTGATTTTAACATATTGTAGAATTCTAGATGTAATAATATGTGCTGAAAATATACTTTTGATAAAACCTTTGCAACACATCTCTGGTAGCCTTTCTGTACATGAGATAACTCAGAGATTCTTGATTCAGAAGATGAAAGGTGTAAACAGTGTTTCTGAGTTGATTTTTCAATGTGCCCTGTTATGTTAAAAAGAAGTAATTTTTAAAATGAGTATGTTTATGAGCCCTAACGGTCCTCAAGGTTTTTACTTGCTTGGCAGAACTGACAGGGGCTGGACTTGTGAACCATTGACTAACATTCACAGGAAATGCACAAAAGGGTGTGTGGAAAAGGGGGTTCCGGTAGACCTGGATTAATTAGCCCCTGATTTCTAATAGTAGATCCAGCTGCAAAAGTACGTAGGAAGCTTTTCTTATGGGCTAGAATTAAAAATCCTCTTCTTTCAAATTTTTCAGCCTTTTCATTTGTCCCTTTTTCAGACTTTGCAGATTTTAAACAGTCTAGATCCACAGAGGAAAGCACACAGTTGACAGCACTGTGAGAGGGGGAAAGGAGCAAACGTTCTGTTATCCAGGCGGAGACTCAGACCGGGAGTTATGCCGGGTCCCCGCCCCAGTTGGGGGTTGGCGGAGCCTTGGCCGTGCACAGAAGGAATGATTGACCTTGGAGATGTTCTGGTTGGATCATCCAGAACATGGAAAGCACTGCCTCCAGTTCACCAGCAGGAATGAGGCAGAATTCACGTTTTGGTGTCTTAAGACCTTACTGTTTGCCAAGTGTTTGAGCAATCCCCCACATCTCCCCATTGAACTGAAGAGCTATGACTTGCCCCACAGTAAGTCCAGCAGAGATTTTTTTTTAAAAGGCCAGCCTCTTGCATCTCTCATCTGCTGTTTAAGTGAAGACCTAAACCCCTGTTGCCACACTGTCCTGACCCCAAGGATCCAGCAGAATTATCAGCCTAATTTCAGGCCGACTTGAGGAGTTTGTGTCTGATGACAGGCAAGTACCTACATGTGTCTTTCATTATTTGGTTGCCTTAGGAGATGCTGTTTAAGTTGGCAGATGGACTTATTGAAAGCAAAGCTTGTTGCTGGTGAGATTACTGATTTCACCAAAAGAAAAAGAAAGAAATGCCAAGGGAGAGGAGCATGTAGGATTTAAAAGTGTGGTGAAGCCATCAAGTTAACAAGAAAAAGTAGGATAAAATGTCGTTTCAATTTCTTGTACTGGGCTTAGGATGATAATGTTTCGATAGTAAACTATAGGGTGCGCGTTCGTGCGTGCGCGCGCATGTGTGTGTGTGTGTGTGCTGAATTTCAAAATCCTAGAAGTTATTTAGAAGTTTTAATTTGTTTCAGTCCTCAATTCAGTATTCTGATAGTAAATAAGTATTTTTCAAAGAACTTGTTGATGATCAGAACAAAAATTTGCAATTTCTAGGCCAGATGTCCCCAACCTTTATTGTGGAGGGGAGATACTTTTTACTTTCTGAAGCCTTGAGTTATTGGGGCAGAGATGTAGGGAGTGTTGAATGACCCATCCTAACACTCTAAGTAACTTATCTATGTGATGTCCCGCTGCCATTGAGTGGCAGCTGCCTATCCAGCAGAGTGGCTGTAATATATATCATGTTCTGCCTTTTCTCTCCCTGAGCTTCCTCCTTTTTGCCATTCCTAGTTTGGTGTTTTTTTTTTATTTTGTTGGCTTTTTTATTTCCATTAAAGAATTAATGGTTGATATTATTCCTTATTGCTATAGTTTTAATTTAAAGTAGGTCTTCAGTATATCTTTGTGTTTGTGCATTGAACTCTGGTTTTCCAGTTTCCAAGTCTGTTTCATGACACTTATCCTACATTTCAGACAAGGATTTATGTGTCCCATAGGATTGGAGCTGGACTTGGAGAAAGAGCCAACTAGCAAATGGAATTGCTCTGTCTTGTGAAAGGTTCCAGCCCTTTTAAACTAGACTCGGATAAATAGAAAACAAATATTCTTGGGAAGAAATCGGGTTTATTAGTACTTGGATAGAAATTTTAGGAAAGGAAAGAACATTTCCTCTGGCCTCAGGAGCACATTCAATGTGAAATATTACTGTTTCAAAAGAGCTAAACTTAAAATTATCTTTGGGTCATTTATTTGACTTGAAAATAAATGGATCTAGTCCTTATTTTTTTTTTTAAAAAAAATAAAGAGTTCAGAAATGATAGTCCAGTAAGTTAGGCAAGATGCTCCCAACATTAGCTATTAACTAAAAACAGCTGGGATTTATAGAGGTGTTTGCAAATATCTACCATGCGCTGGGAGATTGGCGAAATGTGGTACGAGTTAGTTCCAGCTGCACACATTTGCCTTATTAGAGTTCTTTATGGTAAACGAAATGCATGCTTCGTACATATTTTGGTATGGTCATATTTTCTCAGCACTTGACTAAGCAGGTGGAAAGTTTATTTAGTCACAGGAATGACTAAAAACGATGAACTATAAACCCGTCTGTATCAATTCCAAGAAAAGAGCTATTAAATGTCTTCTTTTTGTTTTCCAGTGAATCCCATTTTTTTTTTGTTTTGGTATTTTTATAACCATTGCAGAATCTTGAGTGATTTTTAAATGTTTGCCATTTGGCCATGACGGTGGCAAGCAAATGTGAGCCTGCACACTTGAAGGTTATGTAAGTCAGTTGAACAATCAGTGTTTAAACAAGCTTCTGATGATTGCTCTGTGAACTCCCTATTCTTCAAGCACTGTCAGCAAATATAAAGCCAGACCAGGAGAGAGCTATTTCTGACAAAAGAATGATTCTGCATCCTAAACCTAAATGTACACTGTTTAGATGTTTTATTATTTTGTATGGTCAGTTCCTTCACTTATCCTCTGTCCTTTTCAATTACAATGGAAAAATTGAAAGTTTACCAAAAGTATTTTGAGTGGGATTTTAGATTTGAAAAGGACCATAGGGATCATTCAGTCCAACTTGCCAAAAAAAAATCCAAAGAGGATGAGTGATGTAGTATTGGGACACTGGAATCTTCTTATAAAGCAAAAGTCATCTTAAGGCATTTTCATCTTAAACCTCTATCCACAAGGGTATCTTTACAAGGCCTTTGTTAAGTGAAGTCTTCAATTTAAAAAATGACCCTGTGTCAGGAATACCAAGGGTAGGGTTATGGTATAGTACCAGAACACCGGATTAATATTTAAGTCATTTTTACCTTGGAGCTGGCCTAAATGGGCTGGAGAATGTTCGAGTTGATCACCATTTGTGCCTTACTTTTTGCAATTTTAATAGGATTTAAGGGAAGGCACCCTTGTAAGTGCTTAGCTATGGTTCATCCCATAATGTTTCTTTATGGCCTTAAAACTTTATATAATACAGGGGAGTCAATTGCATAAGTAGTCTTCCCCCTCTCCGCCAATGAGGCAAATGAAGCAGTATCTTAAATTAAACCAGGATTTCCTGAGGTTCTAGAATCTCATTCCTAAATTTTCCACTGGGTAACCTCCAAATCTCTTGCGTTTATCCCTAGTTGACATGAGTCAGGCCGCGATTTGTCCTCTGAGTGGATGTGACCCTTCTCTGAGGCTGTACTTGCCGGGGAGAGAAATAAATCTGGAATAGCCTGGAGCATTAGTCACTGGGTTACTCCAGAAGCTTTTTAGAGCTTAACTTCAGAGGTTTCTAAATAGATGGTGAAATTTACCAGCATCTAATTTTCTAAAAATTACCAAAGGAGAATTGTTTCAGTCTCTGATTTGCAAAGTACTCACTTTTCAGTCCTCTTGAAATTTTTGTCAGATAAAGATTTTTCCGTGCCACAGATGTGGAAGGAATAACCCACTCACTCTGATAAAGGGAAGTTAGTGTTATACAGGAACAAATGGTGAATTCAGAGCTTTTCCGGAGTCTTTGGAGGTATTCATTCTTGACCAAGCTGTATGCGAATAGCATCTTTATCTGGGTCAGCCTCTGATTCAGCCTCATCATCTCCTTCAGCGTGGGTTAAACAAATGTCACTTGTCAGTTACTTCTTCGTGACCCTTATGGACCAAGCATTAATTTGAAGCCATCCTCTGTGAAATAGTCCTTGGGGGAAATGGGTTAGTGATTTTATAAAGATAATGGGGGGTTGAGTAAAACATTTAAGCTTGCTTATAATGAGCTGTATTTTCATCTTAATTCTCAGCCTCACTACTTTCATGGTTCTGTATGCTTTTAGGATCCCAGCCTGACCTGTTCACACTGCTTTTCTTGTAACGTGGGAGGGAATCAGAGGGCAAAAGTGAAACATACTGTCAGGGTAAAACCAGCTACTCCCTATCTAGTATTGGTATCTGTTGTCATTAGTCACTTTTGTAATTTGATTATAATATGCACATTCATGAATGTTCTTATATCTTGTGGAACATTACTTATGTGATTGTTTAGGACTTCAGTCTGAAAGACATTTCATGTTAAAATGCTGATAACATCTTCAAAAAACCACAGACATGGGCTTTGTAGGCTTGGTAACTGAGTGCCTTTGTGGTGTGGTTTTATTCTTCTTTTCTGAAGTATGTATGGAGACACTGAATTCATAGGGGCGTATTCACAGAAATCTTTAAAACCAAGTATCTGTTTATTCAAAATAGCACATATCGTTCAAAGCAACTTCGATTACCCCAGCTGGATGTTTTTCTGTTCGTTAATGAAAACAGCCTGAACTTAATTTATTAACCCAGCACCTTTCTCCACCTCACCATTCCCCTCTGCTTTTCTTCTAACTACTTTTTTCTCTCTCTCTGTTTTGAAGATCGGGGGGGGGAAAAAAAGGTATAAAAGCATTTCGTGATCTTTTAAATGCTACAGAAATTTAAGGTATTATCATTATACTTCTTAATTTTATTGTTGTGGTGTGAAGTTGATTGTTGTTGAAGCACTAACAGTGAGGATAACTGGGTGACCTAAATGGTCATCTAGTGTCAGCTTCTGGCGCCCACTACTAACTGGAAGTTTTATTGATCTTAAACCCATTTTAATGATTTATAGCAAAGCACTCAAGAGTCATGTGTATGTGTTTTTAGAGAAGATTGTACCTCGAATTGTATAATTAGGAGTATTTGGCTGGAGACCCTAATAAAATCAACCACATCCATCTGATGTGATAACTCGCGAAGCTTTGCCGGTCATTTTTGTTTCATAACTGTTAATCAGACCCTCCCCTAAGAGACTGAGTTTTGAGGGGAGGTGTAGATCAGAGGGACCAAGAGGCACTGAGCAGTTTTCTGGATTAGGAAGGAGGATTAGCAAGAGAGTGGGACAATGGAGGAAGAAAAATATTGCCAAATTGGGGAAAGGATCTAGGAAAGGAAGACACAGATGCTGAAGACAAGCCTCCTGTTTCTCAGTTTTGCCAGCACCTTTCCCTGTTGCGGGTCAGTGCATTCGCCATGCCAGCTGCAGCTTGCTGACCTGCCAAGTTGGGGGCAGCGAGGCATTAGCATCTGTCCTGTGGTAGAGAGTGTCTTCCTCAGGGTGTGGCCACACCAGGGAAAGGCAGAACACTTTGTGGGGTCTCCGTCAGCAACTACTGCGATATGCACTACCTGGGAGGTAGGATGCTGCCTGGTCCGCAGTCCGAGGCAGGAGTATCAGAATTGGTGAGAGCTGCGTGGCCCAGCCAGGCCCAGCTTGCCTCCACATCCTCTCATTTTCCCACTTCAGCATTTTGAATTATAGGAGCAAGTAAAGGGATTCATAACTCAATGGATTGTGGACAGATGGGTGATAGAAGCTACCTCCTTATTAGGAGGAGTCTCGCAGTTTCCCATACCCACAAATTTCACTTCGCTCTGTCTACCACAGAGCTCATGGACATGCACATGTAAGCAGGGAGGAGTGACCTCTATTAGCATAGGGCTGGCCCTTAGGAATTTAATGTTGTTTATGCCTTTGACTTGCTGTCACGACAGTTAGGGTGGGAAAAATGGGTTTACTACACTGTGAAGTTCCTGTGTTCTGCTCCTACTTTTTCTTGTGTCCTGGAATATGGTGTTCTCCTTCCTTTGTTCCGACAACTTTTGCAGAACAAATTAATTAATATTTTTGGTCACTTGAAATGGCATTAGTCATCTGGGGTCAGTGGCTGGTTGGTTTTTGTTTTTTCTAACACCACACATCTTTTTATTGTTCATCAATAATCTCTGAATTATTCATATACCATATTCAAGTAATGGATAAGGAAAGGGAAGTTATTTGTAGATGTTAAAATTACGATGATACATTATTTCAAGGTTTATATTCAGTATTGTTAGCAGAACTATATAACTCAATTGTTCAATTATTTCGAACAGAAAGTTCAATTCTTCATTATTCACAGAGCACCTGAAAGGATCTTAGAAATGATAACCCAATCCATACAGTTTATATCTACGAAAACTGATGTCCACAAAGATTAGACTTACAGGAGTCCAACCAATGTTCATTTAAAAAGTTCCATGTGTCAGGTACTTCGCACAGAGCAGGATATAGTGATTAATTTTCCTGCTCTAGGTCCCAGTTCTGGAGACACTTAACACTGGAAAATAAGCAGAGTCGTCATTTGAACCCAGGTCAAACTAATCCTAAAGTGATCGTTTTTTCATTTACCTTAGCTACCTAAGGTCTCTTACTTATAAAACATCTCAAATGGGTCATAGTCTATCATAAGTTTCATCTTTCAGAATGTCCTCTTTGACTAAGAGTTCTTGAACATTTGGGGAGAAATAGACCCCTTATAAATGCATTCAGTCAGCAGATACTCATTGATCACATCTTCCGTCCTGGTATGATGAGTTTGGCACCATTTCCATAAGTGACCTTCAAAAGCTTAAATTCTCTCGGCAAACTTAAGTCTCCTTCTTGAAATGTTGATTTATATCTGAAATTAATCTTTTCTAGCTGTTTAATGCAGGTGGTATGGTCACAATTTTACAGACCACACACTTCCTCCTGAGAACCAGTTTCCTGGGTATCATCATAAAGTAACACACATACCAAGGTTTGACCTGCATAGCCAAACTCTAAAATGTTTAAAATTGACACCTTGAAAGACTTGTTAATTCAATAAACTCTCCCTGTCTACTGTCTCATAAGGTGGGCTCTTTCAAACCTCTCCTTAGAAATTCAGGCTGAGTCACCCCCACCCCCACCCCCATCTTTAGACTCAGAGACCTTCGCCTGGAAGAGCCCAAAGGTCTGAGGAGCACATTTACTGCAAATCTCTCTCTTTTTCTTGTTGCCTTTCCTGAGTAATAATTTTTGATTCAGGACCTTTTAGCGATTTATAATGTTATCATAAATCTGAGCTGGGAACTGCTTGCCACTTCCAGTTTCCGCCATCCATAAAACATGTTACATTTGGAGAAAACAATAGTTGCTTGACTTTTTAAAGGAAAAAGTTTCTCTTCTGGGTCCAAACTGGAAGCAGATATTTGAGCTGTGAAACTTAAAAGTGTCCACTGGGAGCCAGGCTTAAGCTTCATGTTCCATATACCTGGAAAAAGTCAAGTTTTAGGACTGAGAGCAAGCAACATGGGCACCTGCTGCAGGGGAGATGGCTTCAGGCAGCACTAGGTGTCACTTAAGTCACTCCACAACCTTTGTCATGCTGTCCAGAGCCCTATGTCATGCTGTCTTTTCAGCAGAAGTGTGAAGCCCAGAATGTATATAACATTGTCATTGACACAGTTGAGAAATAGTTTCCAAGTTTTTATAAGAATAGATTCATTACATTGCTTGCTGTGGAAATAGAGATATGTTCAAGACTGAATACGAAGATGCTGGGCTATAAAAATGTAGGCCATTGGACCATCTTATCAGGAAGAAAGACAGCTCTCTAAGGCGCCTACCCTCTGCCTCCACTACTAGGTACACATTTCTGCCTTCGCTCCTTTTACTTTAACTTCTGTTCATTTATCTCATAGCCACTATCAGATGCGTTAACAATCACTGATTTTATAAATGAAATTATTGCAGCTCATACTGTCAAGATGTGAACCTAAGCAGACCTTAGATTTTTCTGACTTAATAAGCTGGCCTGTGTGGCAGCCTTTCCCTGATAATGGGGCCTTCTGTCAGCTGCAGTCATCAGACTGTCTCTTGCAGGAGGTACACAGACACATTTAATGCTCATTTTAAAGGTTGCCAGTAGCAGACAAAGAGCCAGTAGATGAAACAGTTTTACTAATCACTGCATATCTGAGGAACCAACTTGTAGGTCTGCCTAATGTCCTCCCCCCACGCCGGGCAAGTGACAGATACCCGGATGCCTGCTTCCTGGTATTCTCAGTGTATAACGAACACTGCAGGTGGCCCAGCTCCCTAATCCACCTGGATTAAATATTTTTACAGTAGTGTTAAGCTGTTTTTACTCGTTACACACAGAGTAAAGAACAAAGAACTCTTATTTGAACTTCTTGGGATATAAGGAATATATTTCTTCTTTGAATATCTTTTTAGTTTTGATTTCAAAGCAACACATTCTCCAGAGAACCAAATTCATACTGAGAAAAACCAAAGACTGTGTATTCTAGAGCTATGCTGCCCAGGACAGGATCCACCAGCCACATGTCACAGCAAGCCATTGAGATGTGGTCAGTCCAAGCTGAGGTGTGATGTAAGTGTAAAAGAACAAACAAGGAATATAAAATACCTCATTAATAACTTTTCTTCTGATAACATGCAGAAATGGTAATATTTTGGATATATAGGGTTAAACGAAAGATTTAATTTTCACCCATTTATTTTTGCTGGTAATGTGGCTACTAGAAAATTTTAAATTACATATATGGTTTACATTTGGATCCAGTCATTACAGAGTACTAAAAGTCATTTTTTTCTCTGAATTTCTGGTAAAACTCCACTCATGACTATTTTGTATATTTTATTGGATTTCTTTTCATGTATATTTGTATCTTTTCTTCCAAAATGAATGATTAACTGATAGAATATAGAAAGAAGCTGGTTTAAGGATGATTTTTTAAGGATGGAGAGGGTTGGTTGTCATCATGACTGGGAAGTTTAGTGGGCATAGATCAGATACACTCAACGTCCTGTAGACTATCATAAAATTTAAAGAATATAGCATATGGGGAAACAGGCTAATCAAGGAGTGTCTATTCTCTTTTTCAAGATTTTTTATTAAAATATAGATAGTATGCAATATTATTTTAGTTTCAGGTATGCACCATAGTTAGTCAATGTTTGTACACATAAAGAAGTGATTGCCGTAAGTCCAGCAACCATCCGACACCATACAACAACACTATCAAAATATTGACTATATTCCTCATGCTGTACGTCATATCCCCATAACTTAATTGTTTTATACCTGGAAATTTGAAACTCTTATTCCCCTTCACCTTTCCCCCTTTTTAAAATGTTTTTGATTACAGTCATCATTCAGTATTATATTAGTTTTAGGTGTACAGCATAGTGGTTAGACATACATTTACGAAGTGATCCCCCTGACTAATCTGGTACCCACCTGACACTATACGTAGGAGTGGCTGTTCTTGAGCCCTCTACTTTCCTAATCTGTTCTTTAACTAGAGAACTCTTATCTTTCGTTGTTATCTGGCTCTTGGCAGTCCCAGCCCTGGGCTGTACCAAAAAAAGGTGCAGTCTTTAAGGAAACTATATGCCCTAAAGGAACTCAGTGGGATTACACTTAGTCTGGAAGGATCCTTTGGAAGTGGAGACATGTCTTTATGTCCTGTAAACCAGATAACCTCTGTCACTTAAATTTTGGTTCTGACTGGTACAGCTGTGTGAGCCTCGACAAATCACTTAACCTCTCTGAATGTCAGTTTTCTCCTCCAAAATGAGAATGATGCCAGAACCTTCCTCATAATGAGATAATTTTAGTAAAGCAACTTAGCACAGTACCTGCCATTTATTAAGTACATCATAGATGTTGGCCATTATTATTAGCATCTTGGTGATGAGAGCCTCAAATGCTAAGGCCAGTCTGATCTTATGTGATTTGGGATTATTTCCTACTACCACGTTATTGAGAATCCATTGTTTTCCAAATGTCTGAATGCCAAGGTCCTTCAGAGGAGAGTGGAAAAACTAACAGTGATCTAGGGCTTGGGGAACAGAACAGTGTCCCCTGAGTGTCATGACTTCTATCCCTTTACCTGTCTTATCACAGACGTCTGTACTCACTGTGTAGATAATGAGCTGATTCTTCACAGACCTGCTCTCCTGCCTATTAGAGCCCAGCATATGTTAGTCAGAAATCTCAAAATGTTAAAAGGGACTGAACTTACAAGCAACTTAACTCAGAAACTCAGAAGAGGGAGAACGAGAGAAAGAACCACCTGTAGGAGAAATCACAGATGAAGTGGAAAGAGCAAGGCCCGGATTCAGACAGACGTGGGCTGCGGGAGCTGATGTGCCAGACACTAGTCAAATGACCTTACTGTAGTCACCTAACCTCTCAGTCTTTCCCATGTACAAAATGAGACGGATGTCCTTCACAAGGCTGCTGCCATGACTCAAGGAAATGACCTAAGTGGCTAGAGCAGTATCTAGGCCAGTGACTGTCTACCCTTCCTCCCCACCCCCACTCGCTTGGCTGGACTTTCTTTCATGTTGGTTTCAGTTTCAGGATCTGCACTCCCACTCCTACCTCCCCCGAGTCATGATATACAGAAACCAAGGTAAAGTTTCGGCCTCTGACTGGTGGTAGTCTTGACTTTGGAATACATTTAGGAATACGTAGTTAGTTGTCTTCCGTTAGATCCACATGCAGAAATTGGAGGCATGTTTTAGACCTTGTGAATTTGTTCACTCTGACAGTGAAAATTTATATCATATTCAATAACACTATTTCCAAAAAGTCTTCCCCCTCCCTCTGTTAGAAATTGTAGGTTAAAGTAGTCTAACGGAATAAAATTAAATTTTGCCATTTTTCCATTAATTTAATGTAATTCATTTAATTTATTTACTACCTCGCCCCCTCGCAAATCGAAGTAGTTTTTTTGCTTCGTACCAATTCCAGTTATCTCCCAGGTGCCTTCCTGTGATTTTCATGAGATTTGCAACAAAATGGAGTAGTTATTTTGGAAGTAAATTCATGATTAAATGTACTTTAGTAATTTCATATTGGCCATGTGGTCTCTTTGACTTTTTTATCTTCCAGTCATAGAATTTAAGAACTAGAATTTATTTTAGAACTTCTTAGCTAAACCTTACCACTTCACTGTTATAGAAGTAAAGGCCCAGAGATATGAAATGTTTTCACCCAAATTCTTCGACCTGTTATTGACAGAGTGAGAGAGAGATCTAGAACTCGTCCTCACCTGTTGTCAATTTTTTTCTACTACTGCAAGGTAGCTTTTCAGTTGTCTTCGTACAATATAGTAACAATCATGCATGGGTAAGAAGTATTTTTTTAAACAGAAGTCACAGAAAGACGGCAGTATGTTATAAACCCCTTTCTGCTTTCTCCAGTAGATTACATTAAATGGCCCCCAAAAGTATTCTATGAACTAAAATGAATCTGTGCCTTCAAAAGAATAGTGCCAAAAGTGACCAACAGGGGGAAACCTAATACAGCCTTTCAAATTAATTTGTTTAACTTCTTGCCCCTTTTTAAAAAATTACCCAAGCTCCTACTGAAGCCAGCAAAAAAACATCTGTTGTTTTATTTATAGTCACAATTTCTAAGAAGCATATTCTATAGCAGATGAAAAAGAAGTTGACAGCTCATAATTCATAAAGTTACTGAGGCCAAATCTGATAGAACAAAATGTACAAAGCTCCCTCCCGTGGTTCAGGCCCCATCGCTTCCCTTTCAACTAAAGACAGAAGTGGCGCTACCGAGAAGTGGAGCACAGGTTGCTAAGAAAGTGGCGACTCTCAGATGAGAATGCAGAAAGGAATACCCTGCGGCGGTCAGGGATTGCTTTCCCCTGGGCCGCCCACCAGCCTGAGTCACTGGGTACTTTTTCATTAACGACACGACGGTGTTTTCATGACAAGAAACCAACATTTTCCTTACCATTCCCATTTTTCGCTGGGAAGTTTCAGTCGTGTGCTATCTACAAATTGTTACCAACGTATTTTCTATCAAGAATCTCAAGTGTTGATTAAAATTAACTGGTTGAATTGTTCCATATCTGGGTCCAGCTTAAGTTTTGACTTTATTCCTTTTCTTTCACTAGTTAGCTCTAGTTTATTTGACATAGCCACCTTTTCCTTACTGACTTTAAGCAATTATAAAAATATACTCAGTCCTCAAATCTATATGTTTTATATCTATATGTTTTAACTTATTTCTGAGAATCTTTTTGGGAACATGGGCATATTTTTGTCTGTAATCAATATATATTTTATATTTTGCTTCTGTCCTGTCTGTAGGGCCTCCTGTATATCACAGTTATTTTTTAAAAGGGTAGTTTGGTCTAGCACAAATAAGTCTATAGCATCGTGCTCTTTATTACCCTGAGCTTTTTGTAGTAGAATTTAATGATAAGATCCACTGCCCAACTTGACCTATCTAAAATTACTATCCTTAAAAAGAAAATCATAACCAGAATAAGTCCATGAATTTCTTTAGCTAGCTGGGAGGCACATAACTTCTTGTTCACCTCACTGACAGTCCTAATATATTGAGAGATGTTAAGAATCGATTAATCCACCAGAATGAATCATATTTACTAAGGTAGAAAATATATTGTTTCATTTTTTTTAAAACTCTTGATTCCTCACATAATTGTTTAGGGTTCTCTGTTTACTTTTATCTCAAAATTATATCCTTTATTATATATGGATAGCTTAGTTTTATATGTGATTTTTTAAAACCTTTTTAATTAAAAAAAATCTGACCGCTCTTATTTTCTTATGTAAATTTTCCATATTAACTGATAAGGAATTTTCTAGTCAATATTTGCTGGCCCCTTGTCTTTTTGCCTTTATTTTCTTTTTCTTCCCAATTCCACAGACAGTTCATCTTTTTTCTCTTCTCTTTCTCTCTCTCTAATCATGATCACTTAAACTCCCTTCATACACTTATTAAGCATATCTTATTAAGACTTCATTTTGAAACCTGTGAAACATAAGTTACAAAATATATAAGTATTTGTAAATTATTTGCTGGGCCCTTTCTCTACCCGATGATTAACCAGAATAGTCCATTTGTACCTTGCCGAAAGTGATAAGTTAGCCAGCTATATTTAGCTAAATAAAACCCATTACATCCTTGGGGAAGAATGTGCTTAGTTTAGCCTTATGAGAAAATATTTAATAAATGCTGTCCTGAAAATATTTAGCCTGGCTGAGTGGACTGGCCAAGGTTCAATCCTGAAAAAGCAGAGGTGATGACGAGAAGATGGCCCACCAGTCCAAGCTCAAGTTGAGCAAACACACCTCTTGTCCCTGAGGACTGTAACTGTGGGTGTCCCCTGTTGCAAAGATTTTTCAGCCTCTTCTCGTGGCTTTGTAAGCACCAGAATGGCATCATGCAGTGTCTGCCTACAGAGGCAACAGAGAGTCAAGAGTGGTTACGGCTGGCTTTGAAGTTGATCAGTGCTTTAAAATCCTACCTTTACCACCTACCACTGGCATGATTTTGGGCAACTTCCTTAACTTGGCTTAGCCTCAGTTTCCTCACCTGTGAAATGGGAACCATTATTAGACCTCCTCACCTGTGAAATGGAAACCATTATTAGACCTCACAAGGTTGTACAGATTAAATGGGATAAGGCACACAAATCACTGAGCACAGTTGCCAATACTAAGTGTTAAATACATGAGAACTACTAGTAGTACTAGTAATAGTAGTAGTACTAATTTGTCAGATTAGTCTAATGTTATTTCTTACTCCTCTCTTCCTCTCCCCACCTCCTAATTTAAACAACAAAGTCCTCTTGAATGTGGCAGAAGGTGGGAAAAGCACTCGCATGGGCATCAGGAGAACTGGGTACAAGTCCTTGGCCTGAACTTATAGTGGAACCTTGGCAAGTTGTGGCCCACATGCTCTCTCCCCACACAAGGACACACAGCTGCACAGAGCAGCAGAAGCTCTACCACTAGTCTCTCTCCCTAGGCATGTAATTAGGTATCATATCAGATCTAATTAGATTTCATAGCTAGACGCTTGCATCAGTCAGCAGCATCTGCCTGACACATGTTCAGACATTGGGCTACTGGGGTCTGGTGTAAGACCAGCCCTGGAAGTCCAGGGAATTTAGGCAACAAGTAAGAACTATGAAGTTTAATTGTCAGGATTCTGTCTCCCACCATGATCTGGATTTTCTCTCTCTGACTGGTGGGCTCATCTTAAATCCTCACTACTTGGTGTGGGCCAAGGACCAACACAGCATGGGCATCACCTGGGAGCTTGTTGGGTGTGGAGACCCCTGAACCTCAACCCTGATCTACTGAATCAGGTTATTAATATGCACAGTAACGTTTAGGAATAGTCTGACACACATGATGTTCACCGAATACCTACAGAATTGATATTTGACAATATTTTTTTTCCTTAGACTTAAGGTTTTTTCCCTCTTTTGGAGTGTAATGTATTGATCTATTAGACATCTTGGGCCACCATGACAAAATCCCTTAAATTGGGTGGCTTAAACAACAGAAATTTATTTCTCATAGTTCGGAAGACCGGAAGTCTGAGGTCAGGATGCTGGCATGGTTGGGTTCTGGCCAGGGCTCTTTCCTAGCTTGTAGACAGTTACCTGTGTTCTCACACTGCAGAGAAAGAAGCTCTCTGGCATCTCTTCTTAAAAGGGCACTAATTCCATAATGATGGCTCTACCCTTGTGACCCTCACCTCAGCTTAATTACTTAATGGGACTTCCCAAGGTCCTGTCTCCAAATATTATCACATTGGGAGTTGAGGCTTCAACATATGGATTTGGGGAGAGGGGAATACGACTCGGTCCACAGCAAATGATTTCTGCAGCTTACTTTGAAATGTATCCAAGAAAAGTAAGATAGATTGATGGATAGATATGTAATAAAACAAATAGAGTAAAAAATGACTTGTGGAATCTAGAATAAGGATATATGAGCATTCACTGTATAGTTCTTTGAACTTTTCATTTAGTGTTTAAAAATGTCAGAGAAATAAAACCCGGTCCCTCTCTAATTATTAGAATTGAATCTTGCGGCTTTTCTGGTTTTCATGCAGCCTTTCTTAAAATTCCCCGTCCCGCCTAACTGGAGAAATTTGCCGCTTTGGCAGTCCTTCCCTCTCTTTGTGCTCTCTCTTTGGTCAGCCCATGCCCTGCTTCCATGCACTTGGATTCCAACCTAGATCAAAACACTTCTGTCCGGTCTCCAGTTTCACCAGTAATAGCTTTCTGTCCAGTACCTCTCTCACCTCTGCCCTCACCTGACCAGAGGATCCTTTAATTCTTTTGAGATTGGGACTTCTCAAGTTACATTGGAAGACCTTGCTTTATTATTTTTAAGCATTTCCAATGTATTTTGTATGTTTGGCTATGAGATCTATTATCGGATATACATGGAAGAGAAGTGAGCACCCCCACCGGTTCACCCTGAGCCATGAGGGAGATAACATGGCTCGCGCGCAGCCCTCGCCTCCCTCATTACTAAAAGGACTCCCATTGCTTTCTCTTTACGATGTTAATTATCTGCATTTCAAAATATTTTATAGTGAGGGAGAATTGTACTGACTTGCTTATTTGGAGGAAATAAAACTGGTTGGCTTTATTTAAACACAGCCGAAAGTTACTATGGCTACTTGTGGGAGCAGGCATCTAATGTCTGAGTGTCACATAATACCCTTACACGGTTACCCTTTAAATTAGGGAGACTTGGCAGGACATTGTGAGAAATTCATCACAGGTGTCTTTCCTTGACTGGGACTTATAGACTCTGGTGGAGAGAAAGAGGTCCAAGCTGAACGTAGGGACACTACTTATGAGCTTTGCTACCTTGGCAAGATGACTTAATTTCTCTAAGTCTCAGTTTCCTCTACTTTAAATTAGGGATAATGAAGACTATATGGCTTTGAATAATAAATAAAAGCATGTCTGTAAAATTTTTACTGTTGGGATGTGACTCATAATTGATATTCACTTACTCACTTATTCATTCAACAAATGGCCAAGCGCCCATCGTGTGTGTTATTTTTCCTTCTTGCCTTCCCTTTCGGGGCCTCTCAGTTACACTTTATATGAAGTCTTTCTAAGCCAACAAACCAAATGACGAACTTCCCTTATAAATCTCTAGCTTCCTAAATCCCACAGACTCAACTATAAATTATTTTCCTGGTAGAGAAAAGGGGAAATCCCTTTTTTCTCCATATATATCCTGGCCAGCATTTAAATTTGCTATGCATTGTAAATGGTAATCTTTAAATCAGACTCCAATTTAGATGATAAGAATCACAATTAATTAGGCTAGCCTGTCAAGGATTAAATGTAATCTTGCATTTTAGTTATCTCTTAACTCTGAAGCTTTGCTGAGGCCATCAGTAGCAAAGCCATTATGTCTGCTTATATTTAATAAGATCTTCACCTGCTGTTTGTTTCCTGTGCTAGTCTGTTGTCTAGAAACAAAACTAAATGGGCAGAGGATTTCAGGTCCCCTTCATTTGTTTTTAAGCTGTGGGGAAGAAGAGATAAGTGGGAGAAGATAAAGATATTAAAGACTAATTAGTTTAGGGTAGCTAAAAAGATTTGCAAACTTCTTGTTTAAATCTGTTGACAACTCTTTTAATTCCCTCCAACTAGTTATCTGTGAAAATAATGTAGTTACGGCTAAAGATTTATTTCTGTCTATTCTTTTTACTTCCATTAACAGTTGCCCATATATTTTTTCTCCCTCTTCCTCTTCCAAAAAAAAGTCCTTTTTTCCACCAACTTCATTTTTCTTTTACATCTTGAAAACTGAACTATAATAACTCAGATTACTGTGATAGTCCTTATAGGGGGAAAGTGCAATATATTGAAAATAATATATTTTAGATATGACTTATGAAAAGATAACTGTTTTTATATAGACACTAAAGGCAAAATGCAAGTGTCTACACTATCAAATATGTTTTCAGTTTGGCATCATTAAAAAGAGTTGAGAATTCTTTCTGTCTTAATAATAGTTTCTGGTATTAAAATTTGCTATTGCAATGAATATTTTAAAAATCTATTAATAATAATGAAAAAGATGACATGAATAATTTGAAATTAATAATAACTACCCATTAGTTTGTGCTTTCTACATACTGAGCACAATGCCTACCATGCTTATTTGTACTGGTCACTGAATGTTTATTACACTAATAATTATTCCTGTATTGCAGATGAAGAAACTGGTATTTAAGTTAACTAGCATCCCCAAGATTACACTAAGTGACAAAATCAGGATTAAAACCCAGGTCTCTTAAACCTGTATTTTTAATAATTTCTCTATTACTGATAAAATAGGTGTGCTCCAAAGTTAAGGAACCTGTAATTGGTTTTTTGCTTTGTTTTAGTTTTTTAGCTGCAGTATCTTAGCCAGCATTCGATATGGCTTTGCCCATAGATCTTAAGAAGTTAAAAAACATTCAGTGTATTAACCATTCTAGGCATGAAGTATGAATGTGTTTATAAGATTTATTTAATAAAAGTATTGGGATTTGCCCACCAGAATGCACATGTTTCATTTGAAATAATGAGGCAGATTGTTTCAGACAGAAATAGAGTTTTGATTCAGCAACAGTGATTAGACAAACATCTTGATTTAATATTGATCCCAACTTTGCATATACTCTTTCTTTTCTGTGTATTTGTATTAGATTTTAAAAGGTAAGTGGCAGTTTTTCATATACTTCCAAGCTGCTTCCATAAGTAATGAAATACTTGGCTTGGACAGTCTCTTCAGTCCCAGAATTTCAGTTTAAATTTTCCACTTGTCCCTGCCAGGCACTAACTCTGAAATATCTTTTTTTTATGGAGAACGCCTCCCAAAGGTGCAGCTGTGTGCTGGTTTCATCTTGCACTTTGTGGCGGTGTTGGCACCATGTGATGCGAGGAAAGCCACTGTCTCCCACACACCGCTGGTGCCCGAGGGCTGTTCAGGTCTGTCCATGTCAGTGATTTGGGAAGGGCCTAAGTTTGGAGAGTAGGCTCTCTTCTGTTCCATGTGATGGGTTGTCAGCAGGGCAAAGGCGGGAAAACAGGACTAGTGGAAAGTGCAGAATCCAATTTGTCATCAAAACTTCTTTCTAGAACTTGGGACACCTGGTTCGTTGATGTTTCCTGTCAGTGTTGAAGACTGATTCCTCTTTTCTTATGAAATAATACATGTCTAGGCTTCACCACTTCTGCTATTCCTTTTTGTCTTCTTTCTTTTAAATACTGATTTCTTCTGATGAAAAATGGTTCAGCTAAGTGAAAATCTGCTGTTAGATTACGGTAGAGCAATCTACAAGTTCACCCGGATTCTTAAGGGTGGACTTGGCTTTCCAGACTCATACACTGGCTACCGCAGGATCCACAACTAAAAAGCATTCCTCATTCAGGTATAAAAATCTGTCTGGAAGATAAAATGTAACAAGAATTTATGTGCAAAACTTATGAGGATCATGCTAATTTATGTTTTATTTCATAGCCACCAAATATCTACATATTTTGTATATATATGTTTTTAGTTCCATTATATTTTGGTTTATTGAACTGTATGGTGTGGGGCTTTATCATGGACTTTTCAAAGAACAACTTGCCAAATTTGGTTAAATCCTAGCAATTGTCATTTCCTGTTGGAATTTCCTAAAATGGGATCTAATGGAAAAGTAAATATTGACCTTGTATATTAAATAAAATTAAAGGAATAGTTCAGTTTAGGATTGTTGAAATAATATTTTGCTTTAGAAATAATACTTTTTAGACGTTTGATGTTAGTCGATCCTGTTGCTTGACAGTAGAAGATGTGAACTTTAAAGTCCACTTGGGCAGGACTTCCACATTCCCTATGTTTAAATACTTTAAAGGGGAACTGGATTGAATCACCGATATTGTACTAGAGAATAGGAAATCCTTGCATTGTTATGTTAAAAAATCATCTCTCCTTGTAAAATTTACCTTTTAAAACTCCCGTTGCAAAACCTTGATGAGCTGTGATGATTCATACATTTAGGTAATAAAGTTTTTTTTTAATATTAGAAGCTATGAGAAATTCGATGTATTATAAAAGAAGTATCTGTACTTTCTACTATATATGTCTAGCTTTTTTTTTTCTTTTTAAAGTATTCTGGTGTATACTTTGAAAAACATTCCTAATACCTGATAGCTATCACAATGCTTTTTAGAAATTTCATTGAACACTTGTTTGAGAGAAACAAATAATATTTTGTAACTCATGGTATTGAAGGTAAACTACCACTTTTTGCCAAAGAAACAGTGAAAAGACTAAAGTAAGGAAACAGAGTTGGAACCCCTCTTATAGGTACTCTTTGCCAACCCAGTAATGTAACAGCTGCTGGGTGCATATTCCAATCATAATTAGGTGAAATCTTTATCACTTAATCCAACTTTCATATTTGCCTACAGAAATGATCATTTTGATAAGATTCTGAAAGAAGATAAACCTTTACTAAGGAATTCCATTTTCAGTTGCCAACTTTAAAGATTATTTTTTTAAACAAAATGCTTGTTGTGTAATTTATGAGGGAAGGGAAAGTGGAATTGGGCATGTTAATTGGATGAATATATGAGTTTGTGTATTTACAATTTAATTTTCAGTTTTCTGCATCTTGGTGTGTGCTAAGGCACCTGTAAGTTTGAGAGGGCTAAGGAGACACTACAGTGAATCCTAATTAATAACATTTCTCTACATCATTTCTCTACCTTTATGTTTTCTTTTTGTTACATGTACTGATAAGACATTTCATTTTGTTCAGTGTAGAAGACATTTATGGGGAAAGATATTTTCATGAGCTGATATTCTTTGAAGCAAGGGGAAGTAGTTTATAGTTAATCAAAGGAAAAAAATGGTATGCACTTTCATAGTTTTTCTTTTATAATGGTTTTAATTAGAAAGACTGAAACTTTCAAGACATTTGTATTTTAAGCGCTTTTCTAATATACTCACATTTTAACATTTAGAGATTTGGGGGATGTCATTACTGGATTTTTTCAGAGAGTCACTCACATGAATATGCTTATCATAATAGCATGTTCTAAGACTTATTACTAATCCCAAACAGATTATCAGCTCCACTCCTGGATATTCCAATTCTGGGAGTTTGTGGCAGTACCTAGGACTCTGATTTTCTAGCAAGTTCTCCAGCTGATCCATAGGCTCAGGCAGGTAAAGGAAACACAGGAGAAAGTTACCAGTCAGCTCTCTGCATCGTGTCTGTCTAGAAAATCAGTGGGATATATCTGTTCTGCATTTAGGAAGACCAAAATGTGTTCCAGTGATTTTACAGTAGGCCAAAGCCACCCAGGAAACTGAGTAACAAACTTGGCACGCCCAGTCTTCGGATGGCAATTAGCCCTGTGTCCAGATGCCGTGTCCTCCAGGATGGCTTCATAGTGGGGTCTCTAGCACAAAGCCAACTCAGGAAACTTTTGTCTGCTATTGACAAAATTTGTCCTCGCTTGGGCTCTAGAACTGCTCTCTCCGATACTGTGGTCTCTAGCCACATATAGCTATTTCAATTTAATCAGTACAAATTAAAATTTGGTTTCTCAGTCACAGTAGCTACATTTCAAGTGCTCAGTAGCCACATGTGGCTAGTCACTGCTTTACTGGGTAGCACAGCTCTTAGAACATTTCTGTCATCACAGAAAGTTCTGCTAGATGGCACTGCCGTAGGATTTTTTCCATAATTTAGCTCCACTCTTTTTATCCTGGGTAGTTGGAATGGCTAATCGAGATAGGTGGCAAGATCACATGTGCTATCGCAGCGCATATTGCGATCTAAAAGAGTCTTAGACTACAGGGTATAGAGTTTGCAGAATGTTACAAGGTCATTAATATTCTCTGAGGTAAAAATTTAATAGCATTACTTTTGTATTATAAACCTGTTCTATGTGGACTCAGTATTAGAAATTCAATATAATCACATTACTAAAATTGCACTTAAACAAACTAATAAATATTTAGTGTTTCTTAGATTATATAAACTATCTATTCCTAGATAGGAGTACACAGTGATGAACCTTAAAGTGTCTAAAAACTTATTCATCGATGGCTAATAAACAGGTTGTGCATGTAGATATTTTCATAAAAGACTATCATTTACCTATATTTTGTAATTTGAGAAATTTGAGATGAATCTATATAGCTCCCTCTTCTGGTATATTATGAGAAAATTTTATTTAAAATAGTTTTTATATGTTTTTGGAGTGACAATACAGTTATCAACGTAACGTTGAAGGAAATTATTCGTAAGTGTCATCCAATTAGATTTTTCTTTTGTGTCATTGCAATTGGTAAACCATGCAAATAGAGCATGGCAAAACAGTTTATGGAAAGCATCACATGTCTTAAGATATTAACTAACCAAAATAACATAAGCAAATAAAGGCTTCGACGGCAGGTACACAGGGACTTAACATGAGTGTCCAGTGGTCAGTGATCATGTGTATTGGCTTCCGAATCTGATACTAGGCTTGCCTCTGACATTTGTTGGGCTCAGGATAAGAGTACAATAGGAGACCCATGTTCCCTGTGTCTGAATATGTTAAAGTTATAAATCGCATTGACAAATGTTGAATAGAATCTGTTCTAGCCTCCTGCCTGAACAATTATCCTGTCATATTGACCAGGAGGCCAGAATTGAATTTAGATTTCTTGGGCTCCAAGTTGGGCCCCGAACACAGCTTTGCCTGGGTCTTGCATATCCAAACCCCATTCCCTCTTGAGCCCCTCCCACCCAGCCCCAGCCCACTTCTTGGGCCCAGGGGAGCCACCCCAGAAGAGAGATCTGCCCCAGCAAGGGTTCGACCTGGGGAAGAGGCCATGAGAGACCACTGGGGCATGAGATTTGGTAATTCTGGGTAAGCAGTCTGAGTGTGTCTTAGGAGAGAAGAAAGTCCTGTCCTCTTGGCCCCCAAAACTCATTACTCTGTGGGAAGAGGCACAGCTGGAGCAGGGCCAGAGGAAAGCCATCCGAAGCGCAAGGCCCAGCACAGTGCTCTCTCTTACGCAGGCCTGAGTTTGCTACTGTGAGATAGAATTAAATTGTTTGTATTTAAACTTTCTTCATTGTTGTCTGATGCATTTGATTATCCCCAGGTTAAGCATAATTGTAGAATTTTGTCTGCTTGCAGCTTCGACCCTTCCGGATCTCGCAGAGCAATTTGCCCCTCCTGACGTAGCTCCACCTCTGCTCATCAAGCTCGTGGAAGCCATTGAAAAGAAAGGTAATCTAGCGGGCAGAGTGACTCACTTAACTTGCTATATCCTTGTTTCATGGGTGTTATAACTTATATTGGTCTCTTGGGCATTCATTAAATACATTTCTTGCTACCTGTGCTAGATACGCAAGCTATTTGTTGCTGTGTTCCGGGTATATAATCTTGGTCTGACTTTTAACTCCATATAACATGTAGTTACTGTATGGAAACTATTAAATTCTCCATAATTTAATAAGTATAATTAACTTGCTCCTTAGGGGCCAGTCGATTTTGCCAAAATTATTGACATGCCAGATAAGATTAATAGTAGGGGTTGACTTCCAAGAATATTTGGTACACATCTAGAATAGATACTGGATGGAAACTGGAATGTCTTTCTGGCAGCAGGCTCACAGGTTCTCCAGAGAGCTGTGTTTTGCATACTCGGTCTGCTTTGTGTCCTAGGTCTGGAATGTTCGACTCTATACAGAACGCAGAGCTCCAGCAGCCCCGCAGAATTACGACAGCTTCTTGATTGTGGTGAGTATCATGGAGCTAGAAACACAAATGGGAAAGAGTTCTTAACTTCTGTTTCAGGTAAAGCACAAAAAACTTGAACTTTACCATGCAACATTCTAAGTTGGAAGGCAGCTCAGAAAGCAGGCACAGCCCCCTCTGCCCTATTAGGGTAATAGTGCAGACTTCTGACATTTGTCTCCAGGGCTGGGGTGTGTGTGCACATCGCCTGCAGGCCTGTTGGCCTCCATCACAGCCAGGAGCCTCTGGGTCCTGCCGGAATGGCAGAGGAAGAAACAGCCTCTTGGGATTTCTCTGGCTCTGAATATCTTCCATCTTTCTCTGACCCTGCAGTTGGCTACATCTAATTCATCTGGATCAGTTTAAAAAAATATTTACAAGTCGATGTCATATAACAAATGTCGCTTGCGACCTTTTCCCTTTTTCCCTTTTCGTTTTCCCCCCCTTTCCCTTTCCTTTCTTTCTGTCTTGCTCCTTCCTTTCTGTGTTGCTTGCCATATTTACATTAAGTAGCATCATGGTATTGTTACATTCCATGGTATGTTGGTAAACCAATCCTGGGGTGGGGGGTGTAGGGCTCTAGTTTGCCACATTTGCCCATTTTGTGATTATTCCCAGCATGGTCAATTTCAAGCTCTCAACATGTTATCACTGAACTCCAACTTGGGCAGAATTGAGCACAGTTGGCCCTCGTGAGTGAGTATAAGCCAGCTACAGCACACCATTGGTTAAATGGCATCAATTAATTCAACCAAGTGGTGGCTTTATTATTTATCTCCTCCCTCCTTTGCCATATAGAATAGAACTATACAAATGTGAATAAATTTACTTGTAATCATTCCAGCAAGTCATCTTCTATATCAACTTCTAGAATCTCTCATATCCTTCATTCCTTTCCAATACTTTTTGTTTTTTAGAAAAATAATTTTCTGCCTCACATTACTTGAACTGATGAATGTTTGAACCAAATGGAATGAAATCCAGTTTTGGAAGAATTTCTTTCAAACATATAATTGTGCAAAGAATGCCCACATGATATTTAGTAAATGATAATTTGAAGCATGAGGCAGCTTCAAAGTGAGGCAGCTTATGAAAATTTTTAGAAAAGATGTTTCTGAGGAAAAAAGGAGATTAGATCTTTATCAGTCAATGGTCTCACTCAGAATGCACCACGCAAATGTTTGAAGCTTTCAAAAATTTTTCTGAGCTTTCATTTTCTTTCTGTTGTACGTGGAAATCAGCCTCCCATGCACACATAGAGCACATCTTCTTACTGCTGTGTCTCCCGTCTTACCCACCGTCTGTCATCAGACATTAGCAGCTTTAACAGGATGTTAAGGAAACACTGAATTTTGTCCTTAGCCAATCGAAATAGTGATAACTGTTTTGGTCAGAAAAGCGGTCAAGTTGAACATGTTAAAAGTCACAGGAAATGTTTAGACATCCAAAACCTATGAAATGGAAGCTATTTGAGAAATAGTGGTTGAGTCTTTAAATGTGACCAAATGCAAAATGATGCAGTTTAGCTTTAAAAAAAACTTCACACCACCTGCGAGATGGAATAAATAACCAAAATTCACGTCAACAATATATTTTGACAGACAGCTTTCTTTCCTCATTTGAGATCAAAACACACACGTAGAACACTGGTTTCATTTGGAGCCTGTGCTATAAAAGTGAATTTTGTGGCAAAAAAAAAAAAAAAGAGTAAACATTATCTAAATTTAGGGGTGGATTCTCCAGGACTGTTTCCATCTTGAGGCTCTCTCAATTCATAAAAATATTGTAGTTTCCTGAAAGAAGCTCAGAGATAAGTCACTTATACTTAAAAAAATGTCTTTTTAACCAATCCTGTGAATTACCAGTGTCTGAAAAGGACAGACATGGAAGAGAGCAGCCCACTTTTATTAGCACATACTAAGTTATTTCATTTCATCCACACACTAATTTTGTGATATTAGTAGTTACTGCTGATGGCATAGCTGTGACTTGCACCCAAATTGTTCTGACTCCAAAAGTCTTTTTTTCATTATATTGCCCTAAAATGAATTATTTCTCTCTCATCTCATTTGAATTTTAATCATGTGAATATTTTCCTGATTGTTTTTGGTTTCCCTTAACCCACAGCAGACTTTTTTTAAAAAGTTCATCACAAGAAAAAAATTTTTAACATGACATTGTGGTGATCATTTCACAATATATGCAAATATCAAATCATTTTGTCGTACACCTGAAACTAATATAATGGTATATGTCAATTATATCTCAATTTGTAAAAATCAGGCTTTTTCAACCTCAGCACTATTGACATTTTAGGATGGATAATTTTTTGTCATGGGGGCTGTCCTGTACACTGTGGAATGTTTAGCAGTATCTCTGGCCTCTGCTCATTAGATGCCATTGTCCCCCAAGCATGATAATAAAAAATGTCTCCATTGCCAGGTGTCTGGTGGGGGTTAGGGTGGGGCAGAAAAATTCAAGCCCCTGAATTTTGAACTGAGAACTACTAATATAAATAGAGATCAGCTGAGGGAATTCCTTTCTGGTTGTAGGTGAAGTATTGGCGAGTTTCCTGGTTACCTGTCATGAGTAGACTCAGTGGGGTGGAAGAGGATGTAAATCCCCCCACCAAAGACCTAAAGGTTGTATAGCTCTCATAGCTGGCTTCAAAAGTCATCACGTGACAGACATGGATAGCTCTTGGAAGAGCTTTAATGGAAAAAAGGAGACACAGGACTTGAAGTCAGAAACTCCAAGCTTTAAAAGTTAAATTAAAAAAATAAAAAAATAGAACATACTATGTCAAATACTATGTCCAGTGGAATTTGGTATAAAGTGAGGTTATGCAAAACTTATCCAAAAACTTGAAATAAGGTTATTTTTATTCAAAGACTCTAAAGGCTCTTTGGGACACACCTCATGTGTTAGAGTAATATTAATTCACCAAAGCCTTACTCTAAACACTTTTTATTGTTCAGCCCACAAACATTTAACAGAGACAAGATAAGTGCTGGAGACTGGGGGAAGTGAGAGAGCCCGTAAGAGCCACAGTCTGGGCCACTGAAGTACTCTCAGGCTAGTGGGGAGACATGGCGTTACTGTACTGTCTGGGAGTGTCACGATAGAGATGTGGCTCGTCAGCTCTGCCCTTGCACAGAAACCCTGCTTGAGGGAGGGACATGTGGAATATTTAATGTTTTAATGTTTATACCCCATCACTGAATGTTTTTTTTCACATTTTTTAGGATGAGCAAATTAAGTACCATTAATTTGCTGGCAAAGTGACATAGTATATGCACTATGCCATGCTCCTGAAACTAGTATAAAATAATACCAAATATCAACTGTAATTGAAAAAAAAATTGTAAATATATAAAATATTAAAAAAAAAACTACAGGACTACACACACACACACACACACACACACACACACACACACACGACGTAGTACATGAAGCCTACAGGGCGAACAGGGGCAGCAGCTTGCCCAGCGGGCAGGGGCTGTGGGGTGTTCCTGTAGTGATGCACACACGTTTGCCATTCCACTAGCAGCTGCATTGCTTTCAATGTGGATCCCTTATGCAAAGACCTAGTGTCGCCTTTCCCATGCTTACTAGAGATGTGATATGTTTCTGGTTATTAGTTCTTTGTAGGACATTTCAGAGATTTAACCTTTGCCCCTTCCTCCATCTTTTAAGTTTAATCATTCCTTTCCTCAAACTACCCTATCCACATTTTCTGAGACAGCCTTTTCTGAGCTTTACGGTGTTTACCTTTCCCAACAGTCACCTAGTTAGTGGGGCAAGCTTGGGTTATAAGGATGAGTCCAAGGAAGTTTCTTAGCTTCAGGCTCAGCCTGAAGTGATTTATAAAATCACACTTGCTTCACAGTATCCAGGATTCCACCATCTCCTACTCGTGCTTAAACACCCTGGAGCCAGCTTTGATTCTTCTCATTCTCTCCTAGCCCACAACCCCATCCAGTCAGTCACCAAGTTATGTTAGTCCTTGATAATGTCTCAGACATTTCTAGCTGTATTAGAATTTAAATTACCAAGTGTTAGCTTTACTTCCGGGAGCTTTCCTTTCCAACTCATTTTTTTTACACTACAGTTAATAAATAAAGCTGTTTAATAATGAAACATTTTGTTCATCAGCTCACCTTTTCTTCATTAAGTTCCCGTCTCCAGGTAATTCTCCTCAGGTTAACCTTCCAGTCGCTGGTGAGCATCCTTCAGCAGCAGCCAGATGCCTCATTGCTCAAGGCCTGTGGGCCCCCAGTATCTCTTCCTTCTGCCAAGTACTGTGCATCTCTCTCTCCCAAGTACTCAGAGAGTAGCTCTGATTCGATTCATATCACTTCCTCATAGAATTGCCTGACTGCTTCTCCAGCTGAAGGATTTACTGGGCAGATATGCTCGTCATTCTTCTGAGATAGTTAAGTGGACACAGCTTAGATTAGTAATACCCAAATCAGAATACCCTGTCAGCATTAGGGGGAAACATTCTAAAGATTTCAAATTACTGTTATGGATAGTTTTTTAGATTAGCTGCTAAAATTCTATATTTGACTGTTTAATTAGTCACTTTGTTGGGTTCAATTTATATTAATTCTGAGATGCAGTATCTAGCAACTCAGATTTTAGGAAATCTGTGGATTTGCATTTCATGTTTTCTTGTTAAGGTTTTAGGAAGTATTTATTATATGATTAACCATCCCTAGGCAGAACCTTTCTTCATCAGGGTAGAACCACCCTCCAGAAGGTACCTGGAAATGTTTTCCAGGATTATATTAGTTTGCTAGGGCTGCCGTAACAAATTCCCACACACTGGGTGGCTTAAAATAGAAACCAATTTTTTCAGTATTCTTTAGGCTAGAAGTCCCAGATCAAGGCAGGTTTGGTTTCTCCTGAGGCCTCTCTTCTTGGCTTACAGATGGTTACCTTCTGTGTCCTCACATCACATCTCTTCTGTGCATGCATCTCGTGTGTCTTTTATTGTGTCCAAATTTCCTCTTATAAGGATACCAGTTGAATTGGATAAGGGCCCACCCTAAGGGCCTCATTTTAACTTAACCGTGTCTTTAAAGGCCCTATCTCCAAATACAGTTACATTCTGAGGTACTGAGATTTAGGGCTTACACTTATGAATTATGGGGGGACAATTACTTTTTGTTGTCTGAAAGTCTAGGAACGTGCTTACAACATTGGGGGGAGACCTACACAAAGAAAAATTGTTCTATTCGAAATGCCAGGAGCAACCCCTGTGAGAAACCCTGCTAATATTTACTCGTGTCTCATATTCATCCTCATTGCTTCCTTTCATGTGTCACATATAAGTCACACATTCATACATAAAATTGGCCCGACCCATGTATAAAATCTCTTAAGTTTTTTTTTTTAATGTTTCTACCGTAGATGCCGCCTCCGTGGACTTGGAAACGATCGATGTTCAAGTTTTAGCAGACGCTTTCAAACGCTATCTCCTGGACTTACCAAACCCTGTCATTCCAGTAGCTGTTTACAATGAAATGATTTCTTTAGCCCAAGGTGTGTTTTCTCTTCTGAGAACCTTATTGAACATATATCGAGATGTGGATGTGCTTGTCTATGAAGTGTTGCATATAAAGAGATAATTTTTAAAAGGTATTTCGTCGAACCTGCCATCCTTCCCCCACTCACCACCATCGCCCTGACCAGAACAACTTCCTTCCATTACCAAGGCATCCAATAGAAGACCCAGATTTCTCGTTTGCTTAGGAAGACTGTCCACATGTCGAGATGGCTAATTGTTACCCTTTATCAGTATCAACAGAGTTCACTGCATCAGCGAAGGCCATAGTGTTCCATGTACCACCACTGGGTTTAGGGAACTAAGGCTAGGACCCGTGACTGGGGATGTTCTTAATCATCTCCTTCAAGTGGCCCTTACAAAAGTGTTGAGGGAAGAGGACTGTCAGTTTTAGGAGCTAATGCTCAGTTAAAGTGCTCTGGGGACAGGAAATTGTGGTTTGTAACCTTCAAAGTTAAAACCTGTGATACTTATCTGCTGCTCCTCTGAATTAGCCAATCACACTCGCAGCTGCTTAACAGAGGGCAGATTTCTGCCAGCACACCCTGAACTTCTTGTGGTTTTACACCAAGAGTTTCTTGCATTTCCATTTGACTTGAAATTTCTACTTTCTCACAATGCCTTTTCTAGTGAGAAGAACACATGTACTGTCTGCTTCTTCTGATGACTTTGTTTTAAATGACTCCTATAGCTAGAAGAACAGAAATTTTCTAAGTGTTTATTCACTGATACCTAGAAACAGTCTTATTCTTTTTTCTTTCTTTTTTAACTTGTAGAAATACAAAGCTCCGAAGACTATATCCAGCTGTTGAAGAAGCTCATTAGGTCACCTAACATACCTCATCAGTATTGGCTTACACTTCAGTATTTGCTAAAACATTTCTTCAAGCTCTCCCAAACCTCCAGCAAAAATCTTTTGACTGCAAGAGTCCTTTCCGAACTTTTCAGCCCTCTGCTTTTCAGGTTCCCAGCAGCCAGGTAAGTGAAAGGGGAGAAACATGTATTTTGGGGGGATGAAGCTAGTCCAAGGTTGATTGGTCATTAAATTTATGCTAAAGATGCAGGTTCGCAAAACGCATGTGTATACTTGAATGTGTATAAATGAAAATGAGTTTGTTGTTTGGGAAAAGGTTTCTAACAAAACTTTTTTTTTTCCTGGTAGCTCTGAGAATACTGAACACCTCATAAAAATTATAGAAATTTTAATCTCAACGGAATGGAGTGAACGACAGCCTGCACCAGGTAATGCCTTTTGAATGTTTAAAATTCTCTCATTGTTCAGTTTTTAGAGCTTGAAAAATGGTAACTTCAGACTTCATCTGAAAAAAATTGAGTTTCTGGTAGAATTGAGATGCATAGTAAAATGTTATCTTGTGATTTAAAGTAAAAATAGCTGAGTGGTAGTGTGCATGGTAAATACTATCCAGATTTCAGTATTTGTGGATTTTAAATAATCTTGGTTTTAGATGAGACTTTTTGGGAGAGCCCCCTGTTCCCCTCAGTGTTTATGCTTCTAGTTGTTACATAAATTTTGGAGTTAGAAAAAAATTAGCTGACATTTTTTTTTTCTAATATTTAGAAAGTAGGGGATTTATAATCACTATATAATTTAAAGTATTTAGGAATGTGTCTTTTGGAAGCAGGTATGCTGAGAAATGTCTATTGAAATAAACATTTTCAATAATGCAAGCAGTATGAAACCAGGGTGTTCACTGCAGCAAGTTAAAGCAAGCCAGACACTTCTTTGAAAGTAGGCTGGCATTCAACTAACCATTTAACAAAGCAGGAAACGTAGACCATGTTAGCAGTGGATTTAAATTAAGCTGATGTATTTTTCTTCTACTGTAGAAAGTCTAAACAACCTTACTTTGGTTATATACTGGTTAAAAGCTCGTAGAGGCTTGCTACTTAAAGTGCTGATTAAGGTCTTGTAAGTGGAGTCTTCGGACCAATAAAAGTTGTTGCTTTTAGTCTTAATTTATGCCCAGGATTTAAATAAAACATCACAAATGTGTTGTTTATGATCAGTAACTCATGCACGTTACCAGATTTATTTCTGTATGAGCAGGCATGGGGACCCAGTTATCAGTGTCATGCAGTGGACATTTAAGTTGTGCTTTTTCAGTTGTTCAGTGGCCAAGTTTGGTTGTTTGCATTTGAATGGGGCAGACTGAGAGAGGCAAAGGCCTACACTGAAAACCCACCTGTAGGGTTGAGATACATTGCGCAGGTGTTGGGAAGGGCGTCTGTGGACAAGCCCAAAATATGGTATCCAGAGGTGAGAGAGGCAGCAGAGGTGGTATATAAGGTACGCATGCATAAGGTGATCCAAGTGTTTCACGTCACAGCAAGCAGGATGTTCAGCAGGGAGACCCTGAATTAAAGGTAGAATGCATCACAGAAGTCTATTGACAGGTATGGCCTGGGACTTCAGTCCAGGGGCGACCCAAAGTTTCACCTCCTGTGACTGCTGAGGTCATTCGTTAATGAATGTTGGAGCTCTGTGCTGGTGTTCAGAGGCTGCCTTTGGGCTCAGCAGGAAAGAGAGCAGTGATGGGTTAGAATACTCCATGATGAGGGGACAGGGTAGGTGTGGAATATGACACTTGAGCCATTCATTGATGACCACCCCTAGACTAGTCACATGAGTGGGAAAGGAAGACAGCTACCAAGAACAAAGCAGGAGTCTGGGCCAAAGGCTGGGCCACGACCTCCTCACTCATGTGGCCATCCGTCAGAGACTAGGGAGCACTGGGCCCTGTGGGGGGCAGTGAAGGGTTACACGTGGTCCTGGTCTTCTCAGAGGCTACCCCTCTGGTGAGGGGAGACACAGAAGCTAACTGCCAGATGGGGTGTGACTGAGACCCACAAATAAATTTATCACATAGAGTTTTTGAGAATTTCTGCTACATGGGGTGTAGTAGGACCAGGGCTAGAGTTTAATGAGTCTGACTGGTGTAAATGGGTTAAACATCTTTGTCAGTTTCAGCCTAATTCTGCCAAAGGAAAGATTTATCTGCAGCCATTTTCATAATGCAAACTTGCAACTACTTGATATATCATAGATCCTACCTATATTCGTCTATAAGAAATTGGTATGCCAGCTTCAAAGGTGGATTAGTTCCATCAGCTCTGTTGAAGAATGATAAAGCTTAGAACATTCACTAGAACATCCCAGAATTCATGCAACCTCTTCAAAAAAGTTGAAACCAAATCATTTTAAACCATAGTTGGGACCATTTTTCCCTTTATGTGATACCTCTTAGCTGTTCTGGAAATTCTGTGGGTCCCTTGGAATGAAAAGAGTGCTTCAGTATCTCCCACTTGTGAAAATATCCTACCCACCCCCAGGAAAAACACCTCATCCTGAACATACCCACGTTCAGGATGGGTTAGAGAAATTATTTCTTAGGCCTGGTAGGAATGTGACATTTTCTCAGACTTTTCTGTCATTGCCCCAGCACATGCTAGTACCAGAAGACTTTGGAAGCACGACACTCATGCATCCCCATAAATGGTCCTAAATTATTTATTTGCAATAACTTTATTGTTTTGAATAGAAATAAATACATGGATATTTGTAGGAGGGGTGCGCAAGACCATTAGGGGGCAGGTAGACATCTTTGCCAGTTTTTACCAGATAGAACTTGAAATGATAGGCAAAACCGATGATGACTGAGGCAGTGTGTCAATTCAAATAGGACCCATTAGCACATAGTATCTAATTAGATACTAGGAGGAAGGGTGTGTACTATAAGTACAAAAAGAATTTTAGGGATGTGATTGATGACTTTTTATAGGGTAATTAAGTAGACAGAAAAGGCTCATAGGAAAAAAATAAGACTTGAAATCGGCTTTGAATAATAGGTACAGTTTGTACAGTTTGGGTAGGGAAAGGAGAAATAGAATTTCAGTTCAAAGAATTTCAAAGATTTATTCCGGATAAATTGCAAAGTACAAAAACAATGGCTCGATGTTTTTATCGGCTATTAAAGAGCAGTAAATATTTTAAGTGACAGTATCATAAAAAGCAGCACTTCAGAGTTGAAAGCATTGTCCAGTTCTTCATTTGGTCGTGAAGAAACGAAAGCCCACAAAGCCTGAGAGTTGGAACTGGTGCCACCCAGCCGACGTGGGGCGTGTGCCAGAGCCGGGTCTGCTGGAGGACAGCCCCGCACTCCAGCCTGTTGCTCTGCTGCCCCCGCCACCTGGGTTTTTGAGCTTTTCGTGTCCAGTCAAAAAGTCCTCTGAAGTCTCCAGCAAGTAATCAACTAAAAATATGTGAAATTTGCTTCCCTGGGTCACATAAAGAGCCATATGCAATTTTTATAGCTTGTGGGATGAGGCTCCGAATCACTCCCTCCTCTGGTTGCACAGTGGAAATAACAATGTGGTTCAAATAGATCTGGGTTTGAATCTCAACTCTTGCTACTACTTACTTGCCAAATTCATCATCAAGTAACTCAGCCTTTCCAAACTTTTCCAGTCTGTGGAATGGGAATAATGCTTCTCTCCTGGGGTGGTTGTGAGAATTAAATGAGGTGATAAGTACTGCAGCTCATGACACTATAGTATATGGCTCTACTGTCCGTTGTGTCAAATCTAGTTTTTAAGGCCTTGCCAGAGCTGGCCTCATTCTGCAGCTCTGACTCCTCAGTTCACTGTTCCTGGTGAGTACTGTCTGAATCTTGTGAGGCCATTCTCCCCACTGACCCCCACATTCCTCACCAGCAGAGTTCGGCCTCGGGGAGCCTGTAGGAGACGCTTTAATGCAAATGTGACAGACACACTTACTGGGCGGTTGATGCCTTGTCGGAGCATCACTTGGAGGGAAGAAGTTTCCCTTGCATGATGCCCGTTCCTCTCTGTGTGGCTTGGTGAGTGGAGGAGCCTGGATTTTAGTGCCTGCTCCTCCTGCCACTTTGCCCAGGTGCCTTTACACAGCACACAAATGTACAGCTGTACACAGCAGCCCCAAACGGTGCCATTCACTTCATCTGTGCCTAAGCAGGTGGTCCTCCTGCTTCTTTTGCAGGTTGTTGCCTCCTGCAGTACGTTTGTGCCCTGAAGCCCCTCGTCTCCTTACACTTAACTATTCTGTAGTTCTTCCTGACACTTTTAACCATTCAACTACATCTCTCAAGAACAAAGGTGGCTTCTCCTTTTGAGCTCTTCCTAGCATAGAACAGGGCACCATATAATAATCACCCAAATGAATTGTTCTTTATTCTTTGATAAACTTTTCCACTTTCAAAGAACCTTCACGAACACCAATGCATATAATGCATCCAGCAAACCAGAGAAATAAGGATTCTCCCCTAGGTGGAGAGAAACAAAGGTTTGAAAGGTTAAGCATGGATTAAGTGCTGTTCCCTTTGTTACTAAAAATTTTAAAAATATTTAAAGCTGAACAGCAGGTTTTCTTGAATCATCATGTGTTATGTTTACCTTACTAATATGTAAGTAACTAATGTAGATTTCTGTAGGGCAACTAAGGTAAAAACAGGACCACTTGACATGGGTGCCTTTGAATGAAAACCATTGTACATGTATTTACATATTTCAGATTTCATGGATATATTCAGAAATATTAATGTAGCATAATTGAAGTCTAATATTGCACCTTGAAGTCCAGAGTGGAAAATAAATGACTCTCTCTCCCCCTTGCTTTTCTACACCTGTCAGAGTTAATTTCTAACCACTGGTGCACTGCAAAACATTCATCCTAAAGAACCTGATTCATAAATCTTGATTTAAATGCTCTGGGCTTGGTTTTCAACCAAGACTAAAGCAAGCACTAAGCTAGAGGGAAATGACTTTCAAAGAGTTTTACTTTTCTCTGATTTATTTTTTATGGAGTTTAAAATGTGGTCTAACATTAGAGGGTTGTTTCAGAGGTGAGAAATGAAACCTTGAAAAAAAAATACATGTATTTAGATGGGTAGGAGTAAACAGAGGCAAGCCCTATGAGGTTATATATCAAAAAAATAGGAAGTTTTACTTGTGCTCTGAAAAAGAGACATAGTTCAGGGTGCATATGTTGGTATGCTGAGCTCAGTTTTACTTCTGTTTTCACAGTGCTGCCTTCTCTTTCAAGGGACAGCTTCTGAGAGGGAAATGACAGGGCAGGAGTTCTTTATTCCACTAAGCAGTGGGCACACCCTTTCAGGTACTTTGTAGAGTGTGTCAGTTTTGTGCATATGTAAAGCTGAGTTTATTCTGGAATTCAAATGGACATTTTTCTTAGTGCAGACTCATTAAGGGCATTGGATGTAGAGTAATGAATTTGCATCATCCTGAAAAGTCCTTCTGTCCTAAGTTGTCTTAAGTTAAAATTATGAAGGGAGGCATTTTTTTAACCCATAAACGAAGATTTTGGTTCATTCATTTTTTTTTTCCTCATGGCCATTTTTTAAAAAAACATTTAAGTTGTATAGGATGAAAGGTTGTTGTGGGACATTCACTATTTGGTGGTGATTTTCAGATGAGATACAGGGTTCAGTCTATAACTTTCAAACATTTTAGTGATGATTAAAGGATATTTTCTTGACTAGATCACAAAGGATATTTTCTTGACTAGCTCACACCTGTTGAGAAGTAAAATAGGGCCCATTTTTGCTTCTGAAATGAGTTTTATCGAACTTTGGGGAAATGAAAAGTAGTAAGACACATTGTTTTGAAGGATAAAGAAAAATAGTTAGTTTTCGATTATGTATGTAAGTCTTCCATTGGCTGAGTCTTTGGGTCTCAGATAAATGCTGAAATTAAATTACAAAGTTTCTTAAAACAGTTTAGCAACCACATGAAAACTGGTTCCTGTTGTTATGACATCTGTGCACTTGATTTATTAGTTATTTGTTAGCGAATCATATAGATTAAGTTACAGTTGAATAATTATGTTTATTTTGTGTGAAATTTTGGACATAGTGTTAGATAAATGAAATATTAAGTTGATCATTTTCTCCCAAGCAGAAGTCACTAACCCTTTCTACCAGCAGAGGGCTCCCTTTCTAAGCTAATAAAGAGCATGTGTCTTAGAGATCACTTTTCAAAGACTAAAATTGAATGGGAAAATACTCAGTTCACACTTTCAGTAATATAATAGAACCTCTATGGTAGATGATTGTACTTATTGTGAAAAATTTGGAGCAAAAATTTTCAAATCTATTTTAAGACTTACTTTCTTTAAGTAGAGTGTGCTGCTTTCCAGTGGGTATTTTCCTTCTGAAACAAAATATACTGTTAGACTAAAGAGCATTTTAATCTCAGAAGGTTCTGACATGAAACATCATGTGCATCCAGACAAGTATGCTTAGGAGACTGATGCTTGCAAGGTTTCTAGAATTAGAAAGACTATTTTTTAAAACAGGGCAAGATTATGCTGCTCAGGATGCAAGGGTATTCTCTAAACTAACCATATGTCCCTGTAATCAGCTGGCAGGAGCTAAAGATTCACTTATGGACTGTTTTTTCCCCCGTTGAAAAAGTAGGGTTGTGTTTTTGTTGTTGTTTTTGTTGTTGTTGTTGTTGTTGTTGTTATTTCACTTACACCAAAGGAAATTTTGTAAAATCATTTTCATTGTGAGTTTAGCAGCACTTCCTAGAAATTACAAGTACTTTTGAAGCTGGTTCCTGCCTGTGGACTTTATATCAGCACCTTGATCTTCCTTTATCCCTGCATGTGAGCACTGGGTCACTTTTTCATACAGAGTCTGGGTGTATTATAGACAGAACCCATATTTCTTTAAAAGAGAATTAGAAGGTGGCTTTTTAAATTTAAATAAGCTAAAAATAGAAAACAGAAAAAGTCAGTTTTGCTGTAGGTGTGAAATTTTTGGCATGTGGCTTAAAAGAAATTAACTTCAGTTTCACTTGTTAATTTTTACTTTCTCTGGCAGAGGGAAGTGAAGAACAGGGCCAGTGGGTGGAGAAAAAGGAGTTTAGGACAAAACGACAGAAGGCTGGGTTCTGGTCCTAGTGCAAACCACTTCACAGAAGTGCGTGTGTGTGTATGAGAGAGAGAGAGAGAGAGAGAAGGAAATTGAAGTCATCTTTAAATTACTTTCTAGTTTTAAAGGTAGTGATTCTGTGATTTTACATTGCATTATGGTTCTTGAAATAACAGTAAAGCAATCTGTGCAGATGCCAGTGAAATTTTCTTAGTTAGCGACTATTTAAATTTTGACCTAAGTCTGGTTCGTTGCACCTTTCTTAAATAGAGGACTGATATCCTCTAGAAACTATTCCATTCTCCTTGCCTTTCCATCCTTTGCTCCGTATGACCTAATAGACACACCATTTAATTATTACAAAGTCCTATGGCCATTTAAGCGGAGAGTTGAAATTGACTTTATAAAAATAGCCACAGAGTGGGTTTTTTTTTTTTTTCTTTTTCAGCCTTCACATGTTCTTGGAGTACAGTATCGATGCAGAGTTAGAATAATCTTCTCTAGGGCTGTTAAATATTTTTTAAACCTGTTCCCTGCCAAGCTGCTGCATAGGGCTTTCCTGTTACACCTGTGGGCTGACCGTGCTAGTGTGTGGGAGGAGGACACGAGTGAGGCACGGTGTTCTGGGCTGTTCGGAGAGGTTCAGGCCTTTACAAGCAAGGCTTTGATTCTATTTTTTGCTGAACTAGCTCAGCCACTTCCTGTGTTTGGCTGCGCATAGTGCCTCGCTTCACTGTGGCCACTTGAGCCTCGCGAGCCAGCGAGTGCGCTGCCGCAGCCAGTTAGAGAGACTATTTTAGGTCCCCGCACAATGGCCTTCTCATTTCCTCGGCGAAAATGAGCGAGTTGGGCTGGCATTGGCCACTTGTTAGCAGATGACAACTTTGACTTTGACTTGGGCTCGGCTCCCCTCCCCGAAATCCCTAGCTCAGCAAATATTTGAACCTGCCCAAGTTAATCATGAAGCCGCGATCTTTATCTAAGAGAGACGTGCGAGCGCCGGGGCCTTTTCCCTCCCCAGTACTGTACCGACATCCTGCAGCTTTCTCCGTGGGGAGCCGGCGGTGAGGGCGCCGCTGGGGCCGTGCGGTCGTCCGGTGCGTCCCGGGGGTCTTGCGCCGCCCGCCCTGCGCGCACTCGGGGCGCGAGCACCACGCGCCGGAGCTGTGGGGGGAGACGCTGGGGCTGGTCCCTGTTTCTGGAAGAATATAGCTTTTTGGATTTTTTTTTTTTTTATTGTCGGATACAAGTATTGAAAGAGAAACCGCTGAAATGCATAACCTGCAAAGTAAGTTGCTTTTAATTTGTGCATTTCTCTGCCCCTTCGCTGTTCCCCGGACTTCCCCCCCACCCCCCATGTACTTCTGTGAGAGGTGTGTGTGTGTGTGTGTGTGTGTGTGTGTGTGTGTGTGTGTGTGTGTGTGTGTGTGTGTGTGTGTGTGTAGAGAGAGAGAGAGAGAGATTAAGCACTCCCTGGGGAGGGCAGATGGGAGATTAGGGGAGACACTCCCCCCATTTCCTCAAGGGGCACAGTGTGAGAGGAAGATGGGGTTTAGGCTGGAAATGGGTAAGGAGGTAATTAAAAACTGCTTGGCTGGAAGCTGCCTGGCCAGGCCTGGGAGAGATGTGGAAAATCACCTGTCTCCCTGCCCTCCTCCCGGGGTCGCTTTGTCACCTGGGCTCCAGCAGCGGGACTGGTTTGCACCAAGTGCTCCCAAAGGCATGGGGGTGGCCCTCTGGGCTGCCCATCAGACAGCTGCCAGGAGACCAGTCTCCCTTCCTTTTGGGGAAAGCATCAACATTTGTATTAAACTGAATTATTTTCTGAATCTTATCTGAGGGCATACCCACCATCACTATCCCCACTTTTACCATTTTTATTTGAATCTGAGTTTTTTAGGTTACTCAAACCCTTCAGCAGATGTAGAAGTGAATGGGAGAGGGTGGGAGGGTATAGGCTGAGTCTGCCTTCCTGGTTAATGGGAAAATGAATTAAACTAGAGCTGAGATATAAGTGAACAGAGAATGTCCTGCTTTTGCTCTGCTATTTTATATATTTTATGATTCTAAATTCGATAGAAAATCTAAGTATCAAGGGCTTCTATGTTCTTTAAATTGTCACACAAATATGTGACATACATGTGTATGTAGATCAGAAAGCCTGCTACAGTTTTTTAAATCAACCATATTTACATGGAGGGGTGGCTTTTTTTCCCTTCATCATAATATTGTAAAAGGAAAGAGAGACCGGTTCACAAGGGGAATGAATATTAAGTAAGAACAGCTGGATTATATGCAGAATGGCTATAAAGAACTAAAATTAATAATTAGATTTATAGGGGAATTGATTTCTTTACATTAACTACTGCTAAGAAGGAATAGTCATATTTGTCCCCAGAGTGAGGCATTTGGGATGAAGGGGCTAGAAGTCCCCCTAAAGTGATTACATCACTCTCCCCACCCCCGCCCTGCTCCCCACCACAAGCAGTTTTAGCACAGTAAATCTGAAGATGGGTTCATCAGTGAGAAATACTTTGCCAAGATAAGTCTCTCCCTACTCTGCATTCTGATATATGGCCTCTTTCTTTTCGGAAGATTCAGCTTTCTTTGACCAGTCTTGTTAGATAGTAACATTAAAATTCCCATTAATAATGTTGACGGTTATGTTGATTATTTCTGCTAATAGACATCTTCATTCCTGTTAAGAATTTTCATTGTTATTCCATAATGTCTAGTTTTAACTTTGCAATATTGGATAGAGGAGGAGATGTTGCCTTTACATTTTCTTTTAATCGTGCTTTCTAATGTGACACATTTGTGACTGTGTTTAAGTTCTCAGTTTTCAGTGAATTATGCAAGACTAAAATTAAATATCTAGAGTTCTTGATCCTTTCAGCTCTTAATATATATGAGTGACATTTAAGGACTGTAAAATATACCTTTACTATACCATTTTGATGCACTTATAAGATTTTTAAGCCAAGGAATGATTAGGCTATCTAAAAACCCAGATGTACTAGGGAAAGGGGGGAAAAAAAAAGCTACGTGCTGCAGCATATCAGCTTTTGTCAACCTGCCAACAGTGGAGCATACCATGCTGCAAGGAGTAATAAAAAAGGAATTAGAAAATTCACTGCTGGAGGAGAACAAATTAAACACCTTTTTGAAACGATGGGCATGTATACATTGTCATGCTATTAAGTGTAGGTTCTTAGTGAGGTTGGGATCGTGCTAAGGCTGGTATAAAAGAGAAATGATGAAGCAGGAGTGGTCTGGTGACATTTTTCTGACTTGATTGGCTCGGGTGTGTGATGTAATAGGTTACAGTGCAGCCCCTTATAGGTTTTAAAATGAATTCCAAGACACCATTACAAAGAAAGCCGGACTCTTTTCTTATAACTGAGCTCAGCCAAGGAAACTCACACAAATGTACAACACTGTTTGGAATATGGAAGACCTGGATTTAGACTATGCTAAGACAGATATAAATTGTGGCACAGACTTGATGTTTTATATAGAAATGGATCCACCAGGTAATACTGCAGTATTCTTATAGAAAGCTAATTATGTGGCATCTTATTTTATTTTATTTTTTGACAGCTACTATAACAGAGCCTCTTTAGATTCTTGTTTTTATTAATTTATTCTAATTTAATAATTAGTTTGATCATAGCTTGAAAATTAAACAAACTGACTGCCTGATCAGGCTGTGTGTGGTAAATGCTTATTCTTACTTGAAGGGATATGGATGGAATTCCAGTTTTTCACTGGTGTCTTTTGTTAATCAAGGTCTTTGCTATTTGGGTTATATTGTTGTATGTCGTTCCTTTAGTTAAAATGTTGTTTCCTTTGTGCTGCTTTTCTCTGTTGACCGTGGATGAGAACAGTGTGGTACTTTGCAGTGATAACACTTGGTACTTTAGAAAGCATGTAAAATGTAGCAGTGATTGCAACTCAGTTCTAGGTGACCTGAAACTATTCTAAATCAAATGTTAAGACTTTACCTGCTCTTTTATACTAAGATATTATAATGAGAAAAGAAGTTAGCTCTCCCTTATTTAGTCCTAGTCTTTACAAAATATTCTTGATAGACACCTGAAATAATTTTTACATAAAATAGTAACAGTGCTCTAAAACTTATGACTTAAAATTTAGCTAAAAATCCTAGACTGACTTTGCTTTCTAAATTAATTTATCCCAACAGCAGCCCTCCCTCCAAATTAAGAAATCTCAGAAACACTGCAGTCTCTCGTTTGTCCCCAATTGGTATATGAATACTGATTTGACATTGAGGAAAGGGAGTATGGTTTCTAATCAGTCTTGGCATATAGAACACAATTAATCCAACAGAACATGGACACTAAAGAGATTTAGGTCACAGATGAGTTTCTTAAAGTGGCTATTGTCAGAACAGTGCCTAAAATACTAAGATTAGAGAAACCCAATTCCTCCTCTTAAAACATACTGCTGTAGATGGTTTTGTTTTTTTTTTTTTTTTTTAACACCACAACAGCGTTTGTGGAGGACAGAAACCAAATTTGTCTAATTTAATAAGATTAAATTAAAGCTAGCCCATGTGATTCCTCCTGCTCATATGTTCATGGTTTCTTACTTTAGGTGGATTTGACCAGGCATGCAACTTTAATATAACTAGAACCTAGAAGTAGAAAATGTCGTGACTCTGGATTTACTCTGAAATTCATTCAAGTGACCAGCTCAATTTCTTTGTTAGTGTCTAAGCTGTTTTTCAGTTTCTTTTCTCTGAGCCGCACTCTGAAAGATTTGATTTTTTTTTTTTTTAAAGAAAACTATCTTCTATGTCTCACGGAATTGTGAATTGTTGCTATATTTCACATTCTACTTTTTTCTACATAGAAATGTATCTAAAGAAATTAGGTCTAATTTAAAATGTTCAATTGGGGTTGCAAACAACTTTTTCTTTCTCCTTTATCTACAGCACTGCCTCCCAAACCACCAAAACCCACTACTGTAGCCAACAACGGTATGAATAACAATATGTCCTTACAAGATGCTGAATGGTACTGGGGAGATATCTCGAGGTAAGGCTACAGAAATGCTTAGTTTTCGCTAGAGAGTTTTAGATTAAGAGAAGGAAAAGCACCAGCTTGCTAAGTTCCATTTTTAGGCTATCATACAACATAAGCATGAAGCATAGTTTGTTTTCTTCCAAAGATGACCAGAGAAGTCACTGATTCGCTGGAAAACTGTGGGTGCTGGATGCCACAGGAGGTTAAATACCCGAGAAGTTTTTCATTAGTGACAGAGATGTCAGGGAAGCACCGTGATGAAGTGACAGTGCCTCAAAGGCAGCACATAAAGTCACTCTCTGTTAGGCAAAACTCTAAGAATTAATATTACACATGATAAAGTGGCACTTTTATTCTGAATTTTTTTTTCTTTTGAGGGGGGTGAGGAGTTGGGAGGAACCTTTTTGGGATCATGACTTGCTTTGCTGATTTGTCACAGTGATTAGAGTGTTTTGGTTAAAAAATAAAACCGGTACCACAGTCATACCAATAGTGAAAGTAGGTTTTTTTTTTTTTACAACTCCCATGCACCTGTTTGTAATGAGATGAAATTTATAACATTTTTAGGTAAACAAAGAATGGTTAAGCTCTGAAAATTAATTAATGTAAATCTATAAGGACGAGGATTAATACAGGCTCTCTCTGCATCCTGCTCAATTTTACTGTGAACCTAAAACTAAGTTTATTAAGAAATATATACACCCAGAGTCACTAAATCCTTGAAGTGAGCACTATCTTGTGTTCTTTTCACTTCAGGGAAGAAGTAAATGAAAAACTTCGAGATACAGCTGATGGGACCTTTTTGGTACGAGACGCATCTACTAAAATGCATGGTGATTATACTCTTACACTAAGGTAAGTCAAAGAATGTAGCTAAAATTGGATTGTTCAAGTTGACATTAAAACACATTTCTTTAAAGAAAATTATGTCATTATATTTATATTGTATTTACAGGAAAGGAGGAAATAACAAATTAATCAAAATATTTCACCGAGATGGGAAATATGGCTTCTCTGACCCATTAACCTTCAACTCTGTGGTTGAATTAATAAACCACTACCGGAATGAGTCTCTAGCTCAGTACAATCCCAAGCTGGATGTGAAATTACTTTATCCAGTGTCCAAATACCAACAGGTAATCAAATACTGATGTTACTTCAGTAAGATGCTTTCAATGCTTGTAATACACCTTTACATGTAATGAAATTTAAAAAGCTTTGTACTTGTGATTACAAAATACAATTTTAGAGTAACAGAATAAAATACTTTAAGGATTTTTCCACATCAGATATTTTATTAAACAATTCTTAATTTTTAATACCCTGTATCAATTGAATTTCTCTTCTGGTCTGTAATCCTTCTAGGATCAAGTTGTTAAAGAAGATAATATTGAAGCTGTAGGAAAAAAATTACATGAATATAACACTCAATTTCAAGAAAAAAGTCGGGAATATGATAGATTATATGAGGATTATACCCGTACTTCCCAGGTGAGTTTTTTGTGACAATCATCAGATTAAAATTTTAGAAGTCTTAGGTATTAAAACCTAACACTGTTATAATCGGCTTCATAAAAAGGGTTGAGTTTTGGCAAATAAAGTGAGGGGAGAGATCATTTACTTGTGGATCATCGTTGACTATTCTAATAATTTACTCATTGTACCTCAACCTTTTAAATGAAGCCTATAAGTATCAGAATAATAAACTAAGTTCACAAGATAAATGAAGAAGTTGCTATGGGTTTTGAGTTGTAATTCCTGACGGAAGAATTATTTTTAGGTTGGAAGTTAGTAATGATGGGAAGTTCCACAGACTTGTCTAACCTTGGAAATGGAGATTTAATGATTATATACCTCTGCCATGGAAAACAGACTACATGGACTGTAACTTTACCCGACTGACTTGATCTTCTCTAGGCCATCATGTAGCCATCATGTAGTTGGGACCACCAGAGGGAGTAGAAGGCAACGCAGATGTCATGAACTACTGATAAAAGTAGAATGGTTTTAACAAAGATTAAAATTATAGGAAATTGTCATGCAGTCATCTTCCATAGACTGGGAAAATGCCCAAAGGAAATATGTGCTTTCCTGAGAGCATTTTAATGGGTTTTATGAATTAGAGTCCCACCTTGCCGATAGAGTGCTTGCGTGCTAGACAGTCATACAGATCAGATGTCCTGGTAGTGCCTCACAATGGGAACTTGCCTGTTCTACTAAAGGTGTGACATTGTCTTATTAAAATTGTGTTGCAGGAAATCCAGATGAAAAGAACAGCTATTGAAGCATTTAATGAAACCATAAAAATATTTGAAGAACAGTGCCAAACCCAAGAGCGGTACAGCAAAGAATACATAGAAAAGTTTAAACGTGAAGGCAATGAGAAAGAAATACAAAGGTTGGTGAACCCTGAGTGTTCCCTTTGTCCTTGTACTAGAGATAACCAGATGATCTCGCTTTCTGTACTTTGAATGATTAAACAACAGGAAGAGAAAGCATTCTTTACCTGAGGAAAATGGCTGGGAATCCATAGTGAACCTTTTCATAAACTTGAGGAAACCTTCATGATGAACTTGGGTGATTACAGATGCCTTTCTTTTACCTGTAGGATTATGCATAATTATGAAAAGTTGAAGTCTCGAATCAGTGAAATTGTTGACAGTAGGAGAAGACTGGAGGAAGACTTAAAGAAGCAGGCTGCTGAGTATCGGGAGATTGACAAACGCATGAACAGCATCAAACCGGACCTCATTCAGCTGAGAAAGACACGAGACCAGTACTTGATGTAAGGACTGGACATGGAACCCTGTAAGCAAATGATTGGTAATGGCCAGAATTAAGGATCAGCTGTCAATACATTTTCTTTTTAAAACCCTTCAGGTGGTTGACGCAGAAAGGAGTTCGGCAGAAGAAGTTGAACGAGTGGCTGGGCAATGAAAACACTGAAGAGTAAGTAGTTACTACAGATCGAAAGCCGCAAAAGGTTTTCTTGACTTGAGGAAAACTCGTGACTTCCTTTATTTGCAGAACAAGGGAGGAGTTTTGCCGAGTTTGGAACCACTTGTAGGAGAAAATGTACAAACTCAGTCTCACTACCAGCATTTTTTAAAGGGAAAGTTTAGGGAAGGAAGGTACAGATTTTTTCACATAATGCTATAGAGCAAAACTGTGTCCATAAGGATGTCCCTGAACATCTCAAAAATCCCAACATATTTTTAGTTTTTTGTTTTTTTTTTTTTTTAGAAAAGGACACAGGCTCACTCTATTTTTGAAGCTTAAGCAGATGTCATGTTTCAATTAGTTGAAAACTGGCAATCCTCCTAGTCGATCAATTTTTGATCTAAACTGGACAAACATGATTGTTTGATACCATCCTCTCTGCCCAGGTATCCGAGCATAGTTGCTGACTCGAACGCAGGAAGAGTATAATATGGCTGCGAACTATTTGGCAAGGGAGAATCCTTTGAAGGCTAAACTCAGTGAGAGGAAAACTCAGGCTAGAGAGGCTGGTTGAATCAGACCTGTGATTATGGCTGACTTGCTTGTAGGTGGGGCAGAAACAAGGTAGAAAAGATGAGGGATGGGGTGGCCGGGGGCAGCCCAGTGGCTCCGATGCACTTTATTTAGAAACCATCTCTCCTGCCTACTTAGCCAATACTCACTGGTGGAAGACGATGAGGATTTGCCCCACCATGATGAGAAGACATGGAACGTCGGAAGCAGCAACCGAAACAAAGCTGAAAACCTACTGCGGGGGAAACGAGATGGCACATTTCTTGTCCGGGAAAGCAGTAAGCAAGGCTGCTACGCCTGCTCCGTGGTGTATGTATCTCCGCAAACTATTTCTCATGTTCAGCATTTCTTAGAAGTATTTCAGCCAGCTGGGCAAGGATTTGAAAAAGTTCTAATCCGAGAGAATCTTACAGTAATGTAGAGGAGGAAGAAGAAAACCGGCATATTTTAAAGTCTGTTAATAGAGGCTGGTAGAAAGAAACCTGCTTCTTAGTTGGGAGATTGGGGTTTGGGCCCCAATTCAGCAACATTTTTTTTTTCTCATCTTTAAAATGAAAATAACAATGCTTGCCTCCCAAGACTCTAACTCACATGAGAATACCACCCACAGGTAAAAAGTCCCTATCAGGAACAGGTCAAAACAACAAGACAGATGGACCCTGATCACTGTCCTTAAGATAATTACACCCAAGAGAAGATATTTTTTTCATGTGGCATAGTTTTGTTCATTTCTTAATAGTCTAAGAAGTACCTTGAATGAAGAGTTTGGAATCATCATTTCAAAGTAGTGAGTGTCCTCCAGGAGAGACAGGTTCTGTAACATTATACTCCATGAGCTCTCTCCATTTTAGCAAAGACATAGTCCAGCAGGAAAGGAGGGAGAACTTTGACAAGGGAATAGGATAGTGAATGCCAAGATGACATATTAAGGCTGTCCCGAGAGGAAGCCTATTAATAACTAGTAATAGTATGACCGGTCACACAGCGGCGCTAATGACGACGGTTAGAAGCGACCACTTGTGTGCTTACTGCATTCTGTCAAGCACATCGTCTCATTTCTGAAAGCCACCCGTTATATTACTATCTTTTTAAACCATTTTGAAGATGAAAATACAGCGGCTTAGGGAGGTCATGCTGCCTTACCCAAGTTGCTAAGCCAGTAAGTGAGAGAAAGAGAGTACTGCTAACCTAGGACTCTTCCCTACAGGGATACTGGCTTGCCTAGAATCTACTTTTTGATGGCGATGATTTTGTTAAAAATACCTTGTGGAGTCACAAATTGTGCTGGACAAGTTCAAAAGGCATTTTCTCTCTCTCTCCAGGGTGGACGGCGAGGTAAAGCACTGTGTCATAAACAAAACAGCGACCGGCTACGGCTTTGCCGAGCCCTATAACCTGTACAGCTCTCTGAAGGAACTGGTGCTACATTACCAACACACTTCCCTCGTGCAGCACAACGACTCCCTCAACGTCACACTAGCCTACCCGGTGTACGCACAGCAGAGGCGATGAAGTGCGGGCCCCACGCCTCCTCCTGAAGTTCAGCCACCCTGAGGCCTCTGGGAAGCACAGGGCTCCTCTCCAGCCTGACCTGAGAACTGAGCTGTGGAAACGAAGCCGTCTGCCTTCAGATGGGACTCGAGCCTTTGACAGAAAAAGCAGTGGGGGAAGACACGCAGCCCAGCGCTGTGATGATGACCAGACATTTCAAATCTGGAGTGCTTATCCTTCCTTCCTTCTTTTTTTTTTTTCTGGTTTAATTTAAAACCACCACAACACAAAGAGAAAAAGAAATGCAAAAATCTCTGCGTGCAGGGACAAAGAGGCCTTTAACTATGGTGCTCGTCGATGCTTTCTGAAGCTTTACCAGCTCAAAGCTGGGACCAGAGGATGTATGGGGCTTGAAGAGGCCCGGCCTGGGGACGCTCGGCCCAGCCTGGTTTAGCCGTGCCCGCTGGACCCAGACACTTAGCACTGTGGATTACTTCATTTTCTAACAAATGAACAATATGTAGCAGAAAGGCACTTCCTCACAAGGAACACTTTGGGAGAACGTTGGCTCACGTACGTTCAGAGGAAATTCTATTGTAGCCAAGTGCCACAGTGTTTTGTTTTGTTTAAACTTCTCAAGAAACAAAAAAAATCCAACCGAAAAATGGAACTTGGAAAACGGGACTTAAAATGACATTCAGTATATAAAATATGTACATAACATTGGATGACTAACTATCAAATAGATGGATTTGTATCAATACCAAATAGCTTCTGTTTTGTTTTGCTGAAGGCTAAATTCACAGCGCTATGCAATTCTTAATTTTCATTAAGTTGTTATCTCAGTTTTAAATGTAACTTCAGAATAAGCTTCCCCTGCCCCAATTTTTGTTGCTTGAAAATACTGTTGTCCCTGATTTTTGTGTTAATATTCATTTTGTTATTCTTTTACTTTTTTTTTTAAAGAAATGTACAGGATGCCAGTTTTAAAAAAAGGCTTCAGAATTAAAACTATGAAATATTTTACAGTTTTTCTTGTACAGAGTACTTGGCTGTTAGCCCAAGGTTAAAAAGTTCATAACAGATTTTTTGGACTAAATGTTTTGTTGGGCAGTGCCTGATAAGCTTCAAAGCTGCTTTATTCAATAAAAAAAAAAAAAAAAGATATATGAATATGACAAAGTATTGCTGAGTTCAACAATGTTGTTTCAAGACTCTTCAAATACGGTACCTGGCAATGTTTGTTTCATAAAGAATTGTGAACTTCTTGAATCTAGGGAGGGGGGAATGTAGCAAAGGGATGTACAGATGGGGTGGCACGGAGGTATGCACTTTCTCTTTTTCATGATTAGAGAAGTCAGTAACTTCACTGCAAAGTGAAGTTGCTTCTACTTCAGTCTTTTCCTACTTTGCTCAGCCAGTTATCATCAATTGTGACAATTACAAATTTACTAGGACTCTAACATAGTGACGCTGGTCAGATATTTCAGTTCTTAGGAAGGAAGCTAGGCTCCAGGAACAGTGTTCCTTCCACCTTTGTTTGGAACTTTGATTTCAAGGTATAGTTGCTACAGTTAGAAAATGTCTCTTTTTTAACATTAGACTACCATTACAAACAACATTCGTTGTAGAGCAAGCATGATCTGAAAAATATTTTTATCTGGATATTTGTTATTTCCCTAGCTTTCTATTCACTTTAGATCATAAAGCAAATAGGTATGATTGTAACTTACTGCTCTGGGCTGTGTGGAGCTCATTAAAGCCATGGCCATTTCAGGGATCATCATGACAGTCCTTCTCATTCATCCAAATAATTGTATGTGTTATACTTCACTGTGGGGAAAAGGAAGGGGTTGTTATAGTCACCTTTCCAATTTAAGGCAAGAGTGAGAGAGCTCCCTGATTCACATATGCAAAAAAAGCCTTTCTGTTCAGGAGAAATTGTGCAAGTATTGGGAGGAATAAAGGATAATTATAATCGTGGACACTATGCTGGTAGATTAAAATAGAATTTGTTACAATTTGTTTTCTTTTCTCAACATTAGATTCACCCACAGCTTTATTTTTCTTACCTTCAAATACTGGAGTGAGGGGTTTTGTTAATGTTCCTTTCAAAATTATTTTGAAAGAATTCATCTAGCAGCTGACTTACCTGTAGAATGTATTTTTTTCCCTCTTTACATGAAGCTAGCAATAGTCAGTCTTATAGCCAGACTGTCAGCCCTCACTCAAACTTGACTACACTGATCTGACCATCTCCCTCTCATCTCCAGACAGTTGATAATCTCCCTGGTTTGGGTCTGTGAGTGTCTGGTTTATAACTATCTTTCCATGTCACATAGTAGTTTATAAACTAGGATTTTTTTTTTTTTTTTTTTTGGATAGCACACCCATGTATGCCATTAAGTACAAATGTTCATTTAATTTCTAAAATAGAAGATCTGAGATGGAATGTTTCATTAACTGTTTTTGCTTCAACACTTTGCAAGATGACATGGTTGTGGGCACCTGCCTTATTTTTGCACCTCAAGTGTAAACACTAGATCTTTGAAGTGTAAGGGCGGGATTCCTCATTCCATATCCCAGTGAGTGACACCATACCTACGATGTCACACCTCTGCCAAATGCCTTCTTGACTGTGTGTTGCGTGCCCACTACACATGTCCTCCTAGGTGTTTAACCAGCTGGGCTCCATGGGTTCATTCAGACGGTCATCTAACAACACTGTCTCAGTGGCTCAAAAATAGGAATGGACACAACAGAGGCACTCTGATACATGCTCTTGTCCATGCATTGATTTTCCCCACCCCACGTAGCATCCTAAAAAGCCAGAAGCTAAGCTGCAGAGAGGCTGTGACAAGGCTAGAGAAGTGGAAGTATTGGGACCTGATATTAGATGGAAGAGAAAAGTTATAACGTGAAAAGGCAAAAAGCATGTGTTTGCAACATCTGACAATTTCACGGCCCTAGATATATGTATATATGTATATGTGCATGGACTGTGTTTCCAGTACACCTTACAGCCAGAACAGATCAAGTCATTGAATTCAAGTATATAACAAGCAAATGTGTAGTACAGTTCTTGTATATGCGTATGGGTTGTTTTTTTTTCCCTCTGAAGTTGCTTTGTTTTGTCTTATAAAGGTGAAAATTGTTTGCAAGTGAAGTGAGAAGTTCATAATTCTATGGCCTTTTCTGTTTTTAAAAGTTACTCTTTTGGGGAAGCTGGTCTAGATGACTTGCTTAAACTTGGAAATCCTCGTTTTCAATGTGTCATGTCAAAATGTGTTTATGTGAGCTGTCACTGTAGGGGATCAATTGCTTTGTCATATAGCTGGTTATGAACTAGTAATGTGTTTGGGAAGTCCTACTGATGTTCCTTATTGGGAGAAAAATTCTGCTGGTTTTAACAACTGTGCTTTTGCTATGCATGGTATCCAAGTCAGTTGGAAAGCAGACCCTGAAATTTGAGTTCAGGGTCATTTAAGAAAGGGGCAGTTTAAAGCACAATGCCTCACATGGGACAAAGTTCTAAAATGCCAAATTCTTATTTTTTAAAAATGTAGTTATATAAAATACTAGTATTATGAGTAAGGAAGGAAGATAATTCGGTTCATTGGAAACACTGTCCAACTTAACATTAAACTTGTCACCATGAGATAGCATTAGCTGCCCAGGATGCTGCTATTAAAAAACAAACACACACACACACACACACACACAAACAAACACAAACAAAAAAATCATTTATATGTGTGTATTTTTTAAAGCTACGACCTGTTCAATGTTTTTACAAATCTGTTTATATGACATTGTTAAAATAAAGTTGGTCTTTTGACGAGAGGGAGGATGTGATGGTCAGTTGTAATTTTGCCTTTACAAGGCAACTGGGCGGGGGGTGGGGGGAGCGTGCCTCCTTGACATTTGGTTCAAGCTATAGATTTCACGGAGCTATGTCTTGTTGTTTTAAGTTGCTTTAATGCATTGTATTAGGTCTTCAAAGAGAATAAAGGTTGTTTTGAAACTTAAGCAATGGTTTGAAATGTCAGTTATCACCTAAGAAATATTTCTAAAGCCACTCTCTTGCTCTTTTGGTTAATGAAAGTTGTTGTTTCTATAGTCTCCCACCCACCCCTTTTCAGTCTATTATCTCATTTTTATAAAGTGAGAAGGACATTAAGACTGGTCACATGATTGATGGCTCAGTGTTGTTTACATAATTACACTATATACTTAATGATGAAAATACCTTTAGGTGATGTCATTTTAAGACATGTTCTTGCTATAAGAATACAAGAATGCCCACTGTCTCTCAATCCCTCTCCTCCTTCACTATATCCATCTCCAAACCTTCAGAATGCTCTACGAATTCTGGTCTGTGAAGAAATTGGTTTGGTCTCTCTGTCCTACAGGCTGCATATTTTGAACACTTACCATAAAGGAACTGTGCAGCATGCAGAGTGTGACACAGTGTTGTAGGCAGGGAGCTAAGCACACTCCAGATTCAGGTTTCACATTGTAGCAGCTAATCAACAGAGTCAAACTATTCTTAATCTGAAATAACCTGCCCATTTCGTTTTTACTGCTGAATGAATTTAAAACTGCCATTTTGCGTGCATATCACACTTCGCATGTAGGCACAATGAGGGTCCTAGGCATGAAGACGTGGTCTAGTAATGCCAACGAGAGGCACATAGATCATCCAGTCATGACAACAATGACTAGCACTTGCTGAGGATAACAATAGCTCAGATGCATTTCCTGCTTTTCTCCTGCTCTGTTCTGTACCACAGAGAACTGTATTTCGAGGGCCTTTTGCCTGCTGGCGTTTAGGTAGCAAACCTCCCCTGTGGCTCCAGCTCCTGCCAGACAGACCTTCTCTCTTTGCGGTGTGAGTAGCCTCACTATGCTCTCTCCTGCTCAGTAGAAGCCTTTGGCTTCTAAGCTCTGGTAGCATTGCCCCCCACACCCCAATTTTTACTCTAGCCCAAGGGGTGGTAGCTGTTCGCTGTTCGCTGCTGCTGCTGCTGCTGCTGCTGCTGCTAAACCTCTGGCTTCTCTCATCACCCTCTGTTTGGTTTCTGAGGCCTTCCATCATCTGAGTAACTACTTTTCTTTATTCAACTATCTCTATAAGAGCTAGAGTCATTTATTTTTTTCCTGACTGGACTCTGATTGATATACTAAGTTATTTTTATTCATTAAACACTTCAGCCTATTATCTGATTTAATCCTTCCACAATTATGAATTATAATATCCTCACATTTTTACAGATGAAAAAACTTAAGCTTAGATGTTAAATGACTTAAGATCATGTAGCAATTAGGGCACAGAATAGAGTGTAAGCTGTCTGACTCAAGACAGAACACTTCACCCCTGTGCTGTAACAGCCTTCCAACAGAAAATGCACTGGGAAGTTCAAAGAAAAGTTCACCAGTCACTCTTCCTGCTGGGGATCTAACCATGTGGCTCTCAACTGGTGGACAGTGCGCAAGTGGCCAGTGATGAATGGCAGGAAATGGCAAGAGTTTGCTTTATACCAGTGGTTCCTGAAGTGTGGTCCTCAGACTGACAGCATTAGCGTCATCACTTTAAAACCTGTTAGAAGTGTGAATTCCAGGGCCCCACCCCTGACCTACTAACTCTTAAGACTAGGACCCAGCAAATCTGTTTCAACAAGCTGAGTGATTTCAATGCATAATCAAGTTTGAGAATCACTACTTAAGGTTACTCAATAGTTGAAACAAATTCTAGTATTTTAAAAGTCATTACCATTAATGAATGATATAAATATATTTTACTTTTAAAGTTTATGCTTATAGTATAGACTCTATACAGGAAAGATAATATGCGGATTTACAGCTTAGGAGGCTCAGACTGATCTTAGCTCTGTCTTTAGCCTGCTGTGGAAACTTAACCAACTCAGTGTACCTGTCTAGGCCTCCAACTGTATCTGTGGAATAAGATTGAGTTGAAAGAGTCTCCGGGGTTCCTTCCAGGGCATATGCTGTGACTGGGTGTCCTGAAGGAGACTCTCAATTCCCTCATTCTCCATTTACAATCTGACCACTACTATAACCCACAACATGACTGCTGACCACAGACCACTGCAGTTGATCAGTCCTCTGTGTTGCCAGTGACAAAGGCCAAGGAAGCATTAGCAGAATTGTGCTCCACTTATCTTGCTGATATCTTAAAGCTACACTTCAGGTGAATCAAAATGGACAGCCAAGTTCTTGATAATACGGAGGGGACTATACTTGGAAGTGACACTTTGCCTATTTAAAGCATGGGCACTGAGTCAGAGAACTGGGCCTACTAAGTCCTCTGGAGCATGGTGGAAAGCAGGTAAGTATACTATGTTAAGATCTGATACAGTGTCGGCCCATGAAAACTTTTTTCTAAACTTGCCCTTTAAAAAGTCTAAAAGTAAGAATCCCATAAAAATAAATAAATAAATAAATAAACTTAAGCATAAGACCTGACGCCATGAAATTCCTAGAAGAAAACGGGAGCAAGGCTCTTTGATGTGGGTCTTCACAATGAGTTTTTTGGATACGACACTTGAAGCAACAACACAACAAATGAGTGGGACTGCATCAAAGTAAAAAGCTTCTGCCCAGCAAAAGAAATGATCAGCAAAATGAAAAGGCAACCTATGGCATGGGAAAAATATTTGCAAACCATGTATCTGATAAGGGGTTAATATCCAAAATATATATAAAAAATTCTTACAACTTAGTAGCAAAATATATATATATTGAGTAATCCAATTTAAAGGTGGGTAAAGGACTTAAATACATTTTTCCAAAGAAGATATATGAATGACTGGCAGGTACATGAAAAGGTGTTCAACATCACTAATCATCAGGGAGATGCATTTCAAAACCACAATGAAATATCACCTCACGCCTGCTAGAATGGCTATCATTAGCAAGAGATGTCACCAAGATGGTGACATAGGTCGTCCCTGACTTCACTCCCCCTCACAAGAGGAACTAACAACTATTCGTGGACAAGACACCACTAAGAATCCTAGAGCTCAGGAATGAGGCCGAAGCACACCCCTGCACCAGAGATCAGAGAGACTACATTAGAAGGGTAAGAGGAACGGCTGCATGCGAACTGCATTGCCCCTTCCCCAGGCTAGCACAGCACCATGCCAAAAAATTTCCTGAGCCTACAATTCTTCCAGTGGGAAAAGAGAGCTCAGAGGTGGCATCTAGCCCTCACTCACAGCATTGTGGATCACCTCTTGGGAGCCCCTACTCTGGTCTTGTCTCACAGGTATACAGGAGAAAGCTGCAGGGCTCCACTGGAAATCTGACTATGACAAAGAAGGGAGGGCCTTCCAACAACCAGCACTCAGATCTTGGCAGACCAAGTTCCCACTAGCAGGGCCCAAGCAGTAATCCCAACCACCAACTTTGCTTACTTGCAAAACCAAGTCGTGGCACAATTTGACTAGGGTTTGTGGCAGTTTGCAGGTCTGCCTGACTTAGGTCCTCAGATGAGGAGTTTTGCTGACCCTAGAGCTTGGTCTGCCACATCCACGCAGAAGAGTCACGGCCCCACCAACTGTAGAGTATGGCCCCAGCCCCATCTGACAGGAAGGGCTAGTGAGAACAACTGAAAGCTGTGTAACCAAGTGATGCTTGAGCCAAAAGGCAGGCTGGCAAAGTTGATTGCCTCCAGAGCAAAGCCAGTGGCCCTATACAGCCAGGGAATTTGGGGCACAGATCAGCTTAAGACTACAAAGAACCTTAGTGGCATTAGAGTTGCTTTTCCTGCTGTACCCGGGCCAGGAAACTAATTCATAGTCTTCTTATGGCTGAATATAGCCTTTAGCCTGCCTGACTAGGGAAATTTACCAGAGCACTCAGGAAGCTGTGTAGCCCATGCAACAGCCCTATATACAGTAGAACTTGAAAAGAAAGCGTAGCCCATGGTTTTCCCTATCTGCATAGGAGAACTGGTGGCCTCGCCTGACCAGGATATTCAGTGCATACTCTTGCCTGATTCAGGCTCCCAAACAATGAGCCATGCGGTCCCTGGGTCCCACCCTGCTGCCCTGTCAGGGTATGGAAGCTAATTCACAGTCCCACCTACTGCTGAGTAGAGTACCCAGTCCTGTCTAGTGGGTATTTATCTTGAAGAAAACAAAACCGGTAATTCAAAAGACATGTGCACCCCCACGTTCACTGCAGTGTTACTAACAATGTTTCTATAGTTAAGATACAGAAACAACCTAAATCAGTGTCCATTGATGAATAAAAATGCTGTGGTATTTATATACAATGAAATATTATTTTACCATAAAAAAGAAATCTTGCAATCTGCAGCAACATAGATGGGCCTCAAGGGCTTTATGCTAAGTGAAATAAGTCAGAGAAAGACAAATACCATATGATTTCACTTATGTGTGGAATATAAACAATCTAACAAACTAAACTCATAGATACAGATAATAAATTGATGGTTGGCAGGTGAGAGATGAGTGAAAAAAGTGAAGGGATTAAGAAGTACAAATTGCTTCCTCCCCAATCCCAACCCCACTGCTCTGCTTGAACTTTCTCTACAGCACTTATCACCTGAGGTATTGAAAATGTATTTATTGTCTGTCTCCGTTACGTTCCAAGCAAGCAGAGATTTGGTTGGTTTTGTTCACTGCTGTACTCAAAGCTTCTAGATAAGTTATCTGGTACATAATAGGCCCTCAATACATATTTGATGAATAAATGCATGGGCAAATCAGTTGCCCCATCTGTAAAACGGAGAAGATACTAATAATCACTTGAAGCTGTAAAATGATGATAATACTAATAATAATTGCTGGGGACTTTAATACCCTACTTTCAATGAGTAGATCATTCAGACAGAAAATCAAGAGGGAAACATCAGATTTGAACAACACTGTAAATCAAATGAACCTAACATACATAGAACATTCTTCTGACAATAGCAGAATACACATTCTTCTCTAGTGCACAAGGAATATTTTCTAGTATAAACCATATGTTAGGCCACTCAACAAGTCTTAACAAAATTCAAGAAGACTGAAATCATACCAAGTATCTTCTCTGACCATAATGGTATGAAACTAGAAATCATTAACCAGAGGAAAACAGAAAAATTGACAAATATGTGGAAATGAAAAACACTATCCTGAACAACCAATGGATCAAAGAAGAAATTAAATGAGAAATAAAAAGTATTTTCAGACAAATGAAGAGGAAAATCCAACATACCAGCACTCATGGGATGCAGCAAAAGCAATTCTAAAAGAGAGGCTTACAACCATAACACCCACATTAAAAAGAAAGATCTCAAATAAACAACTTAATTCTATACCTTAAGGAACTAGGGGGAAAACAAAAACAAAAAAACAAAACAAACAAAAATTGAGCCCAAAGAAGGGAATGATAAAGATTAAAGCAAAAATAAATAAAACAGAGAACAGGAAAATAGAAAAGATTAGCCAAACTAAAAGTTGGGTTTTGAAAAGATAAACAAAATTGGAAAACTTTTAGATAGATTAAACAGAAGAGAGATGACCCAAATCAATGAAATTATAAATGAACAAGACATTGCAACTGATACCACAGAAATACAAAGGATCACAAGAGGCTACTATAAACAACTATACTACAACAAACTGGATAACCTAAAAGAAAATATTTTTTTTAGAAGCACACAAACTACCTAGACTGAATCAGGAAGAAACAGAAAGTCTGAATAGACCCATTACTAGTAAGGAGACTGAATCAGAAATAGAAAATCTCCCAACAAACAAAAGCCCAGAACCACATGGCTTCACTGGTAAATTTTGCCAAACAAAGAAGAGTTAACACCAATCTTTCTCAAACTCTTCTTAAAAAAAAAAAAAATCAAAGAGGAGAGAATACTCCCAAACTCATTTTCAAGTCCAGCATTACCCCGATACCAAAGCCAATAAAGGATAATACGAAAAGAAAACTACAGACCAATGTCCCCGATGAATATAAGTGCAAAAAAAGTTCTCGGTAAAATACTAGCAAGCCAAATTTAGCAGCACATTAAAAAGACTGTTCACCATGATTAAGTAGGATTTATACCTGGGATGCAAAGATGATTCCACATAAGCAAATCGATGTAATATACCACATAAACAGTATGAAAGAAAATGATCATCTCACCTACAGCCATGACACCCTGAACAAGCCCAATCCCATCTGATCTCGGAAGCTAAGTAGGGTCAGCTCTGGTTACTACTTGGATGGCAGACCACCTAGGAAGACCAGGTGCTATTGGTGTAAAGAATAAAAAATAAGGGATTGTACGCTGACAAGGTCCTTGCAATCTGTGAGGTCAACCGAGGGTTGCCTTGTCCCCCGCCCAAAAAAAAAGAAAGAAAAGAAAAGAAAAAAGAGAGAAAAGAAAGTGAATGATCATCTCAATAGATGCAGAAAAAACATTTGACAAAATTCAACATCTGTTCATAATAAAAATTCTTAACAAATTAGAATATAGTAGGAATGTACCTCAACATAACAAAGGCTATACATGATAAGCCCACAGCTGATATCACACTCAGTGGTAAAAGTTTTAAAGCTTTTCCTCTAAAATCAGCACCAAAACAAAGGTGCCCACTCTCACCACTCCTATTCAATATAGTACTGAAGTCCTTCTGGAGTAATCAGGCAATAAAAAGAAATAAAAGGCATCAGAATTGAAAAGGAACAAATCAAATGGCAGATAACATGATTTCATATGGAGAAAATATTAAAGACTTCACCAAAAAACTGTTACACATCTAATCAACAAATTCAATAAAGTTGCTAGATACAAAATTAACATACAAATATCAACAAATTACCTGAAACATAAATTTAAAAACACTACCATTTACAATAGCATTAAAAAAACAATACTTAGGAATAAACTTAACCAAGGAGGTGAAAGACATCTACTCTGTAAACTACAAGACATTGTTGAAAGAAATTAAAGACATAAATAGAAAGGCATTTGTGTTAATGGATTAGAAGAATTAATACTACCAAAAGCCATCTATAGATTTAGTGCAATCCCTATTCAAGATTCCAATGGCATTTTTTATAGGAGTAGAAAAAAACAATCCTAAAAATTTATATGGAACCACAAAAGACCCCAAATAACCAAAGCAATCCTGGGAAAGAAGAGCAAAGCAGGAGGCATCACACTTTGATTTCAAGCTATATTACAAAGCTATAACAATAATAATAATAATAATAAATGGCAGTTGTATTAAAAAACAACAAACAGATTAATGAAACAGAATTGAGAGCCCAGAAATAAACCCATATACAGTCAACTAATATTTTATAAGGGAGCTAAGAATACTCAATAGAGAAAAGATAGTCTTTTCAATAAATGGTTCTTGGAAAATTGGATATCCACACGTAAAGGAATGAAACTAGACACATACCCCCATGTTACGCCACTAACAAAAATTAACTTGAAATGGATTAAAGACATAAATATAATACCTGAAACTCATAGAAGAAACTCAGAGAAAGAAACCATAGGAAAAAAGTTCTTTGACATGAGTCTTTGCAATGATTTTTTGGATATGATACCTAAAGTGTAAGCAAAATAATAACAAACGAGTGAGACTAAAGCTGAAAGCTTCTCTACACATTAAAAGAAACAATCAAACTGAAAAGACAGCCTACAAAGTGGGAAAAAAATATTTGCTAACCATATATCTGAAAAGGGGTTAATATCCAAAACATATAAAGAACTTATACAATTCAATAGCAGAAAAACATATAATCCAATTTTAAAATGGACAAAAGACCCAAATAGATATTTTTCCAAAGAAGATATGCAAATGGTCTGGACGGACATGAAAAGATGTTCAATATCACTTGTCCTTAGGAAAATGCAAATGAAAACCACAATGAGATATCACGTCACACCTGTTTGGCCATCAAAACAATGAAAAAAAAACTAATGATAACAAATCCTGGCGAGAATGTGGAGAAAAGTGAACCCCCATGCGCTACTGGTTGGATTGCAAACTGGTACAACCACTATGAAAAACAGTACAGAGGCGCCTCAAAAAATTAAAAATAGAACCACCACATGATCCAGCAGCAATCCTGCTTCTGGAAATACATCCAAAGGAAATAACTTGAAAAGATATCTTCTCCCTTCATATTCATAGCAGTTTTATATACAATAGCCAACACATCGAAACAACCTAAGTGTCCATTGATGAATGAACAAAGAATTTGTGGCACATATTATGAAATATTTTTTAGCCAAAAAATAGTAAATCTGCCATCCACAACAACATGGATGGACCTAAGTGAAGTACATCAGAGAAAGAAAGACAAATACTATATGATCTCACTTATATGTGGAATTACAAAAAAACAAAACAAAACAAAACAAAACCCAAACTCATAGAGAGATCAAATTTGTGGTTATCAAATGTAGAGAGTCAGGGGAGGGAGATTTGGAAGAAAGTAGTTAAAAGGTACACACTTCCACTTATAAGATAAATAAGTGTTAGGGATGTAATGCACAATATGATGGCTACAATTAACAATGTTGTATCATATTTATGAAAACTGGTTAACAGTAAATCCTAAGTCCTTATCACAAGAAGAGTTTCTTTTGCATTTTCTTTTTATTCTATCTGTATGAAATAACGGATGCTAATTAAGCTTACTGTTATAACTGTTTCACGATATATGCAAGTCAAACCATTAGGCTCTACATTATAAATTTATAGAGTGACGTATGTCAATTATAGCTCAATAAAACTGGTGGGGAGAGAACGGCAATTATAAAAAAGACAAGAGATAACAAATGCTGGGGAAGATGTGGAGAAAAGAGAATGCTGATGCCTTGTTGGTGGGAATGTGAACTGGTACAACCACTGTGGAAAACAATACAGAGGGTTCCTCAAAAAATTAGAAATAGAACTACCACGTGATCCAGCAAATCCTTTGGGAATATATCCAAAAAAACCCCCAAAAAACACTATGTCAAAGGGAAATCTGCACCCCTACATTCATATCTACAATAGCCAAAACATGGAAACAATCTAAGTGTTCCTCAATGGATGCATAAATAAAGAAAATGTGACATATACATATAGATAGATTTATACATATAGATTTATACACAATACTATAGAACATTATTCAGCCATTTAAAAAAAGTCCTGCCATTGGCAACAACATAGACAAAACTTGAGGGCATTACGCTAAGTGAAATAAATCAGAGAAAGACAGATCTTGTATAATCTCATGTGTGGAATCTAAATATACAAAAGCAAACAAACAAAATAACTCATAGAAAAAGAGATCAGATTTGTGGTCACCAGAGGTGAGGAAGGGGACTAGATAAATTAGTCAAAAGTTCAAACTTCCAGTTATAAGATAAATAAGTATTAGGGATGTAATCTACAACATGATGGCTATAGTTAATATTTAGTATATGTGAAAGCTGTTAAGAGAGTAAATCCTGAGTCCTCATCACAAGATAAAAAAAAAAAATTCTTCTTGTATCTTTATGAGATGATGAATGTTAACTAAACTTATTGCAGGAATCATTCCAAAATATATGCAAGTCCAATTATTATGCTGTATACCTTAAACTTACAAAGTGCTATATGTCAATTATCTCAATAAAACATAAAAAAATAAATAAAAGAATTCTGTTGTGATATCTTGTGTAAACAGATATGATTATTCGCTATTCGAACTTCAGGTAATCTTTTCAAAGATAGCACTCGGTTATCTCCAGCTTGATATTGATGTCATAAATCAGCTCAAGAGAAAACCGCTGAGATGCTTTGGGGGGTGGGGGGAGATAAATGAGTAACCACCAACATGCTTATCTGCTTTTGCTTTCCAGAAGGAAATTTAGAAATTCCCTGCTCTCCATATACTCAATCACAACTGTCCGAAGAATGACCTCAGGCTTAACTGTTGTTAAATAAAAAATTCTAAAACTATACCTCGCTTGACACATGTAAAGGTTTGGCCTATGATACAAGAACAGAACAGTTGACTTCCAACTACCACCACTCATCACGTTAACAGCAAAGTTACAGGATAGCGCCATTCATCACCAAGACTGCTCATTAGAATTATGGTTTTGACTGGAAAATACACCATACGACTATGACTAACCTACTGGAATCAATTTATTTATAGAATTCTCATTTCAGAGCTCAATGATTTATAGCCCCAGCTTTCACAAACCAAGAAGTATGGATAACTTTATCACAATGGACAAAATGTGCCGGTCACTTGATATCACATACTGTCATCTTAAGAGAGGCTCTGTTCCACATCATCCAATGATAAAGAAGACAGGTGGCTGCCTTCAGAGATATCACCCCGCTGATGAAGGCAAACTCTCAAACAACTGCCATCCTTCATGAAAGATATAGTAGTGCAATGAACAGTAAGCCTCAAGAGGCCAGGCGGATTAGTTAAGCAAAGCTTCAGAAAGAAGACATCTTAAAATGTCACCTAGTTTTGAAAAACCGGCCCTGCTCCTGGTTGCTCTTAGCTAGAGCTGCCATCACAAAATAACACAGACCTGGTAGCTTATAAACACCAGAAAAATAGAAATCTATTTCTCACCATTCTCGAGGCTGGGAAGTCCAAGACCACGGAGCTGGCAAGGCAGGCTTTTTCCTGAAGCTTCCTCTCTTGGCTTGTAGGCGGTGCTTTCTGCTGTGTGCTCACGGGCCCGCATCTGCGTGTGTGCGTGGAGGGGGCTGCACTCAGGTGTCTCTTACAAAGGCACTAATCTCATCATCCCTGTTTTCATCTAACCCTAATTACCTCTCAAAGGCTCCATCTCTAAATACCATCACATTGGGGCGCGGGGGTGGGGAGAGGTAGGGCTTCGGCTTAGGAATGGGGGTAGGAGAACAAACATTTAGCCCAAAACACTCTTCCCCATGCTTCATGAGAGCTAATGCTGTTGTGACTAAGCCGTTGGACCTTTTTAATACATTCGGTTTTCAGGTGATTTTTTTTAAGTAGTCATTATTCCAAGTTCTCCTCCAGAACTGAATGTTCCCATCTGTGGTTCCTATACTGCAGGTGGTTCCAACAGCTGACATCACGCCCTCTGCTCCAGGCAGGCTGCTGTCCTCCCTATGCATGGACAGGTGCCAGGGACTCACTTGGCATCAAATAAGAATGGCGTGCAGTTACACCTTTTCTTTTTATTCTGGATTAGAAATTCTCAACCCTGGCTGTACATTAGAATCGCCTGGGTAGCAATTTAATAAAGTACCTATTGGAGTCTTGGGTGAAGATTAAATAAGATAATGTATAGTATGTACTGGGAATATGGCTGGTATATAATAAACGAAAGCCAAATATTACAGTTGTTGGTAAGGCTTTCCTATCCAATAAGATTAGTTTCAGAAGAAACTATTTTATTGATTTATTGTAGTTCTTAGCATAGAGTTGAAAATATAGTAGATCCACCCTAAATGTATTAACTTCTAAAATATTTATTTATACCTTTACCGACTTCCAGAAAATATTTTACTTTTTTTGAAACAGGCACACAACATTAAACTACTCATAATCCAACACATTAAAATCACTGATTGCTGAATGTTTGGCTGTTCTATTTATGTAATTATTCTGAAAAAAAAAATATCGCATAACATTTTGTTAAACACAAGTATGACAAGATTTGAAAAAGAAAAAAGAAAGACCAACATAAACACACACAAAAAAAGTAGTGGAGGAGGAGGGGAAAGGAGAAGTTATTGAAAATAAAACTAAATCATGGCTAAGGAAAATTCCAATAATTGAAGGAAAATGGAGCTTCCTACCAGCTAGGCCAAAAAAGAACCACACAATGGTTCACAGTCCTCAGGATCCAATAGGAGGAACTTGTTAGTTCGTTGTGAGATAAACATTTCCCTCGCCCCGATGTTTGAGAGGAATCTCTCAAAGGGGTCTTTGTAAATAATGCCTCTCACACAATTTAAAAACTTGTTTCAGAGATATTCCCCACATAGTGCCTTCTTATTCAACCTATGTGAGAAGCTGAATATTGTTCTAGAAAGGAGGTTCTGTTCCTTGGCTCTAAAACCCTGCTCATGGTGCAACTTGTCCATTTCCTAGTACTCGTTGGGCTGCACACACTTCAGTATGCCTTATAAAGTTGGCCTTTATTATTCGAGTTAATTATTATTATTATTATTATTATTATTATTATTATTCAATTGCAAGTTGCTCAGAAGGAAATTTGCAGACCACAGCTTATATGCTAGATGGTTCCAGGCCAAAAACTCAGTGTTAAATCTCTCTTGACACTTAATGTTAATTTTGGCAAAGGGATAATAAACGCTAATGCAAAATACAAGTTAATGCAACTTTTTCAAGAAGTCCTTGTGCCAAATCTCAAAGCTATGGAGAACCAGACACTGCAATTTCTTATCGAGACATCAGCTTGGTCTGGTCTGGAGCCAAACTTCACATGGCACTACATTCTGTTCAAAAATCTTCCATGGGACCTACTAGTTCCAGTTCATTTTGACTGTTCACTTTTTTTAGATCATCTCTCAAAAATACTTTTCAGCGAAACAACACCTGTGAATCTTTGGAAGGGTATGTTTTCTGGCATTTTCCTGCGGGGAAGAGTTATCATCATTACATAGAACTTTTAGGAATTTCTGACCAGCCATTTGGTGTTGTCACCGTTCTGGATTTCAGTTGCTCTAATAGGTGTGTAGTGGTATCTCATTGCTTCATTTGCATTTCCCTGGAGACATGCGATGTGCAACATCTTTTCATATGTTTATTTGCCATCTATATATCTTCTTGGTGAAATGTCTCTTAAGGTTTTTGGCTTAATTTTTAATCAGGTATTTTTCTTATTGAGTTTTAAGAGTTCTTTGTATATTCTGGATGACAGTCATCAGATGTGTCTTCTGCAAATATTTTCTCCCAATCTGTGGCTTGTCTTTTTATTCTCTTGATATGTCTCTTGCAGCGCAGAAATCCAGCTTATCAATTCTTTCCTTGTACCTTTGGTATTATAGTTCTCACTTTTTTTTCCTTAGTGAGCATGGAACACCAATGAAATTAGAAAAGTTAAAAGTAAATATTTAAAGGAGAACAGGAGTGGTAAATTTTGATTAAGAGTGTCAAAAAAGCTTTCAAGAGATATCATAAATGAGGAGGGGAAAGTTTTGAGAGGCATCCAGATTGAAGCAGGAAGAAATGTGTGGAGGTGAGTGTGCACATGTGCACACATCTGTTCACGTGTGTGTTCAGAGAGTCCCATCACTTACCTGAGGAACCACCATCTGGAAAGACACAGGAGAATTTTCAAGAGTTCAAAAGCCCATTCAGATGGCAAGTTCTAGGTCTCTCTTTGACATTTTATCTTTCGCCTATCCTCAATCTTCCTATCTATGCCCCATTCTTTGTTGATAGTGAAGACTGTATGATACAAGAAAGTCTTACTAAAAGAGACAACTTCATGTGCTTGGGTTTTTCTAGGCCTTCCTTGAGGTCCAAACTTTTTTTTTTTGAAATTGTCAAAGTCTAAGTCAGTTTACTCCATATGGCCGCAACCCTAAAACCTTCCAAATCTAAAGGTCGTTGTTTAAAATTTTGATCTTGCTTTAATTATTGTACCTTCTGCTGGGGAAAAATAAAATCACATAGTGATTTATAGCTTAAAAGTCTATTTACAAATAACCAAATGCTATATATTATTTACATGCTCCAGGTAAATTTGCTTCAAAGAAAAACAATTTCATAAGGATCCTCATTAACACTGAATACACTTTTGAGGGATGACATTCCCATTTGGTAGATAGAATAATTGGGTTCCAGATGGTTAAGAAAGCATTCCTATGGTGGCGTGTGAAGACAGACAAAATAATATCTGATCACAATAATGATGACAGTAACTACCACTCATGTTATTGAATGCTTTGTACTGAGCACTGCTGACCTGCTTTACACATTTTTATTTTTTTTTTTATTTTTTGCCCTGAGTTTACAAATGAGGAACCAAATGAAGCTTTAAGAAGCTATGCAAGTGCCTGAAGTCATTCTGCTACTTTGTGGTGGAGCTGGGACACAAACTCAGGTCTATCTAATGCCAGAGTCCTTGTTCACACACGAAACCCTGTAATGCCTCCAATTACAAGATGTCTCTAGCCATGTGGCACGTTTTAGAGAACAGGGACCCACAACTTTGTCTTTAGAGATAATGGATTTGGTGACAACAATAAACGGCAATCTCGGTACATCTAGAATGTCATTCTTTATCCCATCTGCTACATTTTCATCTAGCCAAGCACTCCCCATCGACCCTGATTTCTCTAACCAGCTCTCCCTTTACCTCTTCATTTCTCTGAATTCACCTCTCACCTGTTTTTTAAGGCATTTACTCTCTAACACTCTCATTTGACCTTAAGTTGTATCTTCCACATCAGTTAGGAATAATCTGCAAATAAAAGTAAAGCCATCTAAAAAATGCCATAATAAATATTACTGGAGGTCTGGAGGCAAGCAATTGCTGGAATTGGTTTGGTAGGACAACTATGCCATCCATGACTGATGCTCCTTTCATGCTTTGCTCTGCATATGGGTTTTTGGCCGCATGTTTGTTGCTTCATGGTCATAAGATAACTACCCCACTCCAGCCATCACATTCGCATTCAAGGCAGGACAGAGAGGAAGGGGAAGTGCCAATTAGTTCTCCTCTCACAGTTGTCCCTTTTATAAAGAAAAGGAAACTTTCCCCCAAGTTTTCAGCAGACTTTACACCTCCTTGAACAGAACTGGGTTATGCAGCCACCCCTAGCTTCCAGCAATGCCAGTAAAGCAAGTACCTTACTTCCACATCTATAGTGGATGGTGGTCAAGAAGGTACTGGAATGGCTGCTGGGTCAGCCAGTCAACGGTGTCTGCCACTTTGTCATCATTGTCCCTTTCAGGTCTTTTTCTTTAATCCTTTGTCACCCTACAAAGACAATAAGATTCTTGAAAGCAGAGCATCTTTTTAATTCTCTCTTCACTGTGTTCTGTCCCACCTCTCACCATTATCATGCCAAAATCTGGGGCACATTGTTGGTAGCATATAAATACCTATAAAATTGAATTTATTAGGTATAAAATACCTAGAAATATGTGTTCTCATTTGAAATTTTATTTCATAAAATCTCAACTGACATACAAAAAGCAAAAGAAAACCTTTGAAAAATCTGTCAAGATCTGATTGTATTTCACTATTGTGAAAGAAAAGTACAAGGCTCAGAGCAGAAGGGAAGTTGCTGAGCCTACAACTTTCTGTTTGGGCCACCTTTTCTGACCATTTCTGTGATGGGTGACCCCCTTGCAGAGGCTGAGCAGGAAACAGCACAGGAAGTCAAGCTGACGTTGGCTTTTTGTTGGCAAGGCTACTTAATGGTCTGCTGGGGTGGAGATTTGAAACTACTGGTTAAAGCTAACTCTGTTATTGCTTCTATCTCGTAACAGGCATAATGAGGGCTGACCAAGGCACTGCTGGTGTAGTGTCCGGATGCTTTCCTGGGCTTCTTAGCCAACTGTTGCTCATTGTTCTTTTTAAGTATCCACGACACTTCTTTGTCTTCTTTTCTTATTATCTGCACTAACTTCCTACTCACTCCTGCTCTCCCAAATGGCCTTAGGGGGGAAAATGCATTTTGGAGTCATAAGTTCAGAGAGCAGAAAGAGCTACTGGGCTGAAAGACTGATTTTTAGCCAAAGTCATCATTTAAGTTAGTAGTTCCAACTTACAGTAATATTCTCAGATAGAATAATAAGTCTGATGACACCTGCAGTAGCCAACTTACAAAAAGGCCTCTAAGATGGTTCCAGCGACTTCTGACCCCAGTATTCACGTTCCTATGTAGCCAAGAGAAGGCCTGCACTGGAGGAAGCCTGCTCAGTGTCACGAGAACGTTCAAGCAGCCCTACTGAGAGGTCCACATGGTGGAAAACTAAGGCCTCCCAGCAAACGATAGCATCAGCTTGCCAGCCATGTGAGTGCATCATCTGAGAAGCAGATCCTCAGCCCCAGTCAAACCTTCAGATGATACAGCCCGGGAAGCTATCTTGACTGCAACCCTATGAGAATCCTCATATCAGAGCCACTTAGCTAAATTGCTCCCAAATTCTTGACATGCTGCCACTGGGTAAGATAATAAATGTTTATTGTTTTTGGAAGGCAGTGATTTTAATACACTAATATACTTATTCTCTCAGTATTTATTATCTCACAACTATCTTATATGAGGTAGGAGGAACAGGTATGACAATCTACACTCCACGGACAAGAGTGCACAGGCTCAGAGACAACTTTGCATTGCTAATGCAGGTTGGGACCGGGCTAAAGACCCTGGTCATCTTATTTCTAGTCGGGGATATTCTCGACCATGGCCCTCCACTATGCCAGTGCAGCTTAAGGAAAGTGACACCAGAGTCCTCATTTCATGCCCTGCTCCAGAGTAATGATTCACTAGCATAACCACCAGGCTGAGTTGTACTCAAGTTGACCCCAGCTTAGATCCTATCCTCTCTCGAGGATCAGAGGTAATGACTTTGTTGCCATGGGCATCCTGGGTGCGGTAGCCACGCTACGGAGCTAGGTGAGGGAAATGCACACGATCTCTCTGAACTATATTTCTCTTCCTTCTCCTTCTTTAAGCCTTAGTCTTCCTCTGGCAATCTTAGTTTTTCACCAAATAGGGTTTTGAAGTAATGGTGTAAAGATGATGACTCTAGATGCTTGGTCTTAATTCACAGATTAATGGTATGTTGTCCTCATATAGTTCAAGAGCTTCCCAGCTATTTAAAGTTTTGGGTAGAGAAGAAAGGCCTATGTTTTCCATGACTTCTCATGCCATATTCTCCCCATCACAGCTTCTTTCTCATACCATCTCCATTTTTCAGAAGATCCTTGGTTCTAGGAGATAGGAAATATCATTTGGCCACTGGATCTGCTCCACACTTTATAAATCCTTGGTTAGATGGCAGCTCTCAAGGCTTTGGATGTAGAACATGTTTTCCTAGCACAGACCACAGCAGAGGGAGAAGGAGCACAGAGAGAAAGCTTTAGGCAACCCTGTATGCAGGATAATAAAACAGGAATCTAGCTGAGATATGGGTGTTAGCAAACCATTTCAGACAAAATGTTCCTTCCTGCAGTTCAGGTCTCCCACTGTAGCAGGAACTGTCCAATCGAAGCCTCTAGGCTACCTCAGGTCACATCTCCCATTGGTCCACTTGTCTAACAGGTAGTCTTGGCTCCATGTTTACAAACACAAAAGGGGAGCAGACACTTGAGGTTAAATAGGACTTCTGTTTTTTTTAAATATTGCTTTTATATAGTTATAGGCCTTCGCATTTGGAAATGTTCTTGGAAGTCACGCAGCTCAGCCATTGCTTTTTGACCGATGATGAGACCAAGGACTAAAGAATAATGAGAAGCAGCTGGGATTGATGACAACCAGAGGTAGCTGAGTCTTGTGCTTTTCCTCCACGCATGGCAAAACACTACTCACCCTGCGAAGAGAACACTCAGAAGTTTCTCTTCTGCCGTCCCTGTAGCTGAAGCTCATAGTTTGGGCACTGACCACATCAGGGGTCTGGGGAGTAACCTACTGTTTGGACCTTTTCCATGAGAATCAGAAAGAGTATTACGGAATATAACACATTTACTACAAACTCTCACTTAACCTCTCTGTGACTCATTTTCTTCATCTATGAAATGGGCACAATAGTAATACCTATTCACAAGGTGTTAGCAGGATTAAATGAGGGGCAAAAACTGTGTAAAGAACTTGGCTCAGTGTCTGGCATGCACAAAACTCCCAGGAAATATAGGCCATTGATTGATAAGAAATGATCACAAATAGAAAACATCTCTGCAGAGTAATGAAGACTCACTGTGGAGGGCCATTCACGTGGGGTCCATCACTCAGGAATGGAACGTTTATCAAACGCTGTTCTGGCCACACAGTATTATGAAAGGTCTAGATTAGGCCAAGAGAAGAATAGGAGTCATTGTAAGGGTCCAAGGGCACAGCCAGCAGGCGGGAGAAGAGATGTAGACAAAATGAACAAGACGGGGAAAAAGAACTAGGCCAACATGGTACTTTAACTCCCCCGAGTAACTGAAAAAAGCCTTTATCCTCCTAACTTTCCTAAGAAGATGGTCCTACGTAAGCTCTTTGAGGAACAAGGAAGGGATGAAGAAAACACAGACTGATGGCGATGAAGTCTTTGGGCTACCCACCTATTACTGGGCTCTCTGTAAAGCGGACACAGGGCTGGGCACAGACCCTGGGATTTCCCCACTTTCTCTGGGCCTCAGCATTCCCCACACCCTTTTCCACAGGGCTGCTGGACGGCCTCCAGGTACAGCTGTGGGCTCCGGCCTGGAAGGATCTAGAAACCCATTCTTCCTTGCCCACTTCTGTGAGTCACACTCCAGGCCTGTCCACTTCCACTCACCTCAGTAGCATTTTCTCTGGGAGCAAGCAAGCCTGAATGGATGGCTTATTCATTGAAAAGCCCTAGAGGCATTTGTGGGTAGTGACCAGGACTTAGCACCAACCTGCTAAGTAACTTTGGGCACTTGAACTTAGCTTTAGAAGCCACATGCATAAAATAAAGTTAATAAGACTTAACCCTTCTGTTATTCCAGGAAGGGGGTATGGATTGGTGAAAGATTTCTTGTTAAAAGAAATTGCCTCAGGACAACAGGTGTAGGTTCATTGTAAGCCATCCTGACTCATCTGGGACAGAGAGAGAGAGAGAGAGAGAGAGAGAGAGAGAGAGAGAGAGAGAGAGAGAGAGAGAGAGAGAGAGAGAATGTGAGAGGAGGAGGCGCAGAGAGAGGAAGAGTAAGAAAGGAGAGGAGGAGAAAGAGGGAAGGAGGGAGGGAGGGAGAGAGAGAGGGAGGGAGGGAGGGAGGGAGGGAGGGAGGGATGGATTAATCACCTCTTCTTTCCCCTTTCAATTATACTTACTGAAAATGACACAACTAAGGTTAAAGCCCTCAATCCTTAGAGGCTCTCAGAAGCATTTGTCAGCCTTATCTCACCCCTCTATAACTTATTCTTCTTGTAATTCCTCAATAAGGACACCAAAAAACCACAGCATATGTGATTCTCTGAAGGTCAACAGGTGGGTGGCCAAGCTGCTCATCCTCCCAAGGACTTCAGCAGCTCTGGCCCAATTCCTCGTTTAATGGGATACTCTCAACGTGCACTTCACACTGCCAAGAGATGAACTGCAAAATGCTGCTTGGTCCCCGAACTTAGTCTTCTTGTTCTCTTACCCAAAATTAAAATATTTTTCTTACTCTTCTAAACACTGATCTTTAAAATTCTTCTTCTTTCTCATTTATAAAAGCAGCTGTCACTGCTGTATGAATTGCTGAAACCAGAGAACTGCAAAAAAACAGAGGCCTCTACCCTTAGTGGCAACCCTTAGGGGTGTTCACAATTTAAGACTCGACAAGATAGGCCATTAACCTGAACATTAAACGGTGAATAGACAAGAAAGAATTTACCCATTTAGGTCAAGGGTAAGTACATAAAGGGTGTGGAGCTGGGCTGAGTGAGTCGCTGGGGTTGGGGAGCGTGGGAGGGGGCCCTACAGTTTCCAAGTCCAAGCAGGAAGAAGTGAGAAGTCATCTGCATTCTAGTGGTCAGAGCTGGGAAGAGCTTTGTGTGAAGGGGGTGGCATTTCATGGCTTTCAATGAACCTCTACATAGGGGGTAGTAAGGGAAGCTGCACTCCAGACATCTACAGTTCAGTGGGTTCCCAGGAGGACAGCTTTTAGGGAGGCCCTGGCCCGAAAAGCTTCAGAGTGGAATGAGTCAGCAGATGCTATTTGCTCCTAATAAGAGCCCTGCAGACAGAGCTCTCCAGGAGAAACAAAATCAAGTTCCAGCTCTATCACGTATTATGGTTGATTTTCAGCAAATTGTACCTAGAGTGAGCTGGGAAAGGTACCAATTAGCTGTTTTGATTTAGCAGCAGTCAGGAAAAGCACCCAGAACTCAGCCTATCTCCAATCTTAACGTGTCATTTCCCCCAGCTAGACAAGTGGAGAGACAGGGCTATATGAAACCCCATCGACCCTGGCCTGTGAATTATGTACCCCGCACAAGGAAATAGCAGGACTATGCCAGTACCTGAGCTAATTCATCAGGAGCAATAACCAGCCTGTTCTTCCTACCTTTAAAAAAACAGGTCTAGGAGAAGGACTATTTCTACACATGTGAAAACAGAGAGGAAGGCTAAAGACAAAATATTAGTAAAATACACTTGTTTTTAAATAGGTTTGTTAAACACAAAACTTCATTCTCATTCATTCTCTCTCTCCCGCCCCCCACCTCTCTCCCTTTCTCTCAGCCTCCTTTTTGGAGCCTGGTCAACCAGGATACAGTTTCAGGTTGGTGTGGATAGAAAGCCTCCCCAAAGCTCCCTTGATAGGGATTTTTGTTTGTCCTGTTTTTAAAATAATTATTTTTGCTCTTATCAAAGGCATACATGAACGTGAATTCAAAAGTAAAATGATAATGGATAAGATTTATTGAATGCTTCCTATATGCCAGACACCATACTAGGTATTTTACAAGAATTAGCTCATTTAATTCTGAACATAACCCATGAGTCATGTTGTCCCCATTGTATTGTGTTAAAACCAAGGCACACAGATCATCAGTAACGATCCCAAGGTCACAATGCTACCAAGTAGTGGCGTTAACCTCTTAACAGTTTTTCTCCAGAAATAACACATTTAATATTACAGTATTCTGCTTCAAGAAAGTTTATAATAAAAGTTTAGAGTTTAGTCTTTTAAAAAAAGCAGATCCCCCTACCCCTCTTCACTCCAGCCTTACTGTCCCACTACTGAGAGGCATCTACTTTTAACTAACTCTTTGAGGTATGTCTTTGGGTATCTACCACTGTAGTTTAAATAATAGTCATATACTTATATCTCTTGGTTTATGACTTTGGCATAATCTATTTAATTTTTATTATGGTAGATGTGTTTTAGTTTCTATATTCCTTCAATGTAGTTATAATCATAATTTTTGGTTAAATTCATTTGTTTTCATTATTTTGACCACTGCTGACTTCCAAGCCAAGTAATGCACACTATTTACATTCTTTATATTGTATAACTTTTTGTTTTTCCTACAGTTAATTATTACCTTGTATTTTTTTTAAGGTTTTTATTTTAATCAATGGCAAAATCTTTCCATGTCTTCCTACAGCTGTGCACCATGGTTTTCAATACAATGTTTTCCATCTTCAAACCCATCAGATAACAAAGTTTTCATCTCTCTCTCTGGAGACGTCAGTCCCAGAGCCTTCTGCTCCCCCACCCCCCTTTGGGCTGGCTGTCCTCTATTCTTGCACAGCTGTTGTTGGGGGACTTCCCTTTGCCATCATCGAGGGAATTCCCTTCACTTCCTTCCTGTGTGAATCTCCTGTTTCCTAAATTCCCTGTTTTCCTCTTCCTTAGTTTACACCCTTTTTTGGTCAGTACATCCTTCCACAGTTTCCTGAAAAAGTGGGTAGGATAATTATTTGGAATTCAAGGGTCCAAATAACTTTTATGTAGCTTTTAATCGCCCCATTAATCTTTTCAGCCTCATCCACCCAATCTCTTTCCATATTTTACAATACTTGGTGTCCCTGATTTCGATGCCTTTCTAAGATTTTATAGGCAAATTGGCTTAATTTAGGTCTTCCTTCGCAGACCTTTAGTTTTAACCTTGTGCTGTTTTGCTAAGTCATTTACTAATCTGCTTTTTGTCTCCATATCTTATGTTTCAGGGTTTCCTTTGGCTTCTAGTATCATGGAAGGCAGTGTTGCTGTTTCTTGTAATTCTGTTATTGAGCGGATGAGTTTTCAGAGGAAAGTGGAGCCTTGTTACTCTGCTGTTGTTAAGCCCCATGTCCCTTGATCACTGGGTGTCCTACAGAGCTGGCATCAGGCAAGATTGTGATCATTGCTCTTTACTCAATGAATGTCCCACAAGGCCAGTTTGTAATTACCTCTCTGGTCAATTGATGTCCTGAAGGCCTAGGAATTGGGATCATTTTGTTAAATCTCAAGGCTCAGGCTTTGCTTTTGTCCAGCTGCAAGTCCACTTTGATCCTGGTAGGACACCCTCAATCCTTGAATGGATGGTAACCAAACATTCACGTGCCTAACAATCACCTAGGATACTTGTTTAACAAAAGAGAAAGAGAAAAGAAAAAGAAATTCCCAGGGCTTCTGAATCGGTAGGATCCAAGAGTTTACCATCTTAAAAGTACCCGGGCAAGAGGTCAGTAGACTTCACTTTGATCAGCACTTATGACAACTTTTATCACGTGCACACCCAGGGTGCTGTGTTCTCTCCTTGCTAGGAGACAGGAAATGTCCACCTCCCTGTTGCTCTACTTCCTAATTGATAATGAAACTTAAGTTACAGCCCAATGTAGTTTATTTGTAAAATAGTTACTTGTCAGTTCTGTTGTATAATCATGTTACACCTTGTTCTTACACATAATTATTTACAATTCCTAACTTGTGATTTGATTCTAAACCCACACAATATCCCCAATGAATACTTTCAAAGCTCTGGAAACAATAATAAACACACACTGAATGAGCTCTTACTATGTGCCAAGCATTATTCTCAGTGCTTTACAGTTACTCATTTAACCACACAACCCTGAGAGATAGGTGCTATTATTATCCTGATGTTATAGGTAGGAAAACTGATGGTTAGAGAGTTGAACAACTTACCCAGGTCACATAGCTAGAAGTGACAGAAATATAATGAGCTGTCAGTCCTTTCAATAATAACCGAGGGGCCAAGGGAGGCAAAAGACGTAAGCAGTCTCCAAGTGCCTCACCAAATTCCTTCCATCCCTTGGCTTCCCAACTACCACACAGGCATCCCAGGCAGAGCAGGTGGCCGGGACTAGAAGAAATGCAGGGAGGTGCTAGCATCAGTGTCTGTTAAAAAGTGCTCAAACAACATATGTACAGAGCTGTTATGGGGTGATGCCACCAATACTGAATCCACAAATCTGCCTCAGCTAGAGCTGAAGAGTCTCTGCAATTGAAGCTACTCGAACATAAAGTTTTCAGTCTCAAAAGAGTCGTGGAAATGGTGACAAAAACAAAAGAAATGACAAGGCAAAGTCTAACCATTGGGGTAATAATGCTTACAGCAAAGTGAAGCTTTTAGGGGAATAAAATAGACTCTTTCCAAACTCCATTCATAAAATGAACATCATAATAGTACAGCTACTTAATAAAGTTCGTGAGGATTAAATGAGCTGATACGTAAATGGTGTAACATTGTACCTGACACAAAGTGCTCAGTAATTGTTAGCTATTATCATTAAACCTCTTTGCTCATTCAAGTCTGTGACCCAGATGAAATTTTACATAAGAGTAAAAAGATGAATAACATTGTCGAATTTCACTTTATTTTTCTAATTTGGTCTCCACTTTAACCAAAACAAGATTTTTCCTCTCTAAAATTATAAATATCTTGACTTGTAATAAAGTAAATCATTGGATCAGCCTTATATAACTACTGTGGCCTGTAGGAATCTCTTTTGACCTTCAGTAGCACACTTTACCCATATTACTCGTGATACTTATCAAACAACCAGAGACCACATATTTGACCTTGTGAATGAATGCCTCCCCACAAACACCTCCTTTTCCTTCCCCTGTCCTGGTTGCGCGATCCTACAGGATCTTAGAGAACTAGTTTGTATTTCTTCCTAATGTCTCCAGCACAATTAAGTACCCAATATTGTTTTATGATGAATAAGAATTGTTCATTCTTATTGGCCAGGAATGTCCAACACAAAAAGAAAATGCAGGAACCCGTTATTCTATTAAGACCTTGCCTTCCTAGCAACCCAAGCTGGACCTTGGCCTTTGGCATCCCCTGAGCACCAGAAAGCCCTTGGGGTCAGTTAGCACAAGTTTAGCAGAGGCCTCTTGTGTCTGGCTAAATCCACAGGAGAGTGGATTTACCCTTTCAGCTGCCTTACCCTAGTCTAGGCCCTCATACTTGACCTCTGTCATACTACAAAAGCCTCAGGACAGTTGACCCCCATGCTACAGGTCACCTTTCCATTATGCCAGCTGGCCAGCCAGCTCTGTCTCATGATGCTCCCAACAGTAACACTGGCATCAAGGCACAAGCTCATCCAAAAAAACATTTATCGGGATAAAATCTAAGCTTATCCCAAACTAAGATTGACTACCTCTACCATTTTTCCTCCCAGTCCTCCCTTACATGAACCCTCTGCTCCAGTTAGAATGGCATATTTATTGCATCCCCTTCTCACCTGCACATGGCATACCTATAACCTGGCCTCGCTGAGACTCCTATGACTCCTCTCCTACCTGTATGTCAAGACTCTGGCAAAACCTCACTTCCTCCATGAAGAACTCCTCCACTCTAATTCACAGAGATCTTCCCTCTCCTAATTTGCTAGTTACCCTTCCATATTTATTATAAGTTGCTCTCATTAGGCAGCTGTATTTTTATCTGCAGATATATTATTTCCCCTAACAATAATGGTTCAGTGCTTGCTCTGTGCCACTTACTTCAAAAATGACTAATTTATAATTCATAAATGACTGAAATTAACTGTTCATTTTCACAAGGAACCTATGAGGCAGGTCCTGTCTTAGCCCCACACTAGAGAACTGGGACAGAGAGGCGGTAAAGTCAGTCATCTGAAGTCCGTAAGTGGTAGAGCAGGTAAGTCTCATGTGTATGTACTTAACCACTGTGCTATGCCCTGCACGCGATAACCCCTCAATAAATATTTGCTCATCAATTAATTGTTGATTTTCCCACCCCTCCTCTGACCCAGTCCTGCCTACACTTCTCAAAGGGAGCCTGGCCTGTGAAAATGATCAAACGTCTTCATTATGCTGACTTCTTTGGGAGAAAGGAGTTCCAAAAATAGTTGAAACTGTTATTTTGATTCTGTATTTCAGCACTGTGGTTTTTGATTCCACTCTGAAATTCTTTGTTGCCAGAACTCTCAGATATATAGCCTGTTGTAAAGTTGTTATTTTTGATATCAGAAGGTTGGGGATGTTTCTATTTGAAACATTGTCTATTTACATTCCTTAGCCCAAAATAGTCTGAAGTGTCAGTATTATGTCTTCATGTTTCTAATAGAATTTTATGATGCTACATCAATAGTCACAAGTCACCATGAGGTATTTTTGCCCTTTCCAGCTTTCGGGAAAGTGTATTATGATAATGGGTAAGGTCATATTTACGAAGTGACACCAGTATGTCTTTCCCCAGTAGAAGAAGGAAGACAGTGTATGAAATTAAGTTGTTGGCAATGCACAGGAATAAGCTGCTTTCATGAGCAACAGTTCTCACAACTCCCTTGTGATGGTGTCACAGATCGGCCACTCCTTCTGGTTTTATCCCGGCCCCCAAAAGAAATTTGTGTCTCCAAGGGCATTCCTGTGGGACTGCAGGTTCCAGGACACAGCACGCTACATGAGCTCCTCCGTTTTCTCGTAACATTATTACAGAGATAAAGTCTAGGTAAAGTAAATAATATCAAGGACAATCTTCAGAAGAAGTCATATAAATTCTTCTTACTGTGTGTGAAAGGGGAGGAGGTAGGTTGCTGCCCATCACAGTCACACCACGACTCTATTTGCCTGCTCTCTGCATGCTCGTGATTTTACCAAAACAGTGAAGAAAATGTAAAGGATTACTTATTTGTGTGTTTGTTTATCAAGCGAACATATCAAGGCTTATATATGTGTATCAATGTGTTCTTAAAAATAGTCACATTGGGAAGTTGGGCAGTCAATCCCCAAAGGCTGCCACTACTTGTACATTTGTTACTTCCTTTCTGGAACTGCTTTCAGGATAGGATGTCATAATTTATCCCACACACTGGAGCACTTTGAGACTGACGGTGGGTATCATTAATAATTAAGTTAGGATAACTGGCAAAAACCCAGTCTTAGGCAACTAAAATGGGTGGTCACTTTGCTCTAGAACCACACTGGAAAATCAGTTTCAGTCACTGTTTGACCAAAAACGTTCTTAATCAGTTTTCAGACTTGACTTGTGATGATCTCTGGTTATCTACAGCAGTAACTAAGCCTTTTTCGAAAAGATGAAGACTTCCCTTCTGTAATGACAGTCAAAAGAATGTGCTCGTGCTTGATGAAATTCTAAATGTCTTTCAATCAACAGCAGCATCTTTGTAATATGTCAGCTCTAAAGGGCCTTGGGATGCACATGCTGCTTATACATCGCATATCCTTACACCTTGTGCTTGTGAACCCCCAGTCTTATTTTGAGTCAGCTGTCAGGACAATCTCCTTGCCTTGTTCCCTGTCAACTCTTCTCCTTTAAGGGATGGTTCTGATTTCCCATATCCCAGAGAGTTTCTTTTTAAGCACATGTCCCAAACACCTGTTTTATAAACTCCTCCATGGACTTTTGAGGTACTTGCTAGCCTCCCTCTTAGTCATCGCTATAACCTTCCAAAGTAAGACCCTGCAAGGGAGTAAACACAAGGCCAGGTCTGAAAGGTGAAGGTCAATTCCTCCATTCACATGTGCAGGCTGAGTAAGGCTGGGCCCCCTTACAATCAGTCTCAGCAAGGACTGTATCCAAAATAAAGACAAATCTGACTCCAAAATGACCTTAAAGAGCAAAAGAGGAAGAGAAAATTCCACTGCAGTGGTACTGCCCAGGGAACTCTCATGAGTGAGTACTCAGAGACTTATATTGGAATATCAGCTGCAACAATGTTTTAGTAATCATGACAGGCCAAATAATGCCCCTCCCCCCAATATCCACATCTTAATATCCTGTGAATATGTTAGGTTACCTGGTAAAGGAGAAATATGAAATTAAGGTTACTACTCAACTGACTTTAAGATAAGATGATGACCTTGAATTATTTGGGAAGGCCCAATATAATCACGAGGGTCCTTACAAGTAAACAAGCATAGTAAAAGGAGAAGCAGAGAAAAAGATGTGACAATGGAAGCAGAGTCAGAGAGATGCTATGTTGTTGGCTTTGAAGATGGAAGGAGGGATCATGGACCAAGGAATGAGCGCCTCTAAACCAGGAAAAGGCAAAGAAATACATTCTTCCCTCAAGCCTCCAGAAATGAATGCAGCCCTTTCCATACCTCGATTTTAGCCCAGGGAGACCTGTGTAATATATAGTAATTTAGCCCAAAGAGGACTACATAATATGTATAATATTTGTTGAAGAAATGTGATATAGCGATTAAAAACAAATAAGCTAAGACAGAAAGTAAAATAGGGGTTTCCAGGGGCTAGGGAAAGGGGGTAATGGGGAGTTACTGTTTAAGAGGTACAGAGTTTCTGTTTGAGATGATGAACAAGTTCTAGAAATAGAAAGTGGTGATGGTTATACAATATTGTGAATATACTTAACGCCCCTAAATTATATACTTAAAAATGGTAAAATGTGTTATGTATATTTTACTACAATAAAAAAATAAGAGTAAAGAAATGAATGAGCTAGATCGATATTTTTTGATAGGAATAGATTTCAAAAGTGTAAGTTTTCGAACGTTATCTATAATTTTTATAAAATAACAATTATGTAAGTTAAACCACAAAACAATGCTTTCTATAATTTGGAGCTATACATGTGATAAAATAGACTGACACAAATCATGACCGTGGTTGCCCGGAGGAAGAGGGGAAGGAAATGGGACCAGGGAGCGCACAGGGGACCTCGACTTTCTCAGCAACACTTTATTTAAAAAAAAAAGTCTAGGATAAATATGCAAGATTATAACATTCATGAATTGTAGGTGGTGAGTACATAAATACTGGCAATAGTATTCATTACAGCTCTCTGTTATTTTTTCTAAATTAAAACAAAACATGGAGGTTTTACTGAAGGTCTCTTAAGGAAGCTGAAAAGTAGGACTGAAACATAAATCACAGCCACAGCTTCCTAAGATCCCTCTAAGTCCCACTGCTCCTCTCTTCTCCTCCTCCCTTCCTCTCTGTCCTGCTGCCCTTTCTTGTGCCCGTTCTCTCCTTCTCTTTCCTTCCCACATGAGGAAGTAGTCTGCTCTACTCTGTTTCTGCCTTCGGTCATTCAGGGACAAACCTAGAAAGATGTGGGGGAAATACCAGAAAAATTGGGACCTGGTAACTAGCTAAACAAGCAAATGACCTTCCTTATAGCTTCTCAAATGTTAATGTATTTAGAGAGCGCTTTGGGGATCTTGTTGAAATGCAGATTGATTCAGTAGGTCTGGGTGTGGCCTGAGATTCCGTGGGCATACTGATCTCCCTGCTGCTGCTGCTGCTGCTGGCCCACAGACCCCACTTTGAGTTAAGAGGTCTTGGAAACTGAGTGGATATCTTTGAGAAGGAGTGGGAGGGGGAAACACCGGTAGGAGCCTCCTGCAATTACAAGTTAGTATTTTCCCCCTGGTGTTCCTGGTCACACGCAGAGTCTGCCACTTTGGTGACTCCAGCAAATACATTGCGGTCTCTCAATCTTTGATTTTCATCATTTCCTTGAAACTTACTTCTATACTTGCAAATTAAATCCAAACACAGTGTTAGGCTCTGTATCAAAGGGAGACAGGTGTTATCAGCAGAACATTTACAGTAATAAACTCGGGTTGTCAGGAGGCTAGATATTGTATTCTGCTATTTATGACCCTGCTTCTATAAAAGAAAAAATTGAAAAAGTGAAAATTATAGTATTTAATAGCATTTTCATTAGTATTTTTGTAACATTGAACTGCTATTCATTTACAGTCCTATTAAAATAATCTATTTGCCTCATCGCTGTAGAATTTATTTTGTTTTTAATGGCCTTAGTGCCTAGAACAAAGCCAGGCCCAGAGAAATGACTTACCAAGTGATTTAGGAGTCTCTGGAAGCTTAAATTACTTCCTAGCCTCTTCATTTCTAATCAACTGAGCTGCTGTGACCTGAAGCTCTTGGTCTAAAGGAGGAAATTTGTAGGACTACAGATTCCACCTCACCATAGAGAAAAGTTCTTATACAATGACTACTGCTTCATGTATCCATGAACCTATTCACAGAAACAATCTCATATAGCACTCTGAGGCACTGGATACTCTTTCCCAAGCTTTAAAAATATTTAATCCTCATGATAATCCTAGAATGTAGGCTATTATTCTCATTTTACAGATGGAAAAAAAAAATTAAGGCACAGAGTTTAAGATACCTGCTCAGGGTCGCATAGCGTCAGGCAGTATATTTCTAAAGTCCATATTCTTACCAGTCACAGTGGAATCGACTATATTTTAGTTTGGGTTCCCTCAAAATTAGAGCCTGAGGCAAGGGCTCGAAAGCAAACCGTTTACTTGGGAGATGATTGAGAGTAACAGAAAGAGAAGGGGTCGGGGTAAGTGAGACAGGGAAGGTAGAGGAGCCAATAAAAATATTATCCGGGGACTGCTGGCCATCTTACAGAAAGCCGGTCAGCGTCACCCACCCACCCGAAGGAGAGTAGGTTGTAGCACTGACCCAAAAGTCACTCCCCATTGATTGAGGGTTGAAGCACCACCCTACTTCCAGGCTGTATCTGTACAGTAAATGGCCTAGGAGAAGGTCATGAGCAGATGTCAAAACATGTGGGGTACCCAATAGAGGTGAGACACCAACTCAAGGTGAGTCTGGTCTGGGCTAAAATCAGAGGGGGTGAAGTGATGTGACTGGGCTCCAGCAACGTTTATTAGAGACTGCGTCAAGAAGCCGCGCCAGTCAAGGGTGAAAGACTATTAGTGGGGAATATTGCAGAGAAGATTTTAGCAGGTTAGATATCCTTTCACATATGAAATTCTATAACTAAGTAAAAGTTCATAGGGGTCATCACACTTTGACAACTAATAAATATGTTCGCTCACTAACATTATAATTATCGAGAGTAATGAGAAGTATAATTTAAAGAAATGATGTCAATAGCATCCAACTTCTTTTCATCCAAGTCAGGTACTACCTTAGCCATGAATTAAAGATAGAAATACTTACAGTGGAGTAATACATCTTTTTGGAAAATTTGTTTATTGTTTTTGGTGAGTGGGATGGAGAAAACTAGCTAAACACTTTCTACCAGAGGCCACCATGACTAAGAAATGAGATTCCCAATCTTCTAATAATAATTTCCAGGTCAGTAATACACAGGAATGTACACATATGTTCTCTTGCAAAAAAAAAAAAAAAAAAAGAAAAAAGAAAAAGAAAAAGAGAAAAGGAAAAAAGCTATCAGTTAACAATGGGCTTTCTGAAAACCTGAACGTGATCTGCGCACAATGAAATGTCATCCCCCCCACAGATCTTACTGAATTTCTGAGTTAGTACCAGAAAGACACTTGGTGAAGTCTCAGTTTTATCCACTGACTCATGGTTGTGGTCAAGGTTGAAGAAATTCTGAGTCTGCCGCCTCCAGGCCACTGACCATTTCTAAATTTGGAGGTTTCATTTGGTCAATTCAGGGAGCTTTCTGAGGAATCAATCACATGTTAGGATTGTGGGGAGTGAGGGGCAGCTCAGGTCACATCAAACTGTGGTTCAGCCCGCCTAGTCAGCTGGTCAGAATTTGGCACCGTTGGTTAAAGCATGGAGCAGAGGTCAGCTTTGTTGGTTTGACCCCTCAGTGGACCTGTTATCTTAGTACAATTCCATGGCCACAGAGTATAACCTCATTCTAAGCCATCGTCTCCTACACGTCTCTTTCCTGGCTCAGACAGGGAACAAAAGAGAAACTGTGGATGAGTCTATGCATTTTCATTATTTCTACTGAGGGAAAATCTCAAAACTTTGTCATTTTCCCAAAGGCCCAAACTAACAGTCAGGAAGCATGTGAAGGTAAGTCAATGCTGACAGAGAGTATGATAGAGAAATAAAGGGAGTGCCATTTTCTCTGTATTGTTTTTCTCAATAAGTGAAGATCACTAATATTCACTTTCCATTTATTTTATTTTTAATCATTGGTGATTTTTCCATTTAGTTATTTGACGATTATATTGTCTCTCTGCTACCGACTGTCAACACACCCTTCCTTCTCAGGAAATGGAAAAGGGGGATGTAACTATACTTCGACAGAGGACATGCATATAGATAGGAGAAGAATTATAGCCTCTAGGGATAGCAAATTGTGTTGAGGGCCCTGCTGGGATATGCAGGAATCTTGCTTTCCATGGCAAGGATCCCTGAGGGGAGGAAAAAAAAAAAAAGATAATTCTAGAAGGACACACATGAGTCATTCAGAAGAGGGGATTGTGATTGGGAGAACTCTTGCCATTGCAAAGGGTGTAAAAGCCATTCAAATCGGCTTAAGTGAAAATGGGAATGTCTTTCTCATATTGCAGAGAAATTCAAAGGGTCAAGCAGCCTTTGTGCCCAAATGTATTCAAGAATTCAGATGAAGTCAACTGGGATTCTTTTTCTTCACCTCTGGACCTTGATTGCTTCTGAGTGGCTTCATTTTCAGGTAGGCCCTTTCTTTATGGTGGTAAGGTGGCCGTTAGAAGTTCCAAGTTCAAATGTCTCAAAATGTAGTTGCAGTGCCAGAGAAAGAGTCTTTCCTGCGAGCTCCGGGAAGTCTCAGGAAGCGCTTTTATTGGGTTGGTATGTTAGACAGCAACGGCTGGTTATGTTGTGGTAATAATTGATCTCAAATCTGAAGTTTAACAACCTAGTTTGTGTCTTGCTCATATTACATGTCCAATTTGTGACCTCAGACACCCAGGATGAAGGACACTCTACCATTTTGTAGCTGCACCATCTGAAATGTAAGATTTCCTTTATTGCTGCAGCATGACTATAGAATTAGGCATGGGTTTCTCACTGCTTCAGCCCAGTATGACCAATATCATTTCCTCTTCCTTTCTTTGCCCAGAACTAACCCCATAGCCCTGGCTAACTGTAAGGTGACTAGGAACATGAGAGAGGATTTAGAATGTTTGAGGAGCATCACTGTCTGTAGTATGCCTGGCTTAAATCCAATGCCCATCTTTAGGCAGGACTGTGCCAGAGGATTAACTGCTTTGATTGCTAGACCTAGGCCATATGCCATCCCAGGGACTAGTGAGGAAGCTCAATAAAAACATCTTTAGAGATCCAGAAGCCCCGGGACAAGGTCAAGGGCTGACACTCAACCTGGTCTCAGCAATCAGATGTTTAAATCCTCAGGAAACATAGTTCAGCCATGTTTCCCCAGAGTGAAATTTCCATCCAAGGTAGAGTTTGGTGAACTGGTCACAGGGTGATGACTGAGAACACAGAGCTTGTGTCAATTGAAAAGAAGAGGACATTGAGATCCCTGGAAGTTGATTCAGATCACATGCCTGGGAAGGCTGCCAAGGAAAGCTGATCACAAACATTTACCAATGGCCAGGAGGAAGCAGTGCAGTGGGTAAGGCTGCTTTAAATCTGACACCTGACTAGGCCTACTTTTAGCAATGGTCTTGTGCATCCTCTGCCATGTAGAAAAAGGGAGATGGTGTGTGGTAGTCAGAAAAACGACCCCCAAAGGTGTTTACAACTTAATCCCCAAATTAAGTTATGGGAATATGTTGAGGTATGTGGGAATATGGGGTATATAGCAAAGGGAAATTAAGGTTTCAAATGATATTAAGGTTGGTATTTAGTTAATCCTGAGATGGGGACATTATCCTGGACTATCCAGGTGGGTAAAGTGTAATCACAAGAGTCCTTATAAATGGAAGAGGGAGGCAGGAGAGAACCAGAGAAATAGCAGCATGAAAGGACTTGACCAGACCTTGCTGGCTTTGAAGATGGAAGATGGGGACCATGAACCAAGGCATGAGTGACCACTAGAAGCTTGAAAAAGCAAGGAAACAGATTCTTGCCTAGCACCTCATGAAGGAAGGCAGCTTTACCAAACTTTGAATGTAGCCCATTGGGACAAGAGATTTCTGATCTCCAGAACTGCAAAGTAATAAATTTGGGTCATTTTAAGCCACTTAGTTTGTTTTAATTTGTCACAGCAGCAATAAAAACTACCACACTATGGCTCAGACTTTTAGCGGCATCACCCCTGGAAAGTACATGGGATAGACAGATTTAGATTTGACTGAGACCCTCAGGATCAGGACAGAGCTGTGGATACCTCTTAGGCTGATCTCAAGAGATAAAAGGAGCCACAGGCTGGATAAGGAGGGCAGTTGCTCTGTGATGGGGAAGGGGACTAAACTCGAGGTGGTACCAGGGAACGAGGTTCTTCTTGGCCCATTGTGTCCTTCCTGCAGTCAAGGCAGCCCAGAGTTTGGCCATCATTTGACTGCCGTTTTTATTCAAGATATTGACATCAAATTAAACATATTAAATTCAAACACAAACAAATGGATATTTTTTCATCAGTATGAGCTGGGTAGAATACTGCAAGAATTGAAATTATGTAAGCCAAAAAACCAGGGTCAAACCCACAGACAAAGTAGTAAATGAGTCCAAGTAGAGAGTCATGGACACAGCGTGGCCTTTAGAAAGGTGCTTTTGCTAATAATCCTCACATAAGTTGTCCTTCATGATGTGCTCTATATCATGGTTGTACAGAAGGAGACAATTATGACAAACAAAATTCCTTCACAGTTCGCTGGTGAGATTCTACATATACCCATGCATACACATACTCTCATAGAGACCCTTAAAACTTTTCAGTTTCTTCAATTACCTGTCTGTCAAGAAGAAATGAATACTGGAAGGAAAAACTTGCCTCCTTTGAAATAAATGGATTTCTCCCTCCCACATCTGAGAACTGCTCCCATGAGCAGGTAGACTATAAACACAGCCAGAGGAAAGAAGCTTCAACAGCTGGTAACTCAGGACTCCTTGTTGCTCTGAGGGGACCAGCAAGTGAATGTGGTGATCATTTTACAGAGGATCAGTAGTCTTGGTGCTGTGAGCTATGGTCCCATTCTTGTTCTTAGGCCAATGGATATTCACATTAAGCTTGAACTTTAGTGCTTGTCTATCTATTATCTATCAGCATCTAAGTCATCCAGAGCAGACAAATCACTACAATATTTGGATCGCATTAGCACCCTTACTGATGATTACAGCAAAGGGCAGGAATCAAATAACTTACAGAGGCTGAAGTATTTTCATTGGCCCCACCAGGAACAGCTCCTCCTTAGGACAGCTGAGGCCAAGACCTGCCGAGATGCTTGGCCACCTCTGCTGAATATACACTGTGCCTGCTTTGTGGGCATGAGAAGTGACCCTAGGCCTTCAATTACCAGATCTTGCCAAGTAGACGTTTGTTAACCTAATTAATACATGAAGTAGAGGAAACTCACATCTACTGATCATCTATTTGCCAGGTACTTATCTATCACCTAATTTAATCATCACAGCAACATGATGAAGTGAATACTGTTATTCTCAATTCAGAACTTGGGAGACTTCAGCCTACTAAGGTTTAGTAACTTGTCCAGGCTGTACAGAGAACAAGTAACAGCGCCCATGCCTTTTCATGATCTCCTGGTACTATTTTCTACTTGTTATATACTAAGGTCTCCTTTTAAAAAATTCCTATTCCTCTTGCTGATTTTCTGTATGATCCAAATAAACTCTTTCCATCTCTGGGATACAATTTTCTAATAACTGAATATGAGTGAGGATAAGAGTATGAAATGCCATTGGGCATTTTGAAGATGAATGAAATAAATTCTAGTATGATTTTATAAGACTAGTGTGTGTTTCAGGTCTTTTCTTTATAAATTTCAAGGGTAAACCATTTAATCTTGCTAATCCTTAACATCACCATTTATAAAATGAAGAAAACAATACCTACCTTACATCACAAGATTGTTATGAGGATTGAATGGAAAAACAGATGCAAAATTTTAATTAATTTGTAAAGTGTTTTGAGCTCACAGAAGCAAGAATATGGCAAATAAAACTCTCTAATGTGATTTTTGAGATCATAACAACCAGAAGTCTACATCTCTCATACAATTAGGTTCATCTTCAAACACTCCATTAGCTTGGAAATAAGTTCTAAAGCAGTTATATTAACTACCATTGATTGAGGGTCTCTTCTGCATACATCATTTCTAATCCTCACAACTCACATTTTCAAGCAGATATCATTGTCGACAATTAAAATTTGAGAAACTAAGACCCAGAGGTTAAGTGACTTGCTCAAGTAAGAGGCAGAAGCAGGATGGAAATCCAGGTATGCCTAACCCAAACTCTGTTCTGTCTTGGATTTTGTAGGAAAAAATACCAAGATGTTATTAATTTACTATTTGTTTATTTGTTCTATATAAACTTGTGGGTCTATCTGAAAGAGTTTTCACCAATTCCTAATTGCTGTTGTATTTTTTTGCTGATCCTTCATTTCTTTTCTCTCCACTTGGATACAGAGACAAATGTTACATACCGGATAAAACAGGTCAGATCCTGCCAAAACCAACATATCCAGGATATGAGGTAGTCTGAGCTTGGGTTCCCATTGACCTTTGCCCTGGTCAGCCCTGGCGAGGGGCTGCCTGTGCTCCCTGAGGTCAGGTTGGTATGCAGGGCAAAGGGCGAATTTCATGGCAGACGGGCCAGCTCATCCAGCCCTGCCTGTAAATGTTCCAGCTCCCCTCTACCCGTCTAGAATTCCTACTTAGCTTTTATTTTAGTCCTTTGAACAAATGTCCAAAGAGAAAGGTTCCATATAGATCACAGGATGAAAATGCAGTATTGGTGGGAGATGAACTGTCTTTAGGTAGAAAGAAGCCCCACTGAGCTGCCTTGCTCCCCAATCCCACACCTGTTCTATTTAGACAGAAGAGAGCACAGCATAGTGGTGGTAAGATGGATGTCTGTGAAATCAGGCTGTTTGGATGCATATCCAAACTCAGCCACTCTCATGTTGTGTTTAGAGGTTAAGAACCTCTCTGGACCTCAGTTTTATCTTCTCTAATGGGAGAATGACCCACATAGTTACTGCAGGGATTAAATGGCCCATGTGAAAGATGCAACACACTGATTGACACATATAAAGCACTTAATAAGTCTGTTGGGTAGGGGAAATGATGAGTACATTCTCATCTAAATTGAAGAAGGCTGGGTGTGTCCCAGGACATGGATATACTGTGATGCTGTGGTGCGCCAGAAGTGTCATTCCCATAGAATAGTCCTGGTATGATTCAGAAATGCCTTTTTGGATTGTCTGTTGAGGTATGACCAGATGGGGCATGACTCCGATCTGAGGTTCCCTTGGGAATGGTACCCACTGCCCTGCCTGCAATGTTTTCTCATACTGCAGTATGGGGTTCACTTGAGTCACAACCACCTGGAGTGCCTTTCCAAATGTACATGGCTGGGCTCCACCCAGATCTATAGATCTAGCACGTCTTGGGTGGGGGTGAGGTGGGAACTGGCATCATTGGTCCTCTCTTGGTCCAGAGCCTGATGGAATTAACCAAGTCAAGACTGGGCTAGAGGAGTGAGGGGAGGAGACTCCAGGGAGGTGGTGTAGCTGAACCTCCCTCTGAGAACCTTCTCCCACTCCCAGCTCAGTGAACCTTTGCCACTGAATTTCCAAGGGTAGAGTATAGCCCATGTTCTGCAAGTTATTTTTCCCCCCACTGAAGGGAATCCTGGAGGATACTTTCTAATAGAAAGAGTTTTCCAGGCTTTTCCTTAATACCCTGGATTATTCTAATAATCATAATCAAACACTATATTTAAAGCTCTGCTAGGAACTGGAGCAATAAGGAAGAATAAAACACAACTCATAGCTGGAATGCTTATGGACAGGTGATCAATTGGCAGGACAAAGCGGTCCTTGATAAAGTTATTTAGGAGAGCATATATTGTGCCAAAAATGTGACTGGGAAAAATGGCCCCAATGCAAGGTGTAATAGTGACCCTGTCATCTATGACTTACCCCTTGCACACCAGCAACTCTGCTTCTTTATCCTTTAGGCAGGGAAGGGAGTATGGCTAAGTCAAATGAAGTTCATAGGGACCAGGAGTATGTTTGTTTGCTTATTTTTTTGGGGGGGGGTAGGGTGGGGAAGAGGGTGGCTGTGTTATAAAAGGTCATAGGTTTTGCCCTAGAAGACTCTGTGTCCTTTGGAGAATGAGAGGCCACAGAAGGGAGAGAGAAAAGGACATGGGGGCAGTTCCCAGTCAACCAGATGCATATATTTGAGACTCTTTTAGGACAAGGGGTAAAGGGTCTGAGAACAAGAGCTCTCTCTTCCCTAACTCCAGGGGGGCTGAAGTGGTGCTGGGCACTGTGTTGCAGAGAAAGGAGGCTGGCCCCAGAGCTTAATCCCAAATCTACTTCTAGACACCTATTTACTTTTGAAAAATTATGCTAACCTCTTTAAGGTTCATTTTTCTCATCTACAAAATGAGGAAGATAATTTTTTTTTACCTTACAGGTTGATTGGAACTAATAGCCTAATTTATATAAAAGTGTTCTATAAACTCTAATGTCCATTTTTAGAATACATAACTCCTGTTCCTCATCAGATAATAAAAATTTGAGGCGTAACTTGTTATTTCTTGTAGCTCTTAACATGATTCTACTCCCATAACAGACCCTTAGAATATGTTACCAGCCAACACTGATAGTTCTCTCATATGTTAGTCCTTTCAACAATCTGAAGAAACACTCTGCGAAGTTTCAGGTTAGGAGGTTGGTGTTTTAGAAATACTATGTAGAGAAGTGAACATTTCAGAAGACCTGATATCATTAAAAAACAAACAAACAAACACAAAAAAACACGACCCTTAATTTAATTAACTACTCTTTGTTTCTTCAGTCAGCAGGAGCCCTACCTTGGAAGAGGTAGATCTGTAGGTAGGAGTGCTCAGAGAAGGGCAAAGAAGTGTGAGTGCGGAAGTGGGGGACACTTCCCCAAACTATTGCTAGTGGCACTTTCAGCTAAAAAGCCTTTCAAGGCTTCTGCTCCCAATAGGGAACTGAACTCTGGACACTGGTGCATGCAGCCAGCCCTACATGATGCTTAAAGTATGTGACCCTTCTGACAGTGGCTCCTCAGCCACTTGGCCAAACAGCCAGGCTTCCCTGAGAAATGGGTCTCACTCTGGCTTCAAAGAGTCCTAGAACTACCATTCATGGACTTAGGCTGGAGGGGTAGGGGTCTGTGACAACCTAATCCAGTTCTCGTACCCTTGGAAAAGCCATCCCACAGAGTGCCACCAAATTGACAAGTCCAAGCCAGCTCCTGCCTCGAATCCAGAACTTCCTTGAGAAAGACTGAAATGAGGTGTCCCTCTGCCCGGCAGTGACTGGCTGCCTGTCTGGAGCTAGAGGTAACTCCAGGCAACTGTGGAGGCCGAAAAGTCATCAGCGAGGTCTCCAGTCTATTCTTTCACCCTGAGAACAGCAGTGGTTACTGATTTGCATCAGCACACCTCTATTTCGGGCAGGTCTTGCTTGGAGTTGGGGTTTCCTGTAGTATGTGTTAAGTACTCAGTCTCTCTTGAGGTCACCTCCTCTCAGAGGCCTTTCAAGTTGCCTTGGCAACATTAGCTACTCATAATGTCAGGGTGGGACCCACAAAACCAAAGTTTACTTAATCACTTTCTTATTCAAGTTGCTCAGATTCTCATCAACGGAGATAATATAATTAAATTCTGGCAGGTTGGCTTCATGCCTGGGCTTGAGAGAAGCTTTGTCAGTCATAGGTCCATTTCCCTTCCCCTTTATGGAGGTGACGAGTTTGGAAAAGTCTAGACATACATGTGGTTCTGTTCTCTCATCTCTTCATGGCAGCAGGTTTTATAAAATGCCATGCTCAGCTTTGATTAGCGAAGCTCTTGCTATTGGAAGTGTGGTCCAGGCAGGGGACAGCAGCATGTTACAAATGCAAAATCATCAGCCCCACCCAGACCTACTAAACCTGAATCTGCATTTTAACAAGATCCCCTGATGTAAATGAATGCTAACATTTGGAAAGCAACCATCTAAACCATTGTGGAGAGCTTGGATGAGCCTAACCACACAGCTCCAGAAAGAGTAACCCAGGGTTAGACGAGCTGAAGTCCTGCTCAGTTAACTGTTCAACACTGTCCCAGCAGGCCCCCACAGTGCAGGAAGAAGGGCAACCCTCCTCATCCATCAGGGCCATCAGACAAATCATCCAATGCCGTGCCATTTGACTGACAGCCTTTGTGTGTCTGTTGGATGAGATAATGACCACCCAGCCAAAGCCTGCCATGTAGCACCTCAGACATCTGGTGAGCCCTGTGCTGTACTAACCTAGTGCATAGAGCTTGAACTCACCAAGTCATTAGAAGCCTAGAAGCCACATCATCGTTTTCATGACACACCTACGGAAACCACACAGCTGTTTGAAGCAGTATCAACTCATTTCAGAAAATCTAAATGAAGGCCCAAGAAAAGATAAAGGGGGAGCAAGGACCGGGAAGAAATGAAAAAAAAGGGGGGGGTCAACATGCAGGTAGGCAAGACTGCCTCTCCATTTTAAAAAGTAAAGCCTTCCTTTCCTTTTACATTGCAACTTCCTTTAATTTGCAGGATGTTTCTCCCATTTTCTCAATGGTTTTCCTAATTATCATCCAGCTCATAAGATGCTCACTCGCCCATGCACAGAAGCTCCATGGCATTGTGTGGGAGCAGGCACGGACCCTGCTGCTAACGTCGCCATGCTCTCTTCAGGCAACACCAGGGAGAAGGACCTGCTATTGTTCAGACATGCTAAGATTTCTCAATTTCTTTTAACTGCCCACCTCATAGGAAGCCCAAGAATAGAACTTGTTATTATGAAGCACACTCAGCCCACAGAAGAAAAGGGTGAAATATTAAGAAGCATTAACAACGTCATTGTAATAGGAGCAGGTTTGTGTGTTATTCTTTTTCATAACTTACCTGTTGCCATGAGCAGAGATCTGAGACTTGATGGACCATGGCACTCAACGGCAGGTAAGTCCTGGGCTTCTGGCACACACTACAAAGTACAGCTCTCACTCATAGAGCAACCACTGTGAGAGGGATGAACAGATATCCCGATTCATCCTAATGACTGACATCTACAAAAAGGGGAAATGCTATTTTACTGGTGACTAGACTGGTATAAGATTTAATGACTTCCTCTTTTACCATTATCATCATAATGACCATCATTGCTATGATGTACATGCATATTTTTCGAAGGCTGATTGTACAGATAGAATCTGCATCCTCAAGGACTTTATATTATGGAGATCTGAATTAAAAATTTCCCTTTATTACTAGACTAGATTGTACAAAATCTCCAAGAAAACAAATTATGATGTTTAAAGAGTAGCAAAATCTATTCTCTAGTAACACAATTCTTAACTGGGCCATTTTTTTGTTCATAAAATTACAAGTCCATCTACATTCGAAGAGACCAAATCTTTCCTTTCCCAGTCTTTGCTTCCCCTTTATTTTTTCTTGGCCCAACCTGAGTGATGTGTGCTCTCCTAGACCAATCCAACTGCAGCCACTGGGATGGAGTCACATCAAGAACGTGCCTGATAGAGACCCACTCCCACAAGAGTCATGGGGGTGGGGAGGGAGTGGAGAAGGGTGCAGATCCCAAGGTGAGGGAACTAGGAATACAACCTAACTAACCACACTTGGATGTCTGAGGGACACTCTGGCAAGGGCTAGATGGGCTTGGCCTTTTCCCTTTCCTTTCTTTCATGTTCAAACAATAAAACTTCGCTCTTCCCTCCTCCCTATTTCATCTTTCTTTCTCTATTTTTTATAATAGACTTTATCTTTTAGGGTAGTTTTAGGCTTATAGAAATATTAAGCAGAAAGTAGAGAGTTCCTACATATTTCTTACCCCCTCCCACCCCCCCTAGTTTCCCCTATTAGTAACAGCTTACATTCGTGTGATATACTTTTCATAATTGATGAACCAATATTAATTTATTATTAACTAAAGCCCATAGTCTAAATAAGGATACACTCACTGTATTATACAGTTGCAAGGGTTTTGACAAATGTATAATGTCATGTCTCTATCAATATTGAATGTTTTCACTGCCCTAAAAATCCCCCATGCTCCACCCATTCATCCTTTTTTCTCCCCAAATCCCTGTCAATCACTGATCTTTTTACTGTCTCTGTAGTTTTTCTTTTTCTAGAATATCATAGAGCTGGAAATATACAGCCTTTCCAGCCTGACTTCTTTTACTCAGCAATATGTATTTAAGGTTCTTCTGTGTCTTTTCATAGTGTGAGAGCTCATTACTTTTTATTGCTGAAAAAATATTATATTGTACCAAAGTATGTTTATCCATTCACCAATGAAGGACAGTACCATTTCTTTTTTACTTTTTTTTTTTTTTAATCTTTAGGACTACTTTTCTTTCACTTCTACTTCATGCCTTTAATGGGCGACTATTAACTTCTTGCCCCTTTATATTAACTGACACAACTATGATTCCTATATGAAAATGACAAGTCTTCGAGTGTATTTGGTTGGCGGTTTTGGTATTGGTGGTGGATCACCTGTTTACTTGGCAAGTGGGACTTGAATATGTACCTAAAGCCAGTAGATTGTTTTTAATCTACCGGCATGCCTGCACTTACAAAATGAATCACTCAGGAAGAAAGTGATTTCCTGGATATTCCAAAAAGTAGTGAGACTTAAACAACCAGAACTTGAAGTTAAGTATTTTCAAGAATGGGGTAAAAGCCTTGTCACCATGAAACGAAAATAAATGTAACAAAAACTAAAAAAGACATTGCTCGGCAACAGGGTAATGGTATTGGCCCTATTGGGCCCTATTTTGTTGGCACCAAGAATGTTTGAATAGAGTCAGATATGTCATATTCCGGCAATGTTGGAGGCAAATATGTAGTTTATTTATCTTCAAAATGTAAGGTCCCATCAAGAAATGTTAGAAATATTATTTTTTTATATAAACACCCTTCCCCCATCCACATGGATGTTTTGTGGGTTTAGGCTTCTATCAAACACATTCTTTATGTGAACTGACTGCCCTGGCTATAGTTGGGTTGGTAGAGGAGAGGATAAGAAATTCAAATTGAGTTGATCAGATACAAAAGAAAGATTCAGTCTCTTTGAGTGTGGCTAGATTTGGAAAATTAAACTTTCATGCTTTTGGGAGCCATCTTTTATGGCTTGCACACTGAATTCTCTGTAGAATGAGAACAATGACATAGATGGGTATGGGGGAGAAACATGACATATTCTTATCTCTTCTAACTCCTGTTTCCAAGCATTTTCTTAAAGTAGACATTATGGTATCTCATAAACACTTTTTATGGTAACTGCCTCCTTAATATCCACAGCTACCCCAAGCACCCACTGGAAATGAATAAATGATTATGACCTAAGAATATCATAATCCTATTCCCTGGGCACAGGTGATGGTGGATGGGGCACCAGGTAAAGCCAATGAGACAGAGGAAGATAACTACTGTGGGACTCAAGGAAAGAGGCTTCCTTACCCTCTGGAGTGGCTTCTGGTAGAGCATCCCACCCCAGATGAGGAGGATGTATTGAAGTCGGTTTATGTGCCATCCCCAATTCATGTATTTGCCTTGCTTTATAGACCAGTAGGGTCCTAGCGCAGTCTGCTGTTCCTGAGATTATGGCCTCAGGTCACTGTTGTTGCCCTTTTTATCACTAGGGATGAAGAAGTTATACATGCAGTGCCACCTGGCAAAGAGAGACTGCAGAGTCTATGCCTTGGGCCCATTGGTCCTATGGGGGCTGTGGCTTTCCAGACAGCCACTAGAATAAGCCTAGAGACAGAACTAGGATGGGAGGGGGATTAGATCACATAGGAATGACTCTAATCAGTGAAGATGGGAGCCAGGAAGGTGCTGGTGAATAAATTATTCTGTTTCTGCACCCACACACCTGGTCCTAAGATATGACAGCTTGTGCAAACTTTCTGAAGGCTCCACATTGTGCTTAGTCTCTGCCTTTATCCCTCTCCTGCTTCCGAAAATGTCACTCTAGTTCCTAATAAAGTGCTGACACATCAGTTTTTCTGGGTATCCAGGGTAAGACAAGAATGTAACCTCACGGATTGCTGGCAGTTCTCTTGTGATCCTGGGAACCAGTAATAAGGATGAAGCCAGTATTATGAAGAGCAAATAGAGCTGAAAGAAACTTGCTAACATCACTTACCAACCTGGAAGCCCTTCCTGCATCTGGACTTCTGGTTAGCTGAGTCAGGAAGAAGTCCATTATACACACCTAGTTTTCTGTGACTGGCAGCTAAATACATTGTAATTGATGACTTTATCTAGTTTCTAGGAGGACCCACCCCCCATCATAGCCTTATAAAAAATTTCTCTTTTGATCTTAATATAAATTGGTTTCTGGTACCTGCCATCAGATATATCTGCTCCCCTTTTGGTACCGATGAAATACTTTAGAGTCTCTTGTTGGAATTCTGGTCCTTTCACCACTGGAAAAAAAAAAAGAAAAATCAGTGAAAATGTATGGAGTGTATCTACAGCCATGCATAAAATACTGGTTATTTCAGTCTTTATTAAAAAGCAAACATATACATACAATGATTTTTTTTTAAACAATTCTGGAAGTTCTCCCAAATAAAAACCAAACAATAACCCCCAAATAAGAATAGTTTAAGAATTAATCTCTGCCAAGCCAGCTTTCCCCCAGATGATAGATTTGTTAGTTAATCATTCTGAAGCCAGGATTAGAGCACAGTCAACAGTTTAATAAACTATTCATTTCCTACAGTGCTGAGTAGTTTCATGGGCTTTTTACTCTTATGCCATAAACAGGACTATAAATTGTATTAGTAATTGTTTTTGAAAAGGATGTCAAGACTTCCTTTCCAAGATGGCGATTTGAGCCTGCACATTTAACTACACCCTTTCTTCCCAAATTCCTATGGAACTGACCAAAAACATTTCAGAATGTGATTTCAAAAAAAAAAAAAATAAAACCTTTATTCTGAAAATCAGTGAAAAGTGCTATCAACAGGCTAGTAACTGGGAAGAAATTAGCAAAATAGCAGAGACAGCAGCAGATACATGGAAGAAACCACCTAGCCCAAGATTTCACCAGGGCAAGGAAAAGCCCACCTGCATTTTTGCAAGAGTCTGGTGAAATCTTCTGGTGAAGCAAGGGTGAGGGGTAAGGCTGGACAGTGGCATATTTGGGGCCTGCAATGGAAGGTCTTTGCTGAAGCAGGCTCCCGATGGGGTTCACCCTGTCCCTTTCAGAAGGAGATGGTGGCCCAACTAACTTCAGGGCACTACAACAAACACAGGAAAAATAAAATAATAAAACAGGAAAAAGAAGAAAAGAACGACAGGGACTTGCAGCCACGCTGAGAGCCTGGCCTTCAGCAATTGCATTCGCTTCCCCAGGGCATTGTTAGAAACTGGAAAACACTTCCCAATCATTTGCCAGGGGCTGCTGAGCAATTTTCTTCAATCAGCAAGCAGTTTGAGCTTTGCTGATTATGAAAAGGCGTGCTAGACCTGAAGGTCTTCAAGCAGAAAGGGCTCCTTTGCTGTCCAAAGGTTAAGGTACTAGGACCTAAGGGACTGATTGAAGTTTATGGATTTTCCATTGATGAAACATTGACAATGATGTCAGGTGGTAAAATTATACCCCTCAGCTCCGAGAGTATTGTTTCTCATCCCAGACTCACTGCAGAAGTTGACAAGTAAATGGGTTTCTGGCGAACATGTATTCCATTTTTCAATCTGGACACTAAATTGATGTGTAGCAATAATGTGAAGGTAATTATAGGAGTCTGAAGAACTTTTGGTCTTGCAAAAGCCTAAATGTTTTAGAAAGCAGGCTGTTTCTTTTACTTCTGAATTGCTGTTAGATTGTTCAAGAGGAAAATGCATACCAAAGAACTGGATTCAATTCCATTCAAAAAATATGTATGTGCATTTTCTGTGAGGCAAAGTACGGAGCATCAGGTCACACTCATGCTGTTTTCCTTCTCATCATCTCCCTTCTCCCCTTGTTTAAACACCTCTTCATTAATTCCATAAAATCCACCAGAGAATTCTCTGCTGAGGGGGGTGGGGCAGCTAGCCTTTCTCACTTCAGTTGAAAACAGCTCTTCACAACAGATTATTAAGTTTTATTTCCCCCTTGCCAAAGGGATGAAGTTAAGGAATTATTCTCCTGAACTAAGATCTCTCAGCATCCCACATTGTCTTCATCCTTCATACTGTAGAGCAAAGTGAGAGCACCACTGGGGATACAGAGGCAGAGTAAAATAGGAATGCAGAGCTCAGACTGAGACCAGCAGCCCCATTAATTGTGTGACTCTCGGCAAATTATTTAACCTCTATCTTCCTCAACTTATCTACCTGTAAATGGGGACACGAGAGCCTACTTCAGACAGTTTTCATGAAAAATAATGAATTATTTCAAGTTCTTAATGAATATAAGATGACAAAAAAGACCTTGTTATTATCATTTCGGCATAATCTTATTATATACAAGAGGTTTTCTATGTCTTCCGTGAAATGATAACTGGTAATATATATAAATTCTGTAGTTTACATTGTGAGGGTGAGTTGGGGAGGAAATGCAGTACCAAATATAGAATCAACTCTCTGTATTCAGCAGGGGTCTGAGTTTCCCACGGAGATAAGGGGAGAGCGCTTGAGTAGATTTCAAGGAGTTAAGACAAAGGTATTCAAACTGGAGGATGGAACTGGTTGAACAAGTGCACAGGACCAACCCTAGACAATGGAAGGGTGCATGCCAGTTACAGCTTAGTTTTAGAACCTTTATCACCCTGAGCTCCAAGTGGCCCCAGGTCCTTTTCTTGTATCTTGAAAATTTTGGTGTCTACTATCATATCCTAAACTGGGTTAACTGCCGAGAGACTCATCATTCTAGAGGTACTGGAGAAGGCCCTTACCCTTACAAAGAAGGTCTCTATGTGGAAAGTTTTAGTCACAAAGAATGGATTTGTAGGAGATGGATGGGTAATAGGACAGGAAGAGCTATCAGAAGTTCAGGACCAGAGTAAGGCTGCTGGAGGCCCTAAGCACTGATAAGATTCTGACACCCATCATACCTGATATAATTCACACTAAAGGTTATGCAAAACCATAAAACATAAATGCAAAACCCACATGTTTGCTGAAACAGCAATAACTTAATTGTAGATTTCCTGATTTTAAAATTCTAGATGTGTTCATCAAAGCTGAATCAGTACAACTGTGATGAAAAAGGGCCACCCACTAAACCTGACAAGCTCAGAGGACAGCATGGCAGGCCTTACAAACTTAGAGACTAAAAGTAACCACACAGGGTGATCTTAACAAAAATTCCTAACAAAAACTAGGTCATGATGGGTAGTCATTTCCTAGGCCTATAGTTTCCTTGGCAAAGGTCAATTTTTACCTTAAGTGAGGCCATCTATTGTCTTTTTGCATCTAAGATAAAACACATTTGAAATGTCAGAGTAATCCCTTCCAGACCTCTCAAAGCATAGCCGCCAGCACCAGAGCCCGAGACCACAGAACCCTTCACTGTTACCTCGTTCCTCACATATCATCTCTGTGTGCTGCTGTAAATGTTATTAACTATTATGGACCCATTAATGTAAAAGAAGTATTATGCTCTATTTTGTTGTTTTATCCAATCTCAGGGATTTCCCTGCTTTGCTTCTCCCACCCTCTTACTCTACCACCAATGAATTTCACATAACCTTCCTTATGTCTTTTATTCCAATGTATAAAATAAGTTTCAAAACTGCCATTCTCCAGAGCATTTTCTCAATCGAGATTTTGCTTCCTGGCAATTGTAGTCAGTTTGGTTCTAATAAACTCATAAAAATTTTCTATAGGTTTGGACACTTCTTATGTTGACACAATCAATCTCTCTCTCTCTCTGGCCCTGCTTTCTGATGCCCTCAACATGTTTTTAGGCTGCCTCTGGACATTTGAGCACTGCCGTCTCTACATCCCTTGCCCACGGTAACCAGCCAGGTCATCTCCCCTAGCTCTCCAACGAAACTCCTCAGGAACCCTAAACAGGCTCTGCCACCAGAGCCATCTTACATCCGTCCCCATATCTGGTGGCTCTCTGTGACACTGACAGCACTCTGCAGATGAAGCCCAGCCCCGTGAAGTCTCGCCTCAGGGAGTGATGACAACTAACATTTTTCTTTTCAATGACCTGTCTATAGTATGTTCTCTATTGGTGAAAACAACAGAGTGAGTGGCCAGGAATTGCTTCCCTATCTTTTCGGGATTGAGCTAGTGCTTCTTCCCAAAGTGGGGGCTTAACCACCAAACCCCAGGTTCTCTAACAGGGATGGCCGATAGCACTGTGTGGTGGTAAAAGGCAGGAACACTGGAGGCAGAAACATCCGGGTTTGCCTCCTGTTTCAGGCCCTCCCTCGCTGTGTAAGACGACCTCACCTTGCTGAGCCTCAGTTTCCCCCTGTGAAAATGAGTATCAGGAGAGTATTTGTAAGGAGTCATTTCAGTGATGGGGGTTGTCACCATGCGTGACTCAGAACAAGCACTTAACAAATGGTAGCTTTTACTTATAACAAGACCAGGTCCTGCGACCAGTCTCAGAGATGAGACAGTGGCAGCTCTTCCCTTGCACTTGCCTCGTGAGTCTCATGTCCCTCAAGGTAAATTTTCTGGAGAAGCTGACTGGAGACCGACTTGCACTGTCAAAATTTATGAGACCTTAACCTAGATAGAAACATGGAGGGCCTGTAGAAAGCGCTCTCAAACCCTGTGTCATTGTGAAAGCCCTACAAAAAGCCCTACACAAAGAACCCTATGATCACAACAGGGCTCCGCGGTTGTAAACAGCCCCTCCCCTTAACTTTCTCTTTCCCTCTGTAAAAGGGCGCCCAGCTTCTTCTTGCTCCTCCTTCGTGCTGGTGGCTTTCCAGGTCTACATATATGAGATTACAATCCTTTTTTTTTTCTTTTCTTTTTTTTTTTTTTTTTTGCCAAATAAATCATTTTTTGGTGACAGAATTCCTAGTCAACTTTTGTTTTACAGTTAGCAGCACCATCAGAAAGGGTGGCCGACACTCAACTTTATCTACCCTTTCTACAACCTGTCATCAAGTCAGGGTTCCATTAGAAGGCACACGTGGTCTACAGATTAGGAGGAAACAGCCCTGCCTTTCCCCAAGCTCCTGGAGACCACCTTGCTTTCCAAGGCCTGGAAGAAATGAGATATTGACATCCTCAAGGCTCTCAAGTAGGATTTTAAAGCGGAATCCATGAATAGAAAAAATTACCTGAAAACTAAAAAATGCTAATTTGACTTTCTGAGAGTAAAAATAGTGCCTCTGGCAGTTTGAGGTCTTTGGCTTTTGTTTAAAAATTTTGTTTTTAAAGAAATTTTTTTAAAAAGTAATTTTTTAAAACTTTAGATTTCCTCAATAGTAAAGCATAAACATCACAGTCAAATGGTTGCTTAAGGAGTCTGCATAAATGGATTCTAGAACATTCTGTATCCCTCCTAGGGACTAGTCTGGTTCTCGCTTACCTGGTCCCTTGAGGTCAGAAACATTGCAGTTTTAAAGGTCCCTGTTCTTGGGCTTGCGACCTGTGCAGTCACAAGGGGCCCAGTGCTTAGAATTGGTCCTGCATTTGGTTTAATGTTCTACTATCAGATCACTAAATTCTTAATAATTTTCAAACAAAGAATCCTGAATTTTCATTTTGTAATGGGCTCTGCAAACTATGTAGTTTTCCTGTCCTCAGGACCTAGCTCATTTTCTGTTATATAAGAGATGTTTGTCATTAGAAGAAAATTATCAATTACATAACACACTCTCTAACTCTTCATTAGCATTACAGTCAAGCTACAGCCCAAAAAGCATTTGAAATCATCACACTATGTTAGATAATCTGCACAAAGCCAACATTAAGTCTAAAAATTATACCTGAAACTTAATTTGATACATGAAACACCAGCTACCAGTAGATTCTGCCCAGAAACAATTTACAAATCTTCCATTTTCCAGATAGTGACAACTTCTACTATTGAAAATCTCAAAGGAATAACAGGTCAAAGTGGTAGGTATAGACTGCTGCCAAGGTAATGACTAAAGTTATCAAGGTGATGCTATTAAATCCTGAGAAGTGAATATTCAGATCTCATTCAAATGAAGTTCTCAGGGGGAACTGCCCTTTATATAACAATTGATTTTTCTAAAGTGAATTACCAGTTATAGGATATTTACTCCAGTTTGTTGTCTGGGGACCAGGGGATGTGTCTGAACTACATTTAAAGAAAGAGAGCTGAAAAGTAGGGCAGCTTGCAGAATTGTAATTAGGAAGCTGATGATAAAATCATTAAAAGAAATAAAGCAGAATCCGGCAAAAAAAAAAAAATAACAAAAAACCCAAGAAGTGAAATCCCTAAAGAGAGAACATGGTGGGATTTGACACTGAGATAATGTGATATGTTGAACTTTATCTTCCATTCAAAATGATTCATTTTGCAAGGATACAATCAGTGTATATTAAATAAAACATTCTTGTTTGAACACAAGATGGTGATGAGGTGGGTGACTGTATTATCTTACGACAGTCAGGGGTAATCAAAAAAATATGTAACGTGCATCTCTGTATCTATCTATGGACCCTGATCACTGACACATCCCAACATCCTCTCTCAGGCCCAGCCAGCAGCTGAAAGGTTTCAGAGCAAAGGCAACAAGACTAGGGATGACTATAGCATAAGTATAACCAGCTGAACAGGAAAGGAAAAGATAGCGGTAAGACTTTAGATTTTAATACCTGATTCAAGAATCATTTTGGATTACAATGCATGCTGTGGTCACGAGACCTACATAAAGGGTTGCAGCCAGGGGAATATTTGATTGTGCTACACGAGAAGTATGGAGTACGTAACTCTTGAATGAGTCTTTTCTTGGAAGGATTTAACTTGGAGGCTCTTTCCAGCCTCCCAGCCAAAGCCAAAGCATAAAATTTACTTCTCAGCTAGAGTATAAACACAGTATAAAAGAGTATAAAAGAAAAGAAGTATAAAAGAAAAGAAGAAATATATACGTTGTGGAGCTCGAACAATTACAGGTAGACAGAGTTCTCTGTAATTGGTGTTAAAGCCTTAGAGCAAAGAAATTACATGTAGACAGAAAGAAAAAAATATGGGAAAGACTAGAATCAGATAATGAAGAGGAAGAAAGAAAAGCATGCAGGCCAGACAAAAGCTGAGACAGCTGTTGAAGCCATCGTTTGCTTCGGGTTCTCACCAAGTCCATAGTGAAGACATAGTTAGAGTGAATATCAGAACCATATTATTTTATTTTTAGTTTGTTGCTGATACTTAGATTAACAGTTGAACAAACTGCAAGTGGTTCTCAGTCCAGTATAGACAACAAAATAAAACTTAATATTTGACATTTGTGTCCTAAAGTTCCTTGGTCCCCCTACCACAGGCAAATTTACACTGGCCAACTTTTGCTCTGGGCCCCACCTGCTCCCAGGTAGTTTACTACCTCCCACCCCAATCCACTCCATCCTTCCTGTATTCATCTAAACTAAGGAGCTGCCAAAGGCCCACTCCCAAATTCCTTTGCTTTTTAAGCAGTGGGGTAGGACACTTCTTTGTCTTCTATCTAGGTTGTGTTCAGGAAAAAGGCCACAACTTTCAAAGTAAAATAAGCCATTTAAGGTGCTTTTCTATAAATCAATAGAGAAGTCTCACTCTAAAAGAAATCCCACTCTTCTCCTGGACTGACAGTTTAAATAACAGGTGGCTCTTTAAAAATGATTTTTCCCCCACTACTTTACAAATAGCTATGTTACTCCAAATTCTTCTAATATTTTTAAATAGTGGCATATAATTTGGTACTGTAGATATGACACTTTTACAATACAATGCTCTGTTGTTCAATGTTTTAACATTGTCAATATTTTGCTATTATAATAGTGCTAAAAATAGATTTCTATGAATATACTTTCATGTATATATGATTTCCTTATATAAAGAAAATAGAATCATATAAAATTATAAAATTAAAGCAAATAATTCTGTTTTTTGTATGTATTTTAAAAGATTTGCAGGAAGCATTACAAATGCCATTAAAGGTCTAAGTTATTGCTCCATTAGCCACTCATTGACTAAGAAAAAAAGTTTATAGTATTAGAATTGTCATTTTCATAAAAATAAGTAAATTATCAAAGAATTGATAGTCATAACTAGGATCTATGGCTTGAGGTTTTAAAAAAATAAGAAAAATTAAAATTTGGAAAAAGAAATTTCATTTGGTTTTCATGAGTAATAAATCATTCCAAATTAATTCATTCTTTTTGTTGGTACCTATGGCTGACATCAGCCACAACGTAACTGTGATTTGACATATTTTATAGAGTTGGATGGAATAATGAAAAAACTTTTAAAAACAAAGGCTTTGAAAGGGTTTTATTATCAAAAATCTTCAGTAAAGCTGAGTTCCATTTATTTGCATTAAGCCAAAATTATTTTGAAGTACTATGAGCCGACATTGCAAGTATATACTGGCAAATACCTTAGTTTGAAAACATACTTTCCCCACTGCTCTCCTCTACTGTACTTTTTGCTCCAATAAGGTTGGTCAGATTAAGCTTACAACATGTTTAATATCAGAAGAAATATGCAAATACTTTCTTTTAAAGATATTTAATGTTACAGATAGAAGACTTTCACTGCCAGCAATTATAAAGTAGGATATATCAGACTAATCCTATGCTTAAGATCAACCTACTCTTTTAGTAAATTTAAATATATAATACAGAATATTTACTAAAATTGACTACTTGCTAGGATATAATGCAAGTCCCAACAAATTTCAAAGGACTGAAAATTTTTTTCTGATCTTAGCAGAATTAAGCTAGGAATCAGTCACAAAAATATCACTAAAAAATTCTTCAATATTTGAAAATTAAGCAACAAAATTCTAAATATTTCATTGATCTAAATAAGAAATCACAATGGAAATTAGAAAATGTTTTAAACTAAATGTTAATGAGAACATTAACATTTAGTAGCAAAATGTTATTATGAGTTTTGCTATTTATCAAAACCCCTGCCTCCGGTTAAAGCATATTTTCACTAGCTTTTGCTGTATAACAAACCATCCCAAATCTTAATAGATTAAAAACCATCACCATTTTATTTATATCACGATTCTATGGTTTGGCTGGGTTGTTCTTTTGTTCTGGCTTGGCTGATATTGTTGGACTCTCTTCTATCTATGATCAGGTAAAGGTTGCAGAAGATGGCCTTGTTCACATGTCTGACAGTTAGGCTTTCAGCCAAGATGCTTTAGTTCTTCTCCATGTGAACTTCTAGCTTCTAGTTTACTCTCATTCACATGGTATTCTCATTTCCAAGCACAATGAGAGAAGACAAGCTACGATGATTAAAAGCTTTCTAAATCTGTTTTATATCTGCTAACTTCCATTGACTAAAGCAAATCACAGGGCCAACCCTAGGCTCAAGGCTGGAGATCTTTCTTGATAACAAAAACTGCAAAATTTTATTAAAATAGGTAATGCAGCCAGAAATAGGAAAGATTTGTGGTCATTTTTGCAATCTAGCACACATTTTATGTAGTACTCAGAGGGAAATTTATATCTTTAAATACATTTATTAGATAATGAGAAAGATTTGTATTCAAGAAGCTAGAAAAGGGACAAATTAAACCCAAAGAAAAAATAAAGGTGATAATAGTGTAAAAAATCAATGATACAGAAAGCAAATATACAATAGAGAAATTCAAGAAAGCCAAAAGTTGGTGCCTTAAAAATATTGATAAAATTGATCAATTTTGTTCAGCAAGAAAAATGAGAGAAAACACAAATCATTAATAAAAGAAATAAAATAGGGGACATTACTACAGATCACACAGATGATACAAAGATGACAGTATTTATAAACAATTGTTCACCAACACATTTAGAAATTTAGGTAAAATGGAATTCATTGGGAAATGTAACTTATTAAAATAAACAACAAAGTAAGTAAATGAAAAGTAAATAAAAAGATATGCCAGTTTTGGGATTGCACTACTAAATACTATAAAATTATCAATTTTCCTAAATTAATCTTTAGGTTCAATAAATTCCCAATCGAAAATCACAGAAGGCTTTGTGGACATTGACAAGTGGACTCTAAAATTTTAAATGGAAACACAAAGGGCCAAGAATAGCAAGAGATAACATTAGAAATAGAAAAATAGCAAGTTAGAGGACATAAGCTACCAAACATCTAAGTGTTACAAAGGTACAGTTATTTAAAAAAAAGAAAAAAGTATGGTATTGGTGCAAGGATAGGAAAAAAGGTGAAAAAATAGAGCCAGAAGTAGATTTATACATACATAAGAATCGTTTTTACAATAAAGATGCCACAGCACTGTAGTAAAGAACTTTTTCAGTGATGCTTGATCAATGATATATCCATACAGAAAGAGATGAACCTTGATTCCTACCACACACCACACACAAAAATCAATTCTAGATGGATTATAGATCTAGATGTGAAGGGTAAAATATTAAAGCATCTAGAAAGTAACAAGGTGACCTTGGCAGTAGAAACTGGAACAGCACCCATATTTAAATATCTGAATGAGATGCATCTGATATATCTGATCGGCTCTATACAGTCTTCTCCATTTATTCTAGCTCACTTGGATTAAGCTCTTTTCTGAACTTCTATTTCTCTCTCTTAAATTACTATCACATAGTTTAGCATTCACATTGTGAATGGCAGAACTTTTGTTGTATGTGCTGGTCTTGCAAACTTTTTCATGGCAGAGCTCATCATTCTCCACTCCAATTTTTAATAGTGTTTTTGTTAGTGCTAGGCCCTCGATTAATAACTGAAAACTTCAGGTGGTCACAAATTTCTATGAACCTCTGCTCTGCTTTCTCTACAACATGGTGCTTGAGTCCTCCACTTACCTGAATACTCAGAAAGTCTCACCTAAGTATCCTTTGAAAGCAAAGCACTATTCCAGGCATCATGCAGGTTGCTAATTGTGTAGGTCTCATCCTGTGCTCTACAAAAGTTTATAATCTCTTCAGAGAGACATGAGACAACATATTTTGTATTTCAGGATATTATGAAATGAGTGTCATGGAAATGGCCATAATATTCATTCAGAGAGAAGAAGGGATTGTTTCTGCCTGGGCTAATCAGGAAAGGCATTTGACTTGGTGGCATCTTAGTTGGGTACTAAAGATTATAATAGGGTATTCCAGGCAGAGTGAAATCTAATGAAGTTTTTGAATTGATGTATTATTTTCTTAGATAATTGTCTGAATAGATTTCTCCAGGAAATTAGACTTTCTATAACCACAGAAGAGTGCTTGTTGAGGCTATGAAGCAGGTACTTCTGGAAGAACAGAAAAATGGTTGCTTCTGTGTGAATTTTATGGCTTTTAAATCTAAGCCATCAGAGTATTATATTAGCAGAAGCTCTTACCTTTCATATACACCCATGTCTCTTTTCTGCTGGTCCCCTCCAGCTCAGGGGAAGAAGCTACTGTAACATGTCTGTTTTGGTTGTTTGTATTGCCTTTTACCACTTTTATGAAATTGAATAAAGAAATTGCATTATGTTTTTCAAAGAGTTGAAAGAAGTCAGAACAACGAGAAGTCCAGACTGGCTTTAAGATTCATGCCAGAGATTAGCGTGAATTCAGGAACAGATGGGAGGGCCCTGAATTCCTTGGTGTTAGTATATAGCAGAGTGCCTGGGTTGCAAACTCAAATGCCTACAGGGAGCATGGAGGTAAAAGAAGTGGGTGGGTAGGCTAAATGTAAAAATAGCAATAGCACAAATGTGATGAGAAATGTCAACTAACACTTGGGTTGTATTAAAGCAAATTCTCAGGCCCTACCCCAACCTACCAAATCAGGAACTCTGGGGTGGTGCCTAGCAATCTCCAGATGGTTCTGATGGATAGTAATGTCTGGGAAGTATTGCAATAAGAAAAGTGAAGACAGAGGCAAACTGCTGTGCTCGCACCCCACATAAAGGGCAGACATTTCTCAGCTCTATTTGATTTTTGCCTTGTAGGGTATGGAACCTATGTTGCCCAACCTTCCGGTTTTGTAAAGAGAGATCATAAATCTGAATTTTAATGTGACATCCCCTGATTTTTTAAACACTGGCCATCATTAATAAATGAAAACTCTGGTGGCCAAATATAATCATGGCCAACATTTTACTATGGGCCCTTAGTTTGCAATCTCTAGCAAGGGATTAAAAGCATATGCTCTAGATTCAAACAGTTATAAGTTCAAATTCTAGTTCTTCTTCTTATGTGGGTAACTCTAGGTGAAATAACTTCCAATTCTTAACTTCCTCTTGTGTAAAATGGGCATAATAATAATACCTGCTTCATAGGGTCCTTGTGAAGGTGGAGTGAAGGAATCCACACAATGCACTTACTCAAGGGCCTGGCACATAGCAAATACTAAAAAAAAAAAAAAAAAAAAAAAAAAAAAAAAAAGGCATCTTTAGAATTGCTCTGCTCAAGCACAGGATGTGCTGGATCTGTAAGGGAAAGGAAGGCATCTGAGCCAGGAGAGTAGGGAAGTCTTTGGCTTCTTTAGGCTAAGCTGAGTGGTCCTATGCAATGTCCAGGTTGTGTGCCAGTCTCACGCAGGAACCAAGGACTGCTAATAGTAAGAAGAGGATGAGTTTGATGGGTGTGACCCTGTAGGAGAAGGTTCTCATAATCTCCAATATCATTCTGAGCAATCTGCTCATATATAGCCAGAACTCAGACTGGACTGGCAGTAACGAACCTGGAAAGTCTTAAATTCCCAGGAGCCTAAGCAAGCAGGTTATGTTCAAAGCTTAAATGTGAGAACGGCCAGGTAGACTGTGGCAGAAGCTCAGACCCACCCATCAGCCAGTATGTCTGAGCATGTGGGGAAAGGAGAAGTTGAAACCAGAAAAAAAGTGGCGTGGACTGGAAGCTAAGTTGGCACCCAGGGCTTATGCTAGGTAGAGCAGATACCAGGTCTGTGGGCAGCCACGATTAATTGCAGGCCCCACATCTGGAGGCACTGAGACAACTGATATACTTCTGTTCTTAATCTAGACCAGCTCAGCTCTTAGGCACGAATGAGTGTGGAGGTGGACGGCATTAGAGGCTCCTGATCTGAGTGGCTGGGAAAGGTGAAGCTTGACAGATGCTGATATAGCATCTCATTGTCTTAGGAGGCAAGATGTCACAGTGCAAATTAAAAGGGTTGATTTTGGGTCAGGGTGTAGGATGCTGTGGATGAGGAGTCTGGGCAAAAGGAAAACTATTGCACTTATTGGCCAGAGATGACAGAATCTTAGCAATTAGACAACTCCTCTCAATTATACTCATGACAGACATCTTCAATTGATTGAAATATTCTCTCTGCTAATCTCAGATAAGACATCAAAATATTTTCAGAACTCCATTCTATCTAGATAGCTACTCTAATAGAAGCAAACTGGCATGTAAAGGTCTGTGTGTCAATTGCTACAAGGTGATGACAATGAAGGTGAAAGGGAGGGGTTTGTAAAACATTGTGAAATATAATCAATAGGAGCCAGGGCCTACATTTTTGATGGGGCAGGAGGTGGGAGCAAGATGGGGCAAGGACGAGGAAATCCAGATCAAAGATCACAGTAAGATTTCAAGCCTTAGAAATGGGAGAATGTTTGGTGCCATTAAGAAAAGCACCATCCCTCAAGGAATCCTGCAAAATGAGAAGGTTAGTGGAGAAAAGACGATGATTTCACCTTTTGAGGTCCTGGCAGTACATGAAGGTAGAGGTTCAATCAAGTATTTGACATGCCAGACTCTCCTCAAACAATAACAGCTTTTTATACTTGGTATCTCACTGTATGGTACTTTGGGAAGATACAAAGAATGCATTGGATACTTGGTTCTTAAGAAGTTAAAGAGATAATGGAAGCATAGGGACAACCACATGTGTCTACTAAAGACATGTAGAACCAAAACAAATTAAACAAAAACCACACACATATCTAAGGAAGGGGATGAGTGATTGGAGAAATGAGGCAAGGCATGGGAGCTGAAGGTAGAGCTCAAGGAAGTGCTGAGCACGCACATACTACTGGGCCTGGAATATGAACTGAATTATTCTGTGTATGTGGGTTGTTGTCCAAAAAGGACACCCTCATGGCATGACAATAAAAAAAAAAAATCATTGATGCCATGGTTATATATTTATTTACTAAGTCTCGACTTATTTAGGCATTATGCTAGTGGTCAAAAACCCTTTGCTCTTAAGGAACCCACAGACTTTTGAGAGAGATGTACCAAGTTATTACAATATAGCACGAGATGTGCTGAGATACAAATATGCACAGAGAGATCCAGAAGCATGTAGCAGAGTCCAACACAGCCTGAGAGGGACAGGGCAGGTGCCCTACAGAGGATGAAGTTGGAGCTGCACTGAAAGCAAACTAGAAAGGACTGATTCATTTATCCATCATTGTCCATTCATATGCCAAGTTTCCAGGGTTCCCAGGCAGCACCCAGCTGGAGCAGAGAAGTGTGTGGGTGTGGAGTACGACTCAAGGTGGGCTCTTTAATGCAATTCCTCAAGCTTGCTCCTGGAACCAGGCCAGAGGGATTTGAATCACCTTTTATTTATTTAGTCACTCATTCATTCATTCATTTATTTTTTGTTGTTGTTGTTTTTGAGGGAAGCATAACAGCATTTGTAGCTAAACTATTATAATTTTTATATGCTGGCTGGCTTCCAGAATAAGCTGACTAAATAAACCACCACCTTTCAGAGCAAGCACTCCAAGGAATCCTTTCCATATACTGATATTCCTAAAAGTCTTCTCTACCAGGAAAATGAAAGTCGATTTCAGTCAGTTGTTAAGACTGGGCTTTTGTTGTTGTTGTTTAACACTGTTGGTCTTCCATCTTTTTTAAATTAAATTTTTAAAAATAATTTAATTTTTAATTGTGGCAAAAAAATGTGTGGACAAAAAAGGGGCCACATACTAAGCCTAACAAACTCGGGGGAGGCCCACATGTCAGGCCTTACAAACCGAGAGACCAAACAGAGTAGGCTGAACAGAACAATTCCTAACTAAAAGCAGGTCATGGTAGGTAGTAATGTTCTAGGTCTGTAGTGCCTTGACAAAGGTCAATCTTTAACTTTGAAATTGTCTATTGTCTTTGTGCATCTAAGATAACATACCTTTGAAATGTCAAAGTAATCTTCTTTTCCAGACCCTTCAAAGGCAAAACTGCCAACACCAGGGTGTGAAACCACATTATCTTTTTGCCCACATACCACCCCTATGTGCTGTAAAGGTTAACTGTCCTGTACCCACCATTGTAAAAGTACACGTCCCTCCGTTTTACTTTTTATCCAATCTGATTTTCCTGCTTTACTTTCTCCTGCCTCCCTAATCTACCAGCAATGGATTTCATGTAACCCTCCTTATGTCTCCTCCTTTGATTCTAATGTATAAAATACGCTGCAAAACTGCCATTGTCCAGAGTTTCTTCTCCATCCACTGAGATTTTGCTTCCTGGCAACTGTCAATTTAGCTCAAATAAAGTCATAAGATTTTTTCTTAGATTGGATGTTTTTTCATTGACGTATGTAACAAAGTTTAGTGTCTGAAACCATTTTTATCTGTATGGTTCAGTAATGTTCAGTACATTCACACTGTTGGGTAACCGATCTCCAAAACTTTTTCATCTTGCAAAACTGAAACTTTGTACCCATTAAACCAACAACTCCCCATCTCCTCCTCCCCGAGCCCCTGGCAGCCACCATTCTACTTTCTGTTTCTATGAATTTTACTACTCTAGGTACCTGGTTTAAGTGGAATCATAAAGCATTTGTCTTTTGTGTTAGGCTCATTTAACTCAGTATAATGTCTTCATCTATGTCTTCATCATAAGGTTCATCCATGTTGTAACGTGTGTCAGAATTTCCTTTCTTTTTAGGGCTGAATGATATTCCCCTATATGTATAAACCACGTTTGTTTACCTCATAGCTGCACATTTGGGTTGCTTCTACCTCTTGGCTATGGTCAATAATGTTACCATGAACATGAATGTGCAAACATCTCTTCAAAATCTTGCTTTCAATTTCTTTTGGATATGCTCTCAGGAGTAAAATCGTTGGACTATATGGTAATTCCATTTTTAATTTTGAAAAATTGCCATACTGTTTTCCACATCAGCTGCATCATTTTAGATTTAGGTGTCCCATTTTTCAACTGATATCAGTCAGGTTTGGATGGACCCCTGAGCTCCCAGACCCCCTTTACCTCCTGACCAGGGTAAGGCCCTCTCCTTCCTCCAGCCCTTTATGGAGGAGACAACTATCCTCATATGTGGACAGAGAAGAACAGGACACCATCGGTGGGTGGGGTAGCCATCTTGCAGAGAAATTGAATCATAATGTGAGGTCCAAACATAGGATGAATTCACCCACCCAGCACCATTTCTTTCACCTGATGAACTGATCTCTGCTTTTGCTGGAGAACAGTCCATCCATGTGTCTGAGAACCTTGCTCTATTTGAGAGTGTGTTTCGGCTGAGGTGATACCCTTAGCATCTCAGGACACCATGAGCTTTGTTTTCCAGTGGGATTTATAAGAAATATATATTTGGTCAAATGATCAAAAATGTATTTCTCATAGAAATATTTGGTCTCTGTCCATAGTTCCTGGCTCACAGCTCCTAAAACCCTTGGAATTTCCTAAGGGAGGAGAGCAAAATAAGATGTCTTTTGTTATGTTAATAAGGAAACTTCTGTAAATTGCCTAAGGATGGTGGCTGGTTGCCTATAAACAGAAGATTAGGACTTTAAGCCCCACCTACCCACTCCCTCCTCCTCCCCCCAACCTCCAGGGGAGGGCTCTATATACTATAACTCATAGTAACTAAAATTCATAGAGTGGCTTTCTACTCAGGAATGTGGAGGCCCTAACATGGGTATGAGGTGGAGGTAAGTCTCTTCCAGTGCTGATTCAAGAGCTTCTATTTGTACCAAGTGTGGTTTCCACGTTTAAAGGCGTGTATTTTTCCATTTAATCTGGCTCTTGAAATGTACTGGAATCATCTATTCTAGTACTGGAGGAAAAGCTGTTTGTGCTAGATTTTTCAAGAAACCACATGTAAGTCTCCAGCATGGAGCCCTCCTAAGGGAATGTTAGTGTAATTTTCACATGACTTTTGCCTGGTGATTGGACTTTAGAGCCTATGCCCAATGTTTGATGCAATTCTGCTGAAATCGGCTGTGTGACTGTGAATGTTAACATTCAGTCTTTTGAAGTTCGGTTTATGCAACTGTATAGAGAGTTGGACCAGTTGGTCTCAGATGTCTCGTTAATGTTCAGTAATTCCACCTGAGTAGGAGGAGCTGTAGGAAATACCTTTTACAGAGAAACTTCAAAAGAGCTTCTGCCCTTTCTTGCTTTAATTCCCTCCCTGCCATATACCTTCTAGACAAGCAAGCGGAAGGAGGCCCAAATGAAAACATGCACTAAATAGCTTCAAATGTGGTGTCAAGGGGGTCCTCCAGCATGTTTGCTCCTGAGGCAGAAACACTGTTGGATAACTCATTCTTCGCATTAGAAAAAGTCTTCTTAATATTATCTTGACTTGCCTCCTTGTACATTCCACCTATTAATTTAAATCCTCTCCACTAGGATTATATGGAACAAGTCTACTTGCTTGATTTGCATCTTGGTGTGGTAAGTGTTTTGGTGTGGTGTGGTGCGATGTGGGTACATGCACACATGAACATATAGGAACATATGGGGTTCCTATAGTTTGTGGTCTATTGTGGGGTGAGTCTCAATGCCCTGGTATGTTTTATGACACCAGGAAGACCAGTATTATGAGAGAGGCCAATGTAATTTATTGAACTATGATTTATGAAAATGATTTATAGGTTAAATGGAAGCACAGAGGTGGTTAACAAAGGCAAATTGTCACTCACATATTTCTGTTACACTGAGTTGTAACCAAGAGTACATTTACTGTAAGAGTCAATTTTCTCCATGGTAGAAAAATTTCCCCCTAACTTTCTTTCTCTCTCTCCTCTCTTTCCCTGTCTCTTTCTTCCTGTTTCCAGGTCTGGCTTTGGCGCAACACTAGTTTTGGCTCTACTATCAACTAGCTGTGGGACCCTATGCAAGTTTCTTAACTCCTTTATTCCGTGGTTTTTCTATTAGTGGAATCAGAATGTCTCCCCAGAGATGCCCACATGCTAACACCCCTCAAATGTGGTGAAGGGACATTAAGGTTGCAGATGGAATTCAGATTGCTAATCAGTTAACCTTAAAATGGTAAGATTATCTTAGATTATCCATACAAGCCAAATGTAATAACAAAGGAAGAGGAAGGAAGAAAAGGTCAGAGTGATGTGAGATGATGAAAACTCAACCCAGACTTTGCTGGCTTTGAAGATGGTTGAAGCGGGCATGAGCCAAGGAAAGTGAGTGGCCTCTAGAAGCTAGAAAGACAACAAAAAGATTCTTTCTTACAACCTTCAGAAAGGACTGCAGCCTTTCAGACACCTTGATTTAAGCCCAGTGAAGCCCGGACTTCTGCAGAACTATAAGACAATAAGTTTGTATTATTTTAAGCTACAAATTTGCTAATTTGGCAATTTGCTACAGCAGCAACAGAAAACTAATACACTATCTATAAAATCCATGATAATGCAAGTAACACACACTGCCTAATACTTACTGAGTACTCAGTATAGACATGCTAAATGATGTTTAAACCTCCTCTTAACTTTCCTCACCTTCTTCCAAAGCCAAGGGTGGTGGTACACTGGTGGCTCCATTGCAAATCCCACTGTGAAGGAGCGAACCGGCAACAATTCTCCCAGAGCCAGTTGACAGCAGGAGAAATCACAATCCTTTCAAATCCACTTGGCGAGGGCTGACTGTCTGCCAGTTTTCTAAAGGGATTTTCACTTTTAAATTAAAGTGATAGATCTACCTGTCTGCATCTTTATGACTGTGGGAGCATATTCTAGCCAAAGAGCCAACTTAGCTTTTCCTACGTATTCAACCCTATTTTAATGTGTATATTATAAAAAGAAGCCACGGATATCTCAGCTTTAAAGCAACGGCCTGTCTCTAAACTGTTTAAACCATACTTGAGAAGAACAGCTCATATCATGGACATGTTCATTTAAGAGATGGTATTTCCGGCAGGGTAGAGAATAGATCCAACATTTTCTGGGAAACTGCTCTTGGCCCTTTGCCTAACCACCAGGCTCCCCACTCCTCCCCACCTTTTGCAGTTACCCCAATATTCCAAGAAATTGCTCAATTCTAAGGACTTTCAAAACCTTAAATCAAAGTCTGGTTCCATATGCCTTAGGTATAAGCAACAAAAGGGCAAAGTCCTTAGAGGAGAACTTGTCTTCTATGAGTTATGCGAAAAAATGTTAATTCAACATTTATGGTAGAGACTTTACATGCTTACAAGTCAGAAAAGCTTTATTTATGGTCTGCACAGCTGTCGTAAGGTACTTGCCTCCCTCTGATTGAAGATTATAATGTAGGCCATTGACCTCAATGCCATGCCAGCCCTTATTTGGACTCCTCTAATCCCAATTTCATCTCACCATTTGAATTTGTTGTCTTTGGCATAGAAAATTAAAAAAGAGAAAGAGAACCATTGTTGATTGCACATTCAAATAAATACAGCATTCATATGGACGGGGTGTGGTGGCAGATGCAAATTAAGAAGACTGGCTTGGTGATATGTTGAGGGTAGCAAGGGAAGGGCTGCTGGCTGATCTCTGTGGGTTTTTTTTTGTTTGTTTTGGATGGGTCAAATGTTTCAATTCCTTTCATGCTGTCGGTACAAGCACGTGCTTGTTTATGCAAGATCAGCATTTCAGAGAATGGGATGATTTTTATACTTTAGCTTTATTTTTTCAGTAAGAAGTAGTCTCAAGATTATTTGATTCTTCCCTCTTCAGCAGCCTATTCAGAGTGCTGAAGGAATCACCAGGGACTCCTCATCTCAGTCCCCAGTCGGTCAAACCTTTATTTGCTTACTAGGCTCTTATTATCTGGACCCCACAGAGATGGTGGGGCAGAGCCAACTAGGATGAGCCAGGGAAGTAGACAGCAAAAGTGAGGAAAGATTTTGGAAATGAGCCATACCTGGAAGGAATATGGAAATGGGATGTAATTGTACAGAAAAGAGAAGGGCTTTTGTGAAGAAGGTCTAATTACAGAGTCGAGGGAGAACAGTGTTCAGTTGTATTGTCTGAATGACAGAGCATGTTCATTCCTTCCTCCAAGGGACTCAACCCAAAGAGAAGGACTTGAGCAGCAGGAGGATGGATGGAGTTGAGACAAATAATCTACTGACCATAAGGATTGCGAAGGATGGTTTCATTTCTTTCTCCAGATAATGCATATGTATTTTAGATGGGCAGCTTTTTTTTTTCTGTTCTGACATAATGCAATTCAAACTAGATAAGAAGAATAAATTAGAATCTCTTAATAAGTCTTCGAAACTTTTCAGTCAGAAGCCTGGATTCCAGAAGTTTAACCTTTAAAAATATGTATTTTTTTTTTTTTTTAGCTAAAGGAAAGTAAGATGTTTTACCAACACAACATGCTGAAATGGTTTATTACCTTCATTTTGAGAAAAAGGATTAGTATTCTTTTATCCTTCTACATAAAGGCAGAATAAAACTTTTTAAAAGTTTTCTACGCATATGATTTCCTATCATTGACTCTGGATTTGACCTCTGAAAGAGAAAACCTAAAAAATAACATATTTGAAAATTGCCATTCCTGAACTTTTCTTGGTTATTGTCACTTCTATTTGCTTTTACAAAGAATAAATAATATTTGAGGCAATCTTAACAATAACCATTTCCTCTTTACCAAGGCAAACCACAATACCTGAGTGACAAAATTGATATTGTTCATTTTGATCATGTTACTGACTACAGAAGGATGGAGGGGTGCATTCTGAGATGGCAGAAAGGCTGCTAAAAATTAGGGTGGTCAGAAAAATGCTGTCTGTACTGTAAGATAATTTAAGGAGTTTGTTTTGAAAAGTGGCTGCACTTAAAAATCAAGGCTTCAAAATCGAGTCTTCAAAATCAAGTCCACATTTACTTATTAAGTCCCTATTGTGTATACAGCCTATATAGCTGCTGATTTCAGAATGTTCATACCATTGCAAGGTAGGATTCAATCTCCCTTCGTTCTCCACACTCCAACTGCAGTGTTACAACACTATATAGCTTTGCCTCCCTGCCATGAAATTTGGAATGCAGTGGCCCTTTGCTTCCAAAATAAACATGAGTCTAGTTTCCCAGCATTTCCCGTCTTTTCCAGGTTCATTCCAGGAGCTTGGTTTTAAACAAGATTAAACATGCACACAGCAGAAATCAAACTGGGTACTATGGAAATGTTGAAAGACTGAACTTAAATCTTAGCTCCTCAAGACAGTCTAGATTCATCCCACAACAAATGTTCCTCACAGCTGCTGCTCTTCTGTTAAATAGGAGAGAAAAGAAGAAATATGTCATTAGTCGCCTGTTAAAACTATTCCAAACTGAGAGCCCAATAGGTAGTACGGTCAATATGTAGTGTGTTTTTGTTTTGTTTTATTTTGTTTTATTTGACTGCAACTTCTGCCCATTGGGGACGTCCTAGTTTTAAATGAAGAGATAAACAACTTCACTTATTAAAAACTTGATTTAGTTCCTCCTTTGACATTTCTATAGCAGAATTAGGACTGGAATCAATCTCTTTCTCTGACCTGAATTCTCCATTAAGTTTCCATGTATTATTGTCAACTGTGATAAGGGAGATTCACTTTTAAATCTAACAGGACCTTTTTGTCATCTTTAAGGATAAGACTGATTTAAGAGAGAAGACAACCAGGCAATGCACACTTGGGAAATTATTATTACCCTCAAAGTCCTGGTTGCTTAAGCCAGTGAAAGGTAACCGATGTTCTGATCTCAATTCGAAATACACAGGAACACATTAGATGGAAAACACCTCAGAGATTAGCTAATGTTAGCCTCTTCATTTATTATAAATGAGGAAGCTGAGTCCCAGCAAGAATCACATTTTTCTAGTGGGAAGGGTTACTTTTGCTTCCCTCCATGTGACTTAAATAGCTCAAAAAGTCTTGCACACAGACGTGCCCAGGTAGGAATTCCATGAATATCATGGCTACCAGCATTGGGCACAGAGCCAGAGACACGGTGGTCACTATTGAACTCAGGAGGTCAGAATAAGGGGAATTTTGGCATAGATTGATGCAGGAGGGTGACAGAGTCACAAAGCCAGAATTCACTGCTCCCTTATGGGCTAATTTTAACGACCCTGTCAAGAATGGCCCATGATTTTGAAACAAGCATAGATGGAGAAGTTTCCCCATTTAAAAATGTTCCCAGGCATTGGTGATGGCTTATCGTTGGTTTCTAGATGAATTTCCTAAGCAAAGACATTTGGTTTGCCTATGTGTGTGAGCCAATGTGAGTGTTTCTCTGCCACCGGTCATATTCACTACTATTGTGGGAGCTGAGATTCCAGCCTAGTTAGGATTTACAATAGGCTGAGGAGAAACATGAAGTAGTAGTCACAGGATAGCCTGTGACTGAGTTAGAAGAAAGCCACTGGGCAGTGAGAAGAAGGGTCTTGCCACTCAACGTGTCCTCTCCAGACCAGCAGCATCAGTCTCTCTGGGAGCTTGTTAGGAAAGCAGAACCTACACTTCACAAGATCTTCAGGTAATTCTCATGTACATTAAACTTGGAGAGATGGTGTCTTGTCCCACTCACAGAGCTTCTGATTTAATTGGTCTCGGTTTATGGCCTGGACAAGGAGACTTAAAAGCTCCTCAGGTGATTCTAAAGTGCAACCATGGCTGAGAACTACTCTAGAGCTCTGAGATGTGGCCATGAGCTCTGGATAAAAAATGGCACTGGATACATGCTCTTGACCCACTAAAGTGTAGTTTATTTTTGTTGTTGTTCATTTTCCATGCAGAAATCTGCATAGAAGTTTAGAGAAAGGACTTTTATAAAAGAAAATAATGGAGAGAAGGCAAACCCAAGGAGAGTGGGGGAAAAGGGAGGGAAAGATCACTATAGCTCATACTAATTGGGATTAAATGAATTAATATATACAAAGCACTTAGAACAGTACCTAACATTTAATCAGGGCTTTACAAATATATTATTCTTACTATTATTGTTGTTCATGGAGGATGTGGACTTGAATAGAGAGAAAGGATACTACAATAGCTACCTTTCACTTAGTGTCTCTTAAGTGCCTGGTCCTATATATTCATTATCTCATCTAATCCTCATAACAACATTTTCAAGAAAGTATTATTACCCCATTTGGCAGGTGAAGAAACTGAGGCTTAGAGTCATTTTAATTTGTTCAGACTACTATAACAGAATACTATGGACTGAGTGGCTTAAACAACAAACTCTCACAGTTCTGGAAACTGGAATGTCCAAGGTCAAGGTGCAGGTGGATTCAGTTCCTGCAGAGCCCTCTTCCTACCTTCTTGCTATATCATCACATGGTGGAGAGAGAGAACTCTGTTCTTTCCTGTTTTTAAGAGCACTAACCCATTATGAAGGTCCCACCCTCAGGACCTCATCTAAACTTAATTACCTCGCAAGGGCCCTACCGCCAAACACCATCAGATTGGGGATTAAGGCTTCAACATGTGAATGTTGGAAGGACACACACATGCAATGTTCATTCCATAACAAGAGATGAAGAATACTACCCAAGGTCAGAGTTCAAATCCAGATCTACTTGACTCTAAAGCACCACTTAACTTCAACAGGCATGAGAATAATTGTACACCTATGGGATGCAGAAGTTGGAGGTAGACAAGTAGAGGTTGAGAAAACTGGGAGGAGAAATAGGAATGACCTTGATAAAATCCGAATGATGTCAATTTACCAGGTTCTATTCACTCTGTTTCCAGACCCTCACTCAGACTGCTGCCCAAAGGGCAGTTATAAAATCTTGCCTTTGGAACAAAGAGAAACTTGATCATTCCACCAAAACTCATCTCTGTATTCAAGAGAGACAACTTGCCCCTGGCTTAGCACACCAGGGCCAGGTTCCAGCTAATGAACTCCACAGCATATTACAAAGACGGTGGAAAGGCTAAGAATTAAAAAGGAGTGAATGCCAAGCCCAACACACTTCATTACCAAACTGTTAGAATTAGAAGAAGGGGTATATCAGATTGGCTAAGAAAACACCAGCAACCACTTGCGCCGTAGAGTTGCAAAAGGATTCGCAGCAATGGAGTCTGATAAGATGTGGCCGCTGTGGATTTGTGAGGACAGGCCTGGCTTGAAAGAACACGTTGGATTTGTTTCGGTTTTTTTTTTTTTTTTTTTTACAGGAATTACTGTTATAGGAGACAAAAGAAAAAAGTAAGCCTAGGATTATATTTACCTAAAAATTCAAAAAGCATTTGATAAGGTTGCACATCAAAGTCAACTGCCCCAGGTAAGAAATCATGGTAGAGGGTATAACAGCTTAATGTGAAGCTAAAATGCTTCTCAAACAGGAAACAAGAGGGAAAGGAAAGGGAGGGGAAGGGAGGGAAGGGGAGGAGATAAAAAGAAATGGTAACAACATCTTTAGTTGGAAAGGGGTTACCTGTGGGGCTAGTATGATCTCATTTACATAATTTAATCAGGAGACAAAGACTTTGGTGATTCTTCATTATTACTTTTTTTCAGGTGGAAAAGAAATTAAACCAGACTATTAACAGCCTAGCAGAGTAAAAATCTACCCTCAAGCCCTCTCCACTCCAAACGTCCCTACAGTAACTATTTATGGGATGCCTCTGCTGTGCCAGGCACTGTTTTAGGCACTTGGAGTAATCAATGATCAAAGACACAAAAATTTCTGCCCTCCCGGAGTTCGTATTATAGTGGACACACAATAACCTATATACACGGTGCTATTTAATCGTGCATAAATATCTAAGTCATAAATGTAACTGAACCCCAGGAAAGTTGCTGTGGTCCAGCTAAATATAATCAAAAGGAAATAGTTGAACAAACTCCAGTGATTTGTTAGAAATGTCTGCTACTCCACCAGAGGCTACATGGTAAGCCTTCTGGAATTCCTTCATTTCCAGGTTCAGATTAAGTGGTACTTAAAAGTATTCATGTCTTGATGTAAGTGTATTCCTGCACCTTTGCCTCAGCAGAACTTGAAGGTCCTTGAAGGCACAAACCACATCTCTGTTGTTCCCCATATCTCTGCCTGGCTCATGGGAGACAGTGGATTCTCAATCCTGTATATGTCTTTGATTTAGTCACCGCTTTCCACAAACTAGAGTTAGTTAGTTATTATGACTTTCTGAAATCCATTTGTATCACATTGTAAAACAGCAAGTCTGCTCACAGTGGTCTTGTCTCTGAAACTGTCAGGTTTATCTATATTACCTTGTAATTTTCTTGTGGTTACTTCTGAAGACTGTGAACTTTCTATGACAGGGTATGTGCATCAAAAGGTCATCTGCTATGGGAAGCACGTTACAGTCAGGACTGGTGACCTTGCTCAGATTTCAAGTGTAAGAAAGACTTCTTAAAATCATTCTTCTGTGTCTCACGTGTCATATCTTTTGTATCATCAGAGGAGAGGATTAGAGCTCATGTCTTATAACTCGGTTGTCAATGTTCCTTCCTTCACATCACACTGCTTTCAGAGTTGGCAACATTCTCTTTACATTCCTTGCTAGATCAGAGTGCATTGCTTAGTCACTTCTTTATAAACTTAACTTTCTCCTCCCCTTACGAATCTTTTTTTAATCTCATATTGGCAAGCCACCTTCTGCCCTCAGCTCCCAGGTCTTAGAATCCAATAGATATGGTTTCCATAGACTCTCCTGTACTGGCCTTTGAGATCAGAAACAACCATGGCCCTGGACCTTTCTGTTCATGGAATCATGGACTGCTGGGCCTGGTGAGGCCCTCAGAAGTCATCATGCCAAATGCTCCCATTTTACAGGGGTAGAAATTGAGTACAAGGGCGCTCTCAATTACACTGGGCTCATGGCTCACAGCCTGTGTCCTTTCCACTTTACAAGGTCATCTTCTACAACCCCAGCCTTAGCTCAAAATTCCCCAGATCACATTCTCTGTGCTCCTGACTCTCTGCTGGCCATGACAGGAGTAAAGTACTCAGGGAAAATTCTAACTGGTGCATTGTCACTCTGAGGTAACAGTGTCCCAGTGAAATGAGCTACTTCGCAGCTGAATGTTGGGATATAATATGAACAGTGAGAAGTATGGGTTATGAGGCAGATAGAAAAGACACTCTGGGTTGAGTGTTTCCTCTGGGCCATGGTCACACCCTCAGAACTTATAGAGGATGGATAGTGGCCCCTGAACCAGAGGTTCCCGGGCTCTTACTAAGTGTAGAGAAAGTATGATACCCTGAGAAAGGGTGGCGAGCTCAGGAGCCCAGGAGCCCAGCTCTAATTTTGCCACAAATTTTCTGTGAGCTTTAGATATGTTTGTCAATCTTTCTAGAACTACTTTCCTGGACTGGTTAATCCTAGGGCCTCTTCCAGTTTTAAGATGTTATGATTTTTGATGAAATTAGACTGAGATCTTGTTCGGGATTTACAAACTCAGATATTTAGTTGGCCAGTAAGTTAACCTAAAGGAATAAATTAGGATGTTTGTAAATGAAGCACTTAATTTGCCATTAAACATGCAGGATGACTATTCTTCCTTCTACAATAAATTGTGTTGGTCCAATGTTGCCAGGTCCTCTGAATTTTATCAAGAAAAGCCCCAAGTTCAAACTTATATGTGAAAAAGTCTTGATATTTAATGTTGGCACTTCAAATCTTTATGAAAACAACAGAACTTGTGGGGTCACCAAACATCTGCCCCGAGGCTGTGCGCAGCACTGATTGGCCGCTAAGAGACCACTATGTAACTAGGATAGTCTGGAGTGCTGTGGCCAAGGTATGCTGGCAGGTACTTGGAAGTATTATAAAGAAAGTCTATGTGCACCTTGGAAGAACATTTCTGTGAAGGAACAAAGAATGACTGTGCCCTGGTTTTCCCTGCAGAGGCTGGGTACTCCTGGGAGGGTGCGGAGATCTGGAGTTCCCAAGCTGGGTGGTCCAAAGAGCTCAGACCAGCCGGGCTCTGCCATGTGCCCCCAAGGCTCTGGGTGCCCACAGTTCAGGGAACGCCTATTGTCAGATTACAACTCTGCTTCGAGGAATGCGAAAGTGCGTAGGGGTTCTCACTTTACAACCAGAGAAAGGAAGACGACGCCATTCCCTCACCGCTTTGTAGGGGAAAACTTGGCAACGGCCCAATAGTAAAACCCCAAATGTGAAACCGAGGCCGAGAAAAAAGGCTGTTCAGAAAGACAGAAAGACACAAGGGGGTGGGGCCCACGGATAATTAAGGCAACAAGGAACAAGCCCAATAATCATCATCACCACCACAACTACTGTTTGTTGACCTCTGGCTCTGAGTAAGAAGCACTTTATAAGCAGGATCTCATTTAATTCCTATAGCAACTTGGCGAAGACTAAGTAACTTGCCCGAGGTCACCCAGTAAGTGAAGAGCCCAGATGCGAAATCAACTGTGCTTGATTTCAAGCTCAAGTCAAGAGCTGATGACCAGTGTAATTTTAAGGGACAGTAATGGGCCAGGTACAATGGCCTGGTCTCTCACTGAAGGAAGCAGGCTGCATGTTTCCATGAGAAAATTCGTTTTCTTTTTTCCACAGAAGAGACCCACATAGCTTCAATTTTTCTCCTTGGCCTAGCTGAGACTGCACTTTTCCTAAAACTCCCACAGTACTGTTGTCTCAAGGAAGTAACATCTAGTGAAACTTTTTAAAACCCAATTTTCATGCCTATTTCCTCAGACCTACAAAGCGGCATTTTATTATGTATGTAGCTAGTCACATGATTCCAATCATAATAAAAGAGCCATGGACCATACAATGACCTGATTTTTATGAAAAGCTTTTGTTGATACAGCAAGTGATTTTATTTTCCTATTAACAATGAAAATGGAAGGCTCCTTTAGCAGCTTGCTGTGTGGACGACCACCAGCTTGGTCCCACTCAACAGCCATACTGTTCAGAGAAAAGAGTGCCAGAAACAACTACAAATGAACCCAGTGGACTGGCCTGGCACCTCATGGCACATTAAGTTATTTGACTTTGTCCAGGTCACAAATCTGTGCCATGGAATCAATGTTCCTGTTAATCAGAAAAGGCATAAAGGGTTACAAGTTCCATTTGAGACAATGGTTAAGGGACAAAGGAAGAAAAAAGCTTTGAGAGGGAAGAAGGGAATAGGGACACATCTGTAAAGACAGCTTAGCCACAGAAGGCAGTGAAATAACACAGCAAGTCTTTCAGCCCCACGGTTAATCGCCAGTGTTCTGTCTTTGTTCAAATATGGACCCTGGAATCTGAGAACTTATCCACAATCAGAACACCTTTATCTTGAGTTGGGATGGACTTATGCTAAGAGGCCTGGACTTAGCTGATCCATTAGGAGAAACACTCTCACCATAGTCAATGCTGCAAAAGCAGGGCAGCGCCTAGCGACCACTTAGGATGGGTCTAGGCTGCTTGGCACTGGAGCTGGAAGGAAAAAGAGTTACAAAAGCATTATATCTGATCCCTGCTCTCAAGGAGTTTGTACTCAGGGAAGAAACATGAGACAGCCAGAGAGGCCTGAAGATATGGACCAAAGAATATAAAACAGTAAATGCTGCCAGAAGAAGAGAGATGGGAGTGGCCTGAGGAGCTCCACAGCACTATTGACTAAAGAATTAAAAAGTTTTCAAATTCTTTGCCTGTTTCCCCAGGCATATGATGAGGCATTAAAGTATGTGTAGAAGGAGGCTCTACATATAAAATATTGCTTTTTTATTGTGAATTAGAAGCCAGCAGTTAGTTATTAGTTTGTTGTTGCTTATATTCATACTGGTTATTTGGAGTGAAGAATGAAAGCGTGGGCTCCAGACAATGCATGATTTTGGGGGGCTTCCACCCTGCGTTATATTTTTTAAAGACTTTATTTTTAAAGTCTTTCAATATAAATTTTGCTTTACTAGATAAAAGTTAAATATCATTCTTTATATAGATCGTATAACCCAGGAATTGTCAATCCCTACGCCTCCATGAGAATGAGCCATAGGGGTAGAGGCAAGTAGGAGAATAGGTGGGGATCCTAGGATCCTGGAGGGGAGGACAGGCTCTGGCCAAAGTGGCATTCACTGCTCAGCAATATCATTACTGCTGTGTGGAGATATGCCCAGTGTAACCAGCATCTTTGCTTTTCCAGAAGTCTAAATGGTAGTTTGTGAAATTTACTAATGCTGAAGTCATTATTTAGTGTACACACACAGACACACAGACACACCTCACACCAAGGCAAAACCAAACAAAACCCACATCTGGATCATTTCCATGGATTGCTCGTTTAGAATCCCTGACTTAGAGTAATCTGTTAATTTCACAGATGGTGAACTAGGAACCATATAGGCAACATTACTTGTCCAAGGTCATACAACTAGCTAAAGAGCCAGGACTTAGTTTTCCTGACTATTAAATCCTAGTTTCTTTCACTATACCATACCAACTTACAAAAAATAAGTCTTAGAGGTTATAGAAAGATTCAAACTACAGAAGGCCTCAGAAGGAACTCTTTCATTCCCTAGTACCCCTCAGTTTTAATGACAAACCATCATTGTGGAAAGCCTGGAAGCTCCATGTAGCTATATCTCAAGTCTTTCTCAGGAGAGTGTTCCTTTAGGACTTGTCTCTACAAGTGCATGAGCAATTGGAACCATCTACAAAGAAAGGCAAACTACAGGGCCCCGACTTAGCTCACTGGGAAGTTTCAAAAGAAAAATCTTCAGTGCTTAGGCTACAGAGAGCATTCTCATGCTCACAGTCCCAGGACCAGCAAAATCTTCCTAGTTTATAGTCTGGAGTGGGGATCAGCAATGGACAGTAAGTCCTAGTTTCATTTCCTACCAAAAACAGACAAAGCCTCTCCAAGAAATTCATCCTTTGAAGGCTGATAAAAATAGAATTGCAATTTATACTTTCGTCCACTCCCACTATCTTCAGGCTTTTAAAGTGTATTTTCCATCATAATGCTTGATTTAGATGGATTCCCGGGGTGCTGCATCACTGCTGATGACATTAATGGTCTTGGGCTCCCTGAATTTTGATTGATTGCTCTAATCTGTGAAACTATTTCAGGACATAGATTTATTACTATTAAGTCTATAAAATGGTGTCAGGGTCAAAGCAAGCTGATGATGTGTGTTGTGATGCAAACATGGCCAAGGGGTGGATGCCACCATCTAATAGACACAAATGGCAGCAGCGAACAGTGTTTCATCTTCCACTTGAGACCTGCCTCTAGGCGCTCTCCAAGAGGTGTAGATTTAGGCTCCAAATTTAGGCTCCAAATGCAGTGGGCAGGGAGGTCGGAGTGGGGATAGAAGGCAAAATGTGAACTATTAATTAATCTCCTAAATTGTTTAATTTCTTAAAGAGGTTTTGACAGAATTTTTATATTAGTTTATTTAGAACTGGCTAAATATTTCCTCCATTTTCTTCCTTTGACTTCCAGATAACATCTAGCTTTTCTAGCTCAAACCTGTTGTTTTTGGAGTCTGAAAGAAATATTGATGCTACCCTATTCATTTTCCATCAAAGAGAAAGGAAAAGGCTAAGCAGAGAATTATATTTCTAGCCATGTTATCCTTTCTTCCTCCCCGCCCCACCACCCCCCTTCAGAACTCTTGTCTCCAGTACTAAGAGCAAGGAAATGGATCTTATATTGGGCTGGGCTCCGGAAAGATATTCTCAGGATTGCCATTTCAACTCCTTTTTGGAAAGGAGGGGAGTATTCAATAAAATAATAATCCACACTGTTTGTTTATACATGGGATATAGAAAGCTGAAAAGAGCTTCACTCTTAAAAAAGCCAGACTTGCATATTCACGACTTTGTACAATTGTATCAGAGAGCTGAGGTCACAGGGCAAACAACTAACTAAAACTAACTCAATCTAAGGAAGACAGATGACTGCAAATAGAGATGGGATGTGAGCACTTCCTTTCCTAAGGCCAATGCAGCTGCACATCCTAGTAAGAAGGATTTAGATAAATTACTAGTAAATCCACTGGCAGTGACCAAAAGTGGGGGAATAATACAGTATAGCATCCCGGGGAGTCAAAGGTATAATGGGAATTTGTGCAGGTACTTCTCCACCGACCTCAGAGAGTGCTCACAGAAAAGACTGGTGAGAATCATGGGAAAGATGAAGGAGGAGAAGGGCAGCCACTGTGAGAAAGGCTTGGAGCTTTGCCCAGATCTTCCCCTGCATCTCCTCTGTAGAACGAAAGCTTTAAACTGTTTTGGGGGAGGCGGAGGCAACGAACACTGACTGGCAGTCCACTGCAACTGAGGTGAGTAAAAACCTTCTTGCCTCTGGGATAAAGAGCAACACTATGTAACGATAAAGGTGTTAGTTATCCAAAAAGACAACAGTCTTAAATTGGAATGCACCTAACACCAGAGCATCAAAAATATTTGATTCAGGAACAGAAATGAAAAGAGAAATTGACCATTATATGTGGAGACTTAAGCATTCTTTTCTCAGTTATTAATTCAAAATAGGCAGAAAATCAGTAAGAATAAATAAGACCTGAAAAACACTATCAACCAACTTGACCTCATGACATCTGGAGAATATTCCACTTAACAGCAGCAAAATACACTTTCTTCTCAAGTACATATAGATCATTCACCAAGATAGGCAATACTCTGGGCCATAAAACAAACCATAACAAATTTAAAAGACCAGAAAATTATACGAATTATATTCTCTGACTGTAACAGAATTAAAACAGAGATAAATAACAGAAAGGTATCTGGAAAATCCACACATACTTAGAAATTAAGCAATGTACTTCTAAATTACCCAGGGCTCCAAGAAATTCTCAAGGGAAATTAAAAATATTTTAACAAAATAGAAATAAAAACAAAACATATCAAAATTTATGGGACACAGGTAAAGTAGTACTTAGAGAGAAACAGCACTAAATGCTTATGTTAGAAAAGGAGAAAGTTTTCAAATTGATTATTAAAGCTTCCACTTGAGGAAACTAGAAAAAGAAGAGCAAATTAAACCCAAAACAGAAAGATAGCAGGAAATAATTAAAAGCAGAAATCAATGAAATTTGAAATAGAAAAACAATAGGAGTGCTTCCCCTACTTTAGCATTTACTGTGTTATACAGATTCTATAATTCTAAAATACTTTGAATTCAGAGCTAACATTTCCTTCGTGTGGCTGATAGATTCCTGTTGAGATTGATCTTCCGCTGTGGTCTTGCAGGGAGGAAGAGTTTGGAGGTCAATGCCTGGGGCTGGCAGTGCCCTCAGTTAGCCAACAGTGCAGGTCTTACTCAAGAAAGCGAAAGATGACCTCTTCAACAATCCGAAACAATACCTCCTGTCCTCAGGGAGCTGCCAGTCAATCATGGGAGATAGGCAAACAATATCGTGATGACACTACAATGTGCTCTGACGGATGTCAGCACAGATTCTGCGGGACCCGAGGGAGCATGTCAGTTGAACTAGAAACAGTGCCAGTTAAGTTCTGAGACTGAGAATGCATTAACGTGAAAAAGTAGAAGAATCCACACAAAACAACTACAATTATTTTCATATGTAATATAATCAGGACAGTTTAAGGGAACAAAACATAATGAACTGAAAAATATTTTAATTTATATCAAATTCCTGCTCCAAATTACGTAAGCAGGATATTACATTATTCACTTAAGCTACTGCTAGAGTTCTACATCTTAGAATTTTGTGAATGCTGACTTTTTAGCAACTAATTCAAATCTATTTAAATTTTCCTCTTTCTTTTTCTTTCTTTCAGTAATAGTGTAAGAAAGAGACAGGTATAAATAATAAGAGTTAGCTATTTCTAAGGAAGGAGGCTATGGAGGACATAAGGACTCAGAAGGCAAGTTAAGGTGATAATTCATCACGTTCCAGTAAATTGATGAATATACACCTGCATAATAGCATATACATATCAGCAACCAAAGACATTATGCATCCCTACTAAAATTCAGTGCAAAAAGACACCTAAAATGCCTGAAAAGTATGTTGTTAGGCAATGCGTGTGTGTGCGCGCGCGCGTGTGTGTATGTATATATGCATGCATGCATGCACGCGCGCGCACACACACACCTCAAACTAGATCCTGAGACACTAAATGACTTTAAATGTCTGTATATACAAAATTCTTGATATAATTATATTTAGACTTACGTCGATGTTCAAAGCTTTGCAGAGAAATCAAAAAGTCAGTTTTTGTAATAACCATATAAGTGGGAAGTGTGTGTGTGTGTGTCTGGAAAGGCTTCCTCAGGCAGATGGTTTGCCCCCAATTAAATTGAGGGACAGTGATGGGAGATGAGACTCAGGGAAGACAAAAACCTCCCTGGGGCTGGAACAGGTATTTGTTCTGTCTTAACAAAAGCCAAGGACTGAAAGTGCACTCTGAAAAAATTATTTCAAGAACTCCTGAGAAGAGAATATTGAAGAGTAGGGAGCTCAGGGGAGGAAGAGGCTGGTTAGAACCTTTAATGTTGGAGCACAGGCTATAGTTCAAAAAGGGAAGTCAAATGCCTTCTAGAGATGACGAGGCACCTACTCCATCACACCACCACACAAACATACTCTAAGAGTTTTGGGTTTGTTTTAAATAAGTTTTATTCTTGTCCCTTGAAAAGTGTGTTGCCCTCTGGTGAGCACCTAACTTCCAGGTCGAGTGGCTTTTCTCCTGAAGCCTCTTAAAGGCAAAACTTAGGCCCACACTGGCTAGCCTCAAAAGACAAAATAGAGAACTCAACAAAGGAATCTAATCCAAAGTAGGTGTGTGTTTTTCAAGAGTCAAAAGTATTGTCTCAACCTTCGGTTTTGTCTATAGAGTTCTATCTCCCAATCTTTTTACATCATTTCCAATGGTAGTGACCAGATGTTCGCATTTTTAAAAACCACCTCCTATGATTATGCTCTTTAGTCCCATGAGAACCATTGAAAGTTCTCAAAGGACAACAACCATATTTTTCTCTATTCAACTAACATTTATTGAGCATCTAAAAAGGGCCAAAAACTGTTAGTAGTTGGCCATAGGACAGTGAATAAGAGGGACAAGTCCCTGCGCTCATGATAATTTTATGGGGAGAGTCAGACACTATACAAACAATTAGAGTTAAATATTTACAACTGATTTAACAACTGCAAAGAAACGAACACACTTCTATATTCCAAGCCCCTGACCCAGTAAAATATATATGCATAATAAATATTTGTTGATTATCTGCTATTCTACAGGTTATTTGCTTTGGCACTAAATACCTGAGTATATTCTGGTAATAGTTACTAGGCAAGAGAAAGATGATCAGATAATTTTGGGGAACTTTGGTTTAGACAAAGTCAAACAGGCTTCCTTAATGAAGGATTTCTCCAGATTTTAACATGCTAATGAGCACTGCGGGTCTCCAAAACAGCCCTCTGCTGTGAGCAGGCTGTCACAGGCACTTCTCTGTCGCATCTCTGGGAACCTGATCTTCTGCGGGGAACTCTTGGAAACACTTTTCTGAGTGGAGTTTCAATCCCTCCATCTGAAGAAGGAAAGTGTCCTTTTCCGTTACCAACACCTAGGCCCTGGAGAGTCTGGTGCTCACCTGGGTTTTCTCTGGTAACACAACACTACCCCTTGCCCAGGGAACACTCTCTATGCCACCCAGGTAAGGAGAACAAGGAGAGCAGCATAGCCATGTGATTGCTTACCTGGTGACAATGAAAGGGCCTCAATGCATTCAAGATCTGTGTGCAGAAATAAGCATTGCAATCTGAGTGTCTAGTGACTTTGCTTGGCACCACCTGGAGTTCAAGGTCAGGGCAAGGGCACAGACTCTATGTCTTGATGCCCTTCTGTCAGAGCTTTTAGCTACCAGCATACCTGGTCATAGGAAAAGAAAGTGTTCTCTGCACACACCCCATTAAACTTGGCAGCAAAAGCTGATCCCAGGAATTATCCACACTAAAAATAGACTCACTGTTCCCATTTAGGGTTGTATAGGACATACTTATACTGAAAAATTATTTGTTGTTTATCTGAAAATCAAATCTAACTGCATGTCCTGTATCGTAATTTGCTAAATCTGACAGCCCTACTTCGGTGTCAGCCTGGTGTGCCTACTGTGAGTTCTGCCCATGGTGCTGGGCTTTGAACGCGAGGGGCTGCGGAGGCCACCATGCAGGTGCCATCCTGGCCAAGCCAGTAGAAACCCAGGCCAGCTGCTCTGCAGATGTGCAGGACAAACCTTGCCAGGAGGCACTCCTGCTGCTGCCCTACTTGGCCAGGGTCCACTGCTGGTGAGCACGTCAATTCCACACTTCTCATTGCAAAACCAGGAAAAAGATGAATTCTGTCAGCAGTTTTCTGTGGTACAGAAGAGACTAGAGCAGTGATTCTTAACCAGGGGCTATTTGGCAGGGTCTGGAGACAGTTTGGTTATCACAGCTGGGGACAGGAGGCAGCGTTACTGGCACCTAGTGGGTGGCGGCCAGGATAAACATCCTACAATGCACAGGACAGCCCACACATACAGGAATTATCCAGTCCAACCTGTCAATAGTGCCGAGGTTCAGAAACCCTGGACTAAAGGAAGCTTAATCACAGTCCAGAAGCAAAGCCAACCCTGGGCAAATCTGTGAAGAGGAGAAGTTTTAGTCTTTTATTCCTTTCAACAACCCGTCCTTACCCCTCATCCCTGAGAATCCAGTGCCCCTACATGGCTCTTGGTTCCTTTAGTTGAAGGAAAACAACACATGCCTACCTCGCCCCAATTTTTATTATAATATTAATGGCCTAATATGCTAAGTTTTTAAAACATATTCCTGCTCAAAAGATGGTGTGGCAGACATCGCTAAATCCCTACTTGAGATCTCCCCTTCTTCCTTACTAAAAGAACTTTCGACTTTGTCCAAGGAAGTAATCTGCCCAGTTAAAAATACGGACCCTCTCATACTTTCTCTGAGTCGTTGGTGGATATGAGATAAAGAGGGAGTCTCCTGGGGTAGGTTTCAGGAAGGATATTGCTTGCCTAATAAAAATGGACTTTTTATCTTTCTCCTCTCGTCACATGGAATGCAGACATCGTGGGTAGCAGAGCGGCAGCAGCCATCTTATGAATGTGAAGACAAATGGCAGACACGTAAGGAGCTTGAGTGAGATCCTAAAAGGGGCATGAGTGCTGGGCATTTCCTCGAGCTGGTGAATCATCCTGCACTACTCATCTCTGAACTTCTTGTTACGTGAGAAAAAAGCAACTTGGTTAAAACGCTCGTTGGGTTTCAATTAAGTGCAACCCAACACAGTCTTAACAGATACAAAGGCCTAGAAGGAAAAATGTTTAAGCCGCATATGGAATCTACTGGGGAGATGCCGGGAACCTTTGAGTTCCTGAGGAGTGACGGTGTGAGGCACAGGGGGCCTTCCCACTCTCCTTCACTCATACAATGTGGGCTCCCCTAGTTCTGACCCATGGAACAGATTAGAAAAGAACTTGGTTATTAATGGTGGCAGTCAATGCCAAAAATAGTGGATAAAAGTTCAAGGAGATAAATGATTACAGGAAGAGCACCGGGAGTCCCCCAGGAGGCCCAGGGCAAATAACAATTGACCAGCCTTCATTAGGACCATCTCTCTTCACGCACAAGACCAGGGACGATGCTTTCGATAGTGCTTGCTTTTGAGGGAGTAGGGTCAGCTTAGCTCCAAAGAGAGGGTCCTGGGTCTTTCAAATTGACACAAAGCATTTACTATCTTTTCAGATACACTCCAGGGTTGGGTAGGGGTTATAAAAAGGCCATTCTCAATATTCATGGCCTTTTGTAGAGAGAAAAAAGATCAAAGGCCACTCCTACATTATGGACTTAATCAGACAAATGGCTCCTCACCCCAAATTCATATGCCCTACCTCCAGGCTTTGTCGGTGTGTCACGAACAGGAGTGGGTTGAGCCAGTGAGAAGAGTGTGGGCACTTGCAGTGGGGTGATCTTCCCACGGGCAGTAGCCCTGAAGCTGCCCTGAGTTAGATGTGACCTCGGCTGCATTCCCCTGATCTCCCCGGGCTTTACGCTCCCTCGTCTGCACGTATGGTGTCAAACGTACTGCCTACCTCCTAAGGCTCTTATGAGAATTGAAGAAATAGTCCCAAAAAGGGCAGGGCACTGTTCTGGGCTGGGTGTACAGTGAGCACTCCTTGAATGTTAATTTGAATTATATTAGTATTAGCCCTATTAGAGTTTCATGGTGCAGCAAAAAGAGGTAAGAGGATTTCTCCTCCCTCCTGTATCATCCTGAGGGCAGCATTGAGAATTGACGCTGTATTATTTTATTGTCTGATTGTCTTACTGAGTGATCTATAGAGAACAGCTAACAATTCATCCTACTCTCAAGGAGCTAGAAAGTCATATGCAAAAGGCAATGAAGCAATTACATCCTTCCGGGACAGGAGAGGGTGCTGCTCTGTCCTGTCAGGTTTGAGATGCCCACTGCCCCACCTCTCGGGCCGCATGATACTGGCTAGACCCAAGCCCTGGAAGGGCCCTGAGGGCTCGGAGTCACAGGAGAAGCCAACAGTGGTTCCAGGGGGAGGAGGCAGACAGTGGAAGAATGAAAAGGTTGGCAGCAAGGAGGAGATGGGAGGCCCTGTGCCTCCCAGGTTTTAGGGTCTCCCTCAGATGCAGTCAGACGGCACAGTCAAGTAGAATTCCCCAGATTATTCCTGCCAAACGGGACGTATATAAGTTGGATGACACAGTGCACATAAACCATTAACAGGATTCCCAACAAAGCGACAATGATACAATATTCCCTTGTTTGAAGCCCTACCTGAATTATGTCTTTGTGTAATATAATCTGTGCAAACTGCCTCTGGGCTGGAAGCCACTGTAAGCAGGCTGGTCTCACCTCAGGTTTTTATCTAAAAGTCTTACCTAAGAAACACAATAGCCCAACTTTATCCGACTCATTTCTTTTAAAGGTGTATGCTATGGGGGAAGGGAAATGGGTAAGTGAACCAAACTATGACTCAAAAGTAAACTTCTCACTTGTAAAATTTGTAAAGGACTAAAGATATGGGCATAAAATGCAACACTTGAAGTTGCGTGTGGAGGGTAATTTAACCCAATGCTGCCACACAGTTACCCACTGTGTAGTATTTGGGCAGGACATTTGTCATACTGGCAAGCCCGAGGGTAAACTGTAAATAGGTTCCAAGACATTTGCTCCTCCCAGAGGAGAAGAGGTTTCTCCCGAGGTGGGCATATTTGGCTTGCCTGCACACCAATCTCCAAGGATCCTCAAGCACTCTGTAAACATGACCTCATTGTTGCAGCAAGCACACTGCCCGGAAGTGGTAAAGAGTGATGGGAAAGAGACAGCAAGGGCTCTATCTTATTCCCTGATCAGAGAGTGACCTCAGGTCCCCTCACAGCCTGACGAGAAGCCTGTTGGGATATTTCAGCACCTCCTTCACTGAGAGAATCTCAAAGTTCAGCAGGATTAGGCACACCTGATATCCTCCCTTAGGCTGCTCTGCTTATTTCTATCCTCAGCAGAACCCCACATGTCAGTCTAAACTAGGCCTCCTTTTCTTAAAGTTTATACTTGTATGAAATTTTGTAAGCCATTTCAAAATATTTTGACAGTTAATTTAAAAGGAAAGCCCTAATTGTCAATAGGTAGGACACTTGTTTAAGCATAATCTTGCCATGAAATACTAGGCAGTTACTTAAAAAATAAGGCTATACTACATATATTAATATGGAAAATCTCTGTAGTCAGTTGAATGGTGCCAAAAAGGTATGATTACATCCCGACTTCCAGAACTTGTGAATGTGACCTGATTTGGAAGAAGGGCCTTTGCAGATGTAATTAAGGATCTCAAGTGAGGTCATCCTAGCTTATCTGGGTGGGCCCTAAATTCAATGAAAATATTCAGGCAGAAGAGGAGACGACACAGTCACAGAGATAAGAGAAGGACAGACGGACATGTAAAGATGGAGGCACAAATTGGAGTGATACAGCCACAAACCAAGGCATGTCTGGAGCTACCAAAAACTGGAAGAGACAGGGAACAGACTTGCTCCTAGAGCCTCTGGAGAGGGTGCGGGCCTGCCGACATCTCGATTTTGGACTTCTGCTCTCTAGAACTGTAAAGAATAAATTTCTGTCATTTCAAATCACCCTGTTTGTGATAATTTGTTACAGCAGTACTAGGAAACTAAATACAACTCCAAGATACATTTAAGACTAGAAAACTAAAAACAGAAAACAAGGTGAGACAGTATACACAGTATACTGTGGTATGATATATATTCTGCTATTGTTATTTTAAAAATTCATGTACATTTTTACATATACATACAATATGACTTAAAAATATAAAAGACATTAGTAGCAATGTTATCTCTAGAGACAGAGGTACTTGTGTTCTGCTGTGAATGGCATCCCTTGGAGCTAGGCACTCTGATAGGCAGAATAATGCCTCCCTCCACCACAAAGAGAGCTGCATCCTAACCCCAAGAACCTGTGAATATGTTATGTGAAGTGGCAAGAGGGAATTAATACTGCAGGCGGAACTGTTTGCTGAACAGTTGACTTTAAAATAGGAAGATTATCCTGGACTATCTAGGTGGGCATAGAAATCACAAAGGCCTTTAAAAGTGGAAAAGGGATATAATGGAATATTATTTGCCAACACAACATGGATAAATCTCAAAAGCCCTACGCTAAGTGAAAGAAGTCGGCCTATGCATTTCTTGTTTATTATATTATTATCCCCAACATTTAGTGCACTTTCTGGCCCATAGTAGGTACTCGATAAAAACTGATAAATTACTTTATAGTTTTTTTCCTCATAATTCCCACATTCATATTCCCATTTTCAGAGAAAATGGATTTTGCTACAGGACAGCTTACTAGTGTGAGTAGAAATTTTGCAAACATATCATGAATAGTTGGGGAATCTACAAGCTAATGTGTCCCAGGTGACATAGACATAAGCACATGCTACCATAAATCACCCACTGAACATTCTTTAAAAAGTACATATCTATTTCCTAATAAATAATGGAGGGGAAGGGAGGCTGAGAGCAAAGGGACCATGTCTGGAGTCTCTGATCGCATGTGCGTATGGATGAATCCTTACGTAGGCTGGATTCACTCCATGGCATGCTCACAATCTTCACTTAGGTCCTGCGGTCCTCTGCGTTCATTCATGTTTCAAGGAATAGTTTGTTTAAAATGTGTCCAGCATATATGAGTTAGTTGTACACATTGGAAATTTAATTCAAGCAGACAAAACATTCCTAACTCTATGGCTTTGAAGCAAGGAGTCAGTCACTGATGGAAGCTACACCCAAAAAGCTGGCTACCTTTAGATTTGAAACTATATTTATATCATTTACATATTAAATTTGAAAATGTACTTATTACATTACACACACAGAGACACAGACACACACACACTCACACACTTTGCCATTAAGAACATTCCAGCTTCTTACTAAATCTGTTAGAACCTACTTGAACCCCCATGATCTGACTCTTGCCTGTCTCTCTTGCTTATTTCTTCCCATCACTCTCTTCCCCTGGACCTCCAGTCATACTGTCTTTGCTGTTTCTTAAATACACCAAGTTTGTCCTTGCCTCAAGGTCTTTGCCCTTGCTATCCTTCTGCTTGGAAAGACCTAGCTGGTTAACTCCTTTTCATCTGGATCTCAGTTCAGATAAGTCCTTTTTACCAGTGAGGTCTTCCACGGCACCAAATCAAAATAGTGCCCCCTCTCCTAGCAACAGTCACCATCACAACATCCTTGTTTTTTAAAAATACCATTTGTCATTATCTAAACTCACCTTGCACATTTAATTCACTGTTTATTATCTGTTTTCCCTTTGGTTTCCATAAGAGCAGAAACTTCTCTCTCTTACATTCCCAGAGCCATGAAAACACATAGGAGAAGGAGAAATATAAATGTTGACTCAGGCAAGGCACCGAGGTCCTTCCAGCCATATAGTCAACTATCTTCTCACAGAGAAAAGCAAATGCATCTCCACCAGGTTACAGACTCATTTTAGCAAAGGGCACCTTTACGCACTTGCAAGGAAATCACTGTGTCACGAAATGCTCCCAATGCCCCTGGAGCTTAGAAACAACTGGACGGCTGAACAGGTCAGAGGCTCCTGTACTGAGTAGGGACCCTGCTTTGGGTTGAGAAACTATTCTTGGATATCTTATATGGTGTCAAGACTCAGAATGTTCACCAGTCCCATTCAATTTCATGAATTATGTGCTATTTTGATAGTATCTATGGATGAAACTAAGAAGTCTTTCTAAGGAAAAAATCACTCTCTTAAAGGGAGTTACATTTCTTAGGAGACAAGATAAATTAAGGTGAAAGAGTCAGAAGTGGGGAAGATGAAATTATTGACATCCAAAGCTCCTCTTTTACATGACTTAACATTTTCTGTCTACTAAAGCATCATTAGCCCTAATTTGAGAAATTGAGAAGACCACACAGAACCAGATTCAAATCTCAGTTTCTCAGCTTGGATGGTCTCCAAGATTCTGACTTCGAAGCCCTTCCTTTGGTGTCACAAATCCTCTCATGAGGTCCAGCCATATCCCAGAAGCAGAGATACCAGGATGATCCGTCACTAACTTGATTCATAAGGGAGCCCAGCTAAAACCAGAACTCTCCAGCTGAGCCCAGTCTCAATAAGCTAAATGGTTGTTTTCTTAAATAACTAAGAAAGTGACAGCTACCAGTATACCTTTATTCATAACAGCCATGTGCTGATATTGTAAAAAGTGATTTACTTACCTGATCTCAGCCTTTTTGAGTTGGATACTGCCTTCATTTTATAGCCATTTCTTACAGAGGTTTGTCTTTCCTTTTCTCCTGTAGTAAAGCAGACCAATCTATTAGCTTGCCACCATAGAGAATGTTAGTTAGAGCTTGTTAGCCATGAGTTTTAGACTATTTATGTACAAATCCCTTCCCACTTGGCCTACAGTTAAATAGACCAAAAAATGTAAAGTTTGAAAAACATTTTACAAATAATTCTTCATATTATTGCTTCAAAGGTAACCTTAGAACACAGAAGAGCCAACTTATCAGGGGAGGTTTTGCCCATCTCCTGATAGACTTTGACAAAGTACTGAGGAAGCCATGTGCCCTCTCAAGAATCCAGCCTGTTCCCTGTTGCTCGAACATCCCTGAAGGTTACTCTGTGGATCACTCCTCAGAGGGCCTTTGAGAATACAAATTACTCACTTGGAAATTTATGGGATGATATGTCTTGAGAATGTCTTTGAAGGTACACAAATAAACATTCTGTTTCCCTGACTAAAAAACTCAGACAGTACCAAGTCATGTCCCAAATTCTATTTATTCTACTAGTTTTTGTACAATAAGCATCCCTCCCTAATAGACATAAATCAGCCTTCCAATGTCAAAGTGTAATTTAATGAGAGATTGGGGGAAAAAAAATACAACAATGTCTTTTTAAGTTGGCTCTGCAATCCCTAATTTGTAAGACTCAAGATCTTTTCTAGTGAGGGAAACAGGTTATGCATTCCAGTGGTCAGCTGGTTACATTATGTAAGGCTGAAATAAGGTGAGAGAAAAGAGAATGCTGCTTAATAATCACATCTGTGCTCATTAGAAGAAATACAAATTCATAAACTAAAATGAGTAATTATAAAAAATTTCTATGTAATACCTAGAGAAAACAAGATGTGTTCAGTTTTTCTCACTTTCATCTTGTCTCTAGTTTTTGTTTTGTTTCTTGTTGTTATTCTTGAGTATTTTATATACTTTGTCAGTCTCTTCCTTCTCCAGGAACTGTGTGTGTGTGTGCGTGCATATAGGACAATGGGCTTTGGGGACAAGAGAGGCAGGGATGGTTGTTGCCAGAGAATGAGGAGATAGACTCATAAAAGTCAAAGAAAACTAAAAGCTGTTTGATTGTAAAAATATACACAAGTGGGTAATAAATTCAATTATGAGCCTTGGGAAGGACCCAAATTACAATGGGCTACCTTGATTGTCACAAATTTTCAGAAGAATCCTCTTTATACTTCAATTCAGGTCATTAACTGATAGCTCTATAGGACTGGCTCTCTGCTAACTAATATCCACTTATCATCTTTGTTTTCTGGTGTTGAATATGAATTCTTGTTCTTCATTTATTGTGCCTTGTTTATTAATCTTCTGACATTTCTCTAGTACTTATTAAGGTAAAGGTCTGTCAGCTTCCTCTGCAGAGTGACAAAGTGAAATAAAGGTTGGGATGGTTGAGTTCAAGTATGGGCTCCTGACCAACTGGGGGAGGGGAAAAGTGGACCTGAACGTTCAGGTAGGAAATGGTACTGACATGTGGAGAAAGGGAAAACACTACCTGGTTCCATGTTTTACAAACTTGTTATATTGTCTTATTAAAGAAAAAAGTCTCAGGATATTCAATATTGAGAAATGTTTTCTCATTTGACTTAATTACAAAATAAAACAGGTACTGAACATATGTACTAAATTTTAATATTATGCTAAAATCTAAAAGAGTAAATTATAAAACTATCAAAATTTATAAATTCAAATTAGTAAAAATAGTTTAATGAAATTGATGAGTTTCTTTCCTCTGAGACTAAATCATTCAGATTGGATTTAGTAAGAAAGATGCGTTTCCATGTTTAATGTATCATTTTTTACTTGATTCTTTTGCTTTTGATAAACTATTGAGTCATTGTTATTTTTGTTAAAAAATTAATTTCAGCCATCAGTTTGTTAGGTTGATGGGCCATTTAAAACTGTCTACCAAAATGCAATACTCCAGAAAAAAAAACACATTGAATTCCATTTAATAAAGAGTTGTTTATGTATTTTTATAACTCCCCACGCTGCCTGCTTACGAACTGCTCCATGCGCACGATGCGGAGACAGGCACCTACTATTGTGCTTGCGAGCAGCAGGAGCCTGGTGTTGACTGCTGTGACCGAGCTCCTTTTGAGCTAGGACTGCCTATTTGCTGAGAGTATTCAATTCTTGGAAACACAAATGCAAATTCAGACATGGAAATTGAGTAGTGGCACCCAATTACAAGCTAATTGTTGGAAGTCCAGAATTGCTTACAGTAACATACGGGAAAATACAAAGCTAAAATTATCACAAAAATCCTATACCTTGGAGAACATATCCATATTTGCAAAATGTCTTCCTCATTTATTGTTTTGTCTAACAGATTCCCTATGGAAGCATCATTAATAAAATTTTGAGATTTAGAAATGTAATGCAGAGAACTCCTAGGGTGGGACTGGAGAATGATGAGATTTACAAAGGCATCTATAATTGAAGGGAAAAAGATTTTTTTTTGTTAAAAAGTGATCCTAATCAATATTCTTTTTTGCCTTAGATAACAAACTAAAAATTAAAAATGTAGAAACTTAATTTTTTTTGCTTTTTACTGAATAGATCTGCAAACCAACATTCAAAGACTATTCTCAAATTTTGTGCTTCTGATCAAGCCAGAGGCTGCTCCCTTACAGCATTTTAGTATTTCGGGGCGGGGGGGGGGAGTGGGAGGGAATAATTTCTTCTTTTACACAGAAATGAAAAAAGAACAAAATTAAGCAAAATATCCTCTTTAAAAAGCTAACATAAAAACCCAAAAGATTATTTTGAGTTCCATTAGATGGAGACCAAGAGAATATTCGAGGGATATGAGGGCATCGAAATTTGTTTTTTAATTAAGCACTTAATCTCACCTGGTTTTCCGTCAATTTCCCACAGGCAGATGTCCGGCCTGTACATGTACTCCCAAAACATACATACCTTCCGCACACCTTGCTGTAACAACTATTGTCGTCTCCCCCACACCCTCTCCTTTGTAACAAAATATGCAGACTTTGTAGCCATGCGGTGTTGTTTCCTGGCACTAGGTTGAAATAATTCTGGCAACTGGGACTCCAGAGAGTTTAGAGGTTTCACCATGTGAGTGCCCAGCTGTGCTGTTTAAGGTCACAGACCAACTTAATGACTCAGAGGATTATTGCAATCTTGGGGAAAATTTTCCAGAACAAGTCATTACTATTCACTGAGATAGCTTAAAAATCTTAATGTATAACTCTATTTGACTTAAAATATAATTCTATTATGTAAGTATTGCTGTATATAAATTTGTGTATTTGTATATATCTGGACATATAATGATTTGCACTCTAGGAGCAATCATTTGGTTTGCTTTTTAGGAATACATATTTTACCAGGAGCTCCCCACCATCCAAAAATCTATTTTTAGAATAGATTCTTGTGGCAGAGGCTAATTGTCCTCTATTACCCATGCTCACCTTCTTTCCTAGTGATACAGTTCCTAGCAGGCACAGGACTGACCTGAATAAAGGCCATGTTATCTAGCCTCCCTTGCAGCTAAGAGTGGTCCTGCAACTAAGTTCTGGTCTATGAGAAGTCAGCAAAAATGTCAGAGCGGGTTCTGGGAACCTTCTACAAATCGGCCAACATATGGCCTTTGCTTTTTTCATCACTTCGCCTTTCCCACTGCCTGGAAGCAAATACCACCTTGGACCCTAAACATGAGATGACACTATACAGCAAACCACCCAGTGAACTGTTTTCTAAGGATTTTCTGGAGCAGAGCCCCCCTCCCTGCCCCCACCAGCCATGCACTGCTTTCTTCTCTTTTACATGAGAGAAATCCATTCATATTTCTTGAGCTCTTTTAAGTTTCCATTTTAAATTTTCCTGTTACTTGCACATGAATTCATTATAGAATGCCAAGTTCCAATCTTACAGCACTGATGTAGATGAAAATACAAAGATACACACACACACACACACACACACACACACACACACACACGAAGGAGCATTAAACATACCCCCGAACTATAAAGAATTTATAACACATGCACATTAAGGCTAGGTCAATCATTTAGATACAGAACAGGGAGAGGAACTGTGTTCCTAATCCACATAGAATAGGCTGACAGAAGGTCATCGCTTGCATGAATCCTTGAAGGTCAAATGTCAAGAGTTGTTTACAGCTTGGTGGGCTAAAATGAGGTAATCCAGACCCATGTCCTCCTGGGAATAAGCGTAGCGGTTGAAAGGAAAGACTGATGGAGTGGGCTTTGAGAAGGTATGGGGGCCAGGCTTACACCAGCCCGGCTCCCTTTCCCTGAAGCTGACTCAGCCTGCCCTACTCCACCCTAACCTTTGACCTCCTGTACAGTCCCTCATGGAAGAAAGCCCTGGGCAACTGCACTCTTGTTCCTTTAATGCCCCTACTGCAAAAATAAACTCCAGCTGTCCTAGGAGTGCTAGAGGGCATGGGGACGAACCCGACCCCGCACTTAAAGTCCTGAGAGGGAAGGGCAGCCCACTCAAGCAAGCACTGGATGCCTGAAGATTCTTCTTCCTTCTCCGAGCGTGGCAGCTGCAGCAAGAAAGGAGACCCAGATAATGCTCAGTCCTGCACAGCACTTGGCAAGCACAAAAAAAATTACAGCAGAGGAGGTAGCCATTCCTAGGCACCCAGGCCCCACTTGAGAGGGAGTAGGAGGACAGGGACATAAAGAAGTGACAGGGGCACTAATGAAGTCTGTGGGGAAGTCCCCATCTGTGGGGAAGTCAGGGTTGAAGCTAAACAGGCTCCAGTCTCTCCCTGTGTCAACACCAGGAAGGAACAGCTGGTGTGACCTGGGAACAATAACAAGAAACAAACCTGAAACTAAAGAAGCGAGAACTGGAGCCCAGCGATGTCAAATAGATGTGGAAAACCACATGGCCCCTTACAAGAACAGGGCGGGGGGCAGGGGCAGGAGGGACTAAGAAATTGTCTACATAATCCAGGGAAAATACAGGCTGTTAAAGTTCCACACTATTTCAAGGTAAAGGGGGGCATTTTTTTTGTTTTAAATAGCAGTTGATTCAAGTCTCTGCTTCATCGTTTTCTTAATAGAACTCAGATACAGTCCTCTCTGAAGAGATGACACACTTTTGTGCTCTAGTGCCTCCTTTTAATATGGGAGACTTTCCCGTTTCAGACCTCTGGACACAAGCTAAGGTGATAAATAACTCCCTATGTAGACAGCCCTTTACATTTTCCAACCTGACAGTCCCCCACTCATTAATTTGTGCAGTGCTTCTGTGAATGTGACCAGAGCTTCTCTGCCTAGTAGGCAGAATAGTAACCTAAAACAAGGAGGCGGAAAGGCAAGGCCACCCAGCAAAGTATTGGCAGAGTGCCCAACTTAGGCTGCCTGCCTCAGCTTGATAAGTCCTCCAGAGCACCGTGCTATCATTGAAGAGTAAGGACTGGGTGGTGATGCTGATGATGCAAAATGCCATTAACCTTGACTCACCCAGTTTTTAGATTAATTAGTTTGAATATCTAGAAATTTGCTCTTCTTCTTTCTCTCCTCTCTCCTCTTTCCCTTTAGTCAGCTCATAGCTTTTAAGCACCTCACCACAAGAAAGTATTCTCTTTGACTCTGCAACAAATACATTGAAGGGATCTTTCATTCAATGCTGTATACTATTAGATCATTTCCTATCATTGGAATAATCTCTGCCCACTCCCCATTCCAAACTAAACTCTCTCAAATTTTCTGAAATTAAGTTAAATATTAAGTACATATCACACATCATGAGTGTAATGAGATCAATAAGACACAATGGTTGTCTTCAAGGAGCTCATATTCTATTTGCAGAAGACAAAGAGACAAATTAGTGCCCCTCCACACGTAGTATTGATTGCAATTTAGGAGCTGCGATCAAGGTTTAGTCTGTTGTTATTTTTCTAAATGAATGGACAAAAACTGCTGTGTTGTTTAGATAAAGGAGGGACCAAGTTGCAAAGGAAGCTAAAGACCAAATAGGACTGCGATAGCCTGGTGTCATAAGTTGAGTTGTGTCCCCCTCCAAATTCCTGTTTTGAACTCCTAATCCCCTGTACCTCAGAACATGGCCTTATCTGGAGATAGGGTCTTTATAGAGGTAACTAAGTTAAAATAAGGTCATAACTATGGGCCCTAATCCAACAGGACTGATACTCTTATAAAAGGGACATTTGAAAAAAGACATGCATAGAAAGAAGATGTGACAATATGCAAGGAGAGGATGGTCATCTGCAAGCCGAGAAGAGGGGCCTGGAATGGATCCTTCCCTCACAGCTCTCAGAAGGAAACAGCCGTGCTGATACTCTAGGTTTGGACTTATAGCCAGAATCGTGAGACAATACGCTTCTAGTTGTTTTTTTTTAACCCACTTTTTCTGTGGTACCTTTTTATAGCAGCCTAAGGAAACTAATACAGTTTGACACATGGATAAGATCTTAGCGAAGCATAAGACGATCAGGAAAGCCTTACATAGAGGTGAAATAGCACAAACAAAATAAGTCAATCAGAATACTAGACAAAGTCTGAGAAAATGAGTTTATTTGAAGCAATGTTCACACAGGAGAGTAGAAGAACATACCTGATTGGGTAAGGAGTTGGGTAAGGGTCTACGTGTACTAGGCTGTGCTCTACATTCAGCAGTTTGGACGGTATTTTAAAGGCAAAGGAGAACTTTGGTGGCATTTCATCAGGGGCCGTGTGATAATAGGTATATTAGGAAGATGGTGAGCAAGATGGATTGGAGAAAGGAGCCTGGAAGAAGGTTGCTCTCTTAAAAGAATGATTCTTAAACTTGTTTGTAAATTAGAAACCATCTGGAATAACAGGCTGACTGATGGCCCTCAAGTATACCCATGGCTTAATCCTGGGAACCTGGGAATGTTCATTATATGGCAGAAGAGACTTTGCTGAGGTGCTTTAAGATCTTGAGATGGGGAGAATGTCTTGGATTATCCGGGTGGACCCTAAATGTAACCACAAGTGTCTCTGTAGGAGGGAAATCTGACTTACAGAAGAAGGTGGCACTGTGACAACTGAAGCTGGAGAAGAAAAGGCCACATGATGTGATCACTTATGAAGGAATGGGACATTTCCTAGAAGATGAAACTGGCAAGGAAACATTCTCCCCTAGAACTTCTATAGGGAGCAATGTCATGATTTCAACCCAGTGAAACTCATTTTGGACTTCAGGCTTCCAGAACTGTAGAAGAATAAATCTGTGTTCTTTTAAGCCATAAAGTTTGTGAAAATTTGTTACAAAAGGCACAGAAAACTAATACACCTGCGGAAGATTTACAAAACTTTGATATCTATGCCCCATTTTAGAGTGATTAACAGTGAGGGTGGAGCCCAAGGCAATTGTAATATCTCCCAGGTATGCGGCTAGGTTGAGGGCCTCTGAGGCAGGAGGAAGCCATATCTAAGACCTGGAGTGCAGCTACCGAGAGGAAGCAAGAAATGCAGGTGATATTGTGAAAAACAATACACCTGGGATCTATTGATTATTCCGCTAGTTCACTTAAGGAAAGAGGCAAGGGTCAAAAATGGATCAGCTGTAGAACCTGTGTGTGGACAGTACCCATGCCTTTCATACACCAGAGAAGGGCAAGTGAGCCATGTTGGGGGTTGGGTACCTTGTATTAAGTGTATTGATGGATTATCCAGCAGGTAGTTGTACAATGTGAGAGCTGCGGAGAAAGCAGGACTGAAGATACTATTTGGGACTCATCAGCAGAGATGGAAGTTGAAGCCATGACACTGTGATTTCCAAGACAGTTTTGAAATTTAAAAAAATGAGAGTGAGCAAGAACAGAACCAAGGCTGTACCATACAGCTTTACTGAGTGGAAGAGTAAGGAGACAGAAGTGCACTAGTCAGGGTTCTAAAGAAATAGAACCAATAGGATATATATAGATCTAGATAGAAAGAGATTTACTATGAAGGGTTGGCTCATGCAGTTATGAAGGCTAAGAAGTCCTACGATAAGCCATAAGCTGCAGGCTCTGAAAGGCTAGTGGTTTCATTTTAGCCTGAACCAAAGGCCTGAGAACCAGGAGCACTGATGTCCAATAGCAGAAGCAGATGGATGTGCTGGCTCAAGCAGAGAGCAATTCATTTTATTCTACTTAGGCCCTCAGTGGACTGAATGATGCCCACCTGCACTGGTGAGGGTGATCTTGACTCAGTCTACAGATTCAAATGCTAATCTCACAGAAACATCCTCCCAGACACACCTAAAAATGTTTTATCAGCTTTCTGGGCACGCACCCTGAGTCAAGTTGACATACAAAATTAGCCATCACAGGAAGGAAAAGACAAGAGTGGCAGAGGGAGATTCAGTATTACAAAATAAAAGCCCAGTGTGTGTGTGTGTGTTTGGGGGTGGAAGGAGAGGAAGCACGCTAGGAAGAGGAAGGCAAGAGAACACTTTTATGTACTGCAGAGAGAATAAAGAGAAGGATGACTAAGAAACGATGGTAGATTAGAAGCCATCAGTGACCTCTGAGAAAGCAGTTTCGATATATATAAGAGGTCGAGGCAGAAATCAGATTACCAGGCTACAGGAGAGAGTGAGCAGGGAAGATGTGTAAGCAACAGTAGAAACTAGCTTTGTGGGGTTCCAGCAATGAAAGTGGGCTGAGAAATGGAGTGACAGCCTGGCAAACTAGACAAAGATGGCATAGCATAATGGGCCTTGGACTCAGCCAGACATGACCCACCTCCAGTTCCTGCATGGCCTAAAATGTGCATTAAACAATTTGTTTAATTTTGCAGACTGGGTTGCCTCATTTATAAAATAGGTATAATAATGCCTACACCAAAGAATTGTGAGGATTAAATGAAATAGGATAGGTAAATTGCCTATTTTAAGTGTTTTGCACAAAATTTATACATAGTTTCTCAGCAGAGATGTAAAAAAGTTCTGTAATCTTACTTTTCTAAAAATGGGGTTGCCAGCTAAATATGGGACTCACGGTTAAATTTTAATTTCAAAATAGAAATAGTTTTTAGTCTAAGTATGTGCCGATATATTGTATGGGTCATACTTATGCTAAAATATTATCCATTGTTTATATTGATTTTCTATTGCTGCTGTAGCAAATTATCACAAGCTTAGTGGATTGGATTATTTATTACTATTATAGAGTCAGAAGTCTGACGCTAATCTCACTGGCTAAAACCAAGGTGTTGGCAGGGCTACATTCCTGCTGGAGGCTCCAGGGGACAATCTATTTTCTTACCTTTTCCAGCTCCTGAGGTCACCCATGTTCTTTGGTGTGCAGCCTTCTTCCTCCATCTTTCAAGGCACAATGCAGCTTCTTCCTTAGTCACATCTCCCTCTGATTGCAGCTGGCAAAGGTTCTCCACTCGTTTTATTAGATTGGGTCCAGTCGTGTGATCCATTCTATGCATATGCATTTCCAGGTGCACACGTGTAACCACACCTGAAAGTTCTTTCTGCCACAGAAAGCAACACATTCACAGGTTCCAGGAATTAGTATTAGTTGAAGAATGTCTCTTGTGGGACATTATTCTGCCTACTATACTGTTTATCTAAAATTCAAACTGAATTAGGTGTCCTGATGTGGTTTGCTAAATCTGATGACTGTGACCCTATCTATAAAATTGTCTTTGATTAATTAGAAGGAAAAACACTAATTTCCCGAGCCCCTAGAACCTGAACTATACCTTGTATTTCCTCTTCCTATTCTATGCATGTGCAGATGTCTCCATAGACATCTCCCTCTATGCTGTTATAGGAATGTGTCATATTTAAAACATTAGAAAGAGATCCATAGTTGTTTGTGATGGATGGAAGGAAAGAAAAAAGTAAAGATAAATTCTACTTTTTCTTGACTTTCATTATAAAGTGAGACTTAGACATATATAATTAGAATTAGTAAAGAAAAATAGAAACCATTCTAGGTATTTCAGGCAGAAAAGAAATTAAATACAAGGATGCATACAATCTCCTGGAAGGGCTAGAGGAAGGAAGGTCAGAAAAAGCCACAAGCTTTCAAATTTGCTGCTAGCTTTTCAGAGCAGGAAGTTTCAGGGACTAAAAAGTTGGTGAGCTCATCTACTTCTAGCACTGAGGTGGATGATTCACAGGGAAATGTCTGGGAGCCCATACAAACTCTGACATCTGCTGAAACTCACACATCTGTCCACTTCTGGCAGAGGAGCAATAATGTGGCTTTCACTTTTCCCTTCCAAATCTCATGTGACTACCCCTGGTTGTCCGCATGACTTGAAACTGCTGCCAAAGGATACTGGGAAATGTAGTCCCAGACTTTCAGTCTTAACAATAAGGAAGTGTATAACAGATAAACTGGCCTATGTAGCTAAAGAAAGAAACCACCCAAAAGGATTGAAGGGAGAAAACTTTTGACAAAAGAAACAGGCAAAATAATCACCAGCACTGAGATTCCTGGTGATTGTAAAATATCAAAATCCCTAAGTGTTTTGTACCCATCTGCAACTTTTTCTTTTAAAACAACATTTTGTTAATTTACTGTGCTGTCCCACATCTGAGCTTTTCCTAGCCTTAAGATTTCACTGATTACTTTCTCTCTACTATTAGAATTTTGTTTTTCCTCTCTAATGTGGCAACATGTAAAAAGAGGGTTCTTGGTCAATATGTTTGTTTCCAGGGCTAATGCCTGAACTGTAATACATGACTGTTTTATCTCTTGCTGTGGAACAAACTATACTCTAAAACTTAGTGACTTAAAACAATTTTCCCTTTTATCATAATTCTGTGGGTTTGGAATCCAGGGAGGACACAGCCGGCTCTCCTGTTCCACTGTTGTGGGCTGAGTCACTCACTCAGCTCCATTCAGTTGGTAGCTGGCAGGGCTAGGAAATCCCAAGGGGCTTTACACGCTAGTGCCTCACTGTCCCTCCCTATGGCTTCTCTCTGCCCAGGTGCTAAAGTAAGCCTCCTCACAACTCAATATCAGGTAGTCAGATCCCTTGCATTGTGACTGACTTTCTAGAAGGAGAAAGTGAAACCCGCCAGTCCTCCCTCTCACGGCCTGGGCATGCAAGTCCCAGAACATTCCTTCTGCTATTTTCTATTGGTCAAGGAAAGTCACAAAGCCATCCCTGGTTCAAGTGGAGGAGAAGTGGGCTCTGCCTCTTGAAGAGTAGAACAGCATGTGCACACAGAGAGAGAAGGAATTAGCCAGTGGCCATCTTTGGACGATGATTGGATCTACTCTCTCAGACTAAATTTGATGCTTCTTTTTTTATTCTACCCTCACTTTACAATTTGTAACATGCTGTTTTTGACCTTAACTTTTATCTTTATGGATTCTTATACATCAGTGGCCTCTTCACATATTTGCTTATGTAGCCTATTAGTAATAAATGTTCGAGCAAGCATTTCATGTGTGTGTGTGTGTGTGTGTGTGTATATGTGTGTGTGTATGTATATGTGTGTGTATATATATATACATACGCGCACACACATATACATATATGCATTTGTGGTATGTAAATGTACTATTGACAAGCTATTTGTTAAATATTATCAATAAATAGTAAAGTTTAATGACTATATTTTTTAATAAGCGTAAATATAAACAAGATCTATTTTATACTACCTTTTTATACTCCACTGTGAAAGAGAGCTGATCTATCCTTCTGTCTTGGTTGGTCTCATCATTGCTTTCTTGGATTTTCTCATTAACTCTCCACCCAAATCCCTCCTATCTACCCACAAAGTGACACCAAGACTTTGCTCCCACCTTTTATCTTCTTTCTGTTGCTTGGATACATCAAATAGAGCTCAGCTTTGTTCCACATTTTACTGTTCATACCTAAGAAACATATATATCTCATGTAGTCGACCCTGAGCACTGTAAAAGCTTAAGGCTTATAGTTGGGTAAAGTGGATTTGCTCCTCTTTTCTAAATGTTTAGATTCCCCAATAGAAATATACAGGTACTCAGGTACCTTCATCCCTCTAAAACAGTCACTTGGGAATTGAACACTGATTAGAATTACTTGTGTTCTCTCATAGGGTAGAAGACAGAGTAATCTAAGCTTATAGGAAGCAAGTGTGTGTCTTTTCCATCTAACATAGGGGCTAGCAAATAGTAGGCATTTAATAAATGTTATACTAAAGGCTGGCCCCTTACATTTAACTATCCATGCAGAAATGTACAAGTTGTTTTATAAGTACTTATCAAAAAATACTTAGACGCACATGTAGGTCCTTTTTATAAAACAAAAATAAAACTTAATTTGTCACAAAATATCAGCTAGAAGGTGAGCAGAAAAAATAGACTGAACATCACACTTACAAGTTCTCTATTCTTTTAGTCATGAGTACAAGTTAATTTTTTTCTAATCTTTAAAAAAATGTATGTGGAAAAACGTGTGTGGGGGGAGGATAGTTGTGGAAACAGAAGGGAGACTGAGTCAGCAAGCAGGGTAGAAAGATTTTCAGTGACTTGTTGTGATCTGCAGTGCACATCCTTGCCAGGATTATCTCCAGACAGGCCTCATAGGCAAGAAGGTGGAGAAGGCAGCGAGCTTCCTTTTTAATCAAACATGAAGCTGCTGTGTGCACAGCTCTGATGTCCAGGCTGCAGAAGGCTCTGATAGCTTAGACAGGAGCAAGGGAGAAGCTGATAATGGGGGCAGGAGCCTCTGGGCCGCCCAGGGCCTCCCTTGGGGCAGTTCTTGTGCTTCTGGATACCAGATGTGATGCATACCTCAGGGGCCTGAGTGAAGGCCTGGAGGTGTCTTTCCCGGCCTGTCTAATTTAACACGGTTTCTGTCTGACTCCTCTCAGCTTCAAAAGGGAGACTGAAGTGCTTGCCTACATGACAGGGTCCTATGGAGCTTTCTCAGATGATATTTCGAAATAAGCATTGAAGGCAGCATGTCAGGCAAATGCTGAGAAGCAAGGAATATATGCAGGGGTGGGTGGGGGTTGGAAGGGAACCTGGGCTCTGATTGAATGCCATTTGTTCCTTTCATTTTAGGCTGCTGTTCTTATTGTTTTTACCAAGACATTTTCTTCCCTCAAATGCAAAACCTAGGGCTATAGGGCCCATCAATCTCTAGGCCTTTATACAAACAAAATCCAGGCTGCACCATGGCTCGAAGGTGCTGACAGCTCGCCTCGTGGCTCCCTTCCAGCCACAAACGGGAGGGATGCCTGTTCTACAGCAGCAACTTCTGGGGGTTTTGCCCTTCAGCACAGGATGGTTACCGTTATTGAGTCTTGAGGGAAAAAAATCTGCTAAGCAGATTTCAAGCCTGCCTAACAGTTGTTTGCAGGAAAGACATTCTTTTTAGATTTTCCAGGGTCCACATTCCTTAAGCCGAGCCCTGCTCCCAAGTCTGGGCCTCAGCCCCTCATGTGTGAAATGAAAAGGTTGAGCAGGAGGATCTCCTATGTCCCTTGCTGCTCCCACTTCCTCTGATCCCATGACCTCTTAATTATCAGGAATGATGGAGACCAACAGAGGCCTGGAAAATCCAGAAGAATGAAAAAACCCCAGATGTTTATTTTTTCACCTTGGAATATCATTCCTTGAGTTGGAATGTGCACATGCTAACTCATGAAACCACGCAATAAAGATCTGACTCAGTAGGTTTCCTCCTTTTTTTCATCCTGCCCCCTGAAATCCTGAAAATGTCTCTGCTCATCTTTCCAAAGGAATATAGTTGACCTCACCCTCAATTTTTCTTTCTAATCTCTCTACCTAGTTAGCACTTTCTCCGATTGGGAGAGGGGTGATGCTTGGTTTAAAAGCTTTCTCTGCAGGGACGTACTGCAGTTCATCCCAGCATCGCCATTTTTTATTTTAATGATTGCACACATATATTTCATACAGTTTTACACAGAATGCTAAGCGCGCTTTTTTCATATTTTACAGGACTTGAAACATATGGACTTTCTATTAATATTCATATCATAGCACAGCCAAATCTACCTCCTAAATAGATGCATTACAATTTGTTTAGAGTTTAAAGGCTTTGTGCCAATAATGAGGGGAAGAAAAAGAGTAAGTTTATTTTACATATCTGAATGGAAAATAAATTCATGAAATAGTAAATAAATTTAACATGGCCACATGTGCCCTGAAGGACGGGGTGCCAGATTGGTAGGGGTGATTGCTATGTCCGAACAATGTTCTATTGGGAACTTCTATGAGTACAGAGATATTGGGCAATTTAAGTTAAATCTTAAAGAGTAAACAGAGTGGGAGATAGGATAATCAGGCTCAAAATAACCAAGGTGATAAACATAAAATAACATCACGCCATCTCTCCTCGTGTTCCTCTTACAGTTTGGTGCAGACAGGCTAAGTATAATTATTCCCATTTTACAGATGCAAATACTGACCCAGCAAGATAACGGAGCTGCCCTAATTGTCAAGTATATTTTAAGACTTACTGAAGACTGGAAATCAAGTTTTATTATCAATCACTCATCCTCATCATTGTTTAAAATATGGACCAGAAACAACTTACCTTCTATGTGTACTTGTTCCTGCATGAGGACGGTGGAAACCTGGAAGAAGGAGGAGAGAGGTCAGCTTGGGCTTAAAACTCTTCTCAAAACAATTTGACTCTTGTCCTGCTATACATAAAAGCTGCTTCTGCTTTCAGGATTTGCCCAGAAACCCATAATCACAAAACTGTACTTCCTTTTGTCACATATAATTGCACAAAAGTGTGTGGGCAGAGTCCAACCCAAAGGTCACCTTTCTATTGTCCTAGATAATAAAGCTGCAGCATTCATGGGTATTACAGTGGGTGGGACATCCCTCTACCGTAGCATCATTTTCCTTGCTTTTACTGTGTATGTCCTTTAGTAGATGACAAAATGTTGAAACTCTTGCTATCAACTAATGACATTTTTTCACGTTTAATGGTTAATGCAGAGAAACTAAAAAAGTTGAACTAATTGGACTAGGAATTTGAAAAATATATTGATGTTCTCATTTATTCTTATTCAGTATTTTAAGAAAAGATATAATTTCAGTTCTGATTCTGAACAATTTACTAGTGGTTTTATGGGAAGAAACCCATTTTGATTTGTTTCAAAATTCAGTTAAAGATATTGCTGACCAGTTTCATTTGTGGTTCATATCAAGGACTTTTTTCACAGTTCTGTTTCATGGAGGCTTTGGAAAGGTCTGTGAATATTCAGAGTATAAAGTAGATCTTTAAAAAAAAACCCCTCAAGAATGCTAATTTTTTAAAAATACTAAACAATAGGCTTTTGATGTTCAATATTTAAACAAGATAAACTGAAATGTTCAGTCCACTTTGAATTAAAAAATTGCAGATCCACAGATAACATAATACTCTATGTAAAGAACCCTAAAACTTCCACCGAAAACTATTAGAACTGATAAATAAATTCAGTAAAGTAGCAGGATACAAAATTAATATTCAAAAATCCGTCGCATTTTTATATAATAATGAACTATCTGAAAGAGAAATTAAGAAAACAATCCCACTTAAAATTGCATCAAAAAATTCAAATACTTAAGAATAAATTTAACCAAGAAGATAAAAGGCCTGTACTTGAAAAATTATAAGACATTAAAGAAAAAAAACTGAAGAAGATTCAAATAAATGGAAGTGTATATACCATACTTATGGATAGGAAGACTCAACATCGTTAAAATGTCCATATTACCCAAAGCAATCTATAGATTCAGTGCAATCCCTATCAAAATACCTATGGCATTATTCACAGAAGTAAACAAATAATTCCAAAATTTACATGGAACCACAAAAGACCCAGAATAGGCACAGCAATCTTGAGAAAGAAGAATAAACTGGGAGGTATCAAGCTACCTGATATCAAACTATACTATAAGCCTATAGTAATCAAAACAGCATGGTACTGGCATAAAAACATATACATAGGTCAATGGACTGGAAGAGAGAGCCCAGAAATAAACCCACATTTACATGGTGAATTAATCTATGATAAAGGAGGCAAGAATATACAATGGGGTAACGACAGTCTATTCAATAAATGGTGTTGAGAAAACTGGACAAATATATGTAAAAGATGAAACTGAACCACCTTCTTATACCATATACAAGAAGAAACTCAAAATGAATGAAAGATTTAAATGTAAGACCCAAAACCATAAAACTCCTAGAAGAAAACATAGGCATTAAACTCTGTGACATTGCTTTTAGTAATATTTTTTTAGGTATGTATCCTCAGGCAAGGGAAACAAAGGAAAAAATAAACAAATGGGACTACATCAAATTAAAAAGGTTTTGCATAGCAGAGACAACTATCAACAAAACAAAAAGACAACCTACTGAATGGGAGAAGATATTTGCCAATGATACATCCAACAAGGGGTTAATATTCAAAATTTATAAGAACGCATACAACTTAACACACACCAGAAAGAAACAACCCAATTTAATAAATGGTCAAATGACCTGAATAGACATTTCTCCAAGAGGAACACACAGATGGTCAATGACATGTGAAAAGATGCTTGATGTTACTTATTATCAGAGAAATCCAAATTAAAACCACAATGAGATAGCACCTCACAGTCAGAATGGCTGTCATCAATAAAGAAACAAACAACAAATGTTGGCGAGGATGTCAAGCAAAGGGAAGGCTTGTGCATTGTTGATGGGATTGCAAATTGGTAGAGCCACTTTGAAAAATGGTTTGGAGGTTCCTCAAAAAATTAAAAATAGAACTACCTTATGACCCAGCAATTCTACTTCTGGGTATTTATCTAAAGAAATCCAAAATATTAATTTAAAAAGTTATATGCATCCCTATGTTCATTACAGCATTATTCACAATAGCCAAGATATGAACCAACCTAATATTATTAATATTGCCCATCAATGGATAATTGGATAAAGAAGAGGTGGTACATATATGCAATGGAATAATATTTGGCCACAAAAAAGAATGAAATCTTACAATTTGCAACACAATAGATGGACCTAGAGGTTATGATGCTAAATTAAATAAGTCAGACAAAGAAAGACAAATACCATATGACTTCACTTATATGTGGAATATTAAAAAAAAATAAACAAAACAGAAAGAAACTCAGATAAAGAGAACAACTTGATGGTTGCCAGGTGGGAGAAGGGTTTGCGGGGATAGGTGAAAAAAGCGAAGGTATTAAGAAGTACAAATTGTCAGTTACAAAACAGTCACAAAGATATAAAGTACAGCATAGGTAATATTATCAATAATACTGTAAAAACTATGTATGGTGTCAGGTGGGTTCTAGACTTATCGGGGTGATAACTTCAAGGTTATATAAATGTCTAATTATTATGCTTTACACCTGAAACTAATACACTATTGAATATCACTGTAATTTAAAAAGAAATTTTTAAGTAAAGAAAAATAGCTCATTTAAAAACGATATGCCTAATGACTATACCAAGCTACGGTTTACAAGGCACTTTTCAAATAGATCCTCACATTCAAGTTGTTTGAGTTGTATTTCAGAATAATGTATTCTGTGTTAAGGATGACATACCTTTATTTAAAATTAGAAAAATAGGTTTATGGCCATACTACCCTGAGCAAGCCCGATCCCATCTGATCCCAGAAGCTAAGCAGGGTCAGGTCTGGTTAGTACTTGGATGGGAGACAACCTAGGAAGACCAGGTGTTGTAGGCATAAAAAATAAAAAATAAGAGACTGTAAGCTGACAGGTCCTTGCAATCTGTGAGGTCAACCAAGGTTTCCTCACCTAAAATGAATGAATGAATGAATGAATGAATGAATAATAAAATTAGAAAAATAAAAGTGAAACTAATAATTAACTCTATAAAAATAAGAATGGCCACATATGTATATTGTCAGCAGTACTACACCAAAAAAGCAGGAAAGTGGCACATGTTAAGTTTATTGCACCAAACAGCAATAGTTTCCAGGAACGTGAAAAAGAAAATCATTCTTATTTGTATAGTGCTGATAAACTTCATGGGGCCTGTTCAATCTGTCATAATTCATACTTTGATATTTTTAGGAATAAGCACAACTTTCTTCAAAAAATCAGTGTCACATTTCCTAATTCTACCAAAATTATCATCAACCAACTTATTATTATAATACATAAGCCTAAGGTAATAACTCTGGAAGGGCAATTATTTAAGAGAAAATGAAATCTGACATATAAACTCAAATATCATTTTGTCTCTATAAATACGTACAGAGACAATGATAAAGCGAATGGGGCAAAATGCAAGCAATTGGTGGATCTGAGTTAAAGGCATAAGTGAGTCCCTTATACTAATCTTGTAACTTTTCTGTAAGCTTGAAATTATATCAGAGTAAAGTTATCCCCCCCAAAGAAATAAGAAATGAAAATATAAAGCTAACAAACAAAACAGAAGCAAACTCATAGATACAGAGAACGAATTGATGGTTGCCAGATGGGGAGGATGGGTAAAAAAGGTAAAGGAATTAAGAAGTACAAATTGCCAGTTATAAAAATAGTTACAGAGATGTACAGTACAGCATAGGGAATATAGTCAATAATACTGTAATAAGTATTTATAGTATCAGGTGAATACTAGATTTATCGGAATGATTACTTTTTAAGCAATATAAATGTCAAATCGTTAATATAACATTGTATGTCAACTGTACTGAAAAAAGTTTAATTATAAACAATTATCATATGCAAATGTTAAATCATTACATTGTCCTCCTGAAATTAATGTTATGTCAATTATACTTCAATAAAAATAAATTTTAAAAAATTACAGATTCTTCTGTTTTTAAGTTTTCTAAATCATCTCCTTTACAAAGGATTTTTGTGCCCAAAGCATACCATTTCATTCTCTGAAGACCTCTGACCTGACTTGAACTTTGAACTGACATGGCAGAAGCAGTTTCTAGTTCTGTACTTTAAAGGGATTGGTGGGGGAAGTTTTCAGGAAAGTCGCATTGAAAAGTCTGAAATACCCCAGGGAATGTGAGCAAAACTTTTCCTATAATTTGGAGACCTATAACCTGAAAAGTAGAACGAAGAGGAGCTATTCAAACAGGAGATCCTATTTCAGGGGTGCCCTGTTTTTGGCCAAATGGTTCATTCTTAGCATAGTTATCTGGTGATCCTACTTTGGCAAAAACAGCACAGTGGTATTGAGTTCTTTTAATGGTACTGGTGTTTTAAATGCTTTTTTTTTTTTTTTTTTTTTTTTTTTTGTCAAGTAGTTCTAATGCAATGCTTCTGAGCCACAAAGAGAGTTCAACCAAAGAGAATGAACATTTCCTTTTGGTTCTTACCTTTCTTCATGTTTCTTTCTCTCTCTCCTCTCTCTCTCTCCTTCCTTCCTTCCTTCCTTCCTTCCTTCCTTCCTTCCTTCCTTCCTTCCTTCTTTCCTCCCTTCCTCCCTCCCTCCCTCTCTCTCTCTCTCTCTCTCTCTCTCTCTCTCTCTCTCTCTCTCTCACACACACACACACACACACACACACACACACACACACACACACACAATCTTGGTGGGAAATTTCCCATTCTTTTTTAGTCGTCATCCCGATAGAGCTGGTTGAATATTATCATCGACTGAATTGATTCCTCCTCCATGTTAATTCAAATAGCTACATTCAAGCAGCAGACAAAAGTAGGCTTTTCTCTTCACTTTTACGAGGTGGCCACTCTCAGGCAAGAAGAGAAACTCAGAATAAGATTTGCACCTAGCAATAGAATAAGATTGATCAGCCTTTCTTTATGGAATTGCCCTATACCAGCACCACTTGCCAGGTGAAGTGAGCCACAGGCTCCCTTCCCTGTCCCTTGTCATTGACAGAAGGAAGGGACAGGGGTAGATCCCAAGTGTCCTAGGATGCTACATGTGTTTGCATCTCTCCCTTGTTCTCTTTCTGCACGTCTACTGCTAAGGCATCTCTAACACAACCCTCCTGCAACCTCTTCCAGGATCCTCTTCTATGTTGCCCCTGGATTTTCTTTTTCCCTTTTTTGGTTTTATTTCTTAGTATCCAAAAATGTTCTAACATTGTGTCATGCTCATGTTCTCATGCTTTTGTCAAACACGGAAAATTTAACAGAGGAAGTTAACTGCTCTCTCTCTCAGGTGTTCAGCCAGTGCCAGACCAACATGGAATGAGGATTCCTGAGCTTGGAACCCAGCTTTGTCTACAAGATTATCCAACTGGCAACAATTGCCAGAACTTGTCTGAGATCCCTGTCAGCTGAGTATGGTAAATCAACATCTAGCATATAAGAGGTAAGATCTACATTAGGATTTCATAGAAGAATTAGTGAACTAAACTTATCTCCCCTGCCTTCAAATATCTACCTGGGCAATGGAGGTTAATGCTTAATAGTCTGACTGCTTGGGTGTGCACATTACCGCCTACTGACCACACGACCGTGAACTCAGGACTTCACTTTTCTGAAGCTCAGTTCCCTCGTTTGTAAAAAGAACACAGGAATTGTGTAACTGGTAGGGTTCATGGCAGGTGTGTATGCCTGGCAACGGTAAATACTCTGCTGATAAGGCTATCAATCCTAGCATGGAGGAGAAAGCTCTTCAAAATTTTAATTTAGCTCAATATTTAGGCTTGTATAAATGAGTCCAACTCACCCTCCCCTCTACATCTTTGTCTAAGCTTCTCACCTCCCTGGTTCTTCTCTCACATTCCTCCCAGTTGTCTGCCTCTTTTAAGGTCCCCTCCCAAATTTAACACCCCAGGTGTGTCTGCTCAAAAAGATCTCTCCTGCCCCATATCCTGTTTACAAAGCACAGTCTTACTTTTCAGTTTACTGTCCTCTTCTAAACTTAATGCAGAACTTCAGAATTTCTTTTGAGCTACCCATAAAGGTGGGCACACTGAGAGACCACAATGCTGAAGACATGTGCTTGATGCTGTTGAAGGATGCGTAATGCCTAGCTAACAAGACATTTCTTAGAAACTTTCTGACTTTAGCATAAACCACCTTGTGATCTTCCAAGTGGAACCTCCTGCTGAGGAGTGTGATTTGCAGATCCCTGAGCACAGGTCTGTGAAATACAGGAAGCAAGCGTGTGCTGCGTGCAGAGGCATTCCAATAATAGTTTCAGCTGGGGAGGATAGTGCAGTGACTCATGTCCCCAGCGCACGTCTCTGAGGCAGAATGGCGTGGGCGGACACACTCACCCTGGGCAGAGGGGGATTACCTGGGGAGGCCAGGAAATCGGGCTGGAGCACAGACTTGGGATCCGGGGTACACAAGGGCACTTATGCTGACTCACACAGGAAAGCAACAGGGTTATGACCAATATTGAAAGAAGCAAGTCGTCTGTGTCAGGGAAGCTCTTAGAGAAACAGGAAGCATGATCAGCTGGTACCAAGCTCGGAAAAGGAAAATTCAGCATGTCTGCACGCCTTTGTTCTCCCTGAAGTTTATCAAGATGAATGTCTACTGAGCACAGCACTGCGCTTCTGAGAAATGAGATGCAGCCACCCCTCTCTGTGTGGGCCCCTACAGTCATCTGCAAGGCCCAGGTATCAGCCTGACCCAGCTAGAGGAAGGGGTGTGTTTTCCAATGTCTACCCAGAGGAGGAAAGCTTTCTCCCCACTATCACAAGACATCCTACATGCTAGCTGTGGTCTTGTTTACAGAACATTTACTATATGCCAAATTCTGTGTTAAGAATTTGAAGCACATTGCTGAATTTGAGTCTTACAACAATCCTAAGAAGCAGATTCTTTTAGGATCCCTGTTTTACAAATGAGGAAACAGAAACTCAGAGAAGCAGAACAATCTAATATCACACAATTTGTATCAGATCTGGAATTTGAACATAGGCCATTCCCTCCCAGTATGATTTTGTTTGGTCCTAACTGATGCTGCTGCTGCTGATGTCATCTTAAGTCTTGGGTAGCTGGAATACTTTTTCTGTAGGCTGTGTTCTCAGGGGCGCTTAGTCTCTAGGCTGAACAGGGAATGGTGGAATGTTGGGGAGTTCTTGGAGAGGTTGGCTCCATCCTTCTAGGGCCAGGCTGCCCCAGGGCCTGCCTATAGGCAGGATGAAGATTACGTGCCTCTGGCTGAGTAGCAGGTCTAGGTGGGAGGTCCTCTGGCAGCACTGGACAAGGGGCTCTTAATAAACACAGAGTTGCCACCACCCTGGTCCCTCAATGCCCTGTGTGTGGTAGGCCTTCCTTCTATGCCAGTGATTTATTATGGAACTCCCCAGGAAATGACAGACAGGATAACCTGCCATTCCAATGGAGTTGCCACTCTTGAGAGAAAGCAACCACGAGTCCAGAAGTTCTAAAGCATCAGTGACTTTAAAATCATATTCCCAGTCCAGAAATTGGCATGCTAACAAGTTCCCCAGGTCATTAGAATATGAGTAGTGCTTAAGACTATTCTTTGTGCAACACCGCTTTGGGCCTTTCACTCTATGGGATGTAGGTCATCGTCCTGGGTGAAACAAAATGAGGAAAGCTGACACTGAAAGTTTCCTTATCAAACGAAAGCTAACGACCTTGGAGTCTTGGCTGCCCACTGCATCTTTTCAGGATTTTTTATTTTTTATTTTTAAGGAACTGGAAATAGTTTGCTCATGACAACCATAGGTGAAGGTTCTTGGAGGGGGCCTGGAGTAACAGGTGATGGCATGAATTGCCCTAAAGAAAATTATAGAAAAAGAACATACAAGTTTGAGTAGCCTGGGCCATGTTTTAGGGGCCTGTTTCCCAATAGTTCTGTATAGCTAAAGATTTTCATGAATAAAAACAAAGATCTGGAAAATGAGGGCAGATAAAGACTTGTGTTTCAGGCATGGAAGGTTCTTCAGGCTGTAGGGTGAAGCACTTCCTCTAATTTCATACCTGGACTCCCTCTGCCTTGCAAAAGAAAGAGGATTGACCTCGGTTGTTATATGAAAAACAAACAAACAGTATAAAGCCATGTCACCCAGAAATTTCTCTCCAACCTGCCTGACACTTTACACTTACCTGCTTTTCCTTTGTCTCTGGAAGCACTGGGAACCGCAAGACTACCCATATAAAGTGCCTGAGAAGAAACACTGCATTCTCTTTGTCATCTGCCATTTTGGAAGGGATCGCTCATACACCCTGGCAGCTGGCTGAGAAAATTAAGGCAGGTAAGAATGCATCAGATAGATAATGGGAAAGGAGAGAGCTAATGAGATCAGACAGGGCACCTTGAGGTGGTGGTGGTGGTGGGGTTCCATGTCAAAGGCCAGTTCTGCTCATCCTTATGATTAGATTTGGAACTATCCTTGTTCTCCCTACCAAGAACCATGAGCCTCTGTTCCCCAACTTGCCCCATTCTTTAGATTTAATACTCATAATTAAGACTCCAAACAGTTGGTCACATCACATATTCTGGCTTCTTCCTTTTTCAAAAGAGTGGGGAAAGTATGTTTTGTGGGGGTGTGGGGAGATAGGGTTAGGCTGTACAGTTACAGATTTCTTTCCTGTTATGTGCCCATTTGGGTCCTTTCATGGGTACAGTAATTTGGACAATCCAAATTGTCTGGGAACTGCACAGACAAAAGGCAGTTGGCTGAGAACCTGTCTCCTGCAGGGAGACAGCTTCAAGGCAGAGCTGGAGCTTTAGCCAGTTGTCCTGTGAAAGAAGCTGCCACCCTGTAAAATGTCAAGGCCAAGAGACCTCGGTCTCCTTGCACTACCTGGCCGCTCCCTGCATTTCACTCAGGTCAGCAGGGCAGCAATGGGCAGAAGAAAGAAGGGGCAGGTCCCCACTCAGGGTCACGAAGCAAGCTAGAAGCAAAGGCAGGCAGTGAAGTTCGGCAAAGGAGAGCCTCATGGGGCCTCGGTTCCCTCAAGTGTAAAACAAATCAGTTTGTCATAAAAGTTCCTCGATGATCCTAAAATTGAGTAATTCCATACGATGTCATCACTGTCGATCTGGCACACATTTAGATAGGTGCACATATAGGGCCACATCGTATAGGTGTTTGGCTTACTAGAATTCAATTATGCAAGTTCTGTCTCTTTTATGTACTTAAAAATAAAAATGCTGTAAAATTATATTTTGCATACACATACATAGCATATATTTATATGAACACAATACTAGGCAGGGTTATATGCCCAAAACCTCATATAACTATACTTTATGGGTGAGTAAATATTTTTCTAACTTACCTTTGATTGCACCTGACTTGAGAACCTTACCCCACAGAAGGCGAGAGTCCAACTCTAGTCATTATTGTGTTGCTCTGCGGGCAGAGGGGTGTAAAGGATGTGGGTTTGAAGACAGATTGACATGGGCGTGAATTCTGGATTTGAATCTCAGCTATGCCATCTATTAATGGTGTAATGCTGGGCTAGCTAGTTAAGCTCTCCTGACTCCAGTGTTTTCATCATTAAATAGGAATAATAATATCTACCTCACAGGATTAGTGTGACGACTAAATGAAATAGTATGTGTGACACTTAGTATAGTACCTGAGACAGTATATCACTCGATGTATGATATTTATCATTTAGTGTATACGTGGTGCAGCCCACATATATTTACAGATCTGACATTGTTTTCTAAAGCCAAATCAAGCGCTTTGGTAGCCACTTACATTGCATGGAAAACTGCTTTGGTGAATTCCTAAAGACTCCTAGAATACTTTCTTACTATGTACTCTAAATTTAGCAAAAAAGTCTGTAGCCATATAAATTTGGAACACTCTACATGTTACATACTCCTTGAGAATCATATATCAACATGGTAAAGGATCTGAGAAGTCCTGCAGCAAAAATACTTGCTTAATTTGGTTTAACCCAGTTTTCTGACATGTATTCTCTAACACTTATTAACATCCCAGGACCAGGTCCCTGAAGCCCAAATACACTTTGTACAATGCACAATTTTTTTCCCAAAATGCACAATTTAAAAGGCCTAGGTCATTGTTGGCAAGTATTAGTCTACCTTGCAGGAGCCCCTGGCTGGGTAGAAAGGATTGTGCACAGCTGTTGGTATCAGCACAATGGTGGCCAGTGTTTCTGGGTACCACAAGCATCATAATCACCTAGGATGCTTTACAAAAACATGGATTCCTTGACTCCACCTCAGAGCTGCTGAATTATACAAGGAGGTCAGGAGTATGCATTTTAAATAGGCATCACAAGCATCAATCTGAAGTTTGGGATGCACCAGGAAGGTGTTAGGAGTCCAATTCAAGCCAGCGGTAGTAAAGGCGCCTTGAATACTTCTCTCAATCTCCAGCTTTCTAGAGCTGATTTAACATGTGATTCAAGGGACAAAAATGAAACTTTTTCTATTTCACACTGGACGCTCTGGTGGGTAGTTTAAAAGGACACCATCAGTTATAATTTCATGTGGGATCCTTTAATCCAATTGCTTTCCTCTTACCAGCTTGCTGAGACCCTGGCCCTCATGGAATGGGCATCTTGATCTCTACAGCAGCTGTTTCTAGCAAAGTGTGTTGTCACCTGGGAAAACTGTACTCTGTGGTCTGATTCCTAATCACAGGTACTTCTACACAGAAGCACTCAGGTAAAGTGTAGTATAGATGTAGAAAAGCATACAGCCTCAAAGGACGGATGTATAAAAAGGAACAGGATGCTCTTTAGTTATGAGAGTGGGAATGTTAGAGGTTGATTCCATGCATAAGAGGCTTTTTGCTATTACTATTATTAGTAGTAAGGATCTCCTTGAAAACATAACAGGCCTAATCCCTTGCTCTAATCTTTTAGAATGTAAATGAGTCCCTCTGGGGACTAGACAAAATTACTCTCCAGGTTTACAGTGCAGAGATGTCTTCATAAACCCCTTAAAATGTAACCATATACCTCTGGAGTTGACCTGAAACCCTATCTCAAGATAAAACTTTTGAAGAGATAGGAGATGTTCTATTGCTATTTCTTCTGTTTTGCTGTATAAATTTATGTGAAATTTCATCCTGACTCTGTAGTCTCTTACAAGCTACCTAACCACATGTGCTCTGTTGTACATAGTCAACAATAAATCAGCTGCCTTTCTTTCCACATTGATGTGGAGACTTCTTCGTTGGCTAGATTTTTAATTCCCCAACATTAGGAAGTGCAGGCTGAACTTGAGCTGTCCCATTCCAAACAGTAATTGAAGCTCCTTAAACTATAAGAAAAGGGTAAATTCTACCAGTTTGCGAGTACCAATGGGAGCTCTCTGGGGGACGTTGGGGAGAAAGGAAGAAGCAGCTTTGGAGAACGAAACACACTGATAAAGGGCATTAGCGGCTATGGGGAAGGGGGCACGAAAACTCTCCCAGTGTTGACCCTGCCCCTATCATTTCTTCGCTGAGGTGCTTTACTGAACTTTTGTGAGTCTCCCTGCTATTAAAGAGCACTTTCACCTCTTCTCCAAACTCAATCTTCCCCCTCCCCCCACCCTTCCTCTTCTTCCTGGGGAGGAGGTTGGAGCAATGCGGGAAGCCCATAATACTGAGGGTCGTGAGGGAAAGTGTGCTCCTTGGGGGTAACTTAAGTGGTGTTGAGAGAGTGCGTGGAGCAGAGGTCTGTCTTGCTTCCTGTAATGGTGCACCACATAGACCTGTGGGCTCCACCCAAAATAATGGTCCACATTTTTCCCTCACTGTCAACACTGAGCAGTAAGTGTAACAAATCAGAAAAGTTACTGGTGATTCACAGGAGTTTGACTTCCCTCCAGAGAGTGTCTACTTTGTAAAATGCAGAGGGAAAGGGGCGATGGTGGAGGCTGGGGCCTCAGATATTTCCCCTGACATTCACCTCTGGCCTCTTCAAATGTTCGTCAAACATAATTTCTGATTGAATCATAAAGGAGGTTGATATTTGGGGTAAAAGGCAAAATGATTTTACCGTACCAAGTAATCTTCCCGTCCAAATGTTACTGTCTGATGACTACTCTCGATTCCTCGTCTACCTCACTCGACACCACACATGCAGCAAGACACAGGACAACTGGTCAGCTTTCCATATAAAGGAAGGACATTTTTTTCCCTTTTAGCTAACATCTCCCCTTAAGGAGCAGAAAAAAAGAAGCATTAGTATTGCATGTTTCCATCACTCCTACTACATTTTCCCATGACTCATGTCTACTTTCCACTGGATACCCCAGGCACCTGCCAAGCGGAGCTCAAGTGACACTTTCTGACCATCATTGTGTTCCAACTGCCCCCCTCCCTCAATCTGGATAATTTTGTCCTGATTTCCTCTGTTCCTAGGCTATCTTTGACATAGTGACCCATTTTACCTCTTTCTGGCCAGAAGTGGCTATTAAGGGGTGGGGAGGATGAATCACTTTGATTCCATAACAATGCAAGTAATCCTGAGATAGCAGACATTTTCCACTTGTTCAAAGTCTTTGGACAGACTTTGAAGGAAGCTTAACAAAGCAGTTACCCCTGGGTTAACACCTGGTATGAGGCTGCACAGACTGAAATATAACTTCACAAACCACTTCAAAGCCACTGGAGATACAGGTTTGGAACAGAAAGACCATTTCTCTCTAACTACTCTAGCATATTTCCTTCCAGTCAAGCAATAAGCCCAATGTACCAGCAGAATTCCAGAGTCTTCCTGAGTTTGCACAAAGCTGCCATTTTGTCATGGCTCCATTTGAGCCCTCTCATTAGTCAGCTTAATGTGACCATATGTAATAAATCAAGCAGAGGCTGGTTGCCTCCCAAAAGATGGATTTGCCTTGATTCTCTGTACCACATGCAAGCAAGCAGTAATTTATACATTGCCTGGAAACCAGTAGCATAAACACTGATAAGTAAATGTTCAGTTGAAGCCAAATTCCCCCGCTATTCATGAAAAAAATTTGGATGCCCATTCTCAAGTGTCAATCATTTTGAATCATGCTGCTGTTGAATTTAGCTAATGTTTTTTCAAAGCAGTGTCTCCCATTAAACCAAATGATGCCTTCGGGCACATTATTCTTTTAAAATGTTGTACTACGTTTTAATAGAAAATAACTTAAATGTGAAAAAATGTAAGTCTACTTGGATGGTTGACTATATATTCCAGGTTAAGTGTTTGTATTTTAAGTTACTATTTTTAATCAAGAGTTTTCAAATAATTATAGCCTAAAAGAAACCACAGTCAAATTTTTAACCAGATATTTACTCATTATAATGGATAATTACCAAAGAACAAATAAATAATATTTAGGAAAAGGAGAAAATGAAGAGTGACATTCTTTAAAGTCGCCAGCTTCGAAGAACAGAATCTCCTCCCCACAGCTCCTCCCTCCTTCCACCTCTCACCTCCCCTCCCACTCCAACCAACGACCTTCAGCATTTCCCCTCCATTTCTCTCCATCAAAACTTGCCCAATGGAAAAGATCCGAAACTCGTTTCCATTATGGTATAAATGATTGATAACTTACGTGTTATAAGTTTTCCTATTATTCATTTATTTTAACATACTAGATAATGCTTTAGTCTAAAGAAAGAAACTCTAATGGGGATTTTAGCTGCCAGACAATGGGTGAAGGATGATTTCTGTCAGTGCGGGTGGTAGCATTGGGGGAATGTCTTCCCTACCCAAGTGAGATCTTAATAGCATAGAAGTTTTGGAGCTATTAATGATGTTTCAATGAACATGGGCTAAAGTGAAATATGTAACAAGTATATCATTTAAAAAAAATAATTGTGTTTCAGGAATTTAAGTGGCCTCACCAAATGGAGTTGATACCGTACATGAGATTAGGGCATTTGGGAAAATTAGCAAGAATGAACACTGAGAAGACACACACACACGCGTACACGCTCACTCGTGTGCACGCACGCATGCCCTCTCTTTCTCTCTCTCTCTCTCCTATCTCTCCTCTCTCTCTCTCTCTCTCTCTCTCTCTTTCATTCTCAGACCATTGACCCAAGGCCATTGCTCTTAGGTGCTCCAGATGTTTGGTAGAAACCTGGGGAAGGGCTATAAAACTAGCTAACTAGTAGGTCACTGACGACCTTTGTTGAGGATAGTTCTCATAAAGACCAATTACCTTAAGGCCCTGGATAATCTATCCCCTGCCTACTTCCCATTCCCACCCACTTCTTAGCACTTTAGCTAAGGGTTTCTGCACTTGCATTTCCCAAGTCCAAAACACTCTTACATTCCTCCAAATGCTCATTAACTCTTGGTAACCTTCCAGATCTCAGCTCACTGGTTATATCCTTTGAGAAGCTACTCTGGCTCCTCAGACAGGACAAGGTTCCCTGCTGTCACAACTCCTATACTTTCTCTTCAAAACTATTTTTCCTAGTTTAAAATTATGTTCATGTGACAGTTTATGTCTATCTCCTCTACTGCTCTGTAAACACCATAAAGACATGACTATATCTCATTGGTTTACCTTTGTGTCCCTAGTGCCAAGTACAGTTTTTAGTACATCATAAGTGCCCAATAAATGTTAAATGATTTTGTGAATGATCGCTCAACAATTATTCTCATCAATTGCTATGGACTAAATGTTTATGTCCTCCCCAAAATTTATATGTTGAAGCCAAACCCTCATTGTGATGGTATCTGGAGGTGAGGCCTCTGCAAGATAATTAGGTCATGAAGATAGAACCTTCGTGAATGAGATTAGTGCCCTTATAAGAAGAGATTTCTCTCCACCATGTGAGGATACAGCCAGAAGGCATCTATCTGTAAACCAGGAAGAGAGCCCTCGTCAGACATCAAATTGTCTGGCTTCTTGAACTTCCCCACCTCCAGAACTGTAAAAAATAAATTCTTGTTGTTCAAGCCCTCAGTCCACGTTATTTTGTTATAGCAGCCTGAACTGACAAAGAGACCAAAGCAGCTCTGGAGAATCAATAAGCAGTGAAACTTAAGCAAGTGACTTAATTCCTCCCAATCTCCGTTTCCCTATCTCTAACAGGGCATTGGTAATAGCGCCTATTTCTGAGGATCATATGTGCAAATAATTTGGCACAAATCTAGCACATAAAACACACCCAATGTTTATTATTACCGTTACAACTTAATCTTTGCACCAGCTTTCTCATCTTAAGCTGATGGTTCTGAAATTTCCTTCTGCTTTAAACATGCTATGACTCCTATCTAATCCTTAAAGAAAAGTTCTTTGTTCTCTGGATTTGTCAACCTGGCAACTTTAACAATCAATATATTAACTTTTGTTCCAGTTAAAAAAAAATTCTACAGGAACCAGCAATGATTCATCAACTTGCAATATTCTGCATGAATTTAGGGCATGGCAATAATTATTTTATGAACTTACATTTAATGTACCAAAAGTCTTCATTCTTCTCCCAAGATTCCAGGAAGTACAAAGAGGGGTGATTTGGAATGACAAAGCTCCTTTCTCATCTGCAGCCCTGAAGAGGGATGTGTTTTTCCCTTTTGAAGATCTAATAGGCCAGATATATATGCCCTTATTTGAAAAAGAAAAATAACCCAGAAAACCAAAAGTAAGATATCTACATTACACAAGTCACAATATTAAACAGAAGCTTCTGTGCTTCTCTGTGATTTGTTAACTTTATTGTAAATTTCAATCTATATGAAAGAAGTAATGTTCATTACCTAGCAATGATAAACTACACATGACCTTTTCCTTCTAGTGAAAAACATGACCTTCTGTGCTCTTATAATGTGTAATGGAGAGTTTTAGGCCCATGTTAGCATGGGAAAGTTGAAGATCCATGAAGGAAGATAATTACTTAAAAATCACATAGCTAAACAGGCATGCATCCAGTGTCATAAAAGCCCAAAGTTTTAGGCCTCCTGATCAGACACCTCACTTCCTTTTGCTTACCTGTCAAGTTCGGTAAGTGTGAGCTGTACTTCATGTTTGTTTCCCATTAATACATCCTTATTGATAATGTCAATAAAGTAAATTTCATCACCCACTTGGAATGGCTCTGTCTTCATCCCGGCAGTGTTTTGCCTTCCAGAAGAACAGAACAATGCACCACAGTCTCCAAGTGCCTTTTATTTGTCACTGGGACCTTTGCTATTTGGATCATACTTCCTCCTTCCCAGACCTTAGCAAATATCATATCTTGGTCCAAATAAATGTCTCTGTAATGGAGGTACTTGCAATGATAAGCACCTTTTACTCAAATTCTCATGCATTTGCAGCACTTTATTTCGATCTGACCCATACTATCTAGAAAAGTTTCAACATCTGAAGCTAGAGACAGGGCAGGTGTCAAAGAAAAAAAATCTTAAAACTCACAACCAATGTTTGTATAAAGCGTTATCGTTTACCAAGTTTCAGTGCTGAATGTCTCATGACTTTCAGTAACCCAGTGAGGTGGCTCGGGCAAGTCTCATTATCCCCATTCTAGAGATGAGGAAAATGTGTTTTATTCAGATCTTTTCATTTCAAATTCTATGCTACAGTTACGATACCACAAAATTCCTGAGTAGTTAATTATTATTTTTTCATTTTTACTATTACTTGTATCATTTGAAAACCAAAAGGGCATTTATCTTCCATCCACATGAACAATCAGAGAAACCAGAATTGGAATCATCAGCCAAAATTATCTTAAACTAAGTTTACTTATTACTTTCCAGATTATGCTTTGGACAAGTTATTTTAAGCACAATTATACATCAGTAAAAGTCCACAGGAACAATGAACGCTCCATAGGTTTCCAATGGAGAAAGTGAATTCAGAACAGACTCCATTACGGTGTCAAAATGAAACAATGCCTGGGCAAGTTCCATTACTGTTCCACAAACAACACTAAGGAAATGGGAGAAGAAAGAAGAAAAGTAAAGTATATTTATGTCTTGCAGGGCAGGAGCTCTGGCAGGAAATTCCGAGTGAGAGTCCCTGCCAGGGCCCCGTCATTTGACCCTGGGCTTGTGGAGACTTTGCATGGCCATCTCCAGTCAGACATGTGTTTGGCTCCACCCACAGGCTCCAGAGGCTAAAGGGACCTGGACCTCATTCAGCGTTCCTCCAAACCTGACAATTCCATCTGTAGGGCATCTTCCTTTCTTGTTCCTGCAAGCATTGCAAACTTCTAAGTTAAAGCAGGAAGAGCTGCCTCTCTCCCCTCACCCTTTATATCACTGTTACATACATCATCCACTGATCCCTGCCTTAGTAAATCTTTAACTTAATGTTCTTTCCTATTGACTGGGAATGGACAACTTTAAGAGACATGCTATGTGCCTGACACATGGCAGATATCCCCAAACTTTATAAGAATCACTTGAAATGCTCTGTTAAAAACCGCAGATTTGTGGGTCCTACCACTAGAAATTCTAATATAGTCATTTTGGAATGAGGCCAAAATATGGATTTTAATAAAACCCCAGATGATTTTGATGTGGGGGATCCATGATCACAGTTTGAGAAATACCATAGTGAGTGCTAAATAACTGAATAAAAGAATGAATGAATGAATGAATGAATAATAGTATCATGAATGAATATCAAAAGTTGAATAGCATTTCTCAGATTCGCTTGACCATAAGAATCATTGGGACACCTATTAAAAATACAGATTCCTAGGCTTATCACAGACCTAAGAATCACAATCTCCAGAGAAGGCATATGGGAATCTAGATTCTTAAATAAGTGCCCCCAAAGAAGTCTTCTGATGAGGCACCTACTAACATAGTCTGCGGTCTCTGTCATTCCCACCATAGTCATTTATTGTTCTTTGAAGCAGTAACTTGTGGTGCCCACATCCAAGCAGATTCCCACAGTTCTTATTGTCTCAGTAAACTGCTCCTTCACTGGAGCACCATTTTAGACACCCCTCGGTCATGTCCCGAATGATACTTCCAGTAAATGGCCTGTAGCTATGGTACCAACGGAATTTTACCTAATCTGGTGATATTTCAAAATATGTAAATAATCAGCACTGTGTTGGCATATTATACATAATACATATAATATCAGTCCCTAGCATTATATTTTAAATGATGGTTTTTCAACCATGTAAGCCTAATAGAACTAGGGAATATTGCTATATTTTCAAGAATCTCTTTTACTTTGTCTTTCACACCCTTTGTATAAAGCTTGAGAATGGTAAATTATTTGAGGTAGTGCCTGGCAATTTGGCCCAGGTTTGGTTAATATATCTTTCCTTGTTTAATCTGTTGCATGTGCCATGCCCTGACATCTTATTCCTTACCAGACCAGAAGTTTTTAAATGTGCACGCCTATTGTGCCTGGGGAAAAATGTTGAACTTTTGCCTTTGTAATAAGATATGCTCCAATTACCAACTTTAGCAATTTAATATAGTTGAATAATAACTGAATGGGACACTTTGTCACTCAGTCATTATTCAAGCTCCTACTGGGGGTGGAGTGAGGAGTTGCTGGAGGTCAGCCTATTCTCGGGAGAGCTCAGCTGCACAAATCAACACTGAGAATTTTCTTTAAAAATGTTACAAAAAAATTTAAAAACTACAGGAAATACAAGTCAAACTATAGATTTAGAAAATGCTATACAAGCTCAGTAAGTTGTATAGTGTTAATTTATCCTTGTACATGGAAAATATGTTGGAGGAATAAAGCAATCATCTGGATAATCCAATGTAAGAAGTGTTTTGTAGGTGGACATGATCCAGATAGATGAGATCATTTTCACATGGGCCAGACACAGGTGAAAATTCCCTCTACCCTACATTGCATGTCACCTTGGATTCTGAAAATGTTCCAGTAACCATTATAAGCTTTAAGCACTTGTGTCTTACTTCGACAAGTACATAGAAATTTCTGCTGAAAATTTCAAAGCTTTTTATTATACATGAAGCTTTAAAATGCCAAAGATTTGTGTTTATGTTAATCATACTTTTTTCTTTTTGTTTGTTTTCAGATGTATTATAAAGCCAATTTTTTCCTATATCTAGGACTGAGGTTTATCTGCCAATAAAGAAAAGATCTCATGTTGATTTTTAATTTATACATTTAGTGTATACAGTGTATCTAGAGTCTCATGAAAGTTAATCAAGGGAAAAACCAGGAGGCCTGGACTTTTTGGGAACTAGGGTGTGGTTATAGGGAACTGGAGTGTAGTCATTTGGGAAGGCTGCCTCTCTCTCCAGAGGGACACCTGGTTGGGATGAGGCTGGGGCACAGTGCTGGATCCGTGACAGCTGCCTCAGTGTCAGAACAGGAGGCTCTCAGAAAAGATATGGCACTCTTCCAGGACACCTGATTTCTTCAATCCCACAATCCTCATTTTACTCCATGTAAAGGAGTAAACGTCAGGTCATAGAAGCTTCCTGACCTCAGCTACTATCTAAATAGATATATTTTCCTTTCCAGGGATGTTTAGAGGACTCAGGAGAGTTGCAGAAGTTCTGGAAAGAGTTCTGGAAGATGTAGGAAGCCCTAAAAGACATGTACCAAACCCACAGAGGACCAGAGAGCTCATGGGAGTGGCCCTTCATCACTCATTACCTCTCCTTCCCCAACCCCTGCTTTATGGGTCTTATAAGCCACAAACCAGGTTGAGGGACCAATCACAGGTCAATGAGAGCCCCAGATATGGTATTAATAAGTTAATTAAGGGATCTCAAGGCATTTTTACAATTGTTATTAACCTCTGACAGTGATATCTACTTATTGTTAACAAAAATTTTTATTCTTCTGGGGTATCATGGATAGAAACACCTACAGACAGGGTAAGTTTTCAGTGCAATAGATGTATGTCCTTGATAGTCCAGTGATATACTTTCTAAAAGTCACCATAGGTATCGCTCTCACGTGAATACAGATATAAGTTGAAAATCACTTTTCAAAAAGTGCTGATTTTCTCATCTCAAAACTCTGGTTAGATGCCTCATGATAAGTATGTTTCTCCAATGCCCTGTGAATAGACAGAGAAAATCCTAGTCTTTGCCTCAGATTTCAACTCAGGAGATAGCACTGCTTATCTAGAAAGATTTAGTAGCCCTGGTCCAAAGAATATTCAGCTTTTGTTCCAATTGAACCAGAATCTTCCTTGTACTGTCCTAACCTACCATGGGCTGGGTCTTAGAGAAACAGATTAATTGTCCTATAATGGAGCTGCCGAGATAAATTCTAAGCCAGATTTTGATAAGTAGAAGCTTCCATCAGTACCACATGCCCCTTAAGAAGCATCTGGCATGATCTTGGTTATTATCTTCAACTATGTCTGAGCTATGGCTTTACCTGACTCCTCAACTTCCTTCATTCTGAACCTAACTTGATGACCATACCCTACCTCTACAATCAGCAATAGCCCAAGTTTCCCCTTATAAGCCACCCTATCTTGCCAATCCTAGGGCCACTCTCAGCCTTTGTTTCTGATTTTATCTACTCAACCAAGGCTTGGTCCAACCTGCCATAGCTCATTATCCAGGGAGAACACATATCTGCTAGGCTAACTTAGGCCCATGATCATCAGATCATGAAGGCCTAACCTCATATTAGGCCCTTGCTCTGGCTCAGTGCCTCTGGCATCTGTTGCACAATTGGGCACCATGGGAAGCACATGACTACCATCCACAAAGACAAAGATGGAAAATATGAGCCATCCATTTGGCAACAATGTTGGCATCATCCTCCATTCATTTTGCCAAGCCCTGACCAGAAAGATCTTGGCCTGCTTATTGCTCAATAGCCTCAGTCCAGACTCAGGGTGGCTCAGGTCATGGTGGGTAGAGCCAGCTATAATAAGATTTATATATGCAAGAAAAGGACAGAGAAGGGGATGCAGACTCTGTATCAGCTTCTTCCCACCACACCCAAGCTGGAGGGAAATCTAGAAAACCTTCAAGAAATTAAACAGAAAAGTTGTTGTCATCATAGTCATTGTTTAGAAATGACAAAAAAAAAAATTATTTTTTTAAATTTTGTTTTGGTTTCCACAGGAAAAACTGAGTGCTTTCTGTCCATATGAAGCATTTGTGATCTTTTTACAAAAATAAGAGAGCAGGAAAATAGGAAAATAAAATGAAGTAAATGGAATAGAGTATATGTTATACTGTAGAGAAGAGCTGTGTCATTGCTGCCTACAGAGTACTGATCCTATGTCCCAAGTGGTTTTGAAAGCACCATTAAGAAGCCAGGAAAAAAATTAAGCACTTGCATGTACATTTATCTCAATCATCCTCTCCCAAAATCTTTCAAGTTAAGTGTTGTTTCCCCTTGGGAAACATATGGAATGATCTTGGTTATTATCTTCAGCAAATAAGGAAACTGAGGCAGTCTCAAAAAAGCTAAAAGATTGCTTATGTTTGCAAAACTAACAGAGGGATCAGTTGGGAGTTGAACCTAAGTCCACTAGCCACGAAGCTCAAAACTGCCTCTTATTAAAAACTGCCATTAATTTAAGAGAACTGTCTTCTCCCTAAAGCATATGCCAAAGAAGTTTATCAACATTCCAAGATGATGTCATCAGAAAGAGCATGGTCAAGTTACCACTGAAGGAGTCCACCCAGCCTGTTTCCCAAAACTAGTGCTGGAAGGTGAGTTTGGTAATTGGCTCACTTTTAATAGATGATTTATTTTAAGCTGCCTGGCCTGATGATGCAACAAGCAGGGGAATGAGCTTGGTTTCAAGATAGATTTCTGATCTTCTGGGAAGTGTTTCTACTTTAATAAGCTTTGATTCTCCAAGGAAATTCCTAAGGACGTTCAGTCACGACCTGCTGAGCTGCCAGCTCTGTAAATACACACATGCCCATATGCACATATACATACAGGAATAGAAATTCTGTAGTCATGGCAGTGAATGCTGCTTTCATCAGGGAGTTCATTGCAATCAGCAGGAAGGAGACTGTTGGCTAGGAAACTTCTTTTCCCAACTTGATCCAGTGGTTGGGGGCCTGCAAATTAATTGGCAATAGATAAATTAATAGGAGAAAAGCCAAGGTGTATTTATACCTACACACCTACTTGGTGATGGGTAACTCACTCAACAGCCAGAAATAAAAAGGTTTATATATCACACTTAAGAAAAGGGGAAGAGGATAGGGTTTCGGTGGGAAGTATGAAAGGTTCTGTAGGGCTCTTTGATGCTAATGGGAATAGACAAGTCTGTCTCCATGGCAGCTGAAGTCACAGCAAACTCACATAGTGGGGAGGAGGGTGGTGACAATGGCAGCTGTATATTCTGGAAGCTCTGCTTAAGTCAGATGAGGGGGAATTAAGATAAGGCGTTTTTTCTTTTTTTTTCTGTACCTTCTTAAGCTCAAATGTTTTCACTTTAAAATCAATTCTGGAGGTCTGAGTAGCTCCCTATATTTCCCCCATCTGAAACTTCTCTAAAAGTCCCCCCCCCACACACACACACATCAAAAAAATAAATAAATAAATAAAAGCTAGGTTGACAGCTGTGAGGAGAGACCTGGATTACAAATTGTAAGAAAAGACATATGCGAAAGGAGGGAAAACAAAGATTAATAGTTGGAGCAGACTATAAACCTGGTTTGAGTCCAGGGAGCAGCCAGTCAAGAAGATTTCTATACACTGGGTTCGAAGTATCTTTAGGGAGGATGGTAGAGGTAATATGACAGTCATGGCTATTTCCTAAAGCAGAGCATGGAAGATGTAGGTGTCCTGATGAACTTTCAGAGTGGCTGGCCCACACTGTTGTGATGATAAATTCTTTAAAGTTATATCAAGTTGTCCAGCTTCAGCGTACAGGGTTGCAGGAGAAAAATCAGCTTTAATTCTTGGTGGTGCCAAATCAGGAAAGTAGGAGAAAAATTGGAAATGTTAAGTATCAACAAAATGTGTAAGACAGCAGGGTACAATTTACGAAGAGGTGAAAATAGCTCAAAGACAATGAACAGGACTCAAATCTGACAGAGCACAAGGGTGGGTTATTATTTTCCACTAAAATATAAAATTTCTCTCTATGATTACTCCCGCTTTGACCAAAGACAAACAAAACATGATTACCCTTGTTTACAAAATAAGTCTAGTCTCATTAAATTTGACCTGATCATTTACATAAATGCAGCAAGACTGGTAAATGACCACATAGGCCTTTTTAAGTTTGCTTTTTTAAGATTATAAGGAATCTCAGATTGAACTTTTAAATGCCTCTCAGTGCCTTTAAACTAAGCCAAGAACTTACTGGACTTCATGTGCAGTACCTATACTATATTTGGGTGAGTTCCTCTTTCCTGAGGTCCCCAAAATATTCTAAAGTTCCTGGGCATGCCAGAAAGTGGCCTTCCTTACCACCTATAAGGCTGGGAAACCTGTAAGCCAGGCATCCCCCCAGTTTTTTCAAGAGGGCGTTGTAAACATTAGTTCCATAAAGTCAATCTCAATTCCTTAAAACTGACTAGTCATATCTGATTCTACACACGTCATTCTAAAATATGACATTCCAGTCAAAGCCTTGGTGATTTAACCAGTTTTCTCGATTATGTTCTGTTACAAAGAGAACAGATTTTTTATTAAACTTATAAAAACAACTACATAGCAAGGAAAATAAGAATATTCAGTACAAGCTTCTGAAATCTAGAGGGATCAGATGGGGAGAAAAAGATAAATGCTTCATTTTTGTTTACAAAGACATACTCTACTAAATTATTATAAGTTATAAAGAGGAAAGATAAAGGAGTTCCTTATATCGAGAAAAAGAAACATTGAATAACCAATGTTTCAAACAAACAAAAAACCTATTAAAATGATACTCATTCCTCAACTCATTCCGACCTATGTAATTAATTCTTGTTCTGCTTAATCTTGGGTTAGCTGTTTTATGAACTAGATTTTGGAAAGTTTTTACTAAATTCAATGGTCTGATCTCAAAGTTTTTTTCAGCAATGCCATAAGCCTGTACCCCAGAGTGCCTGTCATAGACTTTTCTACAGTTCTTTATGACATCTCTTTTGTTGAAGACAAAGTATTCTGGCCTGATTGTAAGAGCTTTCAAGAAAGCATCAGAACAAAACACTAACTATCTGTTAATGACAAAAAACTTAAAATGGCCATGGTTAAAATTTGATGAGTTCATTATAAAAAAATAAATAAATAATGCAATTCACACATTTGGTTGTTTCTGTAACATATAACATTTTAAGATAATAACCAGAATTAGACTGATAACACTATATATCAGGGCATATCATGGACAGTGAGGGCATTGACAAATTTATAGGAATTATCATAGATTTTCTGACGTACTTATATTAATAATTTAGCCATAAAAATATAACCTAGGAAATGTTAAGTGTCTCTTACATGACAGTAATTTCCAACTTAACATAGACATAAACCTAACTAGTTTAATATCTCTCTTTTTATAAGGACAAATTATAAAATCCTTTGACATTTTCTAAGGATGCTCTAGACAGCCTGAAAGTTAGTCTGAAGTCAAGAAGACTTCATTTAGAATTTGGTTTTGAGAAGTTGTCCAAAATGTCAAAAGGTCTGAACACTTGATTAAATAGTATCACAGGTCAGTTTCTTAATAATAATAATGAAAGACTTGGTCTTCTTAATCAAAGACACAATAAAACACTAGAAATTATTCCAATAAGACACAGAATCTTTGTTTCCTAGGTGGATTACTTAAAAGATTAAAAAAAAACTTTTAATTTTCGGATCAAGAAACTTTGTCTTTTTAAGAGAGAACTTTTGGTATTAAATATTTTACATTAGTACACTATTGATATGGAAGTTTATTTTAAAACCTTATAATAAATCCATTCAGTTTTAGCTAGCTTGACCACATAAGATTCTCTTGGCATAGTCCCCCCACCCTTTACAACTTTCTATATCCATCATGTTTCTGTCCCTCACTTTTCTCCTTTTCATTCTGGCATGATCTATAAACAACTACTTTAGGACAGAATTACTCTTTCTTTTCCATAACAAAAACAATCCTACATGCTTTGCGTACTTTGAACTCAGAGTTTTTTCCTTCACTTTTATTATTTCTAGAAGTTTCATTTACATATATTATAATTTTTAACACTTAGTAACGTTTATTTTCTAGAGAAAACTAGGAAGTAGACAATTGTGAACTGTCATATACCAGCATTCTATAGATGAGCAAATTTATTAATATATCACCTCACAATTTCTAGAAACATGTTTCCTCATAGTATAATTTCTCAATGTGACAAAAAGCATGTTTATTAATAGATCCAAATATCTTTAGTCTCTCCATCTCTATAAGAAGCCGAAAGTAGATAAATTTAAAGCTATGTTCAGTAATTAATGTTTCAGTATTTTATTTTATTTAGAAATGATCTAGATATTCGATGGATATCTATCATTTAACTCTAAGGTTTCAAGCTACCAAAAATATTTTAGAAACTACTTCTAAGCAGATATATTATAAAACACAATTATTGAAATAAAGTTTGTAAGAGCAATGGTTCAATTTGATTAAAATGAAATCTATAAGTTTTATAAACTAAGGCATTGAGTGATACAGTATTAGCTTATTTGATTAATAAAATGAACAAAAAATATATGCTTGCATCACAATGATGTTAACTAAGAAGACACAGTTGTTTTTATTAAGCCAACAATATTAAACTAGTTTTATTTACCAAAGATTCATCCAAGTCATGTGAGTTTGAAAAACATTTGGAATAGTCCCTATATTTCTGAGTTTTAGAAATATTTAATTTACATGAGCATTTATTTTTCTCTATGCTAATTAACATAGAGCTCTTTTAAGTAATTTAATAAATTAATTTGGCGATACCATCTAAAGGTAAGAAAATACCACATATACATAACATGCATACACAGACATACACAAGCATACACCCAGACACAAAGAGAGACCTTATAGCTTTCACAGTAATACAAAACTCACTAGTTTAGGTAAGAGTTAGTTTTCGTCTTTGCCCCACTTTTTATTCAAATTGTATTTCTGGCAGGTGGAACAAGTTGTTATTTGTTCAATGTAAAGGCTAAGCCTTTTATCAATATTTGTAAAAGAAACCTTTAAGATATTTTCTTTGCCCGGATGTGTAATACATAGAGGCTGCAGTTCAGTTTCAGGTGACTGTCTAGTGGACTGAAAAGTTATTTTTTAAAGGCTGGGGTACGCTACGAAAAAGGGCTTCAGGGACTTGTTAAGGGGGAATATTAATTAGCTTGCAAATCAACCGACAATAGATTAATAGGTTAAAAGACAAGGATTATTTATGCCTGCAGATGAAAGTCTAGAAGTGATGAGGAACTCACTACATAGACAAAGATAAAAAGGTTCCTGTACCAAAATTGTGGTGGTGGTTAGGGCTTCAATGGGAAGGTATGGAAGGTTCTATAAGGCTTTTTGGTACCAAAAGACAGGGGCAATCTGCCTCACTGGCAGCTGAATTTGCAGGAAACTCTCCAGAAGGGGGATTAAGGGCAGTTGTATTTTCTGGAGGCACTGCTGCAGTCAGATAAGAGCGATTTAGATAAAATTTCTTTCTTTGTTTGCATTAGCTAAAATGTTTTGTCTTTGAAATTATCATTGTTCCAGCTCAGGGGTCTGAGTGTGTCCCCACAAGACCCAAGACATCTATCACAAGATCTTTTAAAAGGAAAAGCCTCCTGGGTCCTTCACGAGGCAAGTTTTGAGACAGGCGATATTTCTGTGATGGGCTTAAGGGCTTCGAGCAGGTTCAATGAAGCTCCTGGTGACAGAGACATTGCTGCTTAATAGAAAGGCAGTGTGGGTTATCGATGTCATCTCTGCACAGGCTGAGGTCATCCTGGGCCTCGTTCCAACAATGCAAGCCCTGGCTTCCGTGCCACAGTGAAGGCTGGTATTTAACTTAGGTCTCCAAGATTCAAAAGTCATTACTTGCCTTCAGAAAATCATTGCAAAATATTTCAAGACTTAAGTAATATCAATTTTTTTAACTGTTTACATATAGTTTTTGCTTTTGCCTCTTACCCACCACAAGCAGGAAAAGTTGACTGTTTATATTTTCAGGACACAAATTGGTCTTATAACCCCAAACACTTCCAAGGAAGAGAAGAGAAGGTGACATTCAAAATGCTAATTTCAAAAGGCAGTATTCCATATTCCTATTACTTTGAATTAGTGCTAGTTGGCTGCAAGAAGAACATGCTTCCTGTTCATTAAAGCCATCTTCACAACCTCAGGAACTCTGTAGTTATTAAGATAATTAGGAACATCGAAAAAATAGTGGTCTCAAGTCCATCAATTCATACAGCTCACAGAGAATACAAAGTATAGAAAGTAAAGATAAAGGAATCACCACGTAATCTTTTCTTAGAAGATAGAAAAAAAAATAAAACAAAAAGAAAGGCAGGTATATGTCTGCAGTATAGACTCCTAGAATGAAATTTCTTAAGCATTAATGGGTACTCTAGATTTGGGGCTCACTAACCTTCAGGGACACCAGACTTCAATAGCAACAGAGAAAAAGAATGTAGCTGGAATGGTTCAGAGTTTGTGAAATTTCTTTATAGAACTAATTTACACATTGCTAATTAGTGGTTCAAATGCTGGCTTCCCAAAGTATTATCAAAATAACCTATTGGTACTGGATAATGCCCTGTTGGGGGAAGGAGATTTTCCTGTATGTTGCAGAATGTTTAGCAGCAATCTTGACCCAGACCCTCTACATACCAGCAGCACCCCCGTCATGACAATCAAAAATGTCTCCGGACATCAACCAATGTCCCCTGGAGGCCACATCAGCCCCAGATGAGAACCAACACTTTACAGGTACAAGAGAACATTATCTCAACAGTCTTAGTAGAGGCTCAGAGTGGGGAGGGCAAAGTTGAGAATACTATTGAGATTTTGAAGGCTGTTTTTTTTTTTTTTTTTTTCCCCCCTCGGTGTGTGTCTTTCAGGGCCAGGATGGGGAAGTTCTGGTGAGGGTCAGGTGAGGATTATAACTTTTAGGATTGGTGGACACAGCAAGGTGAAGATTTTGAAGTGAAGGATTTGAAAATGTTCATATCGATATAAAAGTGCCCTTTGATGTTTTCTGTTGATGAGTTTGGGGATGTTCCTGGAATGAATGATAACATTATTGTAACTATTATCTTTCTGGGCAATAGCTTTCTGGAAGAGTTAAGTTACTCTTCCAGATGATAATGACCCCAAATAGTTAATGTAGGCTGTGTGGATGTAAGTCATCAGTTCTCAGTGGATTTCTTAAGTTCCTTGTATTCTGCCCCCTCAGGTTGCTAGCTGCCTTTCTACCCACTATTACCACATTCAGAAAAGCCAATATATAAAAGACTGAAGAGGCAGAAGTGAAGAGCATGGCCTGTCAGGTTTTCATCCTTGCTTTACAACAAGGGCCAGCAACACACTCTTGTCGAATATCAGTTTTTCCATCAACACACTGATTCTTATAATAGTATCTCTCCATCAGGCTGTAGTGATGTTCAAATGAATAATACATGTCTAGTGCTCTGAAAGTAATATGTACTCAATGGTTGTGAACCAACTATGCAAAACTGTGAAACATATGTCATAGCAACAGTGCACCTATGCTCGAAACAACATGCTTTTGGGACCTCCCTCATTGTCTTTTCCACAAGCTCTAAGAAAAGACTGGATTTAAAAGAAACTGAAATGCTCTCTCTGCAACCTAGAAATATTGTGGGATGGGGTGTCTAACTGTTTTAGGCTCCTCCACTCATAATCAATGGAACATGGTCTTCGATTGCCACTAAAATGTGGGCAGTGACTAAGGCTGTAGTTTAGTTAATATCACTGCTGTGAAAGTTGGTGAACAATCAGAGTACCATGACACTAGCTTGAGATAAATGTTACTTTTCTGAAACTCATCCACTGGAATGTTCATCCAATCTCTTTTCCCTGAAACATTTTAAACACAATACCTTGCTTTAATAGCCATGACCTTGAATCCATTACACTGTAGAATTCCACTCTTTGAATTTTCCTAATTCTGAAAACAGGTCATATTCCATAAGTGGGAGACTTACTTGTACTATGTTAGGTACTGATTTAGGTGCTTCATATAATTTTCTCATATAATCCTCACTCTATAAGGTAAATATTGTCATGAGAAATCTGATACAGTCAAAGTAACTTCATGAAGAGATCTAGCTGATACAGGAGTAGAGGCAGGCTTTAATCCTACATCTATTGGGCTCCAAAATTGATGATTCTTCTTTTACAGTATGATGCCACCAGATAGCTATTTCTCAAAACAACAACAAACAGAAAAAAAAAAAAAAGATAATATATCAAATGCATCCTAGTTGTGGTTTTACAGAGCCAGGGTCCATGCACAGTACTTGACTAGATGAATTGTTTTCTGGAATATTGGCAAGGAATAGACAATCTTGCAAATTGATAGCTCTAATCTGACCATAGGATGACTGAAATAATTAAACACCAACCTCGGGGAACCACAGTGCCAGTCCAGATGTTTGCCTGATTTTTTAACAAATGAGTGAAGAAGATCCAGTCCATTGGTTGATGTTTAACTGCTATTGATGGGATTGGGAAGGGGAAGAAACCCGACACACCATCCTGCCCACATTACATTTTGAGGGCCATATACACATGGCAAAGAAGTATTTAGACAGAAAATTCATCAACAAAGTTGTAATGAGCTAAGGGAATTTCACTGGATAACACTGAGTGCTGAGTGACATTAGAATGAAATATCTTCAAGAAAAGCGCTTTAAGGAGTAGGTTTTCCTACAGTGTCCTTTTTTTTTTTTTTTTTTTTTTTATGGTGGTAGTGATATTGTTTCCATGGAAAATGATTCAGTAAATAGAAAACTAAATGTAATTTGATTTTTAGATTTTTCTTTAAATGTCAACCAGAATTCTTTACCTCAGCTCTACCCAATGCTAGTTGTGTGATTCTGAACAAGTCACCTGATTTCTCTGGGCCTGGGATTGGATATACAACCCATAAGGTCCCTTCCTGCTCTTGAGTCAAACTGACTCAAAAAGTAGATGTTATTAACGGACTAGTGCCCTCTACAGGCATCTTGCTCTACAGTGTGAGAATTCATCAAGAGGATGTTGGCAAAAATTCTTTTGATATAATTAATATTGTGGTTTAGCGTCCAACATAATATTGCGATATACAGTGAGCCTTGGTTGTGAAGCAATTAATTTTAGATTTTTTCTAAACCTTAGTTTACAGATAGGAAATATAAGGACTACCATGGCTGTAAACTTTTCCAATTCCTTTGGATTAAGGCTGGGCCTTGAATACAAGTCTCCTGATATTCAGTTCAATAGTATCCAGTAGCGACCTTTACAGACTTTTTTACAGTTGTCTTCAAAACACTCTGACCTCCCCTTGTCAGACAGCATTGGAACTCAGCATTTTCTAAACTTTCTATGTTCTTACTACCTTTAAGAGTTGATGAACTGTGGATTTTTCCATTAGAGCAGGGAATGACTGCTTCGACGTTGCTTGGTAATTATGTGAATACCTCGTAAGGTTACTTTCTTATGACCTTTCCTGCCACTGATGGGGAGGTTATTTAGTGACGTTGCCAGCAGAAAGTGTATGCATTCTCAATAGCTGGTTGATTCACTTTCAGTTCAAGGACTGTGAAAAATTGTATTCTTTCCTGCTGAGATCTACTCAGAAGTTGGGACACACTATTCATTTCTAAGGTAGAAGACATAGAAAAATGACATGTAGCTTTTGGTAAAAATCTGAGTCTGTTTAAACCTACTTAAAATGTTTTCAGATTAACTTATGGTTTCGTTTTTTATCATTACAAAAGCAGCATTTGTGCCTTGTAGAAAGTTATAAATTTAAAGAAAAATAAGAAAATGATGGCACCATGTTCCACCACCCATAGATCACCACTGTTAACACACCTGTGCACGTCCTGAAAGTTTTTTCTATGCATATATAAATATATGTATACGTATTTTTACCAAAATGAAATCACATGCTGTTTTTAACCTGCTTTCTTTAGTTAATGATCTCCATCTTTCCTTGCCAATAAATATTCATCTTATCTAAAATCCGGTCTGTATTAAAATTTCCTTTCTTGTCCCCAAAATGTCCTTTATAGTTGGTTTATCCAAACAAAATTCAAACCTAGGATTCTGCATTGCACCTAGTTATTATGTCCCTTGCAATACTTAAGCAAGCTTTCCTCTTTCTCTCTCACTTACTCTCTCTTTTTTAATTTTCATGAAACTCATTGAAGAAAACAAAGCAGGTTGAAGTTTTGTGTGGTTTTCTTCTCTTTTTTTTTTGTCAGATTTAATTCTTTACATAAACCAGATTTTTAGAAAATTGCCCAACTTTCTGCTTTATCTTCACCTGCAAGAAATACTGCCTTAATGGTATAACAGATGGTCAACTGCTTAAATGTAAAGTTTTTAGTTAAAAATGAAATCTGTAAACCTGATCAAACATCTCTTTTTTTTAATTTCTTCTTCTCCCCACCCCTAGCCCCCAGAACAAAGGAAAATCGGCCAAAACTATGTCAAAATCTGTGATAAACTATAGTGTGAACAAAATAGGCATGGTCTCTATCCTCATGGAGCTTAGTCTAGCAGGGGAGTTTGATCTTAAGTTAATCATTAACATTAAATGTTTAATTAAATGATGACAAATACAAATGCTGAGAAGGCAAAGCATAGAATACAAGGTTTCAAGGCATGGGAGATGGCTCAAGGAAAAAAGAGGCCTGGTTTAGTATGTTAGGTAAGCCTTTTTCTGAGGAATAACATTTAAATTATAGTTAGTTAAGGGGAGATCAGAGGAAAACTATTCCAGGCAGTAGGAACAACATTTGCAAAGGTGCTAAAATTTAGGAGTGGTATCTAGCATTGCTGAGATAAAGAAAATAAGAGGGAAAATAAAATGAGATAAAGCTGGAAAGTTAGGAAAGGGCTGGATCACTTAGAGGTAATGTAACTAACTTTTGGATTTAATTATATGGGCAAGGGGGAGCAATGAAGAACTCTAAGTAGAAAAGACACATAATCAGATTTAGGTTTTACTAAGATCGTGTTGACCATTGTGTAGAGAGTATATTGAAGGGGCAAGAGTGAGTACAAGGAACCAGTTAGAATGCCACTGTGACTGTCCAGCTGAGAGATGATGATCCTACAGTAATGGCTAGAGTAGATTAAAGTAGAGTGATTTTAAAGATATTTAGCTAATTAGGAACTGGTTTGAAAAAGACGTGGGGGCTGACTGGATGGGGAGAGGTGAGGGAATGGGAAGCAATAAAAATAATAAGGCTATTTCTGTACAAGTAATTGCAACTCAATTCAAACTGGCTTGAGCCCAGGGGAAAATTGATTGAGTCAAGTGCAGGAAAAGTCCTGGGAGTAGATCAGATGTTTCAGACATGGCTGCATCTAGGAGTTCAGATGATGTCTTTAGGAGTAAGTTTCTTTCCAATTCTTCATCTGGTACTTTGGCTTCGCCCTCTCTCCACATGGTGGTAAGGTAACAGCTGGAAGCTCCAGGTTCGATCCTCACAGGGGAGCAACTCCAGCAGAAGAGGAATATCCTAGAACTGAGCCTCATTAGCTAGTCCTTGGTAACATGTTCCCCCCCAAAGATAAAGGATAGAATCTGTCCCACCTGGAGCAAACGGACTCAGGGTAGAGAAGAAAATTTGAGGAGCTATTACCAGTACAATGGTGAATGGATGTTAGGCAAGCAAGAATGGCAGGACTTATTACAGGTAACAACTAGGATTTATTACAGGCACAACTGAGTGGATGGCAGGAGGGAGTAAAGTGCTCAGGGGAAAGATCGCAAGTTCAAGTTTGCACATGTTCTTTTTGAGGCCTATTAAGCTTATACATGCAGATGTCGAGTAGGCAGATGGATGCAGGGGTCTGAAGCTCAGTAGAAAGTTCTTGGCAGTAGTTCAAGGTTTGGGAGTTATCCATGTGCAGGATATGGATGAGATCCTTTGGGGTATATGTCAAATGAGAAGTGTAGATGTTAGCTGAGTAGAAGAAGAGGAGGAGGCTGCAGAGCAGAGAGCAAAAGAAGATCTGGTCAACCAGTTAAAAGGAAACCTAGTGGGAACAGTGCCATAAAAGTCCAGAATGTTTCCTCAAGGTGAATATGGAACATCTACCTATGTGTCATACCTCGGAGAGATAAGATCAGGTGAGAAAGTATGTACTGAATGTAGTGACATGGAGATCGCTGTTGAGCTTAGTCAGTGGTTCAAGTTTAGATAGAGTGATAGAGAAGGAAGCCAGGTTTTGTAGGAGGTTGGAGAGTGAACAAGAATTAAAAAGATGGCAAAGATGAGAAGTTTGCTGTGAATTGAGACTGACAAAATAATGGCTACAGTAGGAATGGGGGTCTAAGGAAGATTTTTTTGTTTTATCTTATTTTTTATAGAGAAACTTGAACTTATTTAGACAGAAGATGGGATCCAGAGCACGATGGATGGAGAGGCCTTAGAATGGAGAAGGACCACCTGCTTCACTGTAATTGGAAGGGAAATGAATATTGATGCAGGAACATGTGTAGATCCCATGGCCAGAAGTTGAAAGCTTCTTTAGTCTCTGTGAAGTAGGAAGTCATCTCCTTTAACTGAGGAAGGATCTGAGGTTTGAAGAGAGTATAAAGTCTTGAAATGGGGTGAAGGAAAACAAACTAGAGGTAGAATGGGATCTCAGAGCAGTGCCTGTGGCCCAGCAGAGCCTGAACTTGCCTTAGTATGACTAACTGGTGATTTCCTCCAGCAGCTCCCAGCAGCTGAATGTGAGGAGATGGACAACTGGTCAGCCAATGTGATGGAAAAACCAATAAATAATACATGGCATCCAGAAATTCAACTGTATAAAATGGAGAGCCCTGTTATGCCTAGGTTAGTGAAATGAGAATGGGAGCTGGGTGGAGGATGTATACTGAATTTGTATTACCACAGGATGTGTTCTCATAAGGTTTTACTTAGTATACAAGAGCATGATTGAAAAGATGAACCATGGAATCCATATTGGGTAGGGAGAGAAATGGGGAGAGATGAGCACTGGAAGAACAGATGTGGGAACTATAGAGGGCTGGCTGTCAGCCATATTGAGTCAGCCATAGGAGGGAGAGGCAGCTTTGGGCCTGAAAGCACACTGGCCAAGGCGTTGGAAGATCCCAGCTCTACCACTTATTAGCCATGTGGCCTTGCTTCTGCCTCAGATTCCTGATTTAAAAATTGGGCATAATGGTATCTCCTGCTCACCTCACTGAGCTGCTGTCAGTAATCATCTGAAGTGCTATAAAAGTATGGGCTATATCAGAAAACAGACCCAAAGGTCTCTTTTTTCCATTGTGGTAGAGAGGGGATATGTAGAAAGGGAGGTGGTTATTGAGACCTCACCACTGAATAGGGCTGGCCTCACACTTGTGCTGTGGAAAAACAAACAGCATGCTCTGCCTTGCTCAGCTGTTTACCAACAAGCTGTTCTTCAGTGGTGCTGTGGTTCTATTTTAATTTTTTTAATTGTTTGCTTTTATTCCACAACAATCTAACCTTCCTGGGTCATTTACACACATTAAAATATTAGATCAGAGCACGCAGCCTGAGGACTAATGCTTCCGAGTGACACTGCAAAGGAGGTTACCCTGTCTCTCCCCACTGTAGGCACTGTGTTTTTAACCTTCCATTCCTATTCTCCCTTCATACTCCTTTTCCTATGGATCCCCTACTCTGGAAAAACAAAACAAACCCTTTTCTTCCTGTTGTTGCTTCTATTGCAGCAAATGGCACCACTAGTCATCCAGTTGTTCAAGCCAAAAACCTGGGAGTCACTATTCCTGTCTTTCCCTGATCTTCAGTCCACTGGCACTTCTGGCTGACTCTATTTGCAAGAAAAATCCACTTTTCACAGTCTTTACTACGACTGCCACAGTCCAGCAACCATCATCCCTCAGAGGACCACAGTAACCTCTTACCTGGTCTCCCTGCTTCCGTGTTTGCCTGCCTATAATCTACGGTCCCCACAACCCATTCTCTAGAGTCATCTTTTCACACCATCGGTCAGATGTCATCTATAATAAAATCTGCCCCCACTTCACTCAAGCTAACCTAGGCCCCCTTTGAGTCTTTGAACTTGCCAAGCCTGTTTTAGCCTTAGGTTCTTTGCCTCTGCTGTTCCGCTGCCTTGCAATGTTGTTCTCCCTGATCCTCACGTGTCTGGTCCTTTCTTGTCATTAAAATCTCATATTGCCACCTCTTCAGAGAGTTCTTCCCTTACCACCCACTCAAAAGTAGGATGAATGATTTCAACTGTTTCACAGAAATATATACATCTATTTCCCTGTCCTTTCTTGCCTACCCCTCTTTTTCTTTTTCATCTTTTAAAAAGTTCTCTTTAACCCATCTCTTAAATTAGCCTGTAGTTGACATTAAACATCACTTAGAATTCCTTAAGCACCACCTATATGGCTAAATTAGTAGAGCAAGCATTGCCTAAGGGATCAGACATAGTCCTCTCTTCTTTCCCCCTTTCCCTTCTTCTCTCTTTTGCTCCTTTCCTCCCTCCTTCTACATAATTAACTCATAGGCCTCCATGATAGATCAGAGTCATGTTTATAAAAATAAAGGCAGCTATGGTATAAAGAAAGGAGGACTTGATTTGAAGTTTAAAGACTTGAGTGAAATTCCATTTTTCTCCTATTTATTTGTTTCTGAGCCTCAGCTTTCTTAGTTTTGAAGGGCAATAAAAATTACTATTTCACAGGTGGTTGCTGAGTGAGATGCTGTTTCGGTCATCTACTGCTACGATAATGCTATATAATCAACCACCTCAAAGCTTATTGTCTTAAAACAGCCATTTAGTATTTCTCATTTCTCTATGGATCATCTGGGCCACTTTGCTGATCAGGCCTGGACTCATGCATGTATCTGCCATCCGCTAGCTGTCCACTCAGCTGGGCTAGGTGGCTTAGGATGGCCTCCAGCTGAAATAACTTATATCTGTTCTGAATGGTCTCCCGTTTTCCAGCAGACTTGCATTTCTTGTAGTGGAAGGGTTCCAAGAGGGAAATTGGAAGCCACATTTCAAGTTTCTGCTTGCACAGAATCTGCTACTATCCCATTGTCCAAATAAGTCACAGGGCCAAGTCCACTGCCAAAGGGCACGGAGACATGGACAATAATGCAATCAACTCAATACAATGAACTGAATCACGATAATGAGGAGCTTCATCCTTGGGGAACCCTTCCCTGATTTCCCTCAGAAGACTTGAGCACTCTTTCTGATGTGCTTCCAATATAAGAATTATTCACAGATTTTACTGAATCCCTAATATTTCCTAGACTCGAGGTGCCGGTGTGCTCACTGCACACATAGCAGTAAATGTGACAAAGTCCATTGCATTGCAGTGGAAGAGGACAGAAAGTGAATAAGTAAACACATAAAAATGTACATAATTTTACATAATAATATGTGCTTTAAAAATATTGCTTTGTAGCTCTTTATGAGTATATTAGTCTCCCTCACTATGCCAGGATCTCCCTGAGGAAAAAGATGAAGGCTTTTCATCTTTTTATCTGCAGTCCTTAGCACAGTGTCTAGTACCCAGTTGGTGCTCAATAAATAATAAGACTGTGAGTGGGCAAGACGGCGCTGGGGAAGGCATCACCCACAGAACAGATAGCACTGAGAGGTATGGAGCCAAGAACTTTGCCATGGCAGTAGCTACTCATTCTCAGACTCTACTTCCTTTCAACTCACATATTTCCAAGACATGGGGCCTGCATTTTCTCCCTGACACTCTTGTCTCTAGATAATTCTCCAGAAGGACCTTCCAGACATGGATGTCTATCACTCAGCACTGATTCTGACCAATAGTTCTGGCAACATTTGTCTAGTTTTGCTTCTCTTGTAATCCAAAGAAGGTTCTGCCTCGACTTCTCATCATAGGCAATTGTGGTAACAAAGTCAGAGAGGAAGAGGGACACATGGACTTGGGTGCTCGAGTCTTCCATTGGAATTGTAAAGGCAAAAATTAATCATTTTGAGCAGGAAGGCTCCATATTAACTCACCTCTCTCAGTGTGAATGAGAGACAGACTTGCACTACAGTTTACAAATTTTGCCATCAATCATTAGAGTGCTTTCTTCAACTGACTTGGTTCTAGACCCTCTATTTAAATGTTGTCTAAGTCTCTTTTCAAAGATCAATATGCCTACTTAAAGATACTGGTTGGTTTAAAAAGTACTGATGTGGCTTCTTGTCAAGTTTTTAACTGCTCAGCCACTGAACCTCTTTCCTCCACTGGGGTATTTTTGCAGCATGAGTCTTGGTAGAAGGCAGAACATGCCTCCCACTCTAAAAACTAAAAAGGCCAGATTCTGGCTTTCCTTCTTCTTAGTGGTAAAAGTGGCTTGTGCAGATGACCAAGCCCAGCCAATCAGGTTTCTCTGCCTGGGTCAGTGGGGCATTCTCTCTCAGTGACCAAGGTAGCAGGGGTAACAACACCAGCAGGTATCCTAAACTAGTATCAAATGGGGTTATCTGTTATGGGTTGGATTATGTGCCCCCCAAAAACTCTCATGTTGAATACCCAACCCCAATTATCTTGGCATGTGACCTTGTTTGGAGACAGGACCTTTGCAGAGGTAATCAGTGAGGTCATGAGGGTGGGAACTAATCCAATATGACTGCTGTCTTTATAAAAAAAAAAAAACTGGAATTTAAACACAGAGACACGCATAGAAGTAAGACAATATGAAGAGGGAGACAATATATACAGGGAGAATGCCATGTGAACACGTAGATGACCATCTAGAAGCCTAAGAGAGGGCCTAGAACAGATCCTTCCATCACAGCCCTCTGAAAGAACCAACCCTGAAGACACCTTGATCTTGGCCTTCTAGCATCCAGAACTGCAAGATAATAAATTTCTGTTAAGCCACGCAGTTTGTGGTACTAGGTTATGCCAGCCTTAGGAAACTAATATGCCAACATCGCCAGAAAATTCCTGTGGTGTGTTTTTGGCTCTGGTCCTAGTCTCCTTAAGATTCCTGCTTCTCCATCATCTAAGCTTTTCTGAAGTGATTAAATCTCTCTTCAAGAATTTTTTTTTTTAGTGAAATTCAGTCAAAGTTTGTTGTTTCCAACTAAGAAATACAATTAATATAAATATCATGTTCTGAAGAGTTTTCCCTCTCTCAATGAAACAGCTCCTGCTTCTGAGCTCCCTGGTCCAGTCAAAATTTTATAAAATGGGCATAGCTGCCTTTCCTCTGCGTTGGTGGGCTTTTAACTAATGTAGCCCTGTTCCTTCCCTTCTTCTGATAATATAAATGAAGTTTTCTTATATGACTCACCTCAAAGGCTGATTTGTTGACCCTCTTCATTTGAAACAACCAAAATTAGATGTTGTTCAAGTCCTACTACAGAGGAAGCAATGTGCCTCCTGAAATATGATATACTCTATAAGTATCAATGGGCTGTCCCCAGCCCCAGCACCTCAGAGGTGTTGACATTGACTGGGACACTCCAAATGTACTCCTGCTCTAGAGTGTTTTCAGTAAGCTACTCAGTTGTCTTTATTTTGGGCTTAGTCACATCAGCACCATAACTTGAACTCCTGGCTTGCTAATACATTTTAATGTAATGCCCATAATAAATCTACAGTAATAGTGTTCTATCCCTTATAAATATATGATACTGAGGCTATGTAACCAGTGGTTGGGTAAAACTGTCTTATCTGATCCTAGGTTTGCGCAGGCTCAAGAGGATGGTGAATCAAAATTTTATTTTGTTGGTTCATCTGATATTTCACAATTCAAGAGGTAAAGAGGAAAAAAAAACTGCAATAAGAGTGGAAATTACTAAGCCCAGGCCCTCTATTTTAAACTCAAAGCAGAGAAGAAGGAAAAAGGAAAAGGCTGACAGAGTATGGTACCAGTTTTTGCTCCTACTTCTATTTCCTCCAAAAAAAAAAGTAGGGAATTTGCCTTTGTCAGGGAAGAACCAATGCTAGATACAAGGCTGATTGCTTCACAAATATTCTTATTTAGTTCTTGTGACAGCCCTCCAAAACCACTGCTATCATTGTCATTCCCATTGTATAGATGAGCAAATATGTTTTCACACTGTTAGTTGGTCAGGTCAGTATCATATATTACTCAAAAGGATGCTCTTTCTACTACACAAGGAAAGGGAGAAGATACTTTCAGCATCCCCCAAGAAACCTCAGAAGAACAGTATTCCTTTTGCTCCAACAGAGTAGCTGGGTTTAAATAGGACAGAAATGACAAATTGCTCCTCAGAGAAGTCAAAATGCTGGATTGCATTATCACCTCTCATTATTACTCTCTTCTTTCAACTCACCCCTGACAACATGGAGAGAACAGTCGCCTTTTGGGGGTCCTGCCTGTTCAACATCTAGGATGTGATTTTGTCCTTTTTGAGTGTCCATTTTGTTTCTTTTCTACTTTCCTTCTCTCTGGCTGCCTCTTTTAGAGTTTATAGTTGGAGTACTATTTGAAGTATAGCCTGTGGTGGCTGTAGCCCCTTTTTCTCTCTGAAGAAAAAGGTAGTATGAATAGTGTATAAGGAAAATAGTTCTTTTATTCCTTTCTCTCTTTTTCCTCTCCCACTAATAATGATCAGGGTGAGTGATTTTGGGCAAGTCACTTAACTTCTTGAAACCTTGGTGATTTTATTTGTAGAGTAGAAGTGCTAGTACTTTATGTGTCTGACAGCAGAGTCAGGGCCCAGAGCATCTCTCCCACACAAAAAGCTATCAGTCAAAACAAACACTCTCTTATGCATGAATAATTAATGACTTTTCTAATTATATGCCTTAAAGAGAAACATCATATAGTGAGCTTTCTTCTGAATAGCAGTTATAATTGGTAAATGGCCCAGTCTTGGGGCAGTGGGGATCAGACATTCCTACAGACCCATTCTGTACATGTCACTCACTGGTCACAGCCACCAAAATGCTATATTTAAAAAATTAGTTTCTCAAATCTTTTTTGTTTCCACATTACATAGGGAAAATGTTTTGCTTATAGCACCATTAACACCATGGCACAAAACACGCTTTGACCCAGGAGGGAAGGGCAGAGTAATTTGCTAAGTGATGTTTGATCTGCTCTCAGCCATTTTTTAATCAAACCCCACCATATTGGAAATTCCAAAACATCATGAGATATTCTCTAGGAAATATTCATAGTGAGATATTTGAATTTACTGTTGAATACAAGGAGAAAAAAGTTGTACTTGTCCTTTCTCCTGTTAGAGCACAATAACAGCCCTCTTACTGAGGGCACTTATTTGGAGGATGGATTTGAGGCTGTGAACCGGAGAAGGGTCTCCAGTGGGTGTGAGAGGGAGCTGCATCTTTGTGAATGCTGTAAGTTATCATAATACGTGCTGAAAACTTTCACTTCCTTTCCGTTCATGGAAAAGAGGAGATGAAGCCAAATGATGGATGAATACTTCTCTGTGTAGCAAGGGGCATAACCTACTATTCTGGTTGAAATTCTCTTTTTAGACCCTCTTTCCTTTGGAAAGTTAGAGGAGTTCTAGGGCTTGCATAGAGACCCTAACTAGAATTTTTAAGCCCCCAATAATGCCAGGTTTCCTACTGAGGAGCTGTTCTCTTTTTAAAGAAGATTGTGGTAGAGGTAAGTAGTTGTATTTCTAATGACCACGGCAACAATAATAATACCTAACATGAATTAGGCATTCACTATGTTCCAGAGATCTTTAAACGCTTTATGTGTATTAACTCATATAATTCTCACAATAACCATATGAGTTAGATGCAATTATTTCACATTTTTAACAAATGAGAAAACCGATGCACAGACACCTTCCTCAAGGTCACACAATTGGTAGAGTCAGGATGTGAACCCAGGAAGTCTGGTTCTGACGCCCACCTTGTTTAACCACTACACAAAAGGTCACGCAATTGGTGGAGTCAGGATGTAAACCCAGGAAGTCTGGTTCTGACGCCCACCTTGTGTAACCACCAGATCCCCTTGGATCTCCCCAGTGCCATCTCTGACCTATGATTCTCGGTGGTAGCACTGAGGTAATCCCCGCCAGGCTCACTGAAGTTGCTCCTAGTGGTTCCTTGCCTTGAACATAGTACCATCCAAAGGATCGCTCTCAATAGGTGCTCCACTGGGGAAGTTTCTGTTATCGGAAGTGGCTTCCATTACCACCTCTTGTCATGGCTACTCCCAATGAATGGTAGCTTCAGGGTCCTCTTCATATCTGCTGATCCTATAACAATATCCAAGTGCCTCAGTCCTTGTCAGTACCCCTAACACATATTGCTTACTGAAGTTACAATGCCATGCAGTTCTTTTAAGTTCAAAGAACTTACTTGAGTAGTGCAATATCTTAAAGATGGAATCAAAGAAGCAAGTCTACCTACTCCCTCATCTCACTTTTGTTCTTTAAGGCACTGGCTTAAAGGACCAATAATTATACTTGTCTATACCTGTGTGTATATTGCCTTTGAATTTACAAAGTTCTTTTTAAATTAATTACCACACTAACTTGGTGAGTGAGATTATTATGATGCCCAGTTTAGAGATGAGAAAATTGAGGCTCAGAAAGCTTCAATAGCCTTTCTAAGATTTTACCTTAAGGTCAGAGCCAGGAGTAAACCTAATTAGAGTGCAAATTTCACCACACCATTACCAAGGTTACTATTAGTCTTTTAACTCTTTGACTTTATGAGCCGAATAGTATCTTGTTGTTCTAATTCATTGTATTTATATTTTAATTATCCCTGAGGCTCTCCTATAGTGCTTTCTTGCCTATTGCCTATGCAATTTTTTTTGAGGGGTTTATCTCTTCTGAATTAATAAAAACTCTTGCTATAAGAAAGATATTGATCTTTTATCTATCATATTTTTTGCAAGTATATTTTCTAGTTCATCTTGTGCCTTTAACTTGGTTATACTTTAGGATAAACAGAAATATAAAAATTTTATGTTGTCAAATCTATTACCTATTTCCCAATAGTTTCTGCCTTGAAAAAGGCTTCTCAGTACGAAATCATATACATGTGCTTCTACCTAATTGGTACTTTTTCTTTCATATTTAATTGTTTAGTCCATCTGGAATGTATTTAAGTGTACGACGTGAGCTAATAGATCAGCTTGAAATTTTTCAAATGAGTAAACAGTTATCCCAGCACTACATATTAAATATTTTCCCTCATTGATTTGATTTTCATCACATTTTAAGTACAATTTATATTTGGGGTTGACTCTGGGCTTTCTATTCACTTTCTATGCACTTCCTTTGATATGGTAATCCTGATGCCAGTCACAGTTTCCTCCCCTCTCCATGCCATGACTACCCCAGGTGCTAGAGGGTAGAGCCTGCTCCTCCTACGTCAGCATCACTTTCCCTTGGGCACCAAGAGACTTGGCATCGGCACCTAATATCTTGTCAGTGTTTCCTTTGCATCTCTCTAGGTAGAAGAGCCATGATTCCAGGCCCCAAATCAGAATGCACCGACTAAAAACAGATGCTTCCTTCAATTATAAGTGTGTGTATATGTTTGAGTGTGTGAGTGTGTGTGTGTGTGTGTGTGTGTGTGCATGTGCGCGTGTGTGTGTGTGTATCTCGGGGCTGGTTTTCTATATCCTGTGGTTCTCCAAACCACAGAGCCGTTTCTATTGAATACAGTGTCTAGAATCTGACTTGTGTTATTGAATATAGTGTCTAGAATCTGAGGCTGATTTAGTGCCTGCTATCATTCAGACAACTCTTTCTTATTCAAGAAAAGTTTTGCTCCATTTAACACAGGCTTTTGTAGAGAAGGTTTTACCACCTTCACTTTCCTTTAAGGTGTGAAGTCATAAGAAAATATGGAACTACATGAGAACTCAAGACCTAAGCAACTGCATGTGTAGAAACTGAACATTAATCTGTGGAGTTGTAGACAAAATTTACTGTTCTTTTAAGCCCCGTGAAATACAGGTTTCTGTGCTACTGTTGGTGTGTTCGGGTCACTTAAAATCATTAAATGTTCCATGTGAAATGGACCCTAGACATTTTCTAGTCCAAACTCTTTGTTTTTGTGGATGTGGAAACTAGACCTAGAGATCTTACATGACCTGCTCAACAGGTCAGAGCCAGAGTTAAAAAGGGCGTCTCAATGCACTGCGCTCTGCTCCCATCCCTTTGCTTAATTCATGATAGTTTGTTAAATTAAGCAATCCGACTTATCACAATTGTACTGAAATCCAAACCCAAGTTAGAATACATGATGAAATGGCACAGTCTTTCAAATTAATTAATTTGTAATTTTTTTCAAGAAAATATAAATCATAAATGGCTATGAACAAATACTCTCCTCTTTCTTTTTCTGTCTTTCTGTTTCACCTTTTTCCTCTCTTTCTTACTTCTTCCTTCATCCCCAGCTTCCTCCTTGCTCTGGACCATCTCCTGCTAGGAATAAAATTTGTTGCACAGGCATCTTATTGAAGCCCCCGCAGTCACTTGGCTATAGTGGGTGTGTCTCTCCTGTACAGGATACGATCATTCTGCAGCCTCTTCTACCAAGCTGTGGTTCTGGGTCCCAGACTGCAAGCAGGAATGAGGCAAAGTAAAGTAGGTTAAAGCAAAATAGGACGTGAACATGCTCACGGAGTTCAAGTCTGCAAGCCAGCTATCTAACCAGGACCTCAAACAAGCAAGATGCAAAGTCCTAGTCTGGACCCCACGGCCCTGCCACGTACTCCAGTCATTACTGAAAAGAAAGACAATGATGATTTTATTTATTCGGGCCAAAAAAAAAGCACCGAAAAAGATTCTGGTGCACATAACTGCATGAATTCGAATCCTTGGTTCATCCACTCTCACATTACTCCTTGAGTGGTCTCCTTTTATAGATTTAGCTAGTCCTTTAATCGATTATATTCAACAAGGTACTGAGTACCCAGAACTGATCACCCAAAACAAAATCTCAGATCTTGACACTAATCTACATATAATCCTTCCCCACAAGCAATAACTATCACCCTAAGTGCTGCACTTTTTCATTGCCATGAGTTTCCTTATATAAAAAGAAAATTAGGTCTTATTGCACCTATGTAGTCATAAAAATATTTTAATTTTAATATTATAAAAATGTTTGCATATTTTTAAAGTTTCCCATATTAAAAAATCACTAAAGAGTATCATGCTGTATGCAATATTTAGGGACTTTTTTCGCTAAATATTTTATTGCTAAGAATCATCCATGTTGTTACTTATTTTGATTTCTGTATAATATTTTATGGTAAACAGAGCACAGTGCATTTGAAATATTTTTGAATACAAGAATTGGTGCAAAAGGAGATTTTTGATTAATCTAAAAATCCAAAGTGACAATATTTTCCTTGTTTTCATTGACTACAGTTACCTCAATCTCTTTCATGCTTCTTCCCAACTCTGTCTTCTCCTGAATAGAAACCTCACCACCCCCTCCCCAGCACCCCAGGAAGTGGATCTGTCTCACAGGGAGCTCTTGGAAGAACCTAGCATTTTGATTTATCTCCAATTGAACTTGGTTTTCAGCCATTATAACCTTGGCTTCCTGGAGGTGGTACCCTCCTAGTGGGTACCTTTCTCTCTTCCTTGCCTCAGACAGTGGAGGACCCAGAAAAGCTCTAAAGGACAGTTGGGAGCATATTACTTGTTTGCATTTTCACATATTTGCAGTTGCATTCCCCCTTCTGCTATGGAGAGCCTCACTCTTCCAGGCTCCATTGCTGAGGGCTCCTTTCCCAGTAGCTGGGCCTCAGCTGGAGCTACACGTTCACCCTTTCGTGTAAAGACTGCTCTAAAGTCAAAGCCAAAGAAAACAGAGTATGTCTCTCTTTTGCCCTGCTCAGTGACTTTTCCATCCTTTTGAGTTTTCATCCAAGTAACATAGAACATAACTTTCAAATGTACTTCTAGGCTGTCTGGAGATTGACCTGCTTGGAGACTTAGCAATGTCCATCATCCTAGGGCATCAAGTTTATTGTATGTGACCCCAAATGCTCATCATTCCTTTCATTCATCAAATATTTATTGGTTGCTTTTTATGTGCCAGGCACCATGAGCTGATGCAAATTAGGCTTTGTGTGTATAATGGCAAATAAAACACTACTTTTGCTCGACCACCACTACATGCAGAAGGGATGCAGAAAAGCACGTGAACGAATGTAACACACACACTTATAGTCGGGGCCGCACTGTAACTTCCATGGGCCCTAATATTTTTGCCTTCATTAGCCACTGTTTCCATAAAAGTTTTAAAAATTATATTTTATATTTATATACACTGCATAAAGATGAATATATTAATATTACACATTAAAACAGTTCTTCTAATTTTAAAAGAATTTAAAACATTTTTATAAGCTCCTAAAAGAATGATGGGCCCTAGACTCTCTGTCTATTATGCTTAATGGGAGAAGTTGACCTTGCCTGCCATCTTTATTTTCTTTCCTATTTTAGGATAACTCAATCCCACTGCTTTATTCCTTCCATTCACTTCTGAAAATCAGGATCCCCTATTTGATGATAATTCTGCATTTGCTTTTCATCCATTAAAAGTGCATATATTGATAAAGAGTAGCAATGAAATCACATTTAAATATAAATATTTTTAATTTATCATGACGGCAGCCAAACAGTCATAATAGCTAAAATTTATTGAGTCTTAACTGTGTGAGCAACACTCGTCTACATATATTGACTCATTTAAGATGATGGCCCTCTGAGGTGGTATTCTTGCTATCACCCCCATTGTACAGATGAAGAAACTGAAGCACTCACAGGTGAAATTACTTGTTCAGGGCCACATAATGAGAAACAGGCACAGCTAGAATGTGAACCTTTCAGGTTCTAGAGCCTAAACCACTATGCTTGATAATCTAGGACACAACTGTATGAGACCTCAGCCAGGCCACTTTTGCCCACTTGTGAATTTCCTACCCTTTACGAAACTGCAGCCTGCCAGGAACCCACAGTCCACAAGTTGCAAACCTATATTAGGATAAAGTTTCTCTTTTTTAAAGCATTAAACTGCCATTTAGATTCATTTACTACCTAAAGTATTTTTATTTCGGGGAGCCTCCTGTGGGAAAGCAAGAGCCACACTTTGCCTGTGTGTCCTGGAGCTCTCACTGATAGCTGAACATGGGCCAACTGAATGGGAAGCTGTGACTTGTCCACCCTGTCCTCTCTACCCCCTAAAGTGACTTAAGAACATTGAGCCCCCTGGACCCTCACACTGTCCACAGGCTTGAGGACTGGACAATGAGGTACTTGCAGCCAGTACTTCGCTGGGTTGTGTCCTTGTCAACAATGTAGATTCACAGAAAAAGAATTTAGGTAAAACAGATGATGCCTTAAATTCTAGTTCCACAATGCCAGAACAATCCTTCTTTGCCAAGTAAAAATTTATGTAATCGTAAGACTAAAGACACTTTTAATTTCTAAAATGTTATTGCAACGAGCAAAATAATTCTCCCTCAGTAAGTGCCAAAATACTCTTCCCTGAGTCCTCTTAAGTGCTTAGAGTTGACAGAAATATATCCTTTTGAAATTATACAGTTAACTCTAGAACTGTAGCTATGCAACATGAAAAAGGAAGACAGGAAGGAAAGATTTCTACTGAGATGTACATCAATGGGGAAGGGAAGATACAATATCCTGACTCACGCATACAGATTTTTGGTCCAGAGATATTATTTGCTCGACAAGAAATCTAGTACAGAATTAAAAAGCAATGACAGAAAATCACAAATTTTTCTGCATGGAGGAGAGAAGTTTGAGAGCTTCTAGTTTTGTTTTTTGTTTGTTTGTTTTTTATTCATACAGCTTACAGCCAACAAATGAGTTGACAGATAAAAGATCATGTAACAATCCAGTGCAGCATTGCTCCCTTTCTTGCAAAAAAAAAAAAAAAAAAAAAAAAAGAAGTATGTGTTTTTAAAAATAAGTTTAAATTCCATGAGAGGCTACTCCTAAGTCAGTGAACTCTGTATAAAGAAGTGTCGGATCACTTAGTCTGAGTTCCTGGAATGGGATTCTAGGCAGAGGCAAATGCTTCGGTCAGAGCATGTGGATAGGTGACAGATGGTGGATTTTTGCCTTTCAACACATAACCGTAACCTTAATCACTGTCTGAGTTTATTTTCAATCCCATACACAAGGGCTTACTGTTTATAATAAATCTGCCTCCAAACCCATTTCCAGGAAAAGATTCTCCATGTGTGTCACCCTGCATCACTTCCCAGGCTACACAGTGACGGTGAGGATTCTGGGACCTGGGGGCCAAGTGTCAAGTGCCAATAATGGCAGTGTGAGTGTGTGTGTGTGTGTGTGTGTGTGTGTGTGTGTGTGTGAATTTCTGGTCCTCGTTACTATTTATATTAATGTCCTGAGCAGCCTAGTCTCAGATGCATCTTAGATGCATCACTTAGAATTCGCAGCCTTACTTCTACATTCTCACCTGAAATGAAAACCAACACACATTTCACCAAGCCATCCCTACTTGTTATAAAAGGAAGAAAGAAAAGAAAATTTTGTCTCACAGGTCAGGCTTCCATCTCAAGGTGAGAAAACTCAATAATTTATACTCAATTTATACTCAGGTAAACAAGCTACACCCACCCCCAGCCTATGAGGTATGTAAACATTAATCAGGCAATTCTAATTTTATTCTTGGTATGGTGTTCATGTTCTGAGTCAACTCTTCTCTTGATTTTGAAGCTGGTGAAAGCAAGCCCCTAATTCCATCTGAGATCCTATAATCCCACCGGGCTTTTCAGAAGGATTGGGGGCAACATAGACACATGAATCTGAATGAGCCCAAACCCTAGCTATCTTACTCCAACTGAAATGTGAGGCAGAGAATAGATCTGAGATTCATGAACGTCAATTTACTTTCAGGAGAAAAGCTGGCTAAAACTTGGAGTTTGGTCTCAAAATAGCCTGGACAATTTTAGTTTTCTGACAGCATTTGGTGGCAAGCCTGTTAAAAACACCATCTTGAAATTTCCCATTTGCGTGCTGTAGATGGCATATCATCTGGACACGCCCAGAGCATCAGAAGCGTTAATCACTAAGGCACACCTGGCATTGAATAGCGATGTAAGAAGAGTTTTGGATGGACCCCATATCTTGTGTTTTCTACATTTCTGCCTAGTTTATAAGTTTACAACTTACTTCAGGCTAACCCAGAGAGGCCATAGGGTACAGTGGTTAAAAGTTGAATGTTAAAATTAGGAGAACTTGATTCTGAATCCCAGCTCTGCATGTCCTAGTTGTCTGACCACGGACTGGTTCCTTAACTTCTCTGAACCTTAGCTTTCAAATGAGACAAAGCATGTCAGGACAACCACAGTACTGTACATTTGGGGGCTCAGGGCTCTTCCTTCTATCCTCTCCTTTTCACTGAGTATTATTAATAAGGATAATATGCATGAAAAGTACTCAGCATGTAGTCAATTTTTACAAACTACTAGTTTATCACCAGGGACCCGATGATACAGACCTTAAAATTATTTTTATTATTAATATTTGAAAAAGGCTATTTATTTAAAAGTTGCTGTTTTTGATTGCAGCATCAAGTGCCTTTGATGTAGACAATTTTGTTCTGTGCTGAGCAATCTGAGAGGCCCTGTAGATGTAAGGCTAGTGCTCTCCCACTGTTCTCATAAGAGTTGTTAATGGCATATTCCCTGACTTGACAGTCTTAGTTCTTGACTGCTTTTGGCAATGACATTAGACAGCACAACTAATTTGTGACTAATTTCCAGTCTGTTCCTTCCTTCATGTACGAATCCCATATTTATACTGGAATTCAGGGGATTCTTTGAAGGTTGAAGAGAAACAGGACTCAGAGTTTTAATTTTAGACACTCCAAGTTTACAGATCATCTCTGAAATATTACATTGTTTTTAATTGAAGTAATTTATCAGGAAAGGCCCTGGGGTGGGGCCTGAGGGAAAACTCACCACTGGGTACATTTGAGTGCCTTAAGCTTAAGAACAAAGTCAAGATTGTCCAAGAGGAGAGGTGGTCTGGCACTGATATTTTCCTTTCCTGAGTCAGCACATTCACATCATGGCCGTGCCCAGTGAAAAGTGGCTGAGTATGTGAGAAAGAAAATTAATCACAAAGACTCATCTTGCTGGAACCCAGCTCGTTATGGCATGGGACTCCACGGCTGAGTGGAACATGTCATTCTAGGGAGAAGCACTCTGCCCTACCAACCTCCCCTAACTCCAATAGTTGGGTGCAGCACTTCTGCTTGCACTAGACTGACAGACTAATGCTTTCAGGAGAGACACAGCAAAAGCTGTCATCTTCTTCCGTATGAGAACTTGGGTTCGCGGACTTCTCGTGGGCAACAGCCAGGAAAGAAAGAATAGACTTCCCTTTTTAGTGATAACAGTGGAATGGAGTTATTATAAATTGAACATTCAAAGAAATATGAGGTTAGTTCATATTTCGAACTGATGAAGCAGGATATATCAGTTATGCCTAGGTACATTTGAGTTGGCAGTCTTCATAATATCTGTTTTGAAGTCCTTCTATAAATCCTTAAAAAATTTGTGAAAATTGAAAATAGGCAAGAGCTCATATCCTCGAATGAGTTGTACCTCTTCACCTTACAGCTCTGCAGTCCAAATTTTCCAAATAAGGACTTTGAAGAAACAGAGGTTAGGGCGACAGGTAGGTTAACTTATCTTTTGAGCTGGATGATTCATTGCCTTTTGGTGACCAATTTCCAATCTCTTCCTCCCACCAGTTTGATTTTTGGCCAATTTCAATTAATTATAAAAACGTGTATTGTTAGAGGTCCCTGGTGTTTAGAGGCAGAAATGAAGTTGCAGCAGAATGATCCTGTGTCTAGCATTCTTAAAGAAAAATCCAAACTAGCTTACTAGAAATAAATTAGGTAGATATTCTTATGATGATACCAGGAACAGGCCAAGAACAGGAAACTTCACCCACCTTTGATTAACCCAGGCTCAAGGGTACCATCTAAATAGATTGGTTGTACTGCAAATTTATCAAGTTTTGTATAATTTTTAAAAATGGCCTGAGGAAGGGAAAAACCTTTCACCTTATATAGAGATGTGGTAATAGAATTGGCAATTTTATAATCTGACCAAGATGGCAAATTTTATTTATTTATTTATTTATTTATTTATTTATTTATTTAGGTTAGATATTAGCAATCCTCCAAACCAAACCTTGTTTTACTGACAAAGTAGCTCAAAGTCACATAGACAATGAATGACAAACCAAAACTCTTGCTTTACTGACAAAGTAGCCCAAAATTACACAGATAATGAATGACATGTTCATGATCAAGATCATGATTTCATGATTCCTAATGTTCCTTCCATTCCCCTACTTTTCCTATCTAAAGACAAATAAAATGCGACTTTTGCCCTGGAGGGGTTCACAGTAATAGAAGGTAAATGAGACTTTGTACAAACAAACAATTGATGTCCCAGCATAAAAAACAAGATAGGGAGGGACAGAGAATTAACATATGCTGAGCACCTGCAATGCGCAAAGGGTTTTATTATACATTTCCTCACATCGAACTCATGAGGAATATACAATCACCCCATTTTATTGGTAAGGAAATCAAAGCTTAGAGGTTCTGCAATTTTTTATTAGCATATGCATGGAACTCTAGCCCTGCTATATACCTACTGCTCTGGAGGTCTAGAGTCAGTGGACTCTCAAAGAGGAGTGGCTCAGTCTAAAAAGGCTGCCTGATAAGGCGAGCTTGAGTTGGTGCATTGCACTTACTTAGGTTCACAAAAGCCTCAGCAGATGGAGGAAACACAGATGGCCTCCCCATTACTGCGTCACCACCCAGAGAAGGTTGGAATCAGTTACACACCCACTGCTTTGCAGTCTCAAATGTAAATTGCCTAGAAAATTGAGCATGGTGAAGAGAAATTTTGCATCTTAAACCTGCAGTGGCCCTATTTACAGATGGTCTGTTCTGGGCAAGGAGTATCACAATACACAGGGGGAGTTCCTGAAGATGTAGAAGACCCTGATGACCCTTTTGTGAGTTCTATCATTTCATGATGAACCAGAATAGCCAAAATTAAAGGGACATGGTCCTGGACAGTGGACATAGCTATACACAAGTGCTAAAGGTGAGTCAGGAAGAATAGGGTGAGGACAGGTAGGGCAACACAGCATATGACAAGTTTCAGAAGGAGAAATATCCTTAGCAATGGTTTGAAGGAGGTGGCTTGGCAGAGAGCAGGGAGGAGTATTAGAGAGAAGGTTGTAAGGTGAAAGAAAGAAAATCAAATGCTTAGTTGGAACAGAGAATACAAAACAGAGTACAGCAGCTCGAGATGAGAAAGTGTGGTCAGGAATATATGCTGGGAAGTTTAGAAACTCATAAATTCAACCACAATACCCTTGATCACCCACATGCAGAACCTTCAAACCTCCTCAAGGACCCCCTTCCATCTTGAATAGCTTTGGAAATGACTCTGGCACTGAGTCTAGCATATTCCCTTTATATCTTAGGTCCTGAGTCCACAGGGAAAGAGATAAAGACCTTGTCAGAAATGAGATTTTATCATTCCCTTTTCCTAACCAAAGTAAAGGTTCAAAGCAACAAGTTGACTCGATTCAAGTAAACACTGAATTTGAGTTTTATAAAGGAGCTTCAGAATACACTGTCAACTGAAATGTCCCAGGGAAATTTGGCCACTGACCATCAATAGGCACAAACTGCTCTGTGAGGAGTTAGACAGGTACCATTAGACAGGTATAAATTTGATGGATGCTCCAACACTGGATCCCAAATTTTCTGAACTCTTGGTGGCTGTAAACGTAAAAACTGGAATAATGTTTAGAAACATCTCTCATGAGGGAAGGTGAAAATGTTCTCGAGGAAACTCTGAACAAATGGAGTGACCTCAAGGCAGGTGCTTCAGACTGAGATGGTAAATATCCTGTTTGATAAATAAGACTTGGAATAGGTCAGCAGGTTTATTTTAGCAAAAATAATGTTTCTTTCTGGCTTTTCTTTTTTTCTGATTTATTTTTTCTAGTAGAGAGATAGGAGCCTGGATCCCTGGAGAATGATCAGGTTTGTCATTAACAGCGGTGTAAGCTGTGCCCTACACGAAAGTGCTCAGCTAAGACAACAATAGGAGCGGTAACCGGTTTCCCCTATGTCAGCCCATGAAGGTAGGGCCCTGAGATCTCAGTTCCTTACCTGTCACCAATGTCTACAACAGCCCTTGACTCATATAAGTTACTAAAATGTGTTTTTAATTGAATGAATAAGGAAATAAAGTGGTCTCAGCAATATGATATCAAGCTAGAGGAATAGGAAGAATGGTCCAGGTGGCTATACCCCCAAGAAGACAAAAGGCCACTACCGAGGCACTCATACCCGGCATCTAGTGTTAGAGTTCTCCTGTCCAGTAGTTAGGGAGTGGTCAGACATGACCAGTGAAGAGAAGCTGGGTCGGTGGTTCAGGATGAGGGGTGGGAAGACTGGCAGACATTGCTGGGTGTTCAGCTGCCATGCTCCCCTTTTTGCTTACCAACCACATTTGTATTTCGTTTCAGGTAGGGATGTAGCTCACTAAACTCCTCGCTTTCCCAGGCTTCAGGGAAAGCACTGGCACTCATTTCAGGCCACTGAGACATATTTAAAAATCTGCTGGGTATTTCTGGAAGAGCTTATCTTTCCTGCTTCAAGTGTTGCCCTTTAGACCTTTGTCCTCTCCTTTGGCTCAAGGATATAACCTTGGAAAAGGGGCAGCCAGTGTGACCACGAAGCAATAACAATGAAGCAAAGTCATGTAATAAAGATAGAGGACAGAAATACTGAAGGGGCCTGGAACGCTGAAGACCTTACAGAGCCCTGGGACCACTCACCTCCAGACTTAAATGCGTGAGAAAATCACCAATCTTCCTATTTGTTTAAATTACAGCAGGTAAGTTTCAAATACATGAAGCTGGACCCAGCTCCTGATGCAATATGCATCACCAGGAAGATAAGCCATCCAAGGATCCTCAGAAATACTTGAGGAGGAAACAAGACTTCTCTTATTCAAGACACAGACTTGGACTAAAACTGACAGACATTGAAGGACATAGTGACTCCTCCTGAGCCTGGAGAACTTGCGTTACAAAATAATTTTTCAAAAGTGAAGCTTTTAGAGTGAATGAAATAAATGACTAAGAGAGTCCGCAGACTCTAAAATATACATTTTGGGGATTTCCAGTCTGACAAAAGGAGGAATGACCTCTTAGTTGAGCAATGTCTGAAAGACCATCCATCCAGAAGTTCGGGCCTAAGCTGCAAAGAAGTGGTACAAACTAGTTTGAGAACTTCACATTCTTTCTGTGGCTTAATGCCACTGAGTTGAAATGAACCAATTTATTTTGAATGGTTGCTATAAATTTGATCTCCACATCACTGGTTGGTAATTTTAGTGTCCATGATCTAAAAGTACCCTATGATTGTAAAGGAGAACCACTGATATCATCACTGTTATCAAAATAACAACTCATTTCACACGCTAACACCTTGCCTTTGTTGACATTATTGGTGACTGTGCTACACATCTATTCTGCTTTCCACAATACTGGTGTGAATTAGTGTCCCAAGGAGCTGTGGGCTCTTTGAAGTATATTTGGAGACTTTTTCTGCCCTTAGCATCTACGCAACTAGAAACAACAGGGAGGTGTTGATTGGTAGGTATATTTTTAGTTGGATTACTTCAGCCCCAAACACGGAGTGCTTTAGGCAGTAAGTACTGAGGTACATCTGATTAGGACTCAAAATTTGTTTAGGACAACTCCTATAGCTAAGTGGCTGGCGTGGCCTGTCTACAGGTGTGTATGTTTTGGTGGATGCCCTTAGGTGACCTACGCTCATATGGAAAAATATGTTGTTGTGGCAAACTACCATCTTTATTCTGTGGAGCTTCAAAACTTATTTTTCAAAAGGTATCTTTCTCTGTTCTTCACAGCTCTGTGGAGGAGATATCCTATGCTAAATACCTCCCCTTACAGTACAGAACAAACTGAAAGTCAGCTTCTCAATTACCTTTGTAGAAGAGTTAGAAATTTATAAATTATATTCAGATAGGCAAGAGTAAACATAGATTCTTTATCTCCTCTCAGATCTTATCTTGTTTGGGAGTGTTTCATCTCCACAGGTAGCAGAGAGAAGTTAATGTTGCCGCTTCGGGGTTACTCTGTCTCTGCTGTTCCTTGAAGGCTCCAGGCCTCTGTCATGATGTGACTGTTCAGATCTTGTCTCTGTTGCCCATGCTTGTCTCTACTGTGAAGCAGCTCTTCTCATTTGCACCTAGCACCTGAGGTAGACGTTTGTGATCCTTTGACTTGAGGACTCAGCATCATGAAATAAACACATCTCAACCCTCAGACATCTTGGTTCTTTTACTGAGACACCTAAATGTTCTGGAGATTCATCTGGACCTAGAATGGTACCTCCAGCTTTTCTAAACTCCCATCTGAGTGGTGCCATGTCGCTCTTGTGCTAAGTTGAAAATGGAGCACTCCCCTAAAGGGCTTTGGAATTCCCTAATATTTATCTTGAGATGCTTGGGATACGTCTACCTGCTCCCAGAGTTTCTCAAACTCTCTTCAACCCAAAATTCTGATCCTGAAGTAATTTTCCTCAAGTCTGACATCATGCCTCTCCTTTCCTTCCTGAACTCCTCTCTCTGGAACATGAAGGGCTTTTTTACTTTCCCTTTCAGTCAGGTGACGTTTTTTCTTACATTATATCTTCCTTCTTCCTTTGTCTAAAACTTATAAGTAAAGCTCTGGAGTCCATATCTACCAGGCTTGGCTCTCGGTAAGTAAAGGGAAGCCTTACAATGTAGAAGTAGCTTTTTTTTTCTTTTTTCAAAAGCATGGCTTTCAAGGTTATCATCACACTATGGACTCAAACCGTCAGCTTTCCAACTGAGAGTAAATGACGACCTCCATATTTTAGTGTGTGCCCAACCATTTTCCCTGGCGCAATCAACTGCAAAGGCCAAAGGAATTTAGGGAAAAGAGATTTGCTAGGTATTAATATTTGAAGAGAGGAGAAAGAGAGACTAGTTTAATATTTAAAAAATATTCTCCATTGAGCTTATGTGAGAGCCAATTGATGCATGTGAACTATATCCCAGGCACTGTGTCACATGCTTCTTGTGCTTTCCTTTCACGTAATCCTCACAGCTTCTAAGGAGGACTTTACGTATGAGCAGAGTAAGGCTTAGAGGTTGTAGATCTTGCTGAAAACCACACAGCTAATCAGGAATGGAGCCAGGATCTAAGCACATAGGTTCTTCTGCCTTGACCAGTTGCAGGAGTACTGACTGTGACACCATGCCTTAGGACAGAAGCATGCACAAAGACACAAAAAATCCTATCATGTCCAAGAGTGTGTCCCACAAATTTCATCACAACCTGCTTTTCCCATGTTTTTCACTAAAATTTTCATGCCTCTTGAGACACGTTAGGCAAATCCAAGTAGTGCTCATTGGAAGAAAAGAACTGGATGAAAACTCTGGCAGGAGGAGATAAGAGGAGGAAGGCATAGAATGTTCATAAAATACCAACAAACTTGCTGCTAAGTTCATTAATTTTTCACCCATAACACTCTGAAGAGGATTTTAATGAGCCATTTATTGGAAGTTTGTTAGGGGCCGATATTTTGGGTACTATATTTTTATTGGTTTCCTTTTTATAAAAGCTCAATGGCAAAAACCAAAGTACACAGCGTTCAGATGACTTGCTTAAAATGGGAGGCATCTGAGTCACAGAAGTAAAGTTAAATTCTCTAAGCTTCCGGTCCCATAATATCTTTCTTTAAATACACTTTTGTCCTGCAGCTTCACTTTTTCAAGATCACAGAACGATTTTGTAGGAAGAAGAGACTCCATCTGACCTGCCTACACGACAGTGAGGCAACTTCCTTGCAACACATTTCTTTTCACACTCCAAAGAAATCATGTTTCAAATGAAAGAGGTGGTGGGGATTTGGAAAAAAGTGAAAGTCCAGTATTATTTTTTAAATCCAGACAACAGTGTTTCTTAAAGTACAGATCAATAATGTAAGCCCATATTTTAATACTGTCATATCTTCTCACTCACAGTAGCTATACCTTAGTATTCACTATTAGGAGGAAAGAAAAACAAGTAGTCAAACTCACCTAAGAGAGATGACAAAATGTTCCAGAACAGCAATAAAAACCATTAAGATCAGTAGTTGATGCATATGAAAACATCTTATATTACCTAAGAGGAGTTCTTTTACATAATCAAAGGTGGTAAAAAGAGATGGAATGAAGACTCCAAACAGAAATAAATACAGGGACCTATAAAGGAAAATGGAGCAAGAATACTGTACAAAGAAACAAAAATAGTTTTAAATACATAGAGTAGAGAAAGACAGAGGAGTCAACATGACTGTTGAAAGAGAACTCAAGAACCTTTTTTTTAAGTGGGAAAGATGGCTTGAGAAATGAAATGGCTTCTTTGTCTCAGCATGTGAAGCAGGATAAGTGGGGACAGATGCCAGAAACAGGCACATTTCCCAAAGGAGGAAGAAATAGAAAATTGGTTTCCTGCCAGAACAGGTGGCGTGTTGACATGTACACATCTGACAGGCAGGATTCTGAAACTCTCCAAGGGACTGACCAGGTCAGTCTGAGGTTGTCTCTAAGACTTCGGGGAAAGGTGCCACGGGGAGCCCCAGCGATATGGTTTCAGACGTTTTTGTGTGCAGGAGCCATAGCAGTGGTGGGTAAGGAAAGTCATGTAGCAGCCTGCCACTGGGCACAAAGTTGAAGGTTGGCCTAAACTCATTCATAGCTCTCAGTTTGATATTTTTAACCATCCATTATAGGAAAAGAACCAAATATCTGATTAATTTCAGGAACAGGCAGATATTAAGTCACAAAACTCACTTTGACCTCAAATACTGTGCAAGCTTTATCAGGATGTTTTTCTTTTTGGGGGTGGTGGTGGTAGTGGTAGGCAGTAAGTGGGTAGGTGGGCTTGAGATTGAGAAAAAATTATGGGAGGTGGGGGTGAAAAGCTGATACATGGTGTTCTCACAGAGTTTAGAGTTTAGAATCTTGTTTTGTTTGAAAAACTGGTTTTTAAAACGATCTGTGATTAGGATTCTATAAATGGCTTACTAACCCAATCATAAACATGCTTAAATAATAGTCTGAGGATAGATCTAGGGGTAAAATCATCAAACCGAACAGTGATGACTTGAAAATAATGTTTCTCACCCTGCAATAATGAGGGGAGGTACAACTTGCTTTTGAATCCCCACCCTTCTTACTGTGTGACATTGGGTATTGAACCTTTCAACACCTTAATGTCCTCAGCTACAAAGCAGGGATAATAACAGTACCTATCTGTGACAGAAACATCATTGTATGTCTACCACACTGTTTCTTTTCCCACCTGGAACAAAGGCATATCACATTTCCCATTTTCTCCTTGCATCTATGAGGAACTAGTTTTGACTACTGGGCAGAAATGGTGATGCCACTACTGGGATGACCCCTAAAACCTCCCACAAGAGTCTCCATGCTCTTTTTCTCCTCTCATTGTCTGCTGGCCAGTTGCAGAAGATCCAGGAGAAGGTTCTGAAGCCCCTAAAGCTGTTGCTACCTGTCCAGATCATGATGGAAAATTTGTCTGTCAATCATCTGGTTGACTGTGATATAAGCAAGAAATAAATCTTCTATTGTAGGAAGCCACTAAGATTTGAGGGTTGTTCGCTACAGTAGTCAATTCTAATACTATCTCAAAGCATTAGTCACTCCTGACTAAAAACTATATCATAAGATTACTGCATAGATTAGACGAATTACTATATATAGAAACTATTAGAATAGTACCAGGTACAGAAACACTCGATAAATACTATCTCACATATCATAATCAGTATAGAATTGGCCAGTTGGTTAGATCCGAGGACCCCACTTGGTCCATTAATTCTAAGAAATACTATTTGGATCTCCTTAGCAAATTTGAGGATGGATCAGGCCACCTATCCCTCATAATTGTTAAGTTGATTCTACAATATGCTTCGAAATAATCACTTTGAGTCAGACCAGGCAAGACACCATGTTTGAATGGTTGAAAATCTTCAAGGATCTCTAAATGTTAGGTACTCTGGCTGTCCAGAGATACTTTTCCATAGGAACCTAAGATTCCGATGTCTAATAATATGGCTTCTAAATTCTGATCAGGAATTTTGCAAAAGAAGTCACACCACCTGTTTGAAGGGCTGTTAGGTTTAGAAATAATATATTCAACAGGCTTAGTACAGAATGCAGTGCAGTTTTAAGCTTATGCTAGGTATCTAATAAATGGTAGCAAGAATAATAATAACAGCAAACAAGCAATAATTAATCACTATTATTTGGGGACTTTTTTTTCTTAGAACTTCATGAGGGTGTCTATTGTGTACTCTCTCCTTTGGACTCTTTGGAAAGCCATTTGACATCTTGAGGCAGCTGTGGCCTTGCTTATTACGTAATGCCATCTTTTCTCAGATGTCATCTACTTTTGCCTACTATAGTCAGGGACCATTACTTATCCTCATGCTTTCTCAACCTAATGAGCCTAAGTGGTCTCTGCCCTCTTTATAACATCTTTTATTTATTTGCAAACTCCACACTTGTATATTATTAAATAACATGCATTAGATATGTAACATCACACAAAGATCTCAGTGATCATTAGGCAGTAGGAGGTGATTTTTTCAAAGAAACATTACTTTCGATTCTAAAATTCTTTTTTCTTTAGTGGGTTCAGGTCAATAGATAAAGACCTTAATGTTCCTTTGATGTGGAGATGAGCAAACCTGGCTGCTTTCGGGTTTGGCAAACTCTATCTGGCTATTTTTCAAGCATTATATGGCTGGCAACTTCTCAGATGTACTCTGCCAAATGCCTTCTCCCCTTAACCTCTAAATGTGTACGTATTTCAAAGGGAATTAAAACCATGAATTTCTGACTTATTCATTCTTAACGCATCAAAGTTTCCACATGTGTCTTGGTCAACATTTACAGGTTATAACTTCTGTTTCTCTGACCCAGGAAACCTGGAGAGGTTGGCAGCAACCAGCAACTAGAGTAAAAACAAAAACAAAAACAGGTTGTTGGCTGGGTCTAGGAAGCAGCTAGTTCACATCTGTCCTTCGGATGATATTTACAATGATTTTTCCCCTGTGAATTATATAGCACAGGTAAAGATAAAGACAGCAGTACTTCCAAATCTCTCTTTGCTGATATCTAAGTGAAACAGATAGAGTCCCACAATCTCACAATGGGAGAGGTTCGGAGCAGCAATCTGGTTGGAAGAATGTAAGAGTAGGAGTCTTGTCCTGGAGCCCAGTTTACAGAGCACTGTACCTAAGTCTGAAAAAACATCAACTGTCTATATCAAGGAAAGGGCAGTAGTAACAGCGAAGACAAGGTGGGAAGGCAGAATATAATAGTAATGGGGATTCTTGGTACTCTCCCAAGCCACCCCTTAGTACTGCTTCTGATCTGACAACACCACACTTTGGATTTAATATCTTGGGGGCTAAACCTTCCAGAAGCAAAAGGAAACACTAAAATACTGGCTAGGCAAAGAATGAGAATAAAAGGCCAATCTTTGCTAAAAGGATATGGACATCAAGCACGCCAAATTCACAGGCTGGTTAAATGCCCAGGTTATTTTGCTGCGTTCTATTTTTTTTCCTGGCAACTTTTTAAATTATTGGCTGTCCTCCCAAAAATGACAGAGCATCATGTGAGCGTGTATGAAGAACCTTCACTCTGCAAATATTTCAGGAAAGGCTGTCTCCTAGAAAGGCAGGTTGAAAAATTCAGTAGATTTATGTTGACTGCCTATTGTGTGGTACAGGATGGAGTGGTCTTACCTTGAAAAGATAGGAGGTAGCCTTGGACTGTCATAAAAATCAACAGCTATGCTGACATTTGTCAGCTAACAAGCCGGTTTCAAACTAACGTTTAAAAGATGTTGAAACTTACTGGATTTCATTAACCAATGTCACCATAAAAGAAAAATTAATTTAAAAAAAAAAAAGATGTACTTTCCCTCTACTTACAGAAGAGACACATGGAGAACAAGGTTTAAATGTATAGAAGTGAAACATTTAAGACATTTGCTTATCGACGACCACTGAGTTTTATTACATTAATAGGTTATAACTTCCAAAGAAAAACATCTTTTTTAAAAATAAAACCAAGTGTGGTGGATGGTCTCTAAGACAGCCCCCATGACTCCTGGTTCTATATTCCTGTTGTTCACGCCCATGTTGTAATCTGGGTGTATGGATGGCACCTGCGACTTGCTCCCAACCCAGCAGACTATGGTAAAGGTAATGGGCTGTTTCTTCCAAGATTGTTGTGCTATTTAAGATTCCATCTCTCTAACAGACTAGCCCACACAGGAAGGTGCTGAGGGTTGCCTCTAGGGTGCCTTCTAGCTGACAAATGGCAAGAAGCCAGGGCCCTCAGTCCTGTAATTTAAAGGAAATGAATTCTCCCACAACTTAAGTGAGTCAGAAGCAGGATCTTCCCCAATTATGCCTCCAAATGAGAATGCAGCCCAGCAGACACCCTTATTACAGCCTCCGAGAGCCTGACCCAGCTAAGTTGTGCCCAGACTCCTGACTTACAGAATCTGAGCTAATAAATGTGTATCATTTTAAGCTCTTAAATTTGTGGCAATTTCCTACACTGCAACAGATAACTAATACACCAAGTGTCTATCACAATGGTTTCTGCTACTTATAGGTTTCATATTGAAATAATGAAAAAGAAAGCTGAGCTCTATAGTCAACTGATGTTATTAAATGACACAATGAACCACAAATCCACTACTGCCAAGTTACCACCAGAGTTAAATGCGATAAACATCCAGATAAACAAAAGAGGTATGCCTTTCCCCCTTTTCCAGCATAGTTAGAACATACCATAGTGAATAATTATCTGTCTTTCAGGCATTTGGACACTGTGTCAAGGAATGTGTTTTGCTGGAACAAATGGAACCCAGAACACTAAAGCTTTCCCTACCCTACTGGTCACCAGAATTTCCTAAGGTCCCCCATCCTAGTATATAAAATAATTAGGATATCCCACATCCATCTTCATTTGCATCATTAATTGACTGTGAATTGCAATTTTCAAAATCTCATTATGCCCACAAAAAATCCCCTTCTTACTGTGACATTCAAGGCCTGCAGAATTTGGCATGGCCTTCTTCTCTGACCTCCTCACTAGCCTCCTTGTTCAGTACATACGCCCCACTGACATTCGTTTTGTTCCTCAAGCACACAAATCAAAACTGCAACTACTTCCAGGGCTTCTGTCGGGAATGTTCCTCAGAATTTCCATGGCTGACTCCTCAGATTCCGTTCTCAATCGTCCCCTCCTTCAGCAAGGCTGTCTCTAATTTTCCTGAAGGCCCCCTTTCCTTCCATTCACTCTTGTCCACATACGCTTCTTTTAATTCCCTCAAGATACTAATACTATCTGAAATGACTTGTTTATGAGCTTATTTACATGATGAGCTCACGTCTCTCACTAGACTGTGATTGCCACATAATAGATGCTCAATAAATATTTATTGAATGCATAAATGAAATACGATTTGATTATTATAACAAGACTGCCAATACTTGATTAATTTTTCTTCTTTGCACCTTGTACACCCTCTCACAGGTTTGAAATCCAACAGCAGTTAGCCACTAACTCAGCCAGCATTTTTCATATACCTGAACATGCAGTACTTAAGGCAAACAGAAGTTGCAGAAGACATTGTGCTGCTCTTATCAATTATAGAACTATACAAGTTAACCAGGCGGGAAGATGTGGCATACATAAACTAATCAAAGTCTAACTATATGGCACTCACCAGACCAATGTCTGGGCCAAAAAAATATGACATTACTAAGGAAGTGATTTACAAAATTCTTACAGGAGCTGATTCTTGACACCAGCACATTGATGAATTCAAGCACATTTAAGCAGAAAATAAGAAATATGATGGAGGCTGAGATAAGTCAACCTAGGAGCAAATGAGCATTTTAATGGAAATTGAAATTGTGAGTGATGGAGCCAGGAGTCTCGCCTGATGAGGAGACCAGGAGCTTGCAATGTCAGAACAACCCTTTCTGTAAAAAAAAATTACAAGGCATTTAAATGAAACATAGTGAAGATTTTCTACATTACTTGGATTACCGCCCTTCCCCCTCATTAGTGTGGAACCAGCCCTAGATAAAAATCACAGCCTGAATCACTCCCTCTCTACCTCGCCCTAGGTTTGATCACTTTACTCCAAAGTTCCCTAACATGTGTCCTGCCTAATATTTTTAGAACAAGTCATTTGAAAGTTTCCTAAACTTCTCATACCAGAATAAAACTATTTCGATAATTTATAATTATATCAGAAAGGAAGTTTATTCCTTTAAAGAGAATTTAATGCATAACTCTGTTTTCACATTTTGATATTCTGGCCAAGATATATGTCTTGCAATGACATAGAACACAAATTTGGAAATCCTGGGTATATAGACCTGGAGTTACATAATGGAAGAGCTTTAGGAAGCACAAGTTTTGGAGACAGCAATAAAAGGGTTGCTGGAGGGAAAACTGAGAAGTAGCAGTAAGAGCTCCAAGAGACTTGATTAACACTTTCAAAAGCTCTGAAAAGTCAAGTAAAATAAGAGTAGAGAGGAGTCCTTTCGGCAAAGCTGAATATTGTGGTCTTTGGTGATTTTAATTTTAGTTACTTCAAGTTCTAAAATGTACATTTGGTTCTTCTTTTATAGTTAAAAAAAAAAAACATGCTTTGTATGTTGCTAAATGCTTAAAAAATAAAGTATGGAAGAATATCCTCTAATCCTTTGGTGATCATTTGGTGATCATTTCTGAAGTGATTTTAAGTTTCTATATTAGTCTCCTTAATGACATTTGAACTTTGCATAATGAGCATTTATTCTTTTAATATTTTATTAAAAAGATAAATTTTTAGATAAAATAAAATCCATATTTTACAAAAAGACTCTGGCTTTTTGAAAATAAGAAGCGAGTTTAAAAAATGCTGTAAATCTTTGGCTTAGTCAAAAAAGCACTGTCACTGAGTATGAATTTTAAACATTTAGTGGGTTGGAAAAAGCCTTCTGCACTGGAAAGGGAAAACTAAAAAGACTCCTGGTCAGAAAAGGACAGCCTTTCTGGCTCCCCTGAGAGGCTTTGAGCTTCTCAGCTCCCCTTTCAAAGGCTTGCCGACAAGGTGACAGTGAATACTCCAAATACTCTGTTGCATATGTTTGCGGAGTGCAGACCTCCAAGGCCGGCCCAGAAACATTCTCCTCAGCAAAGACCTAAGTCTCCGTTTCACAAATTGAATCAGTGCTTTTCATGACTCCAAAAAACTACCGTTCAATTTTTTTTCCTCTTCCATCATTTAACTCGGAAACATTCCTTTCTGTGGATTTTCATGAACTCCTGCCCAACTCCAGGTGCAAATTGAAAAAATCCCAGTGGCCAAATTCAGCATAGGAAGGCCTACTGTTCTTTCAACAGAGCCTCTCTTTCAGGCCAGGAGTTCAGATCTTAGCCCCTGGGCACACAAGTCAGGGGTTTCACTTTCATCCACAAGCATCACTCGTGAAGAACTCCCTCTCTGTGGTGGCTGCCTCCCCAGACCCCCCCAGCCTAGAGGCTCAGATACATCTGCCAGTGTGAACCTGGTCATTTGTTGTGGAGGAAAGCCAGAGAGATCCCTTGTTGATCTTAACCTTTAAATGTGCAACCGTCCCCAGTTCAGACATGCAATTTTCCACCCCTTGAGGTTTATGTGTGGTTGACATTATCATTTGACATATACTTTACAGTTACTCTTCTTAGTTTGCAATTTAGAGACTACTGAGTAGTCTTCCCCATTCAGAACTCTCCACAGATGGGTCATGACATTAGCTTTGTCACCAATATCCAAGAAAGCACATGGGGGCCTTCAGAAACTGCATAGTTCAAACAGGAATTCCATTCTGGTTTCAGGTCAGCTCTGCACAAGTACTTGTGGCTTGAGCAGTCATCCAATTAAATTCTATTTTACAAGCATTTATTGAGCATCTACTTCAGATTAATTATCTATGATAACTCAAATTACAAACACCTGTTATTTAACTGAATTCCTGGTGGGATTGGAAGATCAAGATTGGTCTCTACATGTGCCTCCAGCCTCTATACACATGTTTCCTAGCCTGCAATGAGGAAGGGGTACACCTGACAATCCAAGTTATACTGTTAGAATTTTCCTGATCTGAATTGGTTAGATTTGTCACTGTGAACTTGGTGAAGGGACATGGCATCCAAACTCCCCATCTGAGATGCAGAGTGGGGGTCTTGGAATAACGTTTCCTGTATTGTTAGCAGGCTGAGTCTACCTGTCTTACAGACCAAAGATGCAGTTCAGATGACATCTTGGAAGAAAGAACCCAAAACGTTACTTAATGTTCTTGATCTTACTCTGCAAACTAGGTGTAGCAGTTAAGGATCCTACAGGATACAAATGGGCCACTCATACTGGGTTAGTCACAACATGAATTAGAAACTGCTTACAATAGCATAGGTAGGGTATAAGGGAACAAATAAGGATGGTACAGTACTCCATGGCCAGTAGTAACTAAGAACTGCGGCTACCAGTAGAGACCAGAATAAGCAAGAAGCAGGAGAGGAACCAGAAGCAGGACAGGACAGCTATAGAGACAGGGTTGCCTGAAAGGAAGTGTAGCTTCTGTGGAAAGACCCAGACAAACCTTAGCAACCAGGCAAAGGAGAGCCAGGGAATAGATATCTCAATACCCTCTCTTCCTACTTGCTCAATTCCTGCTGGTATCTTCCATTAGCCAAATTCCACTGGGATCTGGAGGACAAGAGAGTCCAGAGTGTATATGGATCAGCCTCCTGGGGTGCGGTGGGGTGGTGGTACACACAACAATATCTAGAATACTGCATTCTTCTAAGTGCAGTGAGGACACGATGAACAATACAGTAAATGCATTCTTTCTTAGAAGCTAAAAGCAAATGTATAGTTAATAAATTGATGCTTGAGCCGGTTCTAGTACAGATAGAAGTCTGATCTAGATGGAAGTGTTAGCAAGCTGAGAAAGAGTATGGGGAAAGGAGCTTTAGAAAAGAGCTGTGGGGCCAGAGCTTGGGGCGTAAAGAGCTGTGGCAAGATAGGAACTTGGAAAGGAGAGGGGGCCAGGCTCTGGCATCCTATGCGCAGTTGAGGCATTGGGATTTCCTATGGACTTGAAGCAAGGAGGTGTTATCATCAGACCTACATTTAGAAAGGCTGTCAGCTGTATGGGAATGGGATTAATGACTCTTCAGAGCTTCAAACCCTTTTCTAGAAACAGGTAGGGCAAAGTGATTAGATAATCAAAATAAGGGAAAAAATTCCTTCTGACCATAACAGTCCTAGAGAATTTGTGACAGCTGAGAAGGAATCAGCACAATCATCTCCTTTTATAACCTGAACAGTTATTACTCTTAATTATCTTTTACAAAAGATCTAAATATTCTTTCACAGAATCAATGGACACTCTTTGCTTATATAGAGCAACGCTGAACATGTCACCTAGAAGAGCCAGGTCCTTTGTTGTCATAAGCTTATAAACAACCTTTCTTGGCACTGGAAGCCCCCTCTGGCTGACGTTTTTTGCTGAATTCTTACACTGCTTTAATTGACTGCCACATGACTTCGCATTGAAATATGTACACATCATAATTTTCTCTGTTTGTTGGTAATTTTGATTAATTAGATTACAACCTCCTTGAATGCGCCATGCCAAATCTTGCTGTGTGCTTCTCACTACCACCCCCAGGGCTAAACATGCTCTGAACACAGACAGGTATTTGTTTTTTCAAGAGCATATGGTCATTCTCTAACGAGGAAGCAATCTGTGCTTTGAAAGGAGGGGTTCCTTACAACTCACTGGTGTGTCTTTCTCTAAAATAGGATATATTTTTAAGTACCCACTGTGCATACTTTCTGAGCCTAGGACAAGTATTTATTTCATTAGAAAAAAAATACTTCGAAAATCTACAGCATACAAGGACTAGAACAGACAGCCAATGAAATATAATCATTTGGAACATAAAAATAAAAACATTTGGGCCAATGCATCAATAACTAAAAGTGACCCAATGCCCGCCGTGTCACTCTTTCTAAATAATATTTAAAATTTTGAGAGACATTCAAATCTCAAAGATTGAATATTACAGGAGCTTCGAGCATAACAGCAGAGCAAGCAAGGAAGGTATTTGCCATATTATACCAGTCACATGTAGGGCTGCCAGAAATCTGGGTCGGGAGCAGAAACTCTTACTCTTCTTTTAAAACCTTGCTGAACTGTTGTCGCCTTTTCTGTGGAGGCTTTCCGGATGACTCCCTGCACAGTCCCAGAGGGTCACTCCAGACTCAGCATTCCTACTGCTAGTGCTCTTTAAAATGTGGTCACATTCTTCAGAATAACTTGAGGATTTTGTTAAGCCTGAGCCCCATCAGACCATCACTGATTCAAACCTGATGTTTCATATACATCTATCATCTCCATTAGGCTGTGAACGTCTTAAAAACAAACAGGAGCTTTATATGAATATTCATATACACCAAACATGGTATAATTTCAGGAAAATAGTAGATTCTTGTTAAATATGATTCTTTTTTCACAACTGTAAGAGGTCCTTATATATCCCCATATTCAAATGCCCATACCTTGAACTCAATTAATATATTCTAGTATCTATTGTCACATAACAAAGTACCACAGAAAGGGGCACAAGTGTCACCTCTATAGTATTCTATTGGTCGAGCAGTCACAGAACATGTCTAGATTCAATGTGAGGGGGCACAGACTCCCACTTTCACTGAACCAATGTTAAAGGATTTGTAGCCATCTTTAATCTACCACATAGCATTGGCTAATGCCTATTCTAAAAAAGATGGCTGGAATTCTTTAATCTGACTTTATAGGCCTTTCAAAGAGCCAAATAAACCAATCATGTTTTCTGACTTGGAAAACAAGAGTTCAAAAAAGATAGGAAAAGGTATAAAACAGGAAAGAAAAATCCAAGGGCTTTTCTAGTAACTATGGCTTTCATAGCATACCATCCAAACAATTGGGTCACAGGGCATTTGGACTACATTTGAATCCCACTGTACTTTCTAATAATGAGTTTTCTTTCCCAGAAGGAAACTAGATATTTTCATGGTAGCAAATGGAAGGATTGGTACTCTTTATCAGTCTAAGGGCAGGGTCAGAGGTAGGAGCTGCAAAAGTGTCAGAAATTCCTAGGAATAGGCCTATTACTTAGTCCAGGAATGCCGCACTATAGGGAGGAATCCCCTACCTTGCCTTGGGGGGGTCTGCAACTCTGGATGACTCTTATAGGAAATTCTCTTTTTATTTTTCATATTGGCAGTTCTAATCCCTCCCTGTGTCTAAATAAGTCATCCTGCGATCCATTTCTTACAACTGTGAGAAATAAGACCTCACATACTTGACTCTATACCTGGAAAAAGTACAGCAAATAGACATGGGATCAATCAAGGCGATCAACTATTAGTCAAAAGCGAAGAACTTTACTCAGTCTCCACAGAAACTGAAATAAATTGTCCTTGTGAAGCTAAGTTAAAAATGGCATTTTAGCTAAAAGTCCTTTTGTTGAGCTCAAAAATTTTTGACTCTAGGGTGGGAGTCATAAGTGCTTTATGAGTCATGAGAGGGTCAAAGATCACCTTTCAACTTTGAAAACTAGCCCTAGCTACTTAGGGTAGCTTTTTTTTTTTTTTTTCCCTCTCTCCCACCCCCTCCCTCTACACAAGCCTCATCATCTATGTCCACTTCGCAGTATATCTGTAATGAATTTGGATCCAATTCAAGGAATACTCAGGAAGACTTCAGCTCCCAGAGCAGGCTGCTCTGCAGGAGGCAGAAAGAAAAGAAAACACCCTGGGGCAGCTCAGTATTTCCAAAAGATTAAAAATAATTAAACAATAAGATATTCAACTTGGATTATTGCAGGACAGTGATTAATGGCTCTTCTCTCATGATGCTTTCCCCTAAGCTAATCCTTCCCAACCTCATTTCAAAGAAAATGTTGGTTAACACTTTATTTGTTTTATTCCACGTACTCTTAAGTAAATCAGGATTTATTATGGCCCTGACATTCATACCAACCAGCTGCCTCCCTCTCTCCCCACTTTCAATAATTGAGGGTGAAAGAAAGGAGACATTTTCAAAGGCATCAGTGCTTAACTGAGTAATTATCTATCCAAGTCAATAAAGTAAGAATCACACAGTATGATGCTGCTGTTGGAACTAGAGGTCTGAGTATGAGTGTTGCCCAGCACTGTGTCCACCACAAAATAGCCACTCGATAAATGCTGATTATAAGAATAAATTATAGAAATGATTCCTTTCCTTTTTTGAAGTGGGAAAATGAATCTTTTTCTTTGGATCACAGACTGAGGAAAAGCAGAGGTAACGTTGATGCTGCTGCTCACATAAAGTTTTTCTCAGATTTCATAATGGCCTCATGCCTTCATTCAACAATCGTCAGTTGAGCATCCACTCACCACATGCCAGATTCTGTATTCTATCTTGTGGTATATTAAAATCGGGTTTGCTCTAGCAGAGGTGGCAGCAAACTATAAAAAAAAAATCATTACTCCATAGATAGTAGGTAGAAGTTTTGTCGCACTACATAGTTCTTAGAACATTGAGACAACTCAAAAAATAGTTGAATGAATAATAACAGAGAAAAACAGCAGCCGCGGATTATTTTAAGCATAACATCTCCAAAGCTCATGTCCTCGAATTTTAATGCAGCAATCTCTTGGCAGCCCAGTGCATTTTGAAGGAATTGTGGGTATTCTTGGGTTGTTTAAACTGTAAAAATATAACAAAAACATCATTTTTAGTCCTCATGTCTCTCCTTACCTTTATTTGGTCAGGCAGAGAGAGCCTTTTGCACTGAGAAAGTCAGAAGGTTTATTTGCAAGATGACGATATACCAAAACCATATGGAGATTGCTGAGATCATTTAGAAGTGTGGCAAGTCTATTTTCTTAGATTCGTGATAAATTTAATTTAAAATAAAACCTTGACCTTTGACTTGATGATGAAAGCAATATTACACTTAGCAATTTTTACTGCATATTTTTTATGACTTTCCCAAAGGACTTTATCAGCTTCCTAGCATGAAGAAACAGGTTTTATTCTGTAGCTCCACCAGTGGACCTGTGAAAAATAAGTGCTCATTGTTTTTTTCTACATATGCAGAATTTTTGCTAAATATATTTTGTGAGAAGAACGCTCTGCCAAATTTCATGTACATCATATAATTTAATGTAAATATAATGATGTAGATATATATGACGGAAATACAATGATGAAAAAAAAAATCAAAAGGGGAAACATGATTTAAATAATCAACTCTACTTGGTTATATCTTCATTTATTCCTTTAAGCCAGAAGTCCTCCATTTGGATAACAGTGACTCCCCTTTCTCAGTTGTAGGAATGGATAAAGCCCTTACAATGGTGGGCTCAAGAAGACTGAATGGCCACACTGTATGTGAGCTTAAAAAAATAAATAAATAATAATAAAAAAAACTTCTATTCTGCTCATTTGCTGTCAAAAAGCAACTAAATGTATCCTCTATGTAAGTTGGAGCTGGGCCCCTGTGCATCTCATCCTGCACTGTAACTCCCAACTCTCTGACTGAAGTCCCTGTCTTTGAATATGCAAGAAGCTGACCCCACCACCCAGGGAATGCTCTAAGGAGCCACAGAAAGGTCTTCTCCATCAGCTATAGCAAAGACTCCAGTGGTCTGTCCTCTTAATAATCACAGAAGCACTGGGCTGAGTGTCTTTTGAGAGTATTATTAGTACTTTCTTTCATTAATAACACAAAGCAGATTTCTAAAAAGACCACGTTTCTATACTCATTTTCGTATGCATACCCAAGTGTCTAATTTATTGGCTGCCACCAGTACTCACCCAATTTTTGAAATTCAGTAGGTGGATCAAAAACGGAAAACTGGTGGCTTCTGTAACAAACATTCCAAAATTGCAATAACAGTTAACATTTATTTCCCACTCATGTCATAGACCATGAGGGTTGGATAATCTCCTAGGTACTGCCTCCACATGATGACTCAGGGATCTAGGCTGGTTATTACTTATGGCACCATTACAGCATATGAACTCCTTACCTATATGAAAGGAGAATTAAGAACAAAGAAAATTGTCTACAGAAGTTTATGTCCAGACTTAGAAGTAGCATATGTCATTTGCTGTCCCAGACCATTGGCCAGTAGACAGCACATATCCCCAACTTAACTTCAAGGGAAAGGAGACTTAGACTTCTGGTGTGCCGAGCAAAAGAGAAGGGGTTAGTGAGCACCTATCTAGTCTGCACTATGTGGTTTATACGTCGTGATAAGAGCATAAGAGTAATGGCAGGAATAGAAAGATCGTAACATTTTAAAGAGTGAAGAAAAGATCATCCTGTGGAATGTTCCCTGTGCTACAGCAGCAAAAGGGAGAGTAGCTTAGTGGTTAGGAGCTTGTGCTCAGGAGTCACACTCCTTCAGTTCATACCATGGCTCTACCATTTATTAGATATGTGATATGATATTGGGTAAATAGATCAATTTCTTTGCACATCAGATTTACCTGAGAAACGGAGGTACTCACAGTATTTACCTCATAAAAGCATTATTGTAAGATTAAATAAGATAAAATATGTGGAGCACCTGTCCACTTTGGAGTCTGAAAGGGTAGTCAGGGAGTTTTTCAAGGACCAACCCCTGAAGTGATATGAGATGAGAGGTGCTGATAAACACATCTGGCAGGAGGTACTAGGAAAGCATCCTCAACCTGGACTAGGAATTCCTTGGATTGTCAATGATACAGGCCAGTCAGATGTCAGCTTAACTAGTCAACTTGATAAAGATAAAACTGTTTTCTATAAAAGCAAGTGGCAGTGCACTGTTAAATGGATACAGATATGTCTCCTGGATCACAAGGACAGGGAAGATACTGAATCTCAGAACTGCTGAAACCAGGGACCAGAGCCCATTAGGGAACAAGAAAGTCCCTTCCTTCTTTCTCTTATTGTTGTTTCTCTCTTCACATTTGCTTCATTCTTTTTCCTCACTGCAACTGACTTTCTCTGATTTATCATGGTGGAAAATGACCACTATCAACATTTATATCTCTTCTCTAAGAGAGGATAAGCACACTAAATTGAAATGACACACTTAATTCCAAATTCCTAGGATAGAATATGATTGGTCCAGCTTGGTCAGGGGCTACCCTTAGTCCACTCAACTTTTGCTAGGCAGCTGTGTTCATGCAGTAACCCTGTATATTAGAATGGGGAAAAGATGATTCCCAAAAAAGGAAGCAGGCTAGGTAGACCCCTTTCTTTAGGTTTCTGATCACACACTGCCTCTGACACCTTTTTTTGTATTGCGATCTCTACTATGGATTACCTTAGTTTTTCATATGCTTATATCTTTTCTCCCCAATTTGGTTACGCTATGTTTTGAATGTGTCCCTCCAAAATTCATATGTTGAAACCTAACCCCCAAGGTGATGGTATTAGGAGGTGGGAATCTTTGGGAGGTGATTAGGTTAAGGGTGGAACCCTCGTAAATAGAATTAGTTCCCTTATAAAAGTGGCCCTAGGGAGCAACCTTGCCTCTTTTGCCATATGAGGATACAATGACAAGTCAGCAACCTGAAAGCAGGAAGAGGACCCCCACTGGGACCCTGTTGGCACCCTGATCTTGTACTACCAGCCTCCAGAACTGTGAGACACAAATTTGTGTTGTTTATAAGCCACTCGATCTACAAGATTTTTGTTATAGCAGCCAAAACAGAGTAAGACAGGTTATAAATAACAAAGATAATAACTGCATGTTACAATTTTTTTCTATTTCACGGGACCTATGATAGTTGTTTTAAAAATTCATTGAATGAAAGAATAAATGATTAACGGGGGGTGGAGGGAGTCAATTCTTGCTAACTCATTAGCTTTAAAGAGTTAGTATAACACATCTAACTTACTTAAAGAAAGGAGTTCAGTCACAAAGAGATAATGTAGAGAAACTCATTCCTTCCACCTTTTTGTTTTACCCTCCTTGCAAATGACTGATTTGAGGCTCCACAAATTAACCTGCCACTGATTTACTAATTACTTTTGCTTCCCAGGCCTTGAATTCTGAAGCTTCACAGAATATTTTGACCCTAACCTCTTCCTGTCATCACTCACTCCTAAAACTGAGCCTCGATATAAATAGTCAAAAGAGTATTTTTCACCCTAATGCCACATTATGGATGCACGTGGTGATTCAATTTAATATTTAGTACATTCGTTACTACAGCACTCAATTCCTAACTTTTTAATCCTCCTCGTTGCTCATTCATTCATTGATTCACTACCTATTGAGTATCTCCATGCACAAAGCCCTGGGAATAGAACATAAGACCCAATGCTTCCCTACAGGAGCTTATGATCAAGGAAGGAAGCAATTGAGCAGACAGTTACTGAGGAAGCTAATAGTCAGCTTTTGCATTTTTATGGTTCTGCAGCAATAGTCAGCAATGAAGAAACTTAAGAAAACTTCTATTCCATAGCATTTAAGTAGAAGAGAATCATTTGAAAGGTTACAAGAACATCAAGATAAAACCTTGCACCAAATTTAATAGAATTTTATGCATTCTGTTTATAGTAACCACAGTCTATACAGTAGTTATAATCTATATTTCTTTCTGCCTGTTTTCAAGTTGAAGTCTGACCACTGTTAAAGTAAAGGCCCACTTTTTTTCTTTCTTTCCTTCTAGTCTTTTTTATCCATTTATTCTCCTTGGCCCAGAGTCCAATTCCCAAAGGGCATAGTAATGAGAGAGGGCTCCTTGTGGGCCTGGGGAGTGGTGAGTGTGGCAATGAGAGAGAACTACAACCTTGAGAGGTCAGCAAAAGAGGAATATGCATTTAAGCCCAGTTCTTTCCCTCATGACAGCGAACCATCTGAACACCTCCAGTGACCACAAAGTGAGCAATTTGAGAGATCTTCAAGAGGAGGCGAGTAGCAGGCCCTTCTCTTTGACTATTTGGTACTTATTCCTATAGCATCATCCTGTGAGAAGGAAGATTGAATTACTAATCCCCTCCACCCCCTAAATAATTGGCAAGCGATCTCTTTGGAGAGTCAACATGGTACAGCCAGACTCATGTGAAAGATAGAAGTTAGTATCAACCTTTTTCTACAAATCTATCTACATATTTCATTTCCCTATTACTTCCTCCAAATATAACAATATAAGAGACAACCAACCACAAAACCAACCAAAAAAGCAGCAGTACACCCTAAATGCCAATGCAACAAAGGTTTCTGAGATTAGTTACACTAGGGACCGCACTATGAGAGAATGCAAGATTCTTGTTGAAGTCCCATATCTCCTTGTACATGTAAGTACAAGGTTTGGTTTTGTGGTAACTTGCGGATCTCCGAAGGCTGCAGAATTAACAGTCCTTATGTGAGAATGTGGCTCCATTATTTATTCGGCATAAATCATCACATAAAAGCCCACAGGAGCTGTCAAAGCCAATGTTAGACCAGACCTGCGGGCAGAACTGTTCTTTCTTATGTCTTCTTCAGGGGCCCTTTCTAAAGAAAGCATCACCACATATTTAAGACATGATGGGCTTGGTCTGACTTCATTTTGGGTGGTGCAAAACGTATTCTGTTTTTCCCAGCTTGGGAAAGCTTAAGCATTGCGGTTAACCTTGGGAGACTTACTACCTACTCCCCTCCCACATTTATAGATTGTTCCATTCTTAACTTAGTTTCCTCTTCCAAAGAAATGTGGATTCATTGTTCCACCATTACGCTTTTCAGTTTCTGCCAGTTAAGTAGTAACAAATTTCAACTCTTTTAAAGACCGCTTTTTTCTTTTTACTTTCTAGAGCTATATATCACAATGCTGAGGTTGGTTATCATCAAATTACAGCTGAGACTTGTCTGACAATAAATTCAGGTGCCAGATTATGGAGAATAAAGCTTGACAGTAGCCAAGGGCTTTTGTAAGATCTTCGTGAACTTTTAAACCTTAGCAATTTCGGCTGTAGGCCTGTTTAAAATAACCTGCAAGTAGATTTTAGAAGGCCATTTATTAAGTTTAAAACAACTACATGAGATAAGCATATATGATCTTTTCTTTTTCTCCCCAGAATCCATGACAAATAAAAAAGGCTTCCATAGATGATGAGATAAACTGTGTCCTGTGACTAGCAGGGCTAAAGTCTAAATCAGTCATGAGAAAATAATTCAATTTGTTTTTAAATGTCATTTGCAACTTGTTTCTTTCAAAGTCGCAGCCTGAGATATTAAATTTTGAAACTAAATGTTTAAATGTTGCTCAAGGATTTTACGGTATCTGAATTTTTAAAGAAAAGGCATGTTCATTCACCTTTTTTCAGAATTATGTTTAATCACTTAAAAAAATAAGAGCGATAAATGTATGTATTCAATACAAGCCAGGTAAGGAAGAGTCAAGGTCATTTAATGACTGGAGACTCTGAGTCAAAGAATGAGATGATAGATACTCTCTGCTTTTCTCTGAAACTATTCCTGGTACTGTCACGCCTTCGTTGCTTGCTCCATCTCTACAATTCAGCTTCTGAATCAGTCACACAATTCAGAAATGAGCTGTGCAGACAACGAGCACTTAGACCTGTTCCATACTCCATCGGGACCTGGGTTAGGTGGCATCAGGGACAAGCTGTGGAAAATGAGGACTGAGTTTTGCCTTTTCCGTTCTGATCCAAAGGACTACACAAGCCGCCTCCTGCACAAAATAAGTCTACCGACGGGAATGATACACTTTGACTCCTGGAGGTATTTGCGGACACACCCCTGCTCATTCTGTAAGCTCCCAAGCTCCCTACTCAGTAGTTCCTCACACACTCAGAGGGACCCTGATATTAAATACACAGGAGTTTAATTCTAACTCTACCACTTACTGGCTGTGTGACCTTAGTCAGGTCACTCTTCCTTTCTGAGCGTTTGTTTCCTTATCTGCCAAATAAGGATAAGAATAGCACCTAACACACGGGGTTGTTGCAAGGGTTGATGAGATACATGGAAAGCCCATCCTACAGCGCCTGGCACACAGTGAGAGCCCAAAACCCATTCACAGTTATTATAATAATCAATATGCATCTGGAAAGTGTCCAGTTGCTTTGAAGGAACAATCATTAAAGTCATAGATTCTCTCATTTTGACACCAAACACCTATTTAGATTGATACTGTGAATTTTATCAGCATTAAAATTCACTTCTTTTATTTATTCCTGAACCTAGGATCAAATTCTAATGTCTGTGTAGTTAGAATACTGCGTCTTCCTTATTTGAAGCAATAGTTCTCAATAATCAAGGCAGCTTAGAAATCCGACAGTTCCCTTCTTTGAGGGCTCTTATCAGCTCTTTCTCCAAAATGGCTCTGGAATCTGTTCCTCCTCTTCTACACTGCTTTTGTAGTTATGATGGGCTCCTCCTGCTTCCCTGACTCTACAGCTCTACCTCCAGGCAGCTGAGATGGAAAATACTAGATGAACTCAAGAACATAGTAATTTGAAAATTCACATTCTAAAAATTTCCATTGCTATAATTTTTTGGTCAAAATATTTATTGCATTTGCTATTTCAAGTAATTATAAAGGAGGAAATTAGATTTTTGTGTTCAATAAAAGACAGAAGGGTGGGTAAGAGAGGGCTAGATGCTCTGCCTTCACGGGGCTCGCAGGGCTCTGGGCAATCTACCTTCTGGTAGATTATGGTAGGGGCACTCAACTCCTTTTCAGGCTCATCTACTGTAACTTCCTCTAAGAAGTCTATTACCAGCCTCACTGAATTACACATTACATGGTCTAGCCTCCCAAACACGCTGCCCTTTCATCCTTCCTGTCTTTGCAAACTTGGCTGCAACTATCTCTGGCATGACCTGTCTTTAGCCCCCTTTTCCACTTACAAAGCCTCTATTCAAATGTCGTCTCACAAGAGGAATACATTTCTGGTCAGACGCATCTGGATTGGAGCCCTGGCTCTTCTGTGTCCTGACACAATAAATAGTCTTCAGATTTTTCATCTGTAGGTGGCCCAAAGAACTCCATCATGCTGGAAATAAAAATCTAGGCACTTAATGTGCACCCATGACTCTTACTGGCCACCCCCAGTCAGTTTAAAGGCAATTCGTTCGTGGGTGGTTGTTTGTTTCACAAATCCCCTCTCCCAAGTATTTTTGGAAATTAAGGGTCTGAGACTACTGAACACAGACTCTAAATCCAAACCCAGTGGGTCCACGAAGTGTGCTTGGGGGCTGGAATTTTTCCCTTATTGTTACTAATAGTCACCTTGTCACCCAAAAGTGACTGACTTTCATTGGCTTCTGGAACAGATTGGCTGCCCATCAAGAGAAAAACCTACTACCGTCCTGGCCACCATTTGACCTTCCTTGCTCCAGTCTTTGGGTGCCACCACCACTGTTTCTTAATAGTTATTTTCAGAACAAGAGAGAAAGCTCTCATATGTTTTAGTCAAGGATTTCTAAAACAATGCAACAATGCTTATTGGGCTCCAAAGTTTTAGATAGTGATGGATGTAAACATAGGGTATGCCTGTATCCTGAAATCTCCAAACCTTGACTACATCTTTAACCAAGTCAACTCAGTGGACCACCTCCACCCCCTTGGGGCTTTTCTCCCAAGGATTTCCCATCTGTTCCCACCTATGAGTTCACTGGTCCCAACTGAAAGTTCAAGTCTTTAAGCCTTCGTACCTTCTATACAAATCATCATATGCAAATGGATAGTGGGAGCTTTATGGGATAGTATTTTATCTCCTCGTAAAACAAGCTCTAGTTATCATACAGGGGAAATCCATGTGATGTGTAAAATTAAGATATCTGCCTAAAATGATCTTGGAGAATGATATATTAAATTATATTAAATAAGATAACATGTTTAAAATGTCTGGTATAGTCCCAGGTAAACAGTTAATTCTTAGGCAGATGTAAACAACCAGCACTCCACAGTAAAAGCTCCCTTCTCTGTGCCTTCACAACAATTAGGATGATTTTCTGCTGAGTCCTGACCAGATCATGGAAGTCGTGTTTCTTCCTGTTACACTGGGACCACCTCTTCTCATCTTTGTATTCTTATCATTCTACCCAATCCTTGGCTAGCACAGTGCCTGGTAAGATCATGGCCCCTCAGTAAGTCTTAAATGAATGACTTTAGAGGAAAAATAGACCTGAAACAAGTAGATTCCAATTTTTCTTGGAAAATAACAGTTTCAGCACATTTTTGAAGCCTGTGTGCTCTTTCTTAGCTGCTTTATAAGCAACTCAAAGTAAAGCTGCTTAACTATTTTTTGAGTCTCTATGAACAGTGGTGTGCTATACACGGTAGATATTCAGTGGATGCTTGCTGACTATGATCATTATTGAGTTAATGTTGCCTTATTGTTCAACCCATGACAAAATCCTAGGCATTATCGTTAACCCAAATCCATGAATACCTGCTCCTCAAATAAACAAACAAACAAACAAAATGTCCGCAGTGCCTACTGCTGAACCCTATGAATGGCTGTTCAGAGTGCCTGGAACCACAGTCTGACTTGGAGATGAAGCTGCTCTCCCACCCTCTATTCTCCCCCAAGAACCATGTGGGCCAGAGTCGGAAAGAGACATCAGTTCCTAACTTAATCACTATTACAAAAGTGAGTTCAACATGGCAGAAGCTATGGAATCAGATGGCTACATGAGAACTCGAGATGAACCGAAGCAGTATTCCTCACACCTAGATCTGCATTATCACCTGGGAAATATATTTTTAAAATACAGAGTCCTTTCTGTCTTCTTATCCCACCCCTGGGTTTTTTATTCAGTAGTCAAGACATGGACCCAGGAATATGCATTTAAAACAACTCTCCATGCAGTTTTGAGTCATCCATCAGGGCTCAGTTAAGACTTTTCTAAACTTTTCATTGTGTTACAAGGGACGTACAATCAACGAACAGGGAAGGACACCCAGGGAATGCTATGGCAGTGTTTTTAGCCAATGGGATTTACTAATGGAGGGATATATGTTAGACAGAGAGGCACAGGGTGGAATGACATGAAAGGTTAAGGTGAGAGTATAAACTTAGTGTTGAATTCAGGAAGCCAGGGAAGAATGTGGAATGTGACATACATAAAGCAAAGGGTAACTCCAGAAGCAGGGTTTTTGAAGGACAAGGGCAGTAAGGCAGGTGGGAAGCCTAAAGAAGCCACCCGGCAATTCAGGAAAGGCTACAGAGAGGTTCAACCCTGGAGATTTCCAACACACAGGACAGGAGAGATTTCACGGCCAGGGTAATAAGGGATTTCAGCCTGAATGCATAGAGAGGGGGTCAAGGCTGGGTTCCTCTCTTGTTACAAAGAGGAAAGCTGTAGATGCCACCCAGGAGATAGAGAAGTGAGTTAGCACTGGGCGAGTGTCAGCCACCTTGGGTATCTCATTCTGAGAGCTCCAGAGCAGTCCACGTGAATCTAAAGAAGAACAAAATCAGAGAATGCCACTCAAGAAAATGATGTATTTAAGTTTTAAAAAAAAAATGATGCTGATGATATTTGCTACTGTTTCACTAGATGTTTTCAAGTGGAGAAAAAGATACCCAAACCACGTTGTTCCCAGACCTTTGATTCACACAAAGGGCTGCAGGTGAATTCCCGAAGTAACAAGTTGAGCTAGACAGGTATTCGCTAAATGGACCAAGAATCAAGCATCCCCTGGTACAATGGAATTGTCTTGGGGGTGGGCAAAGATCAGCTTCAGGATGGTAACATAAGACACACATAAGTTGGGAATATTCGTAGAAAAGAAGAGTCTCATGTGTGAAGAATCTTATGTGTGAATATGAGATACTACCCTGAACTTTGTGCTGGGTATATTACATTTGCTGTTGATACTCCTCGGGCTTCTGCTGGTCCACTGGACATCTCAATACCTCATTAGTCCTTCTGTGGCCCTCACCAGGGCATGTGGGAACCTCTGAGTCTCTGAGTGCCCTGTCCAGAATCAGAAGCATTATAGGTCCATTGGCCTAGACTTCACCAATGCTCTCAGTCCTAAAATGCACTGGATATGGCAAGGAGCCAAACTTGGGGCTTCCTCTAGAGATGTGGAGCCAACCATGGCCATGCTTGGAGAAATAGGCTGCTAAGCCTGATGTTCTCTGGTTTGCTTTTACCAAATTAGATGCTTCAATAGCTCCCCTATTCCAACCTCTCCTTGAGGTCTCGTCCTAGCAGACACTGACTGAAGTTGCCCTTCTTTCCTTCTAATAGAACCCCAGTTTTGCTCAGGTATCCATGTACTCAGAAAAAGCTGACATCACTCTCAACCCCAGGAGTAGGCCTGATCGATGTAAGGAAAGAATCTCATTTTTCTTGCCTCACTTGTTCAGGAGCATTTACTTGTCCTAATTCCAGCCCAAGAAACACGAGGGTAAATCTGAGCACTTCTCAGAAAGCTTTCAATCTTCCCAGAGAGATGCAGGAAGAGTTTCCCCCTTCCTCTGCACATTGTCAAGTATGGGTATAGTGCCCAGAGCTGCTGTAGACATCTCGCTGCCTGCATGAGGAAGCCGGCATCAAAAGTGAGAGAGAAGAGAGATGGTGAGAATATGGTCTTTTACGGCATTACTAAACAACCGAATCAATTAACACTCAAGTCCAGTCTGCCCTGGACTTCCAATTACGTGAAATAATAAACTTCTTCATTGTTTAAAGCAACCTGAGTCAGCATCTCTTTTACTTGTAGCTAAAAGCATTCTAATTGTTAAAAGTTACAAGAGGAAAGGGAAGCATCTGAACAGATCTTTTTCATTTTTTTTCCCAAACCCCCAAAGAATGGAAGGGTGGTTTCCACGTGCTGTTCCCATCTCTTTAGGACTTCCCTCATCATATCCTCCCCCTTTCTGAATTGGTGTTTTTTCCTCTTTGTAGCCTCCAGTATTTGCACTGTGTTTAGGACTTCTATTTAATTGATGTGAATGCAAAAGGAAGAATGTGTTTGATGCAATGTGATATAGGAAAGGAAAGGAAAGGTTATAGGTAAATATTACAAACATGGTATCAAATGATTAAAATGTTTTACATGCAGGGGTGGTCATGGCACATATCCCTACAGTACATATGCAAGTCACCTTTCAAAGCCAATGACTGTTAGATCCCTTTCTACAGAGCTATACTGCCCTATACAGTAGGAGAGATAATTAGTCTCTTGTTTTAGCCACTAAACACATACAGCTATTTGAATTTTTAATTAAAACAAAATAAAAAATTCAGTCACACTAGCCACATTCCAATTCTCAGCCACATGTGGCTACCATATTGGACAGAACAGATATAGAACATTTCTATCATTGGCAAAAGTTCCATAGAACAGCCCTGTTATACAGGCATCTCTTTTTTCAAAGTGAAGTGATAACTAGAGAACTGCAGGCTTAAAAAGCATGAAAAGTAGATGGCATGGTGTCAAGGACACAGTTTTGTGGCAAGTCCTAGCTCTATTGTCTACCTAACCTCTAGGAACTTCAGTTTCTTCATAGACGAAGTAGAGATCATAGTATTTCCCTTGCAGGAGTGTTATGAGGACTAGAATTGATGTATATGAAACATCTAGGAAAAACCTTATCACATTGTCAATGATCAATAACAGTAAGCATCATCCCTAGTTTCCTTCCTTGGGCATAAGTCATACAAAATTTTGTTGTGTCCATACAACCCTCTATACCCTTGACACTCAAAAAGTATTATTCATAAACCATTAGCATCAGTATACCTGGGAGCTTATTAGAAAAGCAAACTGTCAGGCTTCACCCCAGAACTACTGAATCAGATTTTACATGTGATCTCTCTGCACATTAAAATTTGGGAAGCACTGATCTATTCAAAATGGCAGGCGAAAATTCAAAATATGCAAACTATGTGACATATAAAAAGAATTTTGATAATGAACTATGGAACCATGACTATAGCTAAGATGTCTCAGTTAGAAAAGCCTGTGAGAGCCTAGTGGCTGAAACCAGCAATGATGGGACCTGGGGTCAAGAAGGAGCACCCAGGACAGAGGACCTTTGCACTATCTTAGCAAGATAACTCTACAAGCAGCAAAATCTCCCAGCTATCTGAGTAGGTGATCTGGTGGTATTCCTGAATTCTCCCAAGAGGGAAGTTATTGCTGCATAACAAATTGCTTCTAAAAATTAATAGTTTAAAACAACAATAATTATTGTCTCTCACAGTTCCTGTGGGTCAGAACTTCAGACAGGGCACGGGGGCCTCAGCTGGAAGACTTGCGGGCTGGGCACTGGAATCATCTGAAGGCTCCTTCAATCACATGTCTAGCAGTGATGTGGGCTATCATTTGAAGGCCTAGTTAGCACTGTCAGCTGGAACACTGACACATGGCCTTTCCATGTGGGCTCTATGTTCCTTAGAAAATGGTAGGTGGGCTCTAGGGACAATCAGGGAGAGGGAGGGAGAGAAAAAGAGAGGGAGGGAGAGAGGGAGACAGACAGACAGACAGACAGACATCCACCCACCCACAGAAGCTGTAGTACCTAGCTTTGGAAGTCATGCAGCATCACTACTGCCACATTCTGGTGGTCAAGGTAGTTACAAATGTCTGCCCAGGTTGAGTGGGAGGAAACACAGACCCAAAGTATGAAAAGGTCACATCGTAAAAATGCCTTGTGTGAAGAGAAGAGATTTTTTATGATGGCTACATAATTAAGGCCTTCTCGTTATGGCCATCTTTGGAAAACCAAATCTGCCACATGAATATTCTTTTTCGTTCAAGTTATTCCAGATCTCAAATCAGCATACCCACCACCATTCTCATAAGTTCTTACTTAGGGTCTTCATGTGGAGGACACCATATTTCAATTTATATTTATTTACAACAGGCATAAGATGTTCTCCTCCCTTTAGTGTACCTTGTTCTTAGAAATTCTTTCATTATTTTGTTTCCAGGAAAAATAGCCTCAAAGCTAGTTTCAATTTCCATTTTGTCTTTCTTTTGCATTATTTCATTGCAGTCAAACTTTTTGAATGTGAATTCAAAGAACTTTGAAAATAAAGTGAGAATAAGTGGAATAGGTAAAGATAATGGTTCATTCACTGGTACTAATTTAGATTTTAGTTGCTCTGCAGCTTGAGGTTCATTGCTAATGGCAAATAAAATAATGCATTAAAATGTTGATTTCCTTTTTCTTTGTAGCTATCAAACCACCTTGTATTTTCAGACTAAAACTTTTCTCAGTGTATTTTCATCTTCATAACAAAACTTTCTTGGCAAGATTGATCTCAATCCATTTGGTGGTTCTTAGAGTAAAATCAAGAAAGGGGGAGAGAGTTTTCTTCCTATGACATAGAAAAACTAGGTTAGCACAACCCACCTCCTGTCTTTGACCACCTATGCCACCACTTAGTAATCTCTTCCCTCCAGAACTCCCCAGCTTCATCCCCAAGTAGGAGGAAAACCTTCCATCTCCTTGATGGAAGATCCCAAACTTTTCAGGATCTACATGACAATAGTGACATTCACATTCACCACCTATTCCCCAAGGTCACCTAGAGACCCGAAGTTCTCCAGTGCCAGCACTGCGTGACTCTACCCCATTCTTTTCTGTTAATCGAGATTACCAGAAAGCAATTAAAAGTGAATGAAATTTGCACAGAGTTAACCCTGAATCTAATTTATTTTTACTGTCACAAAATTTTATGATGTAAGTGCCATGAATTGAATTGTGTCCCCAAAAAGATGTGCTGAAGTCCTGACCCGCAGTACCATAAATGTGACCTTATATGGAAATAGGGTTTTTGCAGGTGTAACTGCGTTAAGATGCGATTGTTAGAGTAGAGCCTAATCCAACGAGACTGATGTCTTTATAAAAGAAGAGGTATAGAGACACACAGGAAGAACACCACATGACAACAGAGGCAGAGACCAGAGTGATGCAGCTGCAAGGTGAGGAACACCAAGTATTACCAGCCATCACCAGGAGCCAGGCAGCAGCAAGGAAGGACTTATCCAGTGTTACAGGGCACATGGTCCTGCTGATACCTTGATTTCAGACTTCTAGACTCCAGAACTATGAGAAAATAAATTTCCATTGTTTTAAGCCACCCAGTTTGTGGTACTTTGCAATAGCAGCCCCAGGAAATGAACACAGTAAAGTACTAAAAGAAATTACTCCTAGTGGATCTCGTGATTGAGGAGACAAAATGGCATGCTGTGAGCAAGGACAAGCATGAGAAGGGAATATGGGAGCCAAGCTGGGTGGGAGCCTGAAGCCTGGTTGTCTTAGTCCACTTGGGCTGCAATAACAGAATCCCATAGACTGGCGGCTTATATAAAACAGAAATTTATTTCTCATAGTTCTGACGGCTGGGAGGTCCAAGATCAAGGCTGATTCATGGTCTGGTGAGAACCCACTTCTTTGTTCACAGATAGCCCTATAATCTCACATGACAGAAGGAGAAAGAGAGCTCTCTGAAGTGTTTTTTATAAGAGAACCAATCAAATTTATGAGGGCTACACCCTATAACCTAAACACCTCCCAAAGGTCCACCTCCAAATACAATTAGATTTTACATGAATTGGGGGGTGGGGCGGGGGGGACACAATTATTGTCTATAGCACTGGTTCTCTTTCGATCTATAGCCCCTTAAGTCTGCATCAAGCAACTACTTTAAAATCCACAAAGCTCTAAAGTTTCATCAAGCAACTACTTTAGAGACTCTTCCAGCTCCTCTAGGAAATTTTAAAAGCAGCCATGATCTGTTGCTCATAAAAAGATAAATGCTATCCGTGTGAACACCTGCAGTATATTTATGGAAGTCTTAGGTGTAGCTGTTTCTGGGTGAACACTGGTCCATAAAATGTGTTCCTGGTCATAGAGCATTTCCTGCTCTCAGTGTCGGCATGGCAATAGCTGAAGCGAATGGTATATACCTTGGGTACACTGGGGCCACCCCTTTATGTGAAGTGGCTGGAAAAGATCTGAACCAAGATGAAAAAAAAAAAAAAAACTCCTTGGGAAGTTGGAGTGTTCAATGGTCAGAGGGCAGAAGAGCAGCTTCCAGATAAGGATAATGTATAAAAGGAGGGGACAGAAGTTCTTTTCATATCAACTTACTTCACATCCGATATTTAATCCTAATAACATCTTTAGGCATGAGTGTCATGCCCATTGTAAGGATGACAAAATTTAAGTTCAGATAGCTTAATAATCTGTTCAGTCACATAGCTAGTAAGTAGAAGAGTCAGGATTTGAATCTAGTTATGTCTACCTCTTAATTTTGATTTGTAGTGAGAAACTCAAATATTAGCTCACCCTTTAAAAAAGCCGTTCAGATTTATCGGAATCAAGGAAAGAAGCTAGATTCTTTAATCATTGACTTTAAATAATAAGTAACCACATCTTTTACACTGCATATAATGGCAGTCTTACTTTGATATTAAGAAGGCTATACCAGCATGCATTGTTAAAATGATTTATTGAGGGCTGGGATTTAGGAAATTGCCCTGGTGATTTTCTCTCCTTCTTCCACAATAATGGGACCCCTGACTTTTAGCTAGGCTCATGCCACATTACTTGGTTTCCTTTATAGCTAGATGTGGCCACATCTCTAATTGCTAACCAATGGGAAATAGATGGAACAATGTCAGTAAACTTCCTCAGAGGAAGTTGAAATATTCTTTTTTTTTTTTTTTTTTTTTTTTGTCTTTCACTGCTTGAAACTTGGATGAGATGGCTTGAATTCTAATCACCATCCTGGATCCTGAGGACAAAGTCCTCACCATAAAGATAGCAGAGCAATGAGTTGAAGAGTTCAAGTCTCTGTGGACTTTGTAAAGCAGAGTGTCCACTCAGTCCTAGAGTACTCACTCCTACTGATATGTAAGAGAGAAATTAATTTCTATCTTGTTCAAGCTGCTGTAATTGGGGTCTTCATTATTTATAACCAATGCTAATTTTGATATAGGTTCATCACAGAGACAAAGAATAGAGCAGCGATTGCCAAGTGTCAGCAGTTTCCCATATCATGAAAGAGTTTATTCTGAAAAGAAAGAAAGAAAGGAAAGAAAGGAAAGAAAGGGAAGGAAGGAAGGAAGGAAGGAAGGAAGGAAGGAAGGAAGGAAGGAAGGAAGGAAGGAAAAGAAAAGAAAGAAAAGAAAAGAAAAGAAAAGAAAAAAGAAAAGAAAGAAAAGAAAAGAAAAAAGAAAAGAAAAGAAAAGAAAAGGCTGCCTATTTTTCTATGTCCCCTGAATAGATATCTTCATATACTTCCCTTCCCCACACGAAAAGCCTAAAGCCCTCAAATTAATTATTAGGTATTCAATTCCCATCTATTGCCAATAAAATCAACGAAATCTCTTTAAGATTTACATGTTTCTCCATCTTTATTTTTCTCAGTTGCTGTTCCTTTTACTTGCAAATGCTCCAGAACATGATTTGTCAAACTTATATCTCTCTGCTCTTTCAAAGCCCTCTTTATAGGCTGCATGTTGAGAAATCATATAATGCAAGACGCTGCTACTCACTTTTACTTGCTCCTCACTCTTAATGATGTAAGGCTGAAGGATGAGAAGAACAGACCCAAGGGCAAAGGGAAAATGAAATGAAATGCTCTCAGTGGCTCACCAGGAAGGCTTGTCTAATTCTTTGCCTGAAATGGCTCTGCGTTACAGCTTTGCTTTCTCTCATTATTGATAAGAATATAAATTCACTGACCAGGAACTCTCCCTTCATCTTCTAATGCTGCCAACACCACATGAATATTTAATAAGCAATTAAATATTCACCATGAGAGGAGGGAAATCCAAAGTAATCTTCATTTATGATATTTCACAATTCCTTTCAAAGCTATTCTTTAATTCATTTGACCAGGAGCTGAAGAAAGCTTGTTACTTCAGCAGGAGGTAGCCCAGAGGGAAAGATGGGAGAGACGTTGGGGCAGGGGTGCTGGGTGGGCGAGGAGGCAGTATGCATGGCTGAGAGCCACTATTCTTACCACCCCGCACTCACACAGCCCACTCTCCACCGTGGGCCAGACTCCACACAAACTCTACCCAGCAGCTGTTGTTTGATCTCCTGCTTCTGTGAGGCCCAAGGCAGGGTGGCAGGCTGTGCCCACAGCACAGGATGAGCAAGAAGGAGTGGAGGGAATTCTCCAGAATTCTGCCCCAGTGAATGCCTTTCCTAAAAGATGTGCTCTAGAACTCCAGACTTTATAAAGCCAATTCTTCAAGATACGGCAGGTATGGAAGGCACTCCCCTAGAGCTGTACTATTTCCAAGTTTCGTTTAGTCAGTTCTCCACAGTCACTACACATGGATGCACAACAATGTCTGCTCCCTGAGGGCTGCATCAACTCATCGTCAACCCCACCCTCTTTCCTCATTGAGAAGCAGTAGAATGAAGTGGGCCAGTGGCCTGCCCATACTCCCTAGTACTAACTCCAATTTGTCCAACAGAAGGTGGGCTTCAGTGGACAATTGCAAGTCCATCAAACACATTTCTTCTATGCATCCAAGACCTGTCTAGAAGTTGAGCCCAATAAACTCTCATATAATCAGCCAGCCAGCTATGAGGATATGACTGACAGAAATATTTGACTAGAGTAAACCAACTGCTACTAATAAAATTGAGAAAACTGATGGAAATAGAGGGATACTGAAGCAAAATGAAACAGTAATAATCAAATAACAGCTAACATTTAATGAGCATTTACTGGGTCAGATATTGTGCTATATATTTTATATTTGTTGGATAACAGTTCTTTATCAGACACGTCTTTTGCAAATACTTTACCCCAGCCTGTGGCTTATCTTCTCATTCTCTTAGCAGTAACTTTCCCAAGGCAGCAGTTTCTGATTTTAATGAAGTTCGACTTATCAACACTTTCTTTAATGGATAATGCCTTCAGTGTTGCATCTAAAAAGTTATCACCATGTCCAAGGTCATTTAGACTATCTGCTGTTATCTTCGAGGACTTTTAGACCTTTGTGTTTTATATCTAGGTCTATAATCCCTTTTTGTGAAATGTGTTAAGTCTGTGCCTAGATTCTTTTTTTTTTGGGGGGGGGGGTGGCGCATGTGGCTGTGGAGGTCCAGTTGTTCCGGTATCGTTTGTTTAAAAGGCTATTTCTGCTCCATTATATTGCCTTTGTTCCTTTTCAAAGATCAGTAGTCTATATCTATGTGGGTATTCTCATGGGCTCTCTATTCTGTTCCATTGGTCTATTTCTCTGGTCTTTCAACAATATCAAACTGTCTTGATTACTGTACCTTTATAGTGAGTTTTAAAATCAGGTAGTATCTCAGCTTCCCAATTTTACTCTTTTCTTTCAATATTGTGTTTTCTATTCTGTGGATTCTAAACTGAAACTTTAGAATCCGTTTGTCTATAACCACAAAATAACTTGCTGAAATTTCTATTGGAATTACATTGAATCTATATATCAAGTTGGGAAGAATTGACATTTTAACAATATTGAGTCTTCCTATCCATGAACATGGAATATCTCTCCATTTATATAACTCTTCTATTATTTCTTCCATCAGAGTTTTATAGTTTTCCTCATATAGATCCTATACATATTTTCTTAGATTTATACCTAAGTATTTCATTTGGGGGATGATGATGTAAATAGTATTGTGTTTTTAACTTCAAATTCATTTTTTCATGGCTGGTATCTAAAAAGAAGTGATTGACTTACTAGTTCCAGGAGTTTTGTTTTTTTTTTTTTTTTTATCAATTCTTTCAGGTTTTCTATATGGACAATCACATCATACTCAAATAACAACAATTTTATATCTTCCTTCCCAATCAATATACTTTTTTATTTTTTTTACTTTTGTTTCCTTATTGTATTGGCTAGGACTTTCAGTATAATGCTGAAAAACAGTGGTGAGAGGATGCATTCTCGCCTTGTCCCTGATATCTGCCGGAGACATTATGCTATGTACTTTACACAGATATCTCAGAAAACATTTGCAAAGACCCTATGAGATAAGAACTACTTTTTTATCTGAAGATGCTAAAACCTAAAGAGGTCATGCCCAAGGTTATATATGGCTTGTAAGTAGTTAGAGATAAGATTTGAACTCTCATATTCTGCCTCCAGTGTCTGGCTCCTTAACCACTCCTTAATCACAGGCACTAAGATACCTGTGAAAAACTGTCAAGATCTCCAGATGCTCAGGCTTTTCAGGAAGTACACAGAGCCATGGGGGTACAAAGATGAGAACATCTTGCAAAAGTTACTCAATTGATTTTAATGTTTAAATGCTATCTGAATTATACCTTAATAGATAAAGCTCAGTACAATTAGTCTTATGAACTTACCATATTCCTCTCTGTTATAATCAATTGGATTGTGTCATATCTGTGCTCCTAGGCTTAGTAATATTAGCGCTCACACAACACAAATTAATGTGATACTCCCTGGATCTCTGAGGTTTCTATTCTAAAATGCAATGGATATTTTGCACATACAGAGAATGGCATAATATGAAATCATTTAACAATATATACAAACTTGATTAGACTGTGAATATTGTCATCACAGGCAACATACTAGGCTTATGTGTCCAGAAATGGCTTGGGTAGGTGAAGAAAAAAATCACTACTCATACGCTGTGCCCAGAAACTATAAGTGAGATTAGGTTTTAGGAAAGGCCTTTCTCTAAGCAGGAAAAGGTAGCACTTCTTTTTTCTGTGTCAAGTTACCACAAAATGAGATTCGGCTGAGTTTTGCCTTAGAGGTGCATATATGGGAGATAAATTACTGCTGAGTTCTGAAAGTGCACAGTTCATGGCACAGAGTAAGCTCTTAAAAAATAATTTCTAAAATCCACTGAGTGGATTTTTTTTTTGGAATGGTTTACATTCTCCTGTATTTACATCTATATTCTGAATTTGGCATGTAATGGATTTGGTGTGTAACAGAATACAGAATGAAGCTTTGATCTGTCTGCTTCCTAAACACTCAACAGCTCCTCTGAGCATGAGTAGAAAGCAGGTGAGGAATGGTTTATTTTCATAAAGATCCAGATATCTCAAAGGAGAATCAGTGATTGAATGCAGTGAGGTAGAGGGATGTGTCAGCTGTTGGAATTAAGTCTGCCTTAGCACTTCGGTCCTCCAATCAAATTCACACTCGGGCAGAGACTATAAGTACTATAAGTATTAGTTTCCTGTGGCTGATGTAACAAATCACTACAAACCTGGTGGCTTAAAACAATACATATGCATTCTCTTACAGCTCTGGAGGCCGGAAGTCCAAAATTACTATCATGGGGCTAAAATCAAGGTATTGGCAGGGTCATGCCTCCTACAGAGGGAAGGTCCCAGAGAAAATCAATTCCTTGTCTCTTCCAGCTTCTGGTGGCTGCAGCATTCCCTGGCTGTGGCCATACCACTCCAATCTCCAAGGCCAGCATCTTCGAATATCTCTCTGCTATAGCTTCACATCACTTTTCCTCTGTGTCTAGAAAATCTCCCTTTGCCTGCTCTTATAAGGATACATATGGTTACATTTAGAGCCCACCCTGCTAATCTCCCCATCTCAAGATCCTTAACTTAGTCACATCTTCAAAGATTTTACCATATACATTTATATTCACAGGTTTTAGGGATGAAGTCTCTTTGGAGACCATTATTTAGCCTACTATAAGGACATTAGCCAGGTCTCCAGAAACTTATGCTATCATTCTAGGGAGGGGGAGTTTGTTAAGCAATGGCTCAAATTAGAGCGTTATATGTAAATTTGCTATTTAAATGCAATATATTAAGGTTGCTAATATATCTGAGGAAATATAGATTGCTCATCATTCAGCTACTTTGCATCATGTAGTCAGCCCCAAGATGATTTGTTTTTTGCCTGGAGCATAATTTCAATGTAATTAATGCTGTAAAAATGAATGTGAGCATGTTAATGTGGAATTAAGTTACAAAATGTTAAATTTAGTATACATTCTCTGAGGTGTGGCTCATTCGTGACTTCTGTTCCTATCATCTTGTGTTTGCACAGCTGGTAACTATAAATTCAATATGAAAATGGTGTTTGAAAATCAGCAGACATTTCTCTAAGCTTAGGGGTGAATTTGTTACTGCTGAATTCTGTGATAATCTACATTCTTAGTCTGTTGACTTTGGGGGTATGTAATGGCTAAGGTGTCACTCACACAAAGGTCCAATGTTGGCCCAGCTTGCCACAGCACAAGATGCTTGAACCATATCCAGAAATATTTTTTTGGTCTAACCACAGAGAGTGACACTGAGCCATCCCACTTGCTTAAGGGACAGGTATAATCCTGGCATTGAGACAGTCTCTCTAAGAGTTCAGAATTTGACTACAGCTCTGGTTAATGTCAGGCGTAGAAGTCTAAGGGGACAAGGGGGCCAAGGATGTTACAGAAAACATCACACCAAACCTTCTTTCTAGCAAACATACTGTGTCAATGAGGCTCCATAGCTCTTGCTTCTCGTCACCTATCAGTGTGACACCAGGCACATTTCTTTCTAATGGCCTGGAAAGGGGATTTCGGTTGTAAGAGTGGCCATGCATACAGTTACTAAAACCCCTCACAATGAAAAAGCCGGCCTGAGAGCCTCTTCCTCAGTTTCTAAAAGGTTTAGATGGCTTGCAAAGGAAAATGGATCTTCGATAGCTGCCCTCAAGGTATCAACAGCAAACCGCTCTCCCTGTCAGCCTCTGCCAACCACACAAAAGTATTCTCTTTTCAGGGACCCAAGAGGCCACCAGTCAATGGCTGACAGAAATGGAAAATCGATTTCAGATTTATCTCCTTCGGGAATCAAGTATATTCCTTAGAAATAATGAGTTATGAGGTCATCAAGGGTTTGTTCTTTTTCCTACTTACAGAGACAATTTAATTTTAGAAGAAAAAGTGACTAATGAACAGGACATTCTAATTCCAGTGATGTGCTTTTCCCATTTTAATGTTTGCTGAACCACAAAAATGTTCATTTTTCTCTCTTCTTTATTCCTCAGGGCTCAAGAAGAACAGTGTCGCCAAAGGGGAAAAAATTGGGTAACTCCTGCTCCCTCCACCCAGCGTCCAAAGAAACAAAATAAGATGTAGCTCTGGATTCAACCAGCCTGTATTTTCAATGTTGTTGGTGGAGCCAGTCCACTCACCAACAGGGTACATACAAAGCAACATTTTCCTCAGTGTTTAATAGTGGGACATAAGGCAGACAATGACATTCAGAACCCAGGACAGTCAACAAGATGGAGAGAGGCTTGATATGCAAAAAGAAGAAATTCCCTTAGCAAGCCTTCCAACAAGCAAACTACAACCCTACCCCTCCAAATGCACAGGTACCATCTATGTCCCGGCTATGAGACTGATACTGTTAAAACCCCATGGAGGAGAACCTACTCATTTAATCCTTGTAACAGCCCTTTGAAATCAGACAATTAGCAAATTATGAAATTGGAATTAGAACCCAGGTAAGATAGTCTGCATTCTTAAACTCTGTGCTCTAATACAGTGGTTCTCTAACTTAAGCATACATCAAAGTCACCAGGAGGGCTTGTCAAAATAAAACCTTAAGCCTCACACCAAAATTTCTGATTCACTAGGTCAGGGGTTCACACTTTCAGAAACACTACTCTAATGCCTCTCTCTGATCATCAATAATCATATTCTAAAATGACTATTCAAGAAAGAACTTCAAATACAGAACACCAGTCTATGACTTCTGTTCCTTTTGCCACTTCGTAAAAGAGAATCTGAAAACAATGGCTGGTGTATCCAAGGCCAAGTCAAAAAACAGGAAAAAGTAAAGAATTAGACATGCATGTTACTCTTGTAACAATGTCTCAGCTCAAAGAAAGCCTCTATACCGGCCCAGGACACCCATGACACACGCCTTTCGTACTGCTGCTATTCCCTTAAAGTGAATGCTTCTTTCACATGGGCAGACATTGATCCCATAGGAATTACTCTATCTATCTGCTAGCTCTTGGATTAGTTCTCATAATTAGAATACTTTGTATTTTTTATGGCTCTTGAGCTACCCTAGCACCACCATTGGACCCCACAGTGAACTCAGTCATTCAAGTACCAAAACGGCTGCAATGTTAGTACCATGTCCCTCTGTCTAAAATTCTCTCTTCCTTACATTATTGCTCACAATTTTCTCATAGCTTAGCTAATTGTTGGTGATTCAATAGTGAAATTGATAAGGCACAATAAAATGAAATACCTGAAATAGAGACAGCCAAGGATTTTGACTGGAAAAGGATCTTATATGACTCCTCTCCCCTACTTTTCTCCCTCAACACCCATATCTTGGGCCTGAGACAGATACCCTTCTCTTCCCTCCCATTCCTTTGGGACAGTGGGGACTTTCAGAATGGAGTACAACTGAACGGCTCCCCCCATGATGGAGCAGCCTTCTACGATTTGCCTGAACCTTTATAAACAAGGGCTGTCCTACCTCCATAGCCCTCACAGAGCTATTATGGGGAATTGTGCGCCTCAAAGAGGAAATGTGGCATAGTCGAAGTCTCTGCTACTTTCAGACTAAGTTTTCTGGCGTTTTAAAACATGTTGTAATACCAAAAAGTTAGAAAATAACTATCATGGGAGATAAAGCATCACGTTCCACCTTTCAGTATTGAAAGATTCATGGAGTCAGTCTTAGCCACAGCAATCAGACAAGAAAAAGAAATAAAAGACATCTAAATTGGAAAGAGGTAAAACCGTCATTATTTGCAGATGGCATGATACTATATGGAGAGATCCTTAAAAGATACTACCAAAAATCTATTAGAACTGATAAATAAATTCAGTAAAGTACCATGATACAAAATTAATATTCAGAAATTGGTTGCATTTTTATGTACCAATAATAAAATATCAGAGAGAGAAATTAACAAAACAATCCCATTTACAATTACATTGAAAAAATAAAATACCTAGGAATAAATTTAACCAAAAAGGTAAAAAACCTGTACTCAAAAAATTATGTCATTGAAGAAAGAAACTGAAGAAGATACAAATAAATAGAAGCATATACCATGCTCATTAATAGAAAGAATGAATATTGTTAAAATGTTCATACTATTTAAAGCAATCTACAGATTCAATGTAATCCCTGTCAAAATACCAATGGCATTTCTCACAAAACTAGAATAATCCTAAAATTTATGTGGAACCAAAAAAGACTCCAAATAGCCAAAGCAATCTTGAGAAAGAACAAAGTTGGGGATATCACACTATCTGCTATCAAACTATACTACAAGGCTAAGTAATCAAAACAGCATGATACAGGCATAAAAACAGACACATAGGTCAATGCACCAGAATGAGCACCCAGAATTAAACCCACACCTATGATAAATTAATCTATGACAAAGGTGGAAAGAATACACAATGGGATAAGACAGTCTGCTCAATAAATGGTGTTGAGAAAACTGGACAGATACATGCAAAAATGAACCTAGACCATCTTCTTACACCATACACAAGAATAAACTCAAAAAGAAATTAAAGACAAATGTAAGACCAGAAACCACAAAACTCCTAGAAGAAAACATAGACAATAAAATCTCGGACATTGGTTTTAGTAATAATTTTTTTCTGATATAGCTCCTCAGGCAAGGGAAACAAAAGAAAAAAATAGACAAATAGGACTGCATTAAACTAAAAAGGTTTTGCACAGCAGAGAAAATCATCAATAAAATAAAAAGACAACCTACAGAATGGGAGAAGATATTTGCCAATGATACATCTGATAAGGGGCTAATATCCAAAATTTATAAAAAACTCATACAACTCAACAAACCAAAAAAAAAAAAAAAAAGATCCAATTAAAAAAATGGACAGAGGACCTAAATAAACATTTCTCAAAGGGAACATATAGATGGCCAACAGACATGAAAAGATGCTCAATGTCACTTATCATCAGAGAAATGCAAATTAAAACCACAATGAGATACCACCTCATGCTGGTCGCTGGTGGGAATGGCTATCATTAATAAATCAACAAGCAAGCATTGGCAATGATGTGGAGCAAAGGGAACCCTTGTGCATTGCTGGCAGAATTGCAACTGGTACAGCCACTATGGAAAACAGTGTGGAGATTCCTCAAAAAATTAAAAATAGAACTGTGTTATGACCCAGCAATTCTACTTCTGGGTATTGACCCAAAGAAATTCAAAACACTAATTCAAAAAATTATATGCATCCTTATGTTCATTGCAGCATTGTTTACAATAGCCAAGATATGAAGGAATTTAAGTGCCCATTAACAGACAATTTTATAAAGAAAAGGTGGTACATACATACAATGGAATATTTTCCAGCCACAAAAAAGAAAGAAATCTTACCATTTGTAACAACATGGATGAACCTAGAGGGTATTATGCTCAGTGAAATGAGTCAGACAGAGAAGGACAAATACCATTTAAAATACGATTTCATTTATATGTAGAATCAAAAGAACAAAATAAGCGAACAAACAAAGCAGACTCATAGAGAACAAGCTGATGGTTGCCAGATGGGAGGGGGGTTGGGGGGACTGGGTGAACAAGGTAAAGGGATTAAGAAATACAAATTGGTAGTTATAAAACAGTCACAGGGATGTGAAGCACAATCTAGGGAATATAGTCAATAATATTGTAATAGCTATGTATAGTGCCAGGTGGTACTAGGCTAATTGGGGAGATCATTTCATAAATTATATAAATGTCTAACCACTGTGCTGTATACCTAAAATTAACACAAAATAATACTGAATGTCGCCTGTGATATAAAAGTTAAAAATAATAAAAGTCTACATAGAATCGAATATATAAAAACATTTAATTAAAAAAGACTCGTTGGAAGTTATTTCCTTTACCAAAAATTTACAAGGTTTGCCTGAAATGGCAAAAAGAACTTAACATTTTTGGACAGCTACAGTATACCTACAACATAGAGGTTCCAGCTGTGTTATTCAATTCAATCATCATAAGTGAGAGCTTGCTTTATTATCCCCATTTCATAAACAAGAAATCCGAGGCTAACAGGTTATGTAATTTGCCCAAGGTCAAACTGAGCCAAACCTGGGACCTTCTATATTATATGGGTTTCTTGGAAAAAGATGTAGTAAATAAAGATGGCAAAGCTGATGATGAAGATAAGCAACCTAGAAAGGAAAATCAAGCAAGAGACTACTGCAATGGAAAACTATCAAAGGCATTTACATGATTATAGAACTAGGACATTTCCAATTCTGACACCAATTCTGATTCTCCATGGACACTGACCTGATGCCTCACAAATTTAACTCAATTCTGACACTATCTCCCTGGAGAGAGCATTGGATTCCACAGGTTAAGGGCTCAGTCCCACAAGACTGCCCCCATCCCCATTTTAGATGCCAACTGCAAGTAAGGCTATTACCTGTGCCCAGGGAATTAGCTTACTTACTAGACTGCCAGTTTATTACAAAGGATATCAAAGGATATGAATTTATAGCCAGAGGAAAATACATAGGGCGAAGGCAGGAGCTTTTGTCTCCATGGAGTCTGGGACGCAGCACATGTGTTCTGGTTCACAAACCTGGAATCTCTCTAAGCTCATCCTTTCAGGTTTAATGGAGGCTTCATTACAGGCACATGGTCGATTAAATCATTGGCCACTGGCGACTGAACTCCAATCTCCAGCCTCCTTCCTTGAAAGTTCCAATCCTGGATCAAGGTTGGTTCCTCAGGCGAACAGCCCGCCTCACCCCGCCACTCCTTCAGCACCCCCTCCTTAGATTACCTAGGGGCTTTCCAAATATCACTCATTAACATAATAAAACACACCTTGATCAATTGATAGCCTCAGGAAATTCCCAGGTTTTTAGAAGCTTTGTGCCAGAAATAAGGAGGAAGACCAAACTTATTTCTTATTATAAATCACAACATCACCATTAACAAACCATGAACAAAAAGCAAACATTTTAAAATAAAGACAGACTTGAGAAATAATTAGAAATACTAATAGAAAATGTCAGGGTAGATTAGAGAACGACCTAAGGGTACAAAAGAACGAGCAACAAATGCTTGTCCATGAATATTTACACACACACACACACACACACACACACACACACACACACTCCATAAAGATGTTAGGGAACAGTGACCAAGATTATCGAGAATACAAATGTGGACAAATCCAACTAAAAATATTTCTTTAGTCTTCTTAAATAGGAAGTGGAAAAGAAAGTACAAATAAGCATAAGAGTATATCAATGGTAAACCCTAGAAATGCATGTAAGAATTAGAAAAATAAATTGACAAAAGCAGAGAGAAAGAAAAGGAGGCGGAAGGGAAGGAAAACAAATAAAAAAGGGGGATGAGAGGAGAATCGAGGAGAGGGAGAATTTTTTTAAATGTTTCCAACAAGTAAGCATGCAATTACTTTGATATTTGTAGAAACACTGATTTTGTTAATGAGGGAGAATACGAATAAAAAATAACTTTAATAATTCCAAAACGAAACTAGAGAGACAGGTTATAGTGATAATACCAAAAAAGTTCTTCAGAGAAAGGCGCTATACGAATTGAAACGCTGGGCTCAACTCTTTTTTTCAAGGTAACCGAAGAACCCTGGTAAATTCAACTGCCTTCCCTTCCTTGCTTTTTCTCTAGCTCATTACTGAGGTGCAAGGCAGCAAGATGCCTGTCACAATGCCCAGGCAACTGAGTTGGTCAGGAAGACACACCTGCTACTCTTTGTTTTATAGGTGGGAGCACAAAATTCTAGTAACGATGTATATACCATGTCTGAAAATGTCCCAAACATAAATGTCCCTATCTATGGGATAACTAGTGTGTGTGCAACCCAGACTCAGATACAGATCCCTCACAGACCTTGACCAATGTATAGCTGTTTTTTATGGACTATAGGATAGTAATTGAGGTTAATTGCCACTGAAGACACACACCATATGATCTTTTTACATCCCCTTCAGTGAGGTGGTTCCAGCATAGAGATATTTTCCCAGGGGCGCCGTGGTGATCTGCTCTCATGGTTTATGGTTTATTCGCTCCTTACATTTATGGGTTATGCACAAGCTAATGGGGCTAATTGTTACTGCTCCAGTGGAATCCCCTTTAACATTTTCCCCTACCTCCCGCCTAAATGTCAAGCCCATTGTTTTTTGGTGCTTTAGTTTTTCCACATTTTGCAGTCTTTCTCTTTCAACTGCAGTTTGAAAGGGGAAGAAAAAGTTAAGGCGACCGGAGGTTGGCAGTCCTGACTGTTGCTCTCTGCTCAAGAGAGATTTTGTTTTTCAAGTCACAGAACCAAATAATTTAAGTAAAAGAATCCTCAGCGCTCAGGCTCTGCCTTCTAGCTTCAAAGCCTTTACAAGCTGCAATTCATTAAACAGCAATAATCATTTGAGGCCAGTAGGCTGACCTCTGCAGGGAGAGGGGCCAAGCCCTCCCACCCCACCCTCTTTCTCTTTGTGTTCCCAACCACAGAGAGCAGGAGGGGGCCGAATAATGGTGCTCCCACTAGGCGGCTACCCGTGGCCCTCAGCCCAGGCCTGCTTTTCTTCTCCTCCCTGCCAGGGCTCCACGCTCCACTTAGCCATTGGGTACAGGATCTTCTCTCCTCCGGGCTGCATTTGTCTGCCTTTCACAAAATAGACAGTCTGCCCACATTTTTATTTCCTTTAGATAAATGAAGAATTTCCTAGCCACGGGGCACTATCGAGCCTGACATTTGCCCCATGAGACAGATTCCTCACTCCTTGGCCACTCAAGAACAGACAGCCAAGAGGTATTGTACCCTTTTGTCACCAAGAGACAGAGCCAGTGTACCCCACGGCATGCAGGGACTATTGTCCCAACATGTGCCCTTGCTGTCCCAGCCAGAGCGGATTACTTCTTGGCAATTCCCCATCCACTACTGTCAACTGGTTGCCTCTAGAGAGAGGGTGTGTCATAGCCACCTGTGTGTCTTTGGTATCGGAGTCCCTGAAACGGGAGGCACGTGCTCTACTGAGCTCCTGTGGGTCGTTCCCGTTTGGAAGCCCCATTTCTTTTGCCTTCTGTTCTTCTACATGGACCCTCCCCAGACCTTTTCTTAGAGAAAGGAAAAAATAATAAAGCACTCACAAGGCCAACCATGGCATATTAAATTTCATAAGGCAATGCTGCATTAATTTTTATAGTTCTTTCTTTCCAGTTACCTTGGTCCTCAACTCTGCCCGCTAGTTTAAGAAAAAATAAGCATAGAATCCCCTTAAAACACTGCATGAATAATTCTAGTGTAAGAAGGCAGATTAGGTCTACTTTTGACAGCTGATCATTTCCTAGCAGTTCTGAAAACATGACTTTTATCCACAGAACCTAAAAGCAAAAACTTCTTGGGCCAGAGTTCATGAAGGTGAAAGATGAGTAACCTAACCATACTCCAAGCCAGGCCCAACAACTTCCTTTCCTTCTCACCATGCCTACCACTCACCCCACCTCCGCCTTTATTCAAGTCTTTCCCAAGGCACGTGTCTCCTCCAGGGCTCTCTGCTCTTGCCCAAAGGTTTATATCCTGCCCTGTGCATTTAAGGCTCAATTCCAGGCCAGCAACTCCATAAGGGCTTTTCTCTCTGTTCCGGCCCAAATGGATCTCTTTTCTTTGGATGCTTAAAATATTCATACTTATTGATGTTCAAAATTACAATTTTAGAATTGGAGGGAATCTTAGGCTCCAACCATTTTTGTTTAAGAATAGAAAGTTGAGTTGTGAGCTTAAGTGACTTGCCCTGTGCCACCCAGCTAGGTATTAGAGGGTAAGACAAGAATTCAGGTCTCCTGGCAATGACTTGCCTTTCTACCTTCTCCACAAATGATTGCCAGAGACAGGGATGCGGGTGGATCACCAAGGGCATTATGCATTTCTCATTTAGTCTCCCTGAAAAGCAATTGAGGCAAAAGGACCACTGCTTTCAGCAAGAATTCATTTAATTCCACTGTGAAGCAGACTCCTGCCTCCAACTACATTCTTATGGCACTCAAACTTCCTTACTCAGAACATCTCCAGGAAGTTTTGTCACAAGCCCTTGCTATCCACATTTCCTCCCTTCTCCCCAATTTTACAATTTTCTGCTCAAGTCTAGCCGGCCCCCTCTGAACACAAAGCACTCAGATGCATTTACTAAAACAAAGCTAAAAACTATCTCTTTATAATGATATTAGTTGACACCAACATGACCAGCAAAGATAAACTGTATGACAGGACATGGTTATAAGAAAGAGGTCCAGATGGCTCAGAATATATTTATGTTAAATTAATCTTTTTTAAAAGCAATTTTAAACTTATAGAAAAGCTTTAAGAGTACAAAGTACTTTTTTTTTTTTTTTTACTGAATTTTTTGAATGTAAGTTGTTGACATGATGTGCCACAGCCTCAAAAATACTTTGGGGTGTAATTACTACTAAAAAAGATATTTTCTCACACAACCAAAATCCAGACATCAAAATCCAGACATATACACTGATACATCACTAGCATCTAATTCACAGACCCCATCCAAGTTTTGCCAACTGTCCCAATAATATTATTAATGACAAAAGCACCCTATCCAGGATCCTATGTTAGATTTACTTGTCATGTCTTTTAATCCCTGTCACTCTGGAACAATTCTTCCATCTTTCTTAAGTTCTGTGACATTAACACTTTCAAAAAGATTATAAAACAATTATGTTGTAAAGAATTTCTCAATTTGGATTTGTCTGGTATTTCCTCATGATTACATCAGATTGTGTATTTGTGGCAGAAATGTCACAGAATTGACGCTCTCCTTGCATCTTATATGATACATCAATTTGTCACACTTACATTAACTCTTATTAACAGGATAATAAAGCACTTAAACACATAAAGCAAAAACCTAGAATTTACAAAAGAATTAAAAGTACAATAGTAGGAAAATACTAACAAAATCCTCTTTTTTTTTGATAGATTAGGGGGCAAAGAGTAAATAAGGAGAAAGAGAATTTGAGAAATATAATTGATATGGCTGCTCATTTTTTATATATTGACTTTTAGGCCTCATAAACAGATAAATATTTTCCCTCATAATTGACATGTTTTGGACTACAGAGAAAACAGCAGTAAGTTTCTCGAATAGCATATTTTATATTTGATTTTAATAATGAAAATATTTAAAATGTAAATCACTACTTGATTATTCAAGGATGCTTTTAGAAATAACTCTTGGGACAAAAAAAAATCAAAATTATAATTAAAAATACTTATAAAATGATAGTAATGAGAACATATTTTAAAATCTGTAGTATGGAATCAATGTAATTAAAAGCTTATTTATAACATTAAATGCATTAAAGAGTAAAAAAAGTATACTCAAAATTCACTGAAGACATTATAAAGAAAGCCAAAATATCAAAATAAAGAGGAAAAGGACTCATTAAATGAGAAATTAAAACTAATAAACTGAAATTTGAAGAAAAAAATTAACAAATATAAGGTCAGGATGAATCTATGACTGCTAGTGTAGTGCTACTTCAGAATTGTATAGATAGATCAATGAAATTATAAATAGAATCCAGAAACAGAGTTCATATATAAGTATTTCATATATCAAAAGGTGACACTTTTATATCAATAAATGGTGCTGGGAAAATAAGTTAACATAAAGGAGTCGGGAAGGAAGGTAGAATTTCTACCTTACATCATGTACTCAAAATTACAAATAATTAAAAAATTACTTTAACATGAAAAAATTATTTCTACATATTAGAAAAATAAAGGAGTATTATATCCTACAGTAGGACCAATTTCCCTAAATAGCATCAAGTATAGATACTCTAAAATTAAAAGATGAAGATATTTCATTACATGACATTTAAATAAGTATAAACTAAAATGAAAATAACATTACATAAAATCAAGAGAATGTATTCCAATGTATAAGTAGCTCCTATAAGCATTTCAAAATAGGGAGACCCTATTTATTTGTGATATGTATGTATATCATCAATAAATTAATTTAAAAATACCAAATCACAGGGGTAAGCAAAAAGATTCAAATTAAAAATAATGAAATAGAACTTTAGGCTTCTCAACTCGAAAAAAATTAACGAAGACAGTGTTAGACTGCAAGAAGAAAGTATAGTTTTTATACTAATGGCACAAATATAATTTAGAAGAATCTCGTTGGAGAGAAATATGTCAGTGTGTATAAAATTTAACGTGCCTATTCTACTTCCAGAAGTGTATTCTAAAGATATAATTATGAAGGTGAGCAAAGACTTATATTAAAATTAGAGACAACTTAAATGTCCAACAATAGGGGTTTGATTGACTAAATTATAGTACATGAGAAAGATGGAATAATATTAAGCTATTAAATCATTTTGTAGAAAAAAATGTAATGTGGAGTAAAAAAGACAGGATATAATATGATTTCTCCTATAGTTAAAAATATATACACACATATAATATATAATGTCTGCATACACATAAGAAAAAAAAAATCAGGTGAATTCATGCCAAAATGTTAACACATTAACAAGTTACCCCTACTTGGATGATTTCTGCTTTTCCATTAGTAATTTTTGTGTTTTTCATGTTCTCTATCGTGATCGCAAATGTTTTTATTATGAGGAAAAACAATCCACTATTTAAAAAAATGATTTGAGCCCTTTAATGACAGTTATTAAATGTTTTTTTTCCAAAAGTTGCTGTTAATGAGCTTGGCTCACAAGCCAACACCAGATATAGTCAGGCTCACTTCTCCTCCTCCATCCCTGCTCATTCACCCTTCCTCCCAGGGCCTGCATCCCCAGAATGCTCCTCTGTACACTTTGTACACAAACAGCTCCTCCTTTGAGCCCTTTCCTGGGTTCTTGGAATAAGACAAAGGCTGAGAAGCCCCACTGAGACTTGAGGTTCCACAGCAGCTCCAATCTTCCACCCTAGACCCCTGTGGACAGTGCACCCTCCAGCAGACTTGATCCTTGCATGACTCTCCTGAGCCCCGGCCAGCCTCCACACAATGGGAACCTTACAGCTTCCATGGAAAACAAGCCAGGCTGAGAGCCCAGGATGGTCAGAACAAAGTGTCCAAGCCACAGACCAGAGGGCAGCCTGTGGCGATTGTTGTCATTATTCATGTGTCCAGGCTGACAACGGAGCCCCATGGAATGGCAGTGACTAACCAGAGCATCTGAGGCCAGCCTAGAATAATTTTTTCACAACCAGACAAGAGTCTTACTGCAATAATTGAGGTTAACTGTACAGAACAAAGCTAAGGAGACATCACCATTGTTCCCTCATGCACATAGTCTGGGCAGTCCTGGCTTCTGTGGACTTCTGCAAGGAAAGAGAGACAGGATATGGACAATAGGTAGAATGGATTCTGCGCCACACACTGGTGTGATTTTAAAAGTTGTGTTAGCCTCTAAGTCCCTCTCCAACTAGCTTCTGTCAACTGAAACAATTTCTAGAAGCCTTAACACCATCAGTGTCCATATGAATAGATTTGCAGACTTTTCCCTAGAGGGCCCATTAGAAACAGAATTGTGGGCGGGTGCCTTCTGAGGAAGGGGTGGCGATGAAGAAGATGCTTCCTAGATGGACCAATCTAGCAGGAGACCATGAGTGATAAAGGGGCCCTGCAGGACCCAGGAGCCATCAGGGAAGAAGGAAACACAAAAAGAGGGAGTACCTAAAGCAAGGTGAAGAGGTTCTGAGACAGTTTCCCTCATTTTTTGTCCAGGGCCAGCCCTGCATTTGGAGTTTCTCCCTGTCTTCAGTGTTTATACTGATGATGTGATATACAGGGAGAAAGGGACTTCTCGTTTGATTTGCATATGAGCTGGGCTCAGGATAGTGTTACTCCACTGAGATCCATCGATTTTTTTGTTCTGTACTCAGAATAGTTGGTATAAACTTGGTTATTTAGAAGGAAATGTAATATAAATTCCATATGCATTTAATGTTCTGAAGGGTCAATCCATATCACATGTTCAGATCCTAAGCTTTTGCTTGAGTGACAAGCACTCAACTGTGCCTTGAATAAAGACTTCTGTCTCCTTTGCCATTCATTAAAACTCACCTGTTCAATGTTCTAGCTCTGAGAGATACCTTCTTAAGGAAATGGAGGATAAAGAGTAGGTGTCATGATAGAGAGGCCAAGATTATTGAATGTCACTAGATTCTAGCAATATATTGGCCCACACTCATTGTAATGTATTCCTGATTCTACAAGTCATATTATTTTCACTTAACCTAGTGGGCTGAAGAAGGGACATCAATGTAGTGTTTGGTGATATGGTACTCACTTCACCTACAGATACAAGAAGTCCTCAAATTAATTGTAGTTCATACCCACCCTCTAAGGAGTCTCAGGTATTCTAGGTGACCAAAAAAGCCAAGGCCACATTTTCTCAACACACCAGGAAAAGCCCTTTTATTCTGTACAGTCAACTTCTGTTGCTTCAGTGAACTTCTCTTGGTCTTAGAAAAGAGTGTTCCCTTTGCTGAAGCAATTACAATACTCATGTTTTGCAATGCATAAATCCAACATGAGCATCTTAGGAATCTCAGGAAACATCTCAAATCAATGGACTCAGTACTGTCCCAATGTTTTCCTGTCCATTGCATGTTGCACTAAATTATAAGTCATAAACGAATCTTGCTATATTGCTGTCACTTTGAACAGTATTTATGTTATTAATGATACACCTATTTAAAAAAAAAATCAAAGAGACTTGTTCTTTCTGTATCTAGAATAACAACAGATCCCTGACATATTATGAGTTGGAGAAAGGATGAAAAGAGTGAGAAGGAAGGAAAGTTGGAAGCTAAAGTCTCTTCCTATTATTCTCCTTTATCAAGGTAGCTTTGTTTTTGCTTTTTTTTTTTTTTTTTTTTAAAGAAAACAAGGAGTGTTTTTTCATAAATCACAGTCTTTTAGAGACAGGTCCATTAAAAAATAAACAGTGGTTCTTACTAAATTGCTCCAAGTTTACATTCTTTGATGAGTTTGGGCAGGCAGGAGAGATAAATATTTTCCTTAACTGGCCACCTGGCTCAGCTCTCCCATCCCTTGTCCTCCTTCTCCTAAGAGTTCCCTACTTAATTCAAATCTTGTATTTGCTTTGGGTTTTTATTTGATATAGTGGGTTTTCTCTGCATTAAAATCATTCCAATCCCACAAATAGCAATGGTTCTGGGTTCTCCTTTCATGCAAATCATTTGTTAAATCACCTTGTTCCTCCCATTTCTGTCTGTGGGGAGTTTTTTTTTTTTTTTCTTAATCCAGTTCAGTGTCTTCTGTCCAATTATACCGATTCTCTTCAGACAATCAAAATTTCAGAATAATAAGTCTGTAGTAACCATTGGCATAAGGACTGATAAAAAATGCAACTCAATTGAGAGAACAAAATTTTGATATTTATAGTCAATTGACTTTTGACAATGGTGTCAAGAATTCAGTGGAGAAAGAATACTTTTCTTTTTTAACAAACGATGCTGGGAAAATTGTATATCCACATGCGAAAAGGTGAACTCAGACCTCACACTGTACAAAAAATTAAGATGGAACCAAGACCTAAACATAAAATCTAAAATCTAAAATATTTAGAAGAGGAATATGGGTTAGGCAAAGACTTCCTAGATACATAAAAAGCATGATTGATAAAAAAGAAAAAAAACAGATAACTTGGATTTCATCAAAATTCAAAACTTTTGTGCTTTAAAAGACGACATTAAGAAAACGAGAAGGTAAGCCATAGACTGAGAGAAAATATTTACATATCTGATGACATATCTGATAAAGAACTGATATTAGAATACACACATAAAAAAAACTCTTACAATTCGATAATAGGACAAACAGTGCAATTTAAAAATGGACCACGGGTATAAATAATATTTTACCGAAGAAGATACATGAATGACTAAGAGGCTCACAGAAAGATGGTGTGTATCATTAGTCATTAGGGCAACACAAATCAAAACCAAAATGAGATATCATATCATACCCACCAGAATGGCTATAATCCAAAGGACGGCTAATAGCAAATGTCGTTCTGGATGTGGAGAAATAGGAAATCATACAGTGCAGGTGGAAATGTAAAATGGTGCAGATGCTTTAGAAAAAAGTTTGATAAGTTTCTTAAAAGTTAAACATAAATTTCCCTTATGACCCAGAAATTCCAGACATACACATCCAACCAAGAGAAATGACAAATATGTCCACATTAACATTTGCACACAAATGTTCATAACAACATTATTCATTTTAGCCTAGAAGTGGACGTAATCCAAATGTCCATAAACTGGTGACTAGAGAAACAAAATGTGCTGTATACATACAGTGGCATATTCTCAGCAATAAAACAGGATGAAATACTGATACATGCTATCTAACAACATTATTTTAAGTGAAAGAAGCCAGACGCAAAAGACTACATATTGAATGATTCCATTTATATGAAATGTCCAGAAATGGAAAATTTACAGAAACAGAAAGTACATTAATGGTTGCCTGAGGCTGGGAGTAGGATGGAGATTAAGTGTAAATGGGCATGAAATCTTATTGGAGTGATGAAAATATTCTAAAACAATTGTAAGTTTACACAGCTTAGTAAATCTACAGTTAAAATGGATTAATTTCATGATATGAAGCCTTACCTCAATAAGTTTGTTAAAAGTCAGTAACAACCAAAGGAAATGCAATGATACAAGACTGTAATGCTAAACTCTCAATACCAACTTCAAATATTTTCTATTCTTTATAACATGCCTCCCTCCCCCCAAAAATAGAAAAACAGTTCTTTAACGAAGAATGTCTTTTCTAGAAGTATAAAATGATTCATTAATAGAAAACAATTAAATTCAAGTTAACCTAGCCATAATCAAAGGGAAAGCTAATTTCCATCTAAATATTTTATCTTTTGAAGATATTCCATCTCAATAAAAAATATATCTCATCTAAAGAAGTAGTATGAGAAATATGATTCCTGTATTCTGAAGTCAGATATTGGAGCAATTGTTCATGATATTTTTCCCAAAGATTTTTTTCTAAACAGAAGAAAAAAAAGGAAGGAAAGTAGAGGGGAAAGAAAGAAGGAAGAAAGGAAGGGAGGAAGGGAGGGGCAGACAGTGAAAGAAAAGCAAACAAGCTAAAAGACAAAACATTCAAGATTTGAAGAACCTCAAGCCAATCTCCAAATTGGAAAAATTTCAGTTAGTGAACTAAATTCCCATAGCTGTCAACTCTTAGGGCCAATTTTCAGGTAAAAGAGCCCACCCCTACCCCACACCCTTAGCTCCTATACTCCCTCACACTCTATTCCTGAATAAACAAACACACAGATTATACCACAGGACTTCAAGCAAAAGCCCAGCTGCCCCCCCAAGGTTCATTAACTCTAGAAGCCACCAAAGTGACCAAATGCCTTATCCTCTGATATCCAGGGAATATAGAAACTACTAACTATGATGAAAGTCCCCAATCCTGAGGAGAATGCAATTATCCTTTGCTTCCTATGCCCAAACCCCAAGCCAGATTATTTCACACAGGGTCCTATGATCTCTTTAACACTCTTGTTACTTTTTCTTTCAGGTAAAGAGAGCTAATTATTAGACAGTCAAGATTCTTCTAAAGAAGAAATGTAAATTTTGAGATATCATTACATGTGTCTGCAAAATCAAAACCTATGGCTACTTCTCTCCAGGTTAGCCCTATTGACAAGATCTTAATCAAGGCTACTTTCTATTGGATTCAGCTAAAGAGGACTTCAAGCCAGGCAGGCTTTACAGAGAGATGCTGCTAGAGGGATGACCGAGCCTGGTTCTCTTTTAAGAACTGGGATCTTTTCTTTGGTAGGCTGCAGAGTAGGGTGTGAGAAATGAATCTCCTGCTGACACAAAGAAGGGGTTCTGGTAACTGTTTATTTTACCCACAAAAACTCTGAATGTCTATCAGACAAAAGGTGGCTTGTTCCTTTGCAGACTCAGTGATACTGTGGAATTGGCTGAGGTGGTTCCAAAAGGTGTTTGGCCAGTGCAAATGTATGAGCTTGGAGAAGGGCTTGCCAAATCCTGTTAAGGTTTATAGAAGTCAAGAAGCCATGGCATTCCAGCTCTGGTCATATTTCTCAAGTTCGGCTTAAGTTTTGTGCTTGCAGTTGACTGGCTTTTTGTATTTTGATTTTCATTAACACAGAAGGCTTGCTGTTGGCAATAACGCCTTGGAACGTCCTTGCTGGAGCTTAACATTTCAGCACATTCTGCATTGCCTAATGATGGAGTTGCGGTTTGCCAGGAAGGGACTGTTAACGCTTTCCTCCTAGAACTGGGTAGAACTATCCTCATGCAAACCTCAGCTAGTTCAAACAAAGCTTCTGTAATGGCAAAGAGAGAGAAAAGCTGCTATAAATACTTTTATAGGCTGCATAGGTGATTTACAACCCGCTTTATTAATCCTATAAAAAGGCACAGCTGAACGCCTTTAAGTTACATGCAGAGAGATGACTAATTAAATACACAGTTAAAAGTCTTGACCCAGCACAATTCTGACCATTAAAGAAACCAGTCTTGAATTCCCCTCTAGGCAAAAGTTTGTGGATGAATTTGTGGGTGGAAGAGGGTAAGAGGGACTTGGGGGTGGGGGAGGCTGACACAGTAGACGATGGCAGGTGAGAGCAGGGGGGAAACTGAGTTTCTGCTGGTTCATGTTTAGCTACTTTTTACTACACTTACGACAACACAGCAGCCATATGGCCGCCCAACACTGTAAAAGGCCACTTCCTCCAACCTCTGACAATGACTGAGCCACAGTTAACTTGAGTAGAATGAATTAAAGTGGCTTTGGATACAGAAAGAATAATAAAATCTTAACATTCAGGTTGGGAGGCATCTTAACAGCCTTGCTAACTTCAATTGGTTTATATGTTTAGAAGATAAGACTCAGGGATGAGAGGTGATTTTTTTCAGTCACGGGACTCATTAACGGCAAAGCCAGGATAAGGACCCAGAAGCGACCTCTAGAACATTAACCTTTCCAAGACACCATTCATTCCACAGGCTGTGTTGCCAGGAGACACAACATATTTTGATGGGGGGGTGGAGGGGGGATTAGTGGAAGGAGAGTCAGGTAGCATACGATTCCAAAACTCTAAACATTTGCCAAACCATTTATCAGAAACATAAAAGGCCCTTTCAGTTGTTAAGGTTCTTGGAAGGGGCTGGAAGAGGAGGGAGTGGCCTTTCCCATCAGGGGACAAGCCCCAACAATTCTTCCATGGCTAAGTGGGGTGTTCCTTTTTGGTTGGCCCCCTCACAAAGTCTGGCTCTGTAGAAAACATTTCTAGAAGCTCCCAAATCAGGCTGTGAAAGTGATGCTTGAGAACACTGAGGCCAATGGGTCAGGAAGATTGGATAGCATGCTTGAGGGACCTTTTGAAGCAGTCAATATTATTCCTCCTGCATTTAGCTCTTGAGGTGACCCACAAAGGTCAAGGTCACCTCCACATCTATAAACTGCTCAAATAAGGCCTGCAGCTGATAATTTTTTTTTCTGCTGGCACAGCTCCAATAGTTTTGCTTTGTTCCCTTATGATGCTGGGGCCTTTTGTGCAGCTTCAAAATGGTAGACAAGTTTTCTTCCCTCTTCATACGTGAAGCACAGACCCTATTGCCATCACAGTTTTTCATTATCTTCCACCCCTTCCACCAGCTAATTCCTATCCATTATTCAAGTTTAAGATCAAATGTAACTTCCAAGTCAGAGAAGTCTTTCTGGATCCCAAGGGCAGATTCGAGGCTCTCTCATCTGCTTCCAGAGGAGGTTATGAGTCCCCTTGCCATAGAAAGCACTCATTATCCTCTCTTATAATTGCTTAAGTTCAGGTTATTTTCTTTTCTGCTAGACTGTAGGCTCCCTGAGGGCAGGAACCATCTTGTCTCATATGCCAGTATAACTCTGGCATACATACATAAAGAGATATTCTTATGAAACAGAAAACTTCTCAAATGAACAAATGTTCCTCTTTGTTCCACACCATTTCTTCGTTGCTTTCCATATCCCAAAGTTTCACTCTAGATGCAAGGATGTAGATGAAAATTACTGAATCTAGGGACTAGATAAGTGCCCTGAGGCTGCTGTAACAAAGTACCAAAGTCTAGGTGGCTTAAATAGCAGGAATCTGTTGTCTCACAATTCTGGAGGCTCGAAGGCCCAAATCAAGGTGCTGGCAGGATTGGCTCCTTCTGAAGACTGGGAAGGAAGGACCTCTTCTAGGCCTTTCTCCTTGACTTGCAGATGTCTGTCTTTATGCTCACATGGCCTTTCTCTGTATGCCTGTGTCTCCAAATTTCCCTTTTTTATAAGGACACCAGTTTCTTAGATTACAGCCCTCCCTACAGACCTCATTTTAACATGATGACCTCCATAAGGACCCTGTTTCCAAGTAAGGTCACATTCTGAGGTACCAGGGATTAGGGCTTCAATAAATGAATTTTGGGGGACACCATTCGACCCATAACAGGGATAGTGGAAGTCCACTAGAAAGCCTAAAAACACAACGAAATAAAAATCTGTCACCTTTCTCTGCAGGCTGGATATGGTCACTTGCAGGGGCTTAGAAAGCTGGGCTAGGTCGCATATTATGGGGATATAATTTTCTCCAACTTGGAAGCCTTAGGATTTCAAGAGCCTCCACCAGAGTGTTTGATCAGAACACAGGTGTGCAACCTCTGGATCAGCTGTCACAGTCAAAGAACTTCACTTCTTTCCCCTCACAATCATGCCTGTGACCAGGACAGGAAGGAAAAGGGAAACTGAGTTTCCCAAGGGAGTTATGAGGTTTTTCTTCCTTGCTCTAAACTCCCAGTATTATTCTAAGAATAACTGCGAAATTGGAATTTGAGCCGTAAACCTGGTGAGTAACCAGCTAAGGTCACTTCAAGCTGAAATACGCCTTTGTTTGCTGATTCACTGTTTCTGAGTCCCTTTCCCCCTCCTGGCAAGGCCAGAGGCAGGCTGGCTTCTAAAGCAGCCTCTCTCCTGCTTCCTTCTGTTTCAGTTTGCATTTATTTAATTGTGAGTGGTGTTGAGCATCTTTATATATGTTTATAAGCCAGTCGAACTTCCATTTTTGGAAGCCCTCTTTGTATATGAAGGAAGGTAGCTCTTAATGTGGCTCTTTCTGCCTCCTAAGTTTTGAAGTTTCAGTTTTATTCACGAAATTTTCCCTGCCAAAATTCTGAATGCTTATGTAGTCAAGCAATAAGTCTTTCCTTTTTTATCTTTTACTTTTCGTGTGTGTTTTCCTCTCAGGAGATTCGCTGATTCCCTAGCGGCACTGTCTGCCCTCTGCCTCCTACTTCTTGTCCTGTTCATATCTGACTTATTTAGGAGTCTTGAGAAACTGCACAGGCTCCTCATGTGAGAGGTCTTAATTTCTCAGGGGTAACTTTGCAACATCCTGGATAAGACCCATTTAATAGCAGATATCACTTCAATTTATAGTGTTTATCATATTTTATGTAATTGTCTGAATAGATCTCTGTGTCTCTCACCAGACTGGCCTCCACTGAAGGCAGGGGCTGTGTCTCGTTCATTGTTGTAACTCTGGAGCCTAACACAGTGACTGGCAAACAACCGGTGTTCATTAAATGTTTTCTTGATGCCATTATGATGGGCTCTCCTCTCATTTGGGTGCCCCTTATCCTTTAAGTGCCCATACTAAATTCTCTCAGATTTTCAGCATCTGATAATTCTATCAGCCCATTGGTCACACAATATTAAGAAGATAAAGTGACTCCTCTTACATAACAGTTTTATTAGCAAAAGAAGCTAAGGACTGTATCCTTTGAGGGGTCACTCAAATTCTATCTCTAGGCCTACTTGATTTAGATGAGACTGAACCAGATTAAGTGACTTTTTTTGCCCAACAGGTTGGCTAGTTCTTAAGTTATCTTTGTCATTCGTTCATTCTCAGAGTCATACAATAAACACAAGTCCCATCTTTAGTGGCTTCTATTTTGCTGTTACTGGTAAAGGGGTGAAGTTCAACCTCTACTGAAAATTGATGCTGAAAAAATAATTTTTAGACATCTTTTCTTGTGTCCATTAAACAGAATAATGAGGCACACATGTGGCAACTGCCACTCTCACCCACCTATTTTTTTTCCTCCCTCACTCAGCACCACTAAGAAAAGAGAAGATACATGCTTGCTAAACGACTCTACCCCTAGGAAAACAAATGTAATGATTTTGTTTAAGGAAAATAACCCCACTTATGTTTCTCAGTTCCATTTTAGCAAAACAAGGCTGCTGCTCAGGAGCCAGACAAGCAAGTGAAGAGAGAGAATGAGAAGAATGAAGTGGGAAGTGTCTGTCAAATCTAGCACAAGTTTGCTGCTGAATTTGCTATGGAAATGACTTATTTCATAAACAATACGGCTGCTGCAAGAGGCAGCCCTGTCAGATTTGATGGATGGCTGTGTATCTCTGGATCTTCTGCAGTTGTCGAGGCAGACAGGCTTTGGGGCCAAGCAACCACCAAACACATCTTGAGTCAATAAGAAATATGAGAACTCTTTCTACCAATGGTAAAAATAAGGCAAAGTTCTCTAAATACTGGGACTCTGGACTCACTCTACATGCTGGCCCCAGCCTGACTTTTGACCACAGTTTCACATCTGACCTTTCTGAGAGCCTCTGCAAGGGGAGCTCTGGGGATCACTCTCCCCTTCATGGAGCAAGGTCAATCTCAGTTGGTCCCCAAACAGGAAAGCCTGGATGGGGGGGATGGGTAAATGATAGCTATTAGAATGGATTTCTGGCAAATGTGAGCTTGAGGGATCAAATCAATGGGTCAGATAATGACTTTTTCTCTTTCTTCATGTGGATCTAGCCTTGTTCCTCATTTCTAGCAGAAATACCGCCAACAAAACAGTTCCTGGGGGTCCCAAGCAAAGAGAGCCAAGAATAATCACCCATGGTTTGTTTGCAGATAAGAGGGCATGGCCATTTATGGAGTTTACCTCCATCTCTCTCCACTACACAGGCTCCAGGGACATGGAATTTTGCTCTGATCTGACCTCTCAACTCCTAGAAAGCCTGAGTCCTGGTCAGGGAAAGCACTAATTCGGATAGAGAGAACTTGATTGGAAAAACTCTAAAACAGTCTTCTCAATCAGATGCATCTCTATACCCCATCTCTGGTGGTCTCTGAAAGCTCCAAATAAGATATTTCTTCATGTTAACACATCGAAGTCATCTATGAAAATGTAATCATAAAATAGTGAAACATTAAGCCATTTCTCATAGGACATTTTTAAAGGAACTTGATCCTGGTTGAATTTCTCTGAGGAGAGCTCTCACCTCCAACAGCTCAAAAGAACACTTCATCTCTCCCTTCTGTCCTCAACTCCTTTGCCACATCCTCTCTTTCCACCTCATTTTCTCTTCCTTGAGAGGCCTTACACTTAAAAGTGTGGCTAGGTTAGATCCGGCAGCACTGGTGTCACCTGGAGCTTGAAAAATGTAGGCCCTTGCAACAGAATGTGCGTTTTAATAGGTGACTTACTACATACATGTTAATGTCTTGGAAGTCCAGATTTAGACCCCTCTTCTCAGAGACTCCACTCAGGAACATTCACCTGTCATTCCCTGAACCTCTAAACTACTGTCCCTGGAAGTTCTGGGCTCATCTGGCCAACATGGCAGTGTTGTCAGCCTTTAGGTCACCGGGTGGCTTCTCCCAGGGAATCACAGAGCCACTCGCCCCTCAGCCTGTGGAAGGCGCCCTTTATAAGTACGGTTGGAGGTACTTTTATAAAGATGTCTTAAAGTTCCATTGAAACCACACATATATCTTGTCTAGTTGACCTCTGCTCTAGTCATTATTAGGAGAGGAGTTTTTCTTTCAGTACCTGGGCCCAAGGAAAAGGAGTGCTAACAGCCCCCAACTCGCTAGTGGGTGCAGGCTGGTAACTTGCCTCTGCCCAAGCTCCCCGCAGACCAGGGATTTGTACCAGCTGCTCTCCTAAGGAGACTTCATTCTGAAAACCAATATGCAATTATTCTTTGCAAAATCCCTTCAGCAATTCCAATGTGCCAGGAAGAAAGGTCATCTTAAGAGCTTGCTCTAAGATTCACGTGCAGTTTGCAGAAATCATACAGAGAGACCCTGTATACCCTTCACTCAGTTTCTTCCAGAGGTAACATCTTGCAAACCACAGTTTGACATCACAACCGGTATACTGCCACATACACCACATCAACCTTCTTCAGATTTCATCAGTTTTCACAAACTCCTTTTACATGGTGTCTGTGTCTTTCATTCTGTGAAATTTTTTTCACATGTGTGGGTCTTGTGAGCACCACCAGAGCCCAGGTGCACAACAGTTTTACCACAAGGACCCCTTATGACACCCTTTTATACCCATAGCCACTTCCCTTGTCCCCCTGCCCTACCCCATAACCTTTGGCAACTGCTAATTTGTTTTCCATCTCTTTAATTTGTTATTTTAAGACAGCGATATACTGTATGTGGAATCAGACAGTATGCAACCCTTTGACATTAGCATTTTTCCACTCAGCATAGTTCCCGGAAGATTCATCCAGGCTGTTAGGTACATCAGCAAGTCATTCCTTTACATTGTTTGGTAGCATTCCACATGGCGGATATGCCACAGTTGGTTTAACTATTCACATGCTGCAGAACTTTTGAGTTGTTCCTAGTTTATGGCCATCACAAATAAAGCTTCTATGAACATGTGTGTACAAGTTTTTATGTGGACATAAGTTTTTATTGCTCTGGGATAAATGCCTAAGAGTGCAATGGCTGGGCCATATAGGAGTTGCATGTTTAGTTTTGTAAGAAACTGCCAGATTCTTTTCCAGAGTGGCTGTACCATCTTCCATTCCCACCAGTATGATTGATTTCCTTGCTCCACATTTTAAATGTTTTTATTAGACTAAATGTCGAAATCAAAGTCCTTTCAACAGTTTCCTTTAAGTACCCCCAAGAAGCAATAACAGAAAGCAAAGCCCCCACCCTCTTCAAGCTGCATGATTTGTGCCTCCGTCTGCTATAAGGCTCTCTCTGCCCACACTCACTGTCTTCATTTTTTTCCCTCCTCGGAGTACCTTCCAAAGCGCTTATCAACATCAGCTGGAATTCCTTTGTGTCTTGTTCTGATCATTATCTCCTAATCCTCCCAGACACCATGCCAGGCCCAGCAGTGTAGGGGCCTGCAACCACAGCTCATGACTCAGCACCTCGAACAGAAGAGCTGGGCCTTTGACTCCAGGGACCCAGGCCAGTGCTAGCCACTCACTCTTTCCAGGCTCAGGGGACAATTCTGTCTCCATTCTTATTTTGCCAAAAGTAAAACAGAAATATGGGAAGGCCAGAAAGCGCAGGCCTGAACTGAATAAGGCCAGGGTAGGAGCCTGCTGACAGAGAAGTCTGCAGTGTGTGAACCCAGCCTTAGCACTAGAAGCTTTGCCATTTGAGCCAGGCCTTTCCTTGGTTCTGAATATCATGATCATAAATATAATGATGCTAGTTATCATTTAAGGAGTATTTGATGTGGGCCAGGGACTTTTTCAATACATTTCCCAGCATTATTTCCTAAACCCTCATAGCCACTCTACGAAAACAGTTCTGTTCTCTTCTTCTACAACCAAGGAATCTGAGGTCTCAGATGACACGGGGATTGAAATCCACACAGCCAACTTCAGAGCTCATGCATTTAACCACATGATTTTATTTCCTCTCAAATGAGTAGAACTCCGCAGCTCTAGGTTCTACAAACTAGAGAGGCCTGTGTCCCTTCCCTCACAATTCAGACCCAAATCATTTGCCTACTGGAAAGGAGGCCCCATGTGGGATGGGGAGCATGTCACAAGCAACAGCTGCACTATTAATCAATCTTTGGTTCTTGAGAATCCAGTGGCAGTGACTGGTCCTCATAAACTAATGTCTTCTGACAATTTACAAATTCTATGATAAAGGAAGACAACTAAAAAGGTGCTGCTCATATAAAAATGTTCTGGCGATACGGTCTGCAGCAAGCTTCAGGCGACGGATGCGGGCGAACGTGGTTCTTATCCACCTGCTCATGGCCCTGTGGCATGCCACAAACTAACATGGACACGAGGTGGCTTCATGGCATGCCTCAGCCGCAAATGCATAGTTACCGCATACCATTCTCTCTGGCAACATGCCTTCCACATGCCCCAGAATTCTGCAACTTCTGCTGTTTTGCTCTCTGATGTGACAGCTTACTGAGAGTAAATACTTCAAGAAGGACCTCAGCTCCCAAGCTGAATGCTATTTGACCAATGTGTTAGATTCTTTCCCCCCACTCGCTTTAAGCCACACCTTCATATTCTTCACACACCACAGCTTGCATAACCTGCTAAACATTCCGTCCTGCCCCAAAGAGGGCTGCCTTCTAGTAGATTCTTTGTCCTTATCCCAGCCTTGTCATGGGACCTCCTGACACTTAGGGCTGCCAAGAACTTGGAATTCATGCAGTCAACACACTCCATGTTTCTCCCCACCTTCTCTGACACTTGGGGAGCCCCACCTTTCCTGAGCACATTCCATCTCCACTCGTCCACCTTGGCCTTTTTATATTCTTTCATTGGGTGGTGCCACTCAAGCTTGCAAGCTACTCTTTTCCCTTAGGCCAGGGATTTGGGTTTGACAGTTTTATCTACTTTATGTGGTCTAGGTAGGACTTCAGGATTTAATGATCAGAAGTTTGCAGCTTCCAGTCCTGATTCTTGCCAGGAGTGTTCAAAATTACAGCATTGTCAACAACATAAAATCCCTGGTTCTACCTTCATTTCTAGAAGCGCCCTCAATGTCAACATCATTCCCCCAATGCCTTATTTCACTGTCTTGAAATGATGTCTCCTTTCTTAATAACACCTTCCTTGTTTTATTTTCTTCTATCATTTCTGCTTTTTTATATGCTGTTTTGTATGTTACGCATATCTTCATAAACTGGTTTCAACCTTTTCTGGTTGCAAATGATGGAAGGAATAAAGGAAGAAAATATAGAGAGAAGGAAGGAAGGAAGGAAGGAAGGAAGGAAGGAAGGAAGGAAGGAAGGAAGGAAGGAAGGAGGGAGGAAGGGAGGGAGGAGAAAAAGATGCAAATGCAATTTAAAACTTCCGGATGAAACTCTGTTCATAGCAAATAAGCTAAGAATGCCTTAGCAAATTTAACTTTTTCATCTAAGTGAAGCGAGGGGCAACAAAGGGGCAGGAAGCATCTGAAATCTTATAGGCAAGAATTGAATATCTCAGATATCTTTTATTCTATGCACATCTTCATAGATGAGTTAAAATTTCTCTTCTCTATCTGTGAAATGAGATGGGAATTATGGAACTAGACCACAATAACTAAAGTATGACAATCTCTTATAAAATATCACATTACAAATACAGTGTAGCATTATTAGGGTAAATTAAAAACTCTGTTCCAAGCAGTGTGCTGTTGGAACAACAACAAAAAAAAAAATCACGTGTTACTATTATCTAGGCAGAACCACAAATGCTAATTCTAGTTTAGAAAGTATTTGCTTTATTTTGATAAAAAAAAAAATACTTGATAATTATAGGAGAGAGTACAAATAGTTCAAAGCACCCCCAAAACTTTTCTCATCTTTGCCCTGCTCAGTTCCCCTTGGAAAGAACTAATCCTGGGACAATTTATTTCACATTTCAGGGCTTGTTTCACTTGGCCTCTTGATACCTCATCTGTCTTTGACACTGCTGAATCTTCTTAAAACTTTCTGACATTGGCTTCCATGACACCACTCTGCTTACTTTCCCCCAATCTTCTTGCTTCTATTGCTGAGTCTTCCTCCTCTGTCCTAATTATGGCCTCTTCTCTACCAACTATAAACCCTATCTTTTACAATGCTTTAGTGTTTCCCAATGGGGATACCGTTGGCATTTTGGCTGGGACAAAGTACTGTGTACAATTGCCCTTCATATTTTGGGGTAGTTATCATTCTTGGCCCCCACTTACTCATGCCATCAGTACTACTTCCAGTCATTGTGCCAACCAAAAACATCCTTGCATATTTCAAAATGCTCCTTGGACAGGCAGTGTCATTCATACAGTTTGAGAATTTCTGTGTCATTTTGCCATACTTAGTCCAAATATCTCTCCTAGGCTTTAGTTCACTGTTGAATAGATATCTCCATATGGATGGTGCAAAAGAATTTCAACCTTCTGTTTAAAGCAGAACCCATCATCTCCCATTTCTCCAAATTTGCATGAATTCCTATCTCTATTGGCCACACACAATCATCGAAGCCAGAAACCTTCCCTCCTCCAACGTCTTCAAAGTGAACATCCATTAATCACCAAGTCTTTTCAATTCTACCTCTCAGAGTTTTATATCCACCTTTCCTCCCTCTATCTCCAAATAATAGCCATGTCTTTTACAACACAATGACTTTCAGCAAAGGATCTTCAGCCTGCTAGTTAGCCATGAAAGACCTCCCAATAAGCTGCAGAATGATCGAATAAATTTAAAAGGAACTGTTGGATAATAAACATTATATATATCTAAACTCATTCTTCTATTAAGCAAAAATATGGCTCTATTCAGAATTTTTGTTTCTCTAAATTCTTTCATTACTAGAGAGTTAAATTCATAGAGTAGGTGTATTGAAGCATCTTTTGTCACACTTAAGTGAGCTTAGGTCAAAAAAGTTTATGGACTACTATGCCAGACAATAAGATCTTATATGCAATAACTTTAATCTTATCTTTTTCCTTCTCTCTTCTCCCTCCAAAGTCAGTTGTCCTCTATAGTCTCAGAATTATCTCTCTAAAATATTTACTCGACATTGTCATACCTCTGGTTAAATTTGTTCAATGGATTTTTATCACCTAAAACATACATCTTGATCAACCATGTGTAAAACTTCAGGATATCGTCCCTCTCTCCATCTCATCGACTCTCTCTTTATCTTCCTTGGTCCCCAAATTTCACATGAATCATTAGCGATTCTATACTCTCAGTTTCCCATCTATACTGTGTAATTCTGTACCTCCTTGCTTTTGTACTTGTGGCTCTTCTAGTTTGGTACTGCCTCTCACTGATTTGACTTTCTTTTCTGTTTTAAAAGTATCTATCTTGGGAGTTCCAGTCAAGATGGTGGAGTAGTTAAACACTGCACTTGCCTTCTCCCATGACCACATTAAAATTACAACTAAATTACAGAGTAATCAATATGGAGAACCATCGGAAGACTAGCTGAACATAACTCCTACAACTAAGGATATAAAGAAGAGGCCACATCAAGACCGATAATAGGGACAGAGACACAAATCAGCCTTGCCCGACACCCACGTGTGGCAGTTGAGTATCAGGAGAAATATCACATCCTCAGAGAACCCCCTAAGGACCCACATCAGGCTCCCCAGCCCAGGATTCCAGTACTGGGAAAAGCAGTTCCCACAAAATCTGGCTGTGAAAATCAGCAGGGATTCCAATTATCTGAGACAGAAGGCTGCTGAAATCCAGATGCCTTAAAGGGCTGGCACATATATTCACTTCCTTAAAGGTGCTCACACCCTAGGCTCCAGTGGAAGGATGGTAATTTGGAAGGCACCAGAGACATACAGGGAAAGACTGAGTTGTGTGGCTTGAGGGCAAGGACTGGAGAGAGAAAGTCATTTTCACTGTGTGGAGCCCTCCTCTTGTAGTCTATAGACTACTTTTAGGCCATGTTTCCTGTATTGAGCCTATTCCCAACATGGCCAAACTTAAAATGCATTGGCCTGCTGAAATTCACTCACCCTTCCTTGGCGACTCCCCTACAACCCTGCCTCATCCGACTCTCATACTGCCTGAGGTTCTTTCAGCAACTGAGCCTTATGGGAAGCCAGCAGGCAGCCTCTGACCTTGGGGTGCTCTAGGTCTTTCACTGAGCTGCCCCATGCCTGGGTGGCAGCTGGCCTCAGTTCACAGTGTGGCTTCTCTGACGCACCTTCAGGTCTAGCACAGACAGCAACTAACCACGGATAGCTTTTAGCTCCTACCAGGTAGCCCCAGGCAAGTCACAGGCAGCAGGTCACCTTGGCCTGCATGGGAGGCCCTCCCAAGGGGCCCCAGAACTGACACACAGAGGCTGACCTTAAACCACAACAGAGCATGACCTGATTAGCCCCACAAGCGGCATACCCAAAGGGGGTCTCAAAAGGCACATAAGCCCACCAGGGTGAATTCCACTCTGTAGTGTCAATGCCCACACTGCAGCTCATATACTGTGAGTGTGGCCAATCTTCATAGCCAGTCACCCTGAGAGTCAATCCCACCCAGTGATGTGCCAACAGCAATCAAGGCTCACCTACAACAAGAAGGCACACAAAACCCACAAAAGGGACACTCCTAGTGAATCTGGTGGGCCACACTGGAAGACATAGCAGATCTACCTAATACATAGAAATGAACAGAGAGAGACAGCCAAAATGAGGAAACAAAGAAACATGACCAAAATTAAACAATAAGAGACAACTCCAGAAAAAGAACTAAAAGGAGGCAAGCGACCTACCAGATATAGAGTTCAAAACACTGCTCATAAGAATGCTCAATGGGAAGAAAAGGTAATTTCAGTGAGAACATCAACAGAGATAGTAAGCATAAAAAAGGACATAGAAACCGTAAAAGAGAATCAGTCAGAAATGAAGAATACAATAACTAAAATAAAGAATTCCTTAGAAGAAACCAACAGATTGGAAATCAACAGCTTCAGCAGAGGATTAAATCAACAATTTGGAGACAAGGTAGCAGAGAACACCCAATCAAAATAGCATAAAGAAAAAAGAATCCAAAGAAATGGCGATACTTTAAGGGACCTCTGGGACAACATCAAGTAACAACATTTGCATCATAGGAGTACCAGAAGAAGAGAGAGAGCAAGGGATTAAGAACCTTGATGAAAAACTTCCCTAACCTGGCTAAGGAAATAGACATACAAATCCAAGAAGTGAAGAGAGTCCCAAACAAGAGGAACCCACACCAAGGCCCACACCAAGACACGTCATCATTAAATGGCAAAGGTCAAAGACAAAGAGAGAATCCTAAAAGCAGTAAGAGAAAGGCAGCTAGTTATCTGCAAGGGCACTCCTGTAAGACTATTAGCTGATTTCTCAACAGAAAGTTTGTAGGCCAGAAATAATTGGCATGAAATATTCAAAGAGATAGAAAGCAGGGACCTACAACCAAGATTACTGAGCAAGGCTATCAATTAAAATTGAAGGTGAGACAAAAAGCTTCCCAGACAGGAAAAAAGTTAAAGGAATTCATCACCACAAGCCAGTATTACAAGAAATGTTAAAGGGACTTTTTGAAGAAGAAGGGGAAGGATGAAATATGAATAATAAAATGATAATAACTGTGTACCTATCAATAATCACTTCAAATGTAAATCAATTAAATGTTCCAATAAAAGACATAGGATTGCTGAATGAATAAGAAAACAAGACCCATGCATATGCTGTCTATAAGAAACCTGCTTCAGATCAAAAGACACACACAGACTGAAAGTAAAGGGATGGAAAAAGATATTTCATGCAAATGGAAGTGAAAAAAAAAAAAAAGCTGGGGTAGTAATATTTATACCAGACAAAATAAACTTTAAAACAAAGGCTATAAATAGGAGACAAAGAAAGACATTACATAATGATAAAGAGGTCAATCCAACAAGAAGATATAATCCTAGTAAACATTTATGCACACAACATAGGAGCACCTAAATACATAAAGCAAATATTTACTGACATAAAGGGAGAGATCAACAGTAATACAGTCATAGTAGGGGACTTTAACAACCCATTGACACCAATGGACACAGATCTTCCAGACAGAAAATCAACAAGGGAACGGCGGACTTAAACAACACACTAGACAAGATGGATTTAATTGATATTTTAGAGCATTTCACCCCAAAGCAACAGAATGTACATTCTTCTCAAGTCCACATGGAACATTTTCAAAGACAGACCACATGTTAGGCCACAAAACCACTCTCGATAAATTTAAGAAGACTGAAATCATATCAGGCATCTTTTCCGACCACAATGGTATGAAACTAGAAATCAATTACAAGAAAAAAACTGAAAACACATAAACACATGGAGGCTAAATAACATGCCACTAAGAAGTGAATGGGCTAAATAAATGGGTTAACAATGAGATCAAGGAAGAAATCAAAAGATACCTTGAAACAAATTAAAGTGAAAACACAGGCTCTGGAGGGGAGGGGCTCAACAAAGGCAAGATAGTGCCTGCCTGTAGGCTGCACAAGAGGATGGCTTGACACAAGGATAATGGTGGCTTTCTCTCCGGCCCTCCCCCTGAAGCCACACAACTAAGAGAATAGGAAGAAAAGAGAACCCTCGTGCGTTGTTGATGGGATTGCAAATTGGTACAGCCACTATGGAAAACGGTATGGAGGTTCCTCAAAAAATTAAAAATAGAACTACCTTACGACCCAGTAATTCTATTTCTGGGTATTTAGCCAGAGAAATCCAAAATGCTAATTCAAAAAGATATATGCAGTGCTGTTCACAGTGCCCAAGATGTGGAAGCGGTCTAAGTGGCTATCAATAGACAATTGGGTAAAGAGATGGTAAATATATACACAATAGAATATTATTCAGCCATTAAAAAAAAAATGAAATCTTAACATTCTTGACAACATAGATGGATCTGGAGGATATTATGCTAAGTGAAATAAGTCAGACAGAGAAAGGCAAATCTCATAAAATTTCATTTATATGTGGAATCTAAAGAACAAAAGAACAAACAAAACAGAAACAGACTTAATAGATACAAAGAACAAGCTGATGATTGCCAGATAGGAGGGATTTAAGGGTCCGGCTGTAAAAGGTGGTGGAATGAAGAAGTACACTTTGGTAGTTACAAAATAGTCATGGGGATATAAAGTACAGAATAGGGAATATAGTCAATAATATTGTAATAATTATGTATAGTGTATAGGTGGGTACTAGATTAATCGAAGGGATCGCTTTGTAAATTATATAAATGTCTAACCACGATGTTGTATGATGTTGTACACCCAAAACTAACATAAAATAATACTGAACATCAAATCTAATTAAAAAATAAAAATTAAAAAATTTTTTTAAACATATCAATCCTGTAACTCCATATAGAGAATAGATTTTGGGGGGCAAGAGTAGAAGCAGAGAGACCAGAGCTGATGGTGGCTTGGCACATGTGATAGCAGTGAAGGTAGAGGGTAGTGTTCAGATTCTCATATGGTTTTAGGAGTATCTATTTTTTAGGAGTATCTATTTTATATATTCCATTTAAAAGCCTGTCAAAAATTTTCAACTTGTTGACAGATGGAAAAACTAAGCTGTGAGTTAATATTTAGTCCGATTATACCTAAAAGTTCCATAATCCATTTTTCACATAAAGAGTTATTGTCTGTCAAAACAAACAAACAAACAAAAAAAACAAAACAAAAACAAAAAACCTGATCCTCATTGTAAATCAAGCAGGGGTGTAATATCTATTCTTCTTGAAGATTTTCGAAGATAAGTGTTTATCTTAATTATCTTTAATATAATTCCTCATTTCCCCATTTGAGGGGTTTTTTTTGTTTGTTTGTTTTTTGGAGGGGGAGAGGAGGAGTTGTTTTGTTTTGTATTGTTTTGTTTTGTTTTGTCTAGTACTAGTCATAAGAAAAGCCAGGAAATTAGTAAAGTTTCCCACTGGCTCTTGTGTTTTCTAATAATTGTATTGGTAATAGCATTCGTATTAGTTCTAGTTAGCAGCAGTAGTAGTAGTCGTAGTCGTAGTCGTAGTAGTAGTAGTAGTAGTAGTAGTAGTAGTAGTAAAGAATAGTAATGCAATGCATTACCTGTCATGCAGAGAATTTTACCATGCTAAAGGTTTAGCCTGATTATCTCATTTAATTCTTTTAGGAACCCTAAGAGGTATGTAACATCTTTATCCTCATTTTTCAGGTAAAGTAACTTCTAAGAAGTTATAACTAAAACTTATTCATGATTATCTATCTAACAAATCATGGAATGAAATTCAAAACCACATTTCATGACCTGTCTCCATTACACCATATTGGCCCCCTTGTAGCCATTTTTATCCAGATTCCAATTATGTAACTGTGGATTAATCTAATGAACCATTTTTAAATAATGTTTAAATTAATAATAAAAATTCTGTTTATTGTAGAAAATTTGGAAAACTTAGAAAAGCATAAAATAGAAAATATTTCTATAATCGTATCACCCAAAGATCGCTATAATTAATATTTTTGTATTCTCTACATCATGCTTTTAATAGGTTCATATTGTAGTGATTAAACTGAACATACTTTGTAATCTGATTTTTTTCAACTTAATATAATTGTTAAAACATTTTCCCATATCATATTTATACAAAATCATTTTTTGTAGTTAAATATTATGTCATTATGTGAATGCACCAACAAATTTATTTCACTAAGTCTATACTGTTTGATACTTAGGTTAAATTTTTTCACTTATTTTAAGTTAAAACTTTTCCTTATTATACTTAATTTTGTAATTAACATTTCCATATATGTCAGATTATTTTTTCCAGATAAATCCCTAAAAGCAAAATTGCTAGTTCAAAAATAGAAAATGTTTAACTTTTTTTCATTTTGCCAAAATGCCTTCCTGATAGTTCAAATTTGAACACCAATCAGTAGTTTTTAATGTAGCTTGTTTCCATACACTCCAGCTAATACTCAGTATTGCCTGTTACTATTTTTATTATCTGGAGTTTTCTTTTCCTTTTAATAGTTCTTTCCATTTTTAAGATCAGAAGAGGAAGAACTTTTACTTCCACACATGAAGGAGTAGTAACCATATGGTATTTGTATCCCTCTCCCACTCCCATAACCTATATCTACAGAATTGGACAAAATATATAAAATGTCTGTTTTCAGGTATTGAATAATAGGCAGTACAGATCTGTGATCCCTGAGAGCACGATTTGAAGCCTGGAGCCAACTTTTCAACCTCAGGGTAGAAAGGGGAAACCTATGCAGAGCTTGGCAGATAGTCTGAGTTGAGAAGAAAGACAGGAGCTTGGAAAGGCTGAGGCACCTGGAAAATGTAGGAAAGCATTCCAGATAGAGAGAGCTATTCAAAAGAATTGCTCAAGAAACCTGCATAAAAATCTCAAAATTGATTTTAAAAAAATTATAAACCTGCACCTTCAAAAAGCATGAAAAATACCAAGTAGGAATAAAAGAAAAAAAACACCACATCTGTGAAGACAAACCACATTTTAAACCATAAAACACACCTTAACAAATTTAAAAGGATGGAAATCATATAATGCCTATTCTCAGACAGCTATGGAATTAAACTAGAAATTAGTAACAGAAAGATAACTGGAAAATCCCAAAATACATGGAGATTAACCAACACATTTCTAAAAAAACACGTGGGTCAAAAAAGAAATCTCAAGAGAAATTTTAAAACGTCTTGAATTAAATGAAAATTAAAATACAATTTGTCAAAATATGTGGAATGCTGCAAAAGCAGTCCTTAGAGTTAAATTTATAGCATTTAATGCATATATTAGAAAAAAAGAAAGACATAAAATCAATAATCTAAGTTTCTACCTTAGGAAACAAGGGAGGAAAGCAAATGAAATCAAAATAAGCATTAAAAAATAATTAAAAATTAGGGCAGAAATCAATGAAATTGAAAACAAAAAATTAAGAGAGAAAATGATCAAAATCAAAAGCTAATTTTTCAAAAAGACCAATAAAATTGATCAGCCCCTAACTAGGCTAAGAAAAAAAGAGAGAGAACACAAATTGCTAATTTTCTTAACAGAAATGAAAGAGGGAACATCACTATCAATTTTGTCAATCTTAAATGGATAATAAAGGAACTACAAACAACTCTGTGCCCATAAATCTGATAACCTAGATGAAATGGACCTATACCAAAGTTCATACAAGAAGAAACAGACAATCTGAATAGACCTATACCTAGTAAAGAAATTAAATTAATAATTAATATACTTCCAAAACAGAAAGCACCTGGCCTAGATGGGTTCAATGGTGAATTCTACCAAACATTTATGGAAGATATTATACCAGTTCTCTACAATCTCTTTCTGAGGTTAATAAGAGAAGAAATATTTCCTTACTCAACAGGAATACCAAAGCCATACAAATACATTATAAGACAACTAAAGACCAATATCTCTTGTAAATATAGATGCACAAATATCCTCAAAATATCAGCAGATAAAATTCAACAATGTATAAAAAGAATTATACATCATGACCGGTTAGGATTTATCCCATGAATGAAAGGTTGGTTCGATATTAAAAAATCGATTAATGTAATCCATCACATAAACAGGCTAAAAAAGAAAAATCACATCTATTAATTACATCAACAGATATTATAAAAGTGTTTGACAAAATTCAACACTCATTTATGACTCTCAGTAAACTAAGAATAGAGGCGAACTTCCTCAACTTGATAAAGTACATGTACAAAAAACCTACAGCTAAGATCATAATTGATGGGGAGAAGTTCAAAGCTCTCTAACAAAAATCAAAAACAAGGTAACCGTGTCCTCTCTCACCACTTTTTAACATCGTACTGAAACTTCTAGCTAATACAATAAGACAAAAAAAGAAAAGGAGGAAAAGGTACATAGACTGGAAAAGAAGAAATAAAATTATCAGATGATGTGATCATATGTTCATAAAATCCAAAAAAGTGATTTTTGTAACTTTGATAAAAAAATTCTCCTTCACGAGTACTGTATACATTTATACTACCATCGATAGTTTTTAAAAAAATCTTTCACTATATATGTAAAAAAAGTATCTAATTTACTTGAATTTATGTTTCTATAATTGTGAGGAAGACTGAAAAACTACTTATAGATCTCAGAATCATTTGTATTTCCTTTTCTGTGAACCATTTGTATCCTTTGCCTATTTTTCTACTGTATTTTTAGACACATTCTATTTATTTGTAGAATTTCTTTCTATATAAGTAAATTATTCTTTATCTGTGTTATGAGTTGCAAATATTTCCTAGTTTGTCATCTATATTTTGACTTTGATAATATTAAGTTTTACAATTTTTAAAAAATATATAGTCTAATTTATCATTCTTTCATGGCTTCTGGGTTTTGTGTTATACTTAGGTTTTCCCATATCATGATTATAAAAATGATTCTCCAGAGTTTTCTAAGGTACTTTCATGATTTTATATTTCATGCCTAAACCTTTAATCAATTGGAAATATATTTTGGCGTATCATACAAAATTCTAATTTTTTTTCCAGATGGCCACTCATTTGTTCTAATACCATTTATTGAGTAATCCCTCTTTTCTCCATTGATTTGAAATACCAATTTTATTTTGTGTTTATTTCTACACTTTCTATTCTGTCCTACTGATCTGCCTATCTTATTGAACAACACCAGATTGTTCTAATTACTGTAGCTTTATAAGACCTAATAGCTAGTAGGCTAGGTTCCTTCCTTTTATCTTCTTTATCAGAATTTTCTCTAGCTATCCTTGCTTAATTTCCATTTGATCTTTAGAAAGAGCTTTCATAGTTCCACAAAAAAATTCATTTGATTTTCTATTGGAATCATATAAAATTTATAGATTACAGAAAATAGAAATCTTTCTGATTTTGATGATTCCTTTCCAAAATTAATTACACTATGCTTTTTCATTTGCGCAAGTCTTCTTTTACGAGTCAAGTCTTTTATTAGGATTCAATTTTTTTCTTCATATAAACCTTATATATTTCCTTTTCAGTTGTTTTAATCTGATTATATTGGCTACAAGCTCTTAGACCTTATTAACTATAAGACTGATCAGAGAGGACATCTTTGCCTTGTTCTTAATTTTAATGGTAATGTTTCTAATATTTTCCTATTAAGAATCACACTGGTTGAGCAGAATATCTATACACACATACACAAAGACCTATTTCTATCTATTGAAAGATTTTTAAATTCAGTAATGAAAACTGAACTTTATTAAATGCTTATAACCTCTATGAAAGTTATAATATTATTTTATTTTACCTATTAATATTGTAAACTTTGGAATAAATTTCTGTAATACTGGATAATTCTTGCTTTCCTAAAATAAAAATCACCATGCTATATTAACTTTTTATATGCTGCTGGATTCTGTTTGCAAGTATTTTATTTGGAATTTTATATTAGTATATACAAGTGAAACTGATAGCTTAAGCTTTCTGTTTAGCTCCACTTCAGATCATTAGGCATTAGATTCTTGTAGAAGCACCTGTCCCTGGTGCCAAAAAGTTTGGGGACCACTCTATAAAGGTTTGGCAGAATTACCCTATGAATCTAACAAACCCTCTGCTTCTTAGGAAAGGATATATCTTAAATAGTTTTCTCTCTTTATTTTTTCCTGATAATGATAGGACGACGTTTTTATTACCTGAGTCACTTCTGGCAATTTATACTTTTCTAGAAAATTATACATTGCATCTGGATTCTCAAATTTATTTTCATAAATGTGAGCCCAGAAAATTGTAACTTATTTTCTTCTGCATATGTGGCTGTTTCACTTGTGTCACTTATTTCCTACTTGCCGTTTCTTCTTTTTATCTCTTGTTTAGGTCAACTAATACATCTTTGTAAAAAATTTCCCTCGGGGAACCAGCTATTGAATTTGTTATAGCTGTATTGTATACTTTTTAATTTATTAATTTCTGTTTTAATTTTGTTTCCTTCTTTCTGGTTTCCTTAGCTTTGTTTTGTTTTTATATTGTTACTCTTCTAAAATTGGATACTTTATTCAGCCATTTTCACCCTTTACTTACTACTTATTACTATAACTTTTTCTCTAAGTACTATATAAGAGGGTCTATATCCTGATGAATCTCTTATGCTTTGTTTTTATTATCATTGTCCTTTTCTAAACAATTGCCTATTTCAAGTTTGATGCCTTCTTCAACTTAAAAGTTGTTTTAAGAGAGATTTTCTTCCTCGAATGATATTTTGTTTGGCTTTGTTCTATGGTTTAATTTCTAGTTCTAATGCACAGTGATTAGAATATATTTGTTAGAACTATTTCTACCATTTGAAATTTATTCAAGTGTACCTTATAGCTTGAAGTTTGGTCAATTTTTTAAAATGTTCAACCAATATAAAGAGTGAGTTTATCTTCAATTTTGATAATACAGAGATTGTATATCAACATAATCTAATTCAATAATTTTATATTGGTTTGCTTTTCTTTCCTTATTTTTGTCCACTTGATCTTTCATAAATAGCTTTCTCTTCCCCACTAAATTTAATTTTCATATTTTTCTTAATGTTTGTATTTATACCTTTATAATTCTATCTCTATTATTTATTAGTTTATTAAATGATTCCTAGTTTTATAAAACCAGGCATAAATTCACCATAGCTTTTTATTCCCTTTCCTTATCAATTTTTATTATGTACATTATTTTTACATTTTCACGGTTTGTAATATTTATATTCTATTGTTCATCCTCATTCCTTTTTATCTTTATTTCTTCATTCATCTACTGGTTGGATAAAATCTTTCTGCCAATATCTTCAGAAAGGGGTCAAATGAAGAAAATTGTGTCATTTTTCCATGTAAATATTTTCTTGTTGCTTTATTGTTGTTTTATATGTAAATGAAATTTTATGAGTATAACATTTTTGACTCACACATTGTTTCCTTCAGTATTTCAAAGATGTTACTCTATCCCCTTCCAATACTGATTATTGCTGTGAAGAAGTCTGACTTCATTTTTTTGCCTAGGTACCCACAATATTCTTTAGCTTTAAGCCCCTTAGTAACTTTGTAAGGAGATTTTGGTATTACTGTTCTATGTCAATTTTTCCTGGAGGCATACTATGCCCTTAAAATTTCTGGATTCCAGTACTGAAAGTTTAATTGAATTATATTTTTATTTGGTTCTCTACTTTAGAGTCACAAATTATGCATATTTTGGATTTCCTTTTTCTGTCTTCCAGGTCTATAACTTCTCCTCTACTCTACAGCAGTTTCTTGAATCACAATTTTTACCTGTGCTACAACATTTTAATGACAAATATTTCCCCCACGTGATAGTTGTTCTTGTTTTTTTTTCCCCTAACATTTTTCTTGTAGTATTTCTATATAGATCCTGTGGTCGTTCCTCTAGTATTGTTGTTGTGGTTCACCTTTGAATAAGATGAGTAATTCCTGGATCAGCTATTTGTACTCAGTTTCTTTTAGGACAAGGTTTCAAGATAAAATAGTTCTCACAGCACAAGGCCATGTCCATGAATGAGATTGTTTAATCACTACTTCTCCCCAGCTGACAAAAATTACACTGCATTACTCACCTTGTAACCCAAAAGGGGCTTCTTTCCAGTCTTACCAACAGCCTATTTCTGGTAAATATGGCTTGTTTACTTGATTCCTTTTCAATTCTGACTTATCAGCTTCTCACAACCTCCTTCCACAAGGAATCAGGGAAGCTCTATCTTCCAGCCTGCTCGCCCCATCTCCATTGATAAATAAAGGAGTATTGGTCTTATACTTCAGCATGTATCACTTATTTAAAAGATATGTGTTTGCTAGCTTTCTGTGATACATGCAGCTTATAGCACCCTCTCTGTCTTCCCACACTCCCGGTTGACCTTCACTCTTTTGGGCAGTGCTTTCTCTTATTTTATAGTGTAGGATTTCAGTTTCAATAATAATGGAGCCTTTGCTTTTGTTTTTCATCCTTGTGGCTTTGAATGATTTCAAGAAAATAAAAAAAAGTGATTTTCTTTCATACTTAAAAAAAAGAAATATAATTGATAAGGTTAAAATTCAGACTCATTAAATCTCAACAATGAGTTTGCTGTATCTACAGTTTTTTAAGCTGGCTATAACATCACAAACAGCCCTATAAGAATGTATGTGTCAATCTTCGTGTCATTTTCACTCATTCCCTACTTTTCATCACCCACTAATGAGCAAGCATTTGAACATAATAGCAAAAGTATTGGATAGGGGAAACAGGCTCAGTGTCCCTTGGAAATAGCTAAATTAAGTCTCCTTTCCTTTATAATAACAGTATCATTTTATGCTCATCTCAATTTTATGAATGCTCTTTTCATTTCAGTTGCATATCCAATATTGACTGAGTACATACACAAAAAATTACTTTGATGACATTTTTAAAACAATTCATAGATAGATTCATAGAAAATAAAAATTTCACCAAATTGAACAATCCTCATAGGCCTCAACTCCTTGAGAAAGTGTCCATAGAACGGGTAAATGTGTCTTTGTGTTAGATATTATTAATTTCCAGTTTTATTGAATTGTGATCAGTAAGTACTGACTATATAACTTCTAATTTGGGACGTTTATTGCATTTACTATCTGGTTATTTTTAGATTAGTGTTTGTTGATTTTCATGAATGTTCACAGGCATATAATAAGATGGTATATTCCCAATCATCAGATTCTACTTATAAGTCTTCTCTACCATATTATTTGTTATATTGGTTTCCTTTATCCTTATTTTTTCCTTCTTGTTTTGAACCCCTTTCCTTGTATTTCCTGTTATTTCTCCTTCATTATTATTGCTGATATGTTAATTAGAGATAGATATTTGTCCTAATATCTCCTTTGTGAATTGTATGTTTTAGCATTAAACGGCCTTCTTTTCTGAAATTATTTGGGTCCTTAAATTCCACTTTATCTGAAATTAATATCAGGACTACAGCCTTTTCTCTTTTTGTCTTTTAATATGCTATACTATTGTATCATTCTGCTCACCCTTTTATTTCAAACATCTTATGGTTTTATTTTAGTTTTTCCTGTGACCTCATCAAATTGTGTTTTGCTATGCAATTCGATTTGAAAAGTTTTGTATTTAATAGATAACTTAAACTTACTTATATTTATTGCTAAGGCATATATAAGTTAACTTTTAGCTTTAGTACTGTTATTTTATTTTTTTGTTTTTATAGTTTTTTGAAATGTCTTTTATTACATAACTTGTTGATATCCATATATTAATTTGAATGCTACTACCCAACCAAAATGTCTTATTTAGTAATTCTCATGAGTTTCTAGGTATATAATTTCAAATAAAATTCTTCCAAATAACAAATGGTGAAACTGCCTAAATATCATAAAATACATGTATTTCAGATCCAAAGCCATGCCATGCTAAAGAGGGAAACACTAGATGCATTTCTATTCAGATTAGGTATAATAATTCAATGATGCCATTATCACCATTAGGGTAATGATCTGAGAAAAAGAATAAATTGTATAAAAATTGTACATAAAGATGTCAAATTGTATTCCTGGAAACCTCAAGAAAATTAACTGAATTACAAATGACTTTAAACAATTAGAGAATTCACTAAATTAAAATATGTAAGCTAATTGCTTTGATATATTCAAAATTCAGTTTCAAGACATAATGGAACAACAACAACAAAACATTTACAATAGCAATTATCACTACAACAGAATATCTACAAATGAGACAACAATCTTTAAATATCCATGGGGTAACAAAAAAAAAAATTAAACACTCCTTAAAGGCACAAAAGATTTGATTTAATTAAAGCACATACCGTTTTTCTGAAATAGGAAGGTGATAAAAATGTCAATTATTTTATAAATTAATGCTACAACATTCATTTTTAACATATGAGCAAAATTTTATTACAATATATAAACACTTTCTTGTTTGAAACTAAAAGATTTATTTTAAATCTCATATGAAAAATAAATAATAGAAATATCCAGTAAAATTGGGAGGAGGAGCAATGAAAGAGTAACAGGACCACTGAATTTTAATATAAAGCTGCAATAATTCAAATCGCATAATACTAGCCGTTAAGAGATGAACCAATAGAACAAAATAGAAAGTTGAGAAATAGCCTGAATGAAAATGGAAATTTATTATATGATAAAAATGACATTTCGAATTAATGGTATTAGGAAAACAGAGTAGCCATCTAGAAAAAAAAATATTATATCGGCTACTTAGTTTACCAGACATATTCCAAATGAATCAAAAACTTAAATGCAAAAGTAAACCATTAAAGCACTAGGGGAAAAAAATGTGATTTTCTTTTGAAAATTTTAAAATGTTAATGGCCTTCCATATGAGACATCATCAAAAAGCCATCAAAAGGAGAGAGAAGTGTAACTACATTTAAAAGAATTTCATGGCAAAATTATCATAAAGTCAAAAGATAAATGACAAACTAAGAAACAATGGTTGTAACTTATATCACAAAAGGCCAATTTCTCTAATATTTAAAGAGATCCTAGGACATGATAAGAAAACAACCAACAAGCAAATAGAAAAATGGACTAATAATATGACTAGAGGTTTACAGAATATAAAATAATAAATACAAACACCTAAAAATGAAAAGATGTTCAATATCAGTAAGAGACTGCACATTATAGCAGCACTGGGATGCATTTATTTAACATATCAAATGGACAAAAAAAAAATCCAAACGTCATCCAAATGTTTAAAAAGATATTCTGTTGGAAACATTAAAAATTACAAAAGTATATAAATGCATATATACTTTGCAGTAATTCGACATTGTAGAATGTATTCTATGGATATATCTTTTCATGTGAAAATGTAGTCAATATTATTTTTGTGACATTATAATAGCAAAAACTACTCAAGTGTTACTATGACTGGCTAAATAAGTACTATCTAGCCATTCGAAGGATAGTATGAAGCTTAAAAACATGAGGAACCAATATATATGACATGAAAATATTATCAGGATATACTAAGTAAAAAGAACAAACTACAAAACAGTGTAAATGTATGATAACATTGGGGTAAGTACATTTAAATATAAAAACATATTCATATTTGCTTATATTATATAAATATACATTGGAAGGATACATTAAAAATATAGAAATTAAATTGGTGAGGGATAGCTATTGAGTTTGGCAGAGGGTGAGTGAAGTAATTTATTGTTAACTTTTAAATACTTTTTTAGATTTTTCAACTAAATGAATTTATTATCAACTCAAAAGATTAAATTTAAATATCCTTTCTTGTTTTATTGGTATGAATAGAATTTATAGGTTATTGAGGAGGAAATTGTTATCTTTACCCTAATTAGCCTCTCTATGCATGAACAAAGTATTTTTTTCCATTCCATTCAAGTTTTCTTTTAAGTTCTCTATCTAGGTTTTCAAAATTTTCTTTGTATCACTCTTAAACATTTCTTAGTAATTTATTACTAAATATTTTATTAGTTTTGGTTATGTCATAATTTATACTTTTTTATTATACATTCTAAAGGAATATTGTTTTAATGTAGAAACTGCTTAGTCTGTTTGGGCTACTATAGCCTAGATGTCTCATAAACAACAGAAATTTATTTCTCACAATTCCAATTCCATGAGGTGGAAGTCCAAGATCAAGGCACCAGAAGATTCAATGTCTGGTGCGAACTTCCTCATTCATAGACAGCCTTTTTTTTTTTTTTTTTTTTGCGCTATCCTCATAGGTAGAAGGAGTGAGAAAGTCCTTTGGGGTCTCTTATAAAAGCACTAATCCCATTCATGAGGGTTCCACCCTCATGCCATAAGCACCTCAAAATACCATAGTACAGGGGATTAGGTTCAATATATGAATTTTGAAGGGATATACATATTCAGTCTAGAGCAGAGATTATTGATTTTGTTATATTAAGTTTATACTCAGATATCTTTCAGAATTATTTTAATATTAATTTTACAGTTAAACTTTTTAGATGTTATTTCTTTTGTCCAATTGCATCGGTTTGGGTCTCTGGAACAGTGAGCATTAGATTATAGCAGGACATGTGGATTTCCTCGCTTTGTACATGACTTTAATGGGGAATGTTTCTTATGTTTCATTTTAAAAAGTCACTGTAAAGAGGTGTTAGAGCAAAGAAAAACAATACTTTGGAGATATATTATGATATGATAGAACAGGTATTGATGAACTATATCCATGAGCCAAATCCAGCTCGTTGTCTGCTTTTACAAATAAAGTTTTATTGGAACATGGTCACATTCCTTTTTTATGTACTGTGTCCATGGCTGCTTTCACTGAGAATATTTACTATGTTGTTCTTTACAAAAAAGAAAAAAAAAAATTGCCATCCCCTGTGCTAAACTATGCTTCAGTGATAATTCTAAAATATTTTCTCCTTAAGTTTTTTTTTTCTTCCTTTAACTACTTGTCCAACATATGCCGGCAGGGGCATGTGTTCCATATCCACTCAAGGATTTAGGTTGACGGACTCACATAATCTTGTAGCTGTACTGTCCAGAACACGCTCTCTTCTAGTGACACATATTACTTCCATTCATGTCTCGTTGGACAGAATTTGTCACATAGTGCTATACTTGGAGTAGTAGGATTAGCAAATGGAAAAGGCTCTTATCTTTGCTCTTGAGAGCTTACAGTTTAATAAGGAAGAAATGAGGGAAGAAACAAATTGTCAGCTAAAATCCAAGTAGTTTCCATCAAGAGAAGCAAAGTTTTAAAAGGAGGAAAAAGCAGGAAGAAAATGATCATATCTGTTTCAGAATACAACAAAGTTTTGAGTAGGAGTGACACTCAAGACCTTTTAAATGGAGGTATGGGGTGGGGAGTGTTTAAAGAGAAGGGGGTACTATGAACAAAAGGCCAGAAACCAAAGAACTAGAAGTGTTCAGGAAATAGCAAAGAGTCTAGTTTGACTGAAATACATGGTATATGTAGGAGAAGAGCAGGCAATATGGTTGGAATGGCAGGTTGGGGCCATAATGGGAGGATCTTGAATGTACTGGAAGTGAAATCTTTTGCTAAACATAGATTTTCCAGTCTCAATGGTTATGCTCCCCATTACATCTTCAGCACTCAGAAAGTGGTTGGCATATTTAAGTGTTCAATAAATATTTATGAAATGACTGAAAGAATAGATGAACACTTTCCTAATTTCTTCATTATTTTAGAATTTGCTGATAAGACCCAAAATGAAAATATACCAGTGAAGATTGATAATGCTTCCGACTTTTTGATCTTATAGAGAATATCTTCAATAAACAATCTAGGCATATTGGCATTCTACGAATAAATAGGGGCTAAAAGTCATTATTTTGTCCATTTCCCTACTTTCAACCAAGTTTCATCCATTAGTTACACAGCCCTCCCTCTTAATTCCTTTATTCCCTCAACTCCATACTCCATTTCCCCTAACCAGACAAGATCTCATGCCATTAATCCTAGTGACTTCCTACTAGATTCTCTTAGATTACGTTCTTTACTTTAAGGTTACTTTTTCCAAAATGAAATTCTAAATTAAGAAAGAATCACTTTAAATAAATGAGGGGAAAAAAACTTTCTTATTGCATAGACCAAAATAAATTCCATATGGATTAAGAGAAAACTGCCCAAGAAATTCAAACATAGAAAAAATAGACTCAGATACCTATCAAATTTCTGAAGGGAAGATGACTTTGTAAGCTTAGAAGCAATAGAAGATATTTTAAAAGAGAAAAAAATAGGCTTACTACTAAATCCTAAATACCCATAAAAGAATAAAAGACAACCATCAAAAAAAGTCAGACTAAAGAAAGCATTTGTTAACAGATATAATGTACAGATGGGAAATATTTTTAAAGTAAAAGAGAGTTTAAGCAAATTATTAAGAAAGATATCATGATTTCTACATGACCAAAGAAAAGACAATTCATGATAGGAAAAAACTAGAAAAAAATTAGAAAGATGATCAGACTCACTATTAATAAAATCTAAATTAAAAATAATATACCACTTTACTTGAAAAATTATCAAAATAAAAAATTATATAAAATCCAACACTGAAGAGATACAGTAAACAATAGTTGGACTTTTATCCATAAATGCTATGTTTGTAATTGGTGCAGCTCTTTAGGAAAATTATTTGACAATATGTATTAAGTATAAAAATGTAGTTACTTTTTGATCCAATAATTTTACTTCCAGGGATCTGTCCTAAAGAAAAATCTAAAATATTGAAAAAGGTTTATTTACTAAGCTGTTCAGCACAGTATTATTTGTAATTATAAAAAAATAAAAACTATCCAAATGTCCAATAAGGGGATAGTTAAGGAAATTACAATACATCATTTGAGGGATTTTATATGGCCATTAAAAATATAGTTAAAATGAAACTAAATAGGAAGATGCTTATTCTATAATTAGAAGAGAATTTCAAAATATCATGTAAACTAACATACCCAACTAACAAGAGTTGTCGTCTAAATGGCAAAATTATAGTGTTTTTAACCCTCCCTCACTCCTGTGAAAACTCTTTGGTCATGACAGTTTCCCCCCTTAAACATACAAGTAATCGAGTCCTTAGTCAAGACATGGCAGAGAGCTTTAGTTTTACATGTCATTGTATCTCTCTTGAGTTGTTTTAAAACACAATCCATGCTGTTTATTGAAGCAGAAATCCTCCCTCTCCACTGCTGTACAAGCTGTTCTCTTACTTTTGGTCTTTGGATCCATGTGAGGAATGCTAAGAGCTAGTGAGTTCTTCTGTAGAACTTGGCCTCAAAGCGAAGTGATAGAAAGGCTATTAACTTAGGATAGGAAAGAAACTGAAGGGTCTCTCACCACTATAATGAGTTTCTCATGACACTCCTTCTGCGAAGGAAAGAAAGCTAATGTCTGCTCCTTCAATTACCCTAAGTATTAGTAGTGTATCTGAGATATGTCACCTATGTCATCAATTATGCACTACACTGTACAAAGACTAAGGCAACTTAGACTGTACTTGATCTTCCCCAAGTAAGAGTGCATTATAGATAGCATGTCCATGGTAGAGTTCTATTGCTATGCAATCATCTTTTCATGAACTAAAATGAATAATTTAATTAAGTTTAATAAAGTGCATTCCTTGGGCCTGGCCCTAAGGGCTTAACACATATTAACTCAGCCTTGTGAGGCATATGCTATTATTGTCTTCATTTTACAGATGGGAAAACTGAAGTACAAAGAGGTTAGATGACTCACCCAAGGTCACTTGGTAAGTGATAAAATCAAGAATAGAACTCAGGCAGAAAGACTCCACTGCCTGTATTCTTAACCACTGTTTTATAAAGGCCTCTGATAATATAATTCCTACTACTTAATTAATTTTGATGTGCATTTAACAGAATCCTGAGATCTAATTATTGACCAGTGGGGAAAACTACGAATCCCACTTGTATCCTTTTACTCCTCTTCATTGTAAAAGGTATCTGTTATGGGTTGAATTGTGTTCTCCAAAAATTCACATATTGAATTCCTAACCCCCAATATCTCAGAATGTGACTTTATTTGGAGGTTAGATCTTTACAGAGGTAATAAAGTTAAAACAAGGTCATTATGGTGTGCCCTAATCCAATATGACTGTTGTCCATAAGAACAGCATAAAAAGGGGAAATCTGGAGGCAGATCACACACAAGGAGGATGCTATGTGAAGATAAAAGCAAAGAAGAGTCGGTGCTTCTATAAGCCAAGGAACACTAACGATTGCTAGCAGGCTACCAGAAGCTAGGAGAGAGACATGGAAACGGTTCTCGCTCATATTTCTCGGAACGAACTAACCCTGCTGACAGCCTCATCTTGGACCTTTGGTTTGTGGTACTTCATTACAAGAACCCTAGTGAAATTAAGAGAGCACTTTTTTCTGTTCCTGTTATCACTGTCTATCAACATAATGAAAATGAGTTTGTACAAACCAAATAGCTGAGACTGAAGCAAATACAGAAGTCAGATAAAGAGCAGATTTGGGATGAGATGGTTTATAGCAGTAGTTCTAAAACTACATTTCATGAAGATTTTAGATTTCACAGTTACCTGAGGAGCTTCCATGAGGACCAAGAAAGTGCAGAGAGGAGGCTTCTGGGACCCTGTTGCCTTCACGTACACGCTAACTTTAATGAGAGCCAGTCCACTTTTCTCTGTGGCACAACTTATATTCAACCTAAGATGTTGTTTAAGAAACTTTTCATTGTTTTAAAATTCAAAAATACTGATTAAAAGCCAAACTTCTTTCAATTCTCCACTTGATATAATTTTACTGAGCCACTACTATGTGCCAGGCTACATTTGTATCCCCCATGGACCAACTTTATTGCCCCCAGGAATGCTGTTTTAAAATACTGGGTCAACCAAAAAGATTAACATTTTTAAGTAATACTTGACTAATTAGCTTATTTTTATTAATTGAAACAAGTACTATCCAATCAAAATTTATTTAGCCTTTAAGTAAAAGCAGTATTGCCTTGTAAAGTCTTAATAAGTCTTAAGAGTTTCTTGCTGTTTGACACCCTACAAATATAGAGGTTTCCATTTGTTAATTTTCAGATCTTTAGGGTCTTTATTCTCCAGGCTTAAAATAATTGAGTGAGGGACCTCAGTGAAATTAAACATTAATTTTCTATTAAATAAAGAGTAAAAAGAGATACACTAGGAATTGGCTTATTTCTATTTGTTTCAAAAAACAACCAACAAGATAGTTGAGCTATAGGTTTTTTAGAAGACTAGAGTTCGATAGTCTGGGGTAACCTATGCCCTGGAAGGAGGAGTCTTCAAAGATATTAAGTACGTAATATTCTGAAACACATTTGCCACATGGTTTTCAAATCTGCTTAAGATTAACTTGAAGTTGGGCATTTACTTATCTTCAGAAACAGATGGATCAATCTGTCATAAAATATTTACCTAGTGTGTACACGTGTACAAGACATTGCACTAGGCAGAGGAGGCCCAGCCCAACAGCAGAGCAAGAAATTGTCCAGTGAGAAACTGGCAGGGGTCATGACCACTGAACAGGTTGCAGGCCTGGCTAGCCAGCTCTGTTCCTCCCTGTTGCTGACCTATGCCAGCCCCACTTTGTCAGGAATTGAAGGCACCCTTCTCTCCACGCACTGGACCGAGAGATGTTTCCTTTGAGTTTCTTTTATTATTATTATTATTACTGTAAATTGAAATTCAAGAGAAAGATGACTATCTATGCCACCACAATTGTCAATGAAATTCAATCCTTAAAGCTTTGGCTTACATATTACTACAACGAGAGACATCAACCATGTCTCCACTCATTAAAATAATGCACTAGGTTCCTTGGAGAAATATCAAAGAAGAAGAAATTAAAGGAGTGAAACTATAAACTCATGAGCCTGATTTTTTACAAAATTTCCAATATTTATATATCTAAACAACTACTGTTGCCTTTAGAGAAGATATCCACAAAGCTATAAACATTATCATAATGATGCTATTGTCCAAAGGTGACAAGAAATACTTTAGAATTTTCTTCAGAGTATGAAACATTTTCTTTTGAAAAACCTCAAAGGTGATAAATCACTTTAATGTCTTCGTGCCTAAGTTTCTTCCCAGCAAAATGGTGATATAATAGTACCTACCTCAATGGGTTTTCACCAGGGTTAAATGAGAAAACCTACAAAAAGTACTCGGCACAGTGCTTGGCACCTAGTGAGTGTTCAGTAAACGTTTTTAGTAGTATTGATATAATTATAATTGTCACTATGCCTGAAGGACATGTGATTTTTTTTTAGAGTATCGAAAGGCTTTTGAGAATGAGTCTTAAATCAGGTGGGTGATACAACTGGATAAAACAATTTGTCAGCAGCAAGAGGAGATTACAAAGCAAAGAATATATTTTATTTTTACAATCTGTGAACTAAAAAATTTTTAGAGTTTCAAAACTATGCTAAATGAGAGCAGCATACTTAAAGTAAGCAGTATCTTCCTAAAGTGACTACTTTGAAAGAAACACGTTGGCTTCTTGTAATGAAAGCTTCATAGAAATGTGTGGCTCTACCACCAGTCACTGTTTTCAGAGTCATCCCTGTTCAATCTAATGGGAGTTGACAAACACGAGGATGACATGTGCGAACTGAAATTTTACAAACAAGCACCTGTGCACTTATGCTTTGTAATTTTCTCTAATTTTATCTCCTCCATGTGTTGTTTGTCTCTCTCTGAGCCTTAAGAAGGGAAAGGGGATTTTCTTAGAAGGTTCATGTGTCTGTGTTACTCATGTGTATGTCATTACATTTTTTAAATGGGGAATCTAAATTGTTAGTGTGGCATAAAACACAGCTAGAGTTTCTTTTCCTACTTTTCAACTTGCTACTGGTGACATAAAGTTCAACCATTCGATTCTACTTTAATTATAGAAGCATTTATGGAGTGTCTGTTCTGTGTGAGGCCCTGTCCTTTAAATGTGGCTCACACCATTTAGAAGCTATCTAATGAGACAGACAAGAATTAAAATCCATGTGAAACAGAGAAATTATGACACCAGGCAGCTTATGATTCAGTATCAACATCTCAGAAACAGATGAGTGTTCTAGGACATCAGCAGAAGATTGCTCTGATATATGGTCCTGTTGTTTCATCTGGGACATGTTTCTTTCCTCATTTTGGTTGCCTCTCTCAGTTCATTTCTATATATTAGGTAATCTGCTATGTCTTCCAGTGTGGTCCAGTGGCAAAGTCTCCCTGATCACCTCCACCAGGTGTTCTAGGAGTGTCTGTTTCCTAACTTCTGTGGAGGAAGACTGAGCATCTTTGTGTATAAACCATTTTCCGTATTAGGAACTTTTCCTTATATGGAATAGAGTTACTCCGAACAAGCTAGGTATATTTTTTCAGGCTCTTGATAAATCATTTCTAACCAAACTCCTTGCCTCTAATATTTTACCCTTTTAAGGTGTCTTACACACAAATGCCAAACACATATTCTGACAGCAGTTACTTGCCCAGCGAAATATATCAATGAATCATTTCCCAAATTCTTTACCATGTGGATCAAATTGCTATACCACTTGAGCCCAACTTACCTATCTAGTTCCTAACATCTTTACATTACAAATAAGAAATACTAGGTCTATTTTTTAATTCCTTGTTGAAGAGAATAGAAGACCAACACCAGAACTGTATCATTTATAGAAAAATAACCAAAAACAGTAACCAATTGAGTTTTCCTGTGATGAGTTTTAAACTGTTTTAAACCAAATTGATTCATTTTATTGCCAAAGGCAAGGATGAGATCAAAATTGCAGGCTCATTATTCAAAAGCTATGCTCCTCATAACAAAAAGATGTTCAAAGTTACACTGCTTCCAAGAAGCGTACACAACCAGCTACAAAGTTGATGGCAATTTTTATTCTCAGCGAGAAAGAAGAATAAGCTTTCTCAAATTTCTGTATCAAATGATATTGCTGGGCAGCAAATGTGGACATTAGGTTCTTTCATATATACATAAGATACTTTGCGAAATAAAACTACAGAGGAACCGAAAACAAATCACTTCTTGTCATATGTGCAGTATGTTTGTTAGCAAGAAATACTTGATAAATTTGTAGATTTTTTCTTAGAAAACACATGCCTCAGGAAGATATATTTGTTTGCTTTTTTTTCATTATTAATTATTTGGGGAGTTAAATCATGTAGACAAAAGTGCAATTGGGCTAACAGTGATAAAATACCATCCGACTGGGCAAGAGACGGTTTTGCTCCACAAATAAAAGATACTGTGCTTGAATATAAGCCCACACATTCACTTATTTAGGAAAGGCAGCTAGTGGTCAACAACATGCCTCCGGCTCCTGGATCAGTGTGGAGGGAACAAGTGAACACAGTTAACACTATCAAGTCATAACTTGCATGAAATGAACAGAAAGTTCAGGATTTTGTCTTTGCACCTGAAGTGTTCTCCCCATGAAGATAAAGGTGCCCACAGTAATTCTTGAGACAAAAGATAAAATGAAAACATTTTTTCATGACGCTGATCTTGACTGGTGTCTGTTAGTAATATATGAAGCATCTTCAGTAGGTTGAACCCATTACTTTAGAGTAAACTCACAGTTTTTAATGCTATATATAAAATATCAGAACTTCTTAAGACCAAACTATGACCCACATGGCTCAATCTCCAATCTTGAATCTTTTTACCAGTTCATGATTTTCTTAACTCAGCAGAGAAAGAAATCTGAAAGTATATTATTTAGTATATTTTTTGAAAATCACACCCAAATTCTAACATAGAACATGGAAAAATACAAAGGTCAATACTACTAAAGAGTGAATTTGAACCATATTCATTCCCATCTTCCATGTTGAGTCATTCAGCATCCAATGTCCAACTTTTGAGTGTAACAGACTTGTCAACTCAACATATGATGGAAAACTCAAAGTCTTCAGTAAGAAATCATGCCATAATTTCTTAATCTAAATACCAAGAACTCATTGCCATTTCTAAGGATCTATAATCCTGCATTAGATTTTGTAAGTAAGTAGAAGAAAAGGTAAGCGATAAGCCACCTAGATATGAAATCTGACCTAAAACTCAAATGAAATAAGGCTATTTTTATTCTTATTAATTTTAAGATGTTTTATTTTTAAAACATCATGATGAATATTTTTTTATTTGTTTGACATCAGTAATCTATTCCTTAAGTAGCTTCCAGATGTCAAACATTTTAAAAACTGTACTTTATAGAACATTGTCTTACTAAAGCTTATTTCTCTGCTTCAAATGACACCATACCTATACTTTCCGTTCATAACTTCAAAATTGCTTTGTAAGTGGCTTGCTCAGCATTACCCAGGCCCGAGTGGGAACTCTCTCTTTCCCTGAGTAAACACTGCCAACCAATGGTAATATTACTAGAACATTAAAATCAATAATCCTGAAACATCAAGAATTTTTACTTAAAAATCATGTATTTTCTGGTTATTACATCTTTTCCCTTGGAATCCGCAGTCTATTAGAAGTTCTTTATCTATAAAGAAACAAAAAATTAGGATGGGGTGGGCGGTGCAGTGAGAAAGAACATAGAGTGACTAACACCCTGGATAATGAAGGTCCATCTGAGAAACCCAAAAGTTCATGGGCTTGTCTTTAGCGCTCACCTGCCATAGCAGCTGCTCCATGCAAAGACACACAGATTCTCAGGTTCCATAGCATGAGTTAAGGGTAACTCTAAGCATGAAACTTTAGTATCTTTGGGGAGGGGGGGGCGGAGTCTATATTGTGGTTTGGTGAGTATGCTGCTGAATGTGTGAAAAAAAAAAAAAGATTCTGAGGTAGATGTGAAATAACCAGTGGGCACTGATTACGCTTTCCTTCTGAGCCTGGGAAATTATTTCCCAAGTGAATTAAACCACAAGTTTGAAGAATCTTAGAGCTCTAAGGAATTTGAGGGATCATCTCCATTATACAAATGAGTAAACTAAGGCCAAACAGGTTATGTTATTAACTCAAACTAGAGTTTGTCTCTGGGTCCAAGTAAGGCCATAGCTCTCCTAACTTACAGACCACAGCACTGTTTTCAGCTCTTATTTTTACTTCATAGTTTCCTTAGAAGACAGATACATCACACTACCTACCCACTTCTATTCCCAAAATCTCATAATCAGCTTCATTAAGGAATTGCCTTACATCAGAGAGATACAGAACACATCAGCAAGAGTTTGCAGGTCTCTTTCTAGAGAGTTTAAAGAATGAGAAGGAATGTTCTATTAAGGGAATATTTTAAATGCAGTCTTTCCTGGAGACAAAGGCACAGAAGAGCAGTCTTCTGAAATTCCTTTCAGGTCCCATGATTCTTTTATTCTACTCTTTCTATGAGAAAAATAAAGTATCAGGAAGCTTCCTAGCAAGTCGACATCAAAATGAGACTCTCGTCTTAAACAAAATGCAGAACTAATCTTTTATTTAATCCTACCAAGCTATGTACCCAGTGTTTTCAAGTTAGTTTGAGTCCAAATCAGACAGAGGTTAAACAAATCAGAGTCTATGCTGATGATGGGAGCAGGGTTGTCAGAGATATTTGAAGAATTGTGTCTCCCTCGCCAGTTTAAGGCTGGCAGCAGGTAAGTAAACTTAGATTAACCCTAGATTAATCCAAAAACAAAAGAACCTTCAACCAAGAGACCAAGATAGGGCTGAGGGGGAGGAGGAAGAAAAATATGCTATGTCCTAATCACTAGGAAAGAACAGACTGTCCAAGCCAATCCTGTTCTGATCTATAATGAGATCAATTGCATCTGGAGCTCTCTGGGCACTGGCAGCTGGCACAGGGGCAGCACCACAGCACTGGGGAAGGATTACCTCACTGAAGCGAGCGGCCAAGGCTACCAAACTCCCTTTCTGACCCTCTCCGCTCTCTGCGTCTGCCCTCCCTCTCCTCAGCCACCACTGAATTGCCAGCTGCCCAGTGAAGCACAGCTAGTCTGTGGAGTAAATATATTAATGTATTGAACCTACAGTCTCTTTCCCAATCAGCCAACTAAGTATCTGCCTGTTGAAAACCATCTTAAACTTTCAATGAATAGATATTAACCAGTTACTTTCAAATGGCCTCTCTTCTGTTCCCCGCACCCCCCCCCCCCAAAGACTCTTGGTTGGCACTACCTCAACGGATCATACTTAAGGGGAACTTTAAATAAATTATCTCTCTTATCCCCCTTCAACAATGAATGTACCCACATAAATGTGGGATTATGGCTCTTCATTCAATGCCATGGCTACAGAAGACATAATTATTTTAGCTTAAGTTTAGGTAATTAGGCTCCTTCCCAAAGGAAAAACTTAGGCCTTTTCATTGTTCTTTCCCCTCTTTTACTTTTTTCCTTCCTCATGAAGCACAGGAAAGAAAAATGGATAATGTCTTTATGAACCACTTCAATTAGTGATCATACCAGTATGGGACTTATGTGGAAGAGGAGTCAGAGTGAGAGTATAGATAAGGTCTGAGTCAGAAAGGGATTGGGAAAACAGAACTTCCCTATTAGTTGGGGGAGGGGGGTGGAATTTGTAAGGTGGAGTGGGGGTGGGGGGAGGCTTACACTAGCTTATTTTTAAAAATGGCATAGAAGGCCTCTTGGACTTCAGATAACTCTTACAAAATATTTTGATGAATTGATTGCAAAAAGTGAATCAAACATATGGATTAAATTTTCATTAAAATACAGATGGCTTTTTTTTTTCATTATTAAATTAAGTAAAATGTTTGGCAAAGTAGATTTGGTTTTGGCCAAACCCTGAACATTTGAAAAATAGTTTTTGAGATATTCAGTGAACTGAACACAAAGCCAGGTTGACACATCCCTAGAGTTTGGAAAAATGAAATTTGGCTCATCAAGGTTTGATTCAGTGTCAAATATATTTATGGGGAAATAAGTTTATGAAAAACCAAAATTGCCTACGTGCTTTGGGAGTGCAGTGGAAATGCCCAATAGTTACTGAATAACTCAGTCTGCCCAGTACCATAAAAGATAGCCATTCATTGACCTGAGAATAAAGGTGAGCTTCTCCCCTCCTCCCCGACTAGGATATTAAGACCTGAACCAAGGCCAGCATATCTTGTGTTTACAACTATGCTGTCTAGCTTAGAAAATTAACACAAATAGCAAATGAACAGGAAATGCTCATTTGAGAGAAAGGTCATCACTGTAGCTGGATGGCTGACAGGAGCTTCTATTATCCACACTGACCAGAATTTAGAAACACAAAGGACAATAAGAGTGTTGAGGAAGGTGAGGTCATATTGTTTGAATTTTTTTCCACACATTAAAAACTTCATTTTACTTGGAAAAAAAAAATCCCCAAGGAATGTATGGAAATTTTTGGCATTCTAATGCCAGTCTATTTGAATAGTTTTCCATCAATCTATGAGTTCCTGGAAAATTCTTTTTAAATCCATCTATCGGCAATCCATCTGAACATGACTATACATGAAATTTCAAATTTAGCAATCTTTTTATTCCTTCACTTGGTCAATGTGAAACTCCATTTTACCCATGGCAAAATTTCACCTTTCTGCCAGTATTTTGGGGGAATGGGGTCATTTAAAGAGCCAAGTTTGCTGGGCAACTAAATGTTCTAAGTACCAAGCCCCGGCATCAAACCACTGGAAGTTTGTATTTAAACCACTTGGAGTAGAATAGAAATATTTGTCAATCTATGATCCACTCCTATGTATCCTTAAATAAAGGACTATGACTATTGCATAATCCCTGTAAAGGTGGTTGAGGCAAATAGGGCTATTTGCTTTAATACTTGTATTTTCTCTCTACTGTATAAGTCAGAAAAACAGAACCACTCTAGCTATTTAAAACAGAAAGTGATTTAATACAGGGATTTAGCAGCTTATGCAACAATTGGAAAGGCCGAGTGGTATAAAGACCAAGGATATCACTGTTAGCACTTAACAATTCAGGAACAAAAGGTTTTATAGGAGACTGCTACCCATGAACTTAGCTAACTGTGACATACGAGTAGGTGACTCCCAGGGGATTATCTGGAAGTTCTTGGAAAACCTGTGTATGCTGTCTGCAGATGTCCACATGCCTGCCCGCAGTTGCAGCCAGAAATTGGCCTCTCCTCATCCACATTCTACATCATGTGCGAGCACCCCTCACTGGCAAAACCAAAACCTGAACCCTTTGAGGAAAAGGAAATGTAGTTTCCAGACATTCAGTACCTGAACACAGGAGAGTTTAGAAGGGAGAAAAGGATGCTTCATGTAGCAGACATTATTGGCATTTCTTGGTTTTCCCACTTTTTTTCCTGCTGCTGAGCACTTTACCAACTTACTCAGTGGGTTTATCTTAGTCTCCCCACTCCAATCCTTTACATCTTTATTTTTGCAGCACTTAACATTGTAATGGCTAGAAAATTTGATACTTAATTTATTGAGAATAAACAGTCCTGAGTAAGGACATTGAGATCTTTATTATGAAAAACGGTGTAGCTGAGTAGTAGATGCTGGACCACATGTATGGAGCTAGGCATTGTCAATTACTAGTTATGTCATATTAATATTTCTGACCATAGGTTTTCTCATCTGAAAAATGGGAATAGCAACTGTCATACCTACCTTTCCCAAAGATACTGCCAGTATCAAATGATTTATACACATGAATGTACTTTGTAGACTATATGATACTATAACGTTTAGTTCATTTTCTCACTAATTCATTCAAAACATTTATTTAGTGCTTATTTAGTCTAAGGCATAGAATGAGACATTTTAGGAGTGTAATTATAAGCAGTCTCTATGCTCTAGGAATTTACCACTCAGTTACAAAATAAAATACATTAATTTTGAAAAATACAAAGTAGAAAGTCATAAGAGGCATAAGGAAGTACAAAGGATGACGAGTTAGTCTGAGAAAGTGCTATTATATCCAACTGGAGAAATTAGAAGTTTTTTTAACTCAGATCTCTCATCTGCTTTCTTATTTTTCTATTTGATTCCTGGACTCTCACTTTATTTTACTCACTACCTCCTATGGATGCCTTAATGCCCTCAATTATCCATCTAATTCCTTTTTCGCCATTCCCTTTGTAATTGTTTTAGTTCAGAGTCTTATCACTGTTCGCCTGTGCCACTGCAATCCCTTCCTCACTAATCGATCTGCCCCCAAGCCTGCTCTCATCATACTGCTCACCCAACCTACAACCTCATCATATAAGGTTCATCTGTCCTCTGTACTGTTCTCAGAATAATCTAAAATGCACATCTAGTCACAGATCTGCTTAAAATCCCTTCAAAAAACAACCTCTAATTTCAAGATGAAATTGAAATGCCTTCGCTTCACACACTGGACCCTCCATGGTCTGGCCCCAGTTTTCCTCTCTAACCTACCTAAGATGTGCCTTCATGCTTAAACTTCATAATACCTATTTATAATATTCAAGACATCTCCCCCTACCCCCACCACGCCTTCTTGATTCATGACGGTTTTAAGAGTAATATAGTCTTGGTCATTAAAATGACAAATTAGAATTGGGAAGTTGGTGGCCTGAGGAACAAAAGGGTAGGCTAGAGAGAAGAAGAGAGGAAAACTTATAAGAGAGAAGAAAGGAAGGTAACACCCCGCTTATGTGATACTGGATGTGGGAGTCAAGACTCAAGCTGATTGTCAGGTATCAAAGGATTCACTGGTGATGGGCACTCAATACTGTAGCTGTGCAAACAAGATTCTTTTCTATGTGGAAGCCAGAAGTCAGGAACTCTGCGAATCCTTTTAAAAAAGAAGAATCCATTTAGAGAGGAAGCCTTACTTAACAAAATGATGCTCCACTGTACATCTTGTTCTCCAAATGTTTTCTCATGGGATGTGGTTGTTGCAATTATTATGTTGATTATCTAATATTTACATAGCACTTAATAGTTTCCCAAATGCTGCCATAAATATGTCATTTGAGGATCAAATTCTGGGCCTTGCAACTGAAAGGACAGAGTTTTCAAAGGGAGTCCTATCTACTTGCTAGGGTAATGAAAATAGTTATCATATGCCATGTTTTTTATGGATCCTTTAAACTATTAACTGCTAGCAAAACTAATGTGTCTAATTGGGTGTTACTTAAAGTTAACATGGCAACATGGTAGGAATCTCAAACATACTTAAATAAATGAACAATCACATATCTTTGTGCTAGGAACTCGAATCATCTCATTAGGGAAATCAATGAGTAGAGTAAGGAAGGTTAAAGAGAGCAGGTAGTGTGAAAAGACACAAAGACTGTTCTTGAAAAAAAAAAAAAAAGACTGGTCTTGACCTCTAACTTGTCTCTACTTATTCTCTTTAAGGTCTGAATGCACTCCTGTATCTAAGCAGGAAGGTGGGAAAGAGATGTGTAGAGAGGAAGAAAAAGATCTTTTTATTTTATAATTAATGAATTAGGTAACCTTTTCTGAACATTTTTTCTTGGAGATTTAAAAGCCCGTGAATTTAATCTTGTGTTCCTGAACTAGTGATTAGTTTATGCCAAGAGTTTCAAAAATTATCTTTTTCTCAAATCTTTTCTCCTTCTTAACTCAAACAACAAAGTTTTGTCAATATCAACTTAGAGAAACTGAGCTAAACGAAATGTGTTTTAGACCTCAAATTGAAACTTGAAAGGATATGAAATTCTCAACATAAATAATACTTTTCAATCACTTCACAGATCATTATCCCTTCCTTTTTCTTCTCTTCTGAAGTTCTCTTCTGAAATAACTAGATCTTTGTGTTCTGAAACTTCTGAAGTTTCTGGCAGGATCAATAAAATTTGATTCAGACCACAGGACAAATACCCTGCTGGGGCAGTGAAAACCACAACATTTGGGACATCTGGTCACCTAGTCTTATGACTTATTTATAAAGAGTGCTGTAGTCTCCCATATTCTTAACATCCTTTTGGAGAACCATGGGGACTGCTTCATTTACATCTCAATCTTATGGACAAGGATAGAATACTTCATGGCTTTAGGCTTCTTCACAGAAAACTAGGGCTGTTACAGTGGCCTTAAAGATCTTTTATGCTAGTGATGGCTCTCTAATTAAGGATGAAAAACTACATTTGTGAAGTATTTCATGGTTGCTCTTCATAATTTTTGTATTTGTTTCCTGTGATTACTGTAACAAATTACCACAAAGTTGGTGGCTTAAAACGATGTACATTTACTCTCTTACAGTTCAAGAAGTCAGAAGTCTTGAGCTTCGCTGAGCCCAAATCAAGGTGTTGGCAGGGCCATACTTCCTCTGGAGGCTCTAGAAGAAAATCTGTTTCCCTGGATTTTCCAGCTTCTAGAAATGTATTTCTTGCATTCCTTAGCTCATGGTCCCTTCTTCATTTTTGAAACCAGCCATGTGGCGCCTTGCTTCAGTGGTCACCTTATAAAAACACTTGTGGTTGTAATGGGTTCACTCAGCTAACCCAAGATAATTTCTCTATCTCGATATCCTTAATCACATTGGCAAAGTCTCTTTTGGTATATAAAGAGACATTCACAGTTTCCAGGGGTCAGAACCTGAATATCTTTTGGGAGCCATTATTCAACCTACCACAATTTTTCTTTTAATTTTCACGACTATAACATCACATAGATATTATTATCTTCATTCTACAGATAAAGCTACTTAAGCAAAGATAGATTACGAGATGTATCATTGTTTTAGGAACAAGTAGCACATCCAAAGTTCCAACCCAATTCTTCTGAGTTTATAGAAGAAAAAGAAAGGAAGAGAAACAAACAATGACAACAACAACAACAAAAACCAGTAATGACAACTATTCAATTTTTTTTTCCTCAAATTTCCTTCCCAGCTTCTCCCTACTTAGCAAGGGCAGCCCAATGGTTTCCCTCTATCTCTGCCTGGAATTGGCAGGAAAAATTCTCCATTTCCAGATACAGGACTAGAAAGAAAGAGTCACTTACAATTGGCTGGGGCTGTACTACATATTTTATCTAAACCCCTTTTGTAACTTTTCTCACCTTCCAACTCACAAGACAAATTTTAGTCCTTTCTGTGTGCCAGTCACTGTTTTGTGTATATCAACTCATTTTATATCTATTAACTTTTTTTATATCAACTCATTTAACCCTGACAACATCCCTATGTTGTAGGTACTATCATTAGTATTATTTTTTTTTTTTCATAACACAGGTGAGAACATTGAACCACACAGTGGTTAAGTAATTTGGTCAATTTTTCACAGACCAGGATCCAAGCCCAGCTAGCTTTGACCACTAGGTACTGTACTCTACTGCTGATAGTCTAATGCTTTATATGTATCTCAAACTTCTTGTACTTTATAAGTTCTATAAGATGAAGTTTTATTTTGATTTATTTTTTTCCTGTATCATTGAATATATTAAACACGAGAGAATTTTAGGTACTGAATAAATGATTATATTACTCTTTTAGTCATATATTTACTCCTGAAGATATTCTTCTGGCACCTTGCTACTCAAAGTGTGGTCCCAAACCAGCAGCAAATGTATTACCTGGAGCCTTGTGAAAAATGCAGAGTCCCAGGCCCCACCACAGACCTGCTGAATCAGCATATGCATTTTAACAAGTTTTCCATATGATTCACATGCACATTAAAGTTTGAAAAACACCTTTTAAAGCACATAGTTATACTTAACAAACTTCTTCCACTATATCCACATGGTTCTCTCACCTATATATATACCTAACACCTAAATGCCTTAACTCTAGCCTCTTCAACTCCACCCTAAGTCTAAAATTTGGCCAGTTCTACAAAAGCTATTCCTTTTGTAAGAACTTGTTTCTATGTGAGAAGATCAGTGTTACTGAAGGGAAGCATTAGTAGCTAGTACTTTTTTCTTCCTTCAAAGTGAACATACAAGAATCTCCCCTGCCCCCAAACGCATGCAAACAGACCAAGCTTTAGTAGACCGTATTGCAGGTGAGCTGTTGAAAGCAGCAGCTCAGGTGAAGCAAAGACCCACAGCCTCTTCCTGGTACAGAGAAAGAAGCTGCTCATCACTATGACATAAAATAAAGCCCCTAAAGTAGCTCATATGTTTCAACCATTGGGAGGGTTTCATAACAACACATTTCATCTGAAATTTGCCTCAACCCTCTAGCAACTGGCTATGGAAACTTGTGAATAAAAGAGGTGTATCTGAGACAATGCTTTCTAGAGAACCTAAAGGGCCATTTTTTGATCCCAAGATTGAAGCACCTTTTTCTAAAGCAAGAGCTCATATCACCAAAAGAATAATAAAAAGTACTCACTCAGTATGAAAGGAGATCAGATCACTGCAGATTCCCACTCTTGAAACTGGAAATCAGCCTGACTCCTAAAGTGTAAAAAGAAGACTTAACTGTAAAGAAACCAATTTTCAGACGATCTACCCTATTTCTCTCTTTCAGGCCTCAACAGACCCAGATTAGGGTTTGACTGTATAAGACTCTCTGTTTTGACATTTTAATCCTCATCTACATAAAAAATATTAGTGGATTGCTCTAATTTACATGGTATCCTCAGTATTTAAACACAGAGGCTACTGATCCCCCACCAGTGGTAGGATGGACACTTTTGAACATTTTAAACTCTAACTTTTGGATTTAACCAGTACCTGATCCCAAGTGCATTTAACTGAAGAATTGTGCTTCTGATCAAGATGGAAAAACAGACAGTGAATTGACCCTCCTTCCTGAAACAACCAAAAACTAGACAAAATATATGAAACAATGGCTTTTGAGACATAGGAAACAAGGCAACAAAGGATGGTGATCTGAGAAACATTAAACAAATTAAGTGAGCGCTAATTACCAGCTTACTTCCTGAACAGAGTTCCTAGGTTGCAGCACAGGGAGAAAGAAAGCAGAGCCTGGCTGTCTACCTGAGTTGAGGTGACAGAGCTGGGAGTACACAGATGCTGAAGTTTACAGAGCAAAGTCCCAGAATAAAGAGACCTGTTCAGGGAGAGAACTCTAGAGATCTTTAGAAGAGCCCCTTTGAGTATTCAGCTGAATTCTGACCAGCACAAGAATGTGAGGTATCTACTAGAGGCCAGAGAGAGAACCATACAAAAGGATTAGAGGGAACAAAACTCAGAGCAACTGCAGGACAAGGAATAATGCCTCTTTCTACTAGTCAGAAGTAAAAATCCTCATAATTTACAGGATATTATGTAGACTACCATGTTAGTTTTCTATTACTGTATAATAACTTATAATAATATTTCTAATAATTTATAAATTAATTTATAAAGTAAAATTTATAATAATTTAGAAGCTTAAAAACAATACCTATTTACTTCTTCATAGCTATGTGGGTTAAAGTCCAGGAGGCAGACTTGACTGGATTCACTGCCCAGGGTCTCACAAGGCTAAAATCAAGGTGTCAATTGATCTGGGCTCCTTTTAGGAGGCCCTGGGGAAGAATCTGTTTCCAAGTTCATTCTGGTTATTGGCAGAATTTGTTTCCAATGGTTGTAAGACTGATGTCTCATTTTCTTGCTGGCTATTAGCAAGGAATTGCTCCTAGCTCTTAGAATCCTCTCTCAGATCCTTTTCAAATGACCCCCTACATTTTCGAGCCAGCAATGACATCAAATCCCACTTGTATGTAGAATATTAGACCTACTATCCTGCAGCCATTCAGAGAAATGTATCTGCTTTTGAAAGCTCAAACTACTGAAAAACAATGAGAAAGAGAAAATCTTGAAGGCAGATAGAGGGGAAAAGCCTCATTAAGTGTAGACAAATGAAGAATAGAGACTTTTTTCAGAAATTATACAAACCAAAAGACAATGTGGTTATTTCTCTGAAGCACTTTAAGACACCTCTTAACCCAATTCTAAACTCAAAGACAAGATCTTTCAAAAAAAGGAAAGAAGATATAGAGGGTTTCTCATACAAATAAAAGCTCAGCTAATTCATTTCCATTAGATCTTCACTGTAAGGAATGTTAAAGGAAGTTCTTCAGGTTGAAGATATAAATTATCAAATTTGGACCTACTTAAGGAAATGAAGATCACTAGAAATGGAATAAAAGCAAATATAAACTTTATCTTTTCTTATTTTTAATTGCTCTGAAAGATAACTATCTAAAGCAGCAAAAAAAAAAAAAAAAGCAACATATTGGGTGTTTAAAGCATGTATAAAAGTAAAATGTATGAAAAAATAACACAAAGCATGGGAGAGGGGAATTGGGAAACGTAAAATGGTTAGCATTGTTTGAATTCTGGTCAATTAAATATATATACTGTAAATCCTAAGGAAAAACTAAAAATGATGTTTTGAAGTAATATAAATAATGAACCAGTAGTGGAGGTGAAATGAAGTCATAAAAAAACAGTCAATCAAAAAGAAGAAAAATAATAAATGATACAAACAGGAAACATTTAGCAAGATAAATTTAAAACTAACCATATCCAGGAGTGATGTCAGAAGAATGGTGAAGTGAGAGATGTCCCCAGATCTCTCTCCTTGAAACAACAGTAAGCTGAATATTTAAAACTCAACAAAAAACACCCAAAGTGCACACCAGCACATCTGTTCATGGGATCGTCACATAAGAGCTACCACGGAAATGAGCTGGGGCTTGGAATTCAAGAAGTCAACAAAACACCCAATTATCTAAACCCAAAAAGGTCTTCTCCAAGACACATTGCATTAAAATTATTGAAAATCAATGACAAGGAAAGAATTCTCAGGGAAGCCAGAGAAAAGAAGACAGTAACCTCTAAAAGAAAACCCATTAGATTATCATTGGATTTCTTGGTACAAACCTTACAAGCCAAAAAGGAGTGGAATCAAATATTCAAACTATTAAAACTAACCATATCAATAATTACTTTAAATATAAATGACCTAAACACATTAGTGAAAAGACAAAGATTATCCAATTAAATAAAAATCAAAATAAGACCTAATTATACACTGTCTATAAAAAAATCAACTTTAAATATAAATTAATAATTAGATTTAAAGTAAAAATATAGATATTGATGCAGCATACAAACACTAACAAAAAGAAAGCCAGAGAAGCTATATTAATATCAGGAAAAACAGACTAAAGAATGAGAAATGGTACAGGGGATAAACTGGGACAATCAATAATGAGAAGGGAGTCAATACTCCATAAAAAATAACAATTCTAAATATGTATCTATTTAACTACAGGATTTTAAAATACATAAAAAATAGACAAATCTACAATTATCTTTGAAGTTTCAACAATTATCTTTCAGTAATAGATTGCAAAAGTGGACAGAAAACAAGTAAAGATCTAGAACAGACTAGCAATACAACCAACCAACTCGACCTAATGTTTATAGGTCACTCCATTCAATCATAGCAAAATACACATTCTTCTCAAGTGCACATGGACTATTCATCAAGATAGATCACAGTCTGTGCCAAAAAACAAAACTTAACAAATTTAGAATTGAAATTGTACAACATAATTCTTTGAATATACATTAAACTAGAAATCAAAGACAGAATGATATTTGAAAAATTTGCAAATATTTGGAAATTAAACCACATACTTCTAAATAACTATAAGTAAAGAGGGTTTCAAATTTTAAAATATTCTGAACTCAATAAAATGAAAATATAACATCGAAATTTGAAAATTAACCATACACCTACCATACAATCTAGTCATTCCATTCAGGCATTTACCCATGAATGTCCTCAAAATCTTTACTGTAATTGCCCCAAACAGGAAATAATGCAAATATCTATCAAAAATGGAATAGATGAATAAATTTTGGTACATTTATACAATGTAATATTACCTGGAATAGAAATAAATGAACTATTACATATATTAATACACATAAAAATGTGGGTGAATTTCAAAACTATTATGCTGAGGGAAATTAGCCAGACAAAATAGAATACATTCTGAATAATTCCATTTACGTAAAATTCTAGAAGAGGAAAATTAATCTATAATGATCAACCAGTGTTTGCTAGGGAATGAAGGGTGGAGTGAGAAGGGAAGAGGAACAGGCATTATAAAGGGATCCAAACTTTTAGTTATGGCTACATTGACTCTGTTGATTATAGTGATAGTTTCATAGGTATATGAATATGTCAAATGGTATCAAAACTGTAATATGTGCAGTTATTGTATGATGACCTCAACAAAGCTATTAAAAACAAAAAAGAATCAGGGAAATTCATGTGAACTTGTAATTTTTTAGTTGACTTCAAGTAAATATCTTGCTGAACTTGGGATCTAACCATAAGCAACCTCCACCCTCCAACCCATCCCTTCCAAACACATATAAGAATATGGAGGATTTTATCAAAGCTGGACTCCATAAAATTCTGTTTGTATGTCTAGAGCTTAAATTTCTGTTACCAGTTTTGAAAAACAAAATCTCAAAGGGAAAAGCCTTTAAGATAAACATAATCCAAAAGAATAACTATCATCCCTAACTTTTACATTTAGCATCTTTTAACCTATTTACAACTTCTCCCTCTGGACCATAATTACCAGCAATGGCATCAAGTTTTCCCTTTTCCATTATGCCATAGGGCCTTTTTAAAAAATAAAATAAAATTGTCTGTATCTACTATTAAGATGTTGTGTTACCTCATGATGAAGTAGTTTTCACTTTTTATTTACAATAAAAAGATCAGACTGGGCAGTTTTATCACTAATTATCCCACATCTAAGGAAAAATCATCTCATATTTGGCAGCAAGAACAGTAGTAACTCATTTTAACACTGCAATAAGCCTTGCCTGCTGGGGGCACACCCCTACTTTAGGAGGGCTTAGGATGTGTGAAACTCACACAGCACCCTGACTCACTCAAATTAAACAATGAACCAGGACATGAAAACTTAGAGGAAAATGTATAATTTTGTATCTATCTGCATCTGTTCAATCATATTAGCATTCCTGACTAATAAACTGGATATTATAATGATATTTGCTATTCCTGGTTTTTAGCTGATTTCTTTAAAGAATTAGAGTTTTTCTAATTTCAGAGAATATTAAGAACTGTTCTCTACTTAACTAGATCCAGAGTTATAAATGCTTCCTCCTAACAAAACAGGCTCAGTGTCCCTCCAGCTATTCGATGATTCAGTTACTAAGAAAATCATGCTTTTCAAGTTAGTGATGGAGCCCAGGCCTCATGAGCATCTGAGCCTGCAACCCCACTTTTCACACAGGAAAAATCTCTGGTCCCTTCATGGTTTTCAGTTCTCGCTGTTGGATGGCCAAGGAAATAGTTTGTGTTCAGTGGTCACACAATAATCCTTGACAAGTTATTATTGCCATTTGGAACCCCAAGAGTCAAAGGCATATTTCTTCTCTTTTGTTTATTGTTACATTGGAGCTTCATCCCATAGTCTGTTGTAGTTATTTTTTTTAAAAAAGCAACAGGAAGTTGCTATTGTCTGGTTTGGGTTGCATTTCTTTAGCTTGTTCTTTCTGTTGCCACATGATTAAAGGCTCCAGGAAAACACTATTTGTATTTATCCTCTCCTAAATGCCAGCTTCTCCTGGGCCCTCGCTGCTCAGGTAAATGGAATTTTCCAATACAAACATCCCCCAGTCTTCTCATCCTTGATTTGGCAGATAACTGGCCTGTCTTTTTTTACTCAAAATAAGTTATTTGCAATGTTATGGCAGGAACATTTCTGAAAAGTAAATTAATGAGGCCTAGAGTCAACACTTTTTAAAAGAAATTCTAAGTTGTCTTCTCCATTTTACCAGAAAGGCAATATTAAAGAGCTGTAACAGCAAGCTACATTTCCACTCTGTTTAAAGAAAGAATTCCTTTGGATGAATGTCTTAGTGACAGAAACTTAGGTATCTTCTTTAGAATGTTCCTTTATGTTCTCCTATATGGTTTTCTTATTGGGTATTCATAGAATCAACCAGATTCCTTGTTCAGCAATTTATTAGGCATTTGTACAACTCTGATTCACAAGTTACTTCTTGTGTATTTGGCCAATTACTTAAGAACTATCATTCTGCTGACACAGCATAACTGCCTTACCAGTCCTTGTTTGCCTATCTCCAGAATTATTTTACAAGAGAAATAGATATTTTAATCCCTGATCTTAAAACCTGAAATCTATGACTGCAACCTTGGGTAACAGTGTCTGCAGGAGTGATTAAATTAAGGATCTAGAGATGAGAAGATTATTCTAAATTGTCTGGGTGGATCCTAAATGCCATCACAAGTGTTTACAAGAGAGTCAGAGGGAGATTAGATACACAGAGCAGAAGGCAATGTTGAGATAGGAGCAGAGATTGGAGTGATGCTGGCAGCTACCAAAAGCTGGAAAATACAAGATATGGATTCTGCTCTAGAGCTTCCTAAGGGAGTGTGGTCCTGCTGACATCTTGATTTCAGGCCAAGAAGAGTTGATTTCAGACTTCTGGCCTCCTAGACTGTGAGTGAATAAAGTTGTGTTGTTTTAAACAAACAAAAAAATAAAACAAAACAAATATTTAAGGACTATTAGAACAGGAGACACATTCAGAATTTTCTGAAATTTCCATTTATTAGGGATTTTGTGATTACACGTAGGACAGCATCGTTTACTCACACATGAGTGTCTCAGACTGAAATTCCCAGACATATGTGGAATCAGTGACTTAGTTATACATCTGTACTTCTGAAATATGTAAGAAAATGCAGTTTGGTCATCTCTGAGAATGGCCAAGCAGGTATTTATTTGCTAAAAGAGGGTTACCTTAGACGATGATCTCAGAGGATAGGATAACTCACATCCCTAACTTTCCTTTTTGTTCAGAAACACAAGTCAGCGGGCCTATTTTTTCATTAATTTATCTAAACTCTTCTTGACCCTATTTATATTCTCAGCCTTATGAACTTCTGGAGGGATAAATCTGAGAACCACTATTTAAGAGGCTTTAATGTGTTGCTTGGGGGAAAATAGAAATGGAGTGAAGATGAATCATTCAGGGAGAATCATTGGACTGCAACCTAGATCAAAAAGCTCTCTGAGCCTACCTAGAACCTGTGCCCCCTCCCACAATTATAGAGCATCTGGTCAGGCCCAGCTCCAGTGGACAGAAGAAAACATACAGCTCTCACCCTGCCAACCATGTTTTCCATCATAATTTAAAATTCACACTGAAGCTAAAACTAATATGCTCAGCTGGGCTATGCAGGCCCTTAACCTTTATTTTTTAGAAAGAGCTGTTTGACATCTTTCTTGAGAAAAATACTACTACCTATGAAGCTACTTTGTACTAATTGGTGTTCAGGGTAAATAAAATAGGGTGGTTCTTAACACTTGGAGGATTTGGTGGGTAGAAGAAACAAAAATAGACAAACAAAAAGAAGTTTACAATAGATATAGGAGATAGAATGACTATGCAGAGAAATCAGTAAATTAAAAAGAGAGGATTAAATACTTGTAGTATATACCAGATCTACCCTCCCCTATAAATGTCAAAGTTAAATGGATGGATGGATGGATGGATGGATGGATGGATGGATGGATGGATGGACGGACGGACAGACGAACGGATGAGATAGATGAGGGAGGGAGGGAAGGAGGGAGGAAGATAGATAGATAGATAGATAGATAGATAGATAGATAGATAGATAGATAGATATGCAGTCTCCACATTTGCTCAGGAACTGGGAGAAAATTTAAGAGCATCTATGACTTTCTTGTTCTAAATCTGGTAATTCTAATGAAAAAATAGGCAATACTCAGTACTTATAGATCTGTTACAAGAGAAAAGTTCATTTGGGGCACCACATTTTCAGAAGTCTGATATGGAGAAATAGGCAAAATAAAATGAAAACAATTGCAAAGGAAAAAGAGGTGGAGAGAACTGGGGTTTGGGGTATGTGGGAGGGGAGAGGAGAAGACAGAAGAAGTGTTTGGGGGAACAGAGATTTCTTGTAAAGATCTTGAGTATTTGGGTACATCAGGGCATCAGGATTTTTCATAGCTTTCCAGATGATTCTACGTGCAGCTGAGTTGAGAACCATTGATCTGTATCACCCTACAAACGGCCACCAGATCGAGCTTTCAATTATTCTCATTTTATTGTTTTCTCTAGAAAAGATTTCACATTGTTTCCTTACCAAATTATTGGATAGGTATCATCTCTTCTTTCATTTTTCTCTTTTAACAAATGACTTGTAATAGCCATAGACAATTACCTACTCCTCTGAGTCTTGGGATTTAATTTGTGAAAAGAAAATAATAATAGCTACTTATAGCTTTGGCTTAAAGAGTAAAGGAGGCAATGTTTACAAAGCATTTTGTACAGTGCTTGACACACAGAAAATACATATAAATAGTGGCAATTACTGTTAATAACTCTTATTATTCTCTATCAGATGATTTTGCTGTTGTCACCATTCCACCCTCTGAAAGCATCAGGCTAAAGGCTTCTGGATCTTTGCTCCTGCTGCTCTTTTCTCTGGGTATAGTCCCTGTTTTCTCCGTCTAAGTCCTGCCCATCTGAAGTTCTACCTCCTTGAAGACTTTGAAAAATTTTTCCATATACTTTGTCCTAAACAATCCCTCTCCATTTTGGCATTCCTAAGGGCGTTTTCTGTCCTCAGTCTAAGTTGGTCTTGAATCGTCTCTTCATTATACTGTGTATGTTAAGCATTGTCTCCACATTTATGTTATAAATTCCTTAAGATCAAGTATTTGGTTGTGTTATCCTTGTATCTACCCATGGCTGCTCAAATGCCAGAATCCATTTATTGTGTTGAATTAAAGAGCCATTTACATACAAGAGACAACAAATAGACTTCAGGCTCATGAGGGCAGATGACTTGTGTATGGGATTCATCTAAATCTCCACAGGACCTAGAATAACACCTAATACATAATAGGTGCTTGTATTAGTTTGTTAGACCTGCCATAACAAAGTACTACAGACTGGGTAAGTTAACCAACAGAAATTTATTTTCTTACATTTTAAAGGCTAGCAATCTGAGACCAAGGTGTTGGCAGGGTTGATTTCTTCTGAGACCTATATCCTTAGTTTACAGATGGTCTTTCCTCCTTGCATCTGTTTTAATCTCCTCTTCATCTAAGAACACCAGTCACATTGGATTAGGGACCACCCTAATGGCCTCTTTTTCACTTAATTAACTCTTTAAATAACCTCTCTCCAAATATAATCATATTCTGAGGTATTGGGAGTTGGGACTTCAACATGTGAATGGGAGGGGGCACAATTCAGTCCATAATAGTGCTCAATAAATATATGAATGAATGAATGAATGAATGAATGGCATCCTGCCCAATATGTTCTTACCACCTAATTCAGTGTTACTGTTTAATGCCGTCTGACATTTATTAAATAACTATTATGTTCCTATCTTGGGTGGCTGTGGTAGGAAAATGAATAAGCTATAATTTCTACCTGAAGGGGCATTCTAATGGAAGAAACCACTGCACACAATTTCCATAAATGAAAAATAAACTAAGTTAAAAGTACAGGGAAATGTGTGAGACAAAAGAGAACCATCTAGCCCAGCAAGGGTTTCAAGGAAGGCTTCCTTGAGGAGATAATTTCTAAAGTGAATTTTAAAAGATGAACAACTACTTTATAGGAAAGAAATACAAGAATAAATTAATTTTAGTATTAGATGATTATAGTCTACAGAGTGGTAAATGGATTTAAGGCAGGAGCAGTATAAGAGGCATGGGGGAAAAAAAAGAGATTATTACAATAGCCCAGGTGAAAGATGAAGAGGGTAGAAATTTGGCCAGTGGTAGTTTAAAGTCAGCAGGTGTGAAAAACATTTAAAGGGCAAAATCTACAGGCCTTATTGGTTAAAGGAATATGGAGATGATGGAGAAGTAAAGGTATAGGATAGCTCGCAGGGAAGGAGGAGTGTTGAAGAATTTGTAGCCATGTTTTAAAACTACCACAATCGGCAGCATATGGAAACTTATGAAAAATGCCAATATTTCAGGGCTCAAGCTATACTCACCAAATCAGTCTCTAGTAGTGGGACCCAAGAACCTATAATTTTAACCAACCCCACAGGTGATTCTGGCCCTGCTAAGAGGTCCTACTCTAAGGATAAGAAACATTCTCTTTGTATCCAGGAATAAATATTTTCTCACTTTTGTTTCTTTCTAATAACTCTCATTGAAATATTCATGCCCCAATCCCTGCTGAATATCCCAAAACCAATTAGTTGAGAGGAGAGAGAAATTGTGGGGTTGGTTGGATTGTATATAAGTAGTGGTGGGGAGAAGAGGATAAGAAAATGCCCGAATCCAAATGATCTCAAAGCATCAAAAGATTTTCTGAAATCTGGCATTCACCATTTATATACTCAAATTTAATATATGGCTAAGCTTTGGGTAAATATTTTTAAGTAAAGAAATATAAGTGCATTATCAAAAAAAAAGTTCCATGTTGGGGAGCAAGATTTGGAAAGCACAACTTTTTTGATCACCCATTGTGTTATGCATGCCTACGAAACGAGAGGATGCATTAAAATAACTGGTCAATATCTTAATCAATGTTTTAGTGAAATCCCATAGTAGAATCAATAATGGTGACCCCTATGCAATGACCTTTGGAGCTGAGAACTCTGCTGCCTCACAGGTTATTTCCAATCACTTAATAGAAAATGTTCAGATGTAAAACCAAATGGTTCGATTTCTGAGAAATCATTAGTAGTTAAATAATTAAACAATCACTCACTTATTAACTTTTCCAGGTACTTTGGTCACGCTTGACAACACCAAGGTTGCCTAGTAATTATATAAATTATTCCTTTCCCCATTTGGTAGTTGCCCAATAAATATATTTTCATGAAGATAACAGACAGGGACATAACCTTCAAAGCATGGAGGGTGGGAACAGGGTGCTAAATTCTCCCAAGGACAATCGTTAATTCAGAAAATATATTGAACTAAGCAGCATGGAGTGATGGAAACAATTTGTTTGATGTATTTCAAATTTTAATAAGTATGAGCATTTAATAGTTATAAATAATAAAGTGAGTGTCTTCTAAAAATAAAATTAAAAAATAAAGAAAAGATCTAGATGAAGAAAAAAAACCACAGGTATCAAAATTCAGGATGTTTTGGTTCAGTTACTGATTCTGCAAAACTTTCTAGAGGTGTGACCTTGGGCATGCTAATCAGCTGCTCTGGGCTTCAGAGTTCTCATCTTTAAAATAGCAATGCTTACCTCATGATTGCTGTCATATTAAAAGAGCTAATATATGTGAAGCACTTAGCACAATGCCTGTCAAGATGAGTACTGAATAATACTAGCTTTTTATTGTTGTTACTAGCTTTGGACTCAGCTAAAATCAGAATTCGAATTCAAATTCTTCTACTTACTAGCTACATGGCCTTAGGCTAGTTATTTTTCCTCTGTAAGCCTTGTTTGTTGGTTGGTTTTTAAGACATGTAAAATGGGGACAAGATTATCTATCTTGTTGGCAAACATAGGGTAGACACTTAATAAATGATGGCTATTTTGCATTAGCTCTTCAGAATGGATTTGTCTTCTATATCAATTTGTCTTATCTTCCCTGTTACTGAGGCTCAGTCCAGTCCTTAGTACTGCCCTATTCATAACGGGACTGGCAGTGGACCCTCTTCTTAAAGAAACAGTTTTCCTCATTTTGTGTTTGTTGAAAGGTCATCTTACATAATCTCACCCTCAAACTGTCCTGAAAACACAGCATGGGGACTCGACAATCCATAGGAGGAAAGACAAAGTCATACCTTTGAATGAGAGGACAGAAATGACCTCAGACACATTTTTTAGAATGTACTCCCATTCATACCAACACAGTCACTGCCTTATTAGAATGAATGAATCCTTAACCATGTGGTCTTCATCCAAGCCTCACATTCAGTCGGGCACAAGCAATGACACAATATGATCAGAAGTGGATGAAGAGAATGATATAAAAATACGAAATCACAAAAGAAAAGGCGATTCGATATGACTATCTTATTTTGTTTTAACCCCTATGTGGCAAAAAGACAATGTAAAAAATTAAATGTCAAATAGCACATGGAAATATATTGGCAGTAGGTATAGCAAAGTGTTCACGCCCTTAATATATAAAAAAAAAACCACCAGCAAATCATTAACATGAAAAAGATCAGCATACCAATATGAAAAAAAAAGGGGCAAAGAATATGAACGGGATAGTCAAAAGACATAAAAAGGATGAACAAACAGAAAAAGATAATTGAATTAACAAAACTAAAAGTAAATTAATACAATAAAATCAGATGGCCAAAGGTTTTATAAACTGAGGCTTCTTAGTGTTGGTAGGGTATAAGGAAAATGATTCTTTACATATAACCGATTAAACATTTCAGAAGGGAAATGTGTATCTGCCAACACATATCAAAAATTTAATGTGCATATCACTTGGTCTAGAAATTCCACTTTGAGGAATTTATCCTAAGACAAATGGTCAAGATATATATAAAAGGATGCTTCTTGCAGAATTGTTTATAATTGAAAAATATTTTAAATTACCTAAAAATCAATAAGACATTGGTTAAAAATTATAATAATCAATCAATGATTTAGCCATACAGAAGAAAACATACTTTCATTAAATGTACTGTAGAATTAGATCTGTCGCCATGGAACTCTGTGCCTAGTATTAAGGGATGGAGTATCAGTCCAGGCAGAGAAACCAGCTTGTTCATGAAAAGAGCTCCTGGTCCATATGTGGTTTTGTAATTAGCTTCCCCTATCTGGGCGTCTGCCCTAAGTTAAGAGTGGTAATGAAACTCCACTAGGAAGGGCCCTATCTGTCTTATTCACTGCTGTATGCCAAATGCCTGGGACAGCCCTGGCACATTAAATGCCTATAAAGTGGAATTGCATGACATTTCTATGAAAGTGTCTCAGTGTGGGCCTGTAGAAGGATATGTGGAATGATGTTTTCAAAATGTTAACAGTGGTGATCTCTAGGACGAAGGAATTGGGGTGAGGCTTACTTTGTTCTTTATATATTCATGTATTGTTTGAAATTATAATCACAAGCATGAGTCATTTTCATGATTAGAAACAGCTAATTACATTACTGTCATTTAAAAACTTCAAAGAGAAAGAAAAGACCTGGATGAAGAAAGAGGCACTCTGCTGGCCATTAGACTTGGGCATTTACAGTTTATTTCTTGCAAGTAGCTCTTACTCTGCTTCGGAGGCTGTGAACAAGTCAGCCACAGCTTACTGTCTGTCAGTGGTTGCAAAGGCAGCTGACTCAATCGAGGGGTCAGCAAAAGTATCTGCTCAGCACTCAGAGAGAAGCCTCACTGTCCCCAGCCTTGCAGTTTCGGCTGCCCCTCCATGGAAGGTATGTTCTTCCCTTCCTCCAACCACCTGGCAGCAGCATACTACTCATCCTTTAACACCCAACCAAATCTCACCTCTGCTGGAAGGTTCCCCAGTCCTAATGCTTTTCTTCTGTCCCCCTTCCTCCCCATCACAACACTCTCTTTATACCTATGTGTCACTGTCTCTCTTAGCTTCTAAATGACCCACTCACTTGCCTATCTCCATTCATCTGAGTTCCTGGAAAGCAGGAAGCATGTTTTATTAAGCTGTTATTTCCAGACCAAGTCTATCATCTGAAACATAGCTCAATAAATGCCTGTGGATAAACCAGCAGTCAGCGGCTTTCCTGTCCCCTAAGAAATCTCCCACACCCCTAGGTTCTCCTGCAGCTGGCTTAATCTAGCCCTGCCCCACCCCATTCTGCTGGTCCAGGCCCTCAGCAGACACCCCTTCACATGAGGGCATCCAGGTCTAAGGGATGGAGATAGTGTAGTGTACCTCTCAAATATCACAGAGGCTATGGGATGCTGCCCTTCTCTATCCTCCGACTGCTTTAAAGCCTTCTGTGTTCAACTAAAAATAAGATGGAAGGCTAGTTTAGTCATGTGTCCAGGCATCAAAGCTTTCTGAAGGAAGAAAAAGTATTCCTCCAATCCACATTTTACCATTGGGTGGAGAATACAAACCCCTTTCATCACCCCAAGCCTCACCACCATCCAGGCACAACTTCCTCACACGTGAAAGGCTCTAGACAGCCTCACATTTACATAGTTTTCCACTGAACCCCTCAGCATGGGCTTCCAGGTGGGTTTACACCAAGCAAGCACTGGGCAGCCAAAGGTATATAAATATCGCCTGACAAAGAGAAATAATAAAAATTGGGAAGTTACATGTGCCAACAGATTGGCAATGTCTTTATCTGATTCTGAAATTGTTTTCCCTAGGTTTAGCAGGAATGCAAACACTAAGCTGTTCCAACTGAGCTGAACTTATAAAATGCTGCTGCCTTGGAATCAGAACTGTGGGAAATAATGTTTCTATTAACAAGAAATAGGTAGAATGGTGTCTTTCCAGCATTTCAAAAGGCTGGGAAGGTTCAGGGTGAGGTTCTTGAGAAGTACATGGGTGATATTTAGCTTCCAATTCCTCCTGTTCCTACCTCCTTCTATGCCTAACAAATACTTGACTTCTTGGAATATATTTTATGGAAATAATCCAAAATATGAGAAGGGGAATCTTGCATTATTTCTGTAAGACAGGAAGGTAGGTAGGTTGGTAGGTAGGCAGGCAGGCAGGAAGAGAGGGAGGGAAGAAGGAAAGGAGGGAGGGAGGGAGAAATGGAGGGAGATATGAAGAGAAAGGGAAGGAGGAAAGAAAAGGGAAAGGAAGAGAGAATGGTAAGAGAAAGGACAGGAAAAAGGAAGGGAAAGGGAAGGCCTAAAACCTTACCACCAAGAGATATTTAAATAATTGATGGAATTCTACTAAAGAGATTATTGTGAATAAAGACAAAAGTAAGCATAAATAAATAAATAAATAATCCAATCACAGAATTATCAACATGAATATTTTCTTTCAGTCATTTTTCAGATCACGTATGTATAATACACACAAACACGTATTATAATAAAATGATCTCATTGCTATACAGTGGTTTTTATATCCTACTTCTGCGATGCAGTGTTTTATTAATGAGCATTAAACAGTCTTTAAAAATATTATTTTCAATATCTGCATAGAAGTCTGTCATGAGAACATCACATAATTTATTAGGTTGAACCATATAAAACACTGTTTCATAGGGCAACATTTGTCAACTATCAGTAATTTCACATGGTTCATCGTAATATTTACCTAATTCCCATTTGGAGCATGTGGGATATGTTAACTATGCACAATGAAATCAGTTTAAAAAATATTTAGTGCCTCTACTTATTTGGATAAAAATTCTAGAAGGAGAATTTGTAGACAGCACATTTTTAAGGTTCCTCGAATACTTTTTCCACATTGCCCTTCAGAAAACCTGTACTAACCTACATTCTCATAGTAGTGTTTATCATTCCGTTTTTACTGCACTCTAAATGTAAGAAACTTCTTATAGTTTCTTTTTAACACTTAATATTCTAGGACAAACTGCCATTTTTATTTCTTTACATGTATAATAATTATCTACCCAGAACATTTGCAAACCATTTATCTCATCAAAACTTGTTGGTGTCAGGAAAAAAGATTTCCTTTTGAAACTCTCTTTTTGGGCAAACCAGTATCAGAAATCAGATCTGAAGTCTGGAGCGAGAAACATGGAGGGTAGGTTCTAGAGCAAAGTAAACACAGCACTGGGCAGAAACCAAGAAAATTTGAAGTTCCAGAGTTAAGTTCAGAACTCCCAAGGTCAGAGACTAGAGAAGGGATGGAAGTCCACCAGTTCAGGCTAGAACAGGGTGAAGCAGAAGAGTATGGTCACCATTAAAAGAGCGTGCTGCATGTGCTCAGTGTCTGGCTATGACCAGCAATGTCTCTATCCCTGCCACAGTAACCCCTGCATGCCAATCAACATCCACTTCACTACAGAAACCTGACTAAAATCTCATGGTGACACAGTGTGGATGATGGAAAAAGTCTTAGAGATTAGAAATTATAAAAAGATGGGACACACACAATTTAACCTATTTCCATTTGGGGGGAAAAAAAAGTATAGCTCGCTGCCAGTGTGAATTTAATTTTACATAAATATGCTCTTTGAGGCTGAAGCAAATCTGACTAGTTTTCAATGTGAAAATAAAATCCAAAAACTGTTCTTGGAGTTATTTCTAAACAGAACTTGCCTCTAATCTTAATTAACAGAAATGTTTACATAAATCAGATTCATCAAATGAATCTTCGGCTAACAACTGTTTGAGAATGATGTTAACATCACATATAGGAAGGCTACATTTTCTAGGATTTGACATTTTTAGCAATCGAGAATTACTACATTTTGTAAGTGAAAATTCCACTACTAAGAACAGAATGCTATAAATCGAACGATGTCATTTGTTTCCAAAGACTATCGATATACCAGAGCAATGCAAAAATAACAACAAAAGCAAGGTATTTCACAGTAAACTTTGGGGGTAAGGTTAGGACTGTAATCCATGAGTTATCTTGGGGTGAACGCTGCTGCAGCTGCAGCACCACTAGTGAGTATTCTTGGGACAAATGGGAAATGGGATAAAGGGCACTCTCCTACGGGCATTTCTACTAGCTCTTTCTAATGTAAGCAGCGAATCACTCACTGGTTCAAATAAATATCCTTGAAAGGCAATAAGTAAATCCTTGCTCATTCTGGCCATCTCCTTCCCAAAACAGAGACTACTGAGGCTTGCAGTGCCCAATATAGCCCAGTGGCTGCCTGGGACCTTTGCAAAGGTAATTCAAAGAGTGACTTTGTTCTCCGCAAAACAATCTAGAGAAAAGATAGAAATCCTCTTGCCATAATGACCCCAGGCCAACTAAAACAACAAGCTGAATAAAAATATGGAGACCTTTCAAAGGGAGGCTTCATATTGACCAGTTACAAAAGCTTTGAGCCATGGCTCCCAATAAAACTCCTAGTTCCCAGTAAAATTCCAACACTCCAACTTTGTTTGGCTGCGGATTCCTCTAGGAGCATAACACAGAGCTCTCTGGGAGTTTTTCAAAGACCTTTTTACAGACTCCCACATCCCCACCAACAGCAAGTACACCATCATCAGAGATGCTTTTTTAATCGGCAAACCAGCTGTTCCAGCTCATGAAGACACTAATTTTCCTTCTCCAAGCTCACTGGCTATACCAAAATTCAAGCTGCAATAATTTAGTTTCACACATCACCATCGACAAAGTTTCATACTTGTCAAAAATTAACAAATTGCTTTTGAGCTGTGGGTCAGGGCCTGAAATCGACACTCGTCCCTGTGAAGTTGCCCTTCAATTTAGCCTCTCAAATTCCTATCCGGTCAGGGAACAGTCAGTAATAAAACAGTAACAGGTAAGAGACATAAAATGGGTCCTGAAGCTTCTACATTTTAGAAAAAAATCAAGAAACTCAACTTTTTCATTTCTCTTAAAAATATTCCTCTTCCTACTTTTAATTCAGAAGTTAGACATGCAGAATTAACATGTATCCCATATAGAACTTCTCAGTTATATATAACTTCCCTTTTTATACTTACTCTTTGTATAGAAGTTTAAACCAGTGGTTCTTGTATTCTTTCCATAAATACTTCTTTGGGCACCTGACATAGATCCACATCATTCCCCACTGCCATCATTGGATTCATGTATATTAGTATGATTTTCTCTCCCCCCACTCTATAGTCAGTGTTAGAGGATTTTATCTGAGATGAATTATGGGGGTTTTGAGTTCCTGGAAGACCCACTTAAAGTCTTAGGGAACATCACTGAGCTAGTAGTGGTTTTCAAAAGCCTGGATAACACTTCTTTCACCTACTTTTAAAAGTTACAACACAGAATCTGGACTAGGTCCCTCAAATATTGATAATGAGTTTGAAGCAGAATTATATCTAAAGTACTTTTTATATTTTATGTTTAGCCTACATTGTTTTATGGTGACTTTTTTACAAGTGAAACCCACAGTGGAATTTAACTAGGTTTATATTTTTTTCTAAATATATTCTTATCGCCAAATTTTGAACTTCCATTGGAAATGAGCAAATAATATTATTTGTTTTATGAGAGAAGAAATTGGCTTTATTTTAAACTATTTTTCCACTTCCAGTATGACAAAAAAGGCTCCTACCAGATGATAGCCATCAACAATGATAAAGCGTGGACAAAATATACAAACAAAAATCAAATTACCGAAGGATTTCTAGAGAGTAAACTCAAGTAGGTAAATTCTAGATTGGGGCTAAGATTTGATAGAAGAGATTAGTACAGGATAAATGAACAATTTTAATACCTCTACCTGAAGGCAGGATGAAGTCAGTGCACACATGGTGACTAAATCTCTAATCTCTTATATTTTTTTAAGAAAATGACCAAAGAACAAGAATTCGGAGTAACAAAGCTACTAGAAAGTGAACAGGAAATTCCAGAAAGAAGTGATCCATACAGGGAGAGCCCCAAATTTTATACATATACTCTTTCCAAGCATCTGGATGACCCCTGAATTATACATGTATGCAGAAGACTCCAAGCAACTCAGGAAAGAATTAAAATCTACACTGAGAGTTGAACCACCACATAAGAGACATTTTGTGGTTTGAATCACCACGTTACCTGCTGAAACAAAAAAATATATATAATAGCATTCAGAATTTTGACAACCAATTATTCATAATGTTCAAAATATAAACCAAAATTCTCACCAAAACTATCCTCAACAAAATATTCTCAGAATAAATGAAAAGAAGGAAATCTCTGCTAAGAAACAGAAAGTATTTTTTGTAAAACAAAACTAAGTAGAAATACTATAACTGAAAAACACCACATCCGAAATTAAAAATTCACGGGATGTACTTAATAGTAGATAGAAAATATCAGAGAGTCAGTAAACTTCAAGACAGATAAATAGAAATTATCCAATCTAAAAGAGAAAGTGGGGGAAAGACTGGGGAAAATAGAAAAGATCCTCATGAACCCATAGACCTATAGAATAATAATAAAAGGTCTAACATATGTGTAATTGGAGTCTCATGAGGAAAGAAAAGACAAAATGGGCATTAAAAATATTTAAAGCTATGATGGTTGAAAATCTTACAAATGTGGTGTGAGAATTAAGTTTACTGATTTAAGAAGCTCAGTGAACTCCAAATAGGAAAGCTATGTCCAGTTTTGTTGTAGTCAATGCTAAATGCCAAAAAGATAAAAAAGAAATCTTGAAACCATTAAAACACATTATACATAGGGACAGTGACTCAAATTCACTGACCTCACATCAGAAATTATGGAAGCCATGAGATAGTGAGACATGTTTTAAAGAACTGCAAGAAAAAAAAGGAAACTATTAATACTGAATTGTGTGTGTATCCAGTAAAAATACTTTTCAAGGATGAAGACGAAAACATTTTTATGTAAAATAAAATGAAGAGAATTTATTGTCCGCTGATCTGCATTATAAGAAAAGCTAAATTTAGGAAACCCTGCAGGCTGAAAGGAAATAATACCAAATGAAAACTCAAGTTTACAGAAAGTAATGTAACACATCAAAAATAGTAAATATTTGAGTAATATAAAAGACCTTTTCCCCATTATTTCTTTGAAATTCATAACAGCATTTACAAAAAACATAACGTTGTCTCATGGGGGTCATAATATATATTGATATAATGCATGTGATAATTATAAAATTAAGGATAGGGAGACATGGTCATAAGATTTCCACATTTTACATGAAGTGGTAAAATATTCTCTAAGTAGTAGACTATGAAAAGTTACTTAGGCATACTGTAATCTCTAAATAACCACTAAAAAAAATGAAAAGACATATATAGGAAAATTTACAATAAATAATGATAAACACATTTTTAAAAAACAAGTCAAAACTTCCAAAGAACAGAAAAAAAGAACAGAGAAACACCAGAACAACAAATGGTAAACCTAAATCCAACCATATCAATAATTTTATTAATTGTTTATAAGCTAAACAGAGATTGTCAGAATAGATAAAAAACAAGACCCAGTACTAGCAACACACTTTAAATATAGAGAAGTCAAGTAACAAAACAGAACTGGTCTAAACCATAAAACGAACAAACAAAAAAAAGTGGATTTATGAAAACTTGACAAATCTCCACAAATAGCCTCCCTTAACTTTTCTAACTTCATCCTTCATAACGGAGTACATAATTCATTATTTTAGCCAGACACCAAGATAATATTCTACACTGAACCCATTTCCATTAGCATATAATTATTCCATATGGAAGTGGGATATCATGTGTTATTCTTCCTGCTAACTCCACTTTGAGCATACATACTCCCCTTCTGCCCTTCCTCAAACCCAATCATCAGGCAAGATGTGTGTCCCCAGTTTTTTATACACATTCTCAAAATTTCTCGAGGTCAGCAGAAACTCTTTATTGAACACTATAATCTTAGTTGCATCTTGAGAGGAGGTAGAAAAAGTGGTCTCTGATGGACTTTTATTTATGAACTAAATTATATCAAATGGCTTTCATTTTCATGATATTTTTTTTACTGTTTTCTAGATAGTGGGAAGTTTGCCATCTTCTAATTGACATAATCATTTTCTCCTCTGTCCACACAATTAATTGGAAATGAAAGATTTTAATAAAATGTGTTCCTCTATTGAACCAATCCGCGACCTCAAGATGATGCCAGTATGAACCAAAAACTTTTCTTCTATTACAACAGTGAATTGTGTATGTCGATTTAAGTGTAAAATTCAATTAAAAAAAAAAAAAGTGCCTAGGGACAGAACATCAGTTTTTTTACTAGAATATCTCTAACCAGGGGTATTGTTGCTTTCAAGGGTTGGACCTCTATGACTAACATTATGACAAGTTATAATCTAGGAGACACTCGAACCTTAGAATATGAGATTCAGGGTATAAGATTTATTATATGGTAGGCATAAATACTGAATTAAGCTAATACCATTCCTCAGAGTCCATGAGTTATGCCTTAGTGCAATAGCTAAATGAAGTGTCTCCGTTTTGTTTTGGAAAGATGAGTTGAGAGTATGTTGAGGGTTGAGAGTGGTTTGATAACCATGGTGGGCTTAAAAAACGTCAAATGTGAAAAAAATAGTGAAGAGGTAAAAGTGACATGTAAATTCCTACTTTCACCCTTCCCTCCCTTTCTCTTCTCTGTCTCTCACTGTCTCTCTCCCCCCTCACCACTCCCTCACTCTCCCCCGAGCCTCCTCCTGAGTCCCAACCCAATCCTATTACTCCTGAGTAAACAGTATTAACAGTTTAGTTTCTTGGCCAGCCTTTCTTAAATTTCTATGTGCGCACACGTGCGCGTGTGTGTGTTTGTTATCAAACCCTTCCCTTGCCCTTTGAACATAAACTTAAAAAAATAATTTTAGATTTACAGAAAAGTTAGAGAATTCCCATATACCCTTCACCTAGGTCCCCATACTGTTAACATTTAACACTGTTAACATAACACAGTGATGGTATATTCACCAAAACTAAGAAATTAACATTGTGTATTTGTTCTTAACTGAACTACAAACTTTATTCAGATTTCACGTTTTTTTTTTTTCACAAAATTCCTTTTTTACTGTTGCACGAATCCACCGAGGATCCACACTGCATTTAGCTGTCATCATTCCTTAGTCTCCTCTACCACGCTTCTTGGTCTTTCCTTTTTTTTTTTTTTTAACTACCTAAACAGTTTTGAGGGGTATTGGTCAGCTATTTTGTAAAATATCTCTCAATTTGTGTTTATCTGGTGTTTTTCTCATAATGTCATTTGGGTTATGAGTTTGGGGCAAGAATAACAAAGGCGAAGTGCCCTTCTCATTACATTACATCAAGGGTATATACTATCAGTTTGGGTTATCACTATGATATGACTGTTGACCACTTGGCTAAAGCAATGTCTACCAGGTTCCTCCTGTGTATAGTTGGTATTTTCATTTTCCACACTCCATTCTTTGGAAGTAGGTCACTAAATTCAGCCCACGCTCAAGACAATGGGAATTAACTTACACCTCCTGGAGGAGGTGGTATTGACATATATTCTTTGGAATTCTTCTGAAGGGAAAAGTATTTCCCTTCTTCCTAATTTATTTATTTAGTTATATTCATATGAATTCATATATATTTACTTTATACTTTGAGTGATAGTGCAAGATTATGCCATTCTTTTTAACATAAGTGGAATCATTTTATGTGAACAATTCTGAAACTTTTTGATTCATACAATCCATACTTTTTTTCCATATCGGCCTAAATAGACCTTTTTCATTTTAGCTACTATATTACATTGCAAATAAATGGTTTTGATTTTACTTATCTATTCCTATTTTGTAAGATATTTGTTTTAATGTTTACTCTTATTCAAACACTGCTCAATGAAATACCTTTGTACATGTTTTATGTTGCAGATCTATAACAATAAGATGAATTCCTAATCCAAGAATTGCTGAGTCTAATATGCATTTTTCCAATGTGATAAATATTGTCAAAGAGTTTTCCAAAAATGTTGCACCAATTGATGTTCATGCCGGGCTTACAACAGGTCACTGCATTTATAGCAGGGGACTCACTTTCTTTTTGTAATTGTGATGCACGGCCGCCCTTCCTAATTACAGCATGGTGTTATCTTTATATTTTTTGCTATAGACATATTAATTTGTAGATATGGGACTTATGTTTTAAAAGTCTTAGATGTTGATGTGCTCTGAGAGACAAAAAAAAAAAAAAAGGAAGAAAAAATGATCAGGAGGGGAAAAAAGCAAAAGAGGAAGAGAAGGAAGGAGGGAAAATAAAGACTTCGAAGAGATTACAGTTAATCAACACCAGGGCCCGACAACTTGGGGAAGGTGACCCAGGTATGTTCTTAAGAGATCATTTCTAGAGCTTCTTGACATAAGATTCTAAGCAAACGGAATAACCAGCTCTGACTATAGGGCTAAACCTAGGAGTCATTCTTAACATTTACCCAAAGAGGCCTAGGGCACTAGGGAGGGTTTGTCTTCTCAGGCATTAGTAATTGAAAAGCTGATGATAAAAAGGGGAAAACTAAAATCAAAAACCTGGCTTGTTCTACACAAGACATTGCTGAGTTCTAAAGTGAGGTGTTTTGTTTGTTTTGTTCCCTCTAAGGGGCCCATCCTTAGAAGTTTGTCTACCACAAATACTATAGCAGACTAGATGCCTGTCCACTGTGACAGATGCTGCCTCTGAGAGGAGTGCGAAGTGATCTCTACGTCACACACAAGAGGGTAACCCCTTCTTTTTATTTTTTGGGGAATGCCAGTAAATTAGGATGGGAATGTTCCTCTTGAAGCTTCTGCATAGAGATTTTCCTGTCATTTTTGTTATAAGCAGAGTCCCCCAAACCCTGCCCCCCACAGCACAATAAATATTAGCATGTTCATAACAGGAGTTGCTGTTATAGGACAGAAAGAGTTTGTCCACCCAGTGCTGACAAAGCCAAACTCTATACACGGAGACATGCAGTGAAGGAATACTGGCTGTTTCATTATGAACGGCGCCATCCGGGAGAACAGGAAGCTAATGCTCAAAAGCCCCACCTCCCTGATGGCATGCAGATTACTGACAATATAGGGCAAAATCACAAGACATGGTGGGTTGGGTAATGAATCATTTCTTCTGGTCTTGAGGACAGTCTGAGGTCTTTTTCGGAGTCCAGGTCTTCAGTCTCATGGGGAAGTAGCCAGGGGATCATTCCACCTTAGGTCTCAGGAACTGAAACACAACTTAGGTCAAGATGTTATCTTTAGCCTGCCAGAGGTCCAGACGTGTGACCATTAGTCAGGGCTGGGCTACTGTCCTCTGCTGCCTCAGAGCTTGCTGATTATCTGGGGGAAAGGCCAGGTCTCTGAGAGGCATAGAGAGAGACAGGGAGGTGATTTCTAGAGCTAGGATTTAAAACTAAATTTAATCAAAGTCCTAAGGACCCTCAGTTTCATCGCCTCTTTCCTAATTACAGGTTAGGTCTGCTGACTTGTTTTGGGTTGGTTTGGGTTGAGTTGGAGTTGCTAAAGAAGCATATTAGGTTAGGGCACAGGTCCTTTTGATAATGATACAGAATCTCCAAATATACTTCAAGTTTGGGGGCCATTCATTTTCATTACCCTCTCTCCATGGGAAAAAGCAAGAACACCACTTATATATTTAAAACAATAAGCTGATTGCTATTTAACATCTTATTTATTATAAAATGTTCATTCTTTGTCATTGTACCTGAAGCCAATGCTGCACAGGAAATAATTATTTTAAAAATATAAATAATAAATTAAATAACACCAACTTGCAAGCAACTTTAAAATTAAAACACTCCCCTACACCAGAAGTCCCCAAACTTTTTGGTACCAAGGACCAGTGCTCTTATAAGAATCTAATGCCAAATGATCTGAGGTGGGGCTGAGGTCGTGATGCGAGTGCTGGAGAGCGGCAGTAAATGCGAAGGAAGCTTCGCTCGCCTCCTGCTGTGCGGCTCAGTTCCTAACAGGCCATGGACTGGTACTAGTCCGCGGCCCAGGGGTTGGAGACCCCTGCCTGACAGTCTTTTTGGACAGGTCTCCCTTACCCCGAGATCAATAAATGACGTCCAGTTTTCTCTGTTTGTACAACATCGGTGGGGGTGGAGAAAGGGTGGAACAACATCCTTGCACCAAACAGTTTGGTCACTCCAGATTGCAGCTAATGCATAACGAGTTTGCAATCCATAGATTTTGCAGGCTGTATCTGTGACTTAAGGAGCCACAAAGACGATTCCAAAGGCTACACTAATTCCTTTTTAAAATAAAAGAGGGAGGGGCTGCTGAGAGTGGACATTAAGAACTCAGCTATTTCCATTAGCCTATTTTAAGAAAAGCACTAGTTAGATGCCCCAGATAGCAGCTATTATTGACTCCTAACTTCAGAAACTCATTTGCAGTGAGCTTTCCATACCTATTTGGTTGGGAAATGTACTATTACTTCTCTTCTCGGTGAGGCTATCAAGAAACACACTTCAAAAAATTCCCAAGGGACACATAATCATTCTTTCAAAATAGCAATTTGGCTGTAGCAGTCTTCTTCCCATTCAGCTAAGCAGGTCTGTGAATGGCAATGGAGACAGTTAATGCCTTATGGTTTTCTGGGGGTGGGGGATCCTACCACTATATGTGATTAGTAAGAAATAGCAGAAAAAGACAACTGTTGTGGAAGCGAGACTGAAAATACACTAACAAGTCTACACAAAACTCATGGAGTCTCTCTGGGGGTGGAAGAAGGGGATAATTTTCTTGTGTTAAGATTGTCGTAAGACTGACCAAGTCTTAAAAGAGCAGGACTTTACAAGGGTCTCTGGAAAGAGAGGGGAGATCCCATAAGATAATGACAGATGTTTTATTTCCATGACCTTTTCTGGCGGCTCTTTCTTCTCAGTTAATATATCTGGTGCCTCCACTTCCTTCAACAACGACAACAGCAACAAAAAGATTCTCGATTATTAGTCACTAGATTACCTATAGACCTCTCCTGGCCCTCTCTGGCTAAAATGTGGCAGAAGCGACTGTGTAAAAATGTTTCAAAAGCTCACGGAACTGCTCTCCTGCTGCCAGGCTGTGGATGGAAGGAAAGCAGGCCAAGGTCACAGAGAGTCGGCTGGGAGAGCAGACAGAGGTCCAGTTGCTCCTCATCTCCCATGCTCCCCTCAAGGGCCCCTCCCTTGACGTCCCTCCCCCACCCTATGCCCCAAGGCATTCTCACCAATAGGATCTCTAGACCTTTGTTCTGGTGTCTGTCTGGGACTTCCTGAATGGCCCTTCTAATCCCATCCTAGTCTAACCTGAACTCATTCCTCAAGGACTCACCAATTCCCAGTTTACAGGCCTTTTTTTTCCTCATCTCAATCCACACTGAGCTCCCCTTTCTCTGAATTCTTGTAGCACTTACAATCCACATAATAATATCAGTAACAGTGTTGTATGTATGTGTATACTGAGAGCTCACTACATACTAGGTCCTACGCTAAGCAATTCATAAATATCATCTTATTTCATCCTCACAGCTATCGCAATCTATTTTACATTTGAGGAAACTGGTTATAGAGCTAGTAGATGACAGGAATGGCGTTTTAATTCAGATCTGTTATCAGTAAAGCCCATTTCTTCCCTGCATTCCATACTCCATTCTTTGGGGTTCCTCATAATATACTTTCCCTGTATCCTTTCTATATCGTTTTATATCTTACTATACATGCTTAGCTCTCATTCATCTGTACAATGGCATTTACTCCACAGATCAGTGGGGATCATGTGTTATATGTGTGTAAAATCCTCATTTTGTCAAGCAAAGGGCTAGGCACTTAGTAGGTTCCTAATGTTAGTGAATGGATGTAGAATGAATAGGTATGCAGATTTCTTTGAGGTTCTCAAAGGACTTTATAAGAAAGATCCTGTTGTGCTGTGGTGCATGGAGAGGACAGGATGGCAGTGATATGTGGAAAGAGACCACAAAACTCAAAAACCATCTGGCTTGGGTTCACTGTGGTCCTCTTAACCCCCAGCAGTAGGCAAGGCCATGTGAAGCTTGGCACAGATGTACCAGCTCTGCCACAAAAGTAGCATAGCTGTGGCAATTACTGTCCCTGAGGCTTCTCTGAGAAGCCACCATCACTTCAGAGAGTCAGCTCCAGGGCAGAACTGCACTGTTTTACTGGGCTCATTGTAAAGCTTTAAATGGCTCAGTTAGATCATTGGGAACCAAAGCCAAGTGAAAGTCTCTCAGATTGACCTGCTATTGGGAGGATGCAATGTCAAGTGCAATGTCAAGAGAAGAGTTACAACATGTAATAAATAAAATTTAGAAGATACATAAACATTAAAAGGTGGGGTCAACTAGTTTGAACAGTCCACAAATTTCATGTTAGAATCACGATCAAATGAAAAATCTCGGGGTTCATATCAATCTCAACAATGCCCTTCACAGGACCTCAAGCAGGTTACTTGACTCGCTGGGCGTCGGTCGCACCATCTGCACATTGAAGACTGTAATCTCTTCCGTTCTCCAATTACCTTCTAGATGTCACCTGAGATTCATCTGATGGCCTGAGCTTCCTTTCCCAAGTCTCATGTAAATATATACTATGTTTCTGAAATTCTCTCTGCCTGCACACCTTTATTACAAAAGTGATTCTGTCAGGGCAACCTCATTTTAAAGACAAAAGAATGGGAGGAGAGAATGATTTTTAGAGTTAGGGAAAGCAAAGCCAGAAACAAGTTTCAGATATACCATCTGCTGCTTATCCATTGAGCCATGTTACATTCTTTTCAAACAAGAGGACTTAAAAAGAATAAGGGTCTACCTATATTGTCATCAAGGAGAGTAATACCTTTGTAATGACTTAAAAGTGACTTGAGAAAATCCTTTCCTATCACAAATTACCATAATTTTCATGTCAATTAGAAATTAGGAAAATACTTAACACATTTTTCAATGGGACAAAATGCCAAGAAAGCAGAATCCAAGATTCACTAAAAAGGGAAAAAGACCAAAAGTTCTCATTGAAGCTCTACCCTTAGCCAATGGCCAGAACTTCCTTCCTTTTCAAATTCTCAGGTATTTACTTATGGGTCTTCTCTTCCTCCTTCCCTATTGCCACACCAACAGCAGTTTCTCCAGGCCATCTCCTTCAATCTTTCCCCTTTCTTTGTCTATCTAACATTTGGGGGCTGGCAAATAAGACATCCACACCTATTAAGGTCAGGAATAATAGAGGGGACCTGAGCAGCTCCCATGAGGAAACAGTGTGAGCTTGTGAAACCTGCTGGTTGCTAGGCTCTCGACCGAGGCACAGACAGGTGAGTCTGTCTGACTTCTTTCAGACTAAGGAAGCTTTACTCCATGTAGAGGGCAACATTATTTGGGTTTCTGCCCTGGCTTTGGGAGAAGGAATCCTCTTAATACTATACACTTGTTAATTTTCATTCTGTGGAGACTGTAGCCATGGCCTAAGGTACTATGCTGGGAGCAGTAAGGGACAGAGTAGCTTTCCTAAGAGGCATCTCCAGCTAGATCCTTGTGTCAGACACTGTGACCTGGCCAAGTAGCAGTGACCGGGTTAGTCCTACATGTAAAAATAATAAGTAGTAGGTGGGAATTTGAGCTGGGCAAAGTTACAATCTAATCTTTTCATTGTTTTGGCTTTTACTGTAAATGGGATAAAGCCCTATAGAGACCACACTAGGTGTTAGGGAATTAAATAGTTCCCTCCTCAAAGAAACAGCTACAAAGGAAGGACACTAGGCTATCTCTAAAAAGCTATATACTCTTTGGGACTAAATTACAGTCATCAAAATCTCTACCTTGGAAAATGAATTGTTAATTACGATTATTATACCTGGATCCTCATTTGCATTAGTTCCTCAAACCTCACCCATGAGTTATACTCACCAGAAAGCCCTCCATAAGCTCTCCTCACCTTGGGTTAGACGCCACTCTTAAGCTCCCGGATACCCTACCCCATTACTGACTCACTGATTCATTACACACACTGGTCTGTAATTGTGTGCTTCTCCTCACCCAGAGGCTCAGACCTGAGGATGAGGCTTATATCTTTTGGCACACAACTTTAGCATCTAGAATTGCACCTTGTGCATAGAATAAGTTTACTGTATATTTGAATGTAAATGAAAGAATTGTATCTTCTATAATACAGTCTCTCCTTCCACCAAAGAGCTCATTTTGATACATTCCCATAATGCTGCTGGGGCAGGGCAATGTGACATCACTCTAAGCCAAGACAAAAGAGAACAGATTGACCCTAAACAGGTAGATGATACCTTGGAAGCACATCCTCCTTTGTGACTGGGGCCCAAAAGGAATAGGCTTGGATTGTATGACAGATCTGGCCACCAAAGTCTAGCAAGATGAGGCTGATGGTCCATGCTATAGACTCAAAGGACAATGTGGGCTGTTCCTGAGCACACAGTAAGAGAGACCTTAGCCCTGGAGACCTGAACAGGAATTCAAGCTCGGCAATGTGAAGTTATCTTATACCTTTCCTGAGTTTTTAATTCAATTTTCAGTAAGGGAGAAAAAGAATAACCCAACAGCTGGCATTTTCCATTGAGAGCTCTGAATAAAACCGGAAATACTTTGTGCTGCTGGGGGGATGAGCTGTTGAACTATAATGGGTCCTTGAACAAACAGGTCTCACAGCCACAAGAAAAGTCATCTAGGAAGGTATATTTTTATTAGTCCTTATTTTAAAGATTTATAAAATTTTAAAAGAACCACATGAATTCTGTTTTTAACTTGCATAAAAGTCTGCAGTTAATTTTTATGAGATTTCGAATCCCTGAAAAACAAGTTTGGTAAAATCTGATAAGTCTTAAACTGCAAAGTTTTGAGCGATCTCAGAAAAATAAAATAAAAAAAAAAGACATTTTTATCTCTTTTGTACATTTTCCCTGAAAAGCCCAGTCACATCTTTGGTAAATAATATTTAAAGGTCATCAAATCTCACTTAACAACCTAATTCTAATCTTCCCATGAAAAATGGCACCAATGAGTGACTTTCTATTGACTTTTAATGGGTAGGTACTAAGCAACAGAGCCAAGGCTAATCACTTTCACATTAAGAGTTTTCTTCGTTTCTGATGTGATACTGAAAGGAAATTCTACAAAATACACCATCAACTGCTGTCTCCTTCCCCCATCCCTAAAGTGCTCCGCTCAGTTGAGATTTTTCTGTTTACAGTCTTCAAACTGGCAGAAAGCATGTGATGGCTGACTGGACTCCCGCACGCATTTGCCTGAGCCCTGACTTGGTCTATGTCCACACATGTAAGTCAATTCAAGCAAACACATTAAAATTATTTTTTTCTAAGTTAGCCACATAAGTGGCCAGTATCCTTACCCTCAGTTAGTTGTTTAACTCATTCCAGTTTTTCTCCAATAACCTATGGTTTAATTGAAATTACTAGGGTGGATAAATGATCCTCCTCATAGGCCCATGTGGAGGGACTACCATTCAAAGGGACTAGCCCTCAGAACTGAAGGCAGATGATTTCTTTCATCTCTTTTTCCTTAGTCTGAATCCAAAATTGTGGAAGGCCAAAATGTGGAGTCCCACCTATTTTTGAAAAGCCAATCCAGCTTATACAATATTGTATATGCCCTTCACACCAGCAGAACAAATAATGTCTTAGGAAACCAAGACCAGCAGACAGCTATGTTCAAGAGGGACTCAAGGACTCAGAGGCAGGACACCATGTCTAGGTCATGGCACTAGACCACAGCAGCATGTCATCAGGAAATGCCCAGGGCTTGGGGTCCAGCTAGAAGTTGAGGCTCAGACACTTCTATCCTCCAGCTATGTCTTCCTACCTTTGCTCACCTTCTCTATCCTGAAAGTCCAGCCTCAAAATAGGCTATATTTGGAAACTGTTTATGATCGAGATGTGAAATATTTTAAACATTCTAACCCTACAATGACAGTGATCAGTGGTTTCATTTTACGTCCACACTGAAGTGTGAGGACCAAATGTAAATAACTTTTGAATCGCAACGTTAGTCTCAGAATGGCAGGAGCATTTATTTTAGGATTGGGGAAGAAGGAGTTACTGTTAAGTGTCTCAGAGGATTAAGGTTGCAAGTGGGAAATGAAGGCTGATCCAAATAAAGGATGGTGCTAGCTTCTGTTAGGCCAGCCATGTGCACTGCAGACAAGCATGTTTAGGTGAGCTGACAGCTTTCTCCACAGCAAAGTTTGAAAGGACAGCTCAAGGAGAGGGAATTCAGCCATTATGGAAAGTGCAGTGAGGTCCCTCCTTCCAGCCTGACCAGAAGTGACCACGCTGAACACACCGGATGCGTACACAATCTCCATTTTAAACAGTTATAAAATCCTGTATCTACATTTTCGAAGTTCACCTCTCTTGACCACAACTGATTCCATTAGAATCCTGGAATCCAAGAATACCTGAAATAATCTATTCCAACATTTTCATTTGACAGATGGAAAACCCAAGGTCCAGAGAGATAAAGTGACTCTCCCAAATTGTTAAGGTTTTCTATTCCTCTGAGGGTGTAACAACACAAAAGGCAATAAACTATGAGACCTGAGGCAGGGAGGCCAGTGTAACATGGTGTGTTTGGATGTTTGCCAACTAATTGTGTGATCCCACATAATTTCATTCATTTCTCTGAACCTCAGTTTCCTCATTTCTAACAAGTAGGACAATAATAGCACCTACCTCAGTGGATTGTAATAATTAAATGAGAAAATGTACTTAAAGCATTGAGCACAGTGCCTAGTACCTAGTAGGTGTATATAACAATTGTTATTGTCATTATTACCTCTGTTGATAGCATAATAGTCTACGGAATTGTGAAGTCAGAAGTCAAAATAACTGTTATTATTATTACTATTATTATTATAACAATAATATGACTAGAATTTCTTGAGTCTTGTTTGGGCACTTTACTAACTGCTTTAAATATATTATCTCATCCCAATCCTTCCAATTTTATAGATAAGGAAACTGCCCCTGAGAATTAAAACTTTGCTTTAAATAGTCCTTAAAAATTTGCTCAAAAGCTGGGAAATGACACTTCTAGGATAAGAACTACATCTCTCAGACTCTAGAATGTACTGTTATCCTGAATTAAGACTAATCATTACATATCAAGGAGAAATAAAGAAAGGGAAATGTTTGATTTCATGAGTGGGGTCTTTTACTCTTTTCTTAACTAAAAAAGATAAAAGGCTCCATTTTAGAGTAGAATAAGCCAATATCAATCATTTCACTTAACCACGTCAGAATTTTATAATAAATGTTTGGCTGAATGTGAGGTCACTCAATGTCAGTTCAATACCCCTTTAACAGGGAGCTATAAGTCGATTCTGCCATCTTGAGATTTATCTCTGATGTACACTAACATTGGTTGGTTTTCTATTGATTGAGCATTTGAGATTCAAAGCTTGAGAACTGGTTGCTATTTATTTGATGTGTCCCTGTATCCATGACACCTGGAGCAGTGTTATCTGCTGTTTTAATGTGTCTTGAAGCTTCCCAGATCTGGCTCCGCTAACTGTGTGGAAGATGTTATTTGCTTGGAAAATGGTGGTAAACTGTGGGCTACGTTTTTTTTCACTTGCAGTTATTCAGAGGTTCTATTTGTGCAAGCTGTTAACTAAGTTAACTTTACCTGCCCTAGTCCTAGGGAGGAGGTAGGAGTTGGGGTGTGGGTGAGGCATACTTCTTAAGGGTACGCAAAGACCTCTCAAAAAGTTACATCTTCAGTCAAAAGGCCCACGTGTTGCAAATTATTGAAAGGGGGTGCCTTAAATGGTGAAATCTCCTGTGAGGGATCTCATTTTTCTGGAACTCCCTGACATCTGAGCCCTGGTGCTGCTGGAAGGGTTCCAAAAGCACCATAAAATTAGGGCTGGTCCTGTCTGAACTGAGTCCAGATCATTTCAAAGTGACTAAAGGCAGGGAAATAAATATTGAATCTAGTTAAATGCTGCTTGAGATTATGCTTGGCACTGGGTGTCCAGTCACTGATTTACTCTTAGGTTACATGGGTTATTTTGAGCTCAAATGGATATGCCAGGGCGGCTCCGTTCAATGGCAGCAATTATTTGCAAGTTGCATTTCTGACACATATGGTGGAATGTAATGTAAAGATTTATGAGATGGTGTTGGATGGGTGGAGAAAACTTGAAAATCCTCGGTTTCATGCCACTTTACCCAACTCTGGATCACATTCAGTTTTCTCCCATTACTTTTCCTTACCTTCCTTGAATAAACTCTTTCCTTTTCTTTCTTTTTCTTCCCTTCTTTTTTTGGACAATAACTTATAAGTTATGAATGAGGAGTAAGAAGTCAGGATCAAAGAGTTGTAATGATCGGCAGCTCACACCACCCCACCCCTTTAAACTGCCAAAAAATGTGTGGGTCGCTATTTGGAAAATAAATATTTTAAATTGCCAGTAATGGGCAGACTTTGAAGCGAAGTTGTCCCACAACATACTTGCACTATGTACAGCCACACACCTGCTGTTTCGGTTTGGGACTGAAGTCGGGTTTGGTACGTCAGTGCCACAAGATGAAAGTCACATTTAGCCCCAGCCTTTTGCCTCTACTCCCTTCAGCAAAAGGAGAATGCATTGCTGTTAGAGCTTGCTACTTGACCCGAGGCTCTGGCTGCTGTGTCCAGTCCCAGCCCAACCAGGTACAGGAGCAGCATTCTCCTAAGAACGGCCTTTGGAGTCAGTCAGAACCACCGGGGTACTCTGGATCTGCGTTAGATTAACTGTTGATCTTGGACAATTGACTTAAAACTCTCTAAGCTTTTAAGTTTCTTTATCTGTAAAATAAGGATGATAACAATTCCTACTTCACAGGGCTATTGTGAAGATTTATTGAGAGTAATGCATTTAAAGTGTTTATTTCAGCACCTGGCATACAGTAAATAGTAAGTGGTAAAAATTATAATAATTTTCCAAATGTCAAACCACCTCTGTTTCTGCAAGGGCCTGCAGACTCTGACCACAGCCCCCAACCTCTACAGATCTGGACGCACCAGTATGGTGGCTCAAAAGCGTGGCAGGTATGGAAGACAGGGGCAGAGTGAGGGGTCCACCATGGTAGTCAGGCAGGACCTCCCTTACAAGGACATGCACCTGTTCTTGAGGTCGCACAGGAGACTGCTCTGCTCTATCTTTTGCAAAATTAGACACAACACAATAGATCTTGTTAGGAGAAAAATCAATAAGGAATATCTGTTTAACAAAGCTCCAGACTTAGACTCTCTTCTTTCAAGAACTATTTGATCCAACATAAGTCCAGGAGCCACAACTTGTATGTGCCTAAGATTTTATAGTTCCCAATGCACGTCCCCATACCTTATCTTACTTGAGCCTTCCCAAAACCTTTCAAGGTACATATTATTATCTCCAATTTATGAATAAGAAGCTGATGCCTGGAGAGTTTTAAGTCAAGTCCAGGGTCACTCAGCTAATACCTGGTTGAGTTATTTCTTGATCCCAAGAATTCTGACCCTGGTGTTCTTTGCACTACATCATTCAGCTTTATCTACCCACTGAGGACTGGTCACCACGACCCCTACCACAGTCACCACCTGACACTCACTGACTCAATCTGACTCTGATTAGAAACATGCCCAATATAGAGGCTTTGAAGAGGGGTGTGAGTTAACGAGGCATGAAAAATCTCTGGTTTTAAAATCTAGTCATGAATATGCACCAGATACAAAAGGACTTAATGGAAAGAAGAAACTGAGTCCAAGAATTTCATTGGGGTGAGGTGGGGGGGACAGTGGGAAGGCTCCTCACTGGTAAGCTTGAGGGAACAGACTGGACATGAGGGGTAATTTACTTGTGAATAAGTTGAATTTAACACCATGGCAATTTTAATGATAGACTATCCCATGAACCTCAGACATAGAGTAATTGTCTCACCAAAGAAAGGAATGAAGATTTCACAGAGCCAGATCAGTTCCTGTGTTCCCAGCCAAAATGAATTTTTCCTGTCCGTCAAAACACAACATTTTCAGAGCATCTCCAAACCAATCCCCCAACCCCAGCTTCTTCTTTGCTAAGTGCAGAGGAAAGACCTACGCTGTGGCCTTAAGAGCAACGCTCACAAAGAGAGCCAAAACGGACCCGGTGACACCTGTGTCACACTCCCTTTTCCCACCACCTGGAAAACAAAGACTGACAACGATTAATAACTCCTTGCAACCATGTATAGACTATTCATTAGAGAAAGCATGATTTAAACCATAGCCATGAAATGATTATTTCAAAATATCACACACGGTCCTTTCCCAGTCAGACCTGAAGCTGAGGAGGTAGAGGTGGACATTTGGCGTGAGCCAGAGCCACCGCACAAACCTTCGAAGGAGCCCAACTCCATGACTGTCACTGTGGGGAGCACTGGAACAGTGCCTTGGTTGAATGTCAACTACGTCAGGGAGCCAGAGAGACTATCTTTTTTAGGGTATAGCCCAAAGTAGTTTTATTGCCTCATTTTTTAGCCCAGAGTAAAAGAGATTGTTTCCTATGCAGAACACACAGCCCTGCCCTCCACGTGGTCAGAGAGCACTCCACGCAACTGAGCTAACTTAAGGCGTGGAGCTCTCTGGAAGCAGCCACTGGACCACAACTGAGGTCTACTGGAGCATGCCCAGTGATGTCAGTAGATCCCTAGATTTGATTTCAATAATCTCTGTAGACAAATCATCTGGGCATCTGCTGGCAGTGTTTAAACTCCCATGGTGGGTCGAATTAGGAAGTTGCTAGCACTGCAAGTCCAAAGGCAACCCAAGGGTGGGTGTGTTGAGTGGGGGGCGTTGGTTCTAGGCTTTTGCCAAGGGTAAGATCTCATGGCTGCTCTGCAGCTGACCCTACCCGAACAAAACAGGGGCTCTACTGGCAAGCCCATGTCTCTCTCCAGACAGGGTGTGGCCTCCTGTCCACACCACGACACATGTCTACTACAACCAGAGACAATCAATGCCCCTGGGACTAGAGGCAGGACTGGGTGACTGCAATGGGAACGTCTTTCCCAGGAAGCTTCTTCCCCATGGGTGCTCCTTGCAGCACTCACTAGCCCAGTATTACCTGGCCACCAGGCTACCCATGGGCCTACGGCCTCTGGAATCCTTGGTGAAGGATGACCAAGCTGAACTTTTATTTCCTTGTGCTTTTCACAGGTACACAGGTACAGGCACCTTGATAAGTGTGTTCTCTGTAGTTTTCTGGGACCAACACAGCCACATCAATTATCTCTGTCCCTCCTCATTTCCCTTACATCTCCTCACACACGTTCCCCACTTTTCTAGGTTTGAGAAAAAGAGACTAGACAAAACACAAATTAAGGACCACACGTGCACAGGAGCAATCGTCTGTACCCACAGATAAAGGCAAGATTCATAACCAAAATCCCCACCTTGTGTGTTCTCTGAGAGTGATCTACCTTTGTGCAGGTGGAAGATGACAATCCCACTCCTTTTACCTCATACTCAGGCCACCATGAGCCTGTACCTGGTCTACAGTGCTGAAAAGGACTGCTGGCCAAGAAGGAACTGAAGTAGAAAGAGAGAAGCCGGGTAACACTCCCTCCCTGCTCCCACTCCCTGTAACATTATCCTCTGCCAATTGTGATGCCTTCCCTGCATCCTCCAGGAATCCCTGTCCCTTCCTCGTGAGCCCCATTAGCACTCTGGTTCCTGGAGCAAGGGCCTTGGTCTGTTTCAACTAACTTCACAAGCACAAAGCCCAACCCATTTCTGTGCAGCTCTGGGCATTTAACAAATGCTTTTAATGATGATGATGCAGCCCTCTCAGCCTAGATCTGTTGGGGTCCCTAAGGCATGAAATGTTCCCCTGAGAAACATATATTATCTGAAGCTTTCCCTTTTGCTTAATTATATTGTACTAATGTTCTTTTTCCACAGGATTTCTCCTCCCCCAACTCCTTCACCCAAACCCAGCTACACTGTGGGTTGGATTTACATAAAAGACCTGCACATTATAATTGTGATGATTGATCACTGAAGTTTCCTTGGGTTCAGATTGTTTCCTAATGTGGGTCATTTTTCATCATAAAGAGTCGGCTGATAATGATGTCATTTCCATTGCTTGAATTTCAAGGCAGTGGCCACATATCACAGAGCTTAAATGACTGTCTATGGAACAGCAAAATCATATCGTTATCAGTTTATAGCAGTTGCTGCTTTACTCGTGGGGACAAAACAAAAATTGGAGCCTCTTAAAACTCATCAAATAAGAGCAGAATGCCAGGAATACAAATCTGTATGGGAGCTGGAGGGGCAGTGGGCTTGGGAGCGGTCGGGCGGAGGCGGCGGGTGTTGGAGGGAAGTGAGGGACGGCAGTGAAGCCGATCTGTTTCTGCATGAAGCCGTGTGGTAAGCATCAGATAAAAATGACAAAGTCATACTTGACAGAAATAAGCCACATTGCTGATTATTGGCTATCTTAAATGTACTGTCCCACAATCATTTAACTGTGATTCCACAGCAAGATTAACAAGAAAGAGTTGAACTCACTCATGAAGAAGATAAAAACTCATCTACCAGATCAGCCAAAAGCGTGTCTCCCATTGAGTGAGTGGGACTGGAATATGACCTCAATGTTTTGTGCGTGGAATATAAATATGAAATGAAATAATGTTATATGTATGGTTAAAACAAATAGCCACATAATTAAAATCCTAAGGCTTGCAGGCCCTAAATCACAGCTGCACCAGATGGTCTGTTTCCTGCCATGTGCCCCGAACCGCCCTGCCATGCTGCCCTGCCTTCTGGAACCCCTCTAGGCTGGCCTGCAGATGCAGCAAGTTTTCAGCCCCACTCCAGCCCTGCCTTTCACGGCATTTCTCATTCAACCCAAAATGTTTTCCCTCTTCTCCACCATATAAACACATATTTTTATTTAACCATTTGAGACTTAGCTGCCTTAGCTTTGACTTTGTGACACTTCCACCGCGACATACTTCAGGGTGCACCTCAAAAGAACAAAAAGATTACCATTTCTACAATTATCTTACTCAAGAAATTTAACATTGATACATTCTATTATCTAATATAGAGTCCTTATTTAAGTTCTCCAATTGTCCCTTTACAGTCTTACGTAGCTGATTTTAATGCATATATATGTATAATATACATGTATATATATTTATAAATTATATATAAAAATTATAATTTTAAATATATAAAGTATAAGATAATTTATACTTATATATTTATATATGTACATATAGACATGTGTTATAGAGATAGAGATATGTAGATATAAATCTATCTCCAGGATTTAATCAAGGATCTCACATTGCATTTAGTTGACATGTCTCTTTACTGTGGTCTCTGTTTTGCTTTGCATTGTTTTTGATTTTGTTTTGTGGTACTGGATTGCTCTTGGCAGTATCAGTATAGACTCATTATTTTTTCAAGACATGTATTTTTCAGTATAATGGAGATATGTCAAGAGGACACAGTATTTAGCTTGAAGAAATTCCCACTGGGAAAACTGGCATAATTTGAACATCAAAATAGCTAATGATAGAAATGGCTATAACATATTAGGAAAACAAAGAATATATTCTGAGGGAGATCACTTCATGGATTGTATAAATGTCTTTTTTTAAGTTAAAATTTAACGAAGAATATATTCTAATGTAAAAAATAGAAGTGGAAAGAAGGGAAAGCTCTTCTTTACAGAAGAATATCAACTAATAAGGAATTTAGAAAATTACCATTTTATAGGCATCGTAGTAAAGATTTAGTCAAGAAGCATCACCTCCCAGTCCATGTTTATCCCTCCTCTCTCCCATAGTGAGAACTCAGGTTCCCAAGAACCCAAGACTTTTACGCATTCATTCAGTCCTGCACGGCAGTTTCTGTACACACAGCAGTTTCAGTATTGCTGCATCATTACCAATACCAACTACTTAGTACGTAAAGTTCAAGGTTATTTTGTAATTTAATTTTCATTCTTAGAAAATGTCAATGGGAGTATAGTCAGAATACTGTGCTTAAAGTTGACTTGAATAATTTTTCTAATGTGTGAGTTTTATCTATTCGACATAAAGTTAGGTCTTCTTTTTCTGTTTAAATTCAATGTTTTTCCCATCGTGTTGATTTTATTTTTTGGAAATGTAAGCCATTAACATAGCTGAAAAGTCAAACACAAATCAAAAGGTATACTCAAGAAAGGTCTCTACACTTACACTTGGTTCCCAATCACCCCTGTCGAGAACCAATTTCACTAGTTCCTGGCTTATTGCTCTTGTGTTTCTTTTTGCAAAAAATAAGCAGTTTCATCTACAACTTTTTAAAGCCAGTTCCACTTGCATCCTTTTTATAATCATTATTTTCAAATTTTGGAAGAATATATGAGAAAATTCTGAAAGGTAAATTCATCCCAAGGATATTTCTTCCCATTTCCTGCTTGGAATTAGGGGAAATATCCTGGTTTCCTCTATGAAGGACATCAGAAAAGGTGAACAGTAGAGAATAGGGTAAGTGACGGAGGCCAAAACCACATATGTGACTTAGGGGATAAACATCATCAAATTCCTCAAAACATGTATTTTTTTGGTCTGAACAGCAAGTGAAAAAGCAACTAATTTGCCCATTTCTGATTCTCTTGTCACTGATATGATCAAAATAATCAGCCGAGTTATAGTACTTCTTAGACTAAAAACAAATCTCATCACGTTGCTCTCTAGCTTAACCCTTCCCCATTGCCTTCAGGATAAATAACACACTTACGAAGTCATCAGTAGGCTGCCCTCTCCAGCCCTGCACCCCACGTGTGCAAAAACACACATACTAGTGAATCCCAACTGCTTGGTTCTCTTCTCACCCAATTTGATTTGCTCACAGCAATCCTGCTACTTAAAAAGCTCTTCCCCACATAGTCCAGGAAATCAGCTGGATGGTTGTCACACTGATCAGCCCCATGAAGCAAGTCTGTTCTTCGAACCCTGAGGAAGACTCTTACACTGCAAAGCTTCCCATGTCTGAAGCTTGAGTGTTGGGTTTGTAACAGCACCTCTAGAAATTGTAGTAGACCCTTGAACAGCTGACCCTTGAACAACATGGGTTTAATCGGATGGGTCCACTTGTATGTGGACTTTTTTTTCAATAAATACTGCAAATGTATTTTCGCTTCATTATAATTTTCTTAATAACATTTTCTTTTCTGTAGCTTACTTTACGAATACAGTATATAATACATAATACATATAACATAGAAAACGGGCATGAATCATTGGCTTATGTTATTTGTAAGGCTTTTGTTCAACCATAGGCTATTAGTTTAGTTATAGGGAACTCAAAAGTTACGTGTAGATTTTCAACAGTGCAGGGTGTTCAGCACCCCTAACTCCCACATTGTACTCGCTGCCAAATACAAGAGAAGTATGAGTTTAACCTTTGAGCCAAGGGCAGTAGAGAAAGGCTTATGGCCATGCCAGTACAGCACTTAGCCCCAGCCTGTCTGGTCATGCACTGGGGTGCATTCTGAACCTTCCTGATGGTGAGGTCTACTGGCCCTGTACCCAGTGCCTTTTCTGCCTCAAGCTTCCCAAGTTCTCAGCCCTACTATCTTATGGCTCTATCTGCCTCATCTCTGCTTCCCTTTTTTGCATTTCCAACCAGGCTAGAAAATTAACAGTCTCCTGAGAGATCTTGTCATTTGACTTCTTGCATTTCTATGTCCAGGATCCTACATCAGATTCTATATGGCACTACAACAATCCCATAAATTCTGACATTTAATCTTGGACTGGTTCCTTCTATTGTCAGCAAATCCTTTCTTCTACTTGAAGAGATGCTAAAAGAGCAGTGATTTTCAGGCTTTACTGTGAAAAAGAATCGACTGAGGAATTTCTGACTCAGTAGACCACTATGGGGCTCTGGAATCTGCATTTCCAGCATGTACTTGGAAAGGCTGTCCTAGAACTTCTTTAAGGAACACAATAAGTAGACAATCTGGGTGCTTTCTGTCACCCTTCACCCAACTGGGCCCTCTGAAAGCTAGAGATAATTTTTTCTCCTGATTATTCAAAATGACTGTTCACTAGACATCATGAGTGGAATCTAGGTGAACAACTGTTCTCACTAGAACTACTGCCCTCAGGTGGTCTAGAGAGGAACTACAAATCTAAGATATCCTCTTAAAGCTCTTTACCCTAATTATATCCTTACCCTAAAATAAACTTATCTTTGAATTGTGAATAATATTTTATTTTCCACTCAAGTAACAGACATTATTCTGTTGACTCTCTTTGTTTATCTATGTCAATGTGGTTTTTATTAGAACAGAATAATACCTATCTGTGTATTTCACGTTTAAAGGTATTTAGGTAGTATACATATTTATAATTCATCACCTTACTTGCAGAAAAACACCCAGCTAATCACATATTACTTTCTTAAAAAATATAACAAAATCAAAACATATGTAATAAAATCAAATTGTCTTTGACATCTATGGAGCTGATACAGATTAGTGAGATTTATTACCACTTGGCAGATGAGTATCAACCAGGAATGGTGAAAAGTGTCACAGCCATTCATAAGCAGAGTATGAAGTGAGGCCCATGGAGTGAAGTCCAGTTGAGGTCTAGAATGGCGGAGATGGGAGGCTGTTTTCCTCTGACCTTTGACAGACACACGAGCATGCTCATCTCCCATTCTGAGGGTGTCAGAGGTATTCTGGCCAAAAATGAAAGTGTTTGTACATATAAAGATTTTTTTTTTAAGTCTTAATAAAATCAGATGAAAAGGATTATCGAAGATAGATAAGGAATACCAAACCACACTAAGAATATGGAAAGAGGAAGTAGAGCGCATGGCATGGGGGAATGAAACCTCTGTACCACTGGACCACGGCAGGGCCAATCTGCCACACCTCACATGGGCAACAGCAGGTGTTGTGGTTATATGTGAGCCTCTGGGATCTTTCTGCTGGAGCTCTACAGCCACTGCTACTTACCAGTTCTCATCTTAGGTGAGTTACTTAGTCTCTGTAACCCTTTGCCACCTACCTGAAGAGGGATGGTTTTAACTTAGACGATTGTGGTAAATGAGTACTAAGGAGTTGCTTTCTGAAAGTTGGGTGATAGAAAGAAAATTCTAATATGTATACTATCTAAATATATTTAAGTAAACATTACTGTTTTTCATTGTAAAATATACACAGCATAGAATTTACAATTTTAACCATTTTCAAGATCACAATTCACTGTCATTTGGTACATTCACATCGTTGTGCAACCATCACCACCAGTATCCATCCCCAGAACTTTTTCATCACCCCAAAATGAAACATCATTAATATTTTTTGATCCACTAACTGGTTTTGGTCACGTTCATACATTTCTTAGCATGTTTCCTAACACATGTTAACTGCAGGCATAATATGGGAGATCACGGAATCCCATTTTAGCTTTCGAATTTCAATTTTGAGCAGTCTTATTTGTAAAGATTGACATTTTATTGCTTTTACTTAGAAGCCTTCCAAAGAAAAAAGAGGAAATTTGCTCTTTAAAAAATAGAATTAAACATTTTATCTTGAATTTTTGTAAATTTAAGATATATTACAGGATCTTAGCAATTTTATTTTTCCTATATCTTAAAATACTTTGCCATTCACCATCTTAGGCATTTATTTGATATTACTCACTAATTATTCTCAACTATGCTAAAAAAAAACTAAAATAATGGAAAATAGAAAATGATGGAATTGTCTGCAAGGTTGATGTAATAATGAAATAAACCAGTGACCTTCAGTTTTCCTACTGTCTTGCCTTAAGTATTTCCAGCATCTTTTAAGGATTAAGAGAAAACAGGAGATACCAACTTTGTAGTTTTTTAATCTTTCAGTAAACACGATTGAGCATCCATAATTTTTATTTTCTACTCATAGTGGCAAAAATAAAGAAATGTACAGAAGATATTTCACAATTCTTAAACAAATCAGAATCTTAATGAAAAAAGATTTCATGTAAGTAAAATCTCAGAGTCTGAGTCTTCAGATGACAATGTCCTGAATGAACTTTCTCAAACTCTAGACTCAATGAGTGGACACTATATTTCTAAGGACAAAAGGAAATATGGTGTTTTCAAGGAGTTAGTCACTCAATAAGAACTTCACTATGCAATACTTTGGGATCAGAACCTGAAACATCCTATTTTGCTAAAAAGATGAGTGACAATATTCTTTCATCTTTTATGATAGCTGTGCACCAAAATTTGTGTGATACCAGCCATAAGTAAACAAGGCTGGTATGTATAAAAGGGTGAATAGAAAAAAATAGATAATGTAAAAAGCAAAATTTCTACTGATCATTCTAATTGATGTTTATAAATCTGAAATGTTTTGCAGTTATGGAGCAAAGACGGTTGTCCTCTTAAAGAAAATTATAAGCCATAAAAGTTGTCGAAAGTATTATATTTTGATGATGTCACTACAAGGAGATAAAAATCAGAAGTAACAATAAGCTAAACCTTTTAGAGATGTATCTGAAACCTGGAATCAGTATTTACAAGATAGATATATTCTGAAATCATACATGACACTTGATGACCAGTTAATGGAATTTTAAGGAAGGTACAAATATCTTCCAAAGCAGGAAAACAGAATGAAAAATAGATTTGCTGTTTAAATTTTTATTAAAATTTCTAATAAAGTGTTTTTTCATAATATCTGATTTTATTTCTGTAAATTATTCATAAAATGACTTAAAACCATAAAAAGGGTTCATTGGACTCTAATGGTAAATGTTGAAGACTATTTCTGGTATATCAAGGATGTACACAGTAAATAAAATTTTGTTATCACTATCATCATCATCTGCAGAGTCCACAAAGTTTCATTAAGTCCTAGATTTATTCTGAAAAAAAAAAAAAAAACCCACATCCTATGTTCCATGGAACAATAAGGACTCATAAACACCAGCAGGTTTGAAGTAGCTTGTTACCACAACCAGAATAGGAGTGTGCCCAGTGTGCCTTCCCACTATGACATGCAAATGGCAGACCTGTGGGCTTGATGTGGCCATTCACAGGTGAGCCATCTTCCTGGAATATGCGCAGGACACAGTGCAAAGCCTGCCAAGATGCATTACTCTCACTGATTACCTCCCACTTCCACTGATTCACAGAGGACTGAGCAGCCACCCAAAGCCCTGGTAATATACCTCCCAAGACTTTTAAGAGCTCAATCTTTAAAGAGAGAGAGAGAGGGAGGGAGAGAGAGAGAAGGGAAGAAAGAAAAGAAAAACTTGTATGCCAAATTCCTTTCGATCAAAGGCTGTGACTTTGAATATTGAAAGAAGCTATGGGAAATGACTATCTGGCTGGAGAAGTGTCCATAAAAAAAAAAAAAAAAAAAAAAACAAGATCATACAACTGAATACAGAAAAGGATATCAATAGGGCCACAGAAAAGAAAATAGAAATGAAGGAATTTTTATAGAAACTCCTAAGAGAAAAACATGAGAAAATGGATAAAGAAGAAAACTTAGAGCTTTAGATGTCTAGGTATCAATAAATGTGTGTGTGTGTGTGTGTGTGTGTGTGTGTGTGTGTGTGATTTTTTAAGTTGGTAAATATGACCTCCTGCGAATGTCCAATCTAAGGGAGAACTTTCCAGTCCCGAGAGGATCTCAGTGGAAAGAAAAATGACCATAAAAGAGTGGTTAGTTCCCATACAGGCATATATTCAAGTAGTGGCCAAAGGACCGCCTAGAATGTACACTGCAAAAGCCATTCCTGAGTTAGGAGAGAGGAAAACTGGATTTCCTCAAAGGTTCCTTCCATCTGAACTGAAGATAATGATTAAGAGAATGAGTTCTGAAATCAGTGTCTGGGTTCAAATACCAGCCCAGTATTTACTGAGGGACATTATATAACCTGACTAAATGTAACTTTCATCATTTGTAAAATAGCAGGCAAGTGGGGACCAGTGGTACCCACTTGATGAAGATATCTTCTGTTTGCCCCTGCAGATCCCTTGTACCCTTCACTGTCCTCCTTTCTGCCCCAGGAGACTGACCAATAGGAAATTCCTCAATAGACTCCTGCTCCGGCAGGAGATTGAAGGAAGGAAATAGGATGAGGGTAGGGTATTGAAGCCATTGTTTCACTCCCTATAAAATCCCATCTGACTGGCTGTGCCCTTCAAGTGAAGGTCGCTGCTGCTCTTCATGAAGCCCTATCTATATAACTCTTTCCTTCTGGATTCTGGAAATTCCTCCCTTTGCACAGCCCTCTAGGCCCAGGGATGGTAACATCGCCTTTGTTACAACCCCAGGGATATGGCACTATGTCATGGCTCCATACCTCTGCTCTCACTTTGTAAACAGTCTTAATTTGAGTGTGCGTCTGTGCTTTGCTGGTTTCCTTACTCTACCTTAAGGGTTATCAAAAGGATTAACTGTACCTAGAAATTAGTAAATGATCATCACCATGTATCTGTATCCTCCTTTCTCTCGTCTCTCACTCCTCTTTCCACCCATAGTCAACCCTTTAGCCAGTTCCTCTTCTGACTCTTTAGCAGAGGAGTCAGCAAACTTTTTCTGCAAAGAGCCAAAGTGCCAATATTTTAGGCTCCGTGGGCTGCAGTCTCCATCACCAGTGTTCAACAGCGCCCTTATAGAATGAAAGCAGCCACAGGCAACATGTAATGAATGCATGTGGCTATGTTCCAGTAACATTTTATTTATGAACACTGATATTTGAATTTCATATTAATTTTCATGAGCCCTGAAATATTCTTCTTTTGATTATTTTTCAATGATTTGAAAGTGCAGAAACCATTGTCAGCTCACAAGTCACACAAAAACAGTTGGCAAGCAGGGTTTGGCCTAAAGGCCCTACTCTGGCAACCCCTGCTTTATCAGAGCTCTAAAATTTTGCATTTCTGCTACATCAGGGAGCTTTACTGCTCCCAATGATTACTGTTTTTCCCTGTTCTCTTTTTTTTTTTTTTTTTTTTTTTAAATAAGACTTGACAAATTCATTGTTTGAAGCTAAAGCTTGCTTGCTCTTTCCCATCTTTGTCAGCTGGCTTCCAAGATCCTGTCCCATAGCACGTTCACGCCACTCCTGCTCTATAGCACCTTCCAGGGGCAATGTCCTTGAAGCTGTTCCCACACTAGGAACTTATTCCAGCACTGTTTCATCCAGTAACAGGCATATCCAGGACTAGCCAAGTGCTATTCGTTCCACGGAAATAAGAAGAAGTCTGGTGCATTTGGGCAAAACCTGTATACTGACAATGTTGAGAAGATGAAGTCTGTCTTTGCAGGAATTCACCTGATTATGCCCACCGTGGACTGGTACACATTCGGGACAGATAACAATATGTGATGATTTACCAGTCTGATGATTAGTCTCTCCTCCCTCCCCTTTTCCGAAGGTCAATCTGATCACTCAGAGCAAAAGTGCCAGTAGATGCTAAGGTATTTAACCCACTCCAACAGACATAAAATGGCTTACACAAAGACATTGTTGAATTTTAATGAGTCTTTTCAAAATAATTCCTGACCTAAAGCAGTGGTTTTCAACACTGGCTACATATTAAAATCACATGGAAAGCATTTTTAAATGCTGGTGTGAAAGCCTCATCCTACAATAATTGAAATTTTATATGCAGTTTTAAAAAGCTTCCCAGGTAAGTCTGGTGCAAGGTGAGGCTTGAGAATCACAGACTTAGAACAATGGGCAAAGAAGAAATTTTTAGACAGCTGAAGGAGGTCAGAAAGTGCCCATTCAAATCATGAGCCTTTTTTATTTTCTTAACTCTACCATGCGAAGTCTCATAAAAGAAGGCAGTATGGGATGGACGTGAAAATTATTATGCATCTAGTTTTTGTTTTGCTTTTACTAATTACTTTTCACTGATTGATTCATTCATCTGACAATATTTATTAAACTATTTTGTGCCAGGCATTCTGCTAAACATTGCCGATACAAATATGAATAACATAGGTATGCTCCCTACCCTCATGGAACTTACGTTTTCATGGGTAGGAAGGGTAAAGGGAATACAACTAATTACACTATTATTTTTTAATGACGATTATGGTAAATTTCATGAAGTTCAGGGTGCATCTGCCAGGGAGATCTCACTCACTTGAGGGAGATCAGGGAAGGCTTCCTTGAGGAAGTGATGCTCTAGCTGAGCTTTAAAGCATGAATAAGAACTAATGAGATAACTAAGTAGGGATGAAAGAGGGCACTACATGTGCAAAGGCCCTATGGTGGATGGGTAGGAGCTTAGAGCATTTGAGAAACTGAAAGAAGGCAGTGTGGGTGAAATTCAGAGAGGTAGGAAAGCATGGTGGTGCACCTGGGGGCCAGGTCAGGCAGGGCTTTGGAGGCCTTATTAAAACACCGTGTGTTATCTCATTTGTACTTTATTAATACCTGCATTTCATAGACTCGGAGGACTTGAAACATGCTCAAAGTTCCATCACTGGAAAGAGATGAGGCCAGTGCTCAAACTCCCTTCTGTTTAAGGCCAAGACCTGTACTTTTTCTGCTGCCCATCCGTCTCTCCCTGCAGTTCCCTCCACCTTCTGAGGTGAGATGTTTCGCTAGCAACAGAAATTATAAATCAAGTCTATGTTTCTATATAGAATCTCTCCATAAAGAAATATAGTATCTGTGTTTATATATAGATGGGAAGGAATGAAATAGAAAGGAACGAAACTATTAACTTCAGGAAAACTGACCTTCACTCTATGAAAAAAGGACTTGTGTGCACTTCCTAGCCAGTCCTTTGCAGAATTCAAAAAGGCTCCTATCATTGGACCATAATATAAGTTAATTAGATAAAGTCATTCATTGATTTATTTATTGGTATTTATTGAGCACTTATGTACCAAGTACTAGAGACAGATGAAAATACATGATCTCAACATCAATGGAGCTTAGAGTCTAAAAGAGAGTAGAGAAGAAATGTATTTAGCCAAATTCAAGTCAGAAATTCTTGAAGGTTAATAGGAGATAGGAGAAGAGCATGGTAATATTTTACAATTAATATTTATTTCTAACAAGGTTATCTCTTTCTGCCCCACTTCCTTATCCCAATATTTTTCAAACACGACCACCCAAAAACTCAAGGTCATCAAGAATTGCTAGTATCTGGTAGCTAAGGAAGACCACTTCATGAACAAAATTTAAGCAAGGACATTCTAAAGTTTGATCGATGAGGGAAAAGTGTGTAAATCGTCAAAAAAAATTTTCTGATCTAGTTCCAAAATCAGCAGTGTACATGAGATTGATCCAATCCTCTTCCAGATGGTTTGAGGAAATCTGAGCTGAGTCCTAGATGTAATGGTTAGTATAAGAGAGATGAAATGAACAAATAAAAAACTTCATTAAAATCCTAAAATAAAACTGAAAAATCTGCAGCAGATGGTATGGATCATAGACAGTTAAATGTCTGACAAAGGCAGTAATGATTTTTTATATCAGCAACAGAGATTTGGGGGAGAAATGAGAAGACTAAATTATAGGAAATACTGTATTGATTTTTGAAAATGGAAGTAAGATTGATTCTGGCCAGTACCTCAGGTAAACTTTTTTGATCTCTATTAAAATATTCAGTTTGATTCTAACAATCAAGGAGGCACCTCAAGAAACTTTCCTGAGACCCAGAGGTAGGTCATGGGAAAATAAGAAGGGTCTATCTTCCCATTATTCTCCATGGATCTTCAAGAAGCAGTCAACAACATGCTCAGAGTAGTCCCACTCATGATCCTGGAGGACCAGCACATTTACCCAGGTGAAATTTCCAACTGACTTCAGCCTCACACACACAATCAGGAGAGATGGCTAAGTGGGGATCTCCTGCTAAGTTTTACTGTACATCAAAAACACACTGCAGGGGTGTGTGTGTGTGCATGCACACGCACGTATGTACACAAATTTACATATATGCTACCAGTTACCCACCTTCCTCCCTTAAGAGATACTTCTTCCCTACAATTCAGTTAGAACTTGACAAAAGAGAACAAGAAAGTCAGACTATCACAGCACATTTCAGGCCTCTCCCAACATAATCTCCAAACAAAGGTCCAGAAGAACACCTTCTTGGTCCTCTTTGGAGACTACTAAGTCGTAACTGAGCCTAAGAACAGTCCCTTTCAAGAATATCTTACATTTTATGCAGTCATCCTTCCCTTGAGTAAAATGTTAAAATGGAAATAGATTATAAGAACTTTGTTTTTAAGGAAAACAAAGTTTTACCATACAACACCAGCCCCTCAACCATCAGCTTTACTCTCACTAATATATATCTGCTCTCAGGTCTTATCTTCCAACATATGACCCTTAATTTGATGGTCCCATTTCCCTAGATCAAAGCCTATGTAGCTGTCCACCATGTTCATTGTTGTGTGTGTCCTTGGTAGGCTGTCAGCTGTCTCTGATGTGTACATTTGTGTTCTAGATTCACTACTCAAAGTGTGGCTCCTCAATTAACACAGTCAGCAGGACCCCAGGCCTCAACACAGACTGACTGAGTCGAAATTTTCATTTTCACATTATCTCCGTGTGATTTTTATCCACATTAGTTAAAAATCACTGCTAAGAAGTAGGGAGTTCTGTCTAAACTGCTAAGCACTTATCATATTGCCGAATACAGGTTAGCGGTAAATCATTAAAAGTTATGTCACTAGGATGAGATTTTATACAGAGTCAGAGGGAATATATGAGAATTGGCTGTTGCTATGTACATCTTGACTCTGGAAATTATGTCTCTTATATGAAGCACTTAGAGACTCAATGACACTATGTATTTAAATGGTGTTAAGTACCAAAGAAGTTCAAAGAAAGAAGAGCTTGATGTGATATTTTCTGGTGGGGAGAAATACCATGGAGAAAGCAGGACTTGAATTAAGGAGAAGTGGATAAGATCTTGTTAAAATAAGACTACTAGAGAAATCTTCTAAATCCAAAATGGATGGGCTGAGTTGTCAGTCACTTACGAACCATGTGAACGTTAATAAATCACTTATTTTCTCTGATCAGTAATAAAACCAAGAGGGTGATGTGGCATAACAGAAACAAGATTTGGTGTTAGGTGGACCTGGCTCCAATTCTGTTTAGACCATGCAACCTTGGAGCAGTTAACCTTACCTTGCTGAGCCTTACTATCCTACCTAAAGATGAAAGTAATACCTGAGAATTAAATATCCTGACAGTTTCCAGGTTAGTGTCCGGCACACAATAGGTGGTCAGCCGATTTTACTTTACAATTTCTCCTCCCTTTCCTCTGGCAAAGAACTGGGCCAAGACAAATGTGAACTAAATCTGGATCTGAGCCAGCAAGAGCAATCCAGATTAGGAAAGTCCTGAAGAATTCAAGCTTGATGTGGCAGAAAGTAAAGCCCATTGTGCAAAGTAATATTTTAGGAAGACCAGCCTAGCAATGTATCCAGATTGGATTAGAGGTAGGTGACGGTTAATGGTGAACTGGCAAGCTCACCGAAATGCAGAAAAGACTTTGTACCTGCTTTCACGGCACATCTGACCACATCTGTGTTGGTCATTTGTCTCTGCTCTTAGATCCACTTCTGAACTTCCCCTGCTCTACCCTGTATATTTGGGGACTAGATTTCCTGTCACCTGGCTTCCCTGTACAATCAGCCAATGGAGTCTAGAAAGATTCAAAGTTGGAGGAGGAAGGAAGCTAAGATGTCTATCTTTTCCTCTCCCTGCCCAGGGTGGCATCTTGGGAAGTGCTATTTCTCCTGGGAGCCTCCAGTTCCATCCAGCAAATTTGTCCTCTGTGCTCTCAGCAAGCAGTCTCTGCAGAGCTCCCAGCTCTGCCAGCAGCCCCAGCTCAGGCTCCCTCTGTGGTCCATCTGGCCTCAGAGTAGGAGCGACTTCCAGCCATTGCCATCCTCTGGGTTGCTGTACCCTCTCCTCTTTGGCTTCTCAATTTTATCATCACTTGGGTAACAATACCAGTTTCCTGTACTAATTCCTTCTATCAAAAACTAAAAGTGGTTTATATTTCCCAACTAGACCTTAATTGACATAGCATCTAAATCGAAATAAATCTTAGATTATTTTTGAATGCTTATGTGGGTTTCTAAGTCTTGGAAAATGTACAATTAAAAGCTACATAATTATTGATCTCCCAGTGAAGAGCTGGAGAGAAATTGGGGTCAGAATTCTCCAACCAAAAAATATTACAGCTCTGTTACTTCAAGATAACTATTAATCTGTAAATGTAGTAATATATATGAGAATGCCACATTTAATTTAGCATTTGCATGGGTGATCTGGAAAGGTGAACAACAAATGCAGAAATTAATTCCACAGATATAATTAGGAGATGTTGTAAATGCCCAAAAGGATGGCGAAATGATCAAAAAAAAAAAAAAAAACCTGGCAGTTATGGAAATATGGGCAGGACATGGTGGTGAAACTCATAAAAATGCATAGTTGGATCAAAATAGCAAAATGAGACACAGTCTGAAAAACATACACTTGTATAGGTAAGAGTAATCAAAAACAGATTTCCATGGGTAAGGAAAGAAAATAAGAAACAAATAAAACTAAAGACGACGGAGTGGCAATGCAAACTTGGATGCAATTTTGAAAAATGGTGGAGGAAAAGAGCCTAGTTATTTTAAGCTTGGACAATAGACACCTTACGATTCTTTTAAACCAAAAAATAAAATTATGTTCTCTCTCTCTCCAACTTTCAGTCAATCTCCCCAATTTATGCAGTATTGATTAGGCTATATTTGCTATAGCTTCTCTCCAGAACAAAAATAAGAAAATTATTAAGAATTGCAAGAACTCTGGGAAATAAAATGTGAAAAATAATGAGCTGGAGGATATGAATAATAAAGGAAGTTAAAAGAGCCAGATTGGCTGAACAATCATATTTCTAGCACAGACCCATAGAAAATCAGGCATATTGTGTGGAACAAACAAATTCCAATTAGAGAATAGATTTCAATGTTGACCTAATTATCTAATGTCCAGCTCTTATTTTTATGGGATGAATCCAGGCAAGTAAAATAAATTCTTGGAGACAAAATTGCTCTTTCTAATAAGGAAAATTATTTCTTCTTTCTCCATGAAGCCCCAGATGGTCAGAAAAAAAAAGCCCGATATATTTTATTTTGTTCCATTCAAACCTGAAATATCACTTCTATAAGGACGATATTGACTACAAGGGGCCAGACAGTGTTTTTCTGTGTGATCAAAAGGGTTTTCTTTTAGGGAAAAAAAGAGTTCAAAATAAGGACAAGAATTCATGACTCTGAAAGGATTCAACCAGCACCATGTAGCAGCCACCAGTAAAAATCACTTGCTCCCAAGTAAATTATTAGGTGAAAAAACAGTGAAGGATTAGAGCAAAACACTCACAGCTCCGTGTTAAGCTGGGCTGTTATAATCTAAGTATTCATGAGAAACCATTTTAGAATTTAGAAGGGGGTGGGAGAGAAGCAACTATAGTCAACTGTAATATAGTAAGGGTCTGTCACATGATCTAATTACAGAAATGAAAGCAACCCAGGAATTATGTGGTCTATTCAAGCCTGCAGGGAGTACGAACAAAGAATATAATTATACATCAAGCCTGTTGATTAAACAATTACTATTTAAAGCAGATATAGATTTAAAATTAATTTGCTTCTGCATTCTGAGGATTTGGGGACTGAAATAAACAGTATTTGAAGTTTAATTATCCATGTGTAAGATGAAGGGACTCATTTCAATTTGGTTAGCACTGCAGAGCGTTTTGGGTGGTGTAAAAGGAAGGATCTGACTTGGCTGCAAGCCCCGGCACTGCCGAAATGTGTGATTAAAGGGAGCAAGGAGGCTCACTCAGCCTAATCCCCCCAGAGTGTGGTAATAGCACAGGAGAGATTGTGCAATTGCAAATTAATATTTAAATGAACACTAGTTTGAAGTTTACCTGGAGGGGGAAACACACTATCTCAAAAAGAACAGAAGAAGGCTAGCCAAAGAGTTCCAGACTCTACAGCCATGAGATCTGGGAAGTGGAGACCTTCATGCATGTTTGAGCAAATAGGACATCTACCTGCCAGCTACTCTGAATGAAGTGATTCTTATCAGAGGCCACGTGTTCAGTGTCCCAGGGCAGAATTACAGGGCTGAGGGGTGGGCAGGGTGAAAGGGTGAACTGGAGCTGGAGTGCAGGAACGTAAACAACAGAGACTAGAAAATTCAAGTTAAAGAACAACTGTTGAGATGCATAGTATTATGTCTGTGTTCACACAGCAACATCAAAATGCAAGGGGACAAAATATCCAGATATCAGACCCAACTCACTACTCTGAGACAGGTGTGCTCAGTGACCCTGTTAGGCTCAAAGACCCCGGAAGAGGAGGGCACGGCATCATGGGCTTTAGAACAGGGTATGTTTGAGTTTAAATGCCAGCTCTGCCATTTTCCGATTTTGTGACCTTCGAAAGCATTTGGCTCTCCAAGTGCCTTCCTTTTCATTGGTGAAATGGCTTTCATTTTGTCCTCACTGGGTGGCTGTAAATATTAAACATGGTAACAAGGGCAAACCTCAGAGTGTCCTCTCTCTACTTAAAATGCCCAGAGGCTCCCTTTCTGGGTAAAGACAAATCTCCTTAACTTGGCCTGCAAGACCTGGCAATGGAGTAACCCTTCCCACCTCACAGGGCTTCTCTTGCTTTCCCCTCCTCAACTTTCTCTGAACGTCAGCCATGCTGGCCTTTTCTCAGTCCTCTATTCTCTCTCCTGTCTCAAGGTGTACCCATTTGCTTTTCCCTCTGCCTTGGAATAGTTTCCCTTCTCCTCTTCCAACAGTTAATGTGTATTCATTCCGTAGATTTCACCTCACATTATCCCGGTTGGTAGTTAGAAGCTCAGGCTCTGAAGACAATGCATCAGGTTCCAAACCCAAACTCTACGTAGCACTTACAACCTGTGTGACTTTTGCCACCTAAGAGTCAACTTCCTGCAAAACAGGCATGAATGCTAGTACCTACATCAAACAGTTGTGAGGATCACATGAGAATACATGTGACACTTCCAGAACAAAGCCTGGTACAGAGGGAGCACTACAAAACTGTTCTTGTCAGTCTCCCAAGGTCTGCCTTCCATATCACTTCCATATCACTTGCCACAGTTGCAATTATACATTTCTGTGATTATTGCCATAAGCTACCTCTCCACTAGAACGGGAGCTCAACAGGGACAGGAATTTTCCAGGGTTCAGTCCACATTATAGATTCAGTTCCTGGCAGAATAGACATTCAAATATTTGCTGAGCAATGACTGAAAATGCTGAGCATAATGCCTGGCACATACTGAGGCCTTGATAAATACTAACTTTTAAATAACTCATTAAGTAAAAAATAATACTCACATTGCCCAGTAGTTCTCAACTGGGAGTCGTTTTACTCTTCCCCCTCCCCCGCCCCCTGCAAAGACATTGGCAACGTCTGGACAGGTCAGGAAGGGGAGCTAGAGGGTGCTACTGGCATCTAGTAGGTAGAGGCTGGGGAGGCTAATAACATCCTACATAGCACAGGACAGCCTTCCCACAACATAGAATTATCCAGCATAAAATGTCAATAGTACCAAGATTGAGAAACCCTGAATTTTGCCTTCTGTCATTTTTCCATAATTGCTTAATTCACCAGTTCAGTATAACAGGCAAATCCAGCTTAAAGGTTATCACCCTTGCCTTTTATTCAGTTCACCCCTGTAGGTACAAGACCACCCTTGCCTCTCCCTCTGTCCCCAAACACTGTTAGCCTAACTGGACAGCCTTAGTCCTCCTGATTCTGGTGCCAGGTGTAGTGTAGAAATGTGGGTGAGGCTAAGGAAAACCACACCCTCCAAGAAATCTCCCATTTGATCACTATTCTGTGTCATACATGTATTCCTATTTTCAGCAAAGCTATCAACAGAAGCCAAATATGAACACCATTTATTTGCTTTCAGGAGAGAGCTCTGTTTCAAATATCATGCTTCAAAAAAGTTCATGTAGCCAAAAAAAAGGGGTGGGGAGGAGGGCAGGGGCCCACAGGTACAATCTCTCATGTGTAATACGAGATTTCTCTAAGATTGAAGAGAATTTGCTCCAACAAAAAACACTGTGTTCGAAAATTATCAAATGTAAAGTCACAAGGATGAATTATAGGATCTGAGAAAAAACAGGATAAAGGAAAAAAATTGTCCTTAAGTGGCAACCAAGATTAAGGCCAAATGCACCAGCATACACAAATGCTAGAGGTTAATATAAATTTTTAAATCTTAATATTCAATCAATCGCATAAAATTACATGTTCACAATGGTTAAAAATCACAAATGTTGGTGAGGATGTGGAGAAATTGGAACTCTCGCACACCGTTGGCGGGAACGATTCAGCCACTGTTGGTTGGAATGATTCGGCCACTGTGGAAAACAGTTTGGCAGTTCCTCTAAAAGTTAAACACAGAATCACCACATAACCTAGAAAATCCACTCCTAGATATATGCCCAAAGGAAGTGAAAACAAATAAACAAGAACATGTACACACATATTCACAGTAGCACTATTCCCAAGAGCCAAAATGTTGAAACAACCCAAATGTTCATCAGTAGATGAATGGATAAACAAATTGTGGTATAGCCAAAAAGTAGAATATTATGCAGCCAAAAAAATATTGATACATGCTACAACATGGATAAACCTCTAAAAAAAAAAGTATGCTACATGAAGGAAAGACATATAATATGACTTTGTTCATATTAAATATCCAGAATAAATAAATCCAGAGAGACAGAACATAAATTAGGGGTTACCACAGGCTGGAGGAAGCAAAAGATGCAGAGAAACACAAAAAAAACCTGTTTAATGAGTAAGAGGTTTTATCCTTTAATACAGATTACAATCACATTTAAATTAAGATGGAAACATTTTAGAACTAGATAGGCGTGGTGGTTGCACAACACTGAATGTATAAAATGTCACTGGATTATTCACTTTTAAATGATGGATTTTTTGTTATGTAAATTTCATCTCAATAAATTACTTTTTAAAGTATGCCGAAATTGAACAAAATTGACACACATTGAAAAAGAGAATACCTCAAAATGAAATAGATATAGTAGCCTGAGGAGTTATAAGTGATTTATTTTTGCAGTCTTTTTTTTTTTTTTTTTTTTTACATTTGTTGTAAAAGAAAGATAAACTAATGAAACAACAGAGTCTAAGTTTGGGAGTTGTTAGACAGGAAATATTAGATTTAACTTCTATAAATTATATCTGAAAAAAGTGACAATGAAATCTGCAGATAATCTGATCTCAATGTATTACAAATGTTATTTTTTAAAAACAGACTTCTTATTCCATATATTTATTTTTATTATCATTGTACTGCCCAAGCAGTATGTAAACAAATATGCAAATCCCTTTATAAGTGGTTAAATATTTCTAATTAGCATGTGGCAACCAGAAATTATAGGTATTTTTGATAACTGTTTTTGAGAGTTGACTACTTTCATCAATAGAATCAGGAATGTAACTGTTTGGACTCTCACACTGAAGGATGGTATGGCAAACTCACATAGACTACAGGTTCTATTTAGGCTATTTGCAGATTGCACACCAGAGAACTGACTGTAGGAAATTGTGGACTGTATTCTTTAATAATTTTTTTATTTTTCAATTACAGTTGGCATACAATATTATAATAGTTTCAGGTAGACAACATGGTGATCAGATATTTATACACCTTACCTAGTTATTGTACCTAGCTCTTATACTATTATTTACTATATTCCTTATACTATATTTTACATTCCCATGACTATTTTGTAACTATTAATTTGTACTTCTTGATCCCTTCCCCTTTGTCACCCAGCTTCCCAAACCCCCTCCCATCTGGCAACTATCGAATGTTCTCTGTATCTATCAGTTTGTTTCTGTTTTGTTTATTTTGTTTTTTAGATTTCACATGTAAGTGAAATCATATGGCATTTGTCTTTCTCTGTCTGACTTACTCCACTCAACACACTATCTTCTAGCTCCATCCGTGTTATTTCAGATGGCAAAATTGCATTCTTTCTTATGGTTAATATTCCATTGCATATATGCACCACCTCTTCTTTATTCTTCCATTGATGGACACCTAGGTCGCCTCCATATCTTGGCTATTGTAAATAATGCTGCAATGAACACTTGGATTCACATGTCCTTTTAAAGTAGTGTTTTGGGACAAATACCCAGAAGTGGAATTACTGGGTCCTTCTTTGTCTCATTATGGTCTTTGTTTTAAAGTCTGTTTTATCAGGTATAAGTATTGTTATCCCAGTTTTTTGTTGTTCTTATTATTTCCATTTTCATAAAATATCTTTTTCCATCTCTTTACTTTTGGTCTTTCGATCTGTAGTGTCTTTAGATCTGTAGTGAGTGTCTTGTAGACAGCATATGTAAGGGTCTTGTTTTCTTACCCATTCGGCCACTCTATCTTTTGATTGGAGCATTTAATCCATTTACATTTAGAGTATTAATTGATAGATATGTAGTTATTGCCATTTTATTATTTGTAGTTTGTATTTTGTTTTCTTCTCTTTAAAGAATTTCTTTTTATATTTCTTATAGGACTGGTTTGGTGGTGATGAACTCTTTTATGAAGCTCTTTATCTGTCCTTTAACTCTAAATGATAGCTTTGCTGGGTAAAGTAATCTTGGCTATAGGTCCTAGCTTTTCATCTCTTTGACTATTTCATGTCAATCCCTTCTGGTCTACAAAGTTTCTGTTAAGAAATCAGCTAAAAGTCTTATGAGAGCTCCCTTATTGGGAACTAGATGCTTTTCTCTTGCTGCTTTTAAAATTCTTTCTTTGTCTTTAACCTTAGCTATTTTAATTATAATGTATCTTGGTGTGGGCCTATAACTTTATTTTAAAGTAATACATATTGGTTATAAAAACTTTGGAAAATATCATTATTTCCAAAATATGTGCAAATGATGGTACACTGTATGCCTCACCCACCAAACTTCTAAACCTTTTCGAGCATGAACTAAGTGAAAACGAAACAAAGAGAAGAGCAAAAATTTGAGGCTTGGCTCAGTACAGAATAGATATGTTACCAGTAAAACATCAACTATCAAAGGCTCATGTTGTAATCAGCACTGGGGTGATGCTACATCTAAGAAAAGACTGAAGAACACCATCATGATTCACAGATCCAAAGGTTTTGGTTTTGAATATTCACTCTTACCTTAGCCTATCAATGGCTTCTCTCTCAGTCCCATTTTATCATCGAAAATTCAGTTCCAATATCTCTCCTCTTCTTTCAATAGTTGCTACTCTTGTTCTTGCAGTAAGACTTCCCTGAGCGAGTCACCTTCTCCTAATTAAAAAGACCAGATATTAAAGATGTATAAGTATCCTAAAGCGATTTTCTTTCTAAACAAACTGGTAGGATGAAAAGACACCCCCCAAAATGGTAAATAAAATAAAAATAATCAGAATAATCAATGTTGAGAACAAAGGCTAGTGGATGGATTTTCCAAGTATGGAGTTTGCCCCTGGTATGGGAGGTCTATCCCATGGCCGATCGAAGGGACTGATTCATCTCCATTTGCCCAGGAAACTTAGCAATAATGGTTTCCCTCAAAACAGTTGCTTGAAGAAACATGACCTTAAACAGTTAGAGAGAAGAAGCCCAGCCAGCCGGCCTTGCCTCTGCTTTTTGTGTTTGATGTGCAATCACACACAACCCACAGCAGAACACCACAGAGTAACATAGCCAAGAGAGACAAATATTTAGTCAAATTTTCAATGTTCTCTCATCCTGTCTTGTCATGACATTCAGACATGAGATACTAATAGAAGCCTAAAAAAGAAGTGAATTATATTCATCTTATACTAAGTAAGACACTTCAGGCTCCTTTACATTGTACAGTTTATGTCTCAAAACCTGCTCTGGTCAAGACCTTAGAGCCCAGTTGCCTACAATGGAGCCTGATTTTATTCTGGGCTGTATAGAACTGGCTATGGCAAGCAAGTAAAGACTCTAGAGCGATGGCATTTCAAGTCTTCAAAAAGGTATATTTCCATATAAACCAAAGTGGCCACCAGAGCTGAGGCACTCATACCCCAAGTTCCGAGAAAATGGAAAAGACACTCTCATGAACAATTTGGTATCATTAAATTTCTCCTGGGACACTCTGTCCTGTCTGTAAATATTACCAAATCTAATTCTGGGTGGCTTCTGAAACAAGGCAAGTAGTCAGGATTTATTCAGGTCAATGTCTGGAAACATGCATGTCCCACACACAGTTAACTCTGTGAACGAGAAGTCACCCCACCTACACACTCCTTTACCAGCCTAAAACCTTCACAGCACAATATGTCTCTAAGATGCTTTAAGACAGCATCACAAAATTGGACAATGGCTGGCAGCAATCCTCTCCCAACCTTGCCAGACTTGGGTATTTTTTTAGGGCATAAAGCATCTAATGGTCATAAATACTTCATTTAGTACTTTTTTTTCTAATGCGTTGCAATAAGTTCACTCTTCAGCACTGGACACTGCCAAATATCCCATCTTAACCTCTCATCTAACTTCTAGAGAAATTTCATCACAATCTTTTATTAAGCTTCTCTCAAATGTTTAGTGTTTGCAAAGTACTTTGCAATAATTTAGTAGTCTTCTCCCAGATCACCACTTAGAGAAAGGAGACTGCACTCTCACTATCAACTTACTTTGCAGAAACAAGCCCTGGAGATGTGAGAGGTTTACAGCTAGCTGCCAAGATCTTTGGGGGGTAATAAATGAAGTGCCAATATAACCTTTCAGATATCTGCCCCAGGGCCTGTCACACAGACACAGAAAAGGCAGCTGACTCCACTAAGAGGACCAGTGGCTGAGATGTCTTCACTTTTTGGCTGGTGATAGTTCTTGAGTTTCCCATTAGAAGATGTCCTTATATAGACAAAAGCCTATACTGAAATGTTTTAAGGTTTTGCTTATCAGGAAAGAGTAACATATTAGTCACCTAACATGTTGGCAAATTTTCATTTTATATGGACAACCTGGTATCATCTACAAAGAGAACAGGTCCTGAAACAACAGGACATAGGACAGGTAAGTTTGGATAATTAGGCTCAAAAGGAAGAGAAGAATGATCCACAATAGGTAGTGACCTAGGAAGACAATACATAAAATAGTAATGGGGGTAGCAAGTGGGAGAAAGAGGATGAAGGCACCAGACCCTTGGCTTGTTTGAAAAGGAGCAAGAGGAAGAGAAGAAATGAAAACCAGATTTGGCTGAAAAGACAAACTCTCCTAAGGCCAGAACTTCCTTTACCATTATACAGGAGAAGACATGAGCAGAATGGTGATGGACCTGGTCTGCAGGTCATGTTTTATACACCCAGCCTGCATTGGCACCACTCCTAAGGGAACAATAAGATCTCAGAAAGCTGTGAGGGGTTTGAGTGTCAGGAGTAGAGCAGGAACAGAGGAAAGGTAGAGGAAAGGGTGAGAAGTTCTCCAGGTTGAGAAGAGTAAAACATCTCAGAGGCCCATCTCCTGGCCAAGCATCTGTAAGTGTCTCTCTAAAACCATCTGGGATCTCTATCTCAGAGGGAAAGACAGCACGTGAGGAAGAGCTGGCAACCTCAGATGGCCCTATCCTGATCATGGCGTGAGAAATATGTCCGTCAACTTCGCAACGCTCTTTCCATTTCCCATCCTCTCTTCCCACAAGCCCTCTATGCTCCCTTTAGGACTGCCAGGGCCAGACTGTTAAGAGAAATGGTTTACTTCTTTGATAAAATATAATTATTGAGTGGTACCATTGATAAATCTTACCAAAAAATAAAAAGCCATTTAAATATTCAAAGTTGCCCATGGGTTCCCTCTTGCACACAGACATCCTCACATTTTAGCTTCACAAATTTCCATGGTTTTACCCTCAGTTCCTGAAATACTCAAATTCTCATGCTGATCTCTGGCTGCTTTAGCTTCTATCATGATCCATCCCCAAGGGACAGGGCCAAATGCTCCTGATCTTTTCTGACACCTGCTCCTGATAATATTTCCCACCATTAAAACTTACTGTCCTATGTTCCACTCCCTAAGGACTTTGCTCAGTGCTATCTTTGCTGATAAACTAACCCATGCCAAGAGAAAACCATTGCCTTACCGTTTATTGAGAGAATCAAGTGAGAGAGATCAAAGCATAAGTTAAGGAGTTAATACTGTCATCAGCACATTAGTCCTCACAGGTAACAAACTGACATTTTAGCAGAGACCATGAAAACTGTCACATAAGTGAATGGTCCGGTTCAGGGGAATTTCAGGCATCAGGGCAGGTTGGCATGGGAGAAGGCAAGAGAGAGAGAGGCTATGGCTTTTGGCTCTCGTCCACTCACATTTTATAAGTCAGTTACCCACTCCTCCTGCACTTGCTGCCCACCCTATGCCCAGACCGTGTTTTGCTTCACTCAATTGAATCTGAAAAAAAAAAAACAGTTTGATCTATAGTTAATAAAATACCGTCTGAGGGACACAAGAGCGATAACGTAGTTAGTTCCCAATTATGGAAAATAGCATGCCTTAGGGACAAATGTCTTAAAATCTTCTGCGTTTGGCAAAGCACCATCATTTAGTGACTCAGTCCCATAGACAGGGGCAGAATGGCTTTCATTCAGGCGAACTGGTTCTGTCACTTTCTAGCTCTGTGATATGGGACAAGTTGTTCAGCCTCTCTGGGCCTCAGGTGCTTTATCTATAAAATGGGATAAATACATCTATATCACCAGGCTAACTTAATAGTTAACATAATATCCACAAACCACATAACTCAAGGCTTGTTACACCGTACACAAGTGAACACAGTAGCAACCACAACAGCTCTTCCCAGGTATTCTGAGAATGGAAAGATTCAGCCTTCAAAAGGTACTCAAAGGTAACTGTGTGATCTACCTATTGACTAACAGAGACTTGGAAACCACTTGGGGTTGAGAATTTCACGCTTTTGAGACAGCTTGCAGAGCTGTGAAGTGCCTCAACACCTCAGTGATTGGAATTTCTGCTCTAGAGAGAGACATTACTTGTCTCAGGCAACTCCAGTAACAAAAGAGAGCCTGGCCACCCCTGCGACAGGACTTCTCTTACCCATAAGCCAAGGTCCATACCCATTACCTGTCCTTTTTCTGACCTTTCCCTTGTCCACCCACCTGTTCCGCGCTACCCTCCCAGCTGTGAGTGCCTGCAAGAGCCTGCCTAATCTCAACTTGGAAAGTGCTCTTTGCTTTTAAAATGCCTTGCCCAGCTTAATCAGTAACCAGCAGCCCTCCACTGCCAGTTAGTCGCCTGCCCTGACATGAGTTCCTTCTCCTGCCAGCCAGCAGATGTAACTTTTTAAGGAAGATTCAATTTCCAGCCAGCGCCCTTCTTCCAATGACAGCCTCCCTCTGTGAAGGTTACCTGTCACCAGCATTCTTGCTCATGAATGCAAAATAAAGTGGGTGCTTACCCTGACCTTGGAGAAGCATGTCATGCCGTATACGAGTTCTAAAAAAGAGCATATAATGTTTGCCACCTTATTTGTGTCAGGACTGAGAAAAGGAAGACCCATCTGGCAGGCTACCCTCTTAGGTTCACAGATGTGGCTTGTGAATGGCACTTATCAACAAAACCTAGCAATGATATTCAGTAGGCATGACATGGAGAAAATGTTAATAAAATCCTGCCTAACAGTAGGAACAAATTTGAATAGAATCAAAGTCATATGTGGGTTTTTTTCTCATATACTGTCTCCTCGGCATATATTAACCTTTTGCCAGCTTTTTTTAAAAAGGGACAAAACTAGGATGATTCATTCATTCAATCATCCTTCGAACATTTTTTGAGCACCCATTATGTAGCAAACCTTGTGCCTAGAACTAGAATAAAAAAATTGAAGGAAGCATAAATTATTTTAGGCAAATAATGCTATTATTCAACATTTTATGCCAAGAAACCGAATTCTCAGTTTGTTAAAAACATAGCAAAAAGACTACATGCATTTCTGAACCTTTATTTCATTTGGAAACAGGCTTAGGGAAAAGCAGGGCTCTAAGAAAGAGCAAATAACATGTTAAAATAGCTAGGCATGCTGTAGACTTGGGAAAATGTTGCAAAGGAGGAAAGTGTGTTGGGTTATGAGAAAGAGACATGCAAACAACAAGAATGGATAGGATGATCACGGGCAGTCTTTCAGAAGGAAAGTGCCTAGTCTTGCCATTGTTTGTGAAATGGTCCATCGTACAAGAAGAACCTGCAATAGCCAAAACGGGCTGGCCTTCCTCATCCAGTCTGTGCCTCGCTGCCTGACACACTGATAGTGAAATCCGGCTGAGCCCTGCTCTGATAACGGTGCAAGGCATCATTTAGCAGAAGCTTCCTGTTACAGAGCTTTTAACGAATTCAAGGACTCACTCTGTCATCATTATCAGAAGTCCATGTTTCCATTGCTGAGTCAGAAGAACTAAATTGGAGCTGGACCAGAAACAAATGGTGAGTCAAATGAAAAACTAGCTGCAGAGCAAACCCCCTGCTACTAAGATGGCTGGGGCTTCGTGTGGAGTACATCAGAAAATTCCTAGGGCCCATTCATTCATCCAAAAAAATGATTATGGAACACCTTCCATGCTTCAAGAGTCATCTCGGGTGTTGCGGACAGAGCAATGAAGCACAGACAAAGCCCCATTCTCATGAAGCTTATATTGTAATGGAGAGAGATCATATGAACATGATGAAAGTGAAGAAAAAAGAAAAAAAGGAGCTAAAGAATAACTTATGAAAGGACCTTATAGGGCCAGACTTTACTGCAGACAACAGAATCCACTCTAACGACTTTAAACAGAAAGGGATTCTATACAGAAAATTCAGTGATTATAAAATTGTTAAAAAGGGATGGAGGAGCAGGCTCTCTAGCCTGACCTCTCAAGAACAATCCCCAGCCTGTGCACAATCTGTTAAAAGAAGCTGTTGCATCAGAAAGGTGAAACGACCCTGCTGACTGCGGGACATTCCAGCCCAAGTGCAATCAAAACAGCTGTTGCTGCTATCCCAGAGCCCCTGACGGGAAGGTGCCTTTTGCTGCTATATACGGTAGCCACAGCTACGACTGCCTGCTCCAGAATCACCCCACTTCCGCCGCGATCCATGCCAGCCAAATTATGCTTGGTCCTGTCAATACTGAGACCCTGTGAAACACAGAATGCATTGTGATGATAGAAACTAAATCACTTCTGGGATCCGAGCTCCAAGAGAGTCAAGGAAATGTGAATTTTAGTTTTGCATTCTCAACATAGGAAAAGACGGTTTGAATGCATGTCAAACTCCCTGATCTGTAATCACTACCACACACCTTGGAAGGCTAATCAGGGAATGCCTCTGGAGGAGGTGACATTTAAGCTAAGATCATGTGGCAACTAAGGAAGAAACTACGCACACGCACACGAAAAAAAAAAGAAAAACAATAACGACCCCGGGCACAGTAATGAAGGCAATAGACAGCTTGGAGGAGTTAGCCGAAGCTACTTCAAACAGGGTTTAGGAGAGCACAGTTAGGAGGTGGTGTTATTCAGGGTACTGAGAAACCATAGAGAGTTTTATGAGGGAAACTGGCATACTCTGATTTGTATTTTTTAAAAGAAAATTCTGGCCTCGAGTTAGAGAATAGATTATGCATGAGCAAGGATTGAGCCAAGGAGACAAGACAGAAAATCCCTTTGGATGAGATGGTGACCTGTGCTAGGATCTTGACTGCGGAGATGAAGTTGACACATTCTGTGTGTATTTTGTAAGCAGAACCACAGGCTTTCAGAATGAATTAGAAGCAAGAAATAACAAAAATGGAAGCACTAAAGATCATTCCCATGTTTCTAACGTAAGTGAAGGGTAAATAATATTCTATTTCCTGGGTTTAAGAACAATGGGTAAGACATGTCTGCAACCCACCAAAACAACTCATTCAGTCCTTGATATTAAAAAAAAATATATATCAGTCACATACACATGTTAGAAGGAGACTCAACAAGAAAGCCTCTTTGCTCTCCCATCTGGCCACTTATTTCATTCTTCAGCATATTCAGAGTATCTTTAAGGTTCTGGAGTAGGGGTCTCGCACTCTGTATGTTAAAGGGTCCGACACTGATGGGATCCATACTTTGACTTGGATTAAGGTTTATGCAGTAAAAGATATGTAGGGCAGTACAGAATAGCGTTGGGAGTTGGTGTCTAATCTGTGAGAAATGAAAGTCATAAAATACAGTCATTGGAAGTTGAAAGGCTGAGCTCTGAAAAGTTATATGAATATAGGACTGTGGCAAGTCAAAACCTCATGTTCATTTTGGCACAGTGAAATAATCTCAGGTCACCTACTCCCAGATCCCTCCCCTCCTCACCTCTCTCTGTTCATTTCCACCATCAAAACACCCACTAACACTAGAATAGGATGCTTCTTGGGTTTTATGAGTTAATAGTTAAGTGATAAAATTATGTCAAAAGTAAAAATGTAAATTATTTGTTAATAATTTTTGTAATCTTTGTAATTACAAATAGTATTAGTCATCATCTGAGAGTCACCCAGAAGAACAAACGCAGAAAAACAACTGCTCTCGACTATGTTATAATCTCTTCAACAAATAAATAAACCAACAAGACTTTAAAAGTCTAAGCAAGAGGGAGAAAGGGAAACCATGCCTATGCCCTGCCTCTCTTAAGCAATCAGAGCTCTTCGACTAGCTCTGTTGCTGGGGCAGAAGCAAATCATCTTTTGCTCTCCGTAAGCATTAAACCTTCCACATGTCTTTAGCACTCTCCACGGGCATACTGGTGCCAAAGCAGAAAAAGATTTAATTTCATGTTGCTAGGTTTTCCCTTTTCTGCGGTTAATAAAGAGGCAGGTGCAGTCAGCTGGGCTGTTAGGAAAAAAAGGGGGAGAGGGTTAAAACTGTTTATTTGACCAACTTTAAGTCTCGCTAAACCACAGCATAAGACAACTCATAACTTGTTCCCAGTGCCCATACCTTAATTGCCTTCAAGGGAAGTGTTTCTGAAGGTATTTCTCACTAACAAATGAAATTATTTTGCCAAAATAGGACACTCTGAGTTCTGCATATAAGTATTTTTGAGCCCTGCTCCTACTGCTCCAAAAATAATATATGTAAGTATGTAACGTAGTAAGCCCAAGAGTAAAGTTGCTACCTGTCAAATTGATGAGTGGTGGGGGATGGAGAGGTATACCACGTGCTGTCTAGAATTAAAGGTTAAGTCCATGTAATCTATCACCTGGTAAAGGGAAGTTGGTCTATGTAAAAAGAAAGATTCATTCTTTTAAAAATTTGTGTTTAATCAAATAATTGGTTAGTAACTAAATGGTTGACTGAATCCGGCCAGTTTTCTTGATTTGGAGCCATTGATCTGGTCTCAGTTTCCACCTTTAGTGCAACCCTGGGCTGTGCTGGGATTTTGTTGAGTGCTTATACCAAAGGGTAGGGAGGAGAAAGCAGAGGGGCATGAGCCACAGTTTGTCTTTTTTGTCACCTAATAGGAAAAGGGATTCATGTGTGACTTTTCCTTAAAATCTCTTTGTTCTGAGCAGATGGTAGATATTTAATACATGTCTCTTGAATATGTCAATGAATCAGGGTACCCATCTGGTACAGGCAAAACTTATACTGGGGATTGTGGCTGCCTTTGTAACATACATTCCACTTCTCTCTTGCTGAGAAAAAAAGCAATGATGTCTGAAGGAATGACCTCATTTAAAGAGATGAACCTGTCTGACAGTGAGTAATCTCGACCCGTAGTGGGTCACTATGGAGGAGATAGGCATGCCGGTGGAGAAAGCTCAGGATGAGATCCCAGCACTGTCAGTGCCATGGCCCCAGACTGGCCTTTCATTCCTGGGGCCTGAGCCTGAGAACCTGAAGGACCTGTACAGCCGCTACAAGAAGCTACAGCAAAAGCTGGAGTTCCTGGAGGTGCAGGAGGAGTACATGAAGGATAAGCAGAAGAACCTGAAGAAGGAATTCCTCCACGCCCAGAAGGTGAAGCAAATCCAGAGCATCCCACTAGTTATTGGGCAGTTTCTGGAGGCTGTGGCTCAGAATACAGCCATTGTGGGCTCCACCACAGGCTCCAACTACTACATGCACATCCTGAGCACCATCGACGGGGAGCTACTCAAGTTCAATGCTTTGGTGGCCCTCCACAAACACAGCAATGCCCTGGTGAATGTGCTGCCTCCCGAGGCCAACAGTAGCATCATGATGCTCACCTCAGAGCACAAGCCAGATGTAGTGTATGCAGACATCGGGGACATGGACATCCAGAAGCAGGAGGTGCAGGAAGCTATGGAGCTTCCACTTCCACACTTTGAGCTCTATAAGCATATTGGCATCGATTCTCCCATGAGGCGTCCTCATGTATGGCCCACCTGGCTGTGGGAAGACCATGCTGGCAAAAGCTGTGGCTCATCACACCACCACTGCATTTAACTAGGTTGTGGGCTTTGAGTTCATACAGAAGTACCTGGGCAAGGGCCCCCACATGGTCCGGGATGTGTTCCACCTGGGGAAGGAGAATACACCTGCCATCATCTTCATAGATGAGATCAATGGCATTGCCACCATGAGATTTGATCCCCAGACAGGGACTGATAGGGAGGTTCAGAGAATCCTGCTGGAGTTGCTGAATCAAATGGACAGCTTCAACCAGAACATCAACGTCAAGGTGATCATGACCACAAACAGAGCAGACACCCTGGATCCTGCCCTACTGTGGCCAGGGCACTTTAACCATAAAATTAAATTTCTACTCCCTGACTGCCACCAGAAAAGACTGATTTTCTCTACTATCACCAGCAAGATAAATCTCTCTGAGGAGAGTGACTTAGAAGATTATGTGGCCCAGCCAGATAAAATTTCAGGGTCTGCTATCAACTCCATCTGTCAGGAGAGTGCAATGTTGGCCGTTCAAGAGAACTGCTACATTGTTCTGGCCATGGACTTCAAGAAAGCATACAGGACAGTCATCAAGAAGGATGAACAGGACCTCTCCCCCTACAGTACAGAACCCAGGGACTTCCCTCACTCCCCGGTCTCTTTTCCCAAGCCTAGTTCTCTTTTCTCTTTACCCAGGATTGACTTATTCAATAAATACACAACATTGAAAAAAAAAATCTCAACCCATTTTCTAGAAATTAGCTAAAAAATGGTTATGTGGCCCTTAATTCTGACCAGTGAGAAAGAAAAGAGGTTTCTGGGAATGCTGTTCTTGGTTCTGAAGAGACAGCAATAGGAATCCAGAAGTTTTCTCTTCTCCACTTATGAGAATAAGGAGTCTTATAGCCCCAGATCCTGCTAGCAGCCATTCTGTTAACACAAGGAAAACCAACCTGAGAATGAAGCCAAACTTTAAGATAGCAGCATGAAGAGACAGAGAGAACCTGGCCCTTTGATTACATTTTCTGCATCACAGAATCAATCAGACATAAAGCCTACTCTAACTTCTGAATTGCATGCCATAAGACCTAATTAATATCCTATTGTTTAGGCCAATTTGAATTTGGTAGTCTGTTTCTTGCAAGTAAATTTGAATGATGTGAAGACTGACACCATTTTCTAAACAAGATTTTTTTAAGTATTTAGTTATTTCAAATATCCAGTTTACCTCTCTTTAAAATGGATAACGAGTCATTAACTATTCTATACTTAAATGTCCTTAATAATCCCGTCTCCCTATAATTTTAAGATTTTAAGAATTGAGAGTCCACGAAGGCAATAAGAAGTCAGGGGTGATCGCATATAGCTCCCCCAGAAATTATGCTCTCAATTATGTTTTACAACAAATCTTATACTTTAACTACAGTTTTTAATTCTTATAATTTAGTTATATTTAGATGAGGGTTTTTTTTAAATTTTATTTTATAGTTTATTCTGGAGACTCTCTAATCAAAATCAATACAGAAGTAACTTGTAAATGGGAAAGGAAAGACCCACCCAGCCCTGTCCTCCTCCTACGTATCTGATGAAGTGCCCATTCTCTAACTGGGTAGTTGGGTATGAGACTGATTGTTCATTGCAGGACAGCATAGCTGCTAAGAGCAGGGACTCAAATCTTGACTCTGCCATTTATCAGCTATGTGCTTTTGAGTGAAATACTTAACCTCTATAAACCTCCATTTATCCTTCTATAAATCAAGATACAGTCGTACTTACCTCATACAGTTATTATGTGGATTACATAAGATAATGCATGTGAAACACTAAGCATAGTGCCTGGCATGTACAAAGTGCTCAGGAAATGTTATTAATATTCTCTTTGTGGTACAAGTAATCAATGAGTTTTGCCTAGAGGGAAGACATTGGCATTTTTTAAGTGCAGCTTGATAAACCAAATTATTATCTAAATGAGTGGGTTTTAGGAGAGCGCCGTTTGGGCAGAATGGGCAGAGTGAGATAGTCCTTTCCCTCTTAACGTGTATTTCCCTTCTCCCTCACAGGGAATGAGTCTGGATCCCTCTTCCCTCCTCCGTCATCACAACACTTAAGAATTCACCTCGACTGCTTTGTATGGAGTTCTGCGAAGTAATATTGTAACAGGATGAAAATATCGTGGATTGATATAGAAATGCTCAAAAGTGTCTTTTTAAAATCTAGAATATAGAGCATAAATAAATAGACCCAAAAAATGAAGAAAAAAAATCAATACAGTCTGTTTATATTGGCTCATTTCTAAGAAAATCAAGAAACTGCTTAAAGGGACAAGGTAGAAAGAACACTGGCAGGGGTGGAGGAGCTCTGTCCCCACCAGCTGAGTGTGACCTTGAACAAACCACAGTATCCTACTGGAGGTCAATGTCCTCATCTGTCAAATGAAGGCCTTGGACTTGAATAGTATTTTACACCATGTGCTTCCTAGAGCCTGGTCAGGGCTGTCAGGGGTGTGAGTGAGAGGGAAGGGATGGAGAAGGGGAAGCAGGAGCACTAAGAAATATTCCTTAGGGACCCCATTTGCTTTAACCAGCACAGTTTCATGATCATTTGTTACCTACTCTGTTGCAACAAAAGTTTGAACACATGTACACAAAAGCTTAAATCGATGGTCTCTAAGGTCTCTTCCATCTGACTTTCCAAACTTTCCCTCCACATGACTCTGACCACCAAAGCTCCCAGCACAGCCCGGTCTTTCCGTTTCCACTGAAGAGACAAGGAGATGTTATCAGAGGTGCTGGAATGCCACAGCCCCGTTACTCAGGATGCCTAGAGGAGCAAGTTAATAAACCCTGTGAGGGCTCATATGAATGGTAGGAAGCCTGATCCTGAGAGCAGAAATGAGAGCACAAGTTCTTGAATCTCTTTAGAAGTTCCTGAGCTGAGCTTCTTCATGAACCGACATTCCTTCCCCTATCCTATCCTCAAAGTCCCCAGAGAAAAATCAAAGGGATCCCATCTGACTATTCTCAGTGCCTTTGGTTTATTCATGTTCACCTAACTATCCTCTTTCAGAGTCCCTACAGAGTAGAGGTGAAGTTTATTGAGCTAAATGCCATGGTCTATGGAAGTTGGGTTTTACTGGTCAGAAACAAGGATTGGCAACTTTAATTTTAATCCAATCACAATAACAGATTTTCACCTATTTAACCTCCTTATTTTTTTTTCTTTTATTAACTCGTGGAGTAGTTCAAGCATACCAAAAAGTATCAAAAATAAACATTCCTGCATTCACCAATCATCTTTGTTAAGCTTAAAATCTGCCTTCTATCTTTAAGCTTCAGAGTTTGTAAAAAAAAAAATTAGATATGATAAAAACCCTTCCTCAGTCCCATTCTTCTCACACTCCCCTCTGCAAAAGAAATTATCTTTAATTTGATTTTTTTAACTTCCATTCATGTTATATTTCATTATATAATATATAACATAAACAATATGTGTAATATATTAAAACATATAATTTTCATACTATATATGAAATATATACAGTATGTATATATTCATAAATAATATATAGTATTATACTATAAATTTCTTCAATCTTGGGTTTTGTTTCAGGGGAGTTCAAGATTTTACTATTTAAGGTCCATCCACATCGTGACATGTGGTTCTAGATCACTTTAACTTCAACGTAATATTTCCCTGTATATAATATGTCCTTGTACGAATATACTTTACTTATCCATTCTCCAGTGAATGAAAATTAAGACTGTTTCATATTTCCATTCATTCTTGTCCACATGCAAAAAAATTTCTCTAGGGTAGTAGAGAATTGCAGGGGTTAAAATTAAGTTCATCTTAAATTTTATTTGATGTTATCAAATTGCTTTCCAAAATGGCTTTTCCAATTTACACTCCCACTTTACACTCCTACTAGCAGAGTATGAATATTTCTTCATCCCAACTTCTCACCGACAGCCAGAATTTGCAGATTTCTCAAATTTTGCAAACCTGATGGGTATGAAAAATCATTTCATTGTGGTTTTAACTTTTCCCTGATCACTGGGCAGGGTGAACAACTTTTTTAAAAAGTGCTGGCCATTCAGGGCTCTTCTCTGAATTACCTGTTCTTACCTTTTCCCTATTTATAAGCTGACTTCTCTCTTTCTTATTGTTTTCTGGGAGTTCTTTAAATATTCCAGACATTAATCCCCTGTCAGTTACATATATTTCAAATACCTTCTCTCATATTATGATTTGTCATTTAAATTGTCTTTGTTGAACAAAACTTTTAAGGAGTCAAGAGTTATCGATATTTTCTTTTAAATGTGATTTTCATGCCTTAAGAAATCTTAAAACCTATATAATTTTGTGAACCAATATCGTCTCAATGTAATTTTTTTAAAAAAGGTTAGGTGGCATTACTAATGTCAGGACTTGGTATAAAAAAAATTCTTACAAATCAAAAAATAAAAAGAAATCTCTCCCCACCTCAAAGTTATAAAGATATTTCTGTATATTTTTTGTAAATGTTTTATAAGTTTTATAATTTATACATATCTGATTGACTTAGAATCAAACTTGTATACATAGAATGAGACAGGGATATAATTTTCTTTTTCCATAGAAATAATCAATTGACTCCGCGCTATGTATTTTTCAAAAACTATTGTTGTCCCAATAATTTACAATGCTACTGCTCTCATGCATTAAGTATTATTCAAACAAGGGTCAAATCTCTCTTAGGTTGCACTAGCCTATTTATGTATTCCTTTGGCACTACTTTTCTATTTTGATTATTTTACTTCTTAATAAATCTTGATATCCAGTAGGGTAAGTCCTCCTGCCTTGTTCTGCTTTTAAACTTGTTTTGGCTATTCTTGGCCATTTGTTTTCCCATATAAATTTTAGGATAAAGTTGTCAAATTAAAGAAACTATTGAGGTTTTGGATTTTATATTAATTTACAGAGCATTAATATTTTATAATATTAAATTTTGCCATCCATAGACATAGTTATTTATTTAAATCTACTTAACATCTCTCAATAGTTTTAAATTTTTTTCTCAAGACAGCTTGCACATTTCTTAGATTTATTCCCAGACACTTTTGAATTTGTTACTTTTTAAAAGGTATTGTTACTTAAATTATGCTTCCAAATCTGAGAATTTTCCAACTTTGTGGCCAATGGATAGAGATCTTTGTAGTGAATGCTGTCGTGTACCCCTCTGATCTTCATTTAGACTGAAGGGCTTATTTGCCCAGCAGTGGGAAATGCTACTGGCAAACAGCCCCCAGTTGGTGGTCCTCTTTAGGAAGTGCCTTACCTAAGGTCACATGCCTTTCCTGGATAATCCTACATGCAAAGGTTGATTGACAGGACATAAAGACTCATCCTCCTCATACCAACTTGGGACAACTCTGAAGGGCCATCCCAGCACATCTTCTCCTCTGTTCAGTCCTGCTTCTTTCCTGTTCTGTCTAAAGGTATTGACCTCAAGAGCATGCTTCCTACATGTCTGTCTATCTCAGAGCCGGCTTCCTGGAGAACCCAACCTGAAATAGTCTATGAAAGCAGATGCTAAAAGGGAATTTTGGAGTTGGGTCATCCTGTGCCTGAGTGGCAATGAGAACCCATCACTGGCACAAGGTCGAGGGGAAATTGTTAAAACCTCCCTGTGTGCTTGAGGGCATTTTGGTCAAAGTACATGAGAGATTGACCAGGCTTTTGAAAACTACAGGGCAAATAATTATAGGAACAGTGAAACTGAGATGTATTAATCCTTTGAAAAACATATTGGAAAAACTAATAGAAATGAATTATCAATTAAAAAATCCGTGTGAAAGCCAAAGGGTCTTTATAGTATCATATCAAGTGGCTCTCACACTTTGTAGTCTGAGGGAAGTGAAGAAGGAAAGCTACAGACCAGGCCCAAGACCTAACCTAAGAGATGCAGAAGGTTCCAGTGAAGATGAAGCTCTCAGTTCATATAGGCCAGCTACATGAATTCAGAGCCCTGGCTAGGAACAAATGAACCCTCTCACAGGAATAGAGACACCTGGGTTGACGCACCTGAAACTAATCTCCACATCACCTGGAACCCTCTGAGCTTGCAGAAATGGCCCACCTCTCCCTGCTAAGGCCTAGTTCTTTCCCTCTCATTTGCAGATAATAAAGAGGCCTCTCTCCTACAAGGCAATACTCATTCCCCCTCAAGGTCCACCTCCACCTCCCTTCCTTACAACCAGCACAATAACTAAGGTTAACCCAGTTAGCATGTCCTGAGCCTGACAGAGAAGAAAATAGAATGTGACAAAAGCAGCTGCAGGACCTAGAGAGTACGTCCCAGCAGGAGGCAGGAGCATGTGAACTGGGCTGGATTCTGAGGATGCTGATTCACAGGAGGCAGAATATAAAGTTAAAGAAGTGAGGGTTTATTAACTCAGGGTACTATGGCAGAACATAGGATTCAACGTGGGTCCTGTTAAGGACCTTGAGAGACTGTGCAAGCACCTTGTTAGGATGGTTCCCAGAAGCATAAAGAGCGAACGCCCAGGGATTTGCAAACTACAGTCCGCTGGCCACATCTAGCCTATGCCTTATTTTTGTACAAGCTGCAAGCTAAGAATGTTTGGGGTTTTTTCCCCATTTTTAAAGTACTATAAAAATAAAAAAGATATGCAAACGAGGCTGTTTGTAGCCCACAAAGCCTAAAATACTTACCCTCTGGCCCTTTATAAAAAAAGTTTGGCCCCAGCCCCCAATAAGTGAAGATACAAATGGCTGAATTGCCAAAGCAAAATGTAGAATAATTCAAAGACTCAGGTGAGCAGGCACGGGAAAATGGACTTACCGTGTAAGACTGCAAAATCCACAGGATGACAATGCCCCCTAAGAGCGCCCAAAGCAATAAAGAATGTGCTGGTGAGAGGGGCACTGGCTTCCCCTATGTTCAGTGGTGGGTCTCCTCTGCAGGCCAGGGGTTACAGGAGCAGAGCCCATTACAGAACTGTGCTCACCAAGAGTAATGGGGATATGAGACCCTGAAATAAGAGAGGCCAGATGGACGCACTTAACTGTTGGAAGCCAAGGAGATGTAATTATCGTAATGAGTAGCAGGTTCAGAGCAGCCGGGGTATTAACACTGACTATCAGGAGAAGGTAAGTTGCTGTTTCACAACACAGGCAAGGAAGAACACATTTGGCATTTAAGTGACACACCTGGGTGCCTCTTGATACTATCTTGCCCAATTTTGATGGTAATTGGGCAGCTGCAGCAACCCTGGCCTAAGAAGGGCACCAGTAACCAGGATATCAGACCTCTCAGCAAGAAGGATCTGAGTCACCCACCAGGTCAGCCACTGAGACTATCAGAGGGACTGGCTATGGCAGGGATAGGGAATGGGGGTTAGAATGCATAATAAAGCAGGAATTAACAAGTATCATTTATGGCCCTAAGACCAGCTACAACGGAAGCCACAGTCCATCCCACTCATCTTTCTCTTATAAGTCTCTTCCAAAGAAGATTCCCACTGGAATCCTGAAGGAATGGCTCCCAGAGCTAGATGAATAGATCCCAGTGCCTCCCAGATCCCCCTTCAGAACTAAGAACTTACCCCCTCAGATGCAGGGAATACCATCAGTTAGATCTCATCTACAAGCCCTCTTAAAGAAGTGTCTTGGCAGAAAAGAGCTGCCAAGCCCAAAGCCACGCCCCTCCCTAGGCCATCTCACACCCAGTAAATGGTCATCTTTGGGATAGAAAGGCCTGGCCTCCTCACCCAAATTTGGGACAATTCCAAAGGGACCTGCCAGCTTCAGATCTTTCCATAGGGTTGTCCAGGCCTCTTCGAGGACTGCATCCCTGCTCAGCCCTGCTTCCACAAGTGTTGATATCAAGAGCACAACCTAATATACTCTCTACATGCTAATCTCCACTTTGAAGCTTCTCTGGAACTCAACCTACAATCTTTTATCCAACAACTTTATTACTGAATTATGTGATAGCTTTTCTTGGATATACAAATAAAATGTCTAAAAACCAAGACGGTTTTTCTTCTTTTCTAATCCTTACATCTTCTATTTTTCTTTTTTATCTAACATCACTGACTAGAACCTCTAGTACATTCATAAATAGATGCTGAGATGACAGGCATTTCGTCTTATTCCTCCTTGAAGTGAATACCATACTGTAACATTCGCTCCAATATTTTAGTAAATATTCTTTATCAAATATTCCCCTCTTTTCCATTTCACTAAGAATTTTTTTGAATTATTTCGAATTGTTCAAGAGCTCTTTCTGCTTCAATTTCAATGATTATATTTCTTCTTGAATTAGTTAATATACTAATTACATGAAAAGGAGTTATTTGTTTAGCCATCTTTACATAGCTTCTGAACTGCACTTGGTTCACTCTCTCTCACACACACACACTCTTGTGCACATGCACAAAAATGCATATGTATAAAACTCAAAGATACAGCTGGATTCTGAATTGCAAATATTTTGATTTTTGGCCCTCTGTTTATTAGTGATTATTGATCTGCAAATTTCCTTTTTCTTTTTCTTTTCTTTTTTTTTTTTTAAATGCCTACGGCACCTGGTATTTCTGGGTGGCCTCCCATCCAAGTACTAACCAGGCCCAACCCTGCTTAGCTTCCGAGATCAGAAAGAGATTGGGCATGTTCAGGATGGCATAGCCGTACACTTCCTTTTTCATGCTGACATTTTCTGTTTTTAGCATCAAGTTTATCTGATTTTCTATCAAAGTTATACAAATTTCATAAAATGAGTTGGAGCGCATTCACTCTTTTTATCACCTGGAACATCTGTTTAAGATTGTATGTTTGATAGAATCCACCTATAAATTTGGAGTTTGAAAAGTGTGTGTGTATACACATTATATGTGTAGATCTTTACAAACAATTGAATTTTGTTAAATGATTATAATTTTCTGTTTCTTCTTGAGTCAATTTTGGCAAATTTATATTTTTCTATGAAATAGACTACTTCTTCAAAGTTTTTACATTTATTGATATTTGGTTAGCCATAGTATACTTTTTTTATTTTAAATATTTCCTATATATCATTAATGTTTCCTTATCCATTTATAAAAGGATTTATTTGTGCTTTCCCTCTTTCCTGCCCAAATTATGAACAAACTGAAAAATCAAATAAAGGTATAATAAAGGTAAATCAAATATAGTATAATATATTTATACTGATAAAGGCTAGGGTGGCGATAGTAGCTTAATATGGGAGCCAGAATTTGACTAACTGACTGACTGATGGACATACTAACCAGAATCCCCCAAAAGGGCTGCCTGAGTCAGATCTGTGGCATAGAAGGGCAGGGGAACACTTATTCTGACTCCAGAAAGGTTTGCTCTGGAGAAAAAAGAAAGAAAGAATGGTGGTAGGGAGCAGAGCTGAATTGAGTAAGCTCAGTTTAGTCCTCTCAAATTTACCAATTAGGTAAATCATCTTACCTTCCTAGGGACACAATGCATAAAGAAGCATAAGAAAGTTAGTTCTTAGATTCTGGTGAACCTTTCTATTGTCAGCTTTTGATTTTATTAGATTTTGTTCTCAGCCTCACCTTTTCCTTCCTTTTAATTCTTTGAGTTATTCTGTTCTTTTAATATATTCCTAATTCATTAAGTCCTGATTTTCTTCATTTCTAATGAACATAGATAAGGCTGTCAATTACACTCTAAGAAGCTATTAGCTCCTACACACTATTATCTATGACATTTTAATTTTTGTTTGATTATAAATATTTGTTTCCATCATTATTTACCATTTGACCTATAACTTATTTAAAAAGTTATTTTTAATTTCCAAAAATAGTTTTTAAAAAAAATGTTTACTTATTGTTTTCTCATTTAATTCCATTGTAGTCAGAGAACTTGATGTGTACATGCTTTTTTTGTATTTACTATATTCACTGAGACATTCTTTATAATCATTCATGGTTAATTTTTTAAATGGTCCTTGAGTCCTTGAAAGGAATTTGGATCTTCCTAGCATACTGTTTCTTTTATCCTTATTTAAGGATCTTTACCTCTAATAATAAACATTACTTTGTATGATATCAATTTAGCTATGTACGCTTTCTTTTAGTTAAAATTTGTCTGGTGTATCTGTTGTCATCCTTCTACTTTTAACTTTGAAGCTTTTAGATATGTCTCTGGTTTTTGTTTTGTTTTGTTTTGTTTTGTTTTTCTTTTCAATCCAATATGATAATCTTGATCTTTTAACAGGAGGGTTTAATCCATTTACATTTATTGAATTATGGACATATTTGAACTTATTACTATCATCTTATTTTGTTTCCTATTTACCAAAAGGCATATTTATCTCCTATTCTCCTATGTGTATTTCTTGCCCATTCTCTCCTGGTTTAGAAGTTGCATATTAATTTCCTTTTTTTTTTTTTTATTGGTTACCTATAAAGTTGTAATGCCCATACTTACCTTTAAAAGTTTAATCAATTTCTCTCTCTTCCTCCATAACAGTACAGGAACTTGGAACACTTTAAATCCAGTCTATGCCTTCCTGTCTTTCATATTACTTTTGTAGGCTTTTAATTTTCCCTTGTCTTTTCACCTCTAAATCAAACCATTGCTGGCACTGTTATTTTATAGAGTCGCTACTAATTTAGATTTATCCCATGCTTACCAGTTTATGTGTTCATCATTCCTCTTTGTATCTCACTTCTAATTTCTGGGTCTAACATGTTAATGAAAAATTCTGTGTTCAGCCAAATTATCATTCAAGAGTGAATGTGTAATACAATTTTTTCTTGGCACATTGAAAATATTATTCTTCTTTCTGCTATTGAAAACTCCATTGTCAGTTCTCATAAGTAATAAGCTGTTTCCTTTTTATTGTTTCTAAGATTTCCTCTTTGTCTTTTGAGTTATGAGATTTTATTTCAGTAAGTCTAGTTGTATTTCTTTTTACTTAATCTGTTTGGAATTCATTGTGCTTGTCAAATATGAGGTCTTAGGTCTACTTTTAACTCTGGGAAACTCTTAATCATTATCTCTTCAAGTACTGCCTTTCCCCTACTTTCTTTATTCTTTTCTTGGGAATGATGATTAATATATATAAACCTTTTAATCCTATTCTAAATGCATTTTCACCAGACTTATATATTTCCTATCACTTTATCTCTCAGTGCTAGTTTCTGGATAATTTTATTAGATCTACTTTCCAATTCACTAATTCTCATTTCAATTGCTTTCAATTATATTCCCTTCTAGAAGTTCTAGTAAAGTCTTTTAAAATCTGCCCTTCCTTTTTTAAAAAATTATTTTTGTAATAACTTATTCTTTTTTTATATTTCACATTCCTTATTATATATCTGTAATCATTTAAAACATTATTATCATAGCTTTTACCCAATGACATTACCACCTTAAATTACTGAAAACTATCTAATTTCTAATGTACTTTTTTTTTTATGTCTACTAAATGCACATTTATGGTAGATTGTTTTCTTGTGTATTTTGCAACTATGTGTCATGAGCTCACGCTGAGCAGGTATTTGTCTGTGAAAGTCTTGGGAGATTCGGATTTAAGAGTTCATCCCACCATAGCAGTTTTGCGTTTGCTTCTGCCAGAAACTTCAGTCATTAGCTCTTTTTATAAAAACTCCTTAGCTTGGGGGTTTCCCAAATAATGTAAGCAGAATAAAATCAAATGTCAAACAGGCACAGGTCTACAAAAGGCATTTTTTTCTTGTCTTTCAAGGAGTATCTTGCTAATGCTCAAAATACTGTAGAAAACAAGCAGATTATAAGAAACTTGGTCCATTTTTACCCAAGGTGGATATCCTCTTACTTACTCCTTTCTCAATAATCATATGCACCCAAAATGATACCCTAAGTACTGTTTTTTCCCCTTCTCTCTCTCCAGTAATCCTGAGAATATTTTTCTCCAAAGGAAACTAACTGGCTAAAGCATTTTCCAAAAAGGGCAGGCCCATAGTCCACTTTGGAAACAGTAACTTTATCAGCTGTAAGGTAAACATCTACTAGCATATTAATGAGGAAAGTCAACAGGAAAAGAAAAAAAAAAAGAGTGAAAATAGAAAGAAGGAGAAAATTGCTATCTGTTAGCCACGGACATCAAGCCGTAAAACCACTTTGTGCCTGATACTCTCTCTTGGTTTGCAGATGGGGTCCAGAGTTAACCCAGGTCTCCCTGACTCCCTTCTTCAGGAGAGCCTATGAGCCCGGAAGGGTTACCCAGGATACATTAGAAATATAGCTGTAAGTGCAGGAAAGCTCAAGGCAGGTAAAAGTCCTGTTTCTCATTGAATCATAGTGGTTGCTCTTTTTGTAAACTCTGCTTTAGTCAATTAGATCCCTCTAGACATACTGCCCCATTTCAGATTTTCATTTCTTATCCTCTCTTAACCACACTTTACCATCCCCCAGGTTTTCAACAGCAAGTGTGCACATGTACTGATCCTCTAGGCTGAAAGCTAAGACCACAAATGGGGAGGGAGGAAGGATTGGAGGAAAGGCTTTTGTAAGCCTCTCAGTGTCAAAGTAACTTTGGCATCCCCCCCTTGAAGGCCAGCTTTACCTGTGACATAAGGTTGCAAGGTAATGTGAGTCTAAAATTCAGGCCTTCTGACGCTCCAAGACATTTTTAAAAATCATATAGTCATCAAAAAGCTTTACTCCCAGCTGTGTGGAAAGTGACTGTACATCTCTCACTTAATTTTGGTTGCATTACCTCATTCTATACATCATTCATGACAAGCAAGGAACTACAGGGTTCCCTTGGCTAAGTCCTCTTGTCCTTGACCCAGCTCTAATTTATTTGGCCATTTACTCCATAAATGTGCTAAGTCCTGTAGCCGAAAGAGATTGTGCAGAAGTTTACATGCACTGAGTTCTTTCCTCCTTGTCACAACAAGCAAGAAAAGCCAAGGTAAATAAGAATCTTGACCTACTACCACCTTCTTGTCCTTCCCATGGGATCTGCAATGACATTACTCTGGCAACTAGGATAAAAAATGGGGAGAGAGGGGAGATTTTTAAAAATGTCTTTGGATGGTAATTTATGCCTTCCAACCTGGCACTTTTCCTTGAACTTAAAGGGAACACCAAGACAGACTGTGGCGTGACTCCTCTACCCCACGTAAGTGAATACATTTACATTTTCTCAGCTGTTCGTGTTGGGGAAAAGCTGGGAGCCTCCATGTGCTTCAAGGGCCCATCCAGGTCTCAAGCCTGTCAAAAGGGAAACTCAGGGAGCAGGCTGCCTCAGGCCTCAAAGTGAGAAAGCATCCAGCCATGCTCAGGCAAACAGTTCCTGTGCCAGTTTTGTCTTGTTTGTAGACACAGCTCTTCCCCCAGTCTTCATTATCAGAGCTTCACAATTCTCCTAGGAGGAGATAACATGAAGCAAAGGATTCATTCTGAATCTGCTAGAGAAGTGGCAATTTTGGGGGTTAAAGTCTGCAAGTATTTGGAGCTGAACCAGGAATGCCAGTCTGCCCCAGGACTCAAATACGATTAGATAAAGGAGACTTTTCAGCCAAGGCTTAGACCCACTCCAATCTTCTATACCCTCTAACCCTGCCATAAAACTGTTAGAACTGATGGGCTGCAAGATGCTGAATCATCAGAGTTGAGATTAGATCATGTCCATGTACTGTGCACAGACATAAAAGCAAATGTCAACATTTTAGAATGGATTTCAACAGTAAGGATTAAAGCAAAAGGGGTTTTATGTTTAACTAGGAGTTAAGCATAAATTCTATTTCCCCAGAGTTTCATTAATAAAGATTTGCTTCTAAAGTGTTCAGGGGCACTGCACAGACCTTGCTTGAGATCTAGGGCGACAGTAGGATAAATAAGCAAGACACAAAAGCAGCAAAATTAACTGGAATGTCTCCCAAAATATGCAATGCACTTTGAAACCCCAAGAAAGAGGCCAGCAAAAAAGATACACACTGCTCTGTTTTAAAAGGACTGTGTTTATATTTGCTTAAGAAAAAGGAGCCAGAAAAGCTCACTCAACAAGATCATCTCTTGAGTCCCATTCTCATAGAAGCCAGCTAATCTGGTAATTGGAATCACTTTCCATCTATCCATGGGTCCTGTTGAGCCCTTTAATTCTTGTATTATGGAGACCTTAAAACCAATTGCTAGAAGAATGTATCAAAGAAAGTTTCAAAGTCAGCTTAAGGTTAATTTCCCTCAAGAAATTCCTGGCTTTTCTTCTTTCAGTCCCTCCCTGTCCCCTCTACTTAATTGCTTCTGTCTTCCCCCAGCCTAACCCCAACTTGATCTTTCTTACCAAGGTCTGCCCCAGGACTGGCAGAGCAGACAGACAAGCTCTTTAAGAATATAGAGTTTACTATTAATAGCAGTGACACAGGCCACTGAAAGCCAAGGCAGTCAAGTAAGGAAATCTGTCAGCCTGGATTAGCTTTCCAGCACCTGGGAGGTAGGACTTATTTATAAATAAATATAGACAGCAAAAATGTCTGGCCCCGCATAGGCCTCTGCTGTCTGAGGAGGCTTGCACAGATCCAAGTCCAGAGGCTTTCTCCCAGCTGTCTTCTATACCTAGCAGCAAACTGTCGTTTTTGAAATTGGAATTAAAAAAAGGAAGGCTTGTTTCAGTTCAAATCAAAATCCTTGCTTGTCCATCTTCCGTGGACTTCCAAACACTTAAGCACATCTCCAGTACTGGACCGGAAACTGTACCTGTCACAGCATCTTCTAGGATTTGTGTAGCAAAGTAATTGATGGTTTTTACCAAAGTGTGGTCCCTTGCCTTCTACTTTACTCTCTGGGCCTCTGTGCACTCACCATGGAAGTACCGTGCTTTCTCCACGTGAGGTATAGCCCCTCTATTTCCCAGTCTTGGGAGAATTCCTTTTCTTATCACAGAATGGACTATAAGAATCAAATTAAAACCTTTTGAAAGGAACCTACATTTTAAAGAGCACTTTGGGGTTAATTTGCTAAGTCTCTGGATTCTAGATGCTGCACACAGACACTTGTTACTAAGTTTAGAGGTCAGGTGACTACCAGTATCATTCACTTTGATCAAACAATAAAATTACAAAATATTTTCACAGACTCTGTTATTGGACTACAATGGTCTCTAATCTAGAGAAGTTTACAGTACCATTATACTGAAAATCTATTTTAAAATATTTCAAGTAATGGGGTACACATACACACACATACTGAATTTCCTTAGGAAATAGTGGTCCTGTTTTGTAAGCTAATACAATTGGCCAGAGCATTTCCTTGCGCTATTCGGTCTTTCAATTCCCATTTCTTATCTTCTAATTATATCACCTCTTATTATAAATAATTCTTGCCTTCTAAGGTGTCAAGAGTAAGTACTATTTCCATCTACCTACTAACTACCCATATTTAGTTTCTTTAATCTTTCCTTCAATCAGATTCCCTAAGTCTCCCTCACCTCTGAACTCCTCCTTGCCCTTCTCCAAACTTCCTAAGGTTCTATGCCCAAAACTGAGCTTTACCAAATCGAAGTGATGTTCCAGATGCTTGTTCACTGAGGATCAGAGACCAGCTGTCACCTCTGCTCTCTGTTACCCCATGACTCAGGATTCATGTCCCAAAATAGGTCTGGCCTTTCATGCCACCTTCTCTCATTGCAGTCTGGCTGCTCGGTGGCTGTCCACTATCACCCCAGGTCCCCTTTGGCATAACTGCTTTCCAGGTTTCTTCTCCCCACGAATAATTTTCATGAACATTTCCCCTAAAGGAGTTCTATAACGCCTTCCACTCTGGAAGGAAGGAAAATTATTTACGATTTTAGGCGCTTCAGACAATATTCTGGAGAATGTTACAGAACATTCCAGGCAGGATCTGCCTCAGAAAAGATTTGATGGGTTTGTGAAGGATGACTATGCACCACACCTGAAGATACTGAAAGGAAATTTTCCCCTACTCAAGTCAATTCCCCTGGAGTTGCCATAAGCATCTCCATCTCTGTGGTGCTTGGTTGCTGGGAACCCTGCTTTCGTCTCTCCGCCTCCCCCAGGATCTGTCCTCCTCTCTTTTCTGGTGTGCTCAACTCTGGCAGGTGGCAGGAAGAGCGTCCATGGGGATTCAGAGGCCCCACCCTCCTCCAGGAAGGTGCAGGGGCCCACGCTCTGACCTGGGGAAGTCCAGGAGGCACTCATTTCAGGAACTCCCAGGCCCACAGCATAATCCCTACAGCTTCAAGGGAAAAAACATTCCTATTTTAAGAGGCCCTGGGTAATGAACGCTGTGCTCACCCAGGTCTGAGTCACTGCTCCTCTTTAAGGTTTGGGAAAGATGTATATTTCTCAGCCTCTAGCTTTGCAGGCTCCATTTTCCTCAGCCTCAATGATCAACTGGTTTACCACAAAATGTACAAGGAAGCACAGTGAGGCAATGGTAACTAAGGAAATTATTGTGTCTGGAATTATAATAACAGAGGCAAAGTTAAGAGTTGTATGAGTTCTAAAAATAAGTCACTAACCATATCCTACTTCCTCTAACATACATATATAGATAGCTAGAAGAGAAAACCACCCACAGTTCAAAAGAATCAATAAAGCGCACGGTGATTAACCACAGCCCACCCTGGCCCAAAGAAGTATTCCTACCCACTTAGTGAACAGACTTTTTACCCAATGAGAATATTTCACTGGAAAGCAGTTCATCAAGATAGAACCACTAGGGGTCTCCACATCAGCCACTGCAGCACTAAGTGGGATTGAATGTCATGTTACATCCACAGCATCTGGTACCCTTTGTGAAAACCAGTGCGGGTGAATGTGAGTTCTTCCACAGCGTTTGCCTGCAAAAACATGTATTTCTCCCTCATCAGCAAGTTGCTGTTGAAACAACTTTGTGTTTTAATATGAACACAAATAATAATAACAGCTTATATTGGCTGTACATTTACCCAATAACTCACTTTCAACTCACTTCATTCTTATGGTAACCATATGAAGTACCCCACTCTTACACATGAGAAAATAGAGGCTTGGAAAAATTAAGTAACTTTACTAAAACCACATGATTTGTAATGTTAGCGTGTAGGTTAGAAGTCAGCTCTTCCTAGCTAATCACTTTAAGAACTTAATCACATTCCTATACTGTTGTTTACACGCCAAATTTTGAATGGTAAAGGTTTCGATCCTTACTTTAATGGCAAATTCTCATTCCCCTGGCTAGTCGAGCTGTTTCTTCACACATCTAAAATGACTTCAGTTAAAATCCACTTGGAATTCTTTTCTTAGGCTGCTGTATTTATTATCACTTTTGAGGTGTGGCCCAGCAGCACATCACTGGTTCAGGGGGTCTCAGGCTCCTGAGCTCTCAAGCTCCCTTTCATTTTTCTTCCTTTGAGAAAAATAGTGCCCAGATCTTAATGGAATGATATCGGCCCCAAGTTATAAGCTCCCAACTCTTTAGGACTACCTTGGCATCTGTATTTGTTTAGCTGGGCTGCCATAATAAAGTACCACAGACTGGGAGGATAAAACAACAGAAAATTATTTTCTCACTATTCTAGATGGCAAATGTCTGAGATCAAGGTATCGGCAGGGTTGGTTTCTTCTGAGGCTTGTAGGTAACTGTCTCTTCTCCATCTGTTTTCAAATCACCCTCTCTTTGTACCTGTCGCTGTCCTGGTTCCTTCTTCTCATAAAGACACCAGTCATATTGAATTAGGGCCCACCCTACGGACCTCATTTTACCTTAATTACCTGCTTTTAAAAACCCTATTCCCAAATACAGTCACATTCTGAGTGACTAGGGGTAACAACTTTGACATATGAATTTGCAGGGGGACATAACTCACCCTATAACAGTATCCCCACAACTTCCTTATACAAAATTGTCTATGTTGTGTAATGTAAACGCCTTTGACCCTGACAACCAGGAGTTTAAACCATTAAATGCTTTTGTGCGTTACCTCCCTATAATGATGTAGTTAAGTTTTTCTGTGACCAAACCACAGTACCTACTGAAAGTGTTAGCAGTATCAATTATATTATAGTTTTCATCTTAGGAGACATTATGAATCTCGTTTGTAAAAAATAATTATATAAAATGTTTTTGCCAATTATGAATTACCAATTACCAATTGGTAAAAACAAATTCTAGATTTTTAAAAATTTATTCAGACCAATAACATCTTCTTAAATTATTATTGTTATATGCCTGGCAATTAAAATAAGTATAACCTCTAGTTGAAATACAGCCTAGCATAGCTTACCCTGAGCCTCAACATATGTCACAATTCCTGATTGTGTAAAGATTCAAAATGACCTGATTAGAGGCAATTCAGATGTATAGAGTTACATCAATATTAAATCTATCATTAGGGGGTGTCTACTGGTTTCACATATTACACTAGGTGCATTATATGCATTAAATCATTTATCTCCTCAAAATCCCTGTGAGAGATATTATCATCTCTGCTTTACCAGTGAGTAAACAGAACATTAGAGAGATTAAGTAAATTGCCTGAGGTCACAGAGCTCACAAACAGTCAAGACTTAAATGTCAAGTCTTAGATGTGAACATTGTCTCATCTGACTCCAGAAACTTTTAAAGATATGTAACACTGTACTCTCAGTGGCTCAGGACTTTTCCTGGGCCATAAAAATATGCAATCTAGATTCACCAACTGTCAGTTTTGGTAAATAAAATAAAAGCATCCCTGTTTCTATGTTTTGGCTGCAAAATAAATCATGGGGTATGCATCATCGGAAATAAAATCTATATCTATCTTTGGGTGGTGATGAATATTAAGGTTATGTAAAACAATGGACACATTTATTTTTCATAGAAAAAGTTAAATATATTGAGTAAACCTAGTTAGTAATCACAAGCTGCCTTGTAACATCTCTGGGACTGCAGTCTTGTGTTCCTTTGAAACACTTATATCATTGTTAAATTTGGTCTGTTTTTGTGCCCTGGCTTCCCAGTCAAGATTGTAAATGCGCTGAAAGCAGAAACCCTTTCTTAGCCTTCTCTCTGTTGGCTTGCAGTGCTAAGTGCAATGCCTTGCACAGGGCAGGTGCTCACTAACATCTAATGATCAGCTTTAAAGTCTTTACAAAATAAGAACCAAGAGAAGCCCATTAAAGGACTTGGTGATGAACACTGAACACGCGCAACAGGATGTCTCAGACATCCTTAAAACTGGCCATGGCGAGACGGCTTGCTTGCTCTGTGAGGTCAGATGTGTGATCCCCAGAGCTTTGATTTATAAACCTTAAATGCCAGAGTGATGCCTGATGGTGGTGGTGAGGTGTGTTTTTCTGTAATAATTGAGAAATTCTATTTGTTTACATAAAGTAGGAGGTGTAAGAAATCTTAACAGGTCCTATGTGGGGCCCTCAAGGCAGTCCTAAATAGAATAGGATTCTGCTTGAGGCCCTCAGTCAGTGGCCTGAGAGAAGCCAACAGAAGCACCAAGTCAGTTCAAGGCCATCAGTAGAAACAGAAATGCCTTCCTCCTTCCTCCTGTTGCTCAGTTGTCTTTTTTTTCTTGGTGGGACTCCATTGTCTCAGCCAAAAAGTAGATTACTGAAGTTACACCAACAGGCAATAGCAGAGTAATTATATCTAGAGCTTTACTCTAAGAAATACATAACTAGCTACAACATACCTAGAAGCAAAAATTAACAATAGCTCAAAAGAACACGTAAGCATGCTTAGTAATTAAGACTGAGCCACGGGGCCCCTTGGCAAATAGAAGAGAAACCCTGATGCCAGAGATAAAGAGGTCTTTCTCAAAGGAGAGCACTATCTTCAGAAGATAGAAGAACAGTGAGAACATGATTAGATGGATACTGGTAGATCTGGTCCCCAGGAAGAAGGCATTGTTCAGGGAGCCTGCTATGAGGAATGGAACTACTCTTTAGTCTGCCATCTCCTTTCAGTTCAGGACATCTGTCTGCACGTCTGCCCTAGGCCCATATATTTGTCCCAGAGTGACTCTGGGCACCTCTTCTCAAGCTTTCTACACCTCAGAGAACTAAGAATACTAAAAAAAAAATTGTTCAGCTATGGAGAAAAGACTTTGAGAATGGTTAATAGATGAGATGAGTTTATGGATTTATTGATCCTTTAAGGAGGCAGAGATACTTTGATGTGGAGTTAGAGGCAGTTTAGAAAGCAAACAAGCTCTAGGGTTTAGGCGGTTCCCTCTGAGATGTTCAATAGCTTAGGGCGTCTTCACACTAGTACGCAGCTCTCTCTTCTCTATCTAGGAAACCTTTAGCTGCATCACACCCTTAGGGAGGTTATAAATGCACTGACACTTAGAAGCAGAAATAGAGATGGAGGGCAATAAAAAGGAAAAGGTCTTTCTGGTAAAATTCCTTTAAATCTGAGTTAGCTTTCCTTAGAAGATGCAGATTTGCAGAAAACACTGATTTAGAATAGGCGAGAAGGCCATGAATTTGGAAAAGTAAAATAAGCTTAAATAAGAACAAGAAGGTGAAATCTGAGGTGCAAAATATGGTAGAAGATAGAACCTGGATTATCCAAGCCACCACCAGTGATGCTTCTGAATGCGCTCTCCTAGTGCGGACTCAGAATACGGCCTAGTATAAAGCATTCCTCCACAACAGCAATTCTAGAAAATGAAAAAGGACACTAGGGCTCCAGAAGAAGTGAGTCACACCAAAGCCATCACGACACAACTGACCCACCCCTTTCATCAAGGCAGAAATTACTCCATATTAGCCACAGCTTCCATGAGCTCATTAACAAAGATATTGGGAATCTGCTGTTCCTTTAGGAGGGAAGATTGAAACTGTGCCACAAATTACTTCACCCGGAACACTTTAGTCTGATTGGATGGATGGCAATGGGAAAGAAAATCTATCTCCCCATAGCAGTTTCCTTAATCCTGTTGTTGGGAGGGTACTTGTGTGATAGGAACTGAGATATGTCCTGATGCCAGTCCAAGAAAAGGCCTCAACCTAGAAATCCTGAAGATCTGGAAAATGTTGAGATACTTTCACTGTAAGTGAGTAGCTTGGCCAAAAGGCAATTATGGGCTTACACAAATTAAAAGTTCAGAGGTATTTCTGGTTCGGTGCATAGACGGATTCAGGACTCAAATAATATGATCTGGACATGGCTTTTTTCCCATGAGTTAGTCCTGCCTTCTGAAGTCTCAAGTCCCATTGATGGCATTGGCAACACAGGCCTCTCAGCCCTTCAGGTGCCCAGCACAGGAGCAAGAGTCCTGTTCCCAGAGCATCTGACTGGGTCACATGTTCACTTTCAAAACTAGAGTGTGGCCTGGAACATGTGGAATCAAAAGACAGAATCGGGTACACCAAAGCCACGTAGATTGACTTAGAAAAAATGGAATTCAAGCTATGGCTATCGTAAGAAGAAAGAATAAATACTACTTAGTGATAGAAATAACAAACGCCCACTATAATTAGTGAGCGCTCTTGAAGCCGGTGTTTTCGGAAACCTTTGTCCTCGCTTGGGTTTCCCCCAGAAAACAAAGCCTGAGATAGAGGACTACATGTGGGACATTAATTTACAGAGTTGATTTCCAGGAAACAGTTGGGAGCTAGAAAGAGTGAAACAGGAAAGGAAGGAAAATTAATACAAGGTACACTGCAGAGGTATGTAGGAGGAAGGACCCAGGAGAGGAGTATTTACTAAGCAGCTACCACCTTCCATTGGTGAAGGGTTGCCCATGGGTGGTAATTCTCAGTTCCATAGTTGTGCATGCTTGAAAATGGCCTGGTGGGTTCCTGCAGGTGTCCTACCCTGTCAAGTCAGAAAATCCTGGGGGTATAGCTGGTTTCCATGACAATGGTTAGAGTTAAGGTAGGGCAAGAGGATGTAAGGTGCACACAAGAGTTAGCCAATGTATCTTTCCTCTTGGATACTTGTTTTGCTTTGTTTTGTCTACTGTTGCAGGTTAATTTTTACCAAAAATAAACTGTAACAAGAAAACACCACAGGGCTGGGTATGGAATTATGCGGAACAGCAGGGAAAGACTTTGGCTTGAATCCTGACTCTGCCATCAGCAGTGTCACTCAGAGCAAATCAACCAATCTCTTTGACTATCACCAGTGAAACACAGACATCAGTAATGCCTACCTTATGTGATTTGGGGAGTATTATTAGTATATAAAGTCACACTGTCTCCTTATTTAGAATATTATTTCATTTTCACTATTCTTAACAAACGAAGAAGATTCTATAAATTTTAAATTGTCCATACAAAAGAAATCAACTTTTATATAGTGCCCTCTCACCATTTCTGCTTCTTTTCAGTCATGAAGTTTGTAATTCACAGTATTTAAAACACCCAATGCATTGCAGGATTGAGTGGTGTACCACACCAACAAAAGAGTTGTGAAATGTCATTGAAATTGCCACAGGATAGACCATCAAGATTTCCCCAAAAATTCTAATTTCTTGAAAATGTATCACCATCATCTTTTAAAACCCACTTAACAATTTAAAACAAGGGAGGGGCTATTTTACATCTAGCCATGTGGTAATGCAGTTTCCAGGAATTTAGAAAAATATATATACCATACATTTGTTATCATTGACAGCAGCCCATATGCCTGAGCATTTGCTTTCCACAGTTTCTGAGAAACATGATGGGGAAAAAATTGCTTAACCCAAACATAATTCCAGATCCATTACATAACGCTGAAGCCAGGACACTGAGCCATGCAGTTTACCCCTTGGTCCCTAAGACAACACTGTGTCACCTTCTCCCAAGCCCCACCCCGGGCTTCCGTCTCAGTCCCACTTGGTTCGGTCTCCCTGTGGTTATCTACAGATGCCTTCTCTCAGGCTCTGAGCATCAGAAAGTCAGTCTCACTACCTTCTTACTTCCAAAGATCTTTGCTTGTTGGGGAGTAAAGGCAGGAAGCCACCTCTTCCCTCTCCGTCTCTTAAATTTCCTCCTCAACCTGGCTTTAATCCTAAAGTGATTCAGATATTTTCAGAAGAAAACCAAACCACCGCTGGGAAAGAATAGGCAGAGATGGCCCATATCACACTCCAGACTCCTGTGAAAAACACCCTGAAATGTCCAAATCCCTTTTAGTTCCCGAACTACTTCAACCTCTACATCAAATATCATTATTCAATACAAAAAAAGCAACTTGATTGCACATTAGTCTCTACAGGTGTTTTGGAAAATGCCTATGGGAAAAAAAAAAAATCCATGTTTAAACTAGCCTCATTCATCCCCCAAAGGTGAACTTCATGAATATCATGCAGCCTAAATTTTAAGTCAGGCCATATGAATGCTCTCTCCATCCAGTTGTTCCTCCATCAGGGACTAACAGGCAAACAAACAAACTTTCATATACATGGGAAAGAAGCCAACAAGTATGTCATTGTTGTAAGAATTTCTCAGCTCAAATTTTAGAAAAAGAGAAATGGGGGAGGGTGATAAAAAGATTAGGCAAAAATAATTGAGATAGAGCTTTAAAATAAAGAGCAAACTCTGATGCATGGGAGGAGAACGAGGTCACATAAATAAGGACAGGTGGGAACGGAAGCTGAGCGGAGAGAAGCACATGTCATTAAAATGAGAGCAACAGCTACCCAACTCGGGCTGCTATGGCCACAGAGGTATGCTGGCCCAATGTTGCCGGGTTTTTCTCTATAATTTCAAGTATGGTTAATCTGCGTCTTGCAGTTCAGATTTTTGAGAAAGAAAATATCATTGACCAGCCTACCCTACATACTGATTCTTCTAGAATCAGGTGCCTGCTCCTATTTCAATCACTTGTGGTTGGAGGGCCTGAGGCGGGCCAGGTCACGTGATCTACTGTCTACACTGGAGAAACTTGGAGAGGGCAAGCTGATTTATGAAAGGGGACTGTGAGAGGGACTGGTATGGAAAAGTTTGCTTTTACAGACCTAAAAGATAAACTGTAGACTCATGACAGCCACACAATGATTTCTACTTGGGAAAAGGATCTTGCCTAAAATTCCTCCATGTGCAGACGGGTGCTGTATTCACAACTCTGATGCTGTGCTGCTTGTCTGAGCCAAGGTGGGGATAGAGTAAAATAATGAGGCTTCACCCTTGATTCTTTATACTGTTATTAAAGATAGAGAGACTTGGAAAAGAGGAAACTGCTCCAGAAGTATGAATGAAGATGGCTCCAAAACGCTATGCCTCCAAAATGTTACTGCCCCATTCAGAATATGATGCCTGCATCAGGAGTAATATGTTCCATCAAACTATGGCAGCATGTGTGCAAGAGTGTCCTGCTGCAAGAGAACAGGAACAGTGTCCCCAAGGGAGCGATGGAGCTCTCAGCCATGAACACCTAACCCACTACAATATCTTTGCAAACTCTTAGCTTGGGAAGCTGAGGGTGAAGCTCTAGGGTGAGTACATTAAGATTAGAAGAAAAATAGAAAAGACTTTGGAGATGTACTTTTCAGAGACAGTGTAGTCAGGATCTCACTTCACACACCAAGACAATGGAGCCCAGTAGGAGTGAATCTAGTATCCTTTAATAGAACATGAGCTATACTTCTAGTCCAGGGATCTTCAAATGTTTGTAGCAGGCTCTGAGTTTGAGGTGGAAGAACCAGAAAGAATATGACCACTCAACTATAAAAGCTACATCTTTCTGTAGTAGATTTCCAAACTAAAGACATTTTTTCACTTGTCAAAAGTGGGCAGTCAGTGCCTTGAAATACAATGACTGAAGGGCAAATGCTCCTTGACTTGACAGAACCTGTTTATAATTACAGCATTAGCACAGACACACTTTAATTAAAAATCATGAAAATGACCTTAGCTGTGCTATAAGACATGTATTAAAATCCTGGCTCAGGAGCCACTTTCTAGGCAAACTCCCATTTTCAGATCCCTTGCTGCCTTTTGTTAAAGGACTTCCTTTAGCCTAATACTTCTTAGGTTTATTCTCTGACCACTAATGACTCTAGCAATATCTGAAAAATAATAAGCCAAAAGTACATCACTCAAACCTGAACAGATAACACTATCCTACCCCTAGTCCAACCAGCTGTGGGTGAGGGACACAGTGCTCAAGCCCTGTGACTGTTTAGCTTGCAGGAATTTGGGGAAGGGAGACACTAGAATGGTCCAAAGGGTCACCTGGCCAAGCATGCTCATTTTACACATAAAGGAATGAAGGCTTGAAGATGACAAGTGACTGTCCAGGGCCACCATCCAGTGGTGGGAGAGCTGGGACATACCAGTAGCCATTCTAGACAATTACTGCTCAGGAAAAGGAGATGATGCCCAAATTAAAGAGAGATAATTTTGAAATTACAAATATCATCTTCTATTATGTCCCAGATTGTACTCCTGAAAACACTTAGATACGTGGTTTAAAAGAGACAGACAGATAGACAAAAGATAGAAAGACAGAAAAACAGAGAAAGTTAGTTAATTAATCCAGGGCACATGAGGAGGAGAAATACTACATGCTATATTCTCTTCTTGGAGATTCACATCACACACTAGGAAATCTGAGAACGAAGCCCAACAGTAAAGAAATCTATTTAACCCAAAACTCTTTTTCCAAGTCACATCTATTAACATCCTACAGACCCCAGTGTTCTTGGAAATATACATACATAGGGACATGCTGGCTTAGTGAGAAGAGAAATGAATTTCAAAATAATTGGGCTGGAAAGTAAAGAAATTGAAACAGTCTGGCTCATGTCAAGCAAGAGTTCAAAAACGGCATCATGTCATCCATATTTTCTTCCCCTGAGTCTTTCACGCTTGAAACTTAGAAAGAAATGGGGTATAAGAGTGTCCTTGAGTAGCAAGGGTAAAGAGAATAAATCTTTTTCTTTAATTTACCATTAAGGTTTGTATAAAGGAATAGCAACATAGACCCTGCCTTTGCCACTCTCCTCCATGTGTTTTTAAATCCCTACCAGAAATATAATGCTTAGAATAGTATTCACGCATATTTATAACTTCTGTACGATGAACTACCATGATTTTCTTTTCCCTCGAAGCTGGTAAAGTTACATTCCTACCTCAGAAACTGTGAAGAAATCAAACTTGGCCTTTAAATAAACTAATTTGAAAGGTTTAAAAAAATATTAGAGCCTTTTAAAAAAGGAATAAGAGACTTGAATATCCCAAAGTGTGAAAATGCCACATTTTATACTCAAATGATTCAAAATAGATGAACAGAACGCTTCCAAACTTTCTAAAAATACACACCTTCAGGCAATTAAAAAAAATCAATCTAAAGGGTCATTTATTTCAAGAGCCTAAAAGCCTGATTTAGCACTCAAGTGAGCCCCCACAGCTGACTGGATCTGGGAGTACAGGGCTGAAGAAAGGTCATTCACTCCTCCCTAACTCCTTAATGATATGTTTAGCCAGGCTAATTTTAGATCTGTCGGAAGCTTTTGATTCAGTTAACCATAAAGTGTTGGTGACAAGACTGTGGTCAATGGCAGGCGTGGGCTGGGCTCCTTTTGAAGTCAGTTGGTGAGTTCATTCCTGGAAGAAGGGTGTCAATAGGTAGTCACGGGGAAATGCCTATGATCCATGTATATCTCCTGGGAGGTCTGTTCTCCCCTCTCTGTTTACCCATCACGGGCAGGAGACCATGAGAACCATCAGTGAAGGCATCATCTTGATGATCCTCATCTCATCGTCATCTTTTCTACTGATTCATTCATATTGTCTTATACTTTGGCTTGGCTTGTAAGTTATTTTAGTTTGGGCAGGGAGTAGTTGGCTTCAAGTCAACCTGGATAGTCTGAGGATGTGATCTTCGGTCAGAGGAAATGCTTTAAGGATACCAGAGGTGGATCTGTATCATAGCTACTCAGGGATAGCAGCTGACTGACTGGTCTTTTAACAGGTGCTTGTGCATGGACAAGAAAAATCTTTTTCCTTGGATTCAAAGATGCATGTACCTAAACCAGCTTCCAAAAAAAAGGCACTATTATATTTAACTACCCCTCTGGTTCATGAAAGTTCCACCACAGTAATATCCACTCTTCTCTACTTTGCTAGATTTTACAGGGAGATTTTATTACCCTATTATTCATTAAAGAGAATTTCTTTATCCCTATGAGTTTTCTATGAATCAACTCAAATCCTTTCCACCCTCTCAAGGTTTACCATGAATGGATTTTATCTGATGCAATATGTGCTTCTGCTCTGTATGCGCTCCATAAAGCTATCTATAGCAAAGAAAATATCAATGTTCTACTCAAGAACTCAACAGCCCAACTGAGGGGAAAAATGTCTTTAGTACTGTCTCTTACTAGATTTCAACAAAATCAGATGATGTAGGGAACTCAGAGATAATCCATTATCAGCCTTTCATTTTATGGAATGAAAAGCAAGACTTAAATTTCCTCAGTGGATGGAATAATTTGGCAGAATCGGAAAATTCCCACGGAGCAAGAAAACTAATATTATCTTTCTAAACTTTATCAATCACCCATGGTCCTCACAATGGGTCAAAAATTGTGAAGAACAGGAGGAAGACAAGGGAATAGAAAAGAGATAAAAGTGAAAAAGTTAGACGAGAGAGTCAGTTAGCGAGTAGCTGCTGTCATCTCCTTGTCAGCGCCCTTTCCTTCCCAACTATTTTTATGTTCACTTCGGTCTCATTAGATAAACCTGGTATCAGCAAATCTCACAGGAAATCCTCGGTCACTCATACCAAGGGATGAAAAGAGGCAGAGACAAGTACACCTAAGTGAGCCCCATTTTCCAGCTTTGGGCCTATAGATTCCTCAATGATTAATATTGCAACCGTGGGTTTTAAATGCTAATTCCATTCATTTGACAGTCATCTACTAAACATCTGCCATGTGCTAAGAATTCTGCTGCACATTCAAAGGACATGGATATGAAGGAGACATAGTCTTGCCTCTAGAAATTTACAGTTTAATAAGAAAGACAGGAAAAATATTCCTCCTGATTACAAAATTCTAAGAGTTCGACATTTCACACTAACAAATATAATGCAGGGAGGAATAAGATAAGTGCCTTCAGAGAGGTTTGACCTGAATATAATGGGAGTTAAGAGAAGGAGACCAGTTTGGACAATGCATAAACGAAGGGAGATATGTAAAAGTGTGTCAGAAGCCAAACTGCAGAGTATCTAAAAGGATGAGCTAGAAAGCTTGGTCTGAATTCTGTAGGTGATGGGAAGCCACTGAAAATTTTTCAGAGGGCTGGTCTTTGAGCAAATTAATTGGACCACAATGAATTGGAGTGAAAGACACTACAAAGAAGCGATCAACTTTTTATGATAATCTAAATAAGAAGTAATGAACACTTGCAAAGACAATGGAAAGGAGGCAAATTCACTAGGCATTAAGGATACAGAAAGGACAGGAATATTTAATATAAAGGCTGAAAGAGCATTTACTAGAATATTTGTGATGAAAACAAAATTCCGCCATATCAAGTAGACACTTAAAAGTGTGAGATATTGAACTTGCTATGGAGATGTTCTCACTGTTGCCCACTGTTTGTTGACTGAGTTAATGATCTTGCTTGTAGGATGAGAATATTTGTGAGATCTTTATTGTATTGTCCTTTGTGTATCTTTTTATGGTTGAGAAGGACCAGAATAAACAAATGAACAACAGCTATCACATATCTGAGACTAAAAAAGACTACAGGAGGTCTCATAATCTCTTTTCTGATATATAAATATAGCAACAACTATATAATAATGGGCCCATGGCTGTTGAATATAAAGGAAATGATCTGTTATAAACTGTCTAAATCAATAATTCTGCTTTACCATGACCTTCGTCTGTGTCCCAATTCATTTTTACATCAGAGCTTCCTTGTAAAAACTGACATTATTGAATGGGTAAGAGTTTGCCTTTGGAGGGTCTTCTATTAATAAAGAATGCAATCTGCACATAACATTTCTCTATCACTTATTCTCTGAGGAGCCTCAATCACCTAATCAGATGCTAAAGGATTTGGGAACAAATAATAATAGCCAGTTCGTCTTACTTAGCTGCTAATGCAGACACATTGTTGACCATCTCCTCAGGCAGTTTTCCCTGTTAAACTGAAAGCAACCTGACTCCATGTCATTCTCAGAGAAGTCTCAGATTTGTATTTCATTCCTTTGTGTACTCATTCTTCTGCCTGCCCCTGCTCCACCTTAGCAAATATTTAGTGAGCACTTGGTGTATGCCCAGCACTGGGCCTAGTGATGCACATCCTAAGATAAAAGGCAACAATCTTTTGTGCAAATATTAATGAAAGGAATTCATCTGGCCTGTGGAACACCTCAACTTGCAGACAGAAACCATCTCTACATAAACCTGGTGTCATCTGTTCATTGGTGCTCCTGAGTGGTTAAGCAGGTCCACTGCAAAGTCCTAGGACAAGACGGTACCAGCACCAGCTGGGCAATGTATTAGCTATGAATCCATCGAGTTATTTAAATCTTCTGGGCCTCGGTTTTCTCCTCTATAAAATGGATGTAATAATACTAGTACCTCCCACACAGGGTGGGCCCTGGTAAGAATTAAGTGAGACAATTAATGCAAGGAGTTTAGGATAGCAATTGCTCTACATTAAAAAATATTAGATTAAAATTATCATTAATAGTCTTACTATCTGACCTGTGATCAGACCGCAAATGACCACCAGTGGCTATGATGGTGACTATCCTTTTAGCAGGTAAGAATCCACTTAAAAGACTGGCTAGCACTTCGTGGAAAGGTCTAGAAAGCAATGCCCATTTTGATTTGCACGTCACAGGAACAATTCTTCTTTAGCCTGTATGTTTTCTGTTTAATTTCTCTCATTTTCTTATACTAGGAAAATTTCATCTGTTCCTGATGTTCATTCTCTATTTAAAGATGCAGCATTCAGTCTGTGAAGCCAGCAGATCTCTGCCAATGCTGTCACCACCCAGGTGTGTGGCACTGAACACCCAACTGCAGCGAGAAGTGACATAAAACCACTGCCATTCCAACCAGAGGGAGTTGCTTGTATGCAGGGTAGGTTGCAAATTCGAGGCCCCCATGAGGAATAAGCAACAGAAACCATAGAAGGCAAATAAAAATGTGTTCTTCATGAGCAATTATAATAAAATGAGGGAAAGAATGAACTAAAATAGAAAGTTATAGTGGGGTAGGGGTAGAACACTTTAAATCAAAAATTGTTTCTCTTTATTCTTTGAGAGTCTAGATTACTTAGATGAATTTATAACTGTTTTCGACATTTATGTGAAACACAACAAAGACCTGGACTCTAGTTGCCAGGCTGGCTATACCCGAGGAGGTCGGAATGCGTCATTAATTAAGGGGAGGCTGCAAAACTGGTTATCTGTGAACTTCCGGTGCCCCAAACACATACTTCTCCAAGCCAGAGCAGGTTGCACCTAGTAAAGATTTCAAGGTGAATGTGACTTTCTTCAATGCTCCTCACCCCTAACTTCCTCCTAGGTATTTCCAGCCTAGTTACCCTCACATTCCAGGGAAGACAAATCTCCTTCAATACCACACCCGCTTCTCAAACATCATCTGCAGAAACAAATTTAGCATTAAACATTACATCACCCCCTTGCTGCAGATTACGGACCCAGACAACTACCTCCCACATGGGCCAAGGTGATCTGGGCAGCCTGAGGCACCATTCTGTCCAAATTGGAATAGGGCAGAGCTTCTTGCTGAGCAGATGCTCTTGAGCCCAGCATATCTAGGAATTCTATTTTATTTCTTTTTTTTTTTTTTTTTTTGCCTTTAAACATGCAGATCAGACATCAGACCTAAAAGTTTTCCATGCTGCACAATTTATGCTAGCTCATTACCTCCTGCTACACTCTGAGGCTTTGTAACGGAAATTGGCTCTGATTTCTGAGATGGGCATTACATCATCCTCTTCTTTTAGCACATTATGTCATCCCTGCTGAGACGCATTATCTCGGGTTGGCTCAGCAGTAGCGATTTTTGTGGCCGACTGCAGTGTTCCCAAAGAACTGCTGGGAACCACAGATTGAAATCTGAAACATTTATCTTCTAAAAAGCTGAAAAAGGGGGAAGATGTTCACATTGAACCCCATTTATTTTCCTTAACCCTCTCCTCTCTCGGCTCCTTTTACATTGTACTGCAGCAAATGCCAATGATCAATGTGCAGAGCCGGTGCAGGGACGATCATCTTGAGATAAGCACTGCTAAGGGTGCCTGAAATATTGCTCCCCATCATCGGCCGATACACTTGCCATGATGCTATCTCAAGGAATGCCGCAAAATGCTTAAAAGGAATCACCTTGGATGCTCACATTGATAACACAGGGCACCTGCCTAATTCTTCGGTTATTTAAGAAAATTTCTTCTCACAATCTATTTACAAATGTATATGAATGAAAACCACCTACACACATATCTGCATGCTTATTCTCCTGACCAAATCGTGGTCAAAAAGGCAAACTTCTAGAAGATTTGTAATAGAAATAATTTTTATGCAGGGTACTGAGCTGATATTCTCTCTCCTCACTCCGACCATGAAATTAGAAGCCCGATTTGTATCTCTCCATCCTAGGCAGGATTAGAAACCACTGCACAGAAGGAATAAACAGGTGCTTTCAGGGAAAAGCAAAGATATTCCCAAATGCCCAAGAATCCCTGTACTTTTCTCATCACAAAAGTATAATTGTGAAAAAAAAAGTCTCTAAATATTGAAAGGAAATGGGATACATTCAACCATGACTAAATTACAATTTCCCCCTTATATAACAACTAATGAGATTCATTGCGTGGGGAGTTAAGTGATAGGGAAGGGATTAGAATAAATGTATGATATTCCCTTCCCCTGCCCACCTGAGCTACATTTTTTTCTTTTTTTTTTTTTTTCATTGATTTTTCTAGACAGTGAAGACTGTTATGCTCTCGGTTGCTTTTTGTGGCTCTCAAATGGTAGCCACATTCAAACAAACAGCTTCATAATTAAATTGGTGGCAAGTAAAGCTATCATTTGGCCCACTCGAAGAGCTTTGCTCCTACTCCTACCCTCAATGGTTATTTGTGTTCTTTTCTAGTGCTTGCCCCCTACTCCGATGGATCATAAAACAAGATGGTGGCATTCATCCTCTACTCAGCCCATGGCAAGGCTGTGTGAGCAGTCTGAGCATCCTAACAGGGGTTGGGACACCTGGCCCCACACTCGTGGTGTGGAAACTTCCTGGGTGACCTTCAGCGACCAACTGATATCCCCATCTTTAGCACCTTTTCTTTCATATTTCATATTCATTGCCATTTGCCTCTTATCTCCTAGAGGGGACAGTGAAGATTGATGGTATAATCCTGCAAAGGGCTCGGAGGCTTTCAAATGGATGGTGCTCCATAAAATAGTGTTATTTAATAGCTGAGAACATTTATAAGAATCCTCTTACCCTTCTCCTTCCTTTCCTTTGTCCCTTTGTCTCCAAACCCTGCCTCCAGCTCTAGGAATTTTATGATCTGAAAGTTAAAATGCTTTAAATCTTAATAACTACATGTGCCACTCGGGATACTAAAAGGAAACTATATATACTCTTTACTTGCCTCATTCCAAGCTTTTACTGCAGCCAAAGTGACTGCTGCACCATTTAAAAATTTCACTGAAAAAGCAAGTAGCCTTTAACACGTTAAGCTGATTTTCATGTAAGTTGTAAAATATTAAATGACCAGAACTTCTATCCAACAATGTAATTACCTGGCCCAATCACCTACTTTCCCTTTGAGGAGGCAAAAAGGTGGTTTCACAAGCCCTGAAGGATGTATGCCTGCCGCTAGATGTTGGCTGACCAGGCACCAGCTTCCGAAGACAAATTGGGAGATGGGGCTGAGCATTACTTCTCTTTCTTTCTCTACCATTCTGTTTGTCCAGTAGGTTGTGCTCAATTCTGAGAAATAGACTTTCAGGATACTCAGAAGCCCTCAGTCCACTCCCCAACCAGGCCAACTGTGGAAGAGAGTCACCATGCTCTTGGCCCTCTAACAAGACAGCCACTGGCCCTGAGAATCTACAGGAGGAGTTTTCCTGCTACCCTCTTACAGAGAGGAAGAAACTGAGTCCAAAATCTATGGGTAGTTTCTAAGAGCAACTACATATCGGGGGCAGGGGAGAAATCAAATTGCACAAGGTGCAATCAACTATTCTCTAATGGATGTCCCAAAATAAAGGTGGAGAGCAGAGCTGGCCAAGTCGGAATGGGGAGATCATGCACTGAGCCCACTGGCTCCTGACATTACAGTAAAACCCAGCCTTGGAGGGAGGAGAGAATTCTGGGCCTGGCTTCAGCCTCCTTTGCCAGCTGCCTTGGCACTGGTCACTATGTTCTGAGGTTGGCAGAAGGGGAACAAAACAATATGGACCTTTCAGTCTCTCCTGAGCAGAGGGCATGTGGAAAACTGGCATAGCCTCTCCTTGCCCCCACCTGTATGCCAAAATCACTATCAGGATCACCTAATTCATAGAAAAATTGGCATTTGTTTTATTGATAAAGGTCTTGATCCTGCATTTACCAGCAATGCTAGGATACCAGCTGTCCTCACCAGCTGCTCTCTCTCTCTCTCTCTGGGTACTACCTCAGAGTCCCATTGCTAGTCCCCTGGGGGCTTGTGGCATTTCCTAGGCTTAGAGCCTTCCACACTTCTCAGAATGATCCCTAACAATGTACTTCCAGACATGTCTTCTTAGAAACAACTAAAAAAATTTTTAAGCATGTCATGAAGACACAGACTACATAAACACCAAAAGTTACAATTCAAACCCATAAAGGTTATAGAGAGATCCACTTCATCCAGCTTAGGAGGGCGTGTGACAGGAATCATACAGTTTCCCTTAAAATACAAGTCTATTTCTGGCCAGGATCCTTCTTAACCTCCAAGAAATTTGCATTCCCTTCACCTCTATTCCTAATCCAGATTAAGCATCCTGCCTTTCTCTTAAGAAGGTTTTCTCTTCTCCATATTTCCTTCATGATCTGAGATGTCTCTTGTCTATCCCTTAAAAACAGTATTAAATTTTCATTAATCCAAAACAACAGAACTAGGTGGACTCCATGCATTCATCCCGCAAATATCTATGGAGCAGCAGCAACTATATGCCAAATATTGTAAAAAGTGTTGTTAGGATGAATCAGACATGGATTCAGCTTTTCAGAAACAGGAGAGACCACAGGCAAGCTATACTAATAACTATATGACCCAGACGGTTAGCTTTTCCTCTTATTCCTCTTATTCCTGGGTACACAGCTAGATATACTTCCTGACTTTCTCTGCTCTTAGGTGTGGCCATGTGCCTGAGTCAATAAAAAGTGGGTGGAAATGATGTGTACCACTTCCAATGATGTGCTGGTGAGACCCTGCACACTCTTTCCTCCTCTGGCTGGTCGGGATGGTGAGATCACCAAACCCTGGAAGTCCTGTGTTGAAGATGGCAGAGCCTCAGACAGCCTGAGTCACGGAATGCCCACTTGGAGAAAAGTTACCCTCATGGTCTAGTCATGTTCAGAAGTGGTACAAGAGTAGGAAATAAACTTCTACTAAGTTTATCCATCACATGAGTGGATCTATTTATAAGAGCAGCCAGGTTACTCTAATTAATATAAATGTTGAAATGATTTATTGAAATGGAAAGGTATTCATAATGTATGAGAAGAGTAGAATAAGTTTAAAACTTTCATAGTGCTATATCACTTTTTAAAAGAATATGTATATAAATGTACATACACACATAAAGATAAAGTTCTAAAGTACGTACAGCAAGGTATAGGTATTTATCTCTGGACAGTGGTAGTATAAATATCCTGATATTAAATGATATCATGTTATAATTTAAAAAATAAAAGCTACTTTTAACATTAAGAAAATATGTCTTGAGATGTAAATACAAAAGTATAGCATCTCCAAGTGGGTAAAGATTTCCTGGGAAATCAGAAAAGGCTTCTCAAACTAAGCATCTATTAATGTCCGTTCCAACACCGAAAATCTATAAATTAGCTACAGCCTAAGAAATAGAATAGTTCGATTATACAACACACATTCTTCCCAGTCTTTACATACTGAGGCCTTGTCAATGGAGAACAATTCACCAAAAAAAAAAAAAAAAAAAAAATGGAAAAGATAAATCTTTTATCTTTACAAAGTGTCAAGAAACTAGTCCCAGTGGTTGGTTGGGGTGGAGGATGGGGAGAAAGGGAAGTATTGAAAGGTTAAGGGAGGGAAAAACTAGCATATTTACCTTACACTCTATTGTACCTTCTGAGTATTTTGCTGTATAGATCTATTACTTATTCCAAAAATTCAAAGAAAGTTTTCTTTATAAATGTTGTGCTATATGCATTCATTATATATTTTTAAAATTCTAAAATCTAGGATCTTTTGTAAACATTACATCAGAGATTCTCTTTGAATTGGTTAAGAGCTGAGACAGATTCTGAGCCAAAAACAAGCTATAATTTCCCAGTAGAATCCCACAAAATCATAGATCCAACTGGTCATTGCAGCAAATGTGGAAGAGAGCCTAAACACATTCTTTCCATACACTGGAGAAGAAGCGTTGTCAGTGAAGGGTCGCCTCTGCTCTCCTCCAAACCGTCTTCAGTAGTGACTGGAGAAAGATTCTGGTGTGCAATAGGAATGAGAAACTGCAAAACATGGTGTGTCCAAGTCCCAACCACTGTTATGACATGAAGACTTGGAGGAGTAAAGGCGACGCAAGAGAAGAGAGGCAGGCCACCAACTCTCTGGATTGGGGAAGAGTGATGCAGGTTGAGGTCCCCACAAAAGCCTCTGAGATGAAGATCTGCCATAGATGGCTTACTGGGTAGGGCTCTTGGGGACAACACCAGTGAAGAAGTAAAGGAAGCAAAACTAGGCAACGGGAGTTGAGCTGTTATACAGTCACAACAAAGGTATCGGATCCCACAGGGCACTCTGGACTTGCGACGGCCCTTCAGATTTATCCCAAGCTGGAGCTGAGCTTTTATATACCCTCAGGGTCTTGGGCAAGCAGCTCTCTTCAGCCAATTTTCTGGGAGGGTCTCAGCTGTGGAGACATCAACAGGCAAACTCCCAACAGCTTGGGAACAAGTGCCTAGGATTCGGGGACACACTACAGCATCCACTACAGAACAGCAGAAGGATGTCAACTCTTTCTCCTATCAGTCTATATCCAGTTGTCAATAGTGCACATCAAAGTCTACTCCTGTCATGCCTCTTTGAAATTCCTCAGAAGCTTCCCATCACACATGGGAACAAATAGATCTACCAAAGCTCCTCTTAGGCCTAGAGACCAAAACCCGTGTGTCATCTTCCCCATGGAATGTAGGCTCCAGTTCCAGAACTTACCATCCTCTTTCATGGCTCTTTCACACAAGCTGTTCTTTCTCCTAGAATGCCTTCTCCATTTTACCATTCTAGAAAATTCCTAGTCATCCTTCAATCTTCATGGCAACTTACCCTGGGAAACTTCCCTGGCTCCCATGGTCAACTCAGACTCACTTTCTCCCATGTGTCCTATCCCGTTGTGTATATCTACACTCCCACCCACACCGGGCCCTATAAGATGTAACAGTTCTACACGTCTGTGTTCCCATAGGCTGGAGGCTTCCCGAAAACAGAACCAGCTCTTCCATCTTTGTATGTCCGATACACAGGAAGTATCCGATTAAATGTTTATTAAATGACTAACTAATGTGGAAGAAATGCTGCTGGCAATGTTAGCCTTGTCAAGGAACAGCAGTTGAATTCTGATAAACTGGTGGGACAGGAGACAGGAACTAAGGACATGGGGAGAGGCAAGTTGTTTATAACCAGACATGTGCCCCAAACGTGTGGCTTTTATGTCATCTTTGGTTCTTGATATCCATTGTCCAGCTTCAGCTTAACAGAATGGAAAGTGTATTTGGGGCTCGTATGTTGACAGCAACATTGCTTTTAGATTACAACCACTAGAAACATTCCCAAGGATGACTTTAAGGAAGGAATATTGGGCTTCATGGATCCCTGGCTGAGGCATCTCTCTCTACATGTTCTCCTACAGAATTTCTGCCAAGGACAAAAGGTGTCACCACACATGAGTGACATATTCAACTTTTCTGCACAGTGCTGACCAATGAAGGTGTTAATTAGGGCATGGGCAATGGGACTGTATGAGCCAAGAAAGTTTAGATCAAAGGGGAACAAAGTCCCAGGTAACAGGTAGAAAAGAAAAAGGGATTTGGCTTATTCTGAAGCTCTCTTGTAAGGGGAAAGAGATAATGCGGGCTCTCACCTTTCTTTGTCTCTTGTCTCGTACTCATCCTTATTCCATAGTCTTGTCCTCATGAGGAATGGAACTAGCCCAAACTATGGTGAAAAGTGATCATATCTCAGTCACATCTTGAACAAGTAACAATTTTTTTCTGATGCAAACATAATACACTGAGTAATAAAGCAAAAATATCTACGGTCACTGTAAACAGACATCACATCAAATTTGGCTTTAATCAAAATGAATTTTAGGTCCGTCTTTATTTTGAGATCTTACTGCTTCATTACAGAACCAGGGACCTGTCATTTTGGGGAGTAAAAAAATATTCTATTTCCTCAGGAAATGCCAAGGGGCCACAAATTTTAATCTGCTCCAGCTGGAGTGGAGGCTTGGGGCTTATTTATGCAGCTCACGAAGTATACCTTCTCGTGTTTCCGCCTGCTGACAAACCAAAGATCCTCCTCGACCGAGGTTAAGGTATCTGTTCCCAGCATCCAAAGGAAGATTGCCCAGCCAAGCAACTGCTCCACCCACCTGAAAGCCTGCTCAGGATTCCATCTGAATGTAGGAGTCGATCTCTAAATATAACCCTGAAAGCAGCCTCTGCCATCATCCCTGCACTTGTAGCTTCTCTCCTTCCAAAATAATAAAATGGGACAGAGGGGTCTTTGGGCTTTTTCTTTAGAGAGGCTGGCCCCTCTACAGAAGGCAGCTTGGGGTAATACGATACAGGAGAGCAACGCTCTACTGTCTCTGCCCCAGTCCTCCCTTTAGGGTGAAAGGAAGGGGAGGCAACAGTAGTCCTCCACCCAGGATTGCCATCAGGCCCAAACCCTCATTTCCTCACTGGTTCCCTCTCAAAGCTGATGGTCCCTGAGGTGAGCCAATTGTCCCAGGGCACTGATTAACCTCAGAAAAATCATTAGAGGTGAGCCTTCTCCCCACTTCCCAACCCAGAGCTCCTACTGTAAAATTTAGAATTTTAACACATTCTGTTCCTGTGATCATTCTTATCTCACCGGATGGGATTCCACTAACCAACCGATATCTGTTCATTGTCAATCTCTCTCACTAACCCTGAGGTCCCTGACAGCAGCGCCGTGTCTTCCTCATCTGTGGACCATCTGCACCCACCATAGCATGCGGCACATAGCAGATGACCAATAAATGCTGGATGAAGGGATGGAGAGGTAAATGGAGGGAGAAATGGGGAAGGAACTGCCTCAGTGCAGCACTTGGTAGACATAAAGACAGATGATGGGAAGTACAGTTTGAGGAGCTTAACTACAGCTGTGCCCTGCAACTCAGGGCCTGGTCCTGGAACTTACAAAGAGCGCTCTATGTGCTCCAGTCAGAGCATGATGGTGCCATGGTCCTGCCCTCTGAGTCACCTGCCCGAAACTGAATCTAGCTGGGGGTAAAAGTGGGCCCCTCTATAGAAGGCCCAGGAGGGAATCGTGTTGGGATCACCTGTGGAACACAGTGACTTTCACTAAAACAACTCAAAGCTGGCTTCTCTATTTTTCTGCAAGCTATTTCACTCTGTTAGGAGAAAGGTGAAAGTACAGCCCCACCCTGGTCCCCTCCTGGTGAAGGAGGCCAGCCAGGGCCCTGTAATTATGGTCTCCACTGCCACACTGACCTTTCATCCTAGATGTGGCTGAAGATGGCCTGGAGCTGATGTAGCTTGTTTATCTGTGCCAGACTGTGATGCTTCCATGCACGTAGTAGGGCTGTTCCCTTAGACGAAGCATAAAAGGCCACATGTCTTTGAGAGGAAGGTAGTTGGTTTTGTGAAAATGCCATTTCACTGGCTCAGCTTTATTCCCAGCCAGGCAGAGCCTGTTGTCAAGTAGAAACAACTGAGCTCCTCAGGAGTCTGAGCAGGTCTCCTCTGACCTAGAAGCGGGAGGCCCAGCACCAGGGTAACCGAGGGGCAGAGGATGAAATTAAGCAAAGGAAAAGTCAGGCTGGAGTCAGATTATACTTCCTCATGGCCAGAATTCTGCTTCTTCTAAGACCCAGCTTCTAAGGAGACAAGGCCATCGCTCCCCTTTGGCCCACCCTGGACTGCCCTCCTCAGTGGGCCCCTTCTGGGGGACACAGGGACCCAACAGGCCCTGCCTGTCTAAGAGAGAGCACCTCCCTTCTGCTGTGGTCTTTCACGCTGGCTTCTGCCTGGTGAAATGGATAGTTAAGAACTGGTTAGAAATGAAGAAACTGCCCTTTATGAAGGCTGAACCTGAGGCTTTCTGGCAACCCCAGCCATTCATTTGGCTTTACTGACTAATTTCAATTAAATCCCAAGCTAGAGATTTTGGTCCCTTCGTGCTTTAGTCTTTTAAGTGACAATGAGGTAAAGCATTTCTATCATATTATAGAAAACTCTAACTAGACTAATTGTGCTGACCATTTAACAATATGTACAAATATCAAATCATTATGTTGTATACCTGAAACTAATATATTATGTCAATTATACCTCAATTTTAAAAGAAAGAAAACGAAAGAGAAAGGAAACTGTCCTAATTACACCGTAGATGGAAAGACTGTTTCCACGACAGCCGAGGTAAAGAAAAGTTAACTTCTTGTTTCTTTTTTTTTAATGTTCAGTGAACTCTAGGTGCCTGCCCTAAGGTACTTCATTTTACTTCAATTCACTTGATCTTTCTAATAACTCCATGATATAAGTATTACTCTCTTCAGTTTATGAGAAAACCAAGGTTCAGAGAAGGTGACTGACATGCCTACAGCAAATAAGTGCAGAATCTTTTCTGCTCCGTCTATGGTTTCCAAACCTGGCGGCAGAGTAGAATAACCACCTGGGGCCCAAGTCCCATCACCAGAGTCTGACTTAATTGGTCAGGAGCGGGGGTCTCAGATTTTTTTGGTAAGAGGATCAGTGGACTATACCATGTTGAAATGGGGGGCATGTGAACCCTTAAAAAAAAAGTCCCTTGTAGTTTTCATCTCATCTTTACCCCAACACTGGGAAGTCACCTACCATGTGACTCCAGCTTAGTCCCATAAGTGATTACAGTAAGTCTTAGCTAGGGTGGAAAATCAGGCTGACAGCTGAACATTTCTGTAGCTCATAAATGCTTTTAGCCTATCTACAAAGTTATACCAAGTCTCCTAGGTAACTGGGACTATTTTCATTAAACTAGAAGATATTAAGCGAGGTGGATGACAACACTTGCACTGAGATTTTCATCTCCTGCAACTGGTGACTATTTTGTGGTGGATTTGGAGGCAGCTTACCTCTCTATGATTCAGCATGCTTCCCCAGTCACAGGAGCAAGAGGAAAGAAGCAGAACACTGAGCTGTCTTACAGGAAAAATTTGGAGGCATAAATAAATTATTCCATGTTTATGAAGTGCTTTGGGCTCCTTGAGTAATGGCGGAATGTCAGGGCCTGGTGTTATTAGTTTTCACACAAGTCCCAAGATTAATTGCTCCTCTCAGCCTTGCTCCACAGCTCACGAGTTATGCTTTATGCCTATCTAAGTTACTTTCCACGTGCCCTGGCAGATAGCAAAGCTAGGGCTTGAGCTTTTCCTGTGGAGGGGCAAGGAGGAGTGCATCCTATCGGCAACTTTTCTCCTCATGACGGATTCCTTTGAGCTGGAATTCATCTATGGCTAATTCCTTGGCATTTGTTTAACACAGGCCAAGGAACCAGATCAACAAAAGGTGCTATATTCAGGTATAAGCTCTTCTTACTGAGCAGATTGCTTTTATGAAACACAAATAGTTTTCAAATAATTAGGCAATTGAGCCCCCAACTTAATGGGTGGGAAGGGTTTCTACTTTATAACTGCAACCTTGGCCCTTTATTGTCATTTTCCCCTTGATCTTCTTTTTCAGCACAAAACCAGTTACTTTTCATAAGCAAAGGCATTCCTTTTTTGAAATGCCACTTTCTGAACAAAGAACATAATGATAATCAGCTTCTCACAACCAAGTGAACCCGACTTTATTGCATGCTGCTGTTTTGTTGGGGAAGCCATTATTGAATGTGTTTGACTTTGACACTATAAAATTTTAAGTGCAAATTCAGATGATTTATGTATTCGTCCTTGTTTCCACTACAGAATCCAAGAATGTTAAAGTGAGAGGGAAGCTTAGAGATCTAGTCCACATCCCTCATTTTAAGGGGAAATTAAAATCCATGAAAACAAGGTAGGTAACCAGCCTGAGGTCACCCAGAGTGCCCAGAACTCTGCCCTTGGCTCTCCTCGTTTATCTCACATCCTTTCTGTAGAAAGCCCATCCGTTCCCATGAATTTAAATGCCATTGCATATAAATATCTCATCCCAGATCTCCCTCACAAAATTGTTGCTTTTTTACCCCAAACCTCTCCCCATCCTATCCCCCAGCCTCACTTTCTCCATCTCAAAATCCAGATTTTCTCAGGTCTGAAACCTTGCCATCATTCCTTAATTCTTCATTTCTCATATACCCCATGGCTATATGGAGGTACTAGTTCCATTTCCGAAAATTAATTACTAATCTAACTCTCTTCCACAATCCCCTCTACTATGTGGTTGACACTACAGTCAGCTCTTCCTTGTTTTATTTCAATAGCTCTAAGATGGTCTCTCTCCTTTCCCTTTCCAGTTGATCTAACATGTAGTAATTAGAATAATCTTTCTAACTCAAAAATGCATCAGCTCATGCACCTGCTTAAAACCATTTGTTTTGGAAAAATAAATAAATACTCACTAATGCTAAGAAATAATTCGAGAACCAGAAGCTTTATCTATGCTTTTCAGTTTGAATTCCAGTGGTGTTCCAATCCCGCCCTTTGGTTTACTAAGAAACAGTCATCCACTCAAATAAAGGGAATTTTTGTGAGGATACACATGGAGTGACAAGGTACAATGTCTCTGAAATCCAAGAACAGGAACCATAGTAGGGCTTGAACTCTAAAGAGACCGACATTGAAAGAAGGCTCTGGATTCAAAATGGCCCTGAAGAATGCCCTCTATTAAGTTTTCCTTTGGTTTCATAATTAACACTATTAACACATATATCTGCTTTATCTTCTGTTCTAAGTGGCATTTATTAATTCCCTCAACAAATATTCATTGAGGAACAACATGTGCTAAGCCATGCCAATTCTGCCTATCATTTGTGAGTCTTTATTTTATCTACACATGACTTTGGTTTTCCATGTACCCATCGACATTTCTTATAATTTTTTTTTTTTTTTTGCTTCAATTCCTTCTGTTAGCTAGACAATTCTTCCTGGATTTTACCTGATATTCCCAAGACAAAAATCTAACTGGGCCAGGTTATCTTTTAGAGCTGGGTCAAACATTATAGACCACCAAACAGCTTATGAATTGGCAGCCTCTGGATTGGAAGCCCAGCTCTGGTCCAACCAATTGTACTCAGGTATGTTGTTTAGCAAGTGCTGTGGTTGTGGCAGCTTCTATGGAAAGGAGAGATGGCAGGGCAGATCTGATCATATCTCTAGGATAAACTTTAATCTAGTGAGGGTACATTTAGGCAATAGGAAGACACTTGTTTGGACTTTTCAATTGGAACAGTACCACATAATATTTACCTATGTCAATGGGACATATGATATCATTGAAGGTTTCAGAGCAGAAAAGTGTTGTGACCGGAGCTTTGCTTGGGTAAAATTGACATTTCAGAAATATATGGGATAGATGATAAAAGGCAAAAACTAATATGAAAAAAAATTAATAGCCAGCTGCAATACATTGAAGCCCTAATTCATGAGAATCTGAATTAGTGCATGAACAGTGTGATGAGAAGGTGATACAGCTGGGAGAGACTATGTAGAAAGAGTTAAAACGTGGCATCAATTCCACCAGATTTGAATGTCTACTATATATAAGGTCTCTTATTGAGGACCCTACTATGTATAAAGCACAGTGCTAAAGGTATCTATTGCATTTAAGCCTTGAAAAAAACCTATAGTTAGATATGCATAATTCTGTAAACATTCTATAGATGAGGAAAGTTCAAGCCAGAGAACTAAATAACTTTTTCAAGATCACATAGCTATAAAGTGGCTGAGAAAAGGAACCTTGTGGAAAGATGGAAGAATCCTTGCAGCAATTGGAAGAGGCACAAAATGGCCTGAGACTGGAGAATGGGGCTGGGCTAAGGAGGGAGGATGACACAAGAGGCGATGGTAGGAAGGCTCGCGTTTCTAACTGGGATGAAGGACGGGATCACAATGTGGCTTGGAGGATGGAGTCGGACTTTACTCTTGCCCTTGAAGCTTGACCTCATCGTGAACAAATGCCTTCCCCCTTCTCTGAGACTCAATATCTTGTCCTGTAAAATAGGGGTACTAATACCTATGATCTCGAAGGTCGGGGTAGGGGTTGGTGATAATGTATCTAAGGTGGCCAACACAAAGCAGGGTCTCAATAAAAGGTATCCTTGCTGGGATTAACAATTCTATTATTGTTACTGATAGATTAGCTGAGAGCAGTATATAACATCAGAGGAGATCAGTCAGAATTCTGTTGTTGAAATCTTCCTGTTTTGGCTTAAATATTACTATCATGATGTGGACTATTAGCCATTGGGCTGCTCATTTCTTAGAAGTTTGTATGTATGCGCCAGTTGATAACACAGTTCTAACTTTTAATGTCATATAATCTCATCATTCCAGTCAGTCTGGATGGGGTGCAGGAGGTGGGGGTGTAACTCCATCTCTTGCACAGTGCAGACCCAAAGCTAAGTGCCTACAGCTGAAAGTGCTGCCAGCAATGCGAAGCGTGCCGTTGAGGGGAATACACTTGGCAGAAAGTGACTCTCATCAGTAGCAGGTGATGAAAACTCCACCAAGTTAGTGAGGACATCTCAAAGCCCAGAATCCAGGCTTTAAATATTAATTTGGCTTCAGAAAGAAAGAGCTAGGTTTTACCCATTAGCTGAAAAGCACTTCAGCATCTACTTGTTATTTTTAAGCAATAATGTTTTTTTAAAGAGCCCACAAGGGAAAGGACTGGCATGAACAAACCCCAGTGGTCTTTTATTCTTCCAAGTGTGAGAGCAGAGAAGCAGTCAGCCATCACTCCACCTTTGCCATCCCCAGGCCACCAAGGCTGAAGCCATCTTAGGGATGGGATAAGCCCCAGTTTAAGATCAAACTCTCTCCATAATGCAAGATGGAAAAGTCTCATTAGCCAAACCACTGGGCAGAGTTGCAAAAAAACAATAATCTATCACTGATTCTTTTCTGTATTAGGGATATACAAGATATACAGGCTATCTATCCCTCAGGACACCAAAAAACTGTTTTCTATTTCTGTCTGATGCTCTCCTGCTTTACATGTCCAACACCAGGGCATGTAGCTTGGTGCCCCAATTCTGGATATTTTTTCCCTCGCTTTCAGAGCAAATGATTACCTTTTAAACTAAATGTTAGTTTCATTTTAATCAAGGCTTAGAGAGAAGATCAGGGGAAGAGTCTTCTCAGAAAAGGAATCTGAAAGAAGCTGGCAGAATTCCAACAAATATAGATGTTAAAAAAATCTAACAACATGAATATGCTCACTAGCCATAAAAAAAACATATTGTATGTTTAAGGCAAGGCAGCAACATTGCATAACTTGGGGAACAGGGGTGCCATTCATTTCATAGTCTATGTGAATGGTGCCCTCTGGAGTTGTGTAGTACACAACCTGTGAAACCAAACTTAGCCTTAGTTCAGGGTATCTATCCTAAAAGTGCCTACAATAATTTCCACACGGAAGTGGCAGCTTGAATCTGTAGAAAATTTTAAATTGCTGCAGATTATCCTGTAGAAAATTCTTAATGCACACAGCAAAACTCAAACTCCTCGCAGAAGTATACCATAAATTATAACCGGGAGGACCTTGGAAGCCATCTACACAATCCCCTTAGTTTGCAGATGAGGCAACTGAAGCCAAGAAACATAATGTGTCTCGCCCAAGGTCAACAAGCTTATGATAAAAGGTGAAACAGACTTTTATCTGCTTCCCATATATGGTCAAAATAGGCCACTTTGCTGTACATGGTACTCAGTCCACCCAGACTGCAAACTGAGTCTTATTTATCATTATCATAATTTGACATTTATTGAGTACCTTCTAAATGCTAAGCCTTGAGAATACAGAAAAAGTCCCTCCAAAGGCCCCAGCCCATGAAGCAACAGTAGGGCAGAGCTTTGCCTCAGTCACACACGACCTTTGGTCCAGGAAATGATGACTTGGCTAAAAACGTTTCCAGACACAAAGGTAACATACTCTTTCTTGAGCTATGAACAGTTACAACCTACTAAACAAATCCTTACTTAGGCAATTTTTTAAAATAATGTATTATATCCCTGTTGGAGCTGACTTCTTTGAAGCTGCTTTGGTTTATTGGTTAAATACTTATTCATTAATATATTTAAAAGCCATATTATTTACACAATAGATTTGGAACCATCCTGGACTATTGGGTAATTATTACCCACTTAAAATCAGGCTATCCAAAGCAAGAAAACCAATGACCATTTATGGTGAGAATGGGAAACTTACAGGTTCCTGAGGTTGGCCTTTAATTTAAATTTTATTTTTAACACAGTCATTCTACTCTTTCTAATGGGAGTTTTATGTGTGTTTGAATGTGTGTGGTGAGAGTGAGGTGGGAGGAGATAGAAACCCTTTTACCAAAAACCAATGCAATTAAACTGCTTTATGGACAAGCTCTCTGCCAAATTTCATCTGAAATCAAAGACACTTTTGAGTTAGTTATACAAGAGCAGGGCAGAAAGCACCTGCAGCCACGTCTGTTTCTCATTTTGTACTTGTGTAGCTCAGATGCCCTGTGGATTAAGTGAAATCTGCTCCCGAGTTGAAATCGTGTACCCCACGTGTCAGCTCAGTTTGAATTTGGAAACAGGAGCTCAGAAGGTGCCACTCAAACACGTGGCTCTGGTTTTCCCTGAGTGTAACATGAACAGGGGTGTCATGTGCTGGGGGCCTTTGTCTCCAGCTCACTATAAGTAAAAGACAGCAGGACCATGTTTCCATTTAATGATGCTCCCTCACCCCCACCTTATCAATTCCCTTTTAAGCTTTTACAAGGGAAAGTTATGGCATGGAATGAGAAATGCTGTAAAAGTACACGTGAAGAGTTCATGACCTGTGCATAAATTTACGACCAAGGTCCAACACAGAAAAGGAAGCCAACCAGAATGCCTGATCCAAACACCCTCAAATGGCCAGCTATGGGTTACTTCCCTGTGTAGATACTGTTTGTGGCCTGCATAAATTTATAAAGGATTCCACTGGCCCAAAGAAATTGCACTGGTGCAATATTAGTACTCGGCTCTTACGTTAAGACCCCAAACCAAATTCTTTCCAGTTTCAAACCAAAGAGGTCTCTTTTAAACAGTAGCACTGATTAGGAATTCTGGATCTTGTCTCTTTGATCAACTTTTAGAACATTAGCTCTTGATCTGCCTCTTCATTTGTCCTATTGACCCAACAAATATTTAGTGAGTACCTACTATGTACAACATCAGTCCATAACACATCAAGGACTTTGCTTTCATGGAGTTTCCTTTCTAGATAGAGAAGGGAAGAACTGGCTTTGAAGAAGCTTAGTGAAGGCGTGTTCCAGTTAAAGTCAAGGCTCCATGTGGCACTCCAGATTTACACAGGATAAATTGGGATGTGATAATTTGTTTTAAAAAAAGATTCAATATTTTACTTTAAAAAAAAAGTTCACAGAAGGAATCCCTTTAAATCTAAAACTCCCATAGCCCCTCTCCTCCAAGTCATTGTATGTATTCTAAATTCTTGAGAACTCCATTAATTATTAAGAGTGTCTCCGCACTGCTCTGGAGTGTATCCCCTACTCACCACCATAGGTAGGCACTCATTTGCACTGCAGAAAAGAAGTGCCTAAGAAAGCATTGCTTATTCCAGAAGAAAAACACAACCCACTCTGAAAAAAGAGAAAAAGTCTCAGAGACACTGGTACTGGTGGCTTCCCCGGAGCTGCATGGCACTCTTTATTTAAGAACTATGTCAAGGGCAAAAATAGTCTGGAGTCAAGGGGAATTGTCTTTTCAGTTTCTCTGGCTTTTTCTCATTGACACAAATGAGGGTCGAAGGGAGAAAAAACAAGACCAAATAATACAGTTTAAAAAAGGAACCTGGTGAGGCGAGGATGTCATTTTTCTCTCCTGACACTTTCAACTATTTAGATACTTAATTATCTGCCACCAGAATCTCTCTTTGTGAGCACCAGCAATTTGGCCCATTAGCAATTAGTGAGAACAGTTCTTCCGCTGAGATTTTGTGTGAGAAAACAGAGAGTGGCCTGCCACACATAAACACAAAGACTTAGGAGAAATGAGAAAGAACCTGAAAAGAGCATTCCTAATATTACAACTGGCCGCCTGTCATCTTCCCCACATTGAGGGTTATTGATCAGTGATCAAATTTCTCCTCAGGACCACTGGACTACCAGAAAGCTTCCTGGTACAGCTGCATAGTGGTTAGTTTCCATTAAAAAAATAAAAATAAAAAAAAAATGTAAGCACCAGCCCTACCCCACCTTGTTCAGTAAAGTTAATGCCGTATCATGAATTTCAGGTCCATGGAATGGAAGGCTTTCCTATTTATATTGGGGAAGCAAAAATGAAGCCAACCTGGAGTGTTTCCATGAGCCTTTCATCTGCCCAAGAAGGATTCATACTGAAAGCCTTCATGGTAATTAGATAAGTTGAGCAAATACAGGTACAGAAGGATATTCAGAAGTCAAATGAACCATTCTTTGAAGAGCTTTGCTTTAGAATAAAGAATCAGTATAGTTGGTGTTACTTCAATTAGCCCTGGAGGAAAAGTTTTCTTAGGAAGAGAGAAACACATGTGGAGAGAGAGACAGACATACAGACAGATAGACAGACACCGAGGTGGGAAAAAATTAAGTGATTTGTCTGTCCCAGTGTTAGATCAGCCCAAACAGACAATAACCAAAACCAAGTCTCCATACACATGACACAACCCTCACTCTTCAAGTTCTCTCCTGGCCATGTGTGTCTGGGTTTCCAATGTACCTGTGGCACTCTGTGTTGCTTTTCCAGACAGACTTTCTGAGTCTTCCAGGAGAGCCTATGGTAACTTACCATTTGACACATTGGAGAACTGCTCTTAACTTTCAGAGGATCAGATTCTTTTTTGCTGCTACTTAGACATAGCACTCAGAGTTCATCTTTGGCTATGTTTTACTAATCAGCAACCATGCAGAATGTGAGGCACAGAATCGGTGTTTGGGTCAAGCAGAAAACCTCAGTTTATCTCAATCTATAACAAGCCACCCTTCTTGATAGGAAGCACCGAACACAGGTATGACTGGGGACACACATTTACCTAAGCTGCTCATTACAAGTTACCTATCCATGTCTATTTTTTATTCATGTCACCATCTTCCTCAACTGACTTATTAAAATGAAAAGAACTAAAGAATATTTTCATGGAAAAAAGTTTCCTTGGACAACATATCTCAGGTTACTGACAACTCCCAGTATAAAGTCAAGCCTTGAAATCTTGGTATCCTGACTTCAGACCACATGAAAACAGATTAAAATCTTTGAAAGATCACTCGCAAAGGTCATAGGAGACTTAAAAGTCCAACATCAAAATGTAATTCATTTTTTTAGGAGTTAGTCACACAGGAAGAAGTTAAATCAATGGATTTTAAAATGACACCATGGCTATTAAGAGCTGCCCACCAAGTGCTGGGTGAGATACTCAACACTGTGATGCTAAATCCTGTATTCCAAGTACCCACTTAGATCTTAGGGTAAGATCTCAGAATAGATTCATGAAAAGGAAAATAACAGACATTGGACTTCAGCTTGACATTGTAATTCCTAATGAGATCTGTGAAATGAATGGTGGAGAGGGGTAGAGACATACCAACTCCATTCATAGTAAGAATCATTAGGAACGCATAACAAGAATAACTACAAAAAGATGAGAAGATAAGGTTTTAGAGCAGAACACACAGATATATGCTTTAGAAATGTGGCTTATTCCTAGTTTCTTCTGTATGGGCTAGTAGTAGACTATTTAGGTAATTTGCCTGAGACTTCCCAGAAATCATTTTGAAGACCTTGGGGTTACTGCCCCTATCCATTGTTCTACACTCCCCTAGCTTCAGTGTTACTTTTCATTGCCTAGACCAAGACATCATCGTCAATAACTCGCTCTGAAATGCAAAGGTTATTTAAAAATTAGGGAAGGATTTTCCTATAATAAAGGTGTGTCATGGCTTTTAACTTTATGAACTGTCCCAATGTAGTATAACTGAGGTATAGCACAAACCCTATAGAACACTGTTTCGAACATATGAACGGGTTCAGGATATACTGCTTAGAGATTCTTGAGAGTAAAATTCTACCATCTAATTGATTCTAATTACCAGAAATTTTTGAAAATCTATCAACTCTACTATCAATATTTATACTAATCCAAGTCTAAGGTATTCCCTATCTCTAAAATTTCACAGTTCTATATTATGGTCAATATCTTTTCCCTCCCTTTATCCTAAGATGGTCTTATCTTTGGGAAGCTGCATTCACCACCTCCATTTCTAATTCTTTTTCTTTAGTTCTCTGAATCTCCTTTAGAAATAAGGACCAACACATTCTTATTCATGGCAACTCCATTTTCACAGTGGACGTTACTTTCCAGGATTGTGAAGTTGCCATCAGTACATCTGACAATCTCAGTAAAGAACTGCTTCAAAAGCAGATCAACTGGAAGGGGGTCCCAGCTGAACCTGAAGGCAGAGCTAAAGATAATTATCTGCCCTCTCTTCAAATGTCCTGATGTTATTTTATTTAATTTTACTTTATTACTAGTTTCAAGTTCATTGGTTAGACATTTATAAAGTTTATAAAACAACCTCCCTAATTGCTCTTTCTCCCCTCTGGCTCTCCACCTAGCCATTACATTAATGCTAGCTGCATTCCCTATGCCGTGCTCCCTAACCCCATGACCGTTCATCAACTACTAAATTGTACTTCTTTAACTTTCACCCCACTCTCCCAGCCCCAACCCACCTCCCCTCTTGTTACTTGAAGACTATTAATGCCTACTTCACAATTTCATTAATGTCAATAACTTTGGACCTACTTCACACATTTGCTAGTGTTGCTTAAAGATGTTAGCAGATTTTAAAGATAGCACTAATTCTTGCTAGACAATTTTGCTCCATTTGTCCTGGAATGCTGAGTGTGGTGTGATTTTTCATGAATAATTCTGAGGAAAGTCAACCTTGCTGAAATTCCATATACAGAGGTAAAGGCCCAAACAGTTTTAGATTCAATTTAGCCAAATCACAATCACACTTGATACTCCAGGCAGACCAAACGACAGACAGACTGACTGACCATTATTCATGGGCATCTTTCCTTATCACATTTCATTAATACCAGGAAAGTTTTCATTGCTTTTCTCTCAATCATGCAAAACATTTGGAGAATTTAATTTATGCATAGAATCATACCGAGTAATCCAGGTCTCAAAGGTAATGTGTGTAAACTAATATTTGCTGGTTACTATGAAGGAAATGGCAACTTTCATAAGCTGATAGCGGCCTGAGAAACACAACACTTATATTTTTGGTAAGTGGCATGGGGTTTCCAACCCTGGGTCCTGGATCAGCCTCCCACCAGTGATGTGCGTGCACAGCACTGCTAAGGAAGATCCCACGTATCATTACTTTATACATCGCTTCACTCATTCAGTCAATGACAATGAAAATATCAACTGTTGTTTCCTTCACTACTAAACAGATATATTTATATAAAAATCATTACTTTGTATCTTATCCTGTGCTAGGCCTTGGGATCAAGTGAGTAAAGTTCAGCTCTTGCTTTAAAAAAAAACTCACAACTCCTTGTAATAACTATAAGGCAGTGAATAGAAATAAGGGAAAGGAGAGGGGAGGGTGACAGTTAGTGCCTAGTGTAGGCTAAAAATATAATTAGCCAGCCTTGAGAATTCCACCATAATGCAAATGCAGCCCACCAGATTCTGTCAATCTCTAGTTACACCCTTATTTAGACAGACGGAAGATCTAGTTGAATAGCGGGAAAATGCAAAATTGCTCATTGATTTGAAAATATGGAAATGACAGTCGCAGCAATGGAAAGTATATACTCTTATACACAGATTAGGAAGAAACACTTTCCCCAAAAATATCCAATTTAGTAGGCTAAAATCCATAGAGGGGAAAGAGCTTTTATGCAGAGTTTTATAATTTCCTGCCCACCACTTCTCTCAGCTTCTTTGAAGCTTACATATGCTCATCCTTCAATTTCACAAGAGTAATAATGCATCCAAAACCACAAAGTTCAATTTGGTAGGCATCTGTAGCATGAATACTATATGCTTACCTAAGTTCAATAGTTTTAATATCAAATGGCATTCTGAATTAGAAGGATTTTATTATTTTATAGAAAGTTTCAGGGATTTTCCCCCATTACTGGTAAAGTACATGAGAATATTTTTTTTTGAAATCTTTCATTTTTACATTAAATAAAAAATAGCATTTATATAAAGGAGAGATATTAATTGTCATGGCATAACTATCAACATTTAATTATCCTAAAACCAAAAAGCTTAAAAGTTAATGAAAATGAACTTAATAAACTCTCACATGAAAATTACATATTGCCAAAAAATACTATTTAAAATTTTTCCATCCCTCTATACCTAAGTAAAATATATCCTGATTAAACACCCACTATATGCAAGACACATAATTACTAGGAGAAATAAATCATCTCTTCCCTTATAGAGTAAAATTCTAACAACCAGTTTAACCAGCTGAACTTTCAAGGAAAGTACTATTTGAACAAATGAGTCTAAATATTACCATAAGAATGAAACAAAAAAAAAACTGGTTTAGCTATTTTCCAAAGGAGCAAAGACTTGTATCATATACTAGATACAAAGCTTAAACATAAATTCCAGGAAGTATATGTCCTATATAATATGTCAGCCTGTATATGGAAAGATTCATTCAAACTGGAATCTCTTCTTCAATTACATTTGTCACCAGTTTAGAGGTCTTAGAGGGAATATGATGAAACTTTCATTTTCATAAGGAGATACCTTTCACAATAGAACAAATCAAAAAGAAAAACAATAGCAGAATAAGTAAGTGATTGAGCTAATTAAAGCTATTGAAAAAGAAGGATTCAGTCACTAAGGAGCAAATTAATCACATTAAGCTTAAACCACAAAACTATACCATGAAATGGTTTATCATTCTGCATTTCAAATAATCTTCAGATTTTAAGAGAATGATGTCCATTCAAAGAATATCTCAAGTAAATATCATAAATACAAAAAATAGAGAAAAGAGAAAGAGGTTTCTGCAAATCTCACTCCCAAAATAATAGTATACATAACCTGTTCAATATAAGAAATATTTGTGAAGAGTTTTTCCAGTGGTGACTTTAATAAAACTGGAATTTTTCCAATTTAGATTGATATTACCCAATGCTTAAGTATATCTGATGCTTGCCCAATATTAGTAGGCTATGTTACAGACTCTATAAATAAATATCTAGTATTTTAGTAGGTTAAAAATCAACTGTGTAATATGCTTCAAACTACAAATTAAAAAAAACCTCCATGAAAATGTTTCTTATAGTTAAACTAATAGAATGCTAAATACAAAAGAAAATTTCAACAGGTTTATATTATGTTTCTGTTTTTAAGTTACTTAACTAGGATTATGTGTACTGTCCCCATGTTTGGAATCTATTAAGATAGTTCAAATCCCATCATAGCCAAGTCCACATAATTGCCCTTATTCTTTTTTAGAGTGACAATTTTTCACGTCAAATATGACTTGAAGTAAATGAGCCATTATAACCTTGGATTTAACTTTGTTATAATAAGATAATTATAATGGTTCTTGCTGTAACTAATTTTGCTCTATTGTAACACAAGGGTATCAGAAGTGAGTTTTAACTACTTAGACTTATAAGTTAGGCCCATGAAAGGTAAATGTTTGGGTTGAACACCATAATCAGATCCAAGCTGACATATATTTTTATGGTCTACAACAAAACACTAACTTTCACCTACCTAAGGAAAACTACTATACAGCAATCAAGTTAAAAGATAACTGACCAGTGGGGAAGCTTTAGAGTTGGAAAAGGAGTGCCAGCTTTCAGAGCACTCGTTCTGCTAGTATGTGGCTCTAAGCAAAGGTTCAAATATACTTTAAAATGGCTAAATAAGCTCTTAACAGACTGAATCACCCACAGAAAATGAACACTTGACAAAATTTAAAACAAAACCCCAAAAACCAACTACCTGAAGACACTGGAGAGGAACCAAGAGCAGGCAGATTCTGAATAGAGGTTATCGCTTGAAAGAAGAAAACAATACTGGGTGAGTTTCCTGTTTTAATGGCTTCTAGCATGAGGGCATAATCTCAATAAGTAGAAAGCCAAGAATGGGGACTTCTAATTCTATGCATAAACTCTTCCCAAATCTCTGGCCACTGAATTACACATGTGTGGGCAGGCTCGAAGCAGCTCGGTCAAGGATAAAACAACTAAACTGATATTGGAACTGCCATCCAAGAGACAGCAGTTGCAGTTTTAGTAGTTATGACAAAAGAAATCAACTCTATTCAAGGAACTATATGATACCCAGAGTTTACCAATCATGAGATGACCCAGATGATAGAATTATTAGACAAGGACTTCAAAGTATCTATTGTAACTATGCTCAGTAACATTTAAAAAAAAATGTGCTTTTAATAAATGAAAAGATAGAAAATGTCAATAGCTAACCAGAAACTATAAAAAAGAACCAGATGGAAATTCTAAAACTGGAAAATAAAATATCTGAAAAAAAAATTCACTAGAGAAGCTTGCCAATACAATGGAGGTGACAGAGAGGATAGACTCAATGAACTTACAGATAGATCAGTAAACATTTTCTAATCTAAAAGAGAAAATGAAAGAAGACTGGAAAAAAGTGAACAGAAACCTAAGGGACAATATAAAAATTGCAGTTACAAAACATAAGGTAACTGGAGTTCTAGATGGCAGAAAAGAGAGAATGAAACAGAAAATATACTTGAAAATTTAAGAACTAAAAATTCCACAAATTCAGTGAATGACATAAATTTACAAGTTCAAGAAGCTCCATAAACCGCAAGCATAATGGATACAAATAAAACCATAACTAAACATATCATCATTACATACAAGGAAGCAATGATTCAAATGCTGGTTGACTTCTCATCACAAACAAAACAGAAAACAAGAGAACACATTTACAGTTCTGAAAAAAAAAAAATCATTGTAAACCCAGAATTCTTGATTCAGTGAAAACACCCTTCAAGCATGAAGGTAAAATGAAAAGGTTTTCACACACGTGCGTGCATGCAAGAGACAGAGAGACAGAAAGAATGTATTACAGTAGCCATGCACTGTAAGAAATGCTTAAGGAAGTTCTTCGGACTGATGGAAACATGGGTCTTCAAGAAAAAATGAAGATCATTAGAAATAGTTTGAAATTTTTCATTATAAAATGATGAATAAAATATAAAATCACTGAAAAAATAAAGTCACTGAAACTTTATGAATCTAAAAAAAGCAATAATAATGCTATGAGGAATATGTGTAAATACACTTTGTGAAAAGGTGATTATTATTAAAAATATGTGGTGTGCTTATAAACATGTCCAGAATCAGAAGAAAGTCATGAGATTTTAAAGTTGAGCTTGGCATTTATGCAATAAGCATTCATTGAATGCCTATAACTATAATTTACAACTCACAATGCAATGTGCTTCAGCTTTTCTACTTGGAAGAAAAAAAATAAGTGGTTTTAATTTCCAAACTAATTTTATAAAAACTATTGGCAAGCCAGGATTTTAGGGAATTTAAGAACAAAATGTAAAATAGCCAAAACTGTTAATCAATCTACACCTTTATTCCGAAGGTCACTTTCAACAAGCCCAGTTGTAGAGAATGAATCCACATGGTTGTATATTACCTGGCTTAAGTTTTTACTCAATTAGTCCTTGCAAAACAGTGCAAACAAGGTTAAATCACCAATTACATTTCTGCCAACCTGGTTTCCCTTCAAGCTTCTGAAAATATACATGTTTCAGGGTAGCCTACATGACACAAAGAGTAAGGACGAGGAAACCAGTGTTGTGTTTATGGCACCTAGAAATTTGCATTGACTGCAGAATCATGAAAGACGAATGGCTACCGAGCTACCTACCTTTGTGACATTATGAACAAATAAAACAGAAGATGTATGTGTATACATATGCACAAGAAAAACAAAAAATGCTAAGCATAAAGCTCTGTGTATTTTTAGAAATGTTGATTCTCAGAGAGATTCAAACTTCCTTTTCCTTAAGCAGTTCTAAAAATCTCCAACTTTTCCCATTCTCTTTTCCCTTCCCATTCTGGGTCATAAGCCACTTCTACTCTTGCTCAACTCCATGGCTTCACAAATTAGGGATAGAAATTACAAACATTCCATAAAGAAATTATCACACAGCACCGAAATGTCAGTTAAGGAAAAATCACAAAAAAATATCATATACCAGAGTTTTATCCTAAATTCTTCTTTTGCCTCCTAATATTTCTGTTTTCCATTCCCATCTCTGAAACTCATTCCAAGCCACTTTCTGAGATGGAAACAACTTTCCACCTCATATTTGCAGAGACATCTGCCAGTCCTAGTTGAAAAAGGAACTAGGAATCAATTCAGCATGTATGGTGATCTGGTTATCCAGCCATTCTCTCTTTGCTTGACTTTCTGCTGTGTAGAATAAGATGCTATTTTCATTTGTAGTCGGTAGTGCAAGTGTTATAAGAGGAAGCAAAAGGAGAAGTCAATATAAACACAGGTGCCTCTGTCAATACTAGATTGTCATCTGGCTTACTCATATCCTTGGCAAACAGAAAAAGGATATTTATGGGTCACGTGGTCTTTAAGTGTACTAATTTTGCAAAGCAGTGACTAAAACCCATTCAAGGGAGGCCAAATTATCTTAGGACTTTATTTTGCCTATACCTCCAGTGACAATATTACCCACCAAAATCTTTTGTACCTTTTATGTAAATAAGTTTCAGACAGTACTATTCCATGAACACACGCTACTTTCCCAAGGAACTCACTTTGATTTTCTTAACTTTAGAAAATTAAATCTTTCAATAATATATTTCAGCTTTACATTTTAAAGAACCAGAATAGCTGACCGATCATCATCCAAGAGAAACAGATACAGGCGATCTACTTTGCTTGCTGGTGACTAGAAGCAAATTAGTAGTGGTAATTGCCCAACAATTGAGATTGAAAGGATGGATTGCAGTGGGGAGCCTCCTTTACAAACACTGCAATTAACAACATCTAAGTATTTGAGGGTGATCTAAGTAACAAATGAAAGGTCAAGTAAATACGCATATTCAGTCCCCCAAGATAGCCAGATGGCTAGCTACAATGTCAGGTATCTCCTCTTTGACTTTGCGGAGAGAATTACTCCTTTGTGCAGGGTACAGTGGTACAGTTGACATTTTTTTGTGAGTATAGGCATCTGATGGTGGATGACAAGAACCATGAAGCAGCCTAACTGGGATGCCCTAAGGACTTTCAGCTCAAAGCCATGCCAAGTGTCCCCAGGAGGCACAACAAACAGCAGTCATAAACTGAATAAAAAGCAAATTTCACAAGCACAATGTTGACCACATCACTGTAGACTTACACTGCCCAGGGAAGAAAGGAGGGGGTAGAAAGGCTGCAGGAATAGAAAGGTTTCTTTTCTCTGTACCTCAGGAGCTCCAACGTCCAAGATTTCTCATTCTGTGTGGTCAGGCTGTGACTAGAGCCACATACGTAAAGCCTTTTTGTTCCTACTTCACCGTTAGAAAAGAAAGGGGTCCTTATTTGTCTGTAATATAAGCAGCCATACCCACAGCTTTTGCCATATTCCAAAACCAAAAGGCAGTCATCTAAACCAAACCCCAGACACAGAGGAAAATATCAATGCTTGAGACTGAACCCTCTGGACACAACTACCACCAAAAAAGCCCTTCCAGTGCCCCCCTCACTTTTTCCTTCTGCTTATTTTGTCCGTTCATCCTCCATCTAATAGCTTGCTCCATTTGTATTTTATTACAATTTCTTCAACTAATAACTAAGCAGCACAAAACAAAAAAGCCAGGGAACAGCAAATAGTCCCAGAACAACAGGCAGCTTCTCTCCTGCTCTCCACATCTTCCAAAAAGTTTGGAAGAGAAAGAACACACTGTGCCTTTTTTGTGTGTGTGGCCTTGGGAAGAATGCTCTCCTCATTCTGCAAACACTATCGAGAGATCTTAGGCAATGGAGGGCAAAACACATCAGCGGCCCAAAGAACAACACCGTGGGCATTCTTAGTTCATTCAGTAAGCATGGTCCTTTCTGGTGCAGAATAAATCAAATTCTATCTTGAAGCCCTAGAAGAGCTCACAACTTAGAGCAACACTGTGGTTTATTACTTTACTAAACCCCATTCTCTAAAGGAGTTCTTTACTGGAGTCCATGATTCCCCCGGCATCTGAGAATAGAATTTACAGAGTGCATAAACGTGTATGGGGGGAACATTCATCCTTAGTTTCAATAATCACTCAAACTTTATATTTTCTTCCATTATGAATGCGGGGACCGGTTACGACTGTAGGCACAGCGAGAGCAGTAGTACTGGTCATTGTGCCACCAACTGAAATCCCAGATGTTTTCACATTACTTCGCATCACAGAATATCACTCAAGGTCATCAACTTGAAAGTTATCGTCACTTTAAGACTGCTGCTACATCTTGTTTATCACTATATCATAAATGTGTTTATTTCATTGATGTCTTTATTTCAATATAATTTGCTTTCTTTTGCAATCCTATTACTTTAATTTATGCATTTAAAACATTATTTTAAGGAGGTCATAGGCGTCACCAGACTGTCAGATTCGTGACACAAAAAACAGTTAAGAAACCCTGTTGTGACCCAAATGAACTGCTCTTTCTTTCCCCAAATACATTCTATACTTTATTTTACCTATAAGTCTATAGTGTGTGCAGTTGCCCAAACTGACCACACCTATGTCTTTGCACATATGATTCCCTTCTGCCTAGAAAGGTTTTCAGTTATCCCATAGCTACTTCAAACTCCTCCTCAGTCTTCTGAACTCAAATCAAAGGCTTCTGTGAAGCCTGGGGCGATCACCTCCAGGAAGAACTGTCAGTCCCTTTGTTGTGTTTCAGTATGTGTGACAAAATCTCCACTTTGATGTCTAGCTTACTTCATGGCAGTTTTTGTTTACAAATCTCATTCCTTTTCTAGATCACATATTCCCTGTTGGCAGGGACCACAACATATGTCTCTAGGTATCTGAGTGCCTTGAGATGTTCCTGATGCAATGCAAGTGCTGGAAAAATATTTAATAAACAGATCCTTCTAAGGCCTAATACAGAAGGCAGTCCTCCTATGAAGCTGCCTCATCAGAATGTGTAGCTCTTCCTGTGGTGACAATTATCACACTCTGAAGACTCGCCCCCCACATTTACAAGGCTGAGGATAAGAGAAACAGACTGTTAAATAAAGTAGGCTTATTGTATTTTACCTTCTTTGACAAATTACCATCATGGTGACTGGGAAGGCCATATGAGAATTTAAAATTCTGGGATCCCTCCAAGTCCAGTTCAGGACCAAGCAGGTAGGAAGAATCAGCCCTTGGCCAGTGGCACATTCTCCTTTTTTATATCATAATTCACCTTATACACAGTTTACATGCACCCCAACCTACATGTCCAAGCTCTGACCACATCCTTTACAAAGAGCTGCCCTTGACTCCCCTTCTCTTGCCCAGGGATGCTCACACTGGCAGCATAGACAGACCCAGGGAGGGGACCTACTTGGGTTCTAAAAGCTGACTCAAGCCACATAGACAGGGAAGTCCAAGGCCTGGGTACCCACAATGAGTGGTGTGGACACCGAGAGGTACCTCCCTTTAGCCCCACAGGCTCCTCACTCCACAGAGAGGGTTAACATGGGGCTTTGGAAAGGCAGGGCCTAGGGCAGAAAACCCAATGCTTGGGTCTAAGGAATTGGGAGTAGAGCCACTGTTTCAGTGCTTGTCTTCTCATAGAGTGTAAGCTCCCTGAGGTTTAGCAGCCTTCTATTCTACTACCTAGAAAAGGAGTGAGAGCTGCCGTCACCAGGCTTCTAACTTCACAAAGTAGTATCAACTTCCCCCATGAGAGCTTGCTTGTAAGAGATGCTGAATAAAAGGTTATTTAGTGAATGAATTAACAGACTCCTTTTATACTTTAAACATTTAAATTCCTAGCATTTGGGGCATTTATGGTTAACTCTTACATTACAGGTCCTCATGCCTATATTCCCTAAAAATATTTTAAGTCCCTAACAGGTTTTCTATTTCTCATAAAAATCCCCGTGTCCTCAAAGCAACATACAGATGATGTATTATAGAACTGTACACCTGAAATTTATATGTTATTAACAAATGTTACCCCGATAAATTTAATTTTTAAAAATCCCAGTGTCCTAAGCATAATCTGTGCTCAATAAATATTTGTTGGATTTTTTTACAAGTTATCCTATTAACATATTGAGATTTTTACTTTTTTTCAGTCATCTCAGTAATTGTGAGTCATAACCCAAACAGTGGCTACAATAATAGAAAGCTTCTCAGAGTGATTTTAACCAGTTGTCAGTAATCGTTTCTTTTTAATTTTTAAAAACAACTATAGATGTAACTATTTTACTAGTAAAACACAATAGTTATTGTTAATAGTGTTCGAGCAACTAAAAACTCACAACTGAACCTGTACTAATGAATCAGTCAGAGGAAAGAGTGAATAAAAAGAATGACAGGTCTAAAAAACCACATTTGAGAAATTAAATTTGGGGGGGGGTGCTGAGAAAAAAAAAGTCTGGCTGAAGAAAGAACTAATGATAATCCCCAGAGCTAGGCCTTCTCATAAGTCCAAGAGAGACTTAGTAACCTCATCAAATATTAAAGCAGACTTTGATTAACAAAAGGGACCGCTAAGGAAGTAGAGGGATCTATGCAAGCTTTCTGAACATGACATCCTATAGCCACAAAAAAAAAAAAAAATATATATATATATATATAGACATTTATATATTTATGAAGTCCCTAGGAGCATTCATTCCATTGACACTATCTTGCAAGTTTCCTTGACTTCCAATAAATCAGAGCAATCTGACCTGAATGAGTCCTGTCTCAGAAGAATCAGGGACAGTCTAGGCAGAAGGGTATACAAGTCCCTTCTGTCCATTCGAAGATGTTCATTAATGGAGTTCTTTTGTATAACGACTTTATTGAGATACAGTTCACATAACCATCCTCTTCACCCATTTAAAGTATATAATTCAATGGGTTTTAGTATATTCAAAGGGTTGTGCAATCACCACAATCCAATTTTAGAAGATTCTGTCATTGCAAAAAGAAACTCTGTACCCATTTGCAGTCACTCCCCAATTCCCCTTCACTCCCCAGACCTAGGTAACCACAATTCTACTTTCTGTCTCTATGGATTTGCCCTATTCTGGACATTTCAGATAAAGGGAATCATATAAAATGTGGTCTTTTGTGACTGGCTTCTTTTACTTAGCATGTTGTCAAGGTTTCAGCATGTTGTACTGCATTCCTTTTTATGGCTGGATAACTTTCCACTGTATGAATATACCACTGCATGAATAACTTTCCACTGTATGAACTATGCTTTGAAAATAAAAATCTCATGTCTGTTGGTACTTTTACCTAAATTCTCATCACAAGATTTCCAGTTTCTAGTTACATCAATATATGTTAGAATTAGTTCTGCCATCTGTGAACTTAGACAGGTTACCTCTCTAATCTTCAATTTTCTCACCTGTAAGGTGAAAATTATTAGTGCCTACCTATAGAATTATTAAGGTAATTATAATTTATTGAAGCCTAATATAGTAATTTCTCATAGAAAGAGCTCATTAAAAATTAGATTTCATGAGGGGATCTTTGTTTTAAACTTGATTGAATTCTTAGTTACAAAAGTGATACACATGTTTATTATAACCAATAAAAAATACAGAGATGAGTTTTATAATATTCCTCTCAGCTCTCCATCCATCCTCAGACTTTGTCAATGTAATGTGTGGTAGGTAACTTTTCACACCATTCTTTGTGCTCGTATATATTCATAAAATAAAAATGCACATATAGAGAGGTTTTTCTCTTTTCTTTGCTCTAACATATAGTATGCACATTACTTTGTTATGTAACTTAAAAAAAAAAAAACTAAAAAGCATCTGGTCATCTTTCCAGGTCAGAACATGTATATCTAACTTCAACGTGTATCTAAATGTAATGGACAACCCCATGGACCTAGACCCTCAGGAAAGAAAATACTACAGGAGGCATTCTGGAAAAGAGAGGAAGGACAACAGAAAAGAAAAGGGGGGAAAAGATGATCAGATTAGGACAGTCCGGGACAGCATGCTTCCTAAAACTGCTCTGCTCCAAGCCAGGCCCTCTGGGCAGTGGATGAATTTTTGAACATCTAGCCAGCATCATCATTTTCCATAATGTTAGAGACAGCATCCTCTTTTAGATGAACTATTGCTTTCTGGAAGTAATTTTAAAATTTTTAGTTAATATTTAAACTTTTGCAATTAAGCCTAATTATGCATTCTAGAATACATACATACATACATACCCAAATTTATTCAAAACTGGGCAATGAAACATATGATAAAACCGTGATGTGCTGAATGAATTTTAAATATCATCCTGGAACCTGACTGTCTGTAATGTTTCTGTTTCATGGGAGAACCTGCCATTTGAGCATATATGTTTATAAAAGCCTCTTAATGAACTCCACTCTATGGGATTGAGTCACTAAAGCACTAGGATAAGACCTGAAATGATTGAATTATAAGGTATTTCACTCATGGCTTTCTCATTGACCTGGACTCTGGGATACCTTACAGAAGGTGCCAGTGTCCCACGAATGGATTTACTATAAACCTCACACATGGCACTCCCTTTCCAAAAGACAAACAAATTTAGAGAAAACACAGGGGAAATGATCCAGTGTTTTGTTTTGGTTTTTTTTTTTAATTTCTGGAAAGATACGCTATGTGGAAAGAGTTTTGATCCAGAGGCAAAACTTCTGGATTTTACTGGCTCACAAAAATATAGACCATTTATTTAACGGCTTTTTTTAAGCCTAAGATTAAGTTTTCTTTCATCTGTTTGCACATGTCAACCAAAAATAGCAGACTCCATATAAGAAAAAAAAAGTGTGTGTACAAAAAAAGAAAATTTATACTCCAAAAGTCATGATCTCCCCTTTGCTGGAGTGTTATTACATGGGGGATTTTTATTCAGGTGGTTTATTAAATTTCTATAATAACATGAAAGAGAACAGTGATTGCCTGTCAACCCTAAAAATTCTCACAAAGATAAGCAAATGCTGATAGCTGAGCACCAGCAATTGCACAGAAACCCACTCAGGTAAACACATATGTTAATGGAGATTCAATATTCTGTTAGAGAATAGAAAAATTAATAAATAAACTTTTTAATTGACAAATTCTTTACTTCCTTTTACCAAGGTATAGATGGCCCTTAAAATAACGTGTATATGTATTAAATCTTGGCAGCACACAGCTATTTCCTTTGTGGTCTTCAGGGTCCTGCCACCCTTCGTCTTCTATAAGGCAGCATGTTGAAATCTTTCAAGGAGCCTTTTAGAACCAGGCCACCCTGTTTCTCTTCACAGAAGATACTGAAAGCCTATTTGTCAGGAGCCATAAGGGAACTGTCGAGGTCTGCTGACAGGCCCAGAGGAGGCCCACCTGCTCAATTCCTAACCCAAGGATTATGAGTAGTTTCTGTCCATCATGGTCTTTTCAACAATTTTGCAATCAACACATTTCACACCTTATCTTCAATAGTCAATTTCAGCAGCAAGCAGATAACCACTTTACAGCAAGAGAGTTGTCAATGCAACACAAAGTCACATTTCATAATGGTATCTAGCAGAGCCCCATTAGCTCAATACCACTGCATCATTTAAACGATTCAAGAGACAGACAGTGTGTCCTTTACATCGATCTTGCGCTGTAAGTAAAGAAAGCAGATGTTCTCTCTAAGCCATCTCCTCCTGCTCCTTCAGTCACTGCCATCCAGCCCTGTATACATGGGCCTCCTTCCTGATTTCAGATTCTTCCATCACCCTGCTGTTTCCTTCATGAATTAAGATCTCCCAGAATGAGTCCATACACAGCCACCTGAGCTGGGTCATTTTCCCTAACTAAAGCTCTTGAATATCTTTCTACAGTAGGTTAAGAGCTCTTTGAGAGCAAAGAATAGGTCTAATTTATTTTTCTATCTCTAAAGCCTGGCACTAGTATACAGTAAGTTTTCAATAAGTACATATTAATAACAGCAGTGGTTATAAAGGTAGAGCAGCAAACATTTCTTGAACACCTATTTTGTGCCAAGAACTCTGTTGAACATTTTATTTGCATCATCTCATTTAGTCTTCATAAGTGCACTGCAAGAGAGGATGTTATAATTAACCTCCCTTTAAAGATGAAGAAACTGAGTTTTAGATAATTTGCTCAAGATCACACCCATAAGTGGGAGAAAAAAGGTTGAAATCCAGGTTTATCTGACTCCGGAGGACAAGCTCTTTCGTCTTTCTGAAAATTTAATTATGCAATCCATTATATTAACCCTAAGATGCCACCAACAGGAATCCTACAGACAGAATGAGATAAACCATCTACCGCTTAAAAAAATTTTTGACTCTTTGATTTCTCTCTATCAATGATAATTTTGGGTACCAGAGAACTACATTGCCAGCAGATAATGTTGTTTATGAGATCAGCTCTTATCTATTTTGGTGCCATGTAGGAGTGTACCAAACAGTACACTTGCAATTTTACACTTAGTTCTTTTTTATGGTAGGCTCCAATTTAACCAGTGCTTGACAGAGGACTAACTGAGCAAGGCCTAGCCAAGGAACACAAAGTTGCAACTCCGTTCTAATTCATGCAACAATCATGATGCCTTTCACATGATGTTTATTCTGCTCCCATTTACCTTTCTTGCACGATCACCATCAATTTCATTTCCAGTGGTTCTGCAGGGTGAGCAGATGAACAATTTCCGGGCACTAACTTCAGCCTGTAAATGTCCCCATCATCACTTCCCTACACATACTCCCTTATGTTCCCAGGTGTTATATAAAGTTCGGTAACTAAGCTTTCTGAGCTGTGAGCTGCTTGTCTTCCTGGAACTGTATAAGCAAGAGGAGAAAACTGCAAACCATTAGCTTGCTTCTAAGATTTGGAGACATGAAGCTTAACTAAGGATTACTGGCAATGGGGTTTGTCTTTATTCCAAATCTTTCCAGCTCTGGCCCCCATTAAGTTTCTTTGAGTACACCCTCTTCATTTTCCATTTCCCAATACACTAAAATTTCTTTTCTGGGACTGAATCATAAATTACAAGGTGTAATCTAAAGGAAAACATTTATTTTGGAGTCTCATTAACAACTCAGAGGAGAGTGATAGTGTTTATTCCCAGCACGATGGAGTGGACTCCTGCAGATGTGAAAAAGGCCAAGCCCTCTTCCTAATCCTTAAACACACACACACACTCACTCAGTCTTTTACTCTTCTCTACAAACACCAAGTTTAAAGCTCCTTTTAGTTATTGACCAGCAACCATATATAATTGTTCACCCTACATGCCAGTTTTTAAGATACTTCTCTCACCTCCGAAACCAAGCCCTCTGTACTCTGCTGCATGATGCTGGGGCTGGAATCTGCAAACCACGTCACTTTTTGTCATACAGCTCTATGTTCCGCTCTTCCAATAAGGGATGTGAGAGGGAAACTGCAAGGTAGAAGTCTGGAGAAGCAACATTCTCCTTGTTTGCTTCTAGTTCCTATTAGCATCATCCCAACGATGGCTCTTCATCCTGGAAATGACAGCTGGTTCCAATCTCCTGCTTCTTTCTGCCCAGTTTAGAACCAGCCTCATCACCTCCAGCCTCAGGGGACCTCCCCTAAGCTGCTGAGGTATCTGAAGCTGGTTGGTACCCCATCCTCAGAAGTCTGAATCTCAACTCTGTGCTACCCTCCTCTGAGCCCTAGATTTTGATCAACTCCACTTCTTCCCTCTGTCACCAGTCCTGCAGGTGGTAGTTGCTTCATGCGATTCTTACGCCTATTACTTCAGTGCTCCCTTTTTACTTCTTCTAAAACATGTTTAACCAATTCCCTATGTTCAATCTTCTTTACTGAAAGCCCTAATGTGGTATCTATTTTTCTGACTGGCCTCAAGGGGTACTCCCGGCATTAACCACACCCTGTTCACTGATCCCTGAGTAAAATCCTCATCATTTCATTCCTGCGCATCTTGTCTTCTAACTGCCGTATCTTCTGATTCTCCCACTGTAACAGCTGGATGGTAATTAAAGGTAGTGGATGGGGTGGAGGAGAAGGTAAAGCATCAAGCATTTTGTACTCCAAGAAACAGAGGCAGCATCTGAGCATAAACACTTCATTGAATGGGGTACCGGGGGTCAATGAGAGCAAACATCCCTGTCAGCCTGCTCCAAAGTACGAGCAGGAAAGGATACTTCTTGCTCAAATACTTGGAAAAGAGGCTCAGAAACTAATGAGCTACACTCACATTTTAGTAATTCGAAGAATTCGGAATGACATAATAAATAGGCAGGTTACAGTCACTTCCGCTGAGTATTAAAAAGATACCAGGAAGAAATTACTGTTCATTATGACCTCCTTCCCCTCCCATTCTTTTTCATAGTCAACAAAATTCTACCTTTTGAGGTTCACTTTCTTGGCTCACCTCTGGCCTTCTCCCAGGTCCTCTTCCAGAACTGCAGTGAGTGGGAGTGATTTTCAGTCTTCACTTCAGTAAGAATTAGCCTGTCAGCCACATTTTACTCAGGGTTGCTAGCTAAGATAAGAGTTTGAGAAAATAAGACTATTTTGTGAAAAGAAATGAGGAAGGATAATTCTGGAGCACTCAGTAGGGCAAAAACACAAATTTTACCAGACACACTTCAGTGCAAATCTTGGATCTACCACTTTCTAGCCTGAGCCTTGGTTTCCTCAGCTGCACAATGGGAGTGATAATGACCTTGCGGGAACTTTATAAGCATGAGATCTAACATTTGGAATATCTTTGGCATAATGTCCTGGCAGAGAATCTCTTGGCCACGGAACTTTTTGATGAAACCTGGCTCAAGGCCCGGTCATACCAGTTGTCTCAGATTCTAGCAAGCTCCCATCTACTGTTTCGGTTTTTGAAGCAGGACCAAAGCCCCCACTTCAGCTTTTCATTTCCTCTCAAGGCCTCCACCACTCATCCTGCTTCTCAGGAGTTCCTCTCCCGCTTCTCCAAAATTGGCTGTAAAGGGAAGCATTCGCCCCAGCTCTCTCACTTTCTTACTGCCCGGCCCCAAAATCACCATATAGGATTTGTCTTCTTTTCAGGGAAGCAATACAGGGAAAGAGAGATGAGAAGAAACAAAATGAACGAGAAGGGGAAGGCTTGATGACCAGAGAGTCTCTGCTGTGCTGGTTTATAGTTTCTGACTTGTCTGGAAAGGCGACCTTGGGCTTCTGTCCTATCATACCTGTGGGTGAAGGACAGGACAGCTGATGCCATCTCCCCCAGTGTCCCTCCTCTCAGGCTAAGAGAAAGAGCAACTAAACTTCCTCGACCTCCACAAGGCAACTTGCAGCAGGCCCTGTGCCTAGGTAAAATAAAGTCCATTCAGTAGGCCTCTGCCGTGCTCAGCACAGAATGCCTTGGGCCATTACCTCACTGCAGTAGCCTGGTAGCCTGATGAAGAATTTGGATTTGGGGGAAGAGAGTAAAAGTATGGCAGACAAAGGAGGAAGAGACCCTGAAAAGGTCCACTTGGGCTACATCCCGGCTCCACTCAAGGCTGCCACTTGCGAAGGGTCTGATCACTCCCTCCTTTCCCTGCTTTCTAATTTATGCATAATTATATAACTGTTATGAATCGTATAACTTTATAATTTTTAACAAGTACCATAGCAAGGGCACAGTAAGCCCGGCACTCACAATGTTCTAAATGCTTGTGTGCATTAGTTCTCACAACACCACCATGAGGTAGTTATTGTCACCCATTTCATTCAGCTGAAGGAATTTAGGCCGCAATGAGGTAAGCCATTTCTCCATGATCCCACCACAAGTAACGCCAGAGCTGGGATTTGAACCCAGGCCTGTCTGACTCCAAAACTCACATTCTTTTCCATTATATTATGCTTTTCCAATAAATTCCTCCCCCAAGAAAGGCCCTTCCTAGTCCTTTGTAGGACCTCTAATCCTTGGCAGCATCTCCTAGAACTTTTCCCATTCAGTAAGAAAAGGGTGGGCCCTCCCAAACGAATTACCAGCTTTCCTCTTCTCACTCTAGCTGGAGTATTATTTCAATAGATATGCCCAAATTTTATATGTAGTGCTTGGATCTCAACAATAAAATAGGATACGTAAGAACCCATGTATTTTGGAACAGAAATCAAAACTGGCCTGGGGAGATGCCGGCGAAGGGCAAGCAAAGGCCGGATAATTGCCTCCTGTCCTCCCAGTCCTTCCTTGACGCCTGGCGGGCTCAGACCTCTGAGCTGGACCCTTCTCCTCAAAGGGGCGGGGCTTTGTGGGAATCTGCGTGTTCCCTTAGAAAGAAAAGCAGTGCTGGGAAGTTGGAGGGAAGGAGACTTGATTATTTTTTTCCTTGACATTTTTGGTTTGTTTTTGTCCTTTCCCCACACACTTGTTTTTATTTGTTGTCTTTGCGTCTTGTTTTTAATAGACAATGATGTTTTAATTCCCTTCAAAACTGGGTCATCTCCGAGCGAGTGATTAAGAGCCTTCTCGTACTCCTTGCAATTTCTAACCTCAGGAAAGAAAAACGTTTTTCCATATTAGTTGGTGTGCTGTCCTTCCCTCTCCCTTAATCCATGTCAAAATCATACCGGGGAGAAGTTTCAAAGAGGCTGGGCCACAGCGATTCTGGCTACCAGGACCTGGCGCACGAGCACCATTTTAACCTGCCTTTGTTTTTCCTTCTACCGACACCCAAGCGACACAGGCCACAAGCTGCAGCTGAAAAGGGAGCTTGCCAGCTAACTGCATGGAAATAAGTGGCCCTGCCGAGACCATACTGGTGCCTCAGCCAAGTCAAAAACAATGCTCCTCTCTAGGCCTCATCTCGCCTAACATCCTTCTCTCCCAGTTGGCAGCTGGGGCAGGTCACCCCTCAGCTGTTTATCCAACTCCACTTTAAACAGAAATGCCCATGTCTGTTGGACTATTAAAATTTCATCTGCTTGTCCAAGCCCCAAGCATAAGGAATTTTGGGAAAATTTGCCCAATAGCAATAATCTAAAGGGGGGGGGGGGTGGAAATCCCTTTTTAACATTCTGAATTTTTCTCAGACTTCTCGCATTCTATTGAATTAATATTACTAACACTTCTCTACTTGATTCCAGAAATACTTATTGAGCAACTACTGCAAATCGGTTACCATACTAGGCACTGAGAGGGCATCGATGAACAAGGCACAAGGGCCAGTCTCAGTGGAGAAATCAGCTCAAAGTGGAAAAAACCCACACGGTTAAACAGGCTTCACTATATATAGTTTGCTTGTCATCAGGAAGTCACAGGTATTTTCCACTAAAATACTAAAATATTCCTATGGTAAAACATTAATCTCATCTTATAAGCCATATCCAGTCAGCTCTGGTCTTGGCAGGTGAGTTCCTCACATGTACAAAATCTGAGTACAGCTGATAATAACATCTATTAAGACATACATGGCAAAGTATTTTCTTTCTCCTAATGGGCAAGCATGGAAGAGTTTCCATTATCCATTACACACACTGACAGTTCTTCTGATCCAAAACAGCTGTGGCCCTGAAAAGACTGAGGGCTATGTTTTGCTTCTGCTTGATGCCAATTAAGAGCCTAGCCTTTGTGATGCCAATGTTGGCTCCTTCTTCTGTGTTCCTCATTGGCACCTTCTCACATGCCCTTTTTCTGTTTGTTTATGTACATCCTCCTGACAACAGAAGGGGCCTGGAGGCAAAAACCAAATCCAAATGGTCTGGGGAAGCAAATCCTAGCACAGAGGCCCCCCAGTCCCTGGGCCTCACTAAAGAGTAAGTGTCTCACAGTGGCTTCAGACCTGGCCTCTGTTTCCTTTAGGTACAGAAAATTAATGGTTTTTTTAGGGAGTTGGGGGGTTTCTCAACAAATGGCAAGGCATTCAGCAGAATATAGCAAAGTCATGGCCCAACCACTTGAAAAATTGCCAACATATAGCCAAAAACTAGCACATAAATTTATTCAAACTCTAAGTGAGAGAAAGAGGAAACTGGTTTGAAGAGATAAAAGAGAAATTGTACTTTGGAGATAATGACAACTTATCCTCATACACAGCAGTCAATACACACATTATGTTGGAAATGACATAGAATAAAAAGAGGGGAACTAACATTTGTATAGAACTTTATGATATGCCCTCACTCACATTATTTTATTTAATTCTCCTAGCCACCACGCCCAGTCAGCCTTTTTATCCTGTGCATTGTTACAGATAAGAAAACTGAAAGTCAGAAATAGCAGTCAACCTGCCTAACAATCCACAACAAACAAGCTTGACTTTCATAGCCTTCTGTGGTACCAGGCTGCCCTAGAGAGCACAGGTATTGTACAGGAGCCTGAAGAGGGGCTCTTGGGCCTTGAGAGGCATATGGATGACCCTATCAAAATGGGGATGACCGGTGAAGAGTTAAGTGAACTGACTGATGGAGAATTTACTTTACCCAGATAAATAGGGAAAAGAAAAGGGCAAGAGGAAGGACACAAAAAAAGAAAGAAAGAAAGAAAGAAAGAAAGAAAGAAAGAAAGAAAGAAAGAAAGAAAGAAAGAAAGAAAGAAAGAAAGAAAGAAAGAAAAGAAGGGTAAAGGGTGATAAAAGAACATCTAGCAATATTTAGGATTTGGTTGCACTTGTGAGTCTCTCCAGTGATATCCTCTTGGCTTCTCCCTCTCCACTACCCCTTCCTCCTTCCTTCTCCTAGAAAGCTACTCCCTGACCTCTCCAGCAGCATACACTCACAAACAGGGCATTTAAGTGTAGCCAGACATTAAACACAACTCATCCTCTTTTCCTGTTGTCTCAGATTTTTACAAGAGTCTCCTAAAGAAACAAAACCATAGTTCTAAAAGGGATGGGGGTAGCCCCTAAATCCACCTCTAGCCCATAGAAGAAGTTTGAGTTGCAGAATTAGGAGAGTTCTTTGAAGAGGGTTATTACTGCAGCATGAATTTCCCATCCCCATCCAATTCCTATGGAAGAAGTTTGAAAGGGACCATGTGAGAGCTTGATTTGCATTCCCTAGAGTTTAAAGGGACAGACACTGGCCTATCACTCACAACGGTCCCTGCTAGAATCTATCTCAAGCACATATGAGGTGTCCAATAAACGTCTGTTGAGTGATTGAATAAATGAAAGAGTGAGTGAATTAATTAATTGATTGATCGACTTTTTTAAAGTGTGAAAGTGAGAGGCTGGGACTAAAACTAAAGAGAAGAAATAGGCACAATAGCTACAATAACAGTTATGGACAGCAAATCTGCACACCCTTGCACAAAAGTTTATGGAATGAATGAACACAGTGAAGAAACCAAGGCTATGTTTTGCCTTATACATTTTGCCCTATACATCTTGGCAGGAAAGCCCACAGAGGCCCAGGAGTTCTCCATATCTTCCTTAAATACCTCTGGCCTCAAATTAATCCCTAAGAAGATGACCACAAAAAACACATTCTAAATGAAAAAAATCTCTGGAGTTAAAAGTGCTTATCTGGTTGAGAAAAGATGTTGGTTCTTGAGTCTTTATTTGCTGTGCCCCATGTCATTCCTTCCTCTACTCCTTTAACCTTAGTCCATCCTCGCTACATAGCAACACTTGACAGAAGAAAAAGGAGAGTCTCACTCCCCTCTCTTATCAGCACACAGAACTTTCTGCAGCATCTCAGCCCAGAGATCCAGGTAAAGCAACAACAACAAGCATCATTTAACAACAAGGCTTTGTTTACTCATGGTGAAAATCCTCCATTTTAATTAATTTGTGAAATTGCATTTACAATCTATCCTAATATCCCAAAAGAAATTCCCGAATTACAGCCCCTATATCTGTGCTCTACTAGTCCCCATAATAAAGTGTACTTCCATAAACACACTTAACACAGCTATGGCAATAAGAGAGAAGTGTGGCTGTTCACACAAACGCACACATTTGGAAGACTGAACGGATACAAAAATCATCTTGGTGTGCATTTGAACTTGGATTTTGAATGCCCTTCACCAGAATGGATTCACTAGTCCTCCCAATGGTCCTGTGAAGGAAGATCAAACCAGGCTCCAAGCGAGACCCAAACCAAATCCCATTATACTTCCACTATCCAAGTGATCAAATGAAAGCAGCCAGAGTAAACAAGCGTGGGCTCTGTGATTTTCAAGATCCTACTATTTATCCAGTCCTACTTGGAATAGGGAGGGATTCCAAGGCAAGGAAATTCCAGAAGGCCCCAGATGAGGAGCCAACCCTTTGATATAACTTTCTGTCGCTCCTCGCTTCCCCATGCAAATCTCTCATTACCTCAACCAAATAGCTTTCAAAACCACAGCTTCCTCTGTATCTTGCAATAAGAAAATCTGTGCACTTGTACTGGGATAAGCAGCATGCTAAGTACCTGCCCTCACTCCCCCGTCATTGGGAAGGAAGGAGGCCTGACCCCATCAATAATAGCTCAGTTAAGCTGTCCCTGAATGGAGAGGGGAAGATCAAAGGGCCAGAAATATTCATTTTGGGAAAAAAGTAAAAGAATCGGCTAAATGACATCTGAAGGGGGAAATAAATACCCACAAGCATTTGAAAGATATAACCAATCGCCGCAAAGAGGGACACTTTTTTAAGATGGTTCAAGTGGCTACAACTAGGAGAGACTGAAGGAAAGCAAAGGCAAATCTGAATTACGAAGAAAATTCTACCTCCAGCAAAGGCTCTTACACAGACAGAAGTGGTGTCAATACCACCCCGAGACTGAAACTTCTATTATCTGGAATTCATCGGTTTCATTTTCCAAAGCATTTCTCAGATGTGTTTGTTTGGACTTAGATACAGATGTTTGAATGTTCCTCTCATGTCTATATTTTCTGTGTATTTTTTGCATGTACTTTTCTGCCTCTTGTGCCTTTTCTTTCTTTGTACTTTTTGCATGTATTCCCTATGGTGCCATTTGGAAATGGCCTGCCTGTGGCACTACAGGCCAGCGGGTATGCATCGTCTGTTGAGATGAAAAAAATAAGCTTAGTAATGGTGACTTTAGGAATAAAATGCCAAATGAAAAATCCCTCCCTTATTAGTGACTTCAAGACTCAAACAGATCCAAAGTTCTAGAACAAACCTTAGTGCATCTCCATCTTCTCCGAGCTCTCTGGAGCGGAGATGAGCGAAGTCGGCTGAACAGAGCCAGAAAATATATATCTTAACACTTTTCTCCTGAGATACACTATATGGCAAGTCCTTCTGGAATTTCTAGATGGAAAGAAATGTGTGCAGTGAGAACAGCTTTTCTGAGAGTCTTTCAACACATTTATTCCCAGATGGGTCTAGTGCAAAAGTGAAAATTATTTTTTTAAAGAGCAAAGAAATTTCAACGAAGACTTGGTTTGAGTTGAAGCTAGAGAGTGAAGCCTCTCCATCACCTGGGTGATTTATGAGGCGCTGGCTCTAAGCTTTAGTGACAAGCTCTTATTTGGTTCATGCTCTACAGCAGAAGGGGCACTGAACTAGAAATCTGCAGAGCTCAAAATCCTCTTTCATTATTTAAATATCTGGATGAAAATAAGCCAGACAGAAAATGCTGAAAACCACATGATACCTTTTGTATGTGGGAGTGTAAACCTAAAAGCACCAAATGAACAGGACAAATAAATAGAGGCTCATGGACATGGACAATAGACTCGTGGTTACCAGAGGGTACAGGGAAAGGGAGAGAGGGGAGGTAGACGGGGTAAAGGGGGTTATATATGTGGTGACAAAAAGAAATTTAACGATGGGAGGTGAACACACAGTATAAATAAATAAATAAATATAAATATACATACACACACACACACACACACACACACACACACACACATATATATATGTGCCTTACTATTAAAGTGTACAACTGAAACTTACTGGATTTCATTAACCAGTGTCACCATAAATACATACATACATACATACATAAATATCTGGATGAGCCTGGATAAGTCAACTTTCTTTTCCAGACCAGTTCCTTACATCTAAAAGAAGAAATAGGATTAAACCAGTGAATTTTTCAAATATTTTTTTCTTAGGCAGCAGAGTCCCTTTTAAAATATAATATTACATAAAAGTGCAATAATATAAACTGGATCAAAATCTTTCTTGTTAAAGCAAAATGAGTGGCCCAGAACTTGAACACCTATATCCCCCACTATAGGTCGTGACCCTTGGTCCCCCATCAGAAACCCCTGAGGCACCTCCATGGGACACCATCCCTCCTCAAGGAGAATACAGTGAAGTCACTGGACTTGCATGCTCCCTCAGACCTTTTCCAACTCTAGTTTCACATGGGTTCAAATGGCAGTGAGCAAAGAAGCAAGCTGGGCAGCAGTGATGCAGCTGACCCTAAAGACCCTGCGATGAACATATTAAAATGACTGAAGAATTGGGAGGTCTAAAGTTTCCTTTATGATTCACAATCTAAAGCAAACAAACCCAGAAAAGATAGGTGTGAAAACAAAAACAAGAAAGTTGACATCTAATCTCTCCCTCCCCACTTCCCTCTCCCTCTTTCTCACACTCCCCAGACTCAGGCCCAGTCAGGACCCAAAGGCCCAGCCAGCTGCCTGAAGCCATGCCTCATGAGATATAACCCGGGGAAATACATGTTCAAGAACTGGAGCCAGGTAAGTGAGGACTCAAGACGGGGGGTCAGAGGAAGGCTCTAAACCAAGCACAGAGGACCAACCAGGAAGAAGTTCAGGTGCTCCCTGGGGTTTCGCGTACCTCTGGACTCTGGTATGAACACGTTGGGAAAAGGAAGATGCTCAGGCAATCCAGAGCAGAGAAATCTGAAGGCTTCCTCTACAGCTCCCCCAGCAATTTAGGATGGCTTTACAGGAAACGAGACCGTTCATCAACCAGTCATCTGGTTTGAAGATGATACTCTTACACATAGTTGTGGGGCATCCCCCACCCACTAGAGGTCAATTTGGCAGCACCTATCAAAACTTAAATCTGCATAACATTTGATGCAGGCATTCCACTACGGCTAAATCTTACGGAGAGTCTTGCACATATGCACAAAAATATCTCTGCAAAGATGTTCACTGCAGCATGTTATAGTCACAAAAGATTGAAAACTACCTAAATATTGATTGATTGGGATGGGATAAGTATTTTTAGTTTTACTCACACAATGGAATACTCTGTACCATTAAAAAGAATAAGTCAACTCCATACTGATGACAAGAAAAGAACTTTAATATCTAGTACTAAGTGAAAAAAGCAAGGTGCAGATATTGTTTATAATATGCTATATACAAGGTCTTATGTAAAAAAGATAAATACATATACATGCTTACATATTTATAGAATATTTTTACAAAGATATACATAAAGTGCTAACAGTGGTTACCTTTAAGGCTAAAAAAATCAAGATGGGGAACGAGAAGATATCTCTAGGAGGAAAGGGCTTCTTTAAATGCCCTCATAGATTGATTTTATTTATTTTTATAATGTACACACAGGCAGTTAAAGAAAACAAAAATAAGAATGTATGTTAAAACAAAATGTGTCAATTGATGTAGCTTTCAACAAGCCAGTGTACACTTTAGGAGTCCAAACTTCAGCCAACTGTTATCTTAATCAAAAACTAGAATTGAATGGAGAAACTGGCTGGGTCACTAAGACCTTTACTGCAAATCCATTTGACAATGGTGAGCAGTGAGAAAAGTCTAGACATGAGAGCAGGAGACCAGGTTTTTGGTGATGTGCTCTCTCAGCCTTGTCTTTCTTTATTCATAAAATGACTGCATGAGCTAGGATGTCTCTAAGCCTCTTTCTCTCCTCCAAGATGCATCATCCCTGGCATATCATGGTCATAAACTTAGTCTTCGGACTTCTAATCCAAGCCCTGAGGATCTATTACGTGTGGGACCTTGGGCAATGTATTTAACCTTCTAAACCTAAATTTTCTTGTTTTAAAAAGTCCACATATTAATTCATTCTGCCTTAAAGGGTCTTGTAAGAATAAAAGACTCCCCTAAAGGAATTAGCAAAGGAGAACCCCTCTATCTGACATACTCATCACCAGATAGTGTCAATCTTAGTTTCCATCTCATATGTCACTGACCAATCTAAATTAACCTTCCTACCCTGGCTACTCTCTATAACACCAATTTGTTTCATTCCTTGATGGCATGAATCACAATTTGAAATTACCTTGAATAGTAGTTCACTGTCTCACACCAACTAGAAAGTAAGCTCCATAAGGTTAATGATTTTATTTTTCATGTTCACTGCTCTGTCTCTAGCCCCTAGTACAGTTGACTGGCTCATAAAAATTCCTTGAATGAATAAATGAATAAAAAAGTGTCAGCTAGTAGTTGCTGTTGACCCTCACGACAACTGCTTGCCAGAAGAGACTAATGATCTCTCTCTCAAAGTAGCTGTAAGAATTGCTAAGCCTACTTTACAGAGGCTCGGGGCAGTTCAATCACATGCTCGAACTTACCTAGCTAGTAAGTGGCAGAGCCAAGATAGGAACCCACCCCATTTTTTACTCCAAACTCTATTCCCTCAACCACTAGACTATTCTAGGGCAGAGAATTCCCTTGACTGGAGTTACATACATACAACTCCTGCCTGGCTCCTAATTACATGCCTCAAACAACAATCACGTTCAACCTTTCAATTCTACATTGCCTGAAATACCACTAATGGGAAATCCTATAATGAGTGGAAAATCTGACTAATCTATTCTATAGCACATTTGTCTCCTGCAGTCTCCTCCTGTGGACCCTTTAAAGATCTTTGCTGGAGTCAGAAAACAAGATTATTTTAGAGCCATGCAGCAACACTTTGAAACATCCCAGCTGAAGCTTGGAATTATTCACAATTACAAAACAGCAAAAGGGACTAGTTGTCATTTGAATTTCACCAAAGTCATAAGAAGTAGTCATATGGAAAGTCTTATTATATTTAGAGAAGGAAATAGAAGCAACTGAAGAAAAAAAAAAAACCATTGAAACTTTATAGGCTGATTAATGGCTCACTGCACTGTCCTTTTTGAGGTTATGTAAAGTTTATGAGCATGAGCTTGCCTTAATGCTGTTGTTGTTATTGAGCTATTCGGCATTTATAAAGTTCCTGGCTATAAAACCCACAAAAATAAAAGAAGCTGTGAATAATTTCTTTGTTTTTAGATACAAGTTCACTATTGGCAAACAGGAAAAACCTTTTAGACACAAAGCTCTGGAGGGGGAGAGGTATAAACACTGTGTTGGCCAGGATACCAGGAATAGCTGGCAGTGGCCTTGGAAGAGCAAATCGCAGAATAAGCACCTACTATTGATTAACCGCTGCCGTACATGTTCTGAGGAAGACTACTTTGAAGCCGAGGTTGAAAACGCTCAGCTAGAAAAAGCTTCCACGTTTTTGTATTGCTCTTCCACAGTATGATGAGAAGACAATAGTTTGTTGGCACTCAGCCAAATAGCATGTTCAGTCACCTAAAAGAAAAATTTGCCCCATTCTCCAAGTGAACAAGAACTACAGCTTTGTCTTTACAAGTCAGTGTATTCAAAACCTGCAATTAATAGCATACATGGAATGCTATTTTGGATACATGTAAATATGGCAAACAGTAGGATCTACATACAGACCTTATGGAATCAAGCCCCTAAATACACTGATATCTCAATTAAATGGAACTTTCAGTGACAGAGATCTTTAATTGTTAGAGAAAATGGCAGACAGCGATTGGCAGCTCTGAGATCCTGGGATAGTGTTTCTGAAAATGTGGTTTGTGAATCTCTTTTATCAAAAATATCTGGGAAGCTTCTGAAAGCACAGATTTCTAAGCCCCACCCTAGCCCTACAATATCATAGATAGGGCCCATTACTCTGCAAAAACAAAAATAAACAAACAAAAAATCCTTCTCAAGTATTTTATGTTCTAAAGTTTGAGAAGCACTGGATTATAGAAATGAGGATACCTGCTCAGGCCAGGGGAACCAAGCTTCTCACACCTACATGATGTAGAGCAGGATGTCAACAACAGCAAAAGGGAGTTTTTTCCATTTGATGAATGAAAAAAAGGAAATGTCTATGTAAGATAATCAAAACTATAGCTTACAGACACCTTGTCTCCTCTTTTTCTCTTCTTCCTTCAATAAAACAGAGCGGAAATTTTTCAGGCACAGAAAGTCTTACTTCTTTATGCTATAAAAACTATATGGTCATTTCAGGCACATAAAAACAAATCCACAAGAATAAAAATAGATTTGGAAACAGAGAGAAATAATGAATTCAGTACGGACATTAATTCATAAAACAATCATTAATTAAACATTGTAGAGTCATCCAAGTGGAGTTTTCATATGGGAAGCTGGATATTCTGTTCTCAAACTCAAGAAGAGGTCTACAGTCAACAACATATAAGTAACACTAGTAGCCTTGAATATAAAGTGGGTAGAATGACAAAAGAAGAAAAAGCACAAAGCCTGTGGTAACATCAGAAAGAATGTTCTTCAGAGTAGAATAATGGATGATAATGACCCAAAAAGAACAAGGAAAGCTAAAAGAGTGACATGATAGAAAACAAAGAAAAATGTCATAAAAAAGAAAAGATCAGCAGTTTCAAATATAAAAGAGAGAGCACGTACTAAAAATCCAAAAAGTACCTACTGAATTTGACAACTGGATCACTGGTAATCTCTGTAAGGGCTGCTTTTGTGGAGCACTGTGGTAGGAAAACAGGTTGCTTAGATTTAAGGAGCAACATGGAAATGAGCAAGCAGACAGGGATAATATTTTGAAGAAGTTTAGGTGGGAAGGAAGATGGTATACTATTCAGGGAGGAATTTTTAAGAAGAAAGAGACAGGTACTTATTTATGTATCAGGAGAAAGAATCAGTAGAGAAAGAACAATAATTAAAAAAAAAAAAGAACCAAAAATATACAATAGAGAAAAGAAATTCTTCAAAAAATGGTGCTGGGAAAATTGGAAAGCCACATGAAATAAAAAAGAAACTAGACTGCTACCTGTCACTATATTCCAAAATTAACTCCAAATGGATCAAAGACCTAAATATAAGACCTGGAACAAGAAATTGCATAGAAGAAAGCATAGGTACTAAACTCATGGACCTTGGTTTTATAGAGGATTTGATGAATTTGACCTCAAAGGCAAGGGAAATAAAAGCAAAAATAAATGAATGGGACTATATCAAACTAAAAAGCTTCTGCACAACAAGAGAAACTATCAATGAGACAAAAAGATAACCAACTAAATGGCAGAAGATATTTTCAGACAATACCTCCAATAAGAGAATAATATCCAAAATATATATATAAAATAACTCATACAACTCAACAAAAACAAAAAATCCAATTAAAAAAAATGAGCAGAGGAGGACCTGAAGAGACATTTCTCTCGAGAAGCCGTACAAACAACCAAGAGACATATAAAAAGATGCTTAACTGAACTAGCTATTAGGGAAGTGCAAATCAAACCCACAAGGAGATACCACCTCATACCTGCTAGAATGGCTGTCATCAACAAGACAAGTATTAACAAGTGCTGGAGAGGTTGTGGGGGAAAAGGAACCCTCATACTCTGCTGGTACAAATTTAAATTGGTACAGCCACTATGGAAAACTGTGTGGAGGATCTTCAAAAAATTACAAATAAAATTACCACATGACCCAGCAATGTCTCTTCTGGGTATCTACCCCAAAAATTTGAAAACATTTATCCATAAAGATATATGCACACTGTTGTTCACTGCAGCATTATTCATAGTGGCTAAGACATGGAACCAACTAAAGTGCCCTCTGATAGATGATTGGATAAGGAAGGTGTGGTACATATACACAAGGGAATATTATTTAGCCATAAGAAAAGATAAAATACTGCCATTTGCAACCATATGGATGGATCTTGATTTCACTCACATGTGAGATATAAAACTGAAAACAACAAATGAACAAGACAAACAAACAAAAACTCATAGACACAGACAACAGTTTAGTGGTTACCAGGGGAAAAGTGGGGAAGGGGGAGGCAGGTCAAATACATGGTGATGGAAGGAAATATGACTTCAGGTGGTGAACACACAATGCAGTATACCTATGATGTATTATTGAACCGTACACTTGAAACTGATATAATTTTATTAATTAATGTCACCTCAATGATTTAAAAAAAAAAAGAACAAAGACACAGAATAGAGAATAATGCATGAACAAGCCTCCAGAGAAATGAGGAGGATGCGCGATCTAAACTGCGCAGAGGGAAGAATTACATTTAAACAGGAGAGGAATATTTTGCTTGGATACTAGAGTGAAGGATAAAGGAAAGTCAGATTCAGGTGAGTTTGCAGGTGAGGAGGAAAGGAGAGAAACAAGTCACAACCAATGACCTCAATTTCCCCTATGATATAGAAAGAAAGGGCATCTGTTTAAATAGAAGGTGGTGGGATTAGAACTGTCAGCTTGAGACCATCAAAGGGCTTGGAATAGCTATGACAGGACACAGAAAGAAAGCTGACCCGCAGTTCACCAAAAAGCACTGACGAACTGAGCTGAGGCCCAATTAAGGTCAGATCACCTACTATTAGTGGGACTAAGTGACAATGTTGTGTAGTTTTCTCCAGCAGCACGCAGTATCCTGGTGACAGATGTAGAGAAGGCCATGAGATTGGATGCCTTGAGTAAGGTAGAGATGAAGGTCAAAGGAGTCAAAGAAGCTAAATAATTGTAGGTAAAATGTTAGATGGAAATTGAAGTCAATCGAGAAGTGGAATGAAAAATAAACCATTCCAAAGCCCTCATAAATGTTGGCTTACCCAACATGAAGGGGGTTTGAGAGGAGGGGAGTGGCAGAGTTAGACCACATAAATTTCAAAGGAAAAGAGACTTTTGCATGAAGATCTAAGAGAAATGGTTTAGTGGGACATAAAGAAATACAAACACCTCCCTTGGCTCAGTGACATGTGGCATATGAAGGAATGACCTTCCTTTCGTCTAAAGGGCCACTGACGAAGCAAGGTTTAGGGAGGAATAAATTTCACTTAAAGCAAGAGGTGAAGAGAATGCTCTGTAAGAAGTTTAGAATAGAGAAAAATTAATTTAAAATAAAATGAGGTTCAGAGGGCACAGTAAAGGGCTGAAGAAGATGTATAAAAGGGGGCCGAGTCAGTGAGGAGGAAGTCCATGGCATTGAGAGCTGGGTGGGAGTTTAAAGGGAGGTTTTTGTTCTTATTCCCTACTCTAGCCAACTTGTAATCCCCCTCTCATATTCAGCCTTACCCCCACTATTGCCCCTTCAACGTCACTGACCTTGGTTTCCTAGCTTAGACGGGAAGGTCTTTCTTTTTTACATGTTCCTGGAAACTTAGAGGAATAGACCCAGTACTGCCTTAGTCTACTGAGGGGGCCCTGTTCCTAACAGTCTCAGGACCTGAGCCCGTTCATGCTCATTGTCCTCCATCCTTCCTCGACTAACTTTTCCTCACAATCTAGGCTCCAAACTTTCTCTCTGTCCTTCCCTCTGGAATAAGATCCTGATCTCTGATCAAAATTTCCTAGAGCATGATACTACATTCAAGTTAACAAAGGCTTGCTCAACTGACTTTCTGCAAACGTCATCCTTAGGAATCTTTACATGATGCACATATATCCAAAGGACCACAAAATTATGCCCTCTCTTGTACCCCAGTGATATGAAGCTCACTGCCCCACATCTACCCACCTTCAAAGATTTTTGCTTCCTCTCCTTTATTCAGTTCTCTGGCATTGCTGGGGAAATCCCATGCTAAATGTGATATTGAGGGTAAGCCACTTAGATATGGTCAGTCAGGTACTGGAGTCAAATTAAACCTATTTCATTGTGTGCTGTCAAGGAGGTAGCAGCTAGGTACCATCGGATATGTGCCATAGGCTTCAGAAAGGCAGATTTCCGAATCTCAGATAAGATATCAGTCGGATCACATGGTCTGAGACTCTCGATAGAGAAGAACAAGAAAGATGATGATGAAATGTCTGAAAAATTAAATTCCAACAAGACCATTACAAATGCACAACAAGGCACAAACAAACAACTCATGAAAGAAAAACACAATAAACATGAAAAATCAATGCTGGTGAGTGTCCACTGTCATCTCCCTGTTGGAAAGCAAATTAGCAAGATGTGTCCAAAAGCTTTAAAGTATTTTATAGTCATTAAGAATAGTGTTTTGGAAGAATAAATGACATGAAGAAAGAATCATGATATATCAATAGGTGAAAAAGTTTACAAAATGTCATGTTTGGTATGATACAATTTTGTACCTATAGGTATATATTTACATACACACACACACACACACACACACACATACACACACATACATACACCCATATAATGTCTGTATAGATATGCATAAGAAATTGATCAGAGAGACACCAAAGTAGTAACACTAATTATCTCTAGGTCACAGAGTCATGGTAAATTTTTCTAATTAATGATTCTCTTTACTTTCAAATTTTCTACAATGTAAAGTTAATACTTTTATATTCAGAGGAAAACCTTTTGAAAAATTGATTCTTTAAAAAACAGAGCAAGAAAAGGAAGTTCAGAGCCTAATGGGCAGGGGAGAGGGGGAGACAGAAAAGATACCTACTGGGGACAATATGGACGCAAAGAGAATTTGTCAATACCCTGGGGCCTTTGAAAATAATTCAAAAGATAAAGAGAAGAGATGACTATGAAAGACTGGTAAAGAGGCTGAAACATGGGGTCGGGAAACAGATGTCCAGAGTGGGCTAAGGCTTACGCCGCACAGAAAGACAAGGAAAAGAACTGGTTTCCCTATGTTTAGACTGAGAAGAACAAGAAAGGCATAAGTGCCCTTTGGACAAATGAGGTAAAACTAATATAACTTGTATTTCATTGCCCATGAAAACATGGAACTAACAATAGGATAATAATTATAAACACATAATACTACTTCCCTTCAACCCCACCCATTCTGCAGGACTTCTAACGAACACACAGACACACTCACACAGACACACACTCCATGAAGTTCCTTTCATACAGCTTTTGGAACCCCTGAGGGAAAAGAAAGATAATACCAAGTCATCTGGGTTTCACTGCTGTAATTTCCATTTTTCTCTTTTCCTACTCTGGCTCTCTGCAGCAAATTCTCATGTCATGGCCAACACCAAAGGTGGCAGCTACCGACACTGGTGAAAGAGCTACCACCTCTGTCGACTTTTCTACTGCTGACACCACTGCTGCTCACAGCTTGTACTTTCAACATCCCACAAAAGTTGCTAAGAAATGGCCCTTTCAGCTTTCCTTGCTTTTGTAATAGCCTCCTCACCCTGGGTGCAGGCATGACTTGGTGGGGGTGAGGCCACAGGACAACTACAGCGACACGTGCTGGGCTGTGCTCAGACTCTCCCCGCTTTTTGATAACTGGCCCATTTTCCTCAGTCGGATTTCTTTGTCTCCACTTTCATTTCTCTCTATTATTTCTGGTAATTCTATCCCTTGAGGATCCTCAGAACTTCAAATAAAGAAGCACTGTCAAGCTGTCTCCACAATACTTTGGGCAGGCAAGCTCATATCTAACTACAGAATGACTACTCCTTAGGCTAAGGCTGAGATTCTTGCTGGGCTAATAAGAGAAACCATGACTTTTCAACTTTTCAGCTGCAATTTTGCTTCCGGCTTCTTTGTCAAAAAAAAAAAAAAAAAAAAAGATCTTCTGGAAATGGTGGGATACATTTGACTAAGAGGAAAGTAAAACTCAAGGTAAATGAAGAGCTTATAACATGTTACCTCCATATTCAGAATCAGTCAAGTACCCTGGCTCTGACACATCACATACTTCTTATACTTCTTTTGTGAAAACCTACAGATGAAATGGCTGGATCATGGTCAGTAATTACTGAGGAACCACAGAGAATCACAGGAGAGGCACTGGAGACAGCCAGTGCCATTTTTAAGTATGAGACGAAAGAGAATTTACAAATAAGAGAATGGTAAATTTGATCACAACATGGGCAGTATTCTAGTTTTTTTCTTTTTTGTATGTACTAGCTATTTATCTCAGTCCACAAACTCAAGAAATTTAAATTTCTTGATTTTCTACAACTTAATTTCTCAGTCTGAGCCCTCACCTTCAGGTTTATGAAAAAATTTAAACTCAGTGCTTCCTGAAATTGTTCCACAATCCCTGGGTCTTATGTAGAGCCAAGATACGAGATGGGTGGATTAGGGCATAGGGTTGTGGGTGAACAATCTACTCCTCTAGTTTCCTCTAAGGCATCTATCGTCCAAGTTCTTGTGGCCATTTGGAGTCCAAAAGTACTAGTCTCTCAGGAAGGAAAAAAAACAGTAATCACTGAGAATCCTACTGCACCAGCTTTATTGCATATTTTAATAGGATTATGACCATGGTATCTCCAGTGTATCAGGATTTTAACAGAGTAGTTTAAAAAAAGATTTTATGATGTTATTGACAAAATGGATAAATGTGGCTGGATGTCAACAGTCAATATATTCATAACCTAGCTAACCATGATAAAAAATGAGAGGCAATCTAGTATAGCTGCTAAGAACACAGGTTCTGAAGCCTGATTTTCTATTTAACTACTATAGATATGCCCGGGAAAAGTACCTAAATTTTCTCTACCTCAGTTTTCTCATCTATAAAAATGGGAATGATAATAATTCTAACTTTGCAACAGGGACTGTTAAAGTTTACCAAATACTTAGTATTCTGCTTATTTATCAACCCTAATGCATCTAGGTGAGGTCATATGACTAATACAGGCAGAAGAGATGTGAGCCAATTCCCATCTTGCCCCTTAAAAGCATCTATCAGGTTCCTCCATACCTGTCTGTCCATCTCTCTTTCTATCTATCTCTCCCTCCCTCCTTCCTTCCTTTCCGCTCTCCCACCCGCTTCTCTCTGTCTCTCTCACCTTGTAATAGCAGCCTTAGAGGTCACGTATTCCAGATGGCCTAGTTGAAAAACATAAGCAGCCTGGATTCCCAAGTCACCATTAAAACAAAATAACTACCCTAAAGAGTCGCTCAACTCACATGGGAATAAAATATCAATGAGAAATAAACTTAGATTGTGTTAAGACATTGGGATGTTGCAGTTTATCTAGTGAGGCAGCTAGACCTCATTATCCTGCCCAACAGGATAATGAAGTACTCACAATAGTGCCTGTTGGGTAGTGTACTCAATAAATGTAAGTAATATTTGTTGTCATTGTCATCATCAGTATTGGAAAGGACATTGTAGCCTTCAGAATATTTGAGATTAAGTCTAACTTGCTACTTACTTCACTTCTGGGGACCTATTTGATAGAGATAACAACCTTAGCCTCATCAAGTTATTGTGGGGATTAATACAGAGAGGTGCAAACATTTTGGAATTGATACACAAATGTTAGATATTTTAAACAAATGATCATGTAATTATTTCTAATTATTCACTGCCACTTACTGCCATACTTCTAGAACATTTCTAGAGAAGGAGTATGCACCCTTGGCCCACTGATATTGGACGTGATCATGTTATGTTTTGGCCAATTGTATGTGAGGGGATGGCACATCCACATTCAAGCAGAAGCTTTAAGAATCATTGTGTATGGATTAGCAGTATCTCTTTTTCTCTCCTTGACATGAAAAAAAAAGTATATCTCAGATTGGGACTTCTTCCTGGCCCTGCAATAAAGGGAAATGGGGCAGAATCACAGCTGAACAACAGTCAGCAGAAGTTGTGAGTGAGAAATAAACCTTTGTTGCTGGAAGCCACTAGGATTTGGGCATAACCTAACTCAGCTTTAGCTAAGTTACGTATTAACCAAAGGGAACTGACTAACAAAGCTACCTCAACATAGACAAAGGTGTCTAGCAGTTCACGGCAGTTTTCCTTCCTTGACATTTTTCTGAACAATGTTTTGAAGGAGGAAAAAGTGCTCAAGTGTGCCTATCACACAATCCTGAGGTTAATTGCTAATAGTTTGCATGACAGAATCAAGATTTAAAAAAAGAAACAAATTGGAACAATGGGCTAGATCTTGCAAGATGCCATTTAACTAGAAGAAATTTAAGGCCCTCCCCACAACTGCAGGATAAGAAAGACAATAGTTCTCATGAAAACCGTACGAAGTCTTCTTATATGTCAACAGAATCTAAAGCAAAAGTGTGATGTCATCACCAAAAAAAGAACTATTGGATCTCAGGCTATCTTCAGAGAAATGTGGTACCCTCAAGAGAGTTTCAAGGATCTTCATAAGTGTTATCACTTTAATTTCTTATTCCCCTTATAAGTGTAGAACCTAAACTGACAAGACTTAGATTTGGTTTAAGTCAAAAGAGACAGTAGCTAAGTTGTATATGTCACATGTGAATCTCGTAAAAGAGGAGAGTAGAGAAATTTAAGTGAGAAGAGGAAAGGAAAAATAGGCCACTGCCATAGGAGAGTTTAAATACTTGACAACCAAATACATACATACATACATATATACTTGACAACCTGTCATTTGGAATCGGCATTAGAATTATTCTGCATGACTCTGAAGTGCAAAACAAAAGCATAGGCAGGGAAAACGGAAGGGATATCCAATGAATAGACCCCTCCAAAAATTAAACGGGCTGCTTAGGATGTGTTCAGGAGGAGACTCATGCATTAATACAAATAAGGGTTGGTCTCAATGATGGCCAAAGTCTCTTCTAAATGAGAGGAATCAAAACCAGTTTGCACAGGGCAGGGCCAGATTAGGCCAGTGGAATACCTTGGGGGCGGCTATTAACAATTCACAAGTTGCAGTTCATGTTAGAAAATGAATTTCACTTACCAAGGAGAAGTGCAAAAATGGATTTATTGAAGCTGATTCTACTCCCACCAAGGGGGAAACCACCCTTGGTCCCCCGCAGTCGGGACAGCAAGTGTGCATTTAGATTTAGAAATGGGCTTATCCGTCATATGTAGGCTTTCTTTCCTATGTGAGTAAAAGAAAGACACATCTTTGGCAAACTCTCTGTTTTAAACCTGGCATTTCCATTTTTTATTTCTCTAAAACAGAGTGGGAAAAATGGTTATGGGGATACAACTAGTCCCAACTGGTAAAATAAAGGCAAGTGGCCAACATAAATATTATAGCATAAGGCTGAACCAGAGGAGAAATGAGAAGAAAAGATCAGTCCCTCCAAAAACGTTCTCTCAAAATAAAGGTCGTGCCAAGAAAAGCCACAGGTGCAACACCACAAGCCCCTAGGAGAGCTTTAAACAGGAAAATCTGGCCTTCAGGCACACACAAGCGTGCAGCTTCCTACCCACCTTTCTGCATGCCATTTTTTGAAAGTTAGGAGACAGTAAGTTCATTCATGGCCAAATGTAAAAGCAATACACACTTTAAATGGCAGCCCTGGTAGGATTCATGTTTCTACAGCTTTATTCCTCTTCCTCTCATAAATCTCTTTCTATATATTCTCCTGGGGCCATCCCACTTGATCTTCTGCTTTCAACTATTGTCTTTAGGCTGACCATCTCAAATCAAAATCTGCAGATCAGGCCTATCGAAGGAATTAAAGACCCTTGTACCTTATTATTGGTTAAGTATCTCCCCCGTTGAATCTCCTACCGAAACCTCAATTTTAAAATGTCCAAAGCACCCACGTTTATCCTCCTTCTGTATTCTCATCTCAAAGGATGACAGACACCCAAGTCAGGAACTTCAAAGTCACATTCCTTATTTTCCCCTCATCGTCCTCTCTATCCATACATATTCTGCCTTCCCTCCCACCACCACCACCACTCCGCCACCCACCCACCTCTCCATTCCCATCCAAGTCCTGATAATTACATCTCCCAAGCATCTCTCTCCATCCTGGCTAGCACTGCCTTAGTTCACTCACCATCATCTCTCACCTGGTTTGCAACATCCTGCCAAGTGTTTTTCATGATTTTAATTTTACCACCCTCTATTTTCCACACAGCATTCAGAGTAATCTTTTTTTAAAAAAAAAAAAATGTAAATCCGATCATATCACTCTTCCATTTAAAACCCTTTGAAATATTCCCTTTTGCCATCAGAATGAAATTCAAAATCGCTAACACGCAACGAAGGCCCTCGTCTATTGAACGGTGCCTCCCCCCAACCTTTCTCTATACATTCTCCCCCTTGTGCTCTCCCCATACGCACACTTCACATTCAAAAAAGTGTCATATTTTCTTTTTATCTCTGACCTTTTGTACATTCTGTTTCTTTTGTCTGGAAACTCCTACTTCGTGGATGCCGCTTCCAACCATTACCGCTTACTCAATCTTCAGGCCTATTAGGAAGCCTAGGGGACTTTGTTGGCTTCCTCTCGATATGCCCTGTGCCATCTACAGACGGTGCTCCCACACTCTCATAGTTTCTTGCATCTCACAGCCCAAAGGTTTTGGCCACAAGATAATGCTCCACCCACCTGTCAGGGAGTTAACAGCCAGAAGTGACCCTCAACCAGTGAGGATTCAGAGTGGCCAGATAACTTGCTTGCCCCTACTAAGACAGTTCTGAAATACATTCTATACTTTTGTAAGCATATATGAAAATTTTAGTAAAGATCAGTCCAAGTTTCTTGTCCATTTTTGTTTAATAAAATATGAGCATAAATTAGGCCATAAACACTAACTCTATAAAATCCAGAAAGCAGTAAAGCTCAGAATCAGTGGAGGAAAAAAGAAAAAAATCAACGGAAAATGAATTTATATACTTATACAATTTATATACTTATTTAAAAATTTTAAAAATATAACCTCTCCTAAATAATAACCAAAATGGGGGAGCACCGTGGCTATTTTAAAAATAAGTAAGAATAATAAATAGCAAAAATTATTATAGTCAAAGCTGTGCTCAAAGGTAAATCCATGGCCTTGAGTGTAATACTAATTAAACAAAAAAGCTTGAAAATAAACAAATTAAGCATTAAACTGAATAATTTAAATTTTTTTAAATGCCATAACCACCTAAGAAGTAAATAAAAATGAAGGTAACGAGCAGAAATCAATGAATCAAGAGAATATCAATACAATTTAAAAATTCAGGAGCCGGTTCATGAAATAAGGTATACAACAAAATAGATATCTTCTGACAAAACAAATCACAAAGAGGAAAGTCTTAGGAATGGATGTAGAACATAAAAAAAAGTTTAAAATTCTGCAAAAGTATCTTATTGAAACTCATGGCTGACTTAACGGCTTCCAGACCTACCATGTTTTCCACAATGCGACAATTCTGGTGAAATTGCAAAACTATACTGTCATCTCCCTTGTGTTTAAAAAAATAAGAAGAATAAATAATGGAACAATAGAACCTATCGTGAGTAAAATCATATCAAATTTTAATCTTGATAAAATTTGTCTCTATTGTAGTAAATTTCCCTGAAGGTCTATCTCTCGAAGCCCTATAACTGATACACTGCTTATGATAACAGGCACAGCATACATTAAAGGTTTAACTATGCTAAAATGTTTATAATAATTGCAATGATTTTGTTATGAAGGAGGCTAGGTTTATAGTGGCTAATCTCGAAACTTATTTTCCTCATAATTCCTGTTATTTTTAGTGTGCCATTTTACAAAATGAGAGGTTTTTCAGGAACACATATATTACATTAAGTCAGAAATAATCATGTCTATGTGAGAATTTGGTATACAACAAAGGAATTATATAAACCAACAAAAAAAGTACAGAATATAAAAAAATAATATTAAAAGCAGCTAGCAATTTTTGGTGCAAATAAATACTTACCTTAGATCAAAAAAAAAACTTTCAGAAAATTGAGTATAAAAACTAAAATGTATGAAAATTTTAAAATACACAAGTATTTAATTTGGAATGGGCATGGAATTTCTGAACACTGAAGCAATGGAAGAAGTCACAATGGTAAAAAATTAAGACACTTAATCAAATAAAATTTCTAAATTCTGTTGGTCAAAAATATATTTTAAAAATAACAACAACAAAAACCCTGAGAAATATTTGCAAAGGATTACTATCCTCTATCAACTCCAGAATAAGACAGGAAAAAACTCCACCAAAAAAAAAAAAAAAAAAACTATAAAAAGTCTATAATAGCAGAGATAAGAATGCTTTTAAGGGACAAGAAATTAATATCTACTAACACATATGAATATACTAATGAAGTAGACCTTTTCTGAGGAAAAATCATCTCAAGAAAGAGTAGAAACCCTAACTAGAAAAATATGTATGGGGGAAATTTTTTTAATATGCATATTGAATGATTACTGTATATTCCTAAAAGGTTTTATTAGTAAGTTCTCTCAAACTTTCAAGAAATAGATACTAACTTTTGCAGCGAATATGATAGAAAGATAACCAATTTGGTTCTCAAAACTAGTTGACTAACACCATGACTTAGACAATTTGCCTCGAGAACCTTGTTTCTGAGGGTCTCTCCCTAGAAAGGGACCCACACTCTGCTCTCCAAATACTTACACACACACACACACACACACACACACACACACACACACACACACACACACCTACCTTGGTTTCCAGGATTCAACAGGTCTGATGGATGCACATACCAATAAGTCTGGTGCTTGACTTTCCTGAAGTCCTCTATTCCCAACAGAAAGACACAGTCAGCCTCACATACTCAGGCTGAAGATGTTCTCAAAATAACTTTGGAAGGGAAAACTGGTACACAGAAGGGAAAACAAGCCCCCTGGCCCTGCGTACAATCCTTCCATCAAAAAGTTGCCTGTAGAAATTTCACTCATAGGTATATACTTAACAGAAATGCAAACATACGTTCACCATGAAGTATGTCCAGGAATGTTCAGAGTAACACTATTCTTACTTGCCAAAAATTGTATACAATTCCCATGTCCATCTAGAGTAGATCGAGCTGAGGGTAGAATAAGGTAAGTGCAATACTCGCCTTGGGATCGAAATTTAAATGAGTGCAAAAAAATTCATAGCCAAAATACATATTATTTTAATGCAACATTTTTAAATCAAAATTAATGCAAAAAAAACCATGATGAACAAAATATCAAAATTTTAAATAAAGGCAGGATCGGTGTCACTAATTTTTTCTTTGTCCTCAGGCTTCATACAGAACTGATAATAGAATGGACAAATATTGTGGAATGCTATACAGCAATGAAAATGAGTGACCTACAGTAACACACACTCACATACACAAAGCTCACAGATATAAAGTTAAGTAAAATGACACAAAAACGTATGCACTAGTTATTCAAAAACAGGCAAAGTTCAAATTCAAAAACAGGAAAAACTAATCTAGGATATTGAAAGTCAGAACAGTGGAAGGGGGCATAAGGATATTTCTAAGACTTTAAGTTCTTGATCTATATGTTACATGGGTTTTATACTTAGAGAGAATTCATTAACTGTTCATTTATGATTTGTGTACTTTTATTAAATGTGCTATATTTCAATTAAAAAAAATTAAGAGTTCTCTTACTCAGAAATTAAAATATATAGAAACAAGTAGAACTGAGAGGAAACCACAGAGGAGGAGGAAGAAAAGCAATCAGAGCTGTGGGAGGCGGCTTTCAGGGCATTGCCTTTTTTTTCTGGGCTTCTATCCTTGACTAACCCCAAGGCCAAAATAAGTAAAGTGAATTCTTCATTAGCAAGCATGGCTAGCACCCAACTGACACCATGTGTTCCGCCCATTCAGAACATTGGGCTGTCAGGAGTTAACCCTCCAGTGGGCATGATTCACCAAGTATTAATTACAATTGCAGCTTGCTCAAATTATTTTGGGGATAGGGCAGGATAGCCCAGATTTCATCCAAATCCCAGAGAAACCTTTCCCCCAGAAGCCAGACCCTGTCATATCAGACATGACAAGACTTCCAAGCAGTAGACAAGGCAATCATCCAAGGGACTGGCCGCCACTGGCCGGTTATGCCAATACCCCCACGAGGCTGTCAGCATGACCAGCACAGAAAGTGGCAGCTTTTCTTCAGCCTACAACAGAAGCCACTCATCGTATGGTGGGGCAGGGACCACTGGAGGCAGGGAAAGTCTATTTCAAAATGTAAATTTGGACCAAACATGGTACATTGTGGCCTAGTTCCTAAACGGGAGCAGTCTGTCCTGGCTACCAACGGTGCCCAGCCTCACTGCCAGGCCTCCAAGGCTCTTCTGTTGAAAGAGGTGGCTGCTTTGGATTTTAATGGCCCCTGAAAGGGGATAGGCAACAGGCAGAGAGAATGGTAAACAGATTTTTCCGGGGTGTGCCATCACAATCTCCTTGAAAGAGAAAGGATCACCCAAGCATCTCCCTTTCTGAACTCAAGCCTAGTACTGAACATTGGGCAATAGTCAACTCTCATTTTCCTGCTTCTAAAGCAATAACCAGAAGCAGCTCAGGGCTACAAAATGGGCAGACCTTGAAGACATTACATTAAGTGAAATAAGCCAGCCACAATAGAATAAATACTGTATGATTCCATTTATATAAGGTACTGAAGTAGTCATTATATAACTATATAAAGCAGTCAAATTTATATAGTCGTTTGACTATATAAAGTAGTCAAATTCACAGAGACAGATAATACAAAGGTGGTGGCCAGGGCTAGGTTTGGGAGCATGGAAAGGGTAGGGAATTATTGTTTAGTGGGTATGGAGTTTCAGTTTGGGAAGATGGAGAAAGTTCCAGAGATGAATGGTGATAATGGCTGAACAGCAATGTAAATGTCCTTAACCACCACTGAACCATAAGCTTAAAAATGGTAAATTTTACATTATGTATATTTTAACTACAATTTTTAAAAGAAAAAAAAAAATTCTCAACCACATCCCCCATGATATGAAGCCATCTTCTCCTCTCTCAGTTCTGCATCCTGGACTATGGTCTGACTGGGTTCTACCCGTAAGCTCAGCTCTGTAACTCCAGAATGTGTACTTGAGAGAGTAAGGACCTTTCTTCCTCATCCTCCCTCTGATATCCTTCCTCACCACACACCTACCAGAGAGGTAAACTGACCAATAGAATTACATCAAAGGATTGAACTAAAATGTTGAAAAATATAAGTTTGAAGGACGACCCTGAACAAGATGTCAAGAAGAAGGAAGGTAGGTAGCCAATCCTGTATGGTATATTCAGTGTAGTTTTCTGTAGACCTCCTCATTCCACAACTTTTCTTTCTTCAGTCTTTTCCTCACCAGATACTTCTTCTCCACACCTAGCCTCAGGTATCCTACTCGAGAAAAAAAATCCGCTTTCGGGAAAGTAACCCAAAACTCTATCCCATGACGATATAAAGTAAAGTTTTAACTTGGTAACTCCAGCAAGGGTATCAGCTCATGGATTTTATCTGCAAACATGGCCTTAGGTAAAATCTGACTACAGGATTTCATGAAGTAAACAAGAGGAGTGGTAGGGCAGAAGATGCATGGAGGTCTTCAGAAAATCCCGAAGGAGTCTTTAATAGCTGTCTGCTTCTCAACAATTACAGTCTTGAGCTTTCCCTCTGCAAATATTTATTTTAGGGTTCACTCACAGATTCCTGAGCATGTAAAAGAGGAAGCCAGAAATTCTAGGAAAATAAATACAATAGCTATTTTCACATCACTTACTATATAAAGTATGTTATCCTATTTAATCCTTATAACTGTCTTATAAGAGAGAGTATTATTATTCACATTTGACAAATATGGTAAGCAAGACTTTGAAAGAGAAAGCAATTGCCTATTTTTTGATGTTTATTTTTTCATGCAAATTGTCATGGAGGGATTTGGGGGTAGGGCACATTTCCCTTTCTCTCCATTTACAACTTCCTCTTTTGGATACAAATACCAGTACCCTAAGCATTAGAGTATAGAAATCAAGAACACAGTCTGGAGTCAAAGAGCTCTCATGCTTGAATTCACCACTGCCTAGTTGAATAACTTGTGTGTGTTTACAACATCAAACCATCTGTCTGAGAGAGCATGTGTGAGAATCAACCCTATCTAATAAGCATCCCTTATATAACAATATTAATTGTATTTAGAAAAAAAATCTTTTTTAAAGTGTCTGAAAATATAAATCATAACTGAGCACTGTAAACACATTCTATCTGGTTAGATCTGCATCAAAGAAAACATTTTTGCAGTCCAGATTGTATCGACTCCTCCAACACGCAGCACTGTTATGGAATAGGAGACACAAAAATGAAAGATTTAGTCATCAGCTTCAAGTAGTTAACAGTCCAGTAAGGGATATAAGCAAGTAGACGAGTGAGTGAGCAGCATGATAAGTTAGAGTACAAAGATGGGCACAAGGTAATGGGATCACATGAAGAAGGTGCCTTGATAAGAATAGGAACACACCAAGGAACAAAAACGGAAAAAGCATCCCCAGCGGCAGAGAAGGGCATGTGCAAGGATACAGAGGACTGAATGACAATGTCACTCCCAAGTAGCTCCAAGTAGTTCACAGCTGGAAAACAGGTGTGGGGTGTGCCTGGGGACAAGGCTGGTAGAGTAGGCCAGGGCAGCTTAGAAGGCTGGTTAGTCTCTAAAAAGTTTGGATTTTACCCTATAGGCAACAGAAAATCATTGAAAGTTTTTAACTGGGTGACAACATGATACAAAGTTCATGTCACAAAGATAACTTAGGTCTCCGTGTAGGAAATGGACTGGAAAGAAGTGGGGACAAGGAGACCCATGAAAGCTCCTGCAGTTGCTCAAGTTAGAATCAGGGCTTGACCAACAGATTCGAGAAACTTTGTCCAGGAGATTAGACAGAATTTGGTGAAGAAGGGACATAAAGGAGGAAAGTATTTAAATTATTACAATATTTTGGGCTTATATACCACAACAGTAGCCAACTCTCCAGCAATGAGAACACGCTTCCTCCACCGAGCATATGAGCGCACTGTGGGAGCACATGAAAAATCTAAAGCCCCATGAATGGTGATGTGCATAGTTAGGGAGCCCCATGAATGCAACCCTTAACTCCTGTGAACTGCTGCTCCCTTTCATTGCTTCACCTCCCAATTCTGTTCACAAAAGCTCAGCACATAGAAAGGCCTTCTTTAAAGCTGGTCCTGCGACTGAGCTGTCCATGCCTGGCCCTCAATGCACAAATGAAGCCTGTACTCAATTTATCTGGGTGTGCTATGCAGAATCCTTTTCTTTGAGTTGCTAAAATATAATTTAAAGGAGCTTATTGTCAGGGAGCAGCGCACCTTTCTTTTTAAAAACTACAATGAAAGTGGTTGGCCCTCTAAAGGCTCCTGAAACCTGTAAATGTCCCTAATTGATCCAATGGTCCAAGTGCTGCTGCACGGTCCACCTGGATCAGCTCAAACACATTCATCCACATGTGGCTCACCTGTCCCAACCCAACCCATGCAGTCAGCCAAGTCAGTTAGCGATACCTTCTGGGCTCTAGCATCTTTGGGACTAATTACTTGGAGGTCACAATCAGAGAGTGCACATTTATTCCCCCAACCCAAGGGAATATTAAGTTTTATTAATTTTCCATTATAGCCTTTATCTCATAAAAATGTACATACATATTAGCTACAAACATTTTCATCAAAACATTATTTGTAATCCAAAAAGTTGCTAACCTTCTGAATTTCTAATAATAGAATAAGTCCATGTATATCATGGAATAGTACGTACCTCCTAAAAATGCCATTTCATAAATGGATCTAAGGCTATGAAAAGATGCTCACTACACAGTGCTTACATAAACATGAGCTCCATGAGGGCAAGGGCTTTGTTTTGTTCATCAGTGTACCCCCAATGCCGAGAACCCAGCAAGGCAAACAATAGTCATTCATTAAATATTTGTTCGTCAAACCAATATAAGAAGTGGAAAAAGCAGATGACAAAAAGACTGTGGTTCTACTACTATAAAAAGAAACACACGCGTGCACACGCACGCGCACACACACACACACACACACACACACACGGATTAGGAAGGATATGCATCAAAATGTTCCCAGTTTTCTCTGTGTAGGTAGGCTTTTTTATATCCTTCTTTTATCTTTTTTTTCCCCGTGCACAGCTTAACTGCTGTTGTAACAAGGGCCAAAGCAAAAAATAAACTACCGAGGGATGAGGGACCATTACAAACTCAGCTCTTGCTTCTCAGGTTCAGCTATGAACTCACTGTCTTCTGCATGCCAAAATAACATGACATTATGTATCCACGATTCCACATGCAACCCAGAGCACTAATTTGCCCTAACACAGAACAGTCCCTTGAGCTTACATCTGGACTGACCCTCGGCTTTGGCCTCATTATCAGCCTGAATTCCCTCCAGTGTCCTCGGGGCCCCCAGCACTCTTACTAGAGCATCATCCTTGATCCTCATGACTGAGCTCTGAGAAAGCATTCAATTCCTCCCAAACAGGAAAGAGGCATTTTCCTGCTCTCTTCATTGAAACAGATTGCCCATGTTGGCAGGGCAATCCTCCCCTCCTTACTACCCCAAGCATGAGTATGTGAACACTTTTCACCCAGTTTCTCCATGAGCAATTAAGAAAGCACCCAAAGGCATCATTGCCAGGGCCTCATCCCAGTTAAACTATAACTGCCCTGGAGAAAAACAGGGCAAGCAAAAACACAGAAACTTTGAAAAATCAGCTTGCATAAAGTTGCCCCAGTACCAAAGCTGATGTGCATAATCCTCTCTTGGCTGAGCTAATTGGCTTAGCTCACTGATGATTTTACAGCCCCAGAAGCCCTTCTCTGATTGCGAGAATGAGAGTTGCCAAATGATCTTAAACCGCAGCGCAGACAGGCCCAATGCCACCAGAAGAATATTTGGGGAAAGAGCTATTTAAAATGAATGCTCCTGTGGGTATAAAGATACTTTTCTGTCTAGACTCCTGCTAACACCTGTTGCTCACTCATCCTGCCCCCAGTCCACCTCCCTCTTAACAGCAATGTGGCCAAGACAAACCATGGCCACCTGACAGAGCCCAGGGATACCGACCGCCATGTGAACAGACCCAGGCAGCCCAATCATCACATGCTCTAGCAAAGCCTGTCAGGCCCAGACAGCCCTGCTGCCAGGTGTCAAGGAGCCATCTGTGGGCAGAGAGCTGACCTGGCAAGCCGTTATTTTAAACTTTCAGATGGCTAGGGAAAGGAGTCTTCTTCCCATGCCACAACTTTGATTCTGGGATGCCAATCAACATCAAGCAAGTAGAAGAAAAGGGTGATAACAGTATTCACCCTTCAATGCAATCCATTCCTCCATATCTAAGTGCCCTTTACCACGTCCCCAATAGGTCGCTGTCTAGCCTCTCCTGGAATCATTCTGGTGGAAAGCTCACTATTTCGTGAAACAGCTCCTTTTATTTGATGGCAGTCTTCCCAATACTGAACCAAATCATTTCCTGTAGCAATCCTCCTGTTACACTTCAGAAAGTTACATACAATCTCATTTCTCTCTCTCATGCAATTCAAATCAACACAGGTATCTGTGCTTGGCTTTCTTTCCTCAGAGGAAATACAAAACAGAAGTCAGCCACAAAAAGTCAGTAAAGATATTATCTGATTCGGACTAGATTCTGGATGGAACCGGCATAAGAAATATTTTCCCAATAACTCCCTAAACACAAGTTTACATTCTTTAAAAAAAAAAAAAAATGCATACTATACATGTAGACTAAAAAACTCAAGTTGAAATCTTTATTTTAAATGATTCTGAGTTAGTCATGCAAAAGCAAAGCAAATCCCCTTTGGAGGAACACACTTTAAACTCAAGCTTCAGGATGTATTACAGATAAAAGTTTCCAGTAATATTAATTCAAAATTTTAACTCACCAAACATATAAGGAAGCTAGCTACCACGAGCAAGAACCAGAAGAAAGAAAAATGGCTAGATCAGAACCATACAGACTGCAAATATTATAACTATCAGATACAAAATATTACATAAGTACATTTAATGTATTCGAAGAATTTTTCTAAATTTTTAAGAGTATAATGAAGGAAAAAGAAAGCTTATCGAAACCAATTTAGACTGAAAAAATACCAAAATAGGACTTCTACAAATAAAAAAAAGTATTTAAATTGTTAATTCAGTTGATGAGTTAAACTGTATATAACGAAGAGACAATGAGTTTGTTTTTTAAGAATTGGAGAAAATACATAAAATATAGCACAGGAATGCAGAGATTAAAAAGATTGCAAGAGGTTAAAAGATATGGAGGATAGCATGAGAAGGTCCAACATATGCCTAATCTGAAATCTAAAAAGAGATAACAGAATGTGGTAAAAGCAATGTGACTGGGAATTTTTCCAGGGGGAAAAAATCCACACATTCAGGAAGCACGATAAAGGAAGAAAGAAAAAGGAAAGAAACAAACTTTGACCCAATATAATGTTAATCTGAAAACAACAAAAGCCAAGAAATCTTTAAAACAAGCAGAGGAAAAAATAGATTACCTATAATTTAAATTAGACTGACAGCTGATTTCTCAGTTGCAACTATATAAGCCAGAAACCAGTAAAACGATAAAGTGCTAAGAGAAAATAAATGTCAACCTAGTATTCTCTATGAAATAAAATTTACTTTAAAGACTAAGAGTGAAATAAAGATGCTTTCAAATATACCAAATCTAAGAGAATATGCTACTAGCAGAAACTCATTAAAGAATATTCTAAATTGACATATATAAGAAAGAACCAAAATGATCCTAGAAAGTGGTCTTAGATACTGGACAGACTGGAGAACCAAGTACATGATAAACATGGAGTAAACATGAACATGACTTTATAAATAATAACAATTATGGTCATTTTAGGGACTAAAAGATCAATGGAGAACTAAAGCAATAAGTCATGGCAACAATAATTTATAATTAAAGGAAGAGAAGAAGACTGAAGCTAAGACATTCAGTTTCTTGTATTATGCAGGAGAATAAAGATGTTAATACTCTTTAGGCATTGTTATATTAAATATATCTGTTAAAATTTCTAGGATAACTAGTAAAGCGTTTGAAATAGAGTACTTTATATCATTTCCAAACTAGCATAAAAAGTTGGGCAACTGGTATTAATCAATACAAAAAAAAGGCAATAAAATAGAAATAAACATTTAAACATGGAAGAGAAGCATGAAATAAGATAAAAATAAATCCATATCAAGCAGTAATCTAGATTTACTGTAAACAGATTAACTTCTCCAGTTAAAAATCAAGATTGGCATCTTTTAATCCAGCTATAGGTTAACTACAACAGAAAACTGTAAAGAATAAAGAAAATAAGAATGCAGAAACATTGAAAGTAAAAAGATGAAATATGCCAAGCAAATACTAACTTTTAAAAAGTTGGGATATTCATAGAAGATAAAACACATTTTAGGGTAAAAAGTATTATTTAGACATTAAAAGGGTCGTTCATTTTGATACAAAATTCTAGGAAGGTATAACACTTATGGGCCTATATGCCCCTCAAAAGTAGGGCTTCAAAAATATAAGAAAAGATTGAAGGAACCACAAGAAAAACTGACTAATTCACTATCACAGAGGAAAATTGTATGTATCTCTCTCAGTGATTGAAAGATCAAAACACAATATTATCACTAAGGATATATGGATTTTCTCACTCAACCTCTGTTCTAATCTCTCTCTGGTATATATTCCTATAATGTGGAGCTGGAAATCTAAACCTACATTTCTCAGGTTCCTTTCTATGACCCCATTTTCCTGGGACAATCTGGTCTGTGCTCATTTCCCTGGCATAATTATTAATAGCACTCTCTTTTTATTCTTGAAAGTGTCTGATATGGATAATAAATTATAGTTACTCTACTTATATGTAATACACCATAAAACCAAAAGCTTTTTGGAAGCATACAGTATTGGTGACTCAAATATCAAAAGCCACAGTATATTCAGGGGTGTAATTTTTTCAAATAGGTGAACACCTCTTCCAGAAAAAAAAAAAAAAAAAACAAGATATAATTTCCTTGGATTTACATGATAGTGACATTTCTGGAAAATTCAGTCAATATTAAAAATATGTAAAAAAAAAATCCTTAGTGTTAATATATAAAAAGATCTGGGCTTAGATCATTTTAAATAGGTTTTCTACCTAAACAGAAGAACAGAGACTTTTAGAAAGTCATGCCAAACGTGGGACAATTCTGCGCTGTATGAGGCTGATCTACACATTTTGGACATTACACATTTACTGCTTCTTACCCATTAAGTGCCAGTTGTGCATTTCCCAATTATTGTGACAAAATTAAAACACCCTCAACGTAGTGGCTTCACTCCGGTTCAGTACCACTGAGTACAGACGGCATAGGCCATTAAGAGGCCACTTCATTTTATGTGAACATCAAAAACCTGAATAACATGCCACAGACTCAGGCTTTTCAGTCCATATTGTGTTCCTGCAGGTGAAGTGCCGCCCCTCAGGATCCAGGGTAAGTTACACAGTTACTTAGGGCCTTGATTTACCGTATATCCACTCTGGAAAACATTTCCAACACTTACTTCTTTAAAAATAAATAAATAAATAAACTGTTTAGAACAGTTTTAGATTGACAGAAAAAAATTGTAAAATAGTGGAGAGTTCCCATAAACCTCACACTCAGTTTCCCTGATTATTAACATCTTACATTAGTATGGCACATTTGTTACAATTAATGAACCAGTATTGATACATAATTAAACTGCAGTTATATGTTCTCCAGAGAAAGACCAGAGAGGAAAAGTACCATTTTCATTACGTCACAGCAAAGGTACCTGCTTTCAACATGACTTATCACTTTTGATGTTAATCTTGACTGCCTGACTCAGGTCAGTTGTCAGGTTTCTTCACCGTGAAATTACCACTTATTCCTCCTTTCTATGTGTACTTTTTGGAATGCACAGCTCACACTTAAGTTTTGGGAAATTACACTCTCTTTCTTGAGGGCAGAGTATCTACATAAATTGCTTGCTCTCTCCCATTTACTTACTCAATTATTTATTTATATCAGTATGAACTCATGCGTATTTATTTTATATTCGGGTCATGATCCAGTATTATTTTATTTATCTTATTGCATAAATTGTTCCAGTTTTTGCCACGAGGAGCATTTTCCATCAGCTCCTATGTCCCTTTGACATATCCTGATTATTGTGAGGGGTTGGATTTTTTGTTATGGTTTTTTGTTTTTTTTTTTAACACATTTCCTTACTTTCTGGTACTGCAAGATACTCCCGGATCATCTTGTATATATCCCGCCCCAGTCCTAGAATCACCTATTTCTTCATTTCGTTTACTGGAGAATCATGTCAGAACCAAGATTCGGGTGCTAGGAGTACTGCTGGCTACAGAAGTAACGATGCTTCCAGTCCCCTCAGCTGATACAGCAAGGATATATATGTGTGCATACCGCCCCATGTATATAATCATATTTATAATTATTTCTACATTAACCATCTATACCTATATTAGGCTAAACATGAGTTCATAAATATTTGTGATATCTCTAACACTCTTACCATAAGGATCATTTTAACCTCCTTCCCTTGCTCATCTGTAACCCCCCACTTCAGCAGACAGGAACCTGGTTCCCATCATCCACCATCCACTGTCCACCGTCCATTTACTTAATCACTTAATTCTAGTATACATCATAATGGCATCAGAATTGTTAATCCATGCCCCCATGGGAAACAACCTTATTAATTAGAGTACAATGCTTATGTACACTTTCGTTTGCCTTTAGTCCTACAGAGTCCATTCACTTCCAAAGTTCCTTAGGTCAACACCTTTTCCCTGCACCCCATTCAGCGAGGTTGTTTCACGTTTGTAAGGAAGCTAGATTGTTTCGTCACATTCCATCCTAGGATCCCTGATTTCCTGAATGTTTTTTTCTTTTAATTCAAAGACACTAAGGTTCACTCTCCGCACCTTAAAGTTCTCTAGGTTTTGACAAATTCAAATGTGTCAAACAGTATCCTACACTGCAGAACAGTTTGACCACCCTAAAAAAAAAATCCTGTATGTTTCACCTATTCGATCCTCCCTCCCAGTCCCTGGCAACCACTGATCTCTTTGCCTTCTCTGTAGTTTTGTCTTTTCCAGAATGTCGTATAATTGAGATCATACAGTATATACCTTTTTCAGACTCTTCACTTAGTAGTATATTTAAAATTCATGCATGTCTTTTCATAACTTGACAGCCCATTTTTTATCACTTAATAACATTCCATTGTATAGACGTAACACAGTCTATTCATCTATTCACCTACTGAAGGACGTCTTGGTTATTTCCAGTTTTTGTGATTATAAATAAAACTTATAAACATCCATGTGCAGGTTTTTGTAACGGCATAAGTTTTTATATTAGTTGAGTAAATACCTACAAGTATGTTTGTTGGATCCTATGGCAAGACTATAATTAAATTTGTAAAAAACTCATTTTAACTACCAAAGTGGCTGTATCATTTTCCAATGAATGTTCTTGTTGCTCCACATCCTCATAAGCAGTTGGTATTGCTAATTTGGGGGATTTAGACCACTCTACAGGTTTGGAGTAGTATCTCATTGTTGTTTTAACTTACAATGCCCCAATGAAAATGAGGTTTAGCATCTTTTCATAGGCTTATTTGACATCTATACATCTTTTTTCATGAAGTATCTGTTCAGATCTCACTTCCATTTTTTAAGTGGGTTATTTGTTTTCTTATTGTTGACTTTTAAGAGTTTTTGTATGTTTTGGATTCAAGTTTTGCAAATATTTTCTGCCAATCTATGGCTTATCTTTTCATTTTTAATAGTATCTTTCACAAAGGAAATTATTGATTTTAACAAAGTTTAATTTATCACTTTTTCTTTTATATATTGTATTTTTAGTGTTGTATCTAAAAACTCACAACCAAACACAAAGTCACTTAGATTTTCTCTCATTTTTCTTCTAGAAGTTTTATAGCTTCTTCTATATCTTTGCACTTTAAACTTAGGTCTATGATACACGTCAATTTTTGTGAAAGGTCTAAGATCTAAGTTCATGTTATTGCAAACATCTAACTGTTCCAATGCGATTTGTTTAAAATATTATCCTTTCTTCTTTAAATTGCCTTTGTTCCCTTGTTAAAGATCAGTTGACTATATTTGTGTTGGTCTGTTTCTGGGTTCTGGTCTGCTCCACTGATCTCTGTGTCTATTCTTCAGTATTACATTGGCTATTCCATATAAACTTTTAATCAGTTTGTTAACATTTACAAAATAACTTACTAGATTTTGACCAAGATTGCTTTGAGTCTACTGACCAAATCGGGAAAAACTGATGTCTTAACAATATTGAATCTTCCAATCCATGAACACAGAATATCTCTCCATTTATTTACATCTTCTTTGGTTTTTAATCAGTTTTGTTATTTTCTGAACCTAGTTCCTGTATGTATTTTGTTGGATTTATGCTAAGTACTTTTTGCTACTGTAAATGGTATTTATAATTTCAAATTCAAATTGTTCCTATGTATATAGGAGTGCAGGTACCTTATAACAAAGTATTCTTAATTCCCCCCTCAATCTCTTACAGCAATGCAGTCATTCATTTCACTTATCCATATGCTATAATCACCCACTGTTGCTATTAATACTTCAAATAAATCTTTTATACCAATTAAGACTAAGATAAATAAAAAAATATTATCTTTATTCTTTTTCCAATACTTTCTTTATATAGATTTTCTTTTCTGACCCATATCTTTTTCCCTCTGCCTAAAGAGCATCTTTTAACATTTCTTGGAAAGAAGATCTGGTAGTCATAAATGTCCTCAGTTTTGTTAATCAGAAAATGTCTTTGTTTCTTCATCATTTTTGACTTTAGAAGGATAATTTCAGTACATGTAGAATTCTAGGTTGATGGGTTTTCCTTTCAACACTTTAGATAGTTCAGTCCATTCTCTTCTTGCTTGTGTGGTTACTAATGAGAAGTTCATTGTAGTTCTTATTCTCATTCCACTACAAGTAAGGTGTTCTTTCTCCTGGCTTCTTTCAAAATTTTCTCTTTGTCTTTGGTGTTCTGCAGTTTGAATATGATATATGTCAAGCAGGCATTTATTCTGCTTGGTGCTTTGTGAGTTTCCTTGATCTGTTCTTTGGTGTCTTGTCATTAATTTGAAAAGTTCTTAGCCATTATTACTTTGAATATTTCTCCTGTTCTTTTCTCTTTCTCCTACTATTCCAACTATACATATGTTTTGAAATTGTACCAACAATTCTTAGGTGATTAGTTCTGCCTTTTGTGGGAGTTTTTTTCCATTCTTTTTTCAATTGGCATTTCAGTTTGAGAAGTTTCTATCAACCTATATTTAAGCTCAACAACTCTTTCTTTGGTTGTGTCCAGTATACTGATGAGCCCTCAAAGGCTTCATCTCTGCTAGTGTTTTTTTTTTTAATTATTATTTCTAGCATTTCCTTTGATTCTTTTCTAGAATTCCATTTTTCTGCTTACATTGTCTATATATTCTTGCATGCTACTACTTTTCCATCAGAGCTCTTAACTTATAAATCATAGTTATTATTTGAAATTCTGTATCTGACAATTCCAACTTCAGTGTCATATCTGAGTTTGGTCCTGATGCTTACTTTGTCCCTTCAGACTAATTTAGTCTTGCCTCTGGCAAGACTTGGGGTAAAGTATGGGAGAAAGGAAGTGCTCTGTAATTATACAATTAAATCTCAGTCTTTTAGTGGGCCTGTGTCTCTGAGCAATGACCTTCACAAGTAATTCTTCTAGCTTTCCCCACCTCAGTAAGTTAAAAAGAAAGACTGGTGGTGTCTGGAATGAGAGAAATGTTCTGCCTCTAGTGAGATAAGGCTCTGGCAAAGTATTTTCCCCTGGAAAGTAAGTCTTTTTCAGGGAACATGCTCTTAACCGTATTACAATAATCAGTCTTCCGCTCTCCCTGCCAATACTGCAGGGGATCTCTCTTGGATGAGTACCTGGTGGGGTTCTTGGAGGTACATATTACCCACAAAAGTGTGAGGGTCTCTCCAAGACTGTAGCACCAAGAATTTCTCACAGACCGGCCGACAATCAGCCTCTTGAAAGTCATCAAAATGACCATTTAATTACCAAATTACCAGTGGCTTCTACTACAGATACGCAGATCTCAGCTGTGGCTTGGGATTGACCAAATTTGCTTTCTCCAGATTTCAGGGTAGTGATTTACCCTAAACCTTGATTTCTTTGATGGGTCTGAGAAAAGTTATTCATTTTTATTTTGTTCAGTTTTTCTTGTTGTAAGAATGGAAATGATAACCCAATCTAAAGAGGCTTCAAATCTAAAGCTGAAAGTCTAAAAAGTGTATTTTATAACTAGAAAAAAATTTAAGCAAGATTGGAAAGATGCAGTAATTGTTAAAGCTGAGTGATAGATTCACAGGTATTCTTTATAAAATTTCTACATTTAAGTATATTTGAAATTTTCCATATCAAAAAAAGTTGTTTTTAGTAAAAAAGTAATGTTAAACATATGAAACAGGATAGATGTAATTAATAGGGACAAGAAAGAAAGGTAATTAGTCATTAGTGAACAATATCTATTGCATATCTAATATGTGACAAGATCTGTGCTAAAATAATTGGGATTACAAAGATGAAGACTACTGTTTGCTGCCCTCACGGAGCTGACTGCTTTTGGTAAAGACTGGCATTAAAAAAATAACTATAGATTAATTACTTATGCTAAGAGCTACAAAGGAGATTTAGAAAAGAGTGCTGTGACAACAGATAAGAAAGAATAGGGAATCTGACCTGGTCTAAAGGGTCAGGGAGGTCACCTCAAAGATTATCAGAAAAAATGGTACAGGAAGGACCCCTGTTCTTCAAATATTACGCCTATTTCTAGAAGGCCCAGCAGCCTGGATCACTAACATAATCTGAAGTTGTCAGACTGGACCTAAGGGCTGGTCTCTAAGGTATGGACATAACAATGATAATGTAAAAGGTAAAAAAAGTGAAAATGCTTCCAAAGAAAGCAAGCTGTCCGTAGGTTGGAATCCCCAGTCACCTTTCTGCCCCCTGACCACCTGAATTTATGTTGGACAACCAGGTGAGAATTTCACAATTTATTCTTGCTTCCTAAAACATTGTTTTTCATGAATCCGCCTCCCCTACCCATTCGAATTCCCTTTGGATACCAGTAAGCCCAGGATTAATTTATAATGTTGTTCTTGGAGTGACCCAATAATAGAAGGATTGATATTTCACATTGAACAGAGCTAAAGAATGAGGAGCCAGGCAATGAGAAAAAATTGAAAATTTGGAGTTCTGCACTGAGGTATGCCATGGTTGCTGGTACACGTAAACTAGAACAAGTCGTATGTTTCTTGTTTGTAACATTTTCCCATCTGGAAAACAAAAATTATGTCACTTACCAACTCTAGTGTGGAATATTATTATGCAAGTTGAACAATTATGCCTATGTAAATGTTCTCTATTGATTTATTATATAACTAATGATAATCGATGATGGTTATTAAAATATAAATTGATATCAACATTTAGAACATCTAAACTTCCCAAATTATTATCAATTTATAATTTTTTTAAATAACAGAATTAATCACCGTTACTACAGTCAAATGATAATGATTTGTAATATAGAATATTTTTGCTCCAAATAACAAGAGAAGCACTAATCTATTATGGTGATGACAATAACACTAATAATGAAAAGAGTAAGGCTTGCTAAGCATTTTCCATTGGTATTTAAATATCCAAGTCAACAAAAATTTGGTGAAATAAAACCTAGCAAAGACATATGGCAAAATAAGTGACCTACATTTACCAAGTCTATCAAACCAAGATTCTAGGCCAGTGGTTCGCAATACTGACTGGCCAGGAGAAAAGACTGAGGACCTTATAGAAAATGTCAGTGCCCAGATTCCACACAACCCCCAGCCCAGAGGACCTGATTTAATCAGCCTGGGTGTGGCCAATTTTTTTAAAGTTCCCCAAGTGATTCCAATGCGCAGCCAGAGTTGAGAACCACTACTCCAGATGTTTGATTTTAATGCCTCAGAATAAAGATGTATTTGCTCGTAGGGGCAAAATTAAATTCAGAAACCCACTTGCCCAGCCTCTGTCAATCAGTGCTGTGTATAGCAGAGGAATAAGTTGTTAGTTTAGTTGTCAGGGAATTTTCTTCATGGAAAAGAAGTACATTAAAATACCAAATTACAGTATTTACATATTTCATGTTTTTTTTCCAACTGTGTTCCCATAGCAACTAAATCCATTTGCTCCCTACTTTCTTCTGAGTTATTTTCCATCATGAGCCGTTATTAGCGAGGCAAACAGTTTGCCCTCTGAAATGACTGTTTTGCTGTTCACTAGTTCTTTGCCAGGAAACTCAACTCTCATGGCATCTTCCTTACTCCTGTGTTATCTGAATTCAATCAAGTCAGCTCTGCTGGTTTGGGCAGAGATAGTTGCCCTAACCATTTTTCTCAGTCTAGAGAAGTCCGGGGCGGGAAGGGGTGGGGAGGGGAACGGGGGGGGGGGGGCGGTTGGGGGTGGGAGGTAGGTGTTCTAATGAGCTGGCCAAGAAAAGGCAGTGGAGGGGAAGGCTTCCCCATCAGGGATCCTGTGAGTGGCGAAGGATGACAGGAGGGAATCCATTAAATCCCAGTGACTAATTAGCCTAAATTGGAAATGGACAAAGAGTAACCCCAGCTCCCTGGGACTCATTAAGCTTGTTCAGGCAGGGTCACTGGTAGAGGATGTCACAGAATTGGAGATGAGATGGTCACCTCGTAGCAAGCAGGAAGAAAGTGAGTCCTACTCCAGCCTTGAAAGGATTACTGAATCCTTTGAAAGGAGGCCCCAGGGAGGCACAGGACACTGAGGTTTCCTTGTGATTTCTCCCAGACGACTTGGCAGACTGCACGGCCTGTTTGTTTGTTTGTTTGAAACTATGACATTTCACTTGCTAATGGGATTCTGTTTTGCAAAGGGACAGGGATGCCAAAGAAGGCTGCAGGAGAGAGGCACCAGGCCCCAAGCTTCAGAGAAGCTCCCCTTGCTGACGCCTGATGCCAGGATGGACCTCGGCCGCCAGCCCTGGAGGACAGACAAGTGACACTGGCTGCAAGTCTATCCTCACTTGCTGACTCAGAACCTCCTTCTGTGCCAGCAGCACTAATAGAAAAGACTTGTTCCTCCTCTCCCCCAGGCTCCAAATAAATAGCGGGAGCTGTGGTACAACTGCCCCCAGGGGAAGAAGGCTAGGAACCCAGGAAACATCTCAGAATCAGCAACAGAAATCACACACAGGAAGAGCTTCCCTCCTGGGATCCCTCCCACCGGGTGGATCCTGGATCTGATGCGACTTACATGCGAGCATGAGTTACACTGCTGACTACCAGGTTCTGGGGGTCATCTGCAAAGTCCTTCAGGAGTCTTCTACCAATGTCACTTATTCCAGAATAATCCACGTACCAGTTAGGGTTCCATCAGGAAATAGATGCCACAATCAAATGAGGCAATTTGAAATATTAATTATGAGACTGTTTACAAAGGTATGGGCAGGTTGTAGAAATAAAACCCAAGTATTACCTCAGAGCTAGTCATAGCAAAGCGCTGCTACCGCACTTGGCCCAAACATGAGAATCCAGGGACAAAGCTGTGTGGAGCTGACAGGAGCTGAGACCTTCGGTTGAGGAAGTCAGCCAGCGCACAATGAACACACAGGGAGAGCCACAGAAATGAATGCCTGGGTCTCATTCTCCCTTCCATCTGCTGCGAGAGCTCCCACTGTCAAACACAACCAGAAGCTGTAGGCATGGTAGCTTATTGATGCAGTCCACACAGGTCAGCCTCCTGGGACGTGGAACTGGGGAGAGGTGGGGAGAAAGGATCTGGAAGGACGGATAAAGACATTGCGTACCCTCTCTTGTGCTCTAGAGCCACTGAAATGGGATACATTTATTTTGCCATAGATAGTGCCCTCCCAAATGCCAACAAATCTGGAGATAACAGTGTCCAGGGGTTGAAGGGGAACACTGATAGCCTGCAATATGTTCATCCGCAAAGAAGGCAAGTAGAAGCCTGACTTGCACAAGAACACAGAGGTGATAGTGAGAACAGACACAAGCATCCTAGCCCTATCCAATGGTCCATCGCAGCCTTGAATCACACTGCTGCTCACATTTCACACTTTTCTAGCTCGAAGGGAAATCACGAGCACCCTAATATGCCCATTTCATATGGAACATTTGCCCGGTTATCTGTTTAGAAAGGAAAGTGTAAAGGGATGTCCCATTATTCTGATGTTTGGTGTCATTTGCAGGGGGAATATGCAGCATTAAAAATAGATGGGCTTTAGGATTTTGACATGATGATACTTGATTGTTGAAAGTCCAATGTCTAAAGAAAATATGCAGGACTAGTTGCCCCCATCTAGTGGAGCTGTGAGGAGAGCAGATATTTGAAACTGGATATACATAAGGATGTGGAGGTAATAGCAAAGCTGCTCTTCTGTTACCTTTAGATGGTGGGAGGCTGAATGATGATTATATCTATCCTACCTGACTTCAGTGCGTCTGTCAAATTCTCTTTATTTGGCTTCTGCTTATACTACAAGGAACCTGAAGAGTAAGTGTTATGTAGGGCTCAAAAACAAAAGATGTCCTGACCAAATACTAATGTTGATTATGGCAAGTGTCACAGTCTTTTTTTTTTTTTTTATTCGAAGTCACATGCAAACTTGATGGCTCATTCTCTACTGCAATTTATTCATAAAAATCCAAAGTTTCATGTCCTGGATTTCAAACCCAAACCAAAGGTCTGTGCTTGACCAATTCAGCTCTAGAAATGACACACTTAAAGATTATTTAAAAAGAAGACAAATTTTACCAAACTGCTCAAAAGAAGAGAACATGGGGTGGCAGAAATCAGATTCTAATTAATTTAGACTCTCCATGTTTTGCGCTGCTTTTATTCAATATATTAAATTTTTCCTAATTGTTTGCCTGATGAGGCATCCCACTAATTGCTCATCTAAGGATCATTCTTCTTTGCAGTCCATAGCTACGGTGACCATGTCTTCCCAAGTAAACACCAAAATTTACCACCTTGACACATGCTAACCTGGAAAACATATGGTCACCATGGTTATGATACATACAGAGGCATACTAACAGTTACAGCCTCCACAATGATGCCCAAAAATAGCCTCTCAAAAGCCTCTCTTTAACCCATGAACCTGTTCTCCAGGAAATCTGATTCCTGGGATGAGAGTGATTCAGAGTAAGTTCAGACAAATGGAGGCATTTGTCACAACCCTTGCACTTTCATCCTTCGCCTCTCCACATCCAGCAACCACCCATCTCCCATCCCTAAACAACAGAGCAATTGTGCTGAACACAAAACAATACACTCCACTCTGCTCTCAAGCCATGGAATTTCTCCACTGTGGTCACTGTATACAAGCAACAATGTTATTTTCAGAATGGAAAACCACTTTGCCCAGACAGCTGAGATCACAATCAGTCAGAAAGGCCCTTTGGTTTTCAATCTTTCATCTGTTCTCTGCTACAATTGATATTCAGGTCTTCACAGCTACAGTCTCTGCCGAAGACCCAAATTAGTCATAGGAAGCAACTGGGTAGCCACATGTTGTCTAGTGTGGCTGTAGAGTAGGTTCTGGGAGGAGAAATAAGACTGGGTCCAATTGAAAAGGGGGAACTGATCATCCTCCTCCATCCAATGAGTTTGTATTTGGACACAAGGCCAAGGATTTTTGTAACTTTTCCAGAAGGTAATGGGGAGCTATAATAGGTTTTTTAAAAGCAGGGATGTGAATTAATCAAAGATAACTTTGGTGGCAATGCAGAGGATGAAGTGTGAGGGGTAGGGAATTCATGTGGGGTCACCAGGTGAGAGAAGATAAAAGCAGTGGCAGTAGAGAAAGAGACAAAAATAGAGAATATCTAAAAAGAAAATTTTTCAACATAGTCAAATGCTGTACAGAAGTTAAAGAGAAAAGGATTTTTTTTAAATTTGTGGTCTGTGTTAAGGACATAATCCTTTTTTTCAAAAAAAAAAAAATTTTTCACTCTAATTGAGAAGCCCAAAATGTCACTGAAAAGTTGAAGTATTAGAAGACAATTTAGTGCCTATGAAATATTTGTAAAACGACTAATAAGATATTCTTCCATCGTCTTTTTCCTTCCTACCTTTTCACATTTTTCTTCCTAGAGACCTGCCTTTTCCCAGGTAACAGGCGGCTGCCACAAAAATCAATATTTTAGTTTATGAGTTCCCTTAACTTCCAGATATTTGTCTTTCTTTGAGTTAGTTTGGACCTCACTTACCACGTAGCAGTGGGCTTTACTGTATTTTGTTTTAAAGACCATTCCATTGGTGGGGAGGGGAGACAAATAAAAATATGGACTGAAGGCAAAAAAGTAAGAGACTCTTATATCCCTTTTCTGGTCACTTTAGGATATCATTCCATCTTCCAGGTGCCAAAGGATGAGTATTTACTTCTTACAAGACGAATTCTAACTTTGCTGAAACAAAAACACAAACATATAGCTACAAACCAAATCTTTTCCTCAGAACACTAAGGTTAGGCTATGTGGTCAGATGAATTCTTAGAAGACATAGTTTCTCAAAGGTGATCCCAACTGCTCTTGCCTAAGTTATTTGCAATTAAGCATAAAATCAGAGGTGCTCAATGTGTTAGTTACTAAACCGTGAGAATAATTCTGCAAAGTACACAGGAACAACCAAAAAAAGAAACGAATCTGTTTTTGTATTATAAAGCAACTATCGAATATCATAAAAACTTCCCATAGTCTTCTGTTTTCTACCATGAGTGTTGTTTTACTCAAATTCCCCCAAACTACTTTGTGGAAATGTTTTACTTGTCAATGTAGGTGCTAACAGTAACCAGAGTAGACAGAGATATTTAGTTCTGACTTACAGGTTTATATATAGAGTGGCCAGACATTCTTTTCCTTGTTTTGCCCTTTGCACTCACATTCTCTATCAAGATCATGTGTCTAATTGCTATGCTGTATGCTCAAGTGCCTCTGAACACGATATATTGCCTTCTGTTGAAACCCACATTGTTCGCCCTCTGGTTTTTTGGTCGTCTTCCCTCCCGCTATTACTAGCATAGTGGTGGGTTTTACTTTCATTCCTCAGCTACATACACTAAATTCCAACCAGAGCACTTATTCGCCTGGCTTTGTTGGCATCTTTCCATGTGCGTCTGCATTCCTATATGGGTAACATCTTCATTTCTTTCCATTTCACGTTTTTTCCATTTCCTATGGTTTTCTGTGTTTCTGTTCTTTGGCCAACCCACCCTGCAGCTACATATGTTTTCAAATCTTGCCTGTATTTTTAAATTATCCTGGTATTCTTGGCCTTTGGGCTTTCAGGACTTATTCAAACTCTCTCATCTTTCCTCTGCTGCCTTTCCAATTATTTCTGGGTCTCATTATCCACAGTCTACGCATAGCTTCTTTTTAAGTAAAATTTACCCTCTACACAGTGAAATGCTTTACCAGGACAGTTTTGTAACCTCTCCCTGCAGCATAAATTTAAAGTCTTCATGATGAGCGATCCACCCATTCATTTGCTTCCAGTCTGACTTGTCCAGAGTTCTAGTATCTCCTCTTGTCATTAGTGACATAGACCACATTCCCCTATTAGAAAATGTTTCCAGGACTGGGAAACTACACTGAGAGTGAGACTGTACCAGTAGTAAGTTATTCGCATCTCTTTTTCTGCCATCCTACAGGACGTGCCTTCTCCATAATCTCTTCACCCTTCCACAAAGGACTTTCCGAACCTTGCATCAGACACACAAACACCCCCACACACACAGATTCACATTGGAAGACTGTTGATGAAAATTAGCCAGTAATTATCCTACAATCTGCATGGTCCTCACTGTCTTCTTGGACTTGATAATCAATAGTCAGATATGTGAGTTCAGTTACTTAGGATTCATCTTCCTTCTCTCCTTTGTGAGATGACACGACTTGATAAGAGCCCTTATCAGTAGGGATAATCTTGACATCTCTACTAGTACAGCCAGTATAAGATTATATTTAGCTCCAATTTAGTTTTAGTCCAAAAGATAATTTTTAAATGCCATCAAAAGTGGATTTATACCTCATTCTGCCTAATGTTCTGCTTATGATAACACTATGAACATATTCTAAGATATCCTTACCTTTAAAAAAGGACTATAATAGCATTTATTATAAGATGCCAATTTGAACCCATGCATTGAAATGCCTTCCTTCACATATTCCTACTAAAATAATCAAAAATTAAAATGGGTTATATCGGCCCTAAAAAAAAAGAAAAAAGAAAAAATTTTGACAAATATTTTACAAAAATAGTTGTGACCATTTTTACTAGGAAAATGCCAAAATAAAAATTTTCAAGAAAGGTAAGAAATATGAATAAGCTAATACCATCACATACACTAAAAAATGCCATTGAAGAATTATCAAATTATAAAAGACATTTGGCCTAGGAGACTTTATAAACTTTCAGGGAGCGAGCAATTCTGATGCTATTTATGCTGAAAGAAACTAAAAAAGAGATCAAAAATTTCCAATTCAACTTTTAAAACTAACTAGCATTAACTCTAGCACCAAAAACCTAGCAAATACAACACAGAAATCTATAGACCAACATCACTTAGGTATGTTCATTAAACTATTTTAAAGAAATATTAGCAAATCAAGTCGGCAACATATTTTAGAATAAATAAGCCATAAATAGGGTAGATTAAAGATGACTCCAAATTCTTTGCTATTCCTCCCACTGGGAGGTAGAGCCTAATTCCCTTTCAACTGAATATGGGCTCACTTTAGCAATTTGCTTGGCCAACAAAACCCAGCAGAAGCAACACTGAAACTTCTGTGGTTAGATCTCAAGAAATCTTGCAGCTTCCATGTCTGGGAACATTTGCTCTTGGAAGCCAAATAAGATGTAAGAAATACAACACCTTGTGCCATGAGAAGCTCAAGTGACATGGAGAGTCACTACAGGATGAGCGGTCCTGTGGAACAAGAGGAAGAAGCCAAGGGGATCCCCAGGCAGCAGACATTAAATGAAGAACCCATCATGGAAGCAGATCTTTCTGCTCCAACTGCCCTGGCTGATACCATGAGTATCAGAGGTGACTTTTCAAAACTCCAATTTATGATGCACCAAACTGAGCAAAATGAAAATTTTGAGGTAGATAATTATGAAGCAATAGATAACCAAAACAATAACCAAATATGATTCATTCTAGGAATGCAAAATACTTTTCAACACTAGTAAATTAATCAAATTTAATATCAAAGGAGAAAAACCATATGATCATCGATAAGGTGCTAAGAAGATATTTGAAAAATTAAATGTATGCTTGATTTTAAAAAGAACTCAGTAGAATATGTTAATACATTAATACTTTCTTAACATAACTTGAAAAAGAATAAGAAGTCCTCAATCTAATTACTATTATACCTAAAGATAAAGCAATAAAAAGGATTCTCATTAGAATGAGAAACAAAAGGCACACATCGGCTTTTTAACACCATTCTAGAAGTGCCTGGAATTGAAATGAATATGAAAACAAAAGTGTATACTGAAAATACTGAAAAAGAGGAAGTAAAAATATCATTGCTGGTAGGGGACTTGATTGTCAAACTGAAAAACCTATAAAAAGTACTGGAAAACAGATAAGACTAGTAAGGTACTTTGGCAGAAAGTCTACTTGAAACAATAAAGTATTTTTAAAGCAATAGTTTTCTTATATACTCCAAATAAACAACTATGGAATGGAAGAAAACCATTTACAATAGAAGAACATAGTAATAATAATAATAATGCTATAGACCTAGAACTCGAGCTAATAAGAAATACATTGGACTGAATAAGAAGAAAATTATAAAAACTATACTTAGAGAAAAAAGAAGACTTAAATAAATGAAAAGGTCTACTATGTTTCTAGATAAAATTATTCAATATTGTAAAGACTTCCACCAATTAAGCTGTAAACTTAATGCACTTGTATTTAAAATCCAATGGAACATTTTTAATTGACAAAAGTATCATAAACCTAGAAGATAAACATGTAAAAAAACCTAGAATACTTTTACCTTCATGGAGTTTGTTAAGAAAATTATAGAACATCCATATAAAACAACACTTTGTAGTCACTTGAGATGTTTGTATAGCTATAAATTTATTGGCTTGGAGAAATGATGATAAAATATTAACTTGAAAAAGCAAACTGCAAGACAATATGTTTAGTTTGAGCCCATTTGGGTAAATTAAATAAACAAATAGAAATATAAAGTAAGATATCAAGAGTTACTATCTCTAAAAGATTATAATTTTTTAATTTTTAGTGTTGTTTATATAATTATATAATTTTTCTAATTCTTTCCAAGGAACATGTTACTTTTATTATTTCAAATAAAAATTCCACATATCTTTCTTAAATACACCTACTAGAGACCTGACATTCTTGAGCATATCTAAGCCCTCCTTGAATCCCACTAGATTTTGACATAACTACTTCTTGAAATAATGACTTTCATGATTTTACTATAAATGTGTAAAGCCATACTTTCTTCAAACTACTTTCAGTATGTGCTCCTTATTCTTATTCTTCTGAGTTGTTACTTACCTGATTCATTCCCTTTATGATACTGTAAATTTTTTATCACATCCCACTCCACCTTCATCTTTCCAGGTTGAGAGCATTAAGTAGTCAGCCATCCTCATAAACAAGTACTCATTTGCTCCATATCTGTTTTTACTGCATCATTAAAATGACCACATGGCCAGAATTGAGCCATATATTCCCCATTTATTTTTCCCTTACTTCTACTGTATAAGAATTATTTCCCCAATGAAAAATATCATCCTAAATATAATGTATAAGAACATTTATTGAGCCAAATACATGTATGGATCACTTCTGCACCATCCACTGAGAAAGCAAAATCTCTCTTCGGGTCAATTTCAGTGACAACATCTATAACACTATAGCTTTTTACCTCCAAAATAGACATATATTTGTCTAGATTGCACAGATGGATCTGTATCCAAATTCACAAGAAAGGCCTCTGTGAATCAATAAGTGATATCCTAATGTCATTTTTCTTGCTGTCAAAAGGCCACAGTAAAAGAAAAAAGGTCCCAAGCCAGCCTGTGTAAATTGTTATTTTAGGCTCTTCCCAAATTACTCTGTGGTGTGCATGGACATGCTAGCATGGACACATATACATAGAATGTCTAAAACTGTCCAATCGATGTGCGGAGCTACCAGGAAGAAATGGAAAATCTTCTTTTTGAATTTGGGCAAAGAGCATGGAAGGGAGAAGGAAACAGGGCAAGACCAGGTGGTGGGCAAACATGGGGAGAGTTGAAGGAAGGAGTCAAAGGACACAAGTCAGCTGCTAATCGAGTCGTCACATAAATATAACAGCTCCTGTGCAGAGAGGCCAGGCTGGTTGTACAGCTGTGAGCCATTTACACTGTCAGTGGGAGCCTGCTCACAGAGATCAGTGACAAGTTCACGCTTCTGCACGTACCATTTAATGTTACACGGGAGAGGAATACTGATACCTCGCTTCCCCTTCATTTCTTCTCACACAGACTGAAATAGCCTTCCAATACAAATCCATTCTTCTTCAGTTCATCATACTCGCTGGTGCCAGAGCGATATCTTTAAACCAAGTTATGCTGTCACTTTTCTGGCTAATAAAAATTAAAAAAAAAAGAAAGAAAGAAAGAAAGAAAGAAAAGCAAGCCATCTCTATTACTTCCTTCCTCTTCGAGCCTTTTAAAATAAAGCAAAAATCCCATCACATGCACATGAGTTCCTTCCAAACCAGGCCCAGCCCTCCCTCCAAAACTCACATTATCCCAGCTCCCAAGTTCTTGCCTCCTCAAAGAAGCACCCTCTTTGCCTCTGTGGGCCATCCTTTCTGTGTGGCATTGGCTTCCCACATCCACTTGTCCAAATATAACCCTTCATTAAGACCTTACCCAACTGTCCCACCTGGGGACCAAATAATCGACTTCTTCCTCTTTTCCTTTCTATTCTCAAAAAGTACTTTAAGTGAACTTCGATAAATCCCTCAGCACAATAATAAATAATAAAGCACTTATGGAGCATTCATTTTATATAGGGTATGGTACTAAGCTCTTGTCTTAATTACAGATCCTTAGGTTGTAGGATCTAGAAACTCACTGGGACCAAGAAAAGGGGATTTGTTATAACAACTCAGGAAACTCGCAGCAAGATATGTAATCAGGATTCCAAGGGGACTGAAAAGTGATCACAAATCGAGGACTCAATCTTTTCCTCCCTCTCCCTTCCCCTCTCCTTTCCCCTCTCCCTCTTCCTCCCTCCTTCTCTTTCTCCTTCCATCTCTTCCCTTCTCCCTCTCTCTCAGCATTGCCTCTTCCAGGTTGCCAGACAGAACAATGGAGAGTTGTGGAGAAATTCCCACCCACCCAGTAAAAAATCATATGATTCAATTCCTATTTAGGAGTGTTGAATGGATATGTTTTATGTGTGCAGATCATTATAGATAAAAATGATTGTTGGGAAAAGAGCAAAAGTAGGTTATTTGTATCAGGTGAACATACCCTATTTAATCAAGTCTAAGGCTCCACTGATTGTGAGACACACCTCTATTTTACATATCATCAAGAAAGAAAAAAAAAAAGAAAACAAAATGCTACCTTTTATTATTGCTAAGAAGCTGTCAATTCTAAGACAACCTTATTTTTAGAGACGTTAAAATGTTAAACAATGTGATACTCGATAAAGTAGTATATAGAGAAAATAAAGTATAAGCTGCCTTTGTATAGCACCTAAGATCTCAAACAGAGAAATTGTTTACATCATCTTCCAGGGGAAAGCCCAAAATGCCCCATTTACTACTACACAAGCCCCCAGTGGAGGACGCAGAAACTGGGGCTCAGACTCAAAGCTATCAGAAACCACATTAACTCATCTCAATGATGACATCAATAACGGTAAGTCAGTAACTAAAACCTCTTAAGTCAGGCCATGTAGACCACCCAGAGAAGACATGCAAAGAGCCTGTCCCAGGTCTCTTCTACCAAAGCAGAAGAAAGATTCCTCACTGTCTATTTGCAACTCAGCTCAGGAGACCAGATGTTCAGGCAAAGGGTACCCTCGACTTCACTATGAAGATGGACATTTTTTCCTCCCTTCTGCTCTCCCTCCTCTGGGGTGACTAATGTGGTGGGCCAGCGTAATGATGACTACTGCCCATCTCAGCCTCTGCTCCCTGCTGTTGTCAAGGCCAGTTATAAAACGAAGGACTAGGAGGACAGCGTCCAGAACTCTTCACAGAGTCCAACTGTTTCCTTAAAATGCTTTTATTCTCACCCAATATTGCTTCTAAATCCATCCATGTAGTTTCATGTACTTCTGGTTTATTCATATTCAATCTTGCATACTACTCTGCCATGTCTCTAGAGCATACACCTAGAAGTGGAATTGCAGAGTCTTAGACTACATTCATGTTCAGATTCACAAGATAATGCTAGATTCTTTATGCAAAGTGGCTGGTCCATTTTAAATTCTTATAGGAGATACATAAGTTCCCATTACTTCAAACCATTGACAAGTTGAGATTGTCAGATTTCTTCATTTTCACCTATCTAGTAGAATGAAGGAAAGAGTATATGGTATGACATAATTTTTATAAAGTTCCAAAATAACTCTAAATAAGTTATTTAGGTATGCATATACTTGTGATAAAACTATATTAAAAGCAGAGGAATGATTAATACCAAATTCAAGATAGTAATTACCTTTTAAAAAAAGGCATGAGAATTGGGGTTTTTTTTCCAAGTAATACATAATTAAATAATATTTTTAAATTGCTTTATATTCTGTTTCCACAACACTGAAACAATCCTGCAGGCACCCCTGAAATTACATTCTTATAACATCATCATCAGATTAAAAAAAAAAAAAGTTCTTATCTGCTAGCTCCAGACAGAAAAAAATATCAGAGAAGCACTCTGATTGGCCCAGATTAGATCAAGTGTCCATCCCTGAACCAAACACTGTGGCCAGGGGTAATAAACACTATGATTGGTATCTCTTGTCCACCTCTGTGGCCACAAGGATAGAATCGGTTGTCATAAGGTGTGGGGTGGGGTAGGGTGGAATGGTATGAAAAGGCAAAGCATAACAAAAAGTATTGCTTAAGTATTAATATCATCAACTTCTAAAAGCCATACAATAATAGGTAATAACTGGGATTCAAACACAAGTCTACATGACTCCTGGGCCTGGGCATTAACCGCTTCAACTCCAGCTTTTGCTAGATTAAAATATTATAAGTTTTCTCTAACGTTATTCCAGAATTTTCTTAAAGGCTGGGACCCTGTCTTATTTATTCTTGTCCTTCCAACTCCTAGAACCACTGCCTGGCACTTTTTAGGTGTTTTGTGGAATTAATTAAATCTTCAAACTACAGATCGTTTATTCGAACATATTCTTATATCGACATGGATGTGACCATTTCTGAGACCAGCTGTGTGGGTCTTGTACTCAGAAGGGAACAGATGGGGATTTGAAGAGTGGGAGGGGGTGGAACATTTCAATTTCAAGAACATTTTAGCACCACAAAAATCAAAAGGGAAATAGAAATACTAGAAATTTTATACTCAAAGCCAAGTCTCCTGATGATCAAAAGTGAGCATAAGAGTAGCTACCATTTTTCGTAATGAGAAAATGAGGACTATCCAGATTTGTTATTTCTATTACATTTTTTTTGATAAACTATTGGGAAAGAAAAGTGAGATTGGGTTAGGCCAAAGAAGGACCTTTCTTTTGACTGTATCATGACAATTATTATAACAAAATATGTTCATGAGATTACTTGCAAATTTAAAAATAATCACTGTCTAAATACATGTTTTAAGTCTCCTGGCAATAATTACCAATGTTCTGCTTCTTCCACTTTCCCAGTTGTGATGTGTAGGTATCGTTCAAGAAGAGATTGTTCTCTTCAGCTATTTTCATTTGGGTCATATTGGTTTCTATCTCTTTACTTACATAGAATCGTGTCTATTCCTGGTGTTTGTCTTTTACGTTCCTTTGTGAAGCCTAAAATAAAAAAAAATAAAAATAAAAAACATTTCTTTGTTAAGTACAATCTTCTTATTTCTCACTATTCATTTTGTCTTGCTTTGGATTGCTTCTAGTCTTCTTTGGACTTTGGACCTACATATTTAAACTTTTTATCTTCATTTTAGTCTTTCAACCCTTTTGTGCTCCTGTCTTTGTTTCACAAAAAAAAAAAAAATACTTCATTTTAAATGACTCACCACTGTACTGCTTCTCTGGCTTGCATAGCCATTAAGTTGGATGTAGTCTATTAATTTAGAAATGTGTTATGCTGTCTTGGTTCAGGCTGCTTCTAATTTTGTTGAAGGATCTGTATGTGGCTACAATTAATATATTTTTAAACATTTTCTTTCTTTCCCTCTGTCCTCTTTTTTGTATTATCCAATCTGATATCCACCAGAGACTCTGATCCAAATTTTGCCCATTCCAAATTTCAACTTTTTCTTTTTTCCCTCTTATTAGACTCATTTTGTTTCTAATTACAATCTAGCTACCCACAGGCTTGTTTCACCAGAGGCCATAACACTGGGTTTTTTCGGGTGATTTTGAAGTGAATTGTGTCCTGCATTTACAAGGGATAAGGAGAGGGGAGAAAAGGAGAGAAATTGAAAATAATAACTGTTTCAGTCTTGAAACCAAATATTCCCTGTTGGCTATGTACACTACTATGACTCTATGAGCCCTTATTAAACTTCCCATTACTTTGCCTATATTCGCTTGCAGAGAGTAGACTCAAAATAGGAGTAGAAGACCTCAGAACCTTGACTCAAGGTTTCTGGTCCCTTGCCCTAATCTTTATCCCTTACCTCCCATTTAGCAAACATAGGTCCAAATCTATGCTTGTTCTTTGAGCAAAAGAAAGAAGTTCCCTTTCACCTTCTGCTCTCCAATCTAGCTGATACAAGCAAAAGAGAGGATGGTCTAGCTGGGCCCTGGAAATTTTTTCCAGATGACATTATAGTCATGTCACAGGTATGAGACCTTCGTAGCATACTTAACTCACAGAAAGGCATGATGCAGGGAGCAGAGAAAAGATATTTTGTGGAATTAATTAAATCTCCAAACAACAGATTGCTTATTTGAACATATTCTTATATCAACATGGATGTGTGACCATGTCTGAAACCAACTGTGTGGGTCTCATGATTACAAGAGAGCGGAAGGGGCCGAGAGGCCACCCATGGAGTATCAGAGGGAGCAGGTCCTTGAGCAGAGCCCAGCCCTGCCAAGGTCCTCTCCAGGCTTCCCTCCAGATGTCAGGCTACAGCCCCGGGCAAACAACTCTGCCACCCAAAATAAGATCTGTGGCCTCAGTTATAAAGAACAGGTGTTACACTATTACCTTAATTTTAATGCAAGTCAATGCATTCTCTGCTTCAGATATCAGACTAGTAGCAAATTTTAGATTAAAATCTCCAACAAAACATATTCCCACATGCCTTGAGGATACATATGAAAGCCTGAGGAAAAACAGAAGAACTTGACATGACAGAGAATTGGGGTCCTGACTCAAGAGCTATGGCTATGTGGCCCTGATAGACTAGGAGAGCCTGTGTGGCCTCCCAGGCAGACATCAGACTTCAGTGGAGATTGGATTTGACTGCTGCACTCAAATTCTGTCTCCCCACTACAAAAGTTTCCACTGTCACTCCTAAAATGATTCACTGATCCAAGTCTGGAAATCCCAGGTACAGAACCAAATCTCAAAGGAAACCATGAATGCGTCCCTAAGTCTTTTCCAGGCAAAGCTAGCACTTCCTGTTGGTTAGAGCAGATGCCAATGAGGCCAAACTTGGGCAATCCTTGAGGCAGTTTCCCACAGGGGAAAATTCTACCCCGTAGTTAAAGACTAAATGTGGAAGCCTAGCCCAACATTTTGCAACTAAGAACATAACGAAGCCAGTTAATTTTCTGTTTCATTTTCTACTGTGTTAGAAGGGAGACTGTCACTTTAAATTCTGTGTCAGAAGCAGTCTCTAAAGAAGTTAGTTGCTGAAACAAAGTAGCCAGGGCTACCAAAAATAGATAGAAAAAAACTTTGGAGAAAGCAGAAAAATGAAAAGTAACAAAATCAGAAAAGCCTCCTATGATTACAGCAAGCCAGATACAGGCATATTCAAGCCCTATGTTCTATAGAAGAAAAAATATATATATGTGCTTCTTGATAGCTTCTAAATTCACAGATGAGAACCTGAATTAAAAAAATAGCAACGGCAACTGCTAGAGGTGATGCTAAAGACGGCAAGAGAATCTAAATCTCATCTCTTCTCACTGAAAACCATCTCCCTCAAAACATGCTCAGAACATCCGCACACCGACAAAGGAAGTGGGATACATGAGAGAAACTACCAGTACATTGAGATCAAGATAAGGAGGGAGGTGGTTTAAGAAAATTGTCTCATTCACTGCGTATGGGAGTGTAAACTGGTACATTTCTGGAAAGCAGTTTGGTAACATATTCATCAAAATCCTTCAAAATATGTATTACCTTCGACTTAGTAACACTATTTCCAGGCATCAACCCTAAAAATAAAAAAAGAAGAAGGAAGAAGAAGGGAGGAGGAGGAGGAGGAGGAGGAGGAGGAGGAGGAGGAGGAGGAGGAGGAGGAGGAGGAGGAGGAGGAGGAGGAGGAGGAGGAGGAGGAGGAGGAGGAGGAGGAGGAAGAAGAAGAAGAAGAAGAAGAAGAAGAAGAAGAAGAAGAAGAAGAAGAAGAAGAAGAAGAAGAAGAAGAAGAAGAAGAAGAAGAAGAAGAAGAAGAAGAAGAAGAAGGAGAAGGAGGAGAAGAAGAAGAAGAAGAAGAAGAAAGGAGGAAGGAGGAGAGATGGAGAAAAGGTGGAGAAATATGATGTCATAGAATTATTTAAAATGGAGAAGAATTAGACATCTAAATATATAATAAGAGAATCCATACTAGAGGAAGTAATGCAGTTATTGAAGTTGTACCTTTAAGATTAGTGAGTAATATGAGGATATGCTCATATATGTTAACTAAAAAGAATAGATGTAAAATAACAAGTAGAATTACCTTAGGTTTGTTTGTATGTATTTTTGGAAGGAAATACAATATTAATAACGGTTGTCATTCAATTGTGGAGTCAGAGTTCGTATTATCAAGCATTCTACATCAAAGCAGTACTACTTCTATAATCACCAAAAGTTGTTTTATAAAGAAAATTTTAAGGTGTATGACATTTGTGTTTTTAAAGAAAATTTTAAGGTGTATGCCATTGTGTTGGGGAGAAGAGGGAGCAGAATATAAAACCGTATAGGAAAAGAAATCCTGAAAAGAAATACTTATTAATTTTTGTTATTTGAGGATTATAAGTCACTATAATTTTTGGCTTTCTACTTTTTTTGGTACTTTCCTATTTTTCTTTAATATAAACATATCTCTTTTATGCCAGAAGAGAAATTTTTAAAGAATAAAAGAAAAAATATCATGCTCGAGATTCTAAGAATAACTGAGCCACCTAAGAAATACGCTGGGGGACTCCTACTTGGTCTTTTGTTGAAAGAAGTAATAGGATGAGAGGAATTTTTCATGTTGCTCCACAAACTAGCGAATCACAAAGAACCATAAAGATATCACATCCTAAAGAAAGACAAAATGTGAGAGGAGTGGGCAGCTTCTTAAGACAGAGGGCTGAATTGGCTCAGCTACGTACCCCTGCCAACCCCGTACACCTCTCCATTTATTCAAGCAGACAACTGTGGGATGCAGAGGACTTAGGAAGAATCTTATGATGAGTCTTTGGTCTGGTCTCAGGGAAAGGTGCTACAGTTTATAGATGGGAAGGCCATGAAAATGTACCTTTCAGATTTCCTCCTGCATAACTAACACCCCAGCTGCTGCACACTGCAATCTATCATCACATCTGAGCTAAGATCAAGCTTTCCATTGGCTGCTCCCCAACCAAGGACCCCTGTACACTCTGAGTGTGTTAGCATTACCCACCCTCTCCACTCAGCCACTGTGATAGTCAGATCTCATGGCACTTTCCAAACATTCTTCTAAGCCTGAACGTGGAAGAAAGAGCAAGGGGTAGGATCACTGCAGTTTCTGACCAGTGAGCATAATGGACCCGAGCATAAGCAGGGCCCTCACTCTGGGGAGGATGGCCAAGGGTTCTCCATTAATTGGCCAGGGCCCAGAGTCTGGAGCCAGACACATCTGGAGAGGTACATTACCTTGGACCTCAGAGCCCCAATTCCAAAATGTGCACTGCACCATCCTTTCTCCACACTATTATCTTGACAACTAGGTAACAGACAATTGACCCATTCTCCTACTGCTTCTAAGAAATAGTTACTTCTTTCTTTTCATCATCATCCTTAATTTTGGGTTCCTCCATCTGGTTTGCATTTCTTCCCAGAAGGCTCTTGATGCCCTTATTTCCAAACTCTTCTCTGTACAAGAAGCTATTTCTTTCCCACCAATTTTTGTAATCCATTCTGGAAAACATACCCAGAGCCTCCGGGCTTCCGCCCATTCTGCTTTTCATTATTGCAATTGCAGTGTGGTTAAACCAGTAATGTCGAAACCGTGTGTGTGTGTGTGTGTGTGTGTGTGTGTGTGTGTGTGTGCGCGCGCGCGCGTGCACACGCCTGTGTGTGTGTGTATGTGTGTGTGTGTGTGTGTATTTTCAAGTGCATTCTACTCCAAAGTTTGATAGCGGAAGGGGATGGTAAACATACATACAGGCCCACGAACACACACTTCTCTCCCAGGTGGTGCAGTGTTTAGATAGAGATATGATGACATCTCTTGGAAAAGAGGAAAAGAGAAGAAAAATAGCCTGCGTCTTAGGTTTAAGCTCTCCAATTTCAAATGGGAAATATATGTGCAGGGGACGAAAACCTTATGAGAAACATGAAACATTAAAAAATAGGCCATTAATAAATAAAAACATTCTTCCCACAGATAGATCTGGCTTTTTGAGTGCTTTATCCAAGTCCTCCTTTTGCCATTTCCAGGATTCTTGCATTTATATATCAAACTCATCAAAAGTCATCCCCAAGTGACCAATCACTTCTTGTGGTTTTTCTTCTTTCCTCTTGATTAGTTTTTTTCTTCGGACCTTTGGCTGACTGTTTTGCTACTGTTACCAGAACTGAAATTCCTACCAGGGTTAAACTAAAGAACCATGAGTAGCAATGCTGTGTTCTCAAATTTTTTCACCCCTAGCAGGAAAGGACCATTTGTGGATTGATCTCCCCATCAAAGAACCATGTCACCCAATCTCCTTGCTCTGCAACTTGCCACAAGATTGATGGTAAATATGATATATATGAAAATGAAGGAGGGAAATGTATGCAAAGCTTCAGTGGTGGTGCAGGGGGCTGGAAACGATGTTGTGCAGTACATCATTTCATCAGAATTTCTCATTTTCAAGACACTGACTCTAAAATTACTGCAGTCATAGTGTTTAATGTTCCTATATTGGAATTCCAGGGTTTAAAAGAAATGATTTGAAGTCAGAAAAGCAAGGCTGACTTATTTAGACCTATGCTGCAATGTGGCAAAAAATTTGCAACAAAATAAGAAATGCTATAAACACATGTGCATGCACACACACATGAACACACACACATGCACGCATGCACTGGCAGTGAGCTTAACACTATATTCAGTGGAACACCAAAGAGGTTACCAATAAACAAAGGAACATAATATAATCATAAACTAATGAAGCTTAAATTCCGAGGCTTTGGGAGGGGACCTAGCAACAGTCAGAGGCTTTTATAAAATTTGCAAAAATCAGCTATTTTAACCAAAATGGTTAAGAATGATCTCTCTTTCTGTCTATTTCAATTTCCCTTCTGTATTGGATGGCATTAGACAGGCTATGAGCATGTGCAGGATCCAGCTAAGAGAAAACTGAGTTGAGGATATGTTTCATTTGGGTTTAGTAGAAAAGTAAAATATATTCAGGTGGTTCTTGGTCACTCTTGTGTCGGTTACATGATTGCTAGTGTCACAGCAGAACAACGGCTCCCTGAAACACCCAGATGGCCCCTGAGAGACCCTGAGGTACAGGGTAAGAGATCACATCTTAATATGAACACGTGCTTCAAGGTCCAGCACCAGGAGCGTGTTGGGTAGCCAAGAAGGAGCCAGATTTAAAATATACAGAACAAGAAGCTGACCTATGGAAAATTCTTCCAATCATCAGATCTCCTAAAAGATAAGCAGAAGATTTGGATTTAATTGATAGATCATCAAAATAAATCTGGATGAAGATTTTTCCAAATTTGACAACAATCCTGAAAATTTGTGATATGAACCTAATGAGTCGTGACACTGAAAATAAACTTTTCTAAACTATCAATAAAAATAGCTGTAATCAACCATGCTAGAAGAAAAACTGAGTTACCTTTCTATTCTATGAAAAGCATATTACAAATTTGTCATATGAAGAGGCAATCAAAGATTCTGAAGACAGAATTTATTTTTGATGTTTGTGGTATTGGTCAGCTCTTTCAAGTTTGTAATTGGTTGTGATTCTTTTCTCATTCTAAATAAATGTTTTTGTATACCTAATTTAGTATTTACGATTTTGATTCTCTTCAAGAACTGTTTAAGCTTCGGGACCCTCAAAACCTACATCTGTCCCTCTTTCTGACTCATGGTCTCAATGCTGACTGTCAGGTCAGGCCTTCTGCCTGAGCAGCTTCTAACACATCCACACAGACTGTGAGCCTCGGAGCCTCGCCTCAGCTCCCAGGATCTAAGGACCTTCACTTCTGCTTCCCTTTACTCTCCACCAACTATGGCCACATCTTGTTCTTTGTCTTCATGTGGAATCTGTTCCCTCTCCAAAGCCTTAAATTCCACAGTACTAACAAGTCAGTTTATGTAGCTCAAACTCTATTTCATTTACAATTTATTTTACATATGTACCTACACACACACACGTGCACACATACATGTGCACACGCACCCATGCATTGTTTTAGTACATTGTATTCTTCTTTGCCTGCCTCTTCTCTTCCTCACCTCCCATGCTCATCCCTACTGCTCCCATGTTATTTATACCTGAGTCATGTTCTTCTCCCTCCATACTTGATAGCAATCTTTCCCAAAATCGACCCAGTTAGCTCTAATTGTTTTTAATTGCTGTGTAATATTTCATAGTTAAGATAAATCATTATGAATTCAACATTACCCTTTTGATGTCCATTAATTTTGTTTCTTCTTTTGTTTGTTGCAATATGAACAATACTGCAATAAACATTCTTTACCTGTTTCTTAATGCTATTATATCTATAGGTTTCCCAGTACAAAGACCAAAGGTTTAAAAGGTACACATTTATTTTTTTTAATTTTTATAGATGCTACCATGATGCTTCCAAAAAGACTGTAACAATTTACTTCTATCAGTAAAATATGAGAACATCTACTCCCTGCCTATTCTGTAGCAATTGGTAATATTACTCGTTTTAATTTTTACCAATCTAAAATGTATAACATGCCATCTCACTGTTATCTTAATTTTCTTTTCTCTGACACTAGTAAACTTGCGCATCTCTTCATTGATTAATTAGTTGAACTTTCAGATTTTGCTCTTCTGTGTGTTGCCTGTTCATATTCTTGACCAAAACTTAGGGGGAAGTCACTTGGTTTTTCTAATTCTTAACCCTACTTCTGTGTTATAAATAATTAGCTTTTGCAATGCTTGTTGCAAATATTTTTTCCAAATCTACCATATGTCTCCTGACTTTGTAGTTTTTTCACATTTAAGTCATCTATAACAGTATAGATAATGGTGTCAGGCTTTCCTGAGTTGATTATAAAGGTCTCTCCTATTCCTTGGTTGCATATTGTCTCTTAAGAGTGTCTTATAAAATGTTAATTATTTTATTGTTTACCAAAATCTTCAGGCTACCTGGAATTTATGTTTGTATATTTTGTGTAATAGCATCCCACTTTTTTCCCTAGAAAAATGGCTGGTTATATCACCACTATTTATTAAATAAATCATTCATTTCCCACTGAATGGAACTGTCACCTTTATCATATGGTAATTTTTCATGTATGTTGAATATATTTTTAATTTTATATTCCAGTCTACTGATTTGTTTATTTTTTACAATACCATCTTGGTTTTTACCATAGTAGTTTTGTTGAATATAATGATATTTAATAAGAAAAGTATCCTCTCTTTTTTTCATACTTACCATTTGTTGGTCACTTACTTTTATAGGTGAAATCTAACATGACTTTTATCCAATAAAAATGACTTGTGACTCTATTACTTATATAATAATTTTGGGCAATTTGACACACTATAATGTCTGTCACCTAGGAATGTGGTATGCCCTTCTATTCAGATTTATTTTGTATTTATTCATATAGGTGCTTTTCTTGCTAAACTTATTTCTAAATATTTCTTCATTTTTTAATATTTTATAATTTAACATCACTATTTTAAAGACATACTTTTCCCACTTCCATTTATAGGTGCCATTATTAGTGTAGAAGGAAAAAAAGCTTTTTTCCAACAACTATTGAACCCAGTCATCTTATAAAAACTGTATTAATTCTTATAAGCTTTTAATAAAGACTCCAGGATTTTCTGAGTATACTACTATAACATCAGCCAAAAAAAAAAAAATAGTATCACTCTTATCATTTCTTTAGCACCAAGTAGTGCCTAGTACTTAGCAAGAACTCTATAAAAGTTTTAGGAATGAATGAACAAATGAATTCATGAATAAATTAAATGAAGTGGGTCAAAGATTATTTGCATGAACATCAAAGTCCTTTCTATTGTAGCACCACTCCAATGAATTCCTAATCTTCCTTTTGAATGTTATTTCTTTGCTAGAAACCACATAAGTTTCTGAATCTAGTAATGTAGATGAAAAAGTATGACAGCCACAGGGAATATGGTCCTGATTAGGATCTTCCTGAGTGAGTTCCAGTGTGTGTTCTTTGAGTTCCTCTTTTCATTTGCGCTGAGAGAAACTGCCCATAGAGGCTTTGTTATTTTGACCAGGAAGAAGCAACAAGTTGTCATTTCACTTTAGACTGCATTAGAAGGTATAAGGAGGCAAACTAATGCTTTCACTGGATGAGGGCAGGTAGCTAGCCAAATGTTCACCTGCAGGAGCATTTCAGTGAAGGATCTAGAAGCACACACACACAGAAATAAAGGCAGCCTGAGCTTTCTAAATCTAGAAAGAGCTCTTAAAAAGTTCATATGGATGGCTAATAGGCATATGAAAAGATGCTCAAGGTCGCTAACCATCAGAGAAATACAACTTAAAACCACAATGAGATATCACCTCACACCTGTCAGAATGGCTATCATCAATAAATCAAAAAACAATAAGTGTTGGCGAAAATGCGGAGAAAAGGGAACCCTCATACATTGTTGGTGGGATTGCAAATTAGTACAGCCACTATGGAAAGCAGTATGGAAGTTTCTCAAAAAATTAAAAATGGATATACCTTTTGACCCAGCAATTACACTTCTTGGTATTTATCCAAAGAAAACCAAAACAATAACTTGTAAAGATCTATGCACTCCAATATTCATGGCAGCACAATTTATAGTAGCCAAGATATGGAAGCAACCTAAATGCCCATCAAGAGATGATTGGATAAAGAAATTATACATATATACAACAGAATATTACTCAGCCTTTAAAAAAAGTGAAATCTTACCATTTGCAATGACATGGATAGACCTAGAGGTTATTATGCTGAGTGAAATAAGTCAGACAGAGAAAGATAAATACCATATGATTTCACTTACATGCGGAATCTAAGGAACAAAAAGAACAAACTAATCAAAAACAGACTCACAAATATAGTAAACGATTTGGTGATGGACAGAGGGGAGGGGGGTTGGGGGGTTGGGAGAAGGGTTGGGGGGGGTTGGGTGAAGGGTTAAAGAAGTACAAATTAGTAGTTGATAGTTAGTCACGGGGATGGGGAGCATGGCTGAGGGAATGCAGTTAGCATTAACATAATGGCTAGGTGGAGGGCCAGGGGAGGGAGAGAGCAATCAGGGGGATCATTTCATGAATTATACAGATGTCTAACCAATGTACTGTGTACTCAAAACTAATTTAAATAAATAAATTTTAATAAATAAAGTCAAACCCACACTAAAAAAATTTAAAAGTTCTCTGGTAGTGATTGAGAGAAAGCCAGAGAAGCCAATTTATACACAGGTGTTCATATTCATTTTAGTCTTTGTCCATGTATTACTTCCATAGTTAGGCCTTGCAAATATTGCATAATGGAATTGATAGCATGTGCTCACCTACCTGACCTCTCTAAGTCAATCATACTTAAGAAGAGCCAAGCCACTAGGCATATAATCTTAAACACAGCCTTTCACCTTATGGCAGCCATTAAAGTTGTAGGCATAATTTATTACTGAGGGAACTAACCATTATCTATGTTGCATTCTTGAAATTCTAACTCAACTGTCAATATTATTTATAATAAATAATAAATAGGCCCCAAATGCTAGAAGCTTCTGACTTGCTGTTATAAAAATATTATTTAATACTGGAAGAGGTTTTCCAACAAACCACAGCAGCTCCCTGCTCTTTCATGAAATTAAAATATACAGATACAAATTTTTGAATGCACACAAAGAATTTGCCACTGCAAGGTATACCTTTGTTTTCAAAAACAGAAATGATGACCACCAGTCTGGAGAACATGATGCAAAGTGCTCCCCATAAATTACCAGCAAGAACACCCAGTACTAAGAACAACAAAGAGAAAAGAGTATGTTCAAACTGTGGAAATAAATACAAAAGTACAGATTACAAGAGATGGTTACCCAGAGGGTGTCCAAACTGTTCTTCTAGGCAAAACAAAATGTTTCTATTAGAGAGCTTAAAGAAATCCCTTGAGAGGCAGACAGAGTACCAATGTACTAATTGGCTAGATAATCCCAAATACTGCATCTGAGCTCACAGCACACAGCCAAATGAGGAACATCAGCTTCCACTCACACACCAGGCTACTAGGGAGGTCTGATGCTTTGAAGAATCTCTTCACATTTTTAGTTGATGAAAGGTTTATAAAGAAAATGTATCCCCCTAAATAAGCCTCGCCCTGCACACACACGAGTGCATTGGTGATATAGCTCAGGTCTTTAATCTGCTTTGTGTAGCAGCTGGCACCCTGATGTTTGGCCTTTGCTCACAAGGCTAGTCCTGATTGAAGTGCTCTTGCCCTTCGTCTCTGAGGATCTACATCCTTCTCGTCTATTGTGGGCCTGCCAGACTTAAAATCACTTTCTTCCCTGGGCCAGACCATGCCTCAGTTCTTTTGATCACAATGACATATAATTTGAAGACACTAAGAGACAGACTTCTCAAAGAGCATCACATGACCCTAATTCCCTTATCAAAGGCAATGCTAGAAAGAGCCCAGATATTACTCATATTGCCACCTGGCCTCTGCCCAGCAGTGAGAATCTTCAATCATCCAAACGGCCCTGAGCCCCTAAGCTGGCCTTCACTTAGTAACTGAGCTAGACAACAAAAAGGTCTTCCCTGAAGCCCAGAACAGGGCCCCTGAAAATGACCAAAAGAGAGGCTCCAGGAAAAAGAAGGGGTGCTCTTTACTTTCTCTAAAAATGTGATTTCGGATTAATGAAAGCCAATTATATCATCCCTTTACTTTTTCTGTAGAATGACCATTCAGTCACGTTTGCCTCCAACCACCCTGATTTACACCTATTGTCCCTGAATAATTATTTATGATACACCTTTGCACTCTCAAAAGTGTTTCAGTTTAGAAAATAAATTATATTGTCAACCTACTTATTTAGGGTACCAAGACCAAATTCCATCCAAGGTAGCATATGTCAAAGCACAAACAGGATTCCTAAATCAAGAAGCTTGAAGCAGATTAGAGATATAGAAATGGTACTCATTTTCTTTGGCAGAGATATCAAGCTTATCTTTCTGTGAGGCTGCATATCACTAAAGAAAAATAGTCATAATCTGGGGGTCTCATCTGTTTCCATCAAGTAGAAAATTTGTTATATGATGGTACTGGTCAGGATCCCAACAAGAAAGAGATGACCCATTTGAACTAGTATAATTCAACAGTCATCTCTTTATGACAGTGTGAATGTAGGGGACCAGAGGAATCATGCGGAAACCTGATCGTTAGTGCTAATAAGCTGTTATCACCCTAGACCACAGAAAGGAGAGGACTGTAGAATTGGCTACCTGAGAGAAGAAGAGACCCCACATGATATAGCTCAAGTCTCTCTTCTCTTATGAACCAATCCCCACAAACAGTCTTGGCCCGTGAGAATGCTGCTCTGAACATCTAGCATAGACTGCACTGCACACCTGGTACTCACACATACTAATCTGTGTACCTACACACCTTTTTACAGGTCAAATACGTTCTATCTTGTAATCTAGACCATAAATTCTATGAAGGCAGAGACCACATTTCCTACCTCTAAATCTCAAGCAATCCAATGCCAGTGGCTCTAAACCTTTTATTTTCCCACAACACATAAAACAAGTGACATTCACATATAGGACATTCCCCAAAGGCATTTGCTGGTTTATGCATAATTCCTACTATGCTCTACTATTTCTCCCCCACTGAAAAAAGAAAAACAGAATGTAGATGAGCAAGGTCATTTTACAGATACTCTTTAATCCATTCTGACTTTTAAATGTAACCTCTATATAAATTTTCATGATCTGTTACTCTCAACTGGTATCTAGCAACACACCTCACAACTGCTTCTGCACACTGTGGGCCATGACGGCACAAGTGCATAAAGTGCTTCATTGTGAGAAGGAGGAAGGATTCACAAAGTGGACAGGAAGTGGAAGACAGACTGTCTACATCACTTCAGACACAAATGTTGGGCCATAGAAGAGCCCTGACCCTCGGTGCCTATCGTTGGATTTCAGAAGATATCCCACATTTACAAAACCAGAAAAAGGCAGCTAAAACTTGCTTTACATACTACCTAGTCCACAAACTGTGAATTTTACAGATAAAGAAACTAGGATATGTGATCTGCCCATGATTACATAAAATACTAATCAAGATGGTATTGGAACCCAAAACTAAATCAAGCACGTTCAAGGAAAAACAACAACAAAACTAATTTTCTTGCCTGGAAACTAATGAATTTATTTGTATTTACCAAATGCAGGTATTTACTGTCTACCTTGTTCCAGGTAATGGGGATATACAGTAAACCAAAGCAAAAAAGGGCCTGCTCTCTGACGGAGGTAGCCTTTATTTTATCTAGGTCAGGTAAGACTTTCTGATCAGGGAATGTTTGAGCAGAGAGGTAAAGGGAGGGAGGAAGTCGTGTGGTTTCTAGGACAAGAATGTTCCTGGCAGATGCAGGAACCAGAGCAGCATGTGCTCACAGGGCAAGGTCCAGAGAAGCCATTGTGACCAGCCTGCAGGGGTAGCAAGAGGCTGGAGATGAGATCAGAGTTGGGTGGGCGGGGAGACACATCAGATAGGATCTCTCATTTGATAACAAGTGAGATGGAAAATCCATGAAGGATTTTCAACAGAAGAGGACTATAATCTATTGGTCTAGCCAGTATGTGGAAAGGAGATGGCAGGGCAAGGGAATAAGCAAGGAGGAAACTATTGCAATAATCTAGGAGAGAAATGGGGGCAGTTTGGACTAGGGTGATAGACATGAGGTGATGAAAAGTAGCCAGATTATGAACATGTTGTGACAGTACTGCTGACAGGATCTGAGGCCTGACTGGATATGAAACATGAGAGAAAGAAGGGAGAGAGAGAGAAGGCCCAGATTTTTGGACTCAGTAACTGAAAGATTGAAGTGGACATTCATCAAGAAAGAAGAATGAGAGATCAGGTTTGGAGAGGAAGGTTGAGAGTCTTTTTGAATACATTAGGCTAGGTCTGCCTTTTATAAATCAAAGTGGAATGTCCAGCTGGCAACTGGCCACCAGGGTATGGAATTCTTAAAAGAGGTTGCGCGTTATCTACGTAGAGGTGGCATTCTGAGCCACAGGAGATGTGAAGGCAGACGGAGAAAAAGGCCAGAACTGAGCCCAATTTCAAATGCTTTGCTACCCATCCCAAACATCACATTTGCACTTTACCCTAGACTTCCTGAAGATACTGCCTCTGATTCTCCTTCAACATCAACTGAAGGACAAAGCACTGGCGGAATGTCAATGAGCTCTCCTTCCTCTCCTTTAGGCCTGTTCACTGTCCTTGGCCAGCAGCCAAAGGCCTTTCAAAGAAGCCACTCCAGCAGAAAGAATGGTAAATGGGGTAACAAAAGCCACCCCAGGGAACAAGGAGGACTGCCACTGCGGGATGGGAGAAGAGAGAGGTGACACCTTGGGGGCCTTTCCCAGACATTGCTCACTAAGCCACCCCCAAATAGAGTGTGCAATGAGAGAAGCAGCAGCAAAGCAAGCCAATAGCTGAGCAAATTTCTCGATGAGGGACACATCCTGGAGAGGAGGGGAGTCTGGTCACAGACTTGTGATAATTATGTCCTTCATGCTACAAAGGTCAGTGACTGGCTACAAGCAGAATGCAGGGCTGAGAGTTATAGACATGATGGGTTGAACCATTTTCGTTCCCAAGGACAGAATGACAGAAGCAGGTCTCAGCACTGAAGGGCTTTGGCTGGGCTCCAGGAAACCCCTTATGGATTATTTAACCTCTCGAAGACTTGGCTCTCTCTCCACTCTGAATTGAAAATGGTTAAATAGACCTCCCTTATAGGGAAAAATTTTCAGAAATAACTTATGAAGAATTATGTTCTGAGTAAAAATAGCACCACCACATTAAGTTTTAAACATGTAAAAATAGGTAAACTCCCATTGTGATGAACTCAAGGAACTTGCCAATTATTTTAATGAACTAAAATGGGCTAAAATTAACACATGGCTAGAAACCAGGTTCCAGGTTGACGTTTCTGAAGAAGAAAGAATGCCAACACCCAGCGTCTGTTTAATAAACCCACAAGCAAAGGGAACTAAGCCCAAGAAGGGGAAAAAAATGTCATAAATACACAAACACATACAGTCCCCCCTTTTTCTCACTAGATGCTGTTGTACATAGATTTTTTAAATTAATTATTTAGAAAATGAGATGGCACCCAATTAGATAGCTAGTTCTTCTAGGTGAAAAATAGAAGTTACTAAAGAAAACCACTTCTATTAGAAAAATAAACTTACCAGGAAGAGCTCGCCTATCTTCTTTCATTCACCAACCAGGAAGTGCACAATCAATTTCTTATTATTAAAGTGACTATCATATAGGCAGTCACTCTATCAGGTTATTATTGAACATAATTAACTGAAGGCAGACCAACAAAGCCCTGATTACACAGTATAACACAGCAGCCATAAGCAATAATTTTGAAATCTGAGATATGGGTCCATACTATAGCTCTACAAATTTCTAGCTGTGTGACCTTGGGCAAGTTACTTTGACTCTCTGTGTCTTGGTTTCCTCTTCTATAAAATGAAGTATAACATCTATCTAACAGGGTTATGACAACTGAATGTGATGATAAATGCACATACTAAAAGTAGCTATTAACCATTCATATAATGGATCATCAAAACATGGATTTAGTTTTACTGTCTAGAAAGCTTTCTTATAATGGTATTTATTATGACAGAATTTAAATGGAAAAGACAACCAAGCAGCATCTAAACTACCAATGCAGCAACTCAGGGGGTTCTCTGATAAGCTCAGATCTCCAATGGGCATTTATAAAAGGACCAGAGCAAGCTGTTTTTAGTAGCACTGCCAAGTGCTTGGCAATATAACATACGAAATGAACTGATATTTGCAAAGAAGTAGCAAAAAAACAACAAAAATAATTTTTTTAAATTATGTCTGTGAGGAAAAAGTCTATGGTACAAATGAAGTCCTCCAAGATACCACTGATATTCTAATAAAAACTTTCAACTTGAAATCTCAAAGATGAATTGATACTTAAGAACAAATAACAAGAACTGGAAAAATTAGCTCAATGGCAGAATTTGGACTAATTTTGTCTTCAGTGTCCTGGGGAAAGTGAGACCCTTCTGGCCTAAAAAGGTACTGATAACACCTGTTTTCTTATCCCCATTCCAGCAAGGAATGGTTCACGGCAGGCCAAAAGATTAGCATGCTATGGCGCTCTGAGGCACGTAGCCAAGATGCAAGAATTTTCTGGTCATGTTTAACAGAATCATTACACTGGGAGAATCCACTCACTATTTTGTTATGAATTATGCATTTATTAGAATTGTCAGATTTAGAAAAAAATACAAGGCATCCAGCTGAATTTCAGACTAACTGAATAATTTTTAGCATAAGTATTTCCCATGCAATATTTGGCAACCTTAACATTGGGCTACCAGTAATTTATCACTTTAGCAGGACCTCAGGCTGGAAGAAAGTGATTCCCTTCAAGTTTGCAAAGAGCACAGATAATATGTGACACTTCACTCTTTGTCTGTGAGGAAGGCATTTATTACTGATCGCTTTCATTGATCTAGTCCAGTGGTTTTCAAACACACACACACACACACACACACACACACACACACACACACAGAGTTCTTTAGAAAACCACTTCTGATGTGGAATCCTAATATATTATACAGATTTTTTTTTTCTAAAAGGAGGAGAAGGTCCTCTGATTGAATACAAACATAACGGGTAGGAATGAGAAAGATGGAGGGTCTAGATCTCTCCCCACTTGGTTTATCCATTATCTTTGCTCTCATAGTGCCCCCAAAGGATCTCCTTGGAACAAAGGGATTCTACAGAACAGATGTAGAACATCAATCATCTGGTCAATCCCACCAAGTCTTATTTAAAATTGAATACCTAGCTCAACATAACGTAAGCCTTATCTGTACACCTCCTTGTCCATGCCAGGGTTACTTCTCACTATAGACAATATCATCAAAATCCCATAAAAGAAGAGCTGGAGTTCTGTTTAGCCTATTTCAATCCTTGTGTTACCATAACCAATCTGTTGCTACAACCTGATGCTTCTTATTTTATAACAACTGTACCTCCATGTCATAAAATAAGCAGCTAAAAACAAAGTCATCCCAATAGTTCGTCTTACCTAAATAATAACAATAATCCAGAAATTGAAATAAACTTCCAATGCATCACCTAAATTTCCCAGTTATTGTTTATACATACACTATCACATAGACATAGCCGACACTCTTCTCACTTCAGCCTTTCCTCTCAGAGTTGGTTCAGAAGAATGTTCTCACTATTTCAATGGGATGTGCATCCATATGCTCATTGCAGCATTATTTATAATAACCAAGCTATAGAGGCAACCTGTGTGTCCATCAAGTGATGAACAGATAAAGAAGAGGTGGTGGTGGTGGTGGTGGTGGTGGTGGTATGTGTGTGTGTGTGTGTGTACGCACACATACAATGGAAAATTACTTGGCCCTTAAAAAGGATGAAATCTTAGCATTCACAACGACATGGATGGACCTAGAGAGTATTATACTAAGTGAAGTAAGACAGAGAAAGATAAATACTATATGATCTCCCTTACATGTGGAATGTAAGAACAGAGTGAATGAACAAACAAAAGAGAAATAAAGTTATGAATACAGAGAACATTTTGATGGTTGCCAGATGGGAGGGGGGTTGGGAGAGTGGGTGACAAAGGGGAAGGAATTGAGAAGTACAAATTGGTAGTTACAGAGATGTAAGGTACAGCATGAGGAATATCATCCATAATATTGTAATAATTATCTATGGTGTAAAATGGGTACTAAATTCATCAAGGTGATTGCGTTGTAAGTCATATAAATGTCGAATCACTATGTTGTACACATGAAACTAATATTGTATGTCGACTATTACTGAAAAATAAAAATTATTTTAAAGAAAGGAGGAATGTTCTCATCATGTGGAATAAGAAACACTGCTGTCATAGCAGTCTCTCCCTCACCCTATTCCTATGACTATCCACAAGGATAGGTAAGCCATCTCCTGCAGACCTACCTCCATTTGGTACGTTAGGAATGTCCTCGGACATTTCAGGTTTATTCAACTCTTCATTATTCTTGCCCACCATAGGGCCTGGGTATTCTTGCCTACATACTGTCTGGGAGTTATCACTCACTATGATTTTTCCCTAACCCATTCTTCATGAGAGACCTTTTGTTTTGGAAGAAGCATCACACAGCCATTCCCAGAGAGTATGGAGGGCATCCTAGACCAGCTTAAAAAGCCAACTTCAGACCAATGCTATGGATGGCATTCTTTCAACTATGGAAATGGGTCTCTTCAGTTTGCTCATTAAAAGTTATTTACTTACAAAAAAACTACTACAACTAAAAAATGAGTTTAGCAAGGTTACAATTCAAGATTGATATACAAAAACCTATTGTATTTCTATATACTCACAACAAAGAATCACAAATTGAAAAAATAAGTACCATTTGTAATACCATCCTTAAAAAAGTAAAACACTTAGGACTCATTCTGACAAAAGATTGTGCAAGACCTGTACTGAAAATGATAAAACATTGCTGACACCAATTTTAAAAGACTTAAATAAAAACCATATTCATGACTTGGAAGACTCAATAATGTTAAGATGCTAATTCTCTCAAAATTGACCTAGACAGTAATGCAATTCCAGTCAAAATCCCAGAAATCAACAAACTAATTCTAAAATGCAAAGAACAGAACAGACAAAACAACTCTGATTTAAAAAAAAAAAAAGTTGGAGGACCAACAGCATTTAATTTCAAGACTTATAAAGCTATAGTAATCAAGACAGTGTGGTATTCAGCATGAAGATAGACAAATAGATCAATGGAACATAATAAAGAATCCAGGAATGGACCTACAAATATATGGATTTTTGAAAACATGTGCAAAAGCAATTCAGTGGAGAAAGGATAGCCTTTTCAATTAATGGTGCTGAAAAAAATACCCATATACAAAAAAAGAGCTTTAATACATTCTTCACATTTATACAACAATTAGACTGGTTCATAGATGTAAAAGTATATTAAGCTAAACCTAAAAGTATAAAACTCCTAGAATAAAACATATGATAAAATCTTTGCGATCTTGGTTGGGTCAGACAACAATTTCTTAGCTACAACACCAAAAGCACAACTTACAAAAGAAAAAACATCAATAAATTGTACTTATCAAATTAAAAACATCTACTCTTTGAAAGACTGCTAAGGTCACTAAAATACTAACCAGAGACTGAAAGAAAATATTTACAAATCAAATACCTTGTAAAGGAATTGTATTCAGAATGTATTTTAAAACTCTTAAAATTGATAAGAAGGCAAGCAACCCAATAAAAAAAAAAAACGAGCAAAAATTTGAATAGACACTTCACCAAAGAAGATATATAGATAGCAAATAAGCACATGAAAAGATGTTCAACATCATTAATCATTAGGGAAATAAAAATTAAAACCACTCTTTGAATAGCTAAAATTTGAAAAATTGCACATACCAATGTTAATGAGGATGTAAAACTAGAACATTCATACACTTCTGGTGGGAATGTAAAATGGTACAACTGCTTTAGAAAACAGTTTGGCCGTTTCTTCAATAAATATATACCTACCATGTGATCCAGCCATTACATTCCCAAGGATTTGCCCAAGAGAACTAAAAGCATGTGTCTATACAAAGACATGAACATGAATGTTCATAGCAGGTAATACAATAGCCAAAAACTAGAAACAACTTAAATATCCGCCAACAAATGAATAGATTAACAAACTGTGGTATACCCACACAATGGAATACTATTCAGTAATTAAAAAGTAAAATATTAATACATGCAAAAACATGAATAAATTTCAAAATAACTATTCTGAATGAAAGGAGCCAAACTACAACCACCCCCCCCCAAAAAAAGAGTAGATTCCATTTTACATGAAATTCTAGTAAGTGCTAACTAATCTTTAACAGAAAGCAGATCAGTGGTTACCTAGAGAAAGTACAATGGAAGGGATTACAAAAGGATGCAAGAAAACTTTTGGGAGTGATGGATATGTTCATCATCTTGACTATAATGATAGTATCACAGGTGTTTTATATATCAAAACTCAAAAACTGTACACTTCAAATATGTGCTGTTTATTGTGTCACTTGTGCTTCAATAAAGCTGTTCAAATAAAAATAAAAATATATATTTAGGAAGACAAATTAATCTTATTTGGTCTAGTCTCTGCGCTGTCATATTTAAACAACTGTTTAGCAGCCAAGAATTAAGTGACAACAGTTCATCTTTATTGAGGCACCTGAGAAACATCAAATGGAACCCAATTCATAATTGAGAGCAAAATCAATTTGCCAACGCTAACATCTTATTTACCTTCCACAGATGCCTGTAACTGGCCCCAAAGACATTTTCCTTCTCTCTTTAAAGCTCCCAAGTCTTCTCTTTCTCAGCCCTGCCCAAAATACTAACTGTGGTCTATTGCCATCCTTCCCCTACCTGCCTGGATGTGTTCTCCAGTCACTCTGCCACCCCCTCCACCAGTACTTCTATTTCTTCTCAATTCTGATCTCTTTCTTCTAGTTCACCATTTTTCTATTATCCTAAGCAGCCTAACCAAATCCTAGAAACCAAAAACGTAAACTAATCCTCGTTGGAAGTAGAATAGATCAGGACAGAGAGAAATGCTCATAGATTAATAATTTTTTAATTTTTAACAGCTGAGGGTGGAGGGAACTGTCTTATTCTTTAAATAACAAATAATAATAATAATAATAATAATAATAATAATAATAATAAAGATTGGTCCCAATATCCTAGTCTCTTCTCTGCATAGACCTCTTCTGTTCTGTTCATTCAGTCTTCTCATTCTGACTCTACATTGCATCCCTATTCCTGAAACACATTCTCTCTATTAATTCACCCCTCCCATTCCCTTTCCACAGCTGTGGCTCTCTTGTCTCTTCCCCGAACCCCTTCTCCAAGACCCCCAAAGAGAAGTGACCAATTTCATCCTTTCTAAACATGCTACTGCCTAGCTCCACCTTCTACATGTATCTTGTATATGATGCAATTACTTTATGAATTTTAAAGCTCTATTTGTTAAATGTTCATTTGTCTGCATATAATTAATAGAATTAACCTGTCTGCCTGCATCACCGCTCTCTGCAGAATAATGGAAAGTTCTAGAGAACCAAGGGTCCATCTTTTAATCACTTTTTCCAGGCTTCCTTCCTATCATGGCCGACTATGGCACTGCCCTGCTGAACATGTTATCTTTCACAGCTCTATCCCTTCCCCCACTCCCTGCAACCTCCTCCTCTTCCTTCATATCTAAACCCACTTATAATGCCCAACCCTGCATCCCCAGCACACACACCACCATCCTCTTTCATGCTCCCAAACATTACCCTCTGCCTAAAACAGAGGTTGGCAAACTTTTTCTGAAAAATACCAGATAGTAAATATTTTAAGCTTTGTGGGCCATACGGTCTTTGTCACAACTACTCAACTCTGCCATTATAGCACAAATGTATAGACAATACATAAATAAATGAGTGTGGTTACATTCCAACAAATCCTTACTTCCCAAAACAGGCAACAGGCCAAATTTGGTCTGCAGGCCACAGTTGCCAAACCCTGGGGTAAAGCATCCTCCCTTCTCAATTTCCATCTGGCTAGCTCCTGGCTTTCCTACAAGTTCCAGCACAAGTTACCTTCTTGGAGTTCTTCCTCCTGATTCCAGTTAGGTGCACCCTTTCTTTGTGCCCCCGTAGCACAAGTACTGAACGTATTTTGCAGGGGCAGGAAAAGCCTCTTCCCCCAGCCTGGTGTTTCCTTCCATGTGGAGGGAATTCCACCCGTAACACTGCCGGCCCCTCTCTACTGCCACTTACTCCTCCTACAGGACAAGAAGCAACTTGGAGTAGGCTTCCTACTTCCATTCATGAGAGCAAACTGCCCACCCACACAGAGTACATATTCCTCCTGCTTCCCTGACGCCATAAGGGACACACTGTGCCACTGCTTGGAAAGGCTAGTCTATCCAGGGCTGCCTGGGCCTGGGCGCATAAATCTGTCTCATCCCAGAGTTCTCCATTATTTGTTTCATCAGTAACAACAGCAATATTTGTATCTCTTACTTCCAGATTATCTCTTGTTTCAGAACTCTAGAGGGAAACAGGGGGGCTACTTATTAGGCCCCACTAACCACAACATATACCACTAGCCACAGCACTCAGCATGTTGCTCAGAAGTGTTCTTTGTATATCTTCTTTTGCTTTGGTCAGTGATTCTGTGTCCTCTGGAGGGCCCTTCCAATTGCCATGAACTGACCCAGAAAAGTCTTCCTTTCATACTGACAGCAAGTGACAAACTCTCCATTGCCTTTTAACTTAAGGTTACTTAGTAATAACCTACTGAGTTAGTAGTAGTTTCTAAGTTGAACATATTAATAGAATTTACTGAATCTTTAATTCAGTATTCTGTTAACTGTGGCAGCCATTCTTTTGGAAATACTGCAAAACTTCTATTGAGCATAAGCATATCAGACAATTTCAGCAGTTTTCGGGAAAGACAATTTGTGAATAATGTATTACTGATGCCATCTTCAATGGGTCATGGTTTTCAACTACTACTATCTGAGTTTTGCTTTTGAATCATAAATTACCATTAGTATAATAACTTTACCAACTTAGTTTATTATGTATCATTTGGATAGCCTTACAGTGTAGAGTAATGCATATCTGTCCACCTGGAGGACAGAATAGGGTAAATCCAGACTGCCTGGTTTGCATCCCAATACCACTATAGACTAGCTGTATGACTTTAAGTCAATTATTCAAACTCCTACACTTCAGTTTCTTCACCATTAAAATGGGGAGAACAGTACCTACATAATAGAAATAGTGGGAAGATTAAATGAGATAATCCATGTGAAGTACTTAGACCACACAGTTAGCTATTATTATTATTATTTTATTACTAGGAGCATGAATAGAACTTAAGGCTTCTAATTTTCCAATAACTAGATTTTATGTATAGATGCAGTTTAAATACAACTCATCTATAAGTCTTTCGATAAAGCAGACATATCTATAATCCTTCCAAAATTTGTTCATACTATACGTTTCACTAGTGATACGTTTTATAGCACATGTTTATTTATTTGGTATCTACTATCTCTCTGCTCCACTGGAACCTAAAATTCATAAGCGCAGAGGCATTTTCTTACCTGTGAGTTCTCTACTATAGCCCCAATGCCCACAACAGCACCTGATACACACAGGCTCACAATAACTTTTTTTAATGAACTGATCTGCTAACTATGAATTTATACTATATAAGCAGAATAATATAGACTTTGATGTAATAAAATTACTGGATTATTAAGCTTTTCAGCATTAGTTTTAACCATAAAGCAACATGTTTAAGCTTATATTGTCATCTTATTAACAATATTTATCATACCTAAACGATGAGGGATTTGTATATATTCTTTAACTCTTTGCAATTATTGAATTATTTTCCACTGAGAACACATGAGATAGGTGACTGTGGGTCTTTTGCAAGGCCTGTGTGGGCTCCAGCTAAATAAAGAACTGTATTTTTCAATGCAAAAGTGCAAAAATGTTTGGCGTGACCCAGCAGTTCTAGTCATACATATATGACTAAAAGAAATAAATGGAAAAGTACGTCAAAAGACATGTATAAAAATGTTCACGACAGCTTTGTCTGTAATAGCTAAATACTGGAAACAACCCAAATACCCATCAGAAAAAGTAAATAAGTGGTAGAATATTTATACAATGAAATATTACATAGCAAAAAAAAAAAAAAGTACTTTTACACAGTCTTATATGTAGCTACGTGAAGCCATCTCAGAGATAAAGATAATCAAAAGAAACCAGACACAAAACATTGTATGATCCATTTATATGAAGATTCCACTTATATGAACTTATATGAAATATCTTAGTTATACGCAAAACTAATCTGTGGCCAAAGAAGTCAAAAAAGTGATTATCTCTGGGGGGAATGTGAAGGGGCAAGAGGAAGCCTTCTAGGGTAAAGCAAATGTTCTATGCCTCAGTTTGGATGGCAGTTCACAGGTATACATGTATGTTGCTATCAGAGTTGTAAAGATCTATGCACTTTACAGTATGTACGTTATACATGGATATATGTATGTGTGTATGTTTAACTATGTGGTCTAAGTACTTTACATGGATTGCCTCATTGAATCTTCCCACTATGTTATACATGGATATGTGTGTGTGTAGACACACACACACACATATATATATGAATAATTTCTGCCTGTCTGACATTTAGCTGGGCCTTGGAGTTATACTGATGAACAAAACAGGCATGGCCTTTCCCCTCAGTATAGTGTATCTCTCTCTGATGCTAGCTCAATATCTATGCAAATTGTTGGTGACCTGAACTGAACACTCCTTTTGCACACTAACCATTTAAACTTTTTGAAAAGGCTACTGCATATGCTGATGGCAACAGTGGTACTTCATATTTCTTTGATGAAATGTTTTGTTTCATTTTAGTCCTTTTCAATCGAAGGTCGTCAGGATGCCTCATTATGGAAAAATCGCAGAATCTTCTCCCCCCTCCAGCAAAAGAGCTACGTGCACTTTCATCCTGCAGATTTCAGAATTGATTCTCTGTGCTATGAGCATTCTCCATACCCCACGGACCGGTGCGCTAAAATCCAGAGCAATGAACACACCTATGAAAAATGATGCTTTCGAGCCTGCCCCATGGTGCAGTAAATTTGAAAGTACTCTTAATAATAATAAGGATCAACATTGACTTTAATGGCCCTCAAATCCATCACGTAATTTCATTAGCCACCCAGCACAGATGCAAGCAGGGATGATGTCATACTTTTTTCCCTTGCTCTGAAACCTGAGTCAGGCGCCAAAGATGGAAACCAGTTTTACAGACTAATCGGATTAAAGCTTCTGGCAGCCAGTGATCAATAGGCGGTAGCTGGAGGAATCCCAGAATGTGCAAAGCCCTCTCAGGCCCCTTCATGGGCACAGTCTCACTGAAGCAGAGGGGAAGTTCGGGTGGTTGCCTTCTGCAGGTGGGCAAAGTCAAGATGGTGTGTCCAAAAGCACTGCAATATTTCCAGTTTCCCCAGGTCCCAGGTCCACATGGGAGAGAGGGGGAGAGGGGTTGTCACATATGCAGCCACCTCAAATATTCCTTTCTGATCTTGCCAAGGAGAATCTCTAACTACTCACACCTGTCACATAAAAAATTAGTAGTTACAATCATGGGTTTTGGAGTTAGACACAGAGCTAAAACTAGTTCTTTCACTGACTAGTTAACCCTGAGCGAGCAACTCTCACTCTCTGAGACTCAGCTTCCTCTCTACCAGGTGGAATGAGGATAAAGAGCCCCTGCGTGTAAAGCACTATGATAGTCCCCGGGCCTGTGTACTTACATGCTCGATAAATGGGGGGTAATAATGAAAAGAAATGATCAGCTATGATTAACAGCTACCAATTATATTTTCAATTCATAACACTCTGAAATGTCCCCTCACAACTAGAGGAGAAATTTGGTGGGGGGGGGCCTTTATCATTTTACTTACCTCAACTTTCTCATCTCTCAAACTTGCACAAGCAAGAAGCCAGTGCCTAGATGTACTTATAACCTCCAGGCTGCTTTAACAAGAACTTCAATAACATGGCAAAATACAATGACCTCATCATCTCAGTGTTGCAGCAGTAAAAATCAATGCTGCTTAAAAAGTCTGACAATCAATCAAGGTCTAGCCAGATATCTGTGGAAGTCAAACAGGCCCGTATAAAAACTGATTCACCTAGGGATCTCATTAAAAACTCTGCAGCAGTATTTCCCTGATGTAAGCGGGGAGTTTTCGTTTGGGTTGCTATTTTTTTTCAACTGTGGAATCCCTGTGAGATCAGAGCTATATGTCTCCCCAGCAGCTGGCTTGGGAGTACTTTTATTAGTTGGATGTCCTCACTTGCATTACCAATGCAAACGGTCATTCCTATGTCAATGTCATTCCACCCTCCTGTGGTGACTGAAACCTTCTCTTACTGAAAGCATATCTGCTTTAGTCCAAAGTAAGCTCTTGAAAGAGTAATAAACACACCTTCCTTTTATTGCATTATAGACAGTCATGTAGGAGTTATAGAAAGCATAATTTTAAGAAAACACATTTCTATTCTATGGGTCTTCTTCTAACTAATAATTTAAATGTTAATATAAAACTTTCCCTCTGCTGAGCTCAGGCTATTTCAAGAAACCTTGCCTACTATAGGCCCAGCATCCTTCTCTGCGCTGAAGATAGAAGGATGGGCAAAGCAAGAACCTTCTCTTCCCCAGGACGGTGTGAGGACAACAAGTGCAGATCCCACTTACTCCAGACCCGGCCCCTGAAAAAAGACAAACAGGATGAAAGACAGGATGTGGCACATGCCTCTAAGTTAAGACTTCCTCTACCTAGCAGTGAAAAGATTACTAGGCTGGATTATCCACTCCAGAACAATCAACATAGAATGGAAACTTAAACTAGTATGAAAAATGGTTGAACCAGAGTAAGCCCCCCTGTCTCCAGCAGCACTGACAGCTTATTCATTTAGAAATTCAATAAAAGCCAATTCAAGAACCCAGTTCTTAGCCTACTCCATACCTCATGCATACATGTAAGAAAGGGAGGGAGTTTACACATTACAGATTATATATTCTTCATTTCCTCTGGAGTACCCTCTGATTTCTTTAACTAGTCTATCTATAAGTATAATAATACTTATCTCATGGGGCTGTTGTAAGAAAGAGTCAAATGAAGCAATATACATAAAAAGTGTCTAGAAAAGCACTTGGCTTATGTCAGGTACTCACTAAATGATAGTTATAGGAAAACTCAGCTCCAGGATGTCAAAAGGAGTATGACCTCAGATGCTATACCGCTGGTGAGCTTCTGGTTTTTCTTACTCTGAAGCAAAAGAAGCAGTTTTCCCTAGCCACACCAGCCTAGCTACGGCAACAATCCAACTTTGACAAGAGATCTAGAAATATGTCCAACAGAAAACATAAAGATGACAGGAATATCAGTAATCCCAATAATTTTAAATAGGTTAAGTTCCCTTATTAAATGATAATAGACTTTCAGACTGATTTTTTTTTAATGAACTCCAAGTATATGCTACTTAAAAGAAATCCTAAAATACTAAAAAAGTTAAAAATATGGAGATCCCAAAAGCAGACCAGGTAAATACAAAAAGAAAGCACTGCAGATATATTAGTATTCGCTCATATAGAATTCAAGGCAAAAAAGACCTACATGGTACAAAGAAAGTTATTTCACATCAATAAACATATTTATCAAAACATGTAGCAACCATGAACATTTTCACTCTCAATATCACGGCAGCAGATATGTAAAGAGTAATAGAACATTCACAGTATGTCAGGCACAGTTCTAAGCTCTTTACATAAAGCAACTCATGTAATCCTAACAAGAGCCCTACAAAATAAATGACATGATTTTATAGTTGAGAAAATTTTTCGAGGTCTGTTAACTCGTGAGAGTGGAGCTGGTATTCAAAACAGGCAGATGGACCAACATCAGGGCTCTTAACGTTTTACTATACTCACTCCAAAAAGTAAAAAAAGATGTGCTATAAATAGAAAAAAAAAACTGTCAAACCCACAGGTACAGTAGGAAAGTTTAACAAACCATTCCCAAAATTTGTCATGTTAAGATGACAAAAAATACATATAAAAGATATAAACAATACATATTACAAGCTGAGCTTCATGGCAAATCATGAGCTTCCTAAAAAGGGGAGAGGACACATTCTTCTCAAATGTCTGTGGAATGTTTATTTAATATATATAAAGATCATTTAATAGGCCATTAAAAATGTTCAATAAGTTTCTAAAAGTAGGATTCTTATAGGACAACTCACTGATTAAAAGGAAATTCAATCTAAAATCTCAGTCTTCTAAATAACTCTTGTGTCAGGGAGTAAATAAAAACTAACTTATAAATTATTTAGAAATTAAAATTTGTTGAAATACTGAATGGGAAGTTTTATGGAATGTAACCAAAATATTACTCAGGAGAAAAATCATAGCTTTAAATAATTTTTTTTCCTAAAACAAAAAATGTCCGGAATAAATACTTTTGGAACATTGTACTCAGAAGCCAGAAAAAGAGCAACAAAACAAACAAAAGAAACCAATGAATTCGAAAGGTTAAGACAACTAGAATTGTTAAGTAAAACTAAGACTAGTTCTTTAGGGGAAATAAAGCATTAAGAGATGCTTAATAAATCTGACAAAAGGGAAAAAAAGTTTGAGAATACTTAAACAACATCAGCAATGAAAAATTAAATATAACTACAAATAGAGAAGAGATCATCTTTAATAGAATACTACTGCTTATAACTTTATTCCCAGAATGTGAAAGCCAAGAAAAGATTAATGATTTTCTAAGAAACTACTTGAATTTAAAATAAAAAATGAAATAATTAGTGAACTCAAGCCCTCAAAAAATTTTCAGATGTTGGCTTTATAAGAAAGTTCTGTAAAGCTTTTAAGAACACATTTCACAATGCTAGTATAACACTGATATCAAAAATGGCCAAGATAGTGGGGGGAAAGTAACTTATAAGTTGAATTCACTTATGAATATGATATACATACAGTTAATACAGTATTAACAAAAAACAACACATTAAAAGAACAATATAGCACCTCTAACTAGGATTTACTTCACGAATTCAAGGATGGATCACTATAAAATCTATCAATGTACTCCACTAGATTAACAGATTAAAATTAAAAAACCAAATGATCCACTTGATAAATGCTTAAATTCAGTTGATAAAATTCTACGTTCATTCCAAGTTAAGCCTATGAATAAACTAAAAATAGAAGGAAACTTATCTGGTACAAAATCTGATATACAATCTCTTTTTAAAAGTTCATACTATGTGGAGGAAAAATGAGTAACTATTCTATATTAAAAAGAAACAAAAGGTACTTAACCTTAACCTTATTGGATCCTTGGTTAAAAAAATAACAAAGGCAACAATAAAATGTATTTTAGGGAGAAAATATGTAACATATAGTGTGGTTAGTATCTCTATTTTCTAAAAAGGTCTAACTAATCAATTTTTTAAAAGACTCAAGTAATCTCCACTTCCCCAAAAGTTAGAAGAATTATAAACAGGGCAATTTCAAAAGAAAAAACACAAATTGCCATTGGCAAGGATGTAAAAAAAAGAGAACCTTCATACACTGTTGGTAGGAATGCAAATTGGTACACCACTGTGTCAAACAGTTTGGAGATTCTCAAAAAAATTAAAAACAGAACTACCTTTGGACCCAGCAATTGCACTTCTAGGCATTTAGCCAACGAAAACCAAAACACTAATTCATAAAGATCTATGCACCCCTACATTCACAGCAGCACGAGTCACAAACACCAAGATGTAGCAGCAATGTAAATGCCCATAAAAATTTTAAAATATTAATTAATTAATTAACTAATTAATTAATTTTAAAAACACATATATACAATGGAATATTACTCAGCCATTTAAAAAAATGAAATCCTACCATTTGCAATGACATGGATGGACCGAGAGGCTATTATGCTGAGTGAAGTAAGTCGGACAGAGAAAAGATAAATACCATATGATTTCACTTATATGCAGAAATCTAAGGAACGAAAGAAACAAACTAAACAAAACTAGACTCACAGATACAGAGGACAATCTGGTCATTGCCAGAGGGGCATGGGGTTGGAGGACTGGGAGAAAAAGGTGAAGGGTTGAAGAAGTACAAATTAGTAGTTAAAAATTAGTCACAGGACATAGAGTAAAGCATAGGAAAGATAGTCAATAGTATTATAGTGGCTATGTGCAGAGCCAGATGGGTGAGAGACTAATCGGGGAGATCATTTCATAAACTATATAAATGTCTAACCAATGTGTTGTATACCTGAAGCTAATACAAAATTTAAAGATATTAATTAATTAATTAATTAATTTAAAAAACACAAATTGCCAACAAAAAAACATGTGAAAAGATAGTCAGTCTAATTAGTAACCAAAGAAAGGTAAATTATTTTAGAAGAACAATGAAATATCATTTTCTACTTTAACATCAGCAAAGATTAAATAGAACAATAATATTCAAAGTTGGTGATGGTGTAAATACTCTACTGGTGAAATATAAATTAGTTGAACTTATTGGAGGTAACAAGCTAGACATATATACTAAAATTTTATATAAGTATTTATTTTTTTAAACTAGCTGTTAAACATATAGAATCTGCCCAAAGGAAATAAACATTAAAAATGGATATTTCTTAGTGCAGCATTGTTTATAAAAATTTTTAACTAATCTAAATTACCAATTAAATTTTGCCATAGCCCTATAACCAATACTCCCAATTGTGGAAAAGAATAAGTAAATCTACATTTATTAGCATAGAAAGATGTCCAGGAAATACTTTATGAAAGAGTAGGTCTCAGATGATTTTATCTAAAAGACATATATATGTTGATATTTAGGTTTATAAATACGTGGAAAAACTTCTTGAAAAGTATACAACAAATTTAAAAAAAAACGATTATGTCTATAGAGTAGAATTAAGGAGATTTTTCTACTTTATACCTAAAATTTCTAGTATTTTATAATCAGCACATTATGTTTATAATCAGAATAATAATTAATAATAATAATGCATTGTGCGAGGAAAAAAGAGAGACTCTGCGTTCCCTCCTCCCCAGAGAAGGCAGAGTCACTGGGACTAGGGCAAAAACTAGGTAAGCGCCAGGTACCTTGCTTTGTAAAGCTCTACACACCTGAGCTTTGAGTCACATCAGGAATTTGCCCCTCTTTTAGGTCATCCTTATTGCTAAAGAAATAACTACTCAACAACTGGGAAGGACAAATATTTTTTCCCAAGGAAGCCCCTGTTTCCAAAACTCCGCCCTGGTTTATTACCAGTTTAGGCTCTTGGCCTGTAATGGACCATCTGCTCAGCATGTCTCTTTTCCCAGTTAACAGCCCTGGTTATTTTTAAACTGTCTTTAAGCATAGATTCAGAAGCAAAGGCAAAAAGAATGTCCCCTAAGTCTCCAAAATAAATCAATCTCTGTAATCTGTTTCCCAGGTCCCCTCGTCAAACATGAGCATAATTTGGGGTGTCGTCATCATCTTATCTTTGCCCTGAGAATCAATACTTAAAAGCAGGCACTTAGCATAGGGTGTCTGCCAGAATCAATTCAGGTAGAGGCTATGGGGAACTTGGTCAAAAAGATTCTGATGAGCACAGAGTATTTCTGGGCTTTGCACACCCAAGAGTGATTCAGGAAATGGGTCTAAGATGCTGGGCTAGTGAGGAAAGACAGACTCTGGGTAATTACACTCATAGCTCAAATACTGTGTATGGGTAATTAATAACCTATAAATGTCCCAAATGAGTGCACATATTGAGTTATTCCATCATTAAAAATGGTGGCAGTGTTAATGTGGTTCCTCTGTAGGGTTCATTAACTGGACAGAGTGGCAAGTCAAGGTGGATTTATTTTTTCATTTCTTTCATTTACTCTTTAGTTTGTTCCCTTTCATTGTTCATAAATAGAAGTGGTAATTATTGGAAGAAGAAAGCATTCTTCAGTTCTTTTGCTGGATATTATAGGAAAAGGTGGGAATTATTTACCTATAATCATCTTGCCAAGTCTGCAGAGAACTCAGTGGAAATAAGCAAATAGCTGGAAGATTTGGATTTTGAAAAGTATCAAGTTCTAAATATATGTAAGCTACTGTTTTTTATATTGCACTGTGTATATCTGACCTCAAAGTGATCTTTGAGCTAGAGAAATTACTGTACAGGGGAATTTAAAACTGCTAACTTACCATGGAGGGCTGCATGTATCTTGAGAAAAATTCTCTATATGTTGGCCCCACCTCAGAACACCACAGGCTTCCCCACAATCTCTGGGGACAAGCAATCATAAAGACCAAGGAAATGAGGCTGAGTTCTAAGAAAAATGGAATATTCGATAGATGAACAGATGGTTGGGTGAGTATACAGGTAGAAAGACAGATAAACAGGTAGGTAGTTTCCTCCCTCTCTCATTCCACACCTGCATATCCAAGCCAGGAGCAGTGAATATCTCCTACTTCAGAGAAGAGGTAACCTTACTTCTTCCCAGGATTGGGTCTTCTCTTGTCCTCTTAATCCCACTTCCTCCTATCTCCTCTCAAATGTGTTCCAACATCTATCACTTCTCTATTGAGTCTTTAATCTCTCTCCACTAGATGTTCACGTACAAACATCTTCAATTCTCTTATATGTTAATAGACACACATATATTCCCCCAACCAGGTTCCCCTCAGGCTAAAGTCCATTTCGTCTTTCACATCTCAGTCTCTGCTCAGTCATCTTCATCTCACGCCTCATGCCACTGCAACTTGTCTCCTACCCTCCACTCCACCATTCCTCAAAGGTCCCAAAGCCCCTTTCCCATCCCAAATTTCATGGCTTCCTCTCCCTTCAATATTTGACCACTTTACTTTCCCTTGAAACTTTCTCCTCCTCAATCTTCTATGGGCATTTACTCTTCCATTTCTTTTTTCCACCTCTCCATCAATCTTTTTTGATTCATTTATTCTTAATTTATGCAAGGAATGCTTTTTGAGAACTTATCCTGTGTCAGACACTGAGCTAAACATATAGGTAACACAAAATGATCGAGACCCTGAACTTACTCTTAGCCTAAAAAGAGAGAAAGTTGTGTGAACAGATAAATACAATAAAGCATGATAAATGTAATCAATCATTCATTCATTCAAAAAACATTATGGAGCACCAACTACATGTCAAGAGCAATGTGCTAGGAATAAAACTGTGAGCAATTCTGCCTTTATTAAGTTTATACTAAAGGAGAAGATAAAGTATATGAGTAAAATACATAGCTGTTCAAAAAAAAGTTATGAAGAAAAATAAAAGAAGGAAAATAGGGGAGTACTTAGGGAAAGGCAGGTTTTCTGTTTTCAAAGGAATGGTCAGGGAATAGCTTATTAAGAAAGACATATTTGCACAAAGATTTTAAGGAGATAAGTGCGTGGGCCATGTGGATATCTGAGGTAAAGTACCCCGGGTCGAGGGAACAACGAAAGCAAAGGCCTTGAGGTGGAATGATGTCTGCAGTGTTCCGAAAAATTGAGGAGACTAGTAGAGGATCACAAAAGTATGACTGGGGAAGGGTAAACCATATAGTCTATAGTTCATCAAAGGACTCTGAGTGAGATAGGAAACAACCAGACAGTTTGAACAAAGGAATAGCATGATGTGAACTAGTTGTTAAAAGGACTCCTTTTGCTTCTGTATGTAAAAAAGACTACGGAACATGGGCAGAAACAGGAAACCAGTCAGGAGGAGGCCACTGTGGTAATTTAGGAGAAAGTTGGTGGTAGCTTGTTGAGTGGGGAGCAGTGGAAGAGATACAAAATAGTTAGATTTGGAATATTTTTGAAGGCAAAACAGATGTATTGATAGATTGCAAGTAAGAATTCTTCAAAGGTATGGGTACTCAGAGAACCCATTAAAGTGACCCACAATACAGTCAGTGGCCATCTGATGACAGCATGAGACCAAATAAGACCTGGCTCCATCCCTCCTATCTCTAGCCCCACCCACCTTCTACCTTGAAGGTGATCCAAAATAGTGGTCTTCATCTCAAAATGAGGGAGGAGGGGTATGTTGCACATGGGGGGAAAGGAAGCAAACCAGATCCCCTATGCCAATAGCCTGGCCTGAGCTGCTGAAGGAGGAAAAGCACTAACCTTCAATTAAATATACAGATTCAATTATCACACTGGCCTGGACATAATAACTAGATGACCACTGTTAACTGGAAAGGGCCAGAAAGCTACTATGATTTGCCCTAAATATTATCTTTTATCCAGGGACAGGGAAGAACTAGCTCCATAGAATACATATAAAGGGACAGTGGAAGAAAAATGATAATAAAGCTATTTCATTGTTTTGAAGTCATGCTTGTTCAATAAAATAGTTACTTTAGGAGGTCAAGTAACAAATGCTCTTTATGGCAAAGGCAAGTTAAAGAAGCAAACACATGTCTACTTGATGATATATACCTCCAGCCCCAAGCGGAGCTTGCAGGAGCCTTTCTTTCAGGGTTAAGTATACAATGAAAAGCCTGTCAGACACAAAACTATGAGGAGCTGGTAGGAAAACAAACAGTTTTGCTGTTGTCGTAGTTGCTGCTGCCAAGGCTGCCACTGCTGCTGCTGCTGGAGTTACTCAGTAAAGCCCATGAGGTCTTGGAAAGCAGAAATCCTGCACTGAATTTATGATTTGAATAGATTTTTCACCAATACAGATAATCCTTATTTGACATTTCTTCACTTAGTTGTTTTTTCCATATTGTTCACATCGAGCCTTGCCATTTGATTTATTCTTACCCATAATGCACTTGTACATTTGCTATTTTGATTATTATCGCCTACCTAAAGCTGACTTGGCACTTTCTTCCTGGGCCCTTATTTCCAGCAGCTTTTAAATTTTATAAACAAATTACTTTTTATTTATCAGCCTCTTCCTCTGCCCAGTAGTGAATTTTTTGAAAGGTTAGCAGAGAAAGCACAAATACTGTTTTTCATATGAGACATCTAATGAAGAAAGCTATCATCTTTGGGGAAAAATATAAGCCAAGATGGTGCTTTCTTTTTAAATTACTGCATTACTTAAAAATAAAGAAATAAATATAATTTAGAAAATACAACATAAAGCAAAATATAGGTGATAGTCCTCTAAGGACAAAATTAATTCCTTAGAGGAAGTAGTTTGCCAGAATTTTGTTGCTTCTGATATATAGCTTTTATGCTGGAATGTTTCCAAAACAGTCATAATTCCCAAACCCCATCAAATCATGCAAAAAAACCTGGAGGTTCATTATGATTTCAGGAGTGACATCTGACTTACATTGAAGTGAGAGGCTGTCAAACTCTGGATTGACAGCCTCCACCATCAGCAACGCTGTAAAAAGATAATAAAGTCATCACAAAGAGGGCAGGGTCAGTGTGCATAAACTCCATAGGGGAAGGGATCCAACATTTACTGAGTACTTTAAAACTGGCAACTTATATATTTATCTCATTCAACCTTCAAAGGCTATACAAAATAATCATTATATCCACTTTGCAGAGAAAAGCATTGGAGTTCACAGAGGGTGAAAAACTTGCCAGGGCTCACAGAGCCAATGGAAGAGCCTAGGTCTGAATCCAGTCCATTTCTCTAAAATACGGCATTTTAATTTTACATAATGCTTTTAAACCTTCTCTTCCTTCCCATCAAAATCTACTATCAATGCTTCTAAAACTCATAAAATTGGTTGATGGGCAGGTACAATAAATACTGAAAGGGCTGGAAGCCAAGAGTGAAAGCAGTCTGATTTCTGGATAATCTTTTTGAAGGCAAGAAGCAGAGCCACAGTGCACAGGAGTCAGGAGGTCCTGAGTTCCTCTTATTTTCTGCTTCTTCTCTTTACCCATCATCTCAGCCACTCTCCTAGCACCCGGGAGCCCAAACGAGCAGTACCACCTCCACTCACAGAAAAGTAAGCTGAGAAAAGCAATCGTCTAGAATCACAAAGTTGAGTTCTAGCCCCACTTTTTTCATAAGTAAACAATGGTAAACTTGAATTAACCTATATCCAGAATTCTAAATTCCACCATTATCTGGCACTAGGAAATCCAGAAAACAAGATGCCCAATTACATCTATAGTTACAAAACACCACCTGTCTTTAATAGTCTAGGGGTAAAAATCATGAAATTCAAAAATATGGCACAAAAATTTTCCATGAAGCTGGAACAAGTAGCTCTGGATGTTAAAAATATATTTATATTAACTGTGCCAAAGAGGTCAAGCTTCAATTATAAGAATACTAAAGAGTTTTACTGAGGACAAGTAAACACCTTAGGAGATCTTGATTTTGACTCTGCAGAAAGACAACTACATTATGCTGCAATTACATAGGCTGCATGCTGTTTTCTTGAGAAAGAAACAAGGAGTTGGGCTCACATCAGGGCATATGCAAGGAAGCAAGTGCCAAGATTTGTCCTTGAACATTATATATTTAACCTAAAGTGGGCGTCTGACAATTATCTTGGCTTTCAGATATAAACCTATTTCTTTGTTTGAGGAATTCTATACTTTATGAGTTTGGGTATAGGGAAAAAACAATCTCACCCTAGAGGAGCTGAAAATGTTAGTTATTCCCTCAACATCACATCCATGAAGCAAGGTTTTTGCCAATCAAAGTATCCCACCCAACTGATGTGCTGAGTGTTCTCAATCTTTCTTTCTCTCTCTTCATGTCTCTCTTCCTCTCCCTCAAGCTAGTGGCAACAGAAGAAACTGCAACCCAAAGCTTCTGGCACAGAAGCTACTGTTTTGTTTTGTTTTGTTTTTAATTAAATTTATTGGGATGACATTGGCTAATAAAATTATATAGGTTTCAAGTATACAATTCAATAATATGTCATATGTATATTGCATTGCATATTCACTCAAATTTCCCTCTGTCGCCATATATTTGACCCCCTTTACCCTTATCTGCCTCCCCCCTGCCCACTTTCCCTCTGATAACCACAGAACTGTTTTCTGTGTCTATGACTATTGTTTGTCTTGTTTGTTGCTTTCAGTTTTATATCCTACATATAAGAGAAATCATGTGGTTCTCAATTTTTTGTCTGACTTATTTCATTTAGCATGGGAATCTCAAGATCCATCCACGTGGTCACAAAGGTTAGAGTTTCATCTTTTCTTATGGATGAATAGTATTCCCCTGTGTATATGTACCACACCTTCTTTATCCAATCATCTATCAAAGGGTACTTTGGTTGTTTCCATGTCTTGGTCACTATGAATAATGCTGTCGTGAACATCAGGGTGCATATATCTTTATGGAAAAATGTTTTCAAATTTTGGGGTAGATATCCGGAAGAGGAACCTCCACTTGGTCTTCCTTTGTGGCTGTACCAATTTACATTCCCACCCGTAGAGTATGGGATTCCTTTTTCCCTATAACTTTTCCAACACTTGTTATTACTTGTCTTGTTGATGGTAGCTTTTCTCACAAGTGTGAAATGGTATCTCACTGTGGTTTTGATTTGCATTTCTCTAACAGCTAGTGAAGTTGAGCACCTTTCCATATGTCTGTTGGTTGTTTATATGTCTTTTGGGAAGAAGCGTCTCTTCAGGTCCTCTGCCTATTTTTAAATTGGATTGTTTTTTGTTGTTGAGTTCTATGAGTTATTTATATATTTTGGATATTATCCCCTTATTGGAGGTGTTGTCTACAAATATCTTCTCCCATTTAGTTGGTTGCCTCTTTGTCTTGTTGATGGTTTCTTTGTTGAACAGAAGCTACTTTTAAAACTTTGCTACCCACTATTCAGTCACTGAAATGGTAGTACTTTCATTATAGGACCAGTGTTTTAGTCTATATTTGGGCATTATTTCTGGATGCTTAGCCTCCAGCCCTCTCTACAACTGCTTGAGTACCCTCCAGCCTTAATAAGCCAAAGAATATTTCTGTTGCTTGCAACCAAGAGTTCTGACTGAATCAAAAGCCAGCTCCAAAAGCATTTTCCTATATAAACTACCAACATTCTTTAATGAATGACCTAATCATTAGAAAAAGGTTTAGTTATATGTTATATACTTCAATTACTGGGATAAGAGTGCAGACTTTATTTTAGAAATTTTCCTTTTAAAACAAAAAGTTGAAGGAAAAAAAGGTTTTGTTACTTAAATCAAGTTATCCAAAACAACAATCATCCAAACATTTTATGCCAAATCATGCCATGCTCCTAAAGTCATACTGTGATATGATGTACAACACAATGTTAACACATAATTCAAATGAAAGAAATACTTAGAAATATCAAGAAAGTGTAGGTATGGCATGAATTTTGTGTATCTGTGTCTCTTTGTGGAAAGGGAGGTAAGAGAGGGGAAGGTATACGTAGCAGAAGCAGGAAATGGTTATAAACACCACTATCATTAATTTAATTTCATTTGAAGGGTTTTCCATATCTCCACATTCAAACTCTGAAGTGATACCACAATATGACTTGTTATTACTGATGTCAAATATAAGGGCCAGAGTAGAATGGGGGCTGGGGAAAATATCATGGAACATCTCTTACTACAATTCATATCCAGTTTTAAAAAAGAAAAGAAAAAAAGTTTACCAATAGTAAATTATGTAGACCAACCGAACCATTATATGAAAACACCTGGAGTTTAAGGGTACAAAAAAAAATTTTATGAACATAAATAGCATATACAAATACACACTTTGTTTGCTTTACTTACCACATTCAATTCTACTATGCAGAGGTCTAGAAACAAGAAAACCTTTGCTGTCCCTTCAAGCAATAGGAGTCTATAATGTAATGTAGGGCATAAAAGCTGTCCCAGTATTCACGAAAAGCCCATAACTCAAAAGGAATTCTGAGATTGGTTTGAAACAAAAGGGAAGGTATGAAATAAAAATAAAATGAAGAAAACGTTGGAAAAAAAGTAAATCTCTTTGAGAGAGAAGGTGTCACCATTAATGGCTAAGACCATTTGAATTGGATTCATTAATCAAATCAATCAGATAATTTAATATTGTCTAAAAAAAAAAGGATTTACTGTTTTTGATGGAATTGACCAGATTATTAATTTAATAATGGTGAAGTTAAACAAAATAGTCCAAGCACATGTGTGTAGATGCAGCAAGAGAACTCAAAGGAACAGATCCTGTAAGTAGCAGAAAATCCAAACGAATCAGAATGAGAAACAATGCTGAGAAAAAGGAAGAAGGCGAGTGATGGAGCAATTACTCCTCATGGGCTGTGAATTGTGTCGGACAAATGAAGACTTCTGATTAGCTCCTGGCTGTGCTGTTAATAAGGTAGAATTCTGCGGATTCCCTCTGATTGCAGCAATTTTCAAAGCATTAAAATGTACACAAGACAAGTGAATGATGGGTTGAAGGGGGTGAATGAAGAAAGAGTCTGTATTTTTAATGAAAAATGAAGGTAGAGACAAGCCATGAAATAAATAATGTCACTAAATAAAAAATGGGGTGGTAGAAGGGGCACCCTGCAGCCTCAGAAGGTAACACCCCAGGCGGCAATAAATAGGCTAGCTGGCTGGTTCATAAAACACAAAAGCACTTCCCCGCCCTTTTCCAGCAGTTGTTTCAAAACAACTGCTTTGAAATAGTTAATTCTATTTTTTTTTTTAATGAAACATATCACACAAAGGTATTCTGTGTGGTGATGCCGAATTATGTGAGCTGGAAAGGTCATGGTGTGACTACTACTGTTTTTCTCTACCTTCTTTTTCCTATATCCCTAATAAGTTGCACATGTCCCTATTAAGATCCACACAAAATTCACCCATCAACTGTCAACAAATAAATACATACTTGGCACCTACTATGTGTCAAGCACTTTTACAGGTGCCAGGGTTACAGCAGTAAACAAAACAAACAAAAACCTCTGCTCTGATGAAGCTAATATTCTAGTTGAGAACAGAGAGATGACAGACAAAGAAATGCATAATATAAGCAGGGGGTTCAGTCATCATAAATGCCCTGGCGGAGAGAGCATGAACAGGGAGGACTGGGACAGCTGGAGGAAGGAGTTGCCTTACAGTCGCACACACGAATGTGGATGAGAAACTGGGGCTAAAAGGTGACCTTAGGTCCAGGCTTCTTGCTTTTTAATTGTGGTAAACACACAACATAAAACTGACCATCTTAACCATTTTTTAAGAGTATAGTTCAGTGATGTTCAGTACATTCACATTGTTTTTGAATGTACTGAATCAATCTCCAAAACTCTTTTCATCTTGCAAAACTAAAATTCTCCACCCATTAAACGACTCCCCATTCCCCATACCCGATACCCCCAGGCCCAGGTGGCCACCACTCTTTCCTGTCTCTATGAATCTGACTACTACAGGTACCTCATGTAAGAAGAATCATAGAATATTTGGCTAGTTATGGGCTCTGTGTGGTGACTAAGGGAAATTGAAATAAAGTGCATGATAAGATTCGTCCTGAAGATCTCAAGACAAAAAGTGGTTAAGCTCTGAATGATGGGGAGAGAGCTGACTGGGGGGGTCACCAGGAGCACACAGAATTCTGGGACCCCACCATCACTGCTGCGCATGTGGTGGTACCTGGGACACTGACAGCTCCTGGGCTCTCTCTTAACTCCTGCAGATGGAGATGTGGAAAGCCAAGGGAGCAGCTTCTTACCAGAAACAGGTGGGACTCGGCTCCTTCTTGATTGCCCGGAAATGCAGCTATGAAAGGGCAGGGATTCTCTGGTCACAGAATTCTTTCAGCTCATTTCCTGATCCTCATTTATAATTATACACAGGTGGTTTTGAATCATACTTGAGCATTGTGCTATGCTATAAAGAGCCTGGTCCTATGAAAAGGAAGCCTAGGGTCCAATTTAAGCCATCAATTTATTATATGATTTGGGGCAAATGTCTCAACTGGCCTATGGGATTAGTCTCTTTGGGAAATTGTCCTATCTACCTCATCAGGATATACATATATGTAAATATATACATACAATAAAATATACATACCTTTTAAATTTTCAAAATAAAATTAAGGACAGGCAAATACTCCCATAGCACATAGACTGCATCCTCCAGAATGTTATATAGAGCAATTGGTTTGTTGTACTAAGAAATAATGCTGTACTAGAAAACAGATCAGGTTCAAGTCCTGGCTCCTATACAAGATTCTTTGTGTCCTTGGGCACATCCCTTTACTTCGCAAGGTCTTATTTTCTTCGTCTTTAAAACGAGTTCTACATTTGTTCATTGTCCAGATTTTCCACTAAAATGTAACCTCCTGTACATCAGAACCTCTGCTTTACTGATTGCTCTATCTCTAGAAAGTAGAATAATGTCTGTGGCATAATACAGTACTCAATAAATATTTGTTGAATTAATTAATGAATAAGCTCTTGTTATCTGCTTAGCGATGTCCTAAGTGTTGGTAAAAACATCTAACACATCAGAAACATTTAGAAAACAATGCAATTCCAAACTAAATAGTACTAGTTACAAGCCTTACTTACAATCACCTGGGTTATGATCATATATAAACAACCGATAATTTAGATAAGGGAGAAAAAATATCGCTATTTTGTAAAGATGACGCCACAGAAAGATGAGGTTTGAGCTGGGCTCTACAGGGCAAGTATGTTTTAAAGTAAGAAGGAGAACAAAGAAAGTCCTTTTGGGTTGTTAAAAATATAACCAAGCATGGCTTGAACAAATGACAGTGAGAAATCCTTCCCAAAGGTCTTCTTTTATCTCTCTACACTCTCTACCTAGGAATTCGATTTGAGACATGTTGGATTTCAAGTGCCTGCGGGAGATGTCTAGCCTGCATTTGGAAATTTGAGTTTGGAGCTTGGCCTAGAGATCTAGAATTGGAAGTCATCCACTGAAAGGTAATAACTGCCATGGATGCCATCCAAGAAATCACAATTCTCCTCAAAACTTTTTCTAATACCCCATAGCTTTGCGTCTTTCAAACAGAAGATGGTATTCATGTTGAGAAACAATCAATTTATTCAATCTCAAATCCAGCCATGTATCCATATTGCAAAACCAAGCAGATCCAGACTGTTCCTCAGGTTTACACATGCCCAATCGTACTCAAACACAGCTACCAGAGACCAGTTTGGACCAGGAGGCAAGACGACCTTACATCTCAGTTTGCCCAGGACAGTTCTAGTTTATACCTATTATCTCAGAATAACTAATAATATCTCTTTCATTCTCAAAAGTATCCCAGTTTAGGTGATAAATTATAGTCATTCTACGAATTCCCCAAATAACCATTTTCTTGAACAACCCATTCCCCAAATGATCAATTTGCCTAATGTAATTATGTCATTTTAGTTTAGTTTAGTTGATTGGTTTTTATTTTGCTTTCATAACACCACTTTAAGAAATGTTTAGACTGTATCTTCCCCAGCCCAACACTTGAGCTAGAAACGGGTCTCCCTCACTATCTGTGCCTCAGTATCCCCCTCTCTGCCTCTAATTCTGTCCCTTGGTCTCCAGCAGCAACCGCAGGGAGCTGAGGCAAAGAAAAATTGAATATGTTCTTCTCATGAATACATTCGCATTATGAATATATTGTTCTGTGAATATATTCAATAAAAATCCTTTTATGAATATGTTCTTTATAAATAGTGTCTTCTTGCATATATTCTTACATGTGAAGAGTTCATATTAATATATTACCTTTATAAATAGCTTAATAAAAATATTTTTATAATAATTCTTCCTATTCAAGAATATATCCTTATAAATAACTTTTACTGTGGTCCTCAGAGCCCTATCAACCCTTAATTTCCCCTGTTTTCTGTTTTTCAAACTTGAGCCTGACTAGGGGAAAAAATGTTGGAAAGTCTTTAAAATGCTGTTAGAAAATCAAAATGAAAACCAAAACTAAATAGTATAGACAACATAAATAAGCTTAGTGAATTAGTCCTTCAGTGAATTTGGCCATGCAATGAATTAGCTTCAGTAAATTGGCTTTCAATTAATTGACTTTTAGCAACCTGACCTATAGCCTTCCTGATGAGCCTGTCTGAAATAGTTCGGCCATTACCCTACCTGTGACCTCGGCTACACCAAAATTCTCTCTTGGAGGATTTATTTGGTTTCTTCATAGATTCAGCAAAACTAAACATAACTGTGTTTGCTTCTTATCTTCCATTCTCCCCACTTAGAATATCCTCATGGGGTCCAGGGCCTTTTTGGTTCTGTTCACCAGTGATTCTCTATAGCCCCATTACAATCTCTAACACATAAGTAGATAATCAATAAACGTGTTGAATAAATCAACAATGAATAAATTAGTGAATGCACAAGGAATCACAAAACAATCTCTAGATTCATGAGAGAAACAAGAAAAATTATAAACTGTATACTAATTCCTACCTCAGTTTTGAACATCATCCCAACCACCCTCCTTTTCCATTGAAAAACAAGCAAAACTTATTTTTAATTGCACAGGAAAAGAAGCAGGATGGGGTGGGGTTAGGAGGAGTTAAAGAGATGAGCAAAAAAAAGCTTCGAACCATTTTTTAATCAGACAGAACCTGTCTGACCATATGAAATCAGAATTTGCTGAAGAAAATCTCTACCCCAGATGTTACGACATTGCCCATTTAGTACAGTGCTACTTGAGAGCAGATGGCGATGAGTCAGGACTTAACAAAGACCTTAATGACTCTCCAGCCAGCCCTTGGGCCGTCATTTGCATAGGAAGCAGATTTGGCTTGGCTGCTGATGGTGATCGCCTCTCACCCTCTTGGACATGACCTCATTTTGATGTCTCCATTTTCCATCTCTGCCATATGTAGTCATAACCTTCTGGGAAATACTGTGCCACAAAATATAAAATAAAAGCAAGTCCTGATCATCTGAAGCACTATTTTAATTATGATTTTACTAACAAATCTTCTCATTAGAAATTCGTTTTTAATCAGTTTAACACATTTCAATTAGTGTGACAAGGTTTTCTTTTCACTCATTTAACATCTCAAGTCAGAAGTTTATATATTGCATCAAGGCAATTATATGAAGGGAGACCATTTTTAAAGACGGATATAATTTTACTGTGGATTCACACTGTTTATGAATTGGGTTTATAAGCCTCACCTCGTCACCAGATACACTTATAATCATCAAGAGAGTAGAAAAACATTTCCCAGATGAAAGCATAACCTCTTTCCCATTTGGAAACAAATCACCTAATCCTAACAAACACAAAGGCACTTTTTTTGTGTGTGTGTGTGTGCACTTAACCCATTTACCTGGAGGTCAGGCAGTGGGGGAGGGGGAACAGGAACAAGGTCTTCATTTATCCACCACTTCAACTCACTGAGGTCCAGCCAACAACATATTTCCTCAGGAAAGGACAGGAGACAGAGGGGCTGGAGAATGATACTATTAATTGTACTTTTTGAGAGCAGAAGTTCAAGAGACACAGCAGGAATCTTGGAAAGTCTCACTTTCTTCCTCTCTCAAGTCCCTCAAATTTAACCCACCCAAATTTCCAATAACTAAGTCCCATCGATTCCACCTTTCAAATAACCAGTGTAACAAAAGAGCCCTTAAGTCTTAGCCTATCTCCTTTTTTGATCTCTAAGTCTTACTACTTCATTAACTTATCAAGAAAGGAGAAGTAAATTTTATCATAAACATTTGAACAAAACCCTCTATTTGTAGCATTGCTAGCTTAGAGGAATGCTGACAGTTGTATATAAGACACTATTTTTGAAAGTATAATTCAAATCCATTAGAGGATAGCGAATTATATATTTTTATTAAAACAGAACAGTATAAAATTTAAAAAATTAAAATATATCACACATAATCAAGTTGTTTCAGCTATTATGTGTGTAAAAGTATACGTGTACCAGGTCAAATGTAAAGTTATTTTTAACAAACATCCATATAATGCTTAATATGTACTAGGGACTATGCCGGGGACATTCATTAATTCACTTAATCTTCAAGATCATCTAATGAGATGGGACTATTTTTTACTCTAGTTATAGAGTTGAATGAACTAAGGCACACAAAGTTTAAGTAATGTACTTGTGATGATTCAACTAACAAGTAGCAGACGGGATTCGAACCTAGGCAATCCAGCCCTAGAATCCATGGCCTGGGTTCACTCTTTCACAGTCTGGATCCGTGTGGTGAGCACGGCTAAGACATTCTCTTCTCTCTTGTTTTCTGAGGAGGCACTGTCAGCTCCATCCGGCCTGCCTCTTCTAAATACATTTTCTGCTATAATTTTTAGTTCTTAACAAAAACATTCGATTAAACACCAATTTAAGGGGTTTATATATGATGTATATCCTAAGTTAGTTCCAATTTCAAATATTCTATATAGCCATCCTTCCACCATCAGGCCATATGATCTAATGTTTTGCTCGGAAAGTTTGGTTCTTGTGTCATACGTTCCAGAGTCACTAATGACACCGCCCTTACCACCAATCATAAAACAGAGATCTTCTGCCTTGATCAGCCTATCCCTGGGACAGTGCTAGTTCTAACACTCAATGGTCCCAAACCCCATAGTGCCAGAATTAATAATAATATTTAAAAAAAAAAAAAAACAGCTGTTTATGTTCTGCCAAAACTGTTACACCATTAGCAGTAAAACCTAAAGCTTTTGAGAGGCTACTTAATATTTGGGTGGGGGGAGCTATAGAATTAAGTCATAAAATAACCACTGCAAAGTTTATTTTCCTTATCCTAGTTTACAACGAATAGGGCTAACTACAAGGAGACCACGTAATCCAAGAAAAACATCCTTAAAATTTAGTCACAAAACGTGACCTCTGCCAAAATTATGTAACTTAGGCAAATCACTTATTCACAACAGCCTACCTTAGTTAGGATTTTATACTTTCCAGAGTATACTTACATTTATGATTTTTTTAGGCTCTCTGAGGAAGATGGAAATGACTATTGGAGAAGGAGCATTTCCACCCTCCTTCCCCTGTTTCTACCCTCTGCCTCCCTCTCTTCCTTCTCTCCCTCCTCCCAAAAGAGGAGAAACAGCTAATCACAGGAGTCAGAGAGCAGAGCAGTCACTGAGGATGATTCACTAGCAGGCAGTGAAAGGTGAGCACTGTGTAAGGTTCATATTTCACTTCCTCGACCCATGTGGTGATCCCAGCTAAGACAGCATCTTCACTCTTGCTCTCTGAGGACACACTGTCAGAGCTCCATCCAGATCGCTGTACCAGCTCTATGCACCATCCAGTGTCTATCTGCTACTTTGCTCCGAATGGCTAAGTCTGTGACCTTCTTCAAAGGATTAGCCAGGAGCCACTTCACCCACATATTCTCAGAGCCATGGATGCAGGAGTTTTTATCTCGCCCCCGCCCCATCCTGGGATGGCTCCTAACCAGTGACTGAATGTGGAGTGTGATCACCCAGCTTCCTCAACTCAGATAAAACAAATTCCGAGGTGTCTGTTATACTCAGAGTCCCCACAACATCCTGAATCTGTGAGTTCTCCTGGAAAGGTACCCTTCCTTGCTTGGCTTCACCTTCTCGGTTCTCTTCACCCACTACCTTGGAGGTTTCCTCTGAGAGCACTTCCTGAAGAAATCACTTACACCTGTACCCCAACTCCAGGGTCTGTTTCTGAGGACCTAAACTCTCTCCCTGTTGCAGGTCCAGGCCTGTCTGAGGAGATGGACCTCATCAGATTTTTTCTCTCTCTTTTTGTCTGGTCTCCTCTTTACCTGCAACTAGGTTAAGTCAGGTCCTGCTCCAGGGAGGTAGCAGCCATCTTAGATTCAAGGAAGAAGCCGAAGACTCATGCAAGTCTTCAAGCCTTAGCTGGACTTCCCAACCATCTTCAACCAGAGCCATGCTTTGGAGGTCAGTATTCACTGGCCATCTATTTAACACAGTGGGGCTTTAATATCCATTTAGCTACTGGTCTTCAATAGCTCCCTCAGTGAGAAAGTATTTAAAGTACTTAAAATGATTTAAGTATTCCTGGTCCCCTGGCCATAAATCTATCATAATAGCAACAGAAACCTCACCTCCAGCTTCCTACAACTATGTTAGCAACCTTTCAACAGTAAAAACATCCTGTATAGCTTAAGAGCTGGAAGAGACCTTTGAGCTATATCCCTTAGTACGCAAATGAAGGAACTGAAGCTAAGACCAGGCATTTTCCCAAGGTCACATAATTGATAGTAAATATTTTCAATAAATCTGAGTCTCTATACTCAGAGCAAGGTGGCGGGTACTGGCCACTGAACCAGTCTGCTGAGCAAGGGAGGAGGAGAGCTGACTGCTGTCCTCCCAAATTCCACCCCAGAAGCATTTCTTGAGTATTTGTAAACACATTCATGATAATTGATTGGTTTGAACTGCTTGATCTTTCCCCCATTAAGATAAACAGCATGAAACATAGATTAATTCTTATCATTTGTCTTGAAGAAAACACAATCAATATAGTCAGTTCGTGAAGGAGATTCTTAGTCACATCGTACTGCATATACCCAGACCCAGCACAGTGTCTGCCACATAGTAAGCACTCGAATCATTTTTTTAGAAATTCACTGGACAAAAATTCACATTGAGCACTTAACTATGATTACAATGATCCTCCAATTTATTCATGGAGAGACCTGTAACAGAGTTATGGCAAAATATCATGAAATATTTAATTCTACTGCTCAAATTATAGTTTTACAAGCATTAAATATGGCCTAAGGATGTGTATTTATATTTCTGTATTCAAGAAATAATTACACATTTAAATTTGAAGGAATTACTTTTCAGACATGTTTTCTATTCTACTTACACATAATTTACTAACTAGCTAGCCCTCACTACCAATAAAGCAATATAATCAGATATGAGAAATTTTTAAATTGAGAAAACATTCCATTCATTAATTTGCTTTTCCTTAAAAGTAGAAAAATATCACTATTATTTGACCTTATCTATGAACCAATGGTTTCACTTATATAACAGAGCTGTTCCCTTAGAACATTAGTTTGAAAGCACTGCACTAACGCAATCTTCACACAGACTCTAGCCCAGGTTAGTATTAAGTAATCTTAACACAGACAAAGACAACTGAATCAGTATCTGGCCCACACATACTTAACTGCTGTTGATTTCAAAGTTGGAAAAACTTCTGCACTAGTAAAGACATGGAAATGCGGAAATAAGAGTTCAGGTATAAATCTTCAAAACACTAAAGACCTATGTAGTGTATCTATAAATAGGGTGAGTGACTATTCTTCAAAAAGGATTAAGGAAGAAGGAATCCTGGTATCTAGACCTCTGCCTTTACTGAGATGGTGCCCAAGGTTAGACATAGGAAGCTGGGAAAAGTAGTCCATGCTATGATGTAATGGGAAGGTAACCCAGCCCTGAGGGCAAGCTGTGCAGGGCCAAGGACAATCAATTCAATTGAATTCAGTAGGCAATAATTGTCCCCTCATGTCAAGCTCCATGCTATGTGCTGAGGATAAAGAGATGAATAAAACACCACCCCTGCCCTGACATGAAACCAAATTGAATAATCATTAAGGAGACACTTAGAGGAGAAAAGGAATAATAAAAGGGTAACTCAGGGGCCCTTGAGAAGCCAGATGGACATCCCCAGCTTTGTCTTGGTGGTGGGTAGGAAAGGAAGACAATCTGATTGTGCTTAAATAAAAGACTGTAGACTCTTCAATAAACCACCTCCTCCCCCAGCCCAAAATATACTTGTGACAGGCAACATCATCTTCATCATCATAATTATTGGCATAATGACTTTTTCCCTTTCTTTTTCCATTTTACAGATTCAGAGTGATTACAGGATATTTTCCTCTTCTGAGAATCAGTCCACAATTTATTTTATAGTACATTCCTGCATTTCCAAGGTAACCAGATCACATTCAGGTTAGCACTGCTGGTAACAAAATTATATAACTACCCTGGCTTCAAAAGCAAGATAAGATGATACACATTGACACTTCTTTTCCTTTAAAACTACAGAGGACAAAACATCACAACAAAATCACATGCCTTTTATAATCCAGTGTGATGTAATATTATTTATATTAAATTAAACTATTTGGGACAAGGGGACAATAAGAAAAGTCTCAAAGCTTAAGGTATCTAAAAGTCCCCCCAATGCCATCTTTTTCTTCTAACTTCCAGTTCGTACATTCAGCTTCATCATCTCGGAAGAGAGGGTCAGAGGAAAGCAAGGAATCATTTAACTCTATCATGGCTTCTGAGGCTACTTCTGTAAAAACTAAAACTAAAATTCTAAAAAGAGTTAACATTTACAAGGCATAGTGACACAAAAAGCACTTGGAGAAAATCCTTCTAGTCACTGATAGGAAACGTCAGCCACAGACAATTCACAGTGCTGGCAATAGCTGGACTCCAACCGTCTAAATTCAGATCCTGTTTATCTTCCCTCGACTCCTGACTCCAGTGCAGGAACTCAGAGGTGGCCTCGCGTCAAGCACCAGAACTGCTTATACCCACAGCCTGCCAAACAGCTGAGCAAAAATACCTTGCCCTCCGACATCTTCCCCTCCATCACCCACCAGATCTTAAATGTGGTTAAAAACCAGTTCTCTCCCCAAGATTAAATCACAGAATTGTAAGACTCTAAAGAAAGGCTTGCTCCCCACTACACCCACACCATTCTCTACACTAATCCAAATTTTGTTCTTTCTTCAACATCTCACTCTTACCATCCCTAGTTTTTATAACTCCAGCCTTAATTTGATTTCTCAATGTACCTGAATGGAATATTCCAATTCTGTCTGGAATCACATGAAGAAAACTTCCTAGTTCCTGCCTAGAACAAAGTCAAATTATGTGGCCAAGCCAGGATTGATCCTGGCTCCTAGAAATGCCAGCTCCCAGCCTTGGGGTTTCACAGCCTTTGAGGGCCTGCCTGGCAGCCAGGGTGTAGAGAGGCACAGCAGGGCTGAACACCTAAAACTCTTGCTATGAGGTCATCACTGGCCTCTGGGGTGCTGACCACTTGAATGGTAACAGACAACCTTCCCGCTTGACTCTGAGCAGATGGGACACCTTGGGGACCCAAAGTAATCTTCAACTTTTCTACCATATTCCTGAAATCCCATTGAGGCCCCAACCTCTAACAATTAACAACTTAATTCAAACTGATAGTATAAAAAACACAGAGGACTGGCCCGATGCTATCTGTGATAGTTCTTTGTTTACTTACAGACTCAATTTGCTTCTTTAATGCCCTCAAATTAGCCTTTAAATCTGTAGACACTAATTTCACCTTTAGTCAGTCCTTCTCCCTTTCCGTGACCCTCTCCCTCTCTCACAAAGCAGCAGTCACCTCCTAAACAAAAGTACTCACCTTCTGATTGCCTTAAAAAAAAAAAAAAAAAAAAAAAAAAAAAACGGATTTATGCACTTAAAAGACAACCTTGCAGGCTACACGGAAATCTTCCTGCAAGATCTGCCACAGCATAGTGGTTCTTTTCGACTCAAGAGAACGCCAATGCCCCCTCACTCCAGGCCGGGCAAGTTTAATAGGGAAGAGATAACAGGCGCAGACAAGGCCGAGGCAATACTGCTCCCTGACTCCTGCACTGTTACATCTGATTACATCTGACTGAAATGATCTCACCTGTTACCCGACCTGCACAGGACAGGACTCCAACACTGCCCAAGTGTCTGGGATAGGATTTAAAGCATCACACACCACTGCACCGGGTGCTGATGAAGAGCCTGCTTCCTTGGGGTGAACACTGCAGCAGTTTAGCTGGAGAATATCACTTACCCTGTGGCTGAGGTGTTGCCATCACGCCTCCTGGTGCCCTCAGGGGAAGCTGAAGTCCAGAGGCTCCACTTTGATTCATTCACCAATAGCCATGTGCTCCCTTCTCCACCAACAGGAGGGCTGCTCTTCCCTGCCTCCTCATATTCTTACCCCATCACCATGGGCATAGGAGGAGTGAAAGTTTGCTTCTGAAACTTACTTTTTGATAAAGTCCCAAAATTGGAGTTGCTGAGCTCTGAGATATTTATATTTTAAAGACTTTGGGTACATACTGCCAATTTGCCCTGGATGTGAACACACATTTGCCTTCCCAGCTCTCCTGCCTTTGAAGAACTCCTTCCCCTTTCATAGTAATCTTGCCCAGAACATGTGACTGAAATGGGGCTGGTCTAGCTCCCTGACCCCAGAGATGAGATGGTGACCTGGCCCGGCCAGTAAGAGGTCGACATCCCCTTGACCCAGTACTAAGTGGTTTAGGGATGGACACATAACTCAAGCCAGCTAACTGGAGTTTCCTCAGGACTTTCGCTGGAGAGACTTTAAAAGATGCTCATTCACATGCAAATCTACAGAGACAGAAAATAGAGTAGCGGCTGCCTAGGGCTGAGGTGTTGGGGGTAGGAGGATGAGGAGTGCAGCTAATTGGTATGAGGTTCTTTCGGTGGTAAGGAAAATGCTCTCTACGAATTGTGGTGATGGCTGCACAAATATAAACATGCTAAAAACCATTTAATTGTATGATTTAAATGGGTGAATTGGGATGGTACATAAATTATATCTTAATAAAGCTGTTTTGGGGGTTTTTTTTAAAGATGTTGGCTCTCACTCTCTTCCTTTCTCCAAGATGGCAAGCGGTGACAACAACATTAACTTGAGTCTGCCAGCAGCTGTCTCCTTATCATGTAGAGCAAGCACCTGAGAATACAGCCACATAGAGGTAGCGGCAGAGAATGAATTATTTGAACTACTGGATCCAACTTTGCAGAAAGCCACTTCCATTACGTCAACTGCTTGGTTGCGTAAGTCAAAAAAAATTCCTTTTTTGTTTAAACTAGTTTAAGCTTAGTTGTTATCACAACAAAGACCTACAATAGCTCTCCTGAAAGGCTGTCCAAAAAACATTCCTTTATCATCTGTGAATGAGCGTGCCCACCTACCCCCAAACTTCTACGACACTAAGAATTATCTTTAATAATAGCTTTGTTCATAGGCGAAAAAAAATTGCAAATCTTAGATTTCTAGTAAGGTTGAACGTTAGTATCAATCCTTATCATTTCCTTCTTTAAACTGTCTCTATTTGCATGAATATGTATAGGATAACGCTAGTAAACCTTTTTTCTATGAATATTTTTTCTAATTATCACTTGCCTTTTGATTTTTTTATGACAGTTTTCAGATGCAAAAGTATTTTTATGCATGAAACCTGTCAAATTTTTCTTTGTAATGCTATTTTTTTTTTTTTATTTATAGAAAGTCTTCCCATCCTGAGATTAGACAAGTATTCTCATGGGTATATTTTTTAATTGAACACTTTGATGCATCTGGTATTTTAGACTATAATAAAATCTTAGTATATTCAAGGTTACCGAAATAGTTCACTAACTATTCCAGTATTTATTAAATAATTCTTCTATTTATTTATGATGGCTATTTATATCAGATATTAAATTCATTAACATAATAGAGTTTCTTGACTATCTAGGTGATTATGTTGATCTGAATACAAATCTTGAGCAATTACTCTGCTACTTCACCTAGTGTAACTTTGCAGTACAGTTTTTAGGTATTTTTTATTGTAGTAAAATTTGCATAACATCATAAAATTCACCATTTTAACCCTTTTTAAATATACGGTTCAGTGGCATTAAGTACATGCAAATGTTATAAAGCCATAACCATCATCCGTCTCCAGAACTTTGTCATCATCCCAACTGAAACTCTGTACCATTAAACGATAACACCCCACTCCCTCTCCCTCCGGCCCCTGGCAATTACTGTTCTTTCCGCCTCTATGAATTTGACTATTCTAGGTACTTCTTATAAGTACAATATTTGTCTTTTTATGTCTGGCTAATTTCATTTTGCATAAAGTCTTCAAGGTTCATCCATGTTGCAGCATGTATCAGAATCTCATTCCTTTACATCTGATGTATACACCACATTTTGTTTATCCACTCACCTGTCGATGGAAATTTGAGTTGCCTTCACCTCTTGGCTATTGTAAATAATGCTGCTGTAAACACTGGTGTACAGGTACCTTTTCAAGTCCCTGCTTTAAATTCTTTTGTGTAAATATCCAAAAGTAGAATTCCTGAATCAAATGGTAGTTCTGTGCTTAATTTTTGAGAAACTGCCATACTGTTGACCATGGCAGCTCTACTATTTGACATTCCCACCAGTAAAGCAAAGGGTTCTAATTCTTCCACATTCTCACCAACACTTGTTTTCTTTTTTGATCACAGCCACCTTAATGGGTGTGAAGTGGTATAACACATTTTAATACATAATAGTACAAGTGTTCTCTCATTAGGATTCTTTATCAAAAGAATTTGGCCATTCTCTATTTTTTTCACTCAAGACAACTGTGGAATTATTTTTAAGTTCCCAAAATATCTTATACAGATAATAATTAGAATTCAATTAAACTTATTTTGAAAAAAAAAAACATAATTCATATCTTTAAGACATTTAACCTATCTCCAACTACTTAAAGACTTCCAATCTATTTTGCAGTTTTCTGGCTTGCTGCATAGAAAAGCTTCTACTGATAAGATTCTCCCCTCATTAGGGGAAAAATGTTAACTCTGTTCTAGGTGCTGAGGGCGGAATGGCTATATAATAACACACATCAAAAATACATGGTTTATTAAATTGAATATACATAGCTTTTCCTCTAGAAATGTATGAAAGTTTTCCTACCCCCTTCCAAAAACAGCCTAAGAATGTCAAGGAGGAACAAAGATAACACCTAATACATCTTCTTCCCTGACAGTTTTTCCCCTTGAGAAGGGAAGAATTTTGTCAATAGAAACAAAGAGTGTACAGGGTTTTGAGTCCTGATAAGGTTACACATCAACCATGTTTGCCCCCATTTTCCCCTCGCCACGACCACTTCAGGGTCCATGAAAAGCACACAGGTTGCGGCATCCCTATTTTTTAACATTCATACTTTTGGCCAAGAAAAAGCAACAAAGGGTATTTTTGTACTAGAGGAAACAAAAAAAAAGGAAACACAGACTCATCCAGGTGAACAGTGGCCCTCAGTCCAGTCATTATAAAACCTCTGGCTCACAACACCTATTTTAATACACTTGTTTTCCTCCCCCGCCCATAACTCTACTTTCTTTCCAAGCCTTCATTTATGCACACAAACAGGTCAAGTAACAATAATATAAACTGCTCAAAGTTGGACCCAAAAAAATGACATAATTACTGCGAGTGATTCATAGCATTTTTTTTTCCATGCTGCTTCTGAGTCTCTTCTGACTATTAAAATCTCCAACTTCAGCAGGTCAATTACACTTGGGATATACATTCCAATTTTGGCCTCTGGAACATAATATATTTTATTTATCAAATATAATAGTGCCATTATTTATTGCTCTGAGAAAACAGACAGTATCACTTATCACTGACTAGGGCAAGTTTTTAAAAATGCAAGTCAACCATTAACTTGCTTTTAGTACTCAACCCTTTATAAAAATAGCTACCAAAACTGCATCTATTTTTTGGTTTTGGAGTTGTAAGGGCAATCTCAAACCAATGACAACTCAATGGAATAAACCAGGAAGGAAAGTCATCCGAAAGATCCAAAGCCATCTCCTTAATTTCCAACAATTCTAGTTAACAGAAAAATCTTGTGTCACCATTAAGTTGTTTCCATACTCTGTTCTTACAACCCAAATCCAAAAAGAGAATATTCTCATTATATGATTCTAGCATTATATAATTTGTCTAAAAAAAACCTTAACTTGAAATACAAAAAGAGAATGGTTGTTGTATAAAGACAAGCAAACAGTATAAATGAAGCATAAAGCTTAGGATCACCTATGAGCTGGAACAATTTTTAAGGCAACATATCTCTTAATTGACATTTTATATAGCCAAGGCCTCTGTCCAAGTATCTTGCACCATCTCTGTATCAATCAGGATAGCCTAAATTCTGCTGTAGTAACAAATAATCCCAAAATCTGAGTGGCTGACAAAAATATAATTTCTCGCTCACACTATATGCCCATCATGGGTCAACTGCAGCTCTGTTCTACACTATCTTCAATCTGGAATCAAGGTTGATGGAGCAGCCATCATCTGAAACATTATTCAGATGTTGAAGAAGAACGCATCGCAAAGCTTACATGAAGCAGGAACTGGCTTTTAAAGTTTCTGCCCCAAGTGACATGTGTCACTTTGGCTCATGTTTAATTAACCAAAGCAAGTCACATAATGTCACCTGAGTTAAGAGGACAAGGATATATAGCGTCCTCTTAGCTGGTCTCCTTACTTCTAGTCTACTTTTTGTCAAAGCCAGCCCCTCACCTCTTGCTCTCTCAGGGCTCTCTTCAAATCTGACCATATTCCTCCTTTGCCCAGAAAATTTCTACAGTAGGGCTTCTCCTGTTGGTATCTATATTAGCATTGGAATACGTGGCAATGGGCTAGGGAGTTCTGGAATAAACATATGACTTTTCTAGAATGCTGTTTTTACCTAAGATTTGGAAATATATATATACTTTGTTAATAAAATAAACTTGAGTACATTATTGGACAAAATAAAAATTAGCAAGAGTTTCTAAGGTTGGTGTTTGAATCAGGTCTCACTGAGCTTTCCCACATTTCCTGGTACCATGTAGGCAGGCTCATCTACTTTCAGGGGTTCTTTAATGAAAGGGGTTGATAAGCACCAGGACCTACAATATCTGGCACTTCCTACCTCTCTAGAGGGGCACTGTCCATTATGCTAACCAACAACCACCTGTGGCTACTGACCACTTGAATTGTCGCTAATGTGACTGAGGAACTGAATATTTAATTTTATTTATTTTAATTAAATTCAAATAGCCACATATGGCTAGTGGCTCCTGTATTAGATAGCACTATATAGAATAGTTCCATCTTTGGTAGGCAGAATAGCCTTCCAACGATATCCATGCCCAAATCCCCAGAACGTGTGAATGAATATGTTATGTCACACGTCAAAGGGGAATTAAAGAAGCAGACAGAATTAAGTTTGAGTTGACCCCTGGATTACCCATGTGAGCTGTTCCTCTCTGAGTCCTATCCAGAACCAACACTCTTATGCTGCTTTCCCTTAGCGCACTTGAGGTAAGTGGTTTGATTCAATCAACATTTACTAAAAAACCAAGGAGCTAGAGAAAATGAGTAAAAAAGAAATACAAACAGGATCAGTCAGAGACATAAAGGATTCTGACCCCAAGAATCTCAGTGAAAGTATGAAAGTGCTTTGCTGAGCCCCAAATCTCTTTTCCTTCAGTAACTGCTCATGAACCACAGACTACTTAGACTAATGTGCACCCATATTACTCATTTAGGGTCCTTCTCCATGGACTTTCCTGCCCCAAGGTCAAAATTGCAGCTTATTATCCCTCAAAATGTGAGCGCTATCTGCATAAGTACTCCATCTAAGTACTATGTTCCAAATTACAATCGGAGGAACAAACCCAGTTCTGAGTTTCTCTTCCTCCCATGATACAGGGTCAACCTAAGAAATGATGCTATGCACTCACTGGCCAGTTATCACCTTCACCCACTCAGTCATCTGGCCTGTGCCTCATCCTTCAGGTCCTGCCCCCTTTCCACACATGACCTGCCCTTCAGGGAAGGGGTCTTTTATAATTAAAGTTTGAATATTTAAAATTAGCTTATGCATACGATGACCATGACACAAATAGAGTGCAGCAGGTTATTCTCTCACAAAGCCTTTCCTGCATATTTATACAAGTCTTCCTAATACAGCAGCCTGTTTAATAAAGGTAGTCCAAATATATTTTAACTCTTTAGGACCTAGAAGTGTACCTGTTACAAAGTCAAACAAACACACACTCTTAGCCTTTACCCTTTATAGATAAAGATTTTTATCTTTATCTATAAAGAACCCCATCTGACATTACTTTAGTTTTTTTTAAAAAATCTTTATCAAAAGCCAATAGCAAAATATCATTAAGTATTATTCTTATTTTTGCATATAAAAATGTTTATTTAGCTTTTTTTGCATTCCAAATTGACTAATTTTTCTCCATAACGAACAACATCAGACTATTAGATCATACAGATCAGACATTACTGGATTTAAAAATCAATATAATTTTAAAGGAGCTGATAATATGCACTAACCCTTAACCTCAAAGTCAAATATTGAAATTCCACATAAATGCACGAATCCATTAAGCAGAAGTCATTTTCAATTATTAAGAAGAAAGACCTATACTCTTTACAGAAATCAGAAATGGCAGAAAATAACATCAACATTCATAACTGCTATAATTAGGACCAATAAAATTTTTAAATCAAATTAAAACAGGAGTGTTGATAATAATCGTAATAACAGTAATGAAATTTATGTAGCACCAATGAACTTCACGTGGCTCCACTTCCTCAAAGAAACCCCTGAATTTATTATTTTACAGGGATAAAGAAACGAGTAGTCACTGCTTCCATTTCTCAGATCAGTGGACTAAGGATTCACCTGAACCAACAGGGACATAGATCCAATGTCATCACATGCCCGTGGCTACTGCCTCTCCAGCTCCAACATGACACCCAGCCCCTCGGCTTCACTCCAGTTGTCTGGTTCTGCTGTGGACCGAGACAAGTCAAACCTTGGAAGTGACTGCCTTCCTACTGGTTCCATGTATCCCCTGCATTCATTTGGCTTCATTTGGGTCCCTCTTCTGGGCAACCTGACACCAAAAGGACCAAGAGTCAGAGAGGGCTTTCTATAGTTTAGCACATCTATGGTGGCTATAAATGTAGAAGTTTATCCTGAACGTCCCACCCTACCTATATAATGCATATTTCTTATCGTCGTAAATTCCAAAAATCAGTAGTAGTTAACCTATTTAAGACCACGAATCACCTTTAGAAACTAGTAGCTATCCCAAACCCTCTATCCAAAATTTGCTCAAATTTTTTAATTTAATTTCAGTAGGTTCACAAACTTATCAAAGCCCAGCCAGATCCTTAAGGGACCTATGAACTAATTCTAAGCTAAGAAACCTGCTTTAGGGCAATTTTGCTTTTCTTTGATACACAGGATTAAAATTAATTGGCTTCCCAGACACAGAAAGACAAACCCTGTATGATCTCACTTACATGTATGATCTGAGATAGTCAAACTCATAGAAGCAGAGAGTGGAACGGTGATTGCCAGGGGCTGGGATAGGGAGACATGGGGAGGCAACGGTACAAAGTTTCAGTTATGCGACAAAAATAAGTCCTGGAGACACAGTGTCTATAGCTAACAATTCTGCATTGCATACTTAAAATGTGCTAAGAGGACAGATTTTTAGGTTAAGTGTTCTTCCCTCCAAAAAAACTAATAATCATAATCATAGTCATAAAAAAAGATGGAAAAAAACATTGGGAGGAGATGGATATTTATGGCATTAATGGGGGTGATGTTTTCATAGGTATCTACTTGTCCCCAAACTCACTGAGTAGTATACATTAAATAGCTTTTACATGTTAATTATACCTCAATAAAGAAGTTTTTAAAAAATAATAAATTAAATTATCTGGCTTCCTTCCCAGAAGTGCTAAATTAATATCGGTTATTGCTTGTTAATTCTATTGTGTATACTGGGGTATGTCCAGATGGATGGACACATGGACCTTAGTCTGAGTACCACTCTTAGCCAAATAGGAGCTTGCAGAAACACAATAATGCTCTATGGAATTATCACCAGTTTGAGAATCTAAATTTTACCCTGATGAATTATGCTGTCCTGATGTCCTTTCCTGATGCTGATCCAACTCATCTTAAGCACACCTGGCAGGAAGAAGAGGAGACTCATGTACAGAGAGCACATGCTTCAGGCTGCTGGGCCCCAAGAAAAGGGAGTGCAGTAATAGTATCTTCCAAATGGCTGGAGATACTATAGGTGCTTAAGAAACAAATTCAATGAGCTGTATCTAATTTGATTTTAAAAATACAAAGGGGTAGGCCTTTTTTGTATTGCACCTGGTGTTATGGAGCCAATTCATACCCATCACACAAGTTTGGCACTTCTCATCTGGAGCTGCTCTCAGAACCAAGAAACAATTATATGCCAACAAATTCGACAGCCTAGAAAAATGAATAAATTCCTAGAAACATACAACCAACCAAGACCGAATCATGATAAAATAGGAAATCTAAACAGATTGATTACTTGTTTGGGTATCAGGGTAATTTTCTTTGAGTGTTTGGTAAAATTCATAATTAATAACAATCCTTCTCAAATTCTTCCAAAAATAGAAGACGAGGGAACTCTTCCAAACTCATTTTATGAGACCAGCATTATCCTGATACCAAAACCAGTCAAGGATGCCATAAGAAAAGAAAATTACAGGCCAATATCCCTAAAGAACATAGATTCAAAAATTCTCAACAAAATATTAGCAAACTGAATTCAATAATATATTAAAAGGATCATACACCAAGATCAAGTGGGATTTATTCCACGGATTCAAGGATGGTTCAACATCTACAAATCAGTCAGTATGATACACCACATTAACAAAATGAAAGATAAAACACATGATACGCCTGAACTTATACAATAAAAAAAAATCATGTAATCATCTCAATAGATGCAAAAAAAAGCATTTGACAAAATTCAACATCTATTTATGATAAAAACTCTCAACTAAGTATAGAGGGAATATGCCTCAATGTAATAAGAGCCATACATGACAAGCCCATAGCTAACATCACATTCAATGGTGAAAAGCTGAAAGACTTTCCTCTAACATAAGGAACAGGACAAGGATGCCTACTCTTGCCGCTCCTATCCAACACAGTGTTAGAAGTCCTAGCCAGAGCAATTAAGCAAAAGAAAGAAATACAAGTCCAAACTGCCAAGGAAGACGTAAAACTGCCACTATTTGCAGATGACATGATATTATACATAGAAAACCCTAAAGACTCCATCTAAAAACTGTTAGAACTAATAAACAAATTCAGGAAAGTTGCAGGATACAAAAACAACACACAAAAATCTGTTTCATTTCTCTATACTAATAATGAACTATAAGAAGAGAAATAAAGAACACAATTGCATTTACAATCAATTGAAAAGAATAAATACCTAGGAATAAATTTAACCAAGGAGGTGAAAGACCTATTTATTGAAAACTACAAGACATTAATGAAAGAAATTGAAGACATAAATAAATGGAAAGATACTCTGTACTCATGGATTGGAAGAATCAATGTTGATAAAATGTCTATAATACAAAGAGCAACCTAAAGAACAATTAAATGCTAACCCTATCATGATTTCAATGTCATTTTTTCAAAGAAATAGAACAAGCAGGATTAAAATTTGTATGGAACCACAAAAATATCTGAATAGTCAAAGCAATCTTGATTAAAGAAAAACAAGCTAGAGGTATCACACTCCCTGTTTTCAAACTGTATTACAAAGCTGTAGTAATTAAAATAGCATGGTACTGATATAATAACAGACACACAGATCGATGGGGCAGAATAAAGCCCAGAAATAAACCCATGTATATATGGTCAACTAATTTATGACAAGAGTCAAGAACATACATTGTGGACAGTCTGTTCATTACATGGTGTTGGGAAAACTGGACAGCCACATGCAAAGAATGAAATTGGACTACCATCTTACAGCATATAGAAAAATAAACTCGAAATGGATTAAAGACTTGAACGTAGGAACTGAAACCATAAAACTCCTAGAAGAAAATGTAAGCAGTAAACTCCTCGACATAGGTCTTAGCCATTTTTTAAATCTGATAACGAAAGCAAAAGTAACAAAGGTGAAAATAAGCAGTGGAACTATATCATACTAAAAAGCTTCTGCGCAACAAAGGAAATCACAGACAAGATGAAAGGCAATATATGGAATGGGAGAAACACACACACGCACACACACACAATGGAATACTATTCAGCCAGAAACAAAAGAATAAAATCTTGCTGTTTGCAACAACATGTATGGACCTCGAGAGCATTGTGGTAAGTAAAATAAGACAGAGAAAGACAAACACTGTATGATATCTCTTATATGTGGAACCTAAAAGCAGAAAAACAAGTTTACAGATGTCGGGGTGGGGGTGGGAAAAAGAAATGGTGAAAAGGGTCAAAAGGCAAAAAGAAAAAAAAGAATAATGCCTATAATAAAACATGGGATGGATGATAAAAGCAAACAAACGAACAAATAAGAAACAGTGGAAATCTGTAAATGGATTCTGCCTTCTTTGTGGGCGTTTGTTTCACACTCATCTTTCAGCAGAGGGACTGAAGTCACTGATAAAGAAACCATGGGTGATAGAGTCAGAAAGAGGTAGTGTGAGATGCCCATTTGCTACAGCAGTTTCTCAGCCCAGGCTTAAACAATGACGAATTAAGGAAGAGAAATTCCTCAGGAAAAACTGTCAGAAAACGCATAGCTATCACCAATAAGATTCCTTAATATCATATGCATAGTACTGTCTCCCTGCCATCTCTCTTTTTAACTATCAGATCTCTCTAAATGACTCTGGTTATGTACATTATATTTTTACGGTGTTTCAGGCTGTTTGCCAGGAAACATTAAAGATACAGGCAAGAAATGAGTTCTAGGCATATAACAAGAGAAACAGGGCAACAAGGAAACTCAAAGGAGGCAAGCTAGTGAAACCTACAGGTGTCCTGAAAGCGGCCAGTCCTCCTGGGCCCATGAGGTGTTGGAAAGCCCTACTGTGAATGCTGCTTTAAGGGCGGAATTTTAAGTGAAGCTACTTGTGAAAGAATAAGATTTTTGCTCATATAAGTGACAACTCCCTGCCTAGAAGTGATGACCCTTACATGTGGACTACAATTATTTCAAAGCCTCCTACTTAATTCCTCCCTATATTCTCAAAACTAAATATATTTTATTTAACTTTGATCCTAAGGATAAATTTTTAAAACTTCACATACTTTCAGTTAGCTGATATAAAAAATAAACAAATAAAAAGATGCTGCCACACTAAAAAATTTGAGACTTCCTGGTCTAGAAAGCCTTATGAGCAGCAGTTCTCAACCCTGACTGCATACTGGAATCTCCTGGGACCCACTCCCACAAAGTTTCATTTAATTTTCATGCCCGATACCCACGCATCAGTATTGTTAAGTTTGAAAAACTCAATTCTGGAAGTTTTTTTATAACAAATGTGTACTTAAATACTAAGCCTCTTTTTTTTTTTTCAAGAACTGTTCCCACATTCCTTTTGCTCTTGAGTTCCCTCTTAAGGTTTCTACATCCTAGAGCGATCAGTATGAGAGAAGAAATGAGAAGTGGGAGTGTTTCTCAAAATTGTGAGCAAGAGATGGCGTTGAGGGCAAGGCTGGTTTCCCCACCCCGCTCCACATGCCTGCTGTCACCTGCCCATAGTCTCAAGAAAAAGATGTGATGACCAAAACTCATTTACATCCCCATTATTGCTGCATTATCATCGTTCGTAAATGCCATTTTTCTTTAATTACCCCTGCCTAAAGAGAAATAAAGGCAAGACAAAAAGGCTAATGCAAATTCCAATAGAATCACAAAAGCAGAGCATGGGACTGTGTTATTAACTTCGTTGTAGTGATGTGTTATAAAATGCAAATTGCAGAAAGGAGGCAGTAATTTGTTAATAAATATGTTAATTAGAAAGAGTAAATGCCATACAGCATGGAGGGAAAAAAATTCACTGATTGTAAACTCCATGCACAGCAGATTTCAGAGGGCAAATGTAGTTAATAAAACTACCTTTATGTTTTATATGGCTGCTCTTTAGCATAAATAGCTAATAACCAATTTACATTAATAGTGTGGGCACAAATGTAAATTAGCCCCCTTTTGGTTTATATTACTGCAATGCAATCCTAACGCTTAAGTGTTGCATTTGGCCATTTCATTAAGGGAAAGATCTGAGAACCCGATATAGTCGTAGGGCCTGCTTCAAAGAATTTTCATATGAAACCAAAATTACACTGCACATCCTTGTTCACCACATGGGAATTTCCAGAAAGGGCTCTGCTATCAAATAGTTTCCCTATCCATGGCTATGTCCACAACCCCGAGCTCCTGTGGGTGTTCAAATTGTCCCATTTGCCAAAATGCCACACAGGCCTGAGACTGCAACAATATGGTCTTGTGCAGCTGTAGTTTAGACTTATGCTTGACTTTCTCTGCTTGCCGACCAGTAGCAGCCCTGACTTGACAACAGACAAAGAGACCCTTGTATGAGAAGGACTTTCATAGGTCCAGGTGGCTGGAGGAAGGAAGAGAAAAGGACCTTCAGGGCCTTCTGAGTCTGTGTTCCCACTAGCCACAAAGATCGAATGCAAATGCTAGCAAATGCTAACAACCACCATTTGTGCTGCCTGCACCAGTGGAAGCTTTCCACTTCTGGCCTCATTCATCTGCAGCCTCTCCTACTCACAGGGTCTTTCTCTAGTCATGCTGTGCAAGCAGCTACTGTATATACCAAAAGTTAATTTTACTAACACACTTCAGTGTGTCGCCGGAGGTGCAATAAATCACGAACCAATTTCCAATTATGTTATGCCCTACTTGATAAGGATGTGAAGCATTCTTTCCCCCGATACACATGTTTTTAAACATGAGGATTAGAGGCAAGAACACATCTCTGGATGCACAGCGAAATTTTAACCTTCCTTTTCAGGAGAAGTTGACCCCTGCAGGTCCTATTAGAATAAAACATCAACTTATGCTTTCTTTAGTTTGAATCTTGGGTCCAGAAGCTGCCTACAGGCCTTTATGCCACAGATCACCTCTTAAGTTTTTCTTTTTTTTTTTTGGCAACTTCAGCAAATAAATTCTTCCAGATGAAGTACAAGTTGTAGGGGAAATTTTATTCTGAATTATACTGCATTTTTTTAAAGGTACAGAATAAAATTCATATGTATTTAAATTTTCAGACAATTATATTCTTATGATTGTGTATAATCATATTCTTCATCTTAAAGATGCAGAAAGAGACTTTAGTATCCCTTCTACAACTTTTAATTTTAATACTTCCAGTTATCCCATTGTCATTGTGGATTAATATAATTCTAATGAGGTTTTTGTTTTATTTTGTTTGGAGACAGGGGGTTTGTATATCTAGTCTGGATTCAGAAATTAGATGATAACAAGTAATCCTGCAAATTTCTTAATTCCTTCGCTGCTTTGTCTCTACTCACAATGGTAATAATAGAATATATTTCTTGAGGTTATTTTGAGGTTTAAATAAGATTACATATACATCACTAATTGGCAACCACCACAGTAATAACTGTTTTAGGCAATCATCACCAATGAATGTTAAAACTAGCAGGTGAAAGTTGGATTAGAAATAAAGTATTAGAGTCTCAAAAAATGTCCCCACAGGAAAGTGGAAGAATACCTACCCAAAAGGTGGTGGTAGTCTGGCAAGCAAAATGAGAATGGGATGGGAAGATGTGAATGGGGAACACGTATTACTTGAGTCTCCAAAAAAAAAAAAAAAAAAAAAAAAAAAAAGTAGTTAAGTTTTAGAAGAAAGAGGAGGAAGAAGAAATGAAGAAGAAATGCTTCAATGCAGCAAAGATCAAAGGAAGCCAAGGAACTAGGTTCTCCTCTACAGTCACTGAGCAACATATAAACCAAGCTACACATGAACTTATATTTTCATTGGGGCTCCTACTTCTGCTCCTGAAAGGCACAGACATGCAAGGAGGCTGGATGCCTTCAAGTAAAAAGGAAACAGAATATGAAGCAAAAGAAAGCATGTAGGGTTTGAAGTAGAAGTCCTAGGTTCAAATCCCAGCCTTACCTCTTACTAGAAGAAGCACACCTTTTGAAACAAATGGATGTTAATAAATCAATACAATCTAAAACCTACTGATTGCCTATTATACAGATATCACCCTAGGACAAGTCCTTTGTATTATTTAAAAATAAATTCTAAAAAGATACATAAAATCAGTTTGGAGAACAATGTGACAATATTTTGAAAAATTTTAAATATGTCTATCCCATGACTGAGCAATTTCATTCCTAGGTATACATCCTAGAGAAATTCACACATTTACATAAGGTGACACATACAGATTGCTCATTACAGTATTGTTTGTGGTTGAAAAAAACTGAAAATAATCAAATAATCCATCAAAAAGAGAATTAATGTGTACACTGTAATATATTCATATAATGAAATACCATACAGCTATGAAAATGAATAAACTATAGATATCCACATCTATATGAATGACTTTTACAATACTGAGTAAAAAATCATGGGACAACAGAATGAGGATTAGAGGCAAGCATATTGTTTAAAGCATTACTTTATATTACTTAAGATACATAAATGTATCATAGAAGTGTAAGAAGTGAGCATGGAAACCAAATTTAGAAGAGCAGTTACCTCTTGGGGGGAGATGGAATCGGAAAGGGGCATTAAAATGCCTGAGTGACAGGAGTGGTAAGGGTAAAGATGTATAAGTGTAAAGGGCATTTATACTTTTTGGGGCTTTACTTATTAAATTGGAGGATGGGAATACATGTTAGTGGCATTATTCTCCATACTTTTTTGTATGTTTTAAATATTACCTAACTACTAATTACCTAATTTTCAAACAAATCTACTATAAATAAATGCATAGAGGATTTCTAAAAGAAATCTAAAGAAACTACTGACAGTATCTGCCTTTGGAGAGTGGAACTGAGGGCCTGGGGTGGGAGCAAGACTCGCCTTTCACTATTGTACAGTTTAAATTGTACGGTTTGAATTTATACCATGTGAAAATGTCATTTTCATACGATAATTTTTCTAACAACTTACATAGCAAACACGGGTTACTTGATAATATCTATACATAGCTTTTGCACTAATGATGGTCTCATTGTCACGTGTATTTAAGCAGCTGACAAGCTCAAACCCCCTTCTCATGAAATGTGATGTAATGAACTCCAGGCACACCATGACTGCTTTTCATTCTACGCTATTATGAACCTTCAGGATAGTGGAAGAAACAGTCTCGGTATATTATTTTGTGATAATGATCCTTAATATTTTTGACCATGAAATAAAGCCTAGTGCCATTTTGAATTCAGTTCAATTCAACTCAACAAATGTTTATTGAATTTGTACTATGATAGAGACTAAGGTAGAAACATGAGTAAGATACAAGTTCCTGCCCTTAAGGATAGAAACTTGTATTCTAATGAATCACAAAAAGTCCTATGAGTCTGCCATACCTTCAAAACTAATCATCTAGATTGACTGGGTTTGGGAGCAGATACTAATTACCACTGCTTTCTTTCTCCCTTCCTTCAACCCACCGGTAAAAACAGCAAGCGCTTCCAATGTGACCTCTGTTGTCCTGAGGGTCTGAGAAAATGTCCATACTATGTGAGCAACTCATAAAGACTAAGCAGATGTGCACGACGATTAGTATTGCAATCAAATAAATCTCACAACCACATTGATCTGGCACACATTTGATGATATACATAATCATTATCATGCAGACTAGTAATTAAGGATAATTGGTAAATAATTCATGTAAATCACTGTAATTGATACAGCTCTACAGTTAAGCCAAGATTTCTAGGGTCAGCTGAGTAAGAAATGAGCCCAAGTAAAACCCCCTAATCAGCTAACACAGAGGAAGCTTTTCTTGGTGATCAGAGCCTCCCACTGCCTTGTGTTTCCCGGGAGCCCCACGCTGACAGCTGAGCCCACCCCCAACTCTCGGGGACTCCCAATCCTGACATCTCTGAGGTTCACAGTTGCAGTCAGTTTCCTTTAAGGAGTGGGGTTTTCTTCCATCTGTGGAGGAAAAAAAGGTCAACGAAATTAGCTCAAACCTCAGACTTCAGACCAAAAGCTTGTGAAAGAAGGGGAAGAAAAACAAAAAGGAAAGAAGCAAGACTAACTCCTCCCTCCTGCACTGACGGGCGCCAGGAGCAAGTTTTCCAAAGGCTGTGACTGCAACTTTCTCTCACCACTCCCTTAAGGCCAGACCCATGCTGGGAGAAAATGTCGAGGCACATGATTCCCAAAAAAGCCTCCTGCCTAAAATTTCTCCCCTGAAAGTCTCCTAACTAGAGAGACATGCACCTTGGGAGTGTAAAGGGAGCCCTCAATCATTCGAATCGCACATCTCTGGGTAGTTTTGTTTATCCAGCTTGGTTTCCCTTACCTAGCTAAGGGTACAACAGCAGTGGGAACTCTGATGGGGGTGAAAATCCTAAGTGAGAAATCATTCTGGGGCAAAGCAATGTGGCAGAGAACAAGAGCCAGGACAGGGCAAAGTGGTCCCTGGGTGCCTTGGCAGCAGAGAAGCAAAGAGCCCACAAGGTAGACGAGGAACTAAAATATACAGTCCCCTTTAAAAGAATATACTGGAACACACAGACAGTAATAGAGTGTGATCTCTGTCTTATTCTGGTGACCTGATCTTGTCTCCCTTCTTAGGTCACTGAATAATGAAAAGTCCTATGAGTCTGATATACTAAGAAAGAGCCCCAATAGGCCTTGTGTCCCAGCAGTGCTACGGCTAGTGCAAGTCGGTCAGGCCTATCCTGGTTCTCATCTGCTAATCTTGATTATTACCCCAGACTTGGTTAATATCTCCATATGGTTAAAACATCCATATATATAGACAGGATGTGAATTCTAGAAATATATTTCAAGTACCTAGTGCCTCTGGGCTCTTTGCATGGATAATGTCAAGTATTTGACTGTGTTCTTCATACCTAACGAAAAAAACTGCAGTGACTTAGAGGCCCGGGAGAAGCCCTAAGGAAAGAATAACCATTCTAGGAATGTTGAAAGGCATAGTTCTAGAACACTGGAAAGGCAGTGAGAGTGGGGATAGCAGAGGGTTGAGAAGAGATGAGCTCCACAGGACAGAAATGAGTGCTGTCCCTCTGTGAGAAGACACCAGAACCTATTTCTATGGCTTCCTGGGCATGGAGAGCAATGTGCCCACACAGAACTACTAAAGATTTCTTAGAGAACACTTCCGCAACACTTGGCTCTGTGGGATCTCAGAGATTCAGTAATCAAATAAATTTTGGAGCCGCTGGTTGAAATACATGTAAACACATTTTCATATTACAGGACTTCTCAGAGCCTTCGATATATTAATATAGACTGTGGAGACTCAAGAAAAGAACATGATAAGCAATGTTTCCCAAACTTACATCAGATGATTTTGTGAAATACAAGTTCATGTTTTCTCCCTGTCCTTTCTCTTTTCCCTTCTTCCATTAGAGGAGAAATGAGGTTCTTCTCTTTCTTGCCTTAGGAGAGAGGCAGGGCTTCTTGATTTTTATTTTCAAATCAAATAGAGTTAAGGAAAGAGAAATCTGGGGGTCCCCAGAGCAAGGATACATGCTCCCTATTCCCTCCCAACTCCCAGAGTCAGGTATTTCAGAGGGGTTTCCCACCTCACCCAAGACCCCATGTCCCAAGCACAGGAGAGCAACAGGGGGGGACCCGAGAGGACACCCATGTTGGGATAGTGAACATCTCCCCAGAGCCTAGGCACTCTGTAAAACCACAAAATCTTGACAAGACCACTTGGAAGAAGAGGATGGAACTCTAAGTACATCCAAGGTGAAATTTCCCATCGATCTGGAGAAATAGAAGATAAGAGTTATAATCAGGTCGATTCACAGAAAATATGGAAATGTGATATTTTCCTGTATAACTAGGCCTGTGCACTGAGATACTTGCAACTTGTATGTGCCCATGAGCCTCTTTGTTATTAAATATTTCACAGGCCTAGTTTTTTGCAGAACACACATAAGATGATGCTGAGATAAACTGTCCCATCGTGGAAGAGACAACCCCTCAGCGATTTTCTTAACTCGAGAACTACTGCCTCTATTGAAAATGGTCTTCGAGTAAATCAGAAAGAGAATATCCAGAATCCCTTCTGTTAATACCTCAAATGCTCAGGGAGAGCTATAAGTCCTTCAAGGACATGTGCTTATGGGAATTGTGATGTTTGAAACCCCAATCCTTAAAAAATAATTTTGAATGCCTAGTGAACAGCTAGAATCTTTAACATAAATCCTAGGAAAATCAAAAAGATGCACATTGGAAGGAAACCAAAAGTTGCTTTTTCTAACAGCTCACTGAGCCAGCTCCCCTCAAGTCAATGAGCACAGACACCAGGTAGTAAACTCACTCTCTACTTGCACTGGGGCCTTTGGCTTCGGCTGCTCCCTCATTCATGAGCATATGAAGATTACATGAGATCTTCACAAGGCATTTAGCAGAAAACCCAGACTGGCAGATACATCTGGTGGTGGTGGTTGTAGTGGTAATCGTAGAACCACATAAAACCAAAAAGTAGATGGATTTTTCTCTTGTGGCAAACTCCCTGGGGGCCTAGTTATAGTTTGGGTATACTGAAACTGGAGTGTTGTTATAATTATAGGAATTGAAGCAAAGGATATCTGGGTCGGCGGCCCATCAGCCCAAATCAGTCCCTAACTACAGAAGGAAGAGCATCTAATTCAATTTCAATCTTTCGAGAAGCGTTTCAGAGTTTTAGACTACCGTTACTAATGACTTTAGATATTATCACTCATCTGTCAGAAATAAATCTTCCTTTGGGCACCTAGAAACTGCAATTGGAGAAGAGGTCCTAATAAGATCAATTCCTATGTTTCTGGATGACATCTCAAGCCTACATGAGATGTAACAGCATACACACCTCGGACCCAGTGGCCATGGAGCTGACACTTTTTTTTTTCTGACACTTTTTTTTTTTCTGGCTCTTTGAAATCTCTCAAAAGTATAGCAATGCCTTGCCCTTTTCCAGATTCAAATGACTCCTAGAAAATAATCCTTCTATGACCACAGAAGCACTGAGTTTCAACATTATTTTTAATAGGCATGTTCCCCCATTTCTTACCTTCTCTTACTCCCCCCAATGGTTTTTCTTGCCATAACAAGCCACCATTACCTGCTCATTTCCATACAAGGCAACCACCTATAATGAAGTGATGAAGAAATACATTGCTCATTCAGAAATCTCCCTCCAACGCAAGGTACGCAAAATGCAGAACTGGTATGTATTTTTAACTTTTAAGTCTCTTTATCAGAAATCTGTCACTATCTAACTATCTGTTCTGAAGAATATGCAGCCACATCAATAATTTTATGGCTTTCCTTAGAACTAAACTAAGTTTAAAGCCCATAAATTTTCTTCTGTGACCACTCCTCAAAGTCGACAGCTTCAGAGTCCTACAGATCGTCTACAAAGCAGTTCAACTAGTGACTCTTTCTTTGTGTAGAATCTCAGCTATAATCCTGAATTTAACTTAATTTTATCTAGTATTTGTTCCCTTGAGGAGTGGCTACCTTGTTGAAAATCAAATATGTAATTAGATAGATTATTCTTTGTCAAGAGGCGGTAGAGCATTGTAGTCAAGCGACAGAACAGGTGTTGCCACATCCCAGCTCTACCACCTACCAACTGGAAGACCTGAGCAGGTGACCTTACCTGCCTGTGCTTCATTTTCCTCATCTATAAAATGGGAACACTAAAGGACCGACCTCAAAGAATTGCTGTAGGAATTAAATGTGCGCTAAGTAAATTTAAGTAAAACATTTAGAACAGTGTCTGGAACATAGTAAAATAAGTGTTCAAATTTTAGTTGTAGTAATATTAATAATGATGATTGTAACTATATTAATATTAATATTATATCATATTACATTATATTATTAATATATAATATATAACATATAATACCTATAAATATATTATATATTAATATAATTAATATATAATTAATTACATGTGATAATATGTAATTATATATTAATATATGATTTATATTAATATGTAATATATATTATTACTATTACTATTGACAATTAATAATGCAATATTAATTAATATTATTATTATTGAATGTATGAAATCACTAGTTATTCTATGACTGTATAAATTACTCCTTTATACAAATAGTTACTAATTTTCATCACATGGACTGTTAGTTACTACATGATTGAATTGATTCTGAGAAATACAATATTCCAAATCTCCTTATCTTTACTTACTTGTTTTTTGGTTTCTACCAACAAGAACATGCATGTGTGAACAGCAAATGCCCAAAGCACACACCAGGTAATGAGAATGCCGCTTTGCAATCATTCAGCACAGGCCTTGGAGAGAGAGTTCTACCTCTCATTCATTGACTTTAGGACTACTTCCTGAGGATGCACTGCCCCTCATAGCAGAGTTACCTGTGTTTATTATTAATCCAATATAGCAATTCATGCAATGTATCTATCTTTACAACATTCTGTCATGTAAAGGCTGTCTACCAGATTGCTTAGCATAACACAAAGGAGTCCTAACTCTACAGAGCTGATTTACCGATCCAACTCTTGACGGTAAGAAAATAATTCAGAATAAAGAAAAAATTTATATATATATACATACATATATGTGTATGTGTGTGTATATGTGCATACATGTATGTATATATATAATATATACATACATATATATAGCTAGCAAGAGAGACAGACAGAGACATTTGCTGCATGTGCAGCCAGCAATAGGAAGATGATTAAATACATGACGATACATCAACATGATAGATCATTATGGTGAAATTTCAAAATAATTCTGACAGTGTAGCAACATAGAGTTAAATGTAAGGAGCAGAACACAATTTTTATCTAATGCATTACTGTATTGTGAAAGAAAAAATGGGAAACCTAAACATCATCAATAGAATAGTTAAATACATTTGATACATACATGCTAGCAAAACTTGCAGCTCTATTAAGAAGAATGAGGAAGACCTATATGTACTTACATGATAAGATCTCTAAGATATAATGGTTAAGTGAAAAATACAAATCCCAGGTCAATGTATGAGATAAGACCCCAATAAACCAACTGGAGTGTGTGTGTATATGTGCATGTATGAGTGTATATATAAATAGAGAATCAAAGCTCTGAAAGGTACTCAGTGCTAATAGGGGTTACATTTAGGGAGGAGACTAGCATGAAATGGCTAAGGAAGACTAATGTCCAAACTATATCTTTCTATATTGTTGGGACTTTTCCCATTAGCATTATTTTATATTTTTAATAATTTAAAAACTCTGTATTATTATTGTATGCTATGTGCCATTGAGTCAGCTCTGACTCCTGGTGACCCTATGAATGAGTGATGCCCATTGGGGAGGGCAATCTGCTTAACTCAGTTACCAATTCAAATGTTAATCTGATCCAGAAACACCCTCACAGACACAGCTGGAATGATGTTTAGCTATATGTCCGGTCACCCTGTGGCCTACTCAAGTCGACACATAAAATTCACCATTACACCTGCCCTATTCTTTCTTCTCTCATATGCCTTCTCCTAGAAGCACTCCCTTAAACAAGAATTCGTATCTCAGGCTCTTCTTCTAAGGAATGTCACTTAAATCACCTACTATGTGCCAAGATCTTTAAACACCAATCGTTATTCAATCCTCATGACATAAAGCAATACAGAATAGTGGGAGGTAAGGTATCAATTAACAGCATTGACTTTGAAATGAAATATACCTTATCTCAAGATCTAGGTTTAAAATAGATATATTAGCTAGAGAACCTTAGGCCAGTTACATACCACCCTCAAGCTCAGTTTCTTCATCTATAAAATGGGGCTATTTATGGTACTCTAATACTTAATTGACTTGTTGTGAGAATTAAATTAGCCCTTCAATAAGTATTTGTTGAGTGAATGGAAAGAGATAATGCATATGATATTCATGTATCAGGATTTGGTTCAGAGTTAAAGCTCAATAAATATTGCCTACTGATGTTCGGATAGCAGTTAAAGCCCTCTCAAAATCTAGGTCAACTTTGATAGAACCACCAAAGCCTATGAAAATCCAAAGTTCTCACAAACTTTCTGCAAATTTTCAAGGGCTTCCATGCTCATTATCTCTTCCTCCAGGGCACCTGTGCCATTTCACTGGTCCAGAAAGAAAACCCAGCCTCCCTGCCAACTTACATTATAAACATACAACCTAACTTCCATGAAACATTAGTGAACTTAGCAGACTGTACCAAAGATTGGGCCAGGAGCTGAGGAAGGTGAGTAGGCTGGCTGAGGACATGAAAACTGGAGACCATCACAACGCACATACCATTTTAATCAATCAGGGAGCATCACAGTTCTTGAAATGTCCTTTGGCCCATCCCCACCATCACCTTGCCATTCCACTGGCCTCATTGCCTTTCGCCTTCCTCCTTCTTGCTGGCTCCTCTCGCCGTTCTTCTCCTATCTCTCCTCCTTGCCCCATTCTTTTCCCTCTTCTAAAACTAGTGAAATTCTCCCAGGACATTCTTGTCCCCTAACTCCTGTTCCCAGACTTTCACAACCAAGTCCAAGGCTCTAAGCAGGAAAAGGGCCTTCCCTTTAAACATATCCACCCTCCTTGGTAAAGAGCTTTCATTTTAGAAAAAAAAAAAAAAATGAACGTTTTGTTCTTATAGTACTATGTATAGATCCCAATAAGGATGAATTTTGAACTTTGTTTTATATGAGGAAATTGAGACTGAAAGCTGTTAGATCCCTTACCCAAGTCAAAGAGTAGTGTTAGAATGTGAACCCAGGTCTGCTTAATTCCATGGCCAGTACTCTCAAATACTGCACTACCAAAAAATCCCAGCAGGCCATTTGGCAATGTTCAAGTCTATGGCAACAGGATGTACCTTAGCTTTAGCCAGCTGTCCATCAGAGATATACCAGTGCCTTCAAGGGCCTTTGTTGAAACAGCATGAACTATTCAGCACAGAGTATCAGACCCATTACAGAAACAATGCAACAAACATTATTTGCCATCTTCTATGAAAGGTGATTTTCATATTCATTTGAGATGCCATATTCTTTTGATTTTATTTCTACAGACGAGGTATTGGTGCATACGAGTACTTAAAGTCTCTTCTACCTGAAATTATAGAATGTAATAACTCAGTGAGTATTTGATAATTAACTAAACGAAACGGCAATGACGATGTTTCAGCAGCAGATGGTGGGCAGCGGGATGTGCCATTGTTCAAGGGATCTGAATCCCAATTTCACTGGAGCCCAAACAAGGTGAATTCATTCTTCATTACTTAATAATTAATGATCCTACACTCCCAAACCCATGCTCACCTTACCACACTTCCTGAGGATTAATTTATTCCAAGGGATAAAACATTTCTTTCTTTTTCAATGAAATTCCTTAGTCATTGACATATTTCAGGCCCTAACAGAAAGAAAGAAAGAAAGAAAGAAAGAAAGAAAGAAAGAAAGAAAGAAAGAAAGAAAGAAAGAAAGAAAGAAAGAAAGGTTCAAATCACAGCAAGCTGAGGGCTTCAACAGTATTAATCTAAAATAAGATCTAAGGGTCGATATCAATTCTTACCTCACATCTGTACCATGCTGTGTTTCAAAGTAATCACCACAATTCTGGAAACATCTGCAAAAAGACCATTCAGTGGCAAAGATTTTAATTTTGAGAAAATAAAAACTGAAATGTGAATTTTCAAAGTGAAAATTTGCAAAGGGACCTCCCCTTGGGGCCACGGCTTCCTAAAATGTCCTCATAGCCCACCAGACTCTTTGCTGAATTTCCTAAGAATTACAAGAACCTTTTAGACAATTACTACCTTAAAAGAATGTTCCCATGATGTTCAGCCTATTTTCATCTCAAATGTGCCACACATCAGCAGTGTGGCTTTGAATAAGTCATTAAATGGCTGTAAGCCTCAGTCTCCTCCTGGGTAAAATGAGAGGCTGGCACTTTGCTCTCAAGAGCTCCTGATGCTGATATTTCATGATCCAATCAAGCTCAAAGAGAGGGAAATGGCAAAATATAGTACCTAGGATTGACATTAAATCTAAAGACCATTTCTTAGAAGCTAGAACTGCTGGTGGAGGGGCCACCATAAACCCATCTCTAGACTCGGGTTCCCTCCTAAGCTATACAGGATGGGCCACGCACCGTGAGGAGCAGCAGAGGCTGCCATCCAGGCGTAGACAGGGCAGCCTCCACCTAGACGGGCGGCCTCTTCTCAGTTCACTCAAAGGAATTCTCTGGGCTCCTTTGAAAGGAAAAGCAGCAGTTCAATGAAAATGTACCTTTGGGTACTAGCCTATCTGGTAATAAAATGGAAAGCACAGATACAAGAGAGTCTATAATTTATTCATTTCTCTTACTTGAAAAACAAAGCCAACTTTTAAGAAATGAAAGAACTGCCTCCTTACAGAGATTTGTGAGAAAAGTCAATAAAAGATTTTAAGGATATTTATTGATGAACAGGCCCTCAGAAGATGCTGAGAATTAGATTCAGGTGACATGTCCATAATTTCGAAGGCTTTTCTGATATGTGTCAGACAGACCTTCTGAATACTCGCCGCCCCCTCAGTCTCTCTCATCAGGCTGGCGGTCACTCTGCTGTTTTAAGCCTCTGTCTTAACCCTGGTGCCACAGATAAATCCAGGAATGCTCAGGAAAAGTACAAACCATCATTTCTTAGCCTTGGGCTAAGATTAAGTGAAGAAAAGTCCAAACCTCACAGTGAATGAGCCCAGACCACCGCACCTAAAATCAAGGATATGGAAAAGGCAGGAGATCAAACAAGGTGCAGTGAGGGAAGGTGGAATGTGGCCTTCACATCCACTGCTCACACTGTTCGGCATTTCACACCGTTTGGGGACAAAGCCAAGAGAGCCTGAGGCCCTGTTCCAGGACCTCCAGCACCTTTCTGGGATATCAGGGAAAGCTTCTTAAAGGAGGACAATAAAACTAAGTCCTAATTGATGGGAAGTCGATTCTGGGAGGTGTAGAAACAACACACCCCAAGAAGCTAAAAGGTCTAGAAAACATGAAGAACAGCAATGTGGCTGGAAAACAGTTTGTGGGGTAGAACAGCTCTAGATGAGGTTGGAGAGGTGGGCAGAGGACAGTCTAACAAGACCTTTGGCTTATGTTGGGTTCCCCTGAATCAGGCTATAAGCAATAATTTGAACGCCAGTAGTTTATTTGAAAGCACAGTAAGGGAGCCAGGAAGTGAGCCAGGAAGGGAAGGAAGGCAGGACAGGATACGTTGGGGAGCAGTTTACCACTGTGGGCATCTAGGGCTCAGCCCCGCAAGAGATCTCTGGAAGACTGCACATGGCACACCTCAGAGTTTCTCCATCTGAGGGCCCAGAGAGTTGGGTTTTTTATCCAGCAGTGTTGGTCCATCATTGGTTGAGACCTGCTCCCAGGGCATTAACTCCCAGGGGCTTCCTGCCAATCCAGCTGGCAACCAGAAAACCTGGGAGAGTTGAAAATGATTATAGTACAAAGCTGCCCGATATACAGATACAGTGAGTCCCAAGGGGGTGTGAACAGGGCACTGACAGCACTGGTTATAGCCTTGTAGACAAAGGTAAAAACTTTGAATTTTATGCTAGGTGCAAGAGAAAGCTGTGGACCAATAATCCCTAGATGAAGGGTAGTAAGCCAGGCATCAACACTTTCCAGTTGACAGCTTAAGACAGTTGTTCTCACTGCTATGTAGAGAACGGCTGGAGGGAGGACAGCACAGAGTGGAGGTGTCGTTAATTCTAAAAGCCAATGTAGTTCAAGGTTTTAAGTAGTTCTAGAACCTTCTTGGAGAGGCTAACTCCCAGAATCTCTTGACTTTGTCCACTCTTTCAGCCATCCCTTCTTAAAGCATCCTTTTCCTTTTCATTCCCATAAGTGCTTTCCCCCTACCTTTGACCATTCGGATTTAGACTCTTTCATTGACACATCACACAAGCTCCTTCCTCGTGTAATTGACCCACAATTGGTCATTTACGCAAGGATTAGGTGCCAATGGAAGACTGGGAAAGGATTACGCTTTCAAAAAGCATGTGAAACAGTATTAATTCAGACAGTCTGGATCTGGTCCTGACTCTCCCACTTATTTCCCGTGTGACCTGTGACAAATTACTTAACTTCGCTGCAGCTTTAAAATGGGGATAAAATTTCTTCCACAGATAGTTGTGAGAAATAAATATTATAGGCACAAGTACTTGATACATAATAAGTAGTCAATAAATAAGTGTTCATTACTATCATTTTGATGAAATACAATAAATATTCATGTGAGCCCTTACCCCAGAGTCCCATTAATGGGGTCAAAAAGGAAATAATGCTGAAACACACACACACACACACACACACACACACAAATACACACATACACACACACCTTTGTTTATTCTGATGATCTGTCTGGTTTGAAGTTATCCAGGCCAAGGTTTTCTCTCATTACCCTGAAAAATTATTCACTGACTATATGTAGTAAACTCTGAATATCTACAAAATAACTTGATTTATTGCCTGGGTATTTCAGAATGTCAGCATGAAGAACGCCAAGCAAAATTTAAGGAATACTAAGCAAACACCTGATAGTCCTAGTGCCAAGGCAAAAAGGCGCATTCTGTTCCTATTTTAAAGCAACCTTACAGGGAGAAAATAGTGATTGGGCCTGGAAATTCAAGCTACTAATACGATATGGAGAATTGGGTTCTACCCACTCTTCCCATTTAATTGAACAGCATGACTCTGGCAGCAATTAAAAGCTAATGGCTTACCAATGATGAGCTCTTCCATCAAAAAGATAAATTAGAAACTATTTGGTACTCATTTGGTTTTGACTTCCACCCATTCCCAAGTACCTACAATTAAAAATGACCAATCAATCATCACATTCCTCACTTATTTAAACAAAGGGGAAAATGACTATACCAACCCACATGTAAACTGACCTTTTTAACAGGTATGATATCTGAAAAACTGGGGGAAAGGGCTTCTAACTCCATGATTCCCCTTTTCCGTGCTGCGCCCCATGACTACTAAGCTCACAGACTGTGTGGAAACACCTCTGTCAGCAAGTAGGTTAAAGAATATTGGACCTGGAGCCAGGAGACTCCATCTCTGTACCTCAATTTTGTCATCTGTAAAATAATTGTGTTGAATTACACAGCGATAAGAAACCTTTGAATTTAAATATTTTGTGCTTTGGGGTGCTGCGAAGGCAACTGAACCAATGTTTCCCCCTGAAAAGTGGGGGTATGCAGCAGAAAGGAATAAAGGAGCAGGAGCAGGAGCAGGACGCAGAGAGAGAAGGCCCAGGTAGCCATTCTTACTTAGCGGCTCTCTGGAAGCCACGATGAAGAAGTCATGTGGAATAAATGAGGAGTCAGTCAAGTGACACAACTTCCTATCCCTCGTTGGAAAGATAAAGAGAAAGGTTGATCTTCACAACTCTAAAATAACCAAACTTTACATCACATATTCAGTGTTCAAAGTACTTTCGAAATCATTTCAATACTTGTCAACACTCTAAACATCCTTCTGAATAGCAGTAAAGGTTGGCAACTTCTCCTAGAGTTTATATATCAGAACACAGAAGCTCTCCTAGTGTTTTGTTTCAAGGAGTGTTCTGTCTCCGCAGATTCCAACCTTACAAGGACGGTGGGGGTTTTGGATTGTATGTGACGATTTCTTCTACCAGCTCTGTGCTTATGCAGACCCACTATGTTCTGTCAATTCTATCCCCTGCACCAAAAAAAAAAAAAAAAAAAAAAAAAAAAGCAGAATGTCTTAAAAGTTCAGAGGGATGGTCGACTACAGCAAATTCTCTTTTCTCTTCGCTCAACGAATGCACAAAGACAGGACAGATATAGTGGTACCACCAATATATGCCTGAGCTCAAGCTGCCAAACTCATTACAACGATGTTTTTGTCAGTTGCTGCCACAGATGTTTGGTTCCTGCTATTATGAAGTTAATACAAAGCAGTGGTTCTCAAACTTGAGTGTGCATCAGAATTACCTGGGAGACTTATTAAAACATAGATTGCTGCCCTCCCTCCCCACAACTAAAAGGTTCTGATTCAGTCTAGGATGGGGCCTGAGAATCTGCATTTCTTGCACATTACTAGGTACCTCTGACACTCCTGATCCAGAAACCAAGCTTTGAGAATCACAGGTGTGGGGAAACAAGTGAGCTGGAGTAAGTGGGGGAGCCTGCTTGACAGAGAAGGAAAATTTGGGCTCATTTTATTTCTTCCTTAAATTCAGACCCAATTAACATTTACTGAGTTATTCAAGGCACTGGGTTAAATGAATTCAAACCCTTTTAATTCTCACGATGGCCTGTGCTACTGCTATTGTCATTCTCATTTTAAAGAGAAACAAATTGAGACTACAGAGAGAATAACAAACTTGCCTAAGGCCACAGAGCGAGTAAGAGCCAGAATTCAACCTCAGGTCTTCTAATTCCAAGCTTGTCGCGTGACCTCAATGATGCTGTAAATTCCCCTCTCCAGGAGGCTTCCAAAGGGCCCTGAGCAGAGGTTGTAAATGGCATCGATGGAGGATGGGGAAGTGCTGCAGAACTGCTGAGGGGCATTAAAGGGACTGTCTTTGCATGCACATCTGGCTAAGTGGGCTGACAGACCAATTCCCTTCCCTGTACCTCAGCTCTGCCAACTGTGAAACCGAAGACCAAAATAGTTGCCACCTACCCCCCAGCTTGTTCCTAAGAATGAGATAAGAGCTCTCAGCTGTTATATAAGAAGCAGTTTTCTTTCCAACCACTTGGCTTGCTGAGTAGTCTGAAAAGCTCCAAATCTTATAAAGAATGGGGTTCACTTTTACTCTTTCGAACCTATTGCAGTGGTCACCCTGTTCTTCCACCCTGTGACCTCGACCTCTCCTCTCTGCCTATTATCAACAAGCTGGGAACTCAAAGTTCAAAGCATGCTCCTAAAATGATGTGTGCATTTCAGAAATGTACTTGTTCCTGCAGAGTGACTGATGAGAATTCCTCTGACAGCTCAGCTGGACACATTTTTAGGTGTTCTTCAGATTCCACTCTCAACCTGTACTTCGAAGGCCCCAAAGGCATGTGTCCTAGGCTCTGCCCGCTGAGTACCTAGCAGGAGGCAGGTTGCACCTATTTTGTAAGCTTAGAAGGGCTTTGTCGAGAGTCTCATCCTCTTAGAATTAAGATTCTTTTGTGATGCTCAGTTGGTCTGTCTAATAAACACTTGGGTTCCACATTAGTCAACGACTAAACGTGCCAGAAAATACATAAGTGTTCTGGAGTCAAAGTGAGCAAATAAAAGATTTATTTCTTTTTGTTTCCTTTTCTTGGCTTTGTGTCTCAAAGAGATGGCCATTCTCCCTTTTCCCCAGTCTCTCCTTGTGGGTGTTTGTTTATTAATGAAATGGAGTGAGACTCTGAAAGCCATACCCTCCCTCTGAAGTTCTGATTGTAATGGAAACAGTCACCAGGGGTTGAAGTGTCACTGTGGTTATCTAATGATCTAGGACAGCATGCCTGAGACAGTGAACAGCCAGCATCTCTGGCTGTCACCACATGGCTTATTTTGCCTCTTCTCTCTCTGCCAGTGACTAATTGATTTGTGCTTGGAGGTGCTTTGAGTGAGAAAGATACTTTATATCGGCTTACAACAAATCTTCAGAACAAAAAATCCATTTCATGTACAAATTTCTCTGCTTGATTCTTTCCTCCATTCAATTCCCAATTAGCTAAATCTTCAGCACCCAAAGAACTAAGCAGACACAAAAGTCTTCTGATGGCCAGTTCCAGAGATCAGTGTATGAGGGAAAGAAATCAAAATCAATGGTAAAAATAAGGAACAGAAAAGAAGGCAATAAGGAGGGGGAAAAAAGTGTCTCTGCAGCCTTTAAAGCACTAATTTAAGACAATTACCAGATCCTGTTCTGTTTGCTACCAGTAATAAGGATAACTCATGAAAAGCCAGAATCCTATAGTGCTTCCTGGCAACTTCATTTAACACAGTAAATTCTAATAGACTAATTTTTTACCTCCAGCAACGAATCTAATGTTTCTATACATCCATCCCCAAAATCTACCAAACGGTTTGATCTGGGACATCTTGTGATCCAACTGGGAATGGGACTGGCCCTGTGGCTTTCCAATTCGGCTTCTGCCCACAGTACATTTGCTTTACAAGAGTTTGCCAGGGCTACAGAAAGAGTCGAAGGAATCTAGATAAGAGAACCACGCTTTTATTAAAAGCTGCTTCTTGTAAGTAAACTTGGCCCAAACTCAGAGTTCCGCTATTGCTGACTGATCCCTGGGGACCCTTGGATAAAAGCCAATAAAGCCATTCCTGGGCCTTTTTTATATGCAAATGTTGAACACTTCGGATAGCTAGGATAAATAGGCTAAATTCATTCATTTACTCAGTACTTATTAAGTACCTGAAATGCGCCAGACTCAAAAGTAGAAGTTACTTTTTAATCGCTAGTTGTAATGTTTGAGCTGCAGGTATTCCTGGTCCATTTTTTGAAGCAGTGTGCCACAAGATAATGGATGGAGGAACCACTTTCCTCCCTTCTTCACAGCCTCTAAGATAAGTTCCACGAGGGGAGACTTCTGAAGCATTGAGCCATTTTCAAACCACTAACAACACTGATTGCTTTGGCAATTCCTATTCCATTGGCTTAAATCTGGTACAACACAGAACAACTCATAGCTTTTCAGAACCATCTACATCTAGAACCCAAGTACAACTTAGGACATTTTCAAAAATGCCTATCTGTGCAGCAGAGACTTTTTTAAATGAATTCCTGGGCTCTCTGAATTGCCACAGGTGACCAAAAGGCCCAACAGCAGAAACTAGTCAAAATAATGTGGCTAATCTTTTTAACCACTTGCAAATTCAAATTGCCAGCATTCTCACTCTATAAAGTGGATAAGTATTTCTTGTCCAGTTCCACAGGATTCATATTTACCCTTCACTGCTATATAGACAAAGTAAATGAAATGTAATTATAATAAAAAGAAGTTGTGTTTGAACAGTCCTTACTAGTTTATAAAACATTTACTAGTTTACAAAAGCATCTTCTCATTTAATTAAAGCATTTTAATATTCATTCAACACCTATTAATCTCTTAATAGGTTTCCCTAGTGCCTAGCACAGTACTTAGAGCATAAAGAATAAGACATGGTGTCTGCCCTCAAGAAATCCAGAGTCTAGTGGGTAAGAAAGACAAGTCAACAATAATTATACAATATATGTGTAATAGAGAAATATAAAGGTATAGTGATAGAAGGAGAATACCTGACATGTTAAGTATTCAAAATTTAAAATGGTATTTGGGGGAGTTCTGTTTACTTATAAATTCCCAGACATCAGGAATATCGTGTTATATGTGCACAGATAGAAATAGAGTAAAATATTTTTGATGGTGGCGCAAGACTGAGGGTGTGAACCATTGTGGTAGAAGAGATGGCGGGGGTAGAAGTGGTGATGATGGGAAGTTTTGAAAGATTTGGTCATTTCTTGATTAATCAGAATTGATGACCTTTTTTGTTAAAGTACAAATTTCCGGCCATCCGTGAAACATCTCTCTTCATTGCTAGACAGTCCAATGGTTCACCATAGAACAAATATATACCTAACCACAGCAATGACAACCACGAAATATTAGCAGTGACTGATCATTTGGTATTAAATTATGTGCTGAAGAACCAATTGCCAATTGCTTAAATGTGCTTAAATGTTAGGAAAGCAAAAAAAAAAAAAAAAAAAAAAGAAGAAGCCTTCTACTGAAACCTGCCTTGAATTAGTTGAGCATCATTTGCATGAATAGAAGAGGCAACAATTATTCTGAGAAGGATGAGAAAGCCAGGCATGGAAGGAAGAAACCAAACATGAATTGAAAGCAGATGACACAAGCCCCTGGCTCACGTAGCCTCACAAGAACAAACATGAAATACATTTCCTGCAGAAGGGTAACTCTGAGAAAGAAAAAAAACAGTTGTAGTAAATCCCAACAAAAGCCAACAAAAGAAAATGTTGGACAATTTGTTGGATAAATATTCAGTAAGGCTGATCTACCTTCCTGCATTGTTATAAAGAACAGTTAATAAAAAAAAAAAAAAAAGATTGTCAAGGACACTGCAAACGTAGAAGAACTACCCAATAATAAGAACATTAATAATAAGGAAGAGCCTAGGAATGAAACCAGTTCCATCAAGACCAAAGATGTTGAGAAACCAGTACAGAAATAAAGAAAACAGATACGACTGCCTGGAGGTGATGCAAACAAATGAGAACCAAAATATTTTTTGCTCTTAATTTTTAAAAAGAAGACAAGTTTACAGGGTATAAGACTATAAATAAATATTGGCCAATGGGTTCTTGATTTTCCCCCAAAGGCAGCTCCCTTAAAAATGACTTCCTAGACAGAGGGGGTACAGGAGTTGAAGGCTCCTACTCCCTTCCCTAGAGCTCACTGTCTGCGACAGGAAGACTTTCCGTCCTCACCTTGAAGATTTGGAATTGGAAAAAACACTGGAAGGAATCCAAAGCTGTGGTTCATTTCATTCTTTCATTTCCTGCCTTTGCCAAATGCTGACAATTACAAACAAATGTTGTCTTCCCAGATACTTTCTTCTAGATGAACATTCTGCTCATCTTGGTTGTCTATGTGTATGTAACTTGAGAAACACATTCTAAATCCCCAAGGTGACAGGGTTTCCACGTAATGATAATGATTATTTAATGTCATCATCACAATGGGCTGCCTGGGCAAATGAAATGCTTGCTGGGCCTAAAGCATTCACTCAAGTGAGGTCAATTAACACTTTCCAGGGTACCCGGTTTCCCATTGGGACCCTAAAGAAGATAATTCATTATCCAGGCATTCTCTACCCCCAACACTGCTGTCTACCAGCAAGTTGCTTAAAATGTCAGACTGCTCAGCCAATATGGGGAGGTCCAAGAAAGATAAGATTATGCTGAGAAGGTCCAGGTTGCACAGATATTTTGAGTCACCTGAAGAGAGTCCAGGAGTATAATCATCATCATCATCATGCACGCGAATGCATCCCCATCTTACTTTTCAAAGTACTTTCGTTTCATAAATCCTCCCCTTTGATCCTCACAACAATCCCTGAGTTATGCAGAGCAGGTATTATTATAGTCAACACCTAGCTATGGTAGCAAGAGAGGTATAGATAAATGGCACAAAGGTAAGCCTAGAAGACACGGAGAAACAAGAAAAGGTGTAGTAAAAAGAAGGGGCAGGCCACCAAAACCAGTAGCCTCAACAGCATTGAGGGTCTGGGACCAAGGCCATGTGGAATGAGGACACACATGGGCACATGGAGGTAGAAATGTGAAGAAGCTAAGGTGTCCGGGTAGACTATGTTGAAAAGATTACTGATTACCTGTTGTTTAAAAGATTACTGTTTCTAAGGCCAAAATCAAGAAAGATGGAAACTAAAATGAACCAAGTGGCTACTATTTGCCAGGTGCTTTCCTATAAGATAACTGGTTTACTCCACAACTAATCCATGCAAGATAGTTATTATCAACCCATTTTTTTATAGATGTGAAAACTGAGGCTCAAAAAAGTGACATTATCTACCCAAGGTCATATAGCTGCTAATTGGAGAAGATGAGATTCAGGGACTAGGAGACAAAGCAAAAGAAGGCTGGGGGCTGTAGCCAGGAATACTAGCAATTAGTTTGGGGCAGCAACAATAAGACATCAAGAAAAGAGTTTAAGAATAAGGAACAAAGGCTTTCTGAGCCCTGGGCTCCACATATACTTCCTGTCCTGGAGGTGGATCAGAGGCTGGGCTCACAATGCCTGGTGAGGAGGCACATCTGACTGAGGTTGGAGAGGTAGGATAACAGCCAAGATGATTCCTAGCAATTTCCCCCTTTTACAGATGGAGAAATTGAGTCCCAGACAGGAAAGTTCACAAAGCAATTGGGGAACAGTTGCTTTTCTTCTGCAGGAACTAGAGGAAGGTACACAGTCTGAAAACACAGACGTCTGGGAGGATCACCATAGCCAGCAAGAAGTTTGCCTAAGGGAACAGGTTCATGCTGGTAAGAGCCAGAGATGGTGGGATAAAGAATAGTCAGAGCCAAAGGAACATCAGAGGGGTCTGGGGGAGTGGAAAGGAACGCTTACTTTTCTGCTGCGGCCATTGGACAAGATATTTCTCTAAGCTTCATCTGCAAAAGAGTCAATAAAATTCACCTCAAAGTGGTCCTCTGAGGATTCAATAGTCATCATAAAATAGTCTGAACAGCTATTGTTATTCTTCAGCATTTGAAAGAAGTTTTGATGTCAAGATAGATGGTCTCTGGGGAGGGTTCTCTAAACCAGCGGTCCCCAACCTTTTTGGCACCAGGGACCGGTGCTCCTATGGAAACAGAGAATCTAATGCCTGATGATCTGAGGTGGAGCTGAGGCAGTGATGCTAGAGCTAGGAGCAGCTGCAAATATAAATGAGGCTTCACTAGCTCACCAATCTCCACCTCCTGCTGTACGGCCTGATTCCTAACAGGCCACGGACTGGTATCAGTCCACAGCCCAGGGCTTGGGGACCCCTCATCTAAAAGACAAGCTTTTGGATTTGGAGTGATCCTCTTCTTTGCATTTAATAAAATATTCCTATTGAAAACCTATTTTCCCCAATCCTCATGAATTCAGCCTCTGTAAAAAATAAGTCTTTTGATTGAAAGAAGCACACAGAAAGCCATTTCAGGGAGCTTTTCCTTCTGCCAAACTTACATAACATGTTTCTTCTGACAAACTAGGAACCATTCTGCCTTAAGTAAAGAAGATTGCTCCTGGGGAGAGAATCAGGACAATAACATTCTGCCTGACCCTTACTAGCATGCAAGGGTCCCTTTCAGTCATAGTGCATGAAGACTTCAACCAAATCACCTACAGCTTCTCTGAAAGATTAGCCAGAGAAAGCCCATACACATTCCTTTCTGCAGTGACTCTAGGCCCCAAAGAGAGCCATTCCTAAGGAAGAAGAGTAGCAACTGAGAGCAACATTATTTGTAGAATTACCTGCAAAAGGCACTTAGGAATTTTCACCTTACAAGTCTGAAATAATTCAGAAAATCCTAGGAGTTAGCAAGAAACTTGTAGGATGCCTGGTCTAACCTCCAACTCTAACCCTACTCATCAGTGTCCTCCCAGAGCTAATGGGGGCTTCTCTACAAAGATATGGGTTTGAGTAAGTTATTTCTAGAAAATGCCCAGGATTTATTAAATGACTTCGATTTCTCTAACCCGCTTTATTCTATTGTTATTTTTGAATGTCCATATTTTATATTAATGTATTCTTATAATATGCACACAACCTAGCAGGGCCATGCCAAGCCACTTAGTTTCCTAAATAGTCACAGCATATCCTCTTTCCCATCTTCCTCTCCCCTGGGCCCCTTCTGCAGGCCACAGCACTAACACCTTCCAAACAAAAACCCGATATGGGCTGACGACACTGGCCACAGTGATGACAACTCCTCCATGCTCTCCCCATTTGCAAAGTAAGGAAAAGGCAGGGCTGATGTCTGAAACCAGACCAGCTAGACCTGAACTTGGCCTTGCCCCTGCCCTTCAGTCCCATCGCCCCATCTGGCAGCACTGTTCTGTCAAAAGGGCATTGCAAGTGGACCTTTGTTTACTTTAGATTCAAAATAGAAGGCCTCCGGGCTTCCATAAGCTGGGGAAGGACAGAGAACCCCTAACAGAGAACCAGCCTGCAGCAAAACTCAAGGACCTGAAAGGGGCTACAGAGTGAAACTTGTGGCCTTCCAGCTTTACAATTGGCTGTGGGATGCATGGTGCTTCTCTCATAAAATGAAGCAAGTCTATGTGCTGCTGTTAAAGCAAGAAGCAAGCCTTGTGCTCTAATTCCACCTGATAGGTAGGCCAGGAAAATGTCACTAAAAACATCCAGTGGAATTTGTTTTAAGATTCCCAGTCAGCACAACCTATTAAAATGAAACAAAGTCATAGCTTGCTCTTCAGTAAGTCTTATCATTCCATCACCTAAGGATTTCCCATGATAATTAGGTAAGGCTTATATAACGTTTGCGCGAGGTAACTTAGTCATCATTAGAAGTGGAGAAGGGAAAAAATTCACTGGTTTATCTCTGCCTAACCGCCCCAAAGCAGCAACTGCTTTGCTGGACTCAGACAAGTTGGGTTTTCCATTTTTTCAGGGTGAGTGGCTCTCCAAACTAGAAAAGCTTGGGGGAAAGGCCGGGAGACAAGGCGATATCCCTGACGCTGCCGAGAACTCTACACTCAAAACCATCCTCCTGAGTTTCACCACAAAAGCAGCAGCAGTAATTTCCAAAACACAGCCTTAGAATAAACTGTGTTAGACCTACAGGTTCCAGGAAATTGGAGGCCCAGATGGAACTCTCCCCAGCAGGAGCGACCGGCTACATCGGTCACCAGCAGTTCTCTCCTGCCCCCCAGTGCCACTGGCTGCCTGAAGTCCCCACTTCGCCTCAGACTCCAGATCTTTCCTCCCAGTCAGCTTCTTCTGTGCCCTATTCCCTCAGGGCAAAGCATTGTATTTTCCAAGGTAACACCTAGCTAATCCAATATAATTTAATCTGAAAGCATTAGTGAGTATTGCTGGATTGATGTGCTATTACTCCTAGAAAATACAATTTGCATTCTAGACACACCCAGCCTTAAACCAAAGGAGTGGGAATTTCCATTACCCTGACAGGCTAGGAAGGGAGGCAATTTCGCAAGGGGTGGGAATGTCAAGACCAAATTTTAAAATTTTAAACAGCCTTGCTTATTCCTATAGCTGGGAAGGTTTTGCGTCTCACTTTTTAAGCTACCAGCCCTTGTGATCTTTTTTCTTTTCCCCCACCGCTTCAGTACTGATGACCTCAGAGACCTCGGGCTTTCCTCTGACCTCACGTAATAACGACAGCTGGGAAGGCCCGAGCTGTACCACATTTATGTGAATTTTAGTGCTTCTTAAAAAACAAAAATACTACTTCCCCCACATTTAAAGTTAGCAAGCCTTATATTTAATTATTTTTATTTAGCTCTATTTTTGGTAAACCTAATAAGCTTCTTCAGAGATGTGCAAAAACTCTCAGAAAGAGCAGCTACCACTTGGTGTGTATACGCTATTTGTCTATATAATATAGAATATGCCCTACACTAGTTATATATATATTGTCTCATTCCTCATAACAAACCTGTAGACTAGAAGTTATTATTCCTGTTTTTCAAATGAGAAAACCGAAGTGCTGAGACTTAAATAAGTTAGCCAAGATCACATAATTGAAAGTGTTGGAGGAAAATTAAAAAACAGAAAGAAAGTGTTGGAGGAAAAACTCCAAACTCAATTCTCTGAATCCAAAGCCTCTCCTTCACTGTCTTCTCCTACCAAATACAGGAGGGTGGGAATAGGGGTGAAGCAACAATATTTCTACTACCTTGAGTTTTCCACCTCACAGTGCTGGGTCAGAAATTCTCAAAGTATGCTCCCTGGACCAGCAGCATAGCATCCCATAGGAAACTTGTTAAAAATTGCAAAATTTGAGGCCCGCTCCAGACTTAAAGAATCAGAAACTCTGGGGGTGGGGCCCGGCAATTTGTATTAACCAGGCTTCCACGTGATCTGACACACGCTCAAGTCTGAAAATCACTGAACATCAAAGTAGATTCTTAAAGTTTTGAAAATGGGTCAGCAGTAACTCCTTTGTAACATCCATTCCTTAAAAAAAAAAAATTCCTTTTCATTTAGAATTTTATTGTAACTCTAGAGATTTCAACAAATAAATACTGTTGGCACATGCTTGACAGGTGTGAAACATTGTGAATGGAAATGAGGTAATGTGAAAAATAGTTTCTCAAAATTCTGTGAAGTAATCTAATAAGACTGAGTTTAAAAGCAGTGTAGTGAGCATTTTTGAGTTTAAAAAAGAGCAGAAGGTTACCTACTGTGGCTATACCTAATCAACTCTCGTTAGACTGCTCCCTGCTCATGCAAAATTACATGGGACACCGTGAAAAGCACCTGTAGGGTCCATTTGACTAGCATTTGCCTCGTCCTTTCTCTTCACTCTGTGCTGCTTCCTTCTTAAACCAAAATAAGACTGAGAAGCCAGCACTGGCCTGGGAAAAGTCCACCAGCCTGAGGCCTTCCCATTCCCTCTAGCTGGAAAACCTCTAGCTGGAGGACAGAAGAGTCCAGGCACAAGTGCCCCATGGACACCTGCACTTGATGACCTGGGGTTCGGACTTGGCCTCTTTGCAGGAAATAAGCTCTACACTCAGTTTCGCAAACCCCTTGTGTCTTCTATTTTCTTGGAGCTTGTTCGATATCAGCTTAGGTATGCTCGGAATAAAGGAAAATAGAATTTCACGGTCATCGTCCTACTTTTATCTGAAAAAGAAAAATGATTTTGAGTTGGTTCTCAAACTAGGCCAAAGGTCAGAAATAGAGGGGGAATGTCTTCACTAGGTCTGAGTCAGTGACCTCGACCTTCTCGGATCAGGATTAAGCCACTTGTGCCCTGTAGTGAGGGAACCGTTCTGCTGGAAAACAAAGTATGGACTCTGTAGCCATGCTGGCCAGCCATGCAGTTCTAGCCAGGAACTTCTGGGCAAAATGCTTCATCTTCTTGATCCAGTTTCCTGAATTGCTTTGGTGGAAGCAGGGGGCAGGAATAATATCCACCAGGCAAGGATGAAGAAATATAGGGCCTAGTGGCCTAACCACGCCAGACCCACCTCGAGAGATGGTAAATTAATGTTGACTCCTTTCCTGTTACTCTCAAAATGCTGAAATAGATTTTTACCTGACTGGCTGAGAGCATCAGCCTCAAAGAGCAGCCACCAGGGGTTATATAAACAGGGCTTTATAAACAGGGGTTAACAGCACTGTTAACAGATCTCACAAGCATATTCCAGATATCCTGGTATAGGAATGTGTGCTTTCTAAATCTTGAAATATGGAAGGCCAGGATGCCTCACACCCTAAAGAAGGGAAAAGCTATAATTCTCCAGTCTGGGTCAGATCACAGGCCTTGCCCTAAAACCCCTGTGGAATTCTGGACATGCTTCCTCCCCATAAACACACCCAAAAAACTGACAACGGCAGTATTCAATTCCTAAATATTCAGAGGAATGACATGTCAATCAACTGCAGGAAGAGAAACACCACACTCAGTGTATAGATACTAAGTTTTAAAATATTTCCCAGAGACATTTTTATTTTTTCCCAAAAGAAGAGAGCCCTCTACTGGCAAGTTAACACTCTGCTAGGAAAGGGCCTGCTCTGGATTGTGCACCATAGCCAATCCTGAGGGGCTGCGTCCTCCTTTTCAGATAGTAAATGTGTAAGTTATTACCAATTAGCTAAGGTTTTATCCACAGGAGGAACAGATAAGGGTATGAATTAATGACGGTTGATGGTACAAAACTCAAATCCCATAAAACCCTCTCAGCTGACCTGACTACAGTTTACAATATAGTAAACAGAGGGGATAAAGAGAGGGTACAAGAACCTTCTCCCCTCTCTGCCATAGTACATGGATAATCTTCTAGAAATGTTTCATGCAGAGGGCTCTACCCAGTATTTAGGATGTAAAGATATCACATCAGAGAGTTTGGAAGAGATTGCAAACAACCTAAATGGTTATCAAGAGCAGATTAGAAAATAATGGTACATCCAAATAATGGAATATAAGGTAGCTTTAAAAAATAAGTGAGGAGGGGGTGACTCCATAGTGTAGTGGTTAGCACGTCTGCCTTACATGCAAAAGGTCCGGGGTTCACGCCTCAGGTGGAGCCACGGACCATACCCAGGGTGCGCCAGGCCCCCCGGTTGCGCCAGGCCCTGGGTGCATGCTGCAAGTGTGTGGGAGGAGACACCCTGCCTTCAGAGACCCAGCTCTCAAGGGGAAACAGCAACATCCATAAGTCAGAGGTGGAAGTGGGGGGAGAGAGGAATTAAAGAGCACGGGGAAAGCGGCAAGGAAGCTCATTCTATACCCACATCGAAAGATCTCCATATCTTTAAGTTTAAAAAGAAAAATTAGAGAAGCAATATATATCATATGCTATTATTTGCATAAAAAGGAGGACACATATTTGTATTTGCTTCTAAATGCATAAAGTAAAATATTTCCTGTGTACTGGCTACATGTTTATAGGCGCATGAGAACTATAGGAGTGGTGGACAGAGGTGAGAAGAAATTCACTCTGTTATGTATTTTGAGCTTTGATGTGACTGCTTTAACTAGTCAAAACATTAAGTAGTTTTTTAAATGACAGCCTGAATGGGCATTAAACTTCCTTTACTCAACATTTAGTAATGGTTAACTTTTATTTAGTACCTAGTATACACCATGCACTATGTTAAATGCCCTACATGTATTAACTCAGTTACTTCACCCTCCCAATCACTCTTAAGAAGTAGGAACTATTCCTATCTGCCACATTCTAGAGGCAAGGAAAATAAGGTACAAAGAGGTTACATTACTTGCCCAGGTTTACACAGACAAAATTTCAGACAGGTTGATTTCAGAGTTCCTGCATTTGACACTGTGCTATGTGGCTACCCCAGAGAAAGTTTCTCCCACAGAGCTGATATCAGAGAGCACTGTAAGTTAAAAATCCAAGAACTTACTTAAAAGTTTGGAGACGCCCTTTACTAGTAGTATCAAATGTGAGACTTCCTTTTGCCTGAAAAACATACACACCCTTACACACAAACACTCATATATTCTCATATTCGCATGCATACATTCCTACACTCACAAACATACATGTTTTCTCACCCTCTGTACACACATTCATACATTCTAACACACTCACATATACCTCATATATTCATACATGTATACATTTTCTCACACACAGTTGCACACTCATACACACAATAATGGCCTTCCCTGGCTCCAGCCTAACCTCTCCTCTGTGCTGTCTGGCACAGAACGTTGGTCCTAGCACACTCCAGCCCAAGGATTCCTGGACCTCTGTCAGGCCCATTCTCCCTTACCCTCTCTCAGGACCTTCTCTCTATGCATAAACTTTTTGCAAATAAAACATGAGAATCCATTTTTCTATCCCACTCAACTCATTTATACTCCTAACCATGTTCCATGCTGGCAAATTCCATCTTCCATTTACTGCCTCTAACAATGAAGATTTTTCTCTTCCTCGGAACCTTAAGAAGGAAAGATTGTTTTTCCATTCTACTTATGCTTCCAGCTTCTCTGTTTGCACAGTGAATGAAGAATTTGATGCAACCTGATTCTGGACAAGAAAGAGGCACTACCCTCCATCTACCTAGGAGAACATGCATCCTCTAAGGACAAGCATAAGCACATTTCCTCACCAGCCCTGGAGGACACAGACCACTGTGAAACCAACATTTTGTGCTGCCAGCAGGCCATTTAGTTTCCCTGGAGCACTGACCTGCAAATGTTCTAGATGCAAAACCATTTCAAAAGAAGAATGAGATACAGCACTTGACGTAATTTTTTTTGAGTTTGCTCCCACTTTGCAACATAATAGTTCTTGAACATTTCACTGTTGCCCCAAACTCCTTCTTGCTCTGCTGTTTCAAATACTAGAGGGCAAGATAGTTTCTGTCTATGTGGAACATTGTCTCATTCTCATTATACAGCAACCGTGAAATGATATCAAAATTCCAGGCACTCTTCTGAAAGGTTTCTACTTATACTAACTGATAACATTAGAAAATACCTCACAGTAATTATTTTATTTAATCCTCTGTGACATTGATGTTATTATTATTCCCATTTTGTAGATGTGAAAACTGAGATGACAGATGGAAAGTAACTGGTCCAAGTCCCTACTGCTAGTAATTAGCAGAGCGAGTAGCTGAAGCCAGATGATTTATTATACATCCACACCACATTAACAGTCCTCTGGGGCCCAGTTCAAGTTCTACATCCTCAGTGGTCTAAACTCTCCACTCTTGCAAACCAAAACAAAGTAATCAACATTTTTGAGTATCAGCTCTCTGCACAGCATGTCATCGTGTGCTGCTGTTCATTCCATGCCTTCGGGATTTATTGCCCTGTCATCCTTCATGTATACTCATGTATATTCTAAGTAGTAATCAGTGTTAACTCTTTACAGTTATGTCTTTTCCATCTTTGTTCTCCATTCTTAGAAGAGTTTTTTGCAACTTTGGGGGGATGTCTAGATGCTTGTCAGTGGTGGCTTTCTATCTGTCTAGGTTTTTCAGACAATCCCTGCACAAATTAAACCTCTCTGCCTATAAAGATGTGTGTACAAACATGTTTCTCACAGCATGCTTTACAAGAGCAAATAGAAAGCACCCAAATATCCCACAAGGGAAGAGTGGTCATATAAATAATGGGACATCTGCATGAAGGAACATTACGTAACTATTAAAAATCATGTTTTCAGAGACCACTGAATAACATTAGAAAATGATATATTTTGCATTTGCAGAAAAAAAGCTTAGAGAAACTACATCAAAATGTCAACTTTTGTTATCTCTGGGAAGGGAGATGAAGCTACAGAGAACTTGTATCTTCTCTTTCAGAAGATTTACTCCTTTTCTGGTAATCCTTGGGGCAAATCATTTCAATCCTATGGGCTTCGTTTTTCTTTATCTATAAAATAAGAGCAATATTGGTTTCCTCACAAGGATCTCGAAAATAGTTAAAACTTTTCCAGTAAGAAGCGTTGTAAATAAATAATAATGGTATTAAATTACACACTAAATGATTATGTGATCTTTATGCAGTTTTCATAACAAAGACTTTAGAGGGAATAATACCCTGTCAACTAATAGTGGAAATTTCAGTAAAATCTGCATCTTTTATAACTCTACAAATTTCTCTTTTAAAAACTAAGACTGTGCTTATCTTATAGCCAGTGAATTACTATGAAATAATTCTCCATGGATGATTCAAATAAAAAAAGAAGAACCCCATCTATATCAATAACCTAAATAGTTCAGTTTTTGTTTTGTTTTGGTTTGGTTTGGGTTTTTTTTTTGTTTTGTTTTGTTTTGTTTTTGCTATTGTTTTGTTGTTTTTAGTGGAATAGGGGCTAGACTTATCAAAATAATAACCTCAGGGCTCTTCTTGCTTTGCATTCACACAGTCACTGTGGCCCAGAAACTCCTCACCGACTTGCTGAGATGCCACTGAGAACCCTGGACAGGGCAGAGGCAGATCACACAACATGGCTTGGAGGTCATCCAGGCTTCTCACCTGGTGAGAGCACCTCCAGAATGAAAATGCCACACAAAACCGCCCAACACAGGTAACATGGGCCACCACAAGCAGGTTCTACTTCAGGAACCCTTAACTCAGAGTCTGGTCCTGTCTACACTCCCCAGGCTGCCTTTACCTCTCCTCCCTCAACTATCCTCCATCATATTCAACTGTAGGTGTGACGGTCAAAGCACTGAGTAGGAGTCTTAAAAGAAGCTCCCTTCAGTTCTACACATGTGCATTTAAACTCATTCTGTGCCCAGCATCAGACACCTCTTCATTTTCCTTTAAACTCGAGCAATTTTTACAATGTTTCCCTATTCTCCATTTCATCTCCTTTCCACAACCCAGTCACATATGACTTCATTGGTTAAGTGAGCAATATCCTCATATCTCACCAAACATTTAGTGGTTTAAGCTCTATAAACCGGAGGAAAAGAACCAATGTCAATCACCTGGTAACACCTCAGCCGTTCAGAATACTCTGGGAAAAGCCAAACTTTCTAGATGACTGCAGGTCCTATTTCTTTAAGCATCAAAACTTAAGACATTCATGGATTTGAATGTAAGTCTTTCTTCATTATAGTCTATGTTCGCTGCTTTCTTAGATAGATTACATTGAATTTAATATTTTCTTGATGACTCATCCTCATGCATATCAGTGACTGCCTGCCTTTGTGGGAGCTGTTGCTTGGATAAGACTCTTTGCACAAAAGTTTATTAGCCCCATGCTGCTCTCTTCTGAGGTTTTAGTTTTTCAGTTCCCTTCCTTTGGAGAAGTCACTGTTTCTGCTTCCCTCCAGCCTTCCTGACTCACTTTTCTAATCCACTGCTGCTAATATGCTGGTTTTCAGAATCCACTGATTAAAACTTGTTGGCCTCAGTGTATAATAGGGTCTGAAGGCCTATCCCATGAGTAAAATGCCCACACTTTGGTTCTTCGGTTTGATGCTACCTATTTTGGCTGCTCTGAGTCTTGTCAGTTCACTTCCTGGTTCTTACTATGTTCTGGGTAGATCGTTCAAAACAGATGTTTCACAAGTTAAATCTTTCATAGTATCTCAATTCATACCTGGAACTATACTTAAAATAATAACTCTCCAATGACCCCTTAAGGAATGAGTGGGTGACTTGACAGGACCACACAAATGCAGCAAAGAATGAAAATAAAAAGTAAAAAAGAAAAAAAAAGAGCAAGAGGAAGGTTTTATATTTTTTCTTTCCTAGCTGACTGGCTGCTCCGAATTTTCAAATATTTACCTCCTCACTTTAACCCTGTTCCATAACTTCAGAGGGTAAAAAAAGACCACCAAAAGTACATGATAGAAAACTGGAAAAGTTCATTTAGAGCTAATGTAATCAAGGGAGATAAAGATGATTCCAGACATAAGAGTGGTTATAATGTATTCTGAACTCATTCAAATCATAAAATAAAAGTTTATCTTGTTTCAGGACTAAAGTAGATAAAAGGGCAAAACTTGTTGCTATAAAACATACTTTCACAAAACCCTTCTTTGGGGACACAAAGTTGTGTTTCCCAGTTATCACTTTAGAATCTTCAGCACTATTTGTTCTTTGATTCAACTTACCAAACTCCTAGTGCTGTCTCTTACACAGTGTTCATTTAAAAACATTTACCCAAGTCCTACAACATGCGTGGCACTTCTCGGGGTACTGTCAGAAAACCCTTACCTTACCTTTCTATCTCCTTCCGATTAAAGATTATAGAACTTTGTTGTTAGAAGTCTTCCTGTTGGTTCACGAACAGGCCCCGGTACACAGAGGGCAAGGAAAGACTGAGGAAAGAGGCAGGCCACTCCAGGCTGGTAGGTGGCAGGCTTAACAAGCAAGAGGATTTACTTCTGAGGCTTGGCTGGAGAGGCCGTAAAACAAGCAGACCTCAGTACTCACCCACCAGAACCTTAAAAATGTATATAGAGGCCTTAACTGTGTTTAGTCACATACACTGTCTAGATAGTCTCAACAATACTCTCCTCTCTCAAGGCTACGTCCTTGGAAACAGCTCCCACTGTGGGAAAAGTGGGCACAATGCGCATTCCAAGGACAGGGAGGGGGTGTGGAGCCTCTTATTGCCTGGGTTTGGCTCAAGTCAACCAATGGTCATGTTTGCTTGATTACCACCTCCAACACTTACAAATGAACAAAATTATATGAATAAGTTTGTTCACTTCTGTATATTTAAAATAGCAGGACACTGGAAAGAATCTAAACGGTCTAAAACAAGTAATTGATACAATAGAATATGATGTATATTCCATAGTTCTTGACTCAGTAATACATTCACCTCGTATGAATAAATGAGAAAAATGTGTATTTTATAGAGTGGCAGCTATAGTATAATCACTTTTATAGTAGTATATTATTTATAAACATATAGTTGCACCTTGGGGCCTAAAAGAATATACACCAAAATAGGTGACAGAATTGTGAATGATTTTTCTTTCATTTTCACTTGTCTGTATTTTCTAATATTTTTCTAAATGATTTTGGATATATGAAATTAACCAAACATTTTGTGAAATAATTTTCTCTGATAAAAAAAAAAATAATTCCATTGTCTTGTCAGTCACTGCAAACTTTACTAAAGTCTGAGAGAGCCTCTTCCTAAAACCAATACATTAAATCCAAGAGACAGAGATAGAGGTCCCAATAAACTATGTGGTTTATCCCTTTAACCACTAAGCTATATTGCCATATGGAACATGAATGGTTGAAGAGGCATGCCACTCAGATCGAAACAATGAAAGAAGGGCTTTTGGAATATAATTGCAAGTGTTACCAAAGAGCAGATCATGAATACATTAATGGTACCCGAGAGTGATTCAGTCATTAATTTCCAGCTGCAAAACAGTGAACCCTCAAAAGCCCAGAATCTCCCAGAGAAGATGGTCTAACCAAAAAGGATCAACATTATACAGAAAACTCAAAATGCTAAGCTAGAAAGTAAAACACAGATAACTGACTAAATGCAATTTGTATCTATCAACTGGATATTCTTGTATTATGTCTTATATAAGTATTATAAATCTTATATAAGAAAAATGCTTTAAAGACATCAGAATAGTAGTTGGCAAATTAAAAAATACTGACTTCCAGTAAAAATGGTATAATGAGTTCATGCTTTGATTACCCATTTTATGCTCCAAATATATAGTGATATGTGATAAAATATAAAAGGAGAAAAAGGTTCCAGTTTCAAAAATGAGATCTACATCTCCATGAAACAGAAATGCAAAACTGAGAGGCAAGCTGAGGCTGCAGCTTTGCTGGCCAGGAGCTCTGCTCTTTAGGAGTTTAAAAAGCTCCATAGATGATGGAAAGGCTCACTACTCAAGAAAGTAGGCTGAACAAAACATAGCTAACTTCTGCCTAGAACTACAGCAATGTTTCTCAACTTTATTTTCATTATTATCCCCCTAAGGTCAAAATTTTCATTTACATTTTCTCTAAAGAGAGAAATTAAATGTTAAGGAATAACACTTTTAGGAGTAGGGTTGAGCTTTGAAGGCCCACTGTAACACCTAAGATTTTTTTGCCCTCCAAGAATCAGTTTTCACCTTATTGGGAACAATATTACCCATGTTGAAAATGAGCTATATCTTTAAACCTCAAAGCCTTGCCAACAACAACTGAGTCAAAGGGCTGACTGGCCATCTGACTTGTTCTTGGGTACTTCTGCCATTACCATGGGGCAAGAACCCCAACCAGCAACTGAAAGCCTGAATACAAAGCAAGGATCTGAAAAATGGTGTGTGGCAGGAAACCACAAAAATGCTGGACAGACAGGCAGATGTTGACAAATGGGAGAAAGACAGAGAAATGAACAAAAAAAAATTGTTCGTAAAGTTAGTGGTAAACTAATATTCCAAAAACAATAATTGGTTGCTAAGAAAGCAAACCAACAAAATTAACAAACATGCATTCATTCTGCACAATTAACTTTATAGAACAGCTTAACAAAGACTTTAAATTAGAAACTGAGCATTTGCAGAAAGAGAAAGTGAGAGAGAGACAGAGAGAGAAAGAAATAATGTAGCATAACCTCCAGTTAAAAAGAATACAAAAATTTTCAACAAGTAAAAAATGAAACAAGAATAGGTGGATATTTAAAAGAAGTAATTTGAAATTAAGAAAATAAATATATAGCATTTGAATTAAAAATACAATAAACAAAACTGTATTGTTCTCCTTTCTAGACAAATAGAAAGATAGCTAGATAGCTAGATAGATTTAAATGAGCAATTATGAAACATAGAAGATAGACTGAAAGAGTCCAACATTTTAATGAATAGGAATTCCAGAAGAATAAACCAAAATGAATGATAGGAAAGCATTACTTGAAAAAAAAAATGTGTTGGTAATTTTTCTGGAATTAAGGAAAGAAAATCTGATGAATCATCAGATCTGTACAATCCAAATACTAAGCAGAATAAATAAAAATAAAACCAAACTTGTACACACTAAAATGGAACCACAGAAGTCAAGAGTAAAGAAACTCATCCAAGAGAAAAGACAAAGAATCTAAAATGAAGTGACAATTGTACTGACAGCAGATTTCTAGTTGGTAAACACATGTCAGAAGTTAATGAAATATCTTAAAAGCTCACAAGTCAACATAAGGGAGAAAATGGGTGAGGAGTACATGAAAACTGTATTATCTTTGCAAATTTTTTGTAGATCAAAAATAATTCCCTACAAAAAATGTTTCTTTTTTTAAAGTACAGAGAAAGGAAAAAATTGTTAAACTAAAATTTATAGCCAGCTAATTTACCTGCTAAAGACATCAAAATAATTATTAAAGATATACATCAGCAAGAGGTACACTGAACGTAGAGAAAAATTCTAGGATTACAAAAATAAATAATGCAGTTCAAAATCTATTAGGTGGGGCCAGGCAAGGTGGGTATCACGGAGCTATGGGGAAGGAAGTAGCAGCAGCTAAGCATAGGTTGTTGAAGCTTGAGCAAAATGAGATCATATGGTTGTCCAAGCTGAAGCAAGAAAAGAGGGTGTCCACCTGGGAGACAGGCAGTAGTAGCCCAGCACAAAATGTCAAAGCTCAAGTCAAGTGAAGACATCATCTTGGGAGTAGGGCAGCACAGGGAAAGAACAGAGGTGGTGGAAAGATTGGTTATAACAAGTAAATACGTTGAGAATAATAAAAGCCAGGTTTTTTACTGTCATAGAAGAGAATTACATATTAAGGGAGTTACATATAAAGGGAGGAAACTAGGTGAATTCCATGATGGTTTAGAACTGGAAGTATTGGTGTTAAGTCATGGTTTTCAACATGGGTGGGTATATGTGTACTTAGCTCTGTCCACTGAGAGGGAGCTTAGGAGCATCAACACCCTAAAAACAATAACCACACTAGTACTCATATCTTGGTTTCCAAATATTATTCTTCACTAAAAGGGACCCGGGTTTCCTGGAGAAATGGCTATTTCACAAGCTAGGGCAGGGAAAGCCTGGATTATATCTGTGTTAGTCTAGAAATTAAGAAGTGTTCAAGTTCATCGGAATGTAAATTGGTACAGCCACTGAAAAAGTATGGATGTTCCTTTAAAAAGTTAAAAATAGAACTACCATATGATCCAACAATTCCACTTCTGTGTATATACATCCAAAGAAAAGAAAATCAGTATCTTGGAGAGATATTTACACTCCCATGTTCACTGAAACACTATTCACAATAGCCAAGATATGCAAACAACTTAAATGTCCATCAATGGATGAATGGATAAAGAAAATGTGATGTATATGAAATGAAATATAGTCAGCCAAGAAAAAGATGATAATCCTGCCATTTGAGACAACATGGATAAACCCTGAGGGAATTATGCTAAGTGAAATGAGTCAGACAGAGAAAGACGAATAGTATGGTCTCACATATAGTATATGGGATCTAAAAAAGTCAAACTCACAGAGTGGAATGGTGTTTGCCAGGGGCTGGATGGGTGGAGGAAATGGGGAAATGTAGTTCAAAGAGTACAAACTTTCAGTATAAAATGAATAAGTTCTGAGGATCTAATGTACACCATGATGACTATAGGTAATAGTACTGTATTGTATACTTTAAATTTGCTATAAGAGTAAATCTTAAATGTTCACACCACACACACACACACACATCCCAAAACAAAAGTAGCTATGTGAGGTGATAGATGTTTTAATTAACTTGATTGTGGTACTCTTTCACAATGTATACATATATAAATCATAACGTTGTACACCTAAATATATACATTTGTAAATTATACCTCAACAGAGCTTAAAAAAAATAACAAAAAAAAAAGGTCAAAACTACCTGCAAAGAAATCTCAAACTCTGTCTATATATTTCACTAAAATGTACATGTATGGTATTTTGGAAGCAAACATGTTAATATAAATGGAAAACAAGGCTTTCTGTGTAAGAAAAAACGGAAATATAAAACCAAAGAACGTGAATAAAACTCCAAAGCCTGAAAAGAAGTGCCTAAAAGATAACGGGGCATGGGGAGTGGGAACAGTCTCTTCACCAAATGGTGCTAAGAGAACTGGGTATCTGCATGCAAAAGGATAAAGTTGGACCTCAACCTCACACCATATATAAAAAATTTAACTCAAAATGAATCAAAAACCTACAAGTGAGAGCTAAAACTATAAAACCCTTAGAAGAAAACATAAGAGTAAATCTTTGGCAATGGTTTCTTAGATATGACACCAAAAGCGCAGCAACAAAAAAAAAAAGATAAAATGGACTTTATCAAAATTTAAGATGTTTTGTGCATTTGAAGAAAGTGTCTGTCAAGATCAAAAATACAGTTTGCAGAACAGGACAAGTTATGAGCAAGTCATACATCTGATAAGAATCTAGTACCCAGAATATAGAAAGAATTCCTACAGCTCAACAACAAAAAGACAAACAACCCAGTTTTAAAATGAGCCGAAAAAAATGATAATAAATAAATAAATAAATAAATAAATAAATAAATAAATAAATAAATAAATAAAATAGATGGATGGATGGATGGATGGATGGATGGATGGATGGATGGATGGTTGGATCATCATTTCTTCAAAGAAGATATATAAATGACCAACAAGCACATGAAAAGATTTTCAATATCAGTAGTCATTGTGGAAATACAAATCAAAATACAATATCACTTCGCACTTACTAGGATGGCTATAATTTTAAAAGGGGGATATAAGTGTTAACAAAGATGTGAAGATATTGGAACCCTCATATACTGCCAGTGGAAATGTAGAATGTTGCAGCCACTGTGGAAAACAGTTTGGAGGCTCCTCAACATGTTAAACATAGAATTACCATAAGATCCAGCTATTGGTAGGTATATACCTAAAATAATTAAAAACAAGTGTTCAAACAAAACCTGCATGCGTATTTTCATAGCAGCACTATTGACAATAGCCAAATGTCCATCAACAGATGACTGAATAAACAAAATGTCATATATTCATACGATGGAATATTATTCAACCATAAATAATGAAATTCTGATACATGCTACAACACAGATAAATCTTGAAGACGTTATGCCAAGTGAAAGAAACAACACATGAAAAACTACATATTATATGATTCTGTTTACATGAAATATCCAGAATAGCCAAGTCCACTGAGACAGAAAGTAGGTTTTCAGTTGCCAGAGGCGAGAAAGAGGGGAATGGAGACCTAACGCTAAACGGGACTGGTTTCCTTTTGGGATGATGAAAATTTTCTGGAACTAGAGTATTGATAGTTGCACAATATCATGGACATACTTAACGTCACTGAGTGGCACACTTTAAAAACAGTTAAAATGGTAAATTTTATGTTTCATGTATTTTGCCACAATTGAAAAATTAAATGAAAAAAATAAAATTATGGAAATGTGTCAAAAGGATATGGAAATCTGCTTGAAGCATCCCGCACTGGCCCATCTGGGATAATCTGAACATCAAAATAAGTAGTAACAGAAGCCAATTATAGACCATTGACTAAAAAAGAAATCCATGAGTCCAAAGCAATATATAATTCCAAATGGGGGGGAGGACTTTTCCTTATAGTAAAATGCCAATTGATTTTTGTAGAGAAATGACAGAATTTAAAAAATCGCCATTTGATACCCATCATAGTAATAATTAACTTAGTCAAGAAAACATCAATGGATAATAGTTGGTAAAAGTTCGATGAGAAAATAAATAAACACATAGTCTCAAAGTATATTCCCACAAAATGCTTATTAATTACAAAAGGACAATGAATAGCTTTAGAGTGGAAAAACCTGACAGATACCCCCTTTATCAAATGATCAAAGTTAACACACCAGTAATGGGACAAATCTAACTCATGTGCCACCTTATAGGATATAGTGAGAACACTAGTTAGGTATATAAACTTGACCAAATAACACACCTCTTTAGACTTCTATTCCTTCTCCTGATAAAAAGAAAGAAGTAGACTAGATAATATCTAATTTCTATTCTAGTGCTAAATTCCTACTATTCTAATACTTATCGAACTAATTGAAATATATGTCATCATGTTCAGAACTTGGCAAGGGGATGTAGAAACTCTTATCTCAGTTTAAGTGGCTGATATTCTTACATAAGCAAATCAGGCAGAAAGTGCACAAATTGGCATATACAGCAAAACTTGCGAACTTGAAGTCATTTCATAGGGAGTACCGGAAAGGTCAAAAATTGAGAATTTCTAAAACAATAATATTCATTCTTTTCAAGAACATGCCTGAGTTCAAACTAGGGTAGGAAAACAATTATATATAAATGAATGCTTATATAAATAAGTGCTCAGAAGGGTTTATTTCCCCATGAGAAAACTGAACATGCCTCCTGCTTTGTGAACACCATTCAGGAGCCTAGCAAAGTCTCTGCGGTGTGGAGAAAGACACAGGCCGTTCAGGCATGGCACTCACACATTCCAAACACTACGAGCATCTTCGGTACAGGACGGAAATCTCCAGTTGGCCAGAAATCACTGCTTTCAGAAAAATAAGATTAATGCCCTTTAGTTAAGCAGGAGAAAATAGTTCTGTAATATAACTCGAGCCCTCACAGGGCAATTCAAATTATGAGCAACCTCATAAATAAATGAAGTCATATCAATATTCAACTGGCAAACTATCAAAAAGTGAAGTCTGAACTGATCTTATACCATTTGGCTTCAGCTACCAGCTTTTATGCAAACAGAAACATTAATTGGTTAATTAGTAACCTTTTAAGGTTGAAAGAGCCAATTTGCTATAATTATTTTTACTTAATTTTATTATTCCTTCAATATACAGAACCAATCGTATACATTCACAAATGATCAGAGTTCCTAATGATTCTGATAAGGGTGAGTTACTAGCTCATGTTGGGTTTTTTTTTAATTATTCTTCCTTCCTACACTAAAAACATAAACTAATCATAGTACCTTTGAATCAGTTGAGCCTCCTTCCTCTCCTTCATCGCCTATATCCAATCAGTCACAAAATTCTGCCAACTCTTCCTTGTCAAACACCACTAGCATCCAACCCTCTACTCCCATAGCAGCTGTTCTGGGCCAGGACCTCCTCATCCCACGCTTGGATTAGCTCAACAGACACAGAGCATACACTCTGGTTTGTCACATCTTCCAAAACCTACTCATCAAATCTGATGTGGGAACTATCTCTTCATCTTTGTATCACTGCAAATCTGATTATATTCTTGCTACTCAAGAGGTTTTTTAACCAGGTTCATGAGGCAGGGGCAAGACCTGAGGTAGTCTCCTATAGATTCTGCAAGCTCCCACCAATCTATTGCTCAACGTGACTTCAGTACACACAGTCCTAACCCACCTAACTGTACTACTATCCAACCCACATTCTTCCATACCCCATTCTTCCCTTATAAATGATTCTTTTAAATTACTGGCTAAAACTCAAATCACTCATATCTTCAGCATTTCCCCCACTAATAACTCCTGGGTCTCATCTGTTGGCCTTCCAAAAGATGGACTACTCTAGACTCAAACCTCAGCATTCTTCTTTCTATTTTCATGCCATCTCTAGATAATCTCATCTAGTCCCATAAATATCTTTACACTGACAACTCCCAAATTTATATCTTCAGCCTTGTTCTTTCCTAAGTTCCCGACCCAAATATCCAATTGTACACTGAGAATTTTTCCTGAGCAATCAAAGATAATACGTCCAAAGGATTACCCCATCTCAGTAAATGGTTATCACCATCCAATTTCTCAAGTTAAAAACTCCGAATTCACCCTTTACCCTTCCATTCACTTATCTCTCAACATCCAATCCAATGATAGAGATCTGAAATATATCCCAAATCCAACCTCTGGAACCATCTCTATTGCTGCCACCCTAGTCCAAATAATTACTATTTCTCATCTGGAGCATGCCATATATTCCCAACTGGTGACGAGGGTCTATCATTCATTCATTCATTCTATCATTCATTCATTCAGAATAACAAACTCCACAGAAAAAGAAATGGTTAATGTAACATGATGTACATTTAATGAAACTGTACAGCTGTTGGAAATGACCACTTATTTCTTCCTTTTTTTGTTCTCTCTCTGTACCTTCCTCTTTCTATATGTATCTCCCTCCCTCTTTCTAACTCCTTTTCCTTCTTTCTCTCTCTTTTCAATTTTCTCTTTCTTTATTCTCTTCTTTATTTCTCTTTCTTTATTCTTTACTGAACAACTAGGCACATAATATAGTGGGAAGATGCTAAGCATTAGAAGTAAAAGTTTTATTCCTGTGATCTGTCACAGTGAAGGCAGGTAATTATGACAAAGTCAATTTATATTTTTGGCCCTCAGCTGTCTCATCCATTAAATAAAGAGATTATACTGGATGGTCTCTGAGGTCCCTTAAAGTTCTAGAAATCTATCCAAGGCATTTATTGAGAAAAGTGCCATGTTCCTTGTTCTTAAAAGTAGGTAAATTCAATATTTTATATTTCTCTGAGAGGAAAAAAGCAAATTAGTTTTTTTATAAGGACTTCAATTGATCCTTTTCTGTTGAGAGTTAGCAGCCCTCAATGGAAAAAAATACACCTCTTCCTTGGTATAATCTAAATGTTTAATATCTCTGCAGTTATCTATGCCTTTGGGTCCTCCTTGGGACAAGGGATTCCAAGAAGAGGTTAGCAGGCCACTTAATATGAAGGATATCGTGGATTAGGCACTTAATATGTTCCAGGCTCTGTGCTAAGCCTTTTCTTTTTTCATTTGATCCTCAAGACAAGTCTATATATGGCAAATATTATATTATCATTCTTCTTTTACAGAAGAGGAAACTAAGGTACAGAGAGGTTAAGAAATTTGCCTAAGAGCACAGAGCTAAATGGATGGTGAAGCCAAAATTTGGACTCAAATCTATCTGACCTAAAAGTTCATGCTCTGAAAGACTATACTATATAACCTCCCTCCTGAAATGTGAAACCCCTACAATCTATCTTGCAGGTCTCTATCTCCTCTTGGACTGAGAAAACATATGGCCTCTGATGTCTTAAGAGACCATGCCCCAGCCTGTACCTGACCCAACAGTGTCAACTACACTACAAGGGTTTTAAAAGCAGACACTCATGATATCTTATGGTACTGAGTTCTCAATAAATACTCTTGACTGAGAAAGGTCAAGGCAAAAAACAACTTACGCACCTGGGATTTTCTGCTTAATGCAAATTCTGGTGATGCAACGTAAAAGGTTAGGATGAGGGCAAGATTGTGCTAGAACTAGAGATGTAATCAGGCTTCCGATACAATCTAATTTCCATGACTTCATTATCATTTGCAAAAAATAGTGAGATCTCTTGATACCCCTAGAGCATTCTTCAGAAAATGGCTGAAATATTATTTTAATTAAAACTCTAGATATTTAAGTAAAATATCAGGTCAGCACATTTGTGGAAGAATTTCCCTTTTTTAAATGCTTCAAAAGGTCTTCAGAAGTAGGATTTCATTTGCATGACCATCTCCTGAGCAACATCATAACAGAATCAATTCTCAGGGAGTCTTTTGTACTAAGGAATTTATGGGTCTCTTGGCCAAGAGGACCAACTGGCAGAGTCTCTAAAACTCTGTCCCCCGCCCCAGCTCTACCCAAACTGTGTTTGGGAAGACAGAAAATCCTTACTGAAGTAGGAGGCTACTGAAGCACCTGGACATCTTCCTGGGTCACTTGTTTGGTGCTGATAAAAAGGCAAATTTTTGCAGCACTGTGTGGTGCCATTCAAATGTCCTCAACCCATCCTTGAGGCTGGTTATCTAAAACTACTTAAAACAAAGAGTTTGAGAAGGACAGAAAGATCCAGACAATACTTTGAGATGTTATTTACTTAGAGAACAGTAACATTGGTAAAGAAACACCGTAAGACGCATCAGCAGGCAGATACAACAAAGTCACCAAACCGGTGGGCAAGAACTCCCAGTGGAGTTCAAAAACAAAGATCAGCACTGGCAACAGTAAAACAGATGTTCGAGAAGTTGATGGTCTCCATGGAAGATACGTGCATTAACCAGGACCAGGGCAAAGATAGGGAATGAGCTTGGAAGGTGGAAGAGGGACAGAAAGGTTGAGGTTCCAATGATTCTGTCTGGTAAGTGCTCAAGGTTGAACTTATTTGTAACCATCACCTTCACCTTGGTTTTCCAAGCCTGTCCCCTCAAATTGATGTGACCTAGAAAAAGAGAGTTAGAAACACTGCCAAATAACAGTATTATATCTACAGAAAAAATATTGATTCTGTATATTTTTTCTTTTCCTTATACTTCCTTAATAAGAACATTTTTCTAGCCTATCTAAGAGGTGCCACCAATCAAGCCGGTTTCTGGTTTATTTTATCTAGAAACACATAATAAAATAAAAGATCTCAACAACAACCAAAAAAAAAGAACAATGACAACAGACATAAAACTCAGGTAAACAAACAGAGTTTTTCTTTCTCTTTATTCAAGAAAGGTAAATTATTGACTCTACTCACCAAAAGAACATTAAGCACTTTATCCATCCCACAGAACTATCATTTTTTTCCGCCTTCTTTTCAAAATGAACTTTTAAATTCCAATTTTCTTAAAAGTATATCAAGATGTGACATTCTAAGCAATCACTGCGAAGTGTAAAAGTGAGTATAATAGCTGTAATTAACTCTGTTTATATACCAGACAGACTTACATTTCACTATAAATATTCCACACGAAAATCTCTGAAAGAGAGCCAATTATGCTGAGAAGTTTATCTATATAGCATTTGTCAAAAGAAAAAAATATATGATTCAGTTCCTATTTGGAAAAATTATTTCCTGGGATAATGCAAGATCATATACTTACCAAAGGAAAAAAATGAAGAGTCTTGAGCTAAAATGATGAAGTACATTTACTTTAAGCTGTAGGCCTTTGCCCCTGCACGCCCATCATATCATAAAAACGAAGAACACACATGCAGGAGAATACAAGTTCCTATCATCTTCATTCCAACACTAGCACTGGTCACTGAGGGAACATCAGCAGAAACGGAAAATGTCCCCATTATGTGTACTCTCCTATAGAAAAATCCATTTTGTCCCTAACTATAGCTCAAAATGAAATTACCACATCAAACGAAAATCCTTCTTATCCTTACAATTCTTAACCTGGAATATGTTACATTCATTCTATTCTTCTTCCATACTTTGTCACTTACTGTTAATCTTATTTTTTTACGGACAGAAAAAGAAAGTTTTTCAGTGTTCCTTTTTGCTTTTCTATCCTTTTGCCCCCAAAATTCTTGGTTACAAATGTGGCCTCCAATCAAATTTAGCAGAAATGTTCGCATACATATTGCAGTGCTAGTTATAACTTCTGTGATCTGGTCCTTTTGGGGCCTAGAAGTCCTGCTAATCCAATCTTGAGAATCAGTCGCTTTGATCAAGATGTTTCTGAGGAAGACAGCCAAACAAATAGCCAGATGGTCCACAGGAGCAGCACTGTCATTAGTACAGCATGACTAGCTGTTTAGAATTAGCATCTGTTCTGATAGGTTATAGTTTCTATTTTCATTGGTCAGTGACCAAGTCACCTCAGTGGTTAAATATTTAACACCCTGAATGTATGTAAAAGAAAATCTCTATTGCATTCAGGTACCAAATCCTTCAAGAATAAAACACACCTACCAGATAACTGAACTCATTAGCTTTGGGATTAACTTCGACGGAGCCTCATCAATAGCCTTACAACATCATTCCATAATAAATAAATTGCACTTTTTCCACATACCACTTTGGTTACCATCAAACTATCCAAGCAAAGCTTTGGGCAAGACTTATCTACGTGTATTACTTTAACCACCTCACCTTCCTCCCACCAGCTTGTCTCCCACCAGCATCTAGTCCTATTGCTCCCCTGAAAGTGCTCTGGTTGATCTCCAGGTTGCTTACTCTGTGGGCTCTTTTCTGTCCTCATCTCAGCTGATTTCTCAGCAGTATTTCTCCCTGTTGACCATTCCCTCCTTCTTGCAATTCTCCCCTTCCATGTCTGTTACGATATTTTCTCTTGATTTTTCTCTCCCTTTCTCAACCTTATAACCTTCTCCTTTCTCCATAAACCCTTAAAACATTAACATTCTCCAGATCTTTGCTTTGTCTGTACCCTCAGTTAGGATGAGCATGTTCATTGCTGCCTCTATATCAATATGCAGTATTGCAAATGCACCAAACTAAATTCAACTTTTCCTTTAAATCTGGTACTCAGTCTACATCTCCTAGTTCAGCAATGATTCCACCAACCAACTAGTCACCCAAAGCAAAAACCTAGAATTATTCCTGACTTCTCATTCTCTACTAGTCCCCATATTAACAACAAATAATCCCATCTATTTTACTTTCTTAGAATGTCCAGAACATTTCACACTCATTTCCTCTGTTGACACAATTTCAGTTCAATCACTGATACTTCTCCCATTTGTCCACCATAGAAACAGATAGGCTTCCTAACTGGTCTCTTTGTTTTCTCTTTACTCTCCAAACTGATGCCAGAATGACCTTTCTGAAACGACTCACATACCAAAAAAAAAAAAAGCTAGGACTTCTTTTCTCCTATGAACTTTTCACAGCACTCAACGCATTGCATTATGATAACACTTATACTGTATTCTAATATACTGAGAGTTGTTTGTCTGTCTCCCACAACCAGACTATCAGCCCATTAAAGGCAGCTTCTAGGTCTTAGTGAGCTTTGCTGATCCTGTGTGCAATGTACTAGTTGCTCGCTTAGCATTTGTTGAATAAATTGGAAAATGCTACTGATGCTAAATGAGAATTTAAAAACTGGAAGAGGAAGTTTGAGAAGTGACACAGAAACTAGGCTGCCCACTGGGACTTCCCGATGGTAAGAGGAGGAGAGACTATAACACAGGGCCTCTTAACCTTTGTTGGACCATGCGTCCTTTTATGAAACTTGAAAACTCTGGGCTCTCTCCACAGGAAAAAAATGCACCTATACACATCACAAAAAATATGCATACAATTTCAGGGGATCTCTCTACAGATGTCCTAAGGGTCCATAAATCCAAGGTGTCACAGAGAAACAAGTGGAATGGATCGGAGGTGAGGATGCCTGAAATGAGAATTTGTTCTAGGAAAAAAAATGTTTCCTTATGTAAGACATTATACAAAACTATCAGAATCAATAAAGGGCCAAATAATTTTTTAAACTACAAAGTATTATAAAAATATTTTTTAATCTTAGAACAGGTATAAAATCATTAGGCCATCAGGGAAAGGACCTGACAAATTTGACTATACAAACTTTGGACAAAATAAGACATTGTGGATGAAGAAAAAAGACAAATGTCAAAGTATATAAACTATGTGAAATATAATAAAATCCAAGTAATTAATATTCAGAAAATACATGTGGAGTGACTGTAAGTCAATAAAATAACAAACAACATAATAGAAAAAAATGTGCAATGGACAAGAACAGGTATTTCACAGAGGAAGAAATACAAATTGTCAAATAGTACAGGAAAAATGCTCCACTTTTACTAATGTAGGAAATATAAATTAAAACAACTAAGTCATTCTTCTTTATCCATCACATTGGTAAAAACTAATAAGGTCGAGAATATCTACAGTTTTCGAGGATGTAAGAAAAATGGATACCCTTATACACAGATGATGGGAATGAAAATCGGTATTCTTTTAGGAAGGCAATTTGGCAACATCTGTTGATATTGTAAATACCCATACAGTTCTACCCAGAAATTCTACCAGTAGACCACTATTCTAGAGGAATGTTTGCACCTGTGCAAAAAGAAGTAAAAAACAAAGATATTCATTGTTTTATTTATAGTAAAGAAGTCTAATGTCCACCTAAAGAACTGTACTACAATTTAAAAGTATACAGTTGATCTATTTATACTAACACATATTGCAAAATGACAAGACAATGGGTACTTATATATCATCCCATTTACTTTTTTAAAAAAAACCTACACACTTGAATACATACATATATTTGGGTATGAAAGGTTTACACATAAAGAAAACACCAAATACTGGTTACCTCTCAGAAGGGGAGTAAAACTCAGGAGGGGTGAGAAGATGGGATGTTTACTTTTTGTTCTATATTCTTTTAGATTGTTTGAACATTCTACAACCAGGATAAATGGGAGTGGGACAAATTTTTAAGGAAAATGTTACATTGTATTGCCCAAGTCCCTCATTCTTTCTAGCCATACTGTTCATTAACATTTCATTCGATCCACAAACTGTATGCTCTCTCCTAGTCCACACCAGAGCCTGTGGGTTCCTGTGGGCGGCCATCCTTGCCTTGTAGAAGCAGGAAGCAGCATTACTCACCAACTCCAAAGTCATGGCAGCATCATATAGAAACAGGGGACATTGACCGACCCTATGTTCTGTTCATGCAATTTATTTTGTTCTCCTTGAAGATTCTGCAGAGGAAACCATGATTCTGTATAAATGGGTAGTGTTCAATGACAGGTCTATATTCGGCTGTAAGTTAAATGACATTGCTTTCAGAACTTAGCATGTGGTCTGTGCAATATGTAAGTTGATGAGCATGTTCTCATAACCAAATGGGAAATAGAAATGATAAAATAAACCAAATTGCTTCTAGCAGAGATTGCTGTGGTAATCTGCCATTAATTCCTCTGCATCCCAGGAATAAACTATTAATTTCCCCTCTGGATTTCCTCAGGATAATCACATTCTAATCCATGAGAGTTCTTTTCCTCACATCTTCAATTACCAGGTAACTCTGGAGAGATATTTTACCGACAATGCTTTAAATGCCTAAATATCATCCTCCTGGTCTATCCCACCCACTTTTCTGTTAACACTGTAGTCTCTTAATAAATTTTTTTAATGTAGGTAGGTAGATAGGTAGATAGATATAGATAGACAGATGATATGTAGATTGACCTTCCTGAGCTACCTTTCAATCAATCAGATTTCCCCAAATATTAACTCTTCTACTAAGAAAACCTAATTTAAATCTTTATTATTTTTGGAAACCTAGATATATATTATGCAAACAAAATGTATTATGAAGATATATATGGGCTTTATGTCTCAGCATTAAGTATAACATCAATGGTTAGCATCTCCATTTATGAAGAAAAAACAGATATTGAAAGGTTTAGGTTCCCAGAATTAAAAGCAAAATCTGAACCAGAAATACTAAAAGGTTCATTTTTCCCTTTCCTAATCACAAAACTGATGCCCACCCATGGCTGTAGCATATTCTCATAACAATTACCCCAGACAGCCCACAGGCTCAAGCCAGTCCCTGCACTGATGCTCAACTACTCTCTGAAATATCTGCCAGGTGTGGCAAAGTACAGCTAATGGGCCAGGCAAGAAAGAACACAGAACTCAAGGCCTTCCACCTCCTAGATCTGAGCCTTTTCAGGGCAAGACCTTGGAGGCAGTGCATTAATGTAAAGGCAAAAAGAAATGACCCTATCTCCACATTTAATGCCAACTGAATAACTGATTTTCGCAGTCTACCCCTAAACATAGTTAAACTGTGTCCTGCCAAAAGGCACCTGTGAGGAAGATGGGCCCTCTAAGTCCTATCTCATGTTTATCCAGGGTGTTCAGGCTATGGAGTGATTCCTAAGAATCGGGGTCTATTTGGTATAGCGCAGCTCCGTGTATGCCTCATTTAAATAGGCCATTCTGTGCAGTACGTGTTATAAGTAATGCGCCCACACACCACAGATTTTAATGCATCCTAGAAAGCAAATTACTGTCAATAATAAGTTATATGACATTCCTGACCAAATTAGTTGGCTATTCATCTGGAGACCAACAAACTCAGCCTCTATTGAACCGTGAAGGAACGGGAAAAGCATAAAATGATTATATAGACATTCTATAATTAGAGGTTGGGAAATGACTATATTGAAATCTTTTCCTTAGTGTGGCTAACACACAAAAGGTCTAGAGAGGTCATTTAGTGCAGTTCCTGCCTCAGCCTGCTGCGGACTCTAGGGATCCATTAGCACAGTCCAATGAAAGGGAAAAAGATGTATACGAAGAAAATGCGTGTCTTTTTTGCACAATTGACAGCTACATTTTTCCTAGGACTACTCCAGTGGAAGTAGAACAAGATGTCAAGAATAACTTAGAAGAAGTTAGGGAAAAAAAATAACAGTCCTAGGGATATGTAAGAAAGTCGGCTAAGCCATGAAAAAATGAAACAGATAAAAGGACAGCATTCAGCGAGCTCATATCACACCTCACCTGGCCAACACGGGCTACTCACCAGCTGATTCCAATGCAGTAGCTGGCAGGTGAAGGAGAAGGTGAGGTTTTGGAGTTATTTTCTATTCCCATACTTCTAATTGCTCTTAATCCACACTCCCTAGATGACTTAAGCATTAATAGACTGAAGCTATACTCTAGCATAACACTGGGTTAATTATGCTCTTTGGGTGACAAAGAACAGAAATAATTTCACTCAGGCCACCTCAAGTAATGAGTGTTCACTATTCAGTTTCAGGGTAATATGTGTGGCTTCTCCTTTCTCTACCTACCCACACTCACTCTCACCATCCCCGAAGCCCCAACCAAGCTGGCTGATCTTCTCCATATTTCCTAGTTCAAATTCCAGAAAGAGTGTATTTACCAATGTAATTATTTAACTCTCATTGGTCAGAGCCTTTCCTATCAGGCCACCCTACAAACTACTCACCAGTCCATGAACCGACTGCCCTCAAGTCAGGTGTCTATCTCTAGTCCAATCAGCAGGAGCCCACTGCACAAGGTACAGGTTAGGGCAGCTTCCTTTAGCAAGGGGCTGGGGACAAAGGCAGCTTTCTTTAGGAATGAATGGTGGATGTCTCAAGCAGATATCTATACCAAACTGCCACCAAATACTTACGCAGAAACAAATCCTTAATTTGGAGGCAATAATCTTTATAAGAGCAGGACCAGTTTCACGGGCTTATGACCTGTGCAATTGCACAAGGTCCCTGCGCTTAAATGACCCACACTTCGCTTAGTACTTCATTGTGACCATCTTGACCATCTTAATAATTTTTGCACAAGGAGCCCTACATTTTATTTTACACAAGGTCTTGCAAATTATGTAGCTGTTCCAGTAAAGGGGTTTTTATTATATTATAAAAAGTGAAGGGAGTTTCATAGAATCAAATAATTTTGGATCCAAGGAGTCTTCTGAGATCATTTACTCCAAATACTCATTTGACAAATAAGAAAACTAAGGTGAAAGAAAGGATAATTTGCTTAATCAAGATCCCACATTGAATACTGGAGATATCAGACTGGAAATATTCTTATCACTCTATGTCCAGTCTTCTCATTCCTCCATGTGGCAGGCCTCCTAGAAGAGAAGACTGCCTGACCCTTGGTCTATTTTGCTAAAATACTTCATAAACTACTTAGAAGTCTCATAAAATTAGGCTGATATAAAAACACAAATGTCAATCATTCATTGTTCAATCTTACAGCTTTTTTCTTGACCTGTGACTTCCTCACAACAAATTCCACTGACAATTCCCAGAATCTAAAACAAAAGTGGGGTGGAGGAATGTAAACTACTATAACCTCTATGGAGGGTCATTTGGTAGTTGACACCAAAATTACAACATTCATACCCCTCAACCCCAAAATTCCATTTCATTTCTACATATAGTCTCTCAATTGCACAAGTGACGGCCTCTGAGAAAGGGACTTCAAGGATAGGAATGTGGGGGAAATGTTTATTCTATGTCCTTTGTTCCCTTAAAATTTGTACTAGGTGCACATATTATGTTTTCAAAACTAATTAGTTAAATTAAATAAGTGTCAGAAAGGGGACCTCATGACACTGCCAGTATTGTATCACACCTACAATAATGAGAAACACACTATTGCTATCATTTTTTACTGAGGCTTTTGCTGGAATCTTGCATTGAACTTATAGACAAAAGAAATTATATGTAGTTAAATTAGACTGAAAAAACATTTCTCTCTCTTCGCCCTCCTGTGCATAAAAAGAAAAATTGGAAAAGTTTTCAAAACCTGCATAATCCATTGCTTGTTTAGTCAGTGACACAGCTATGTAATACAGTGGAGAAAATGAGAAACATTCCCAACTCTTCCTTTGGAAACTTGCCGATATCATCTCCCAAGCGTCCTTCAGACATTATCCACTTACGTTTTTCCAACACACCTACTATTAGCGTTCCTAAGCATTTTTAACAAGAGTTTTGTTTTGGACTAAAAAGCACAAAAGCTGATACAAATCTCAGTACTGCCCTGGTTTAGCAGAAGTTCCTTTTCCTCTGGTGACAGCAGAAAAGGTGAGCTTAGTCCTCCCAATGAACCCATTCCCCTTGATTCCTAGTTAGGAAGCAAAGACAAAGGAACATCTCTCCTCCTCATATAATCTTTATTGCTTCACTTTCACATGGTTTACATTTATGCGACCCACTTGTGGTGGATCAAAAATGGCCACAAATTCTTTGACTCCCCTCTCCTTGGGAGGTGGGATCTATATCTATCCTTCTTGATTCTGGGATGCCCTGTGACTGCTTTGACCAATGGACTATGGCAAAATTGGTGCTTTTTCAATTCTGAGTCCAGTCTTTAAGAGAACTAGCAGCTTCCTCCTTGTTTTATTGTGCTTTGCTTTTGTTGTTGTTGTTGTTGTTGTTGTTTTGGGGGGCTTCACAGATGTTGCATTTTTTACAAATTGAAGGTAAGCTCTCCATCGGAAAGAGATTACGACTCACTTTATTGCAATACTCACTTTATGGTGCTGGTCTGGAACTGAACCCACAGTATATCCAAGGTATGCCTATATTAAACACTGACATCTTCAACACTTTCATACTCAAAATTCTGTCTTTCTTAGATTGTTTTAGCTCATGCCAGGCAGCTACAGCTACTAGAAGAAAGTCGGGTCCAAGTTGAGACAATAGAAGGATCTCCTCTCCCAGTACCTCCTTCCCACAGTGCTAGCGATGAGTCTACATGGCTAAGTTGAAGGGCCACCCTCTGACACCGAGGACTCCAGAAATCATGAACTACAGAACCTAGAGTTTGCCACCTCACACAGGGCCACCATCCCATAGGGTGTCCTTTGATCAACCCCATACACTCCAATGCCCCACCAAACACATGCCCACCAACTCCATGTCCACCACTTCATGAAGTTCACATGTGGTTATTCTTGGCAGTAAGGTGTGAAACAGACCCCTTACTGTAGCCTGTGCCCTTTCAGGCTGGCGTGAGGGAAGGAAAGCTAAGTCTTAGAAGATAAGATTCCTGGATCAACTCTCCCAGCCCAGAGCAACTGGCAGTTGCCACCCACTCCAGCCCATGTGCCTGTTCTCACCCACCCACAGGGCTGCCAAGGCCTGAGGGAGGTGGCACTGTCAAAAACCATAATTAGAGATATCATTATATTACTTGTGCTCCCTGAGAACAAATTCTTCCTTACAACGTGCAAACCCATTGTTCAACTTTCAAACATCCAACTAACTTTCAGACACATTGTTGGAAACCCATTAGGTATACTAAAGTAAGACACTGCCTTTTCTGAACTGTAGCCTTGGCCTCGAAATTCAGAAAAGGGCATTTCCAGGGTTGAGAAAGAATGGAAGATTTTTAAGTGACATGATGAAGCTGACAAGGTCCTGGTTGTACAGGGGTGAGCATGAGCAGGTAAGGTGTGAGAAAGGGTTGGGGAGGTACAAAGAGGGTCTTCTTCCCTCCTGGGTCCTGGCTTCAAAGTGAAGTCCCATTCAAGGTCACTGAAGACCTTTCCCCATTGTCTATACAGACAAATTTAAATAGTGAGCTGACCATATGAATAAGCTTTTGTGACAGATCAAAAAGTAGGGATATTATTGGGGAAGAAAGGTGTTGGTTTGAGAGAAAGCTTTTTTTTCCTCAAAAGCCAAAGGAAGAAATTTTAGAATTTTTCTAAATTATTTTCCTGATCTTTCTCACTTCAGACAAAATATTTAAGGATAAATTCTTTCCAGAGCACTCTTGGGTCAGGTCTACGGAGGCAGGGGCAAGAACGGGGAAGGGTAAAGCCACCCAGGTTACATGTCTGGTTGCTGAGACAGGTCTAATTTCACTAAGAATCACACATACCTCTTCATTCCTTCTGCTATATTAGCCTGACCTTTTTCAATTTCTCTTTCCTTTTTCCATTACCCTAAGGGAGTAATCTAGCCACTCACGCTTTCTTTGCATACAAGATATAACAGTTCTCTCTTTCTTCTTTCAGATAAAGGCAGTCTTGGGGAGGAGAAAAGCGCCTGGCTTCTTCAAATTAGCTCTGAAATAAAAGTCACTGCCAGATGTTATATAAAAGGTGACGTAATCCTAAAGTACTTCATTACACATGCAGCTCTGCTCTTCAGCCCAGGAGGAGTTTATTACATTTTGCCGATCCCATTTTCTATACCCACATCATTTTTACATAATTTTTCCTGCCTGACAGACATCTTCACATTTTCACAGCACCCCATCAGGATAGCATTACAACAGCACAGGAAACCAGGTTAGCAGTTTACAAATAACGGCGCTAACAAACCAGATTTGTCCCTGAGATACAAATCAGGGGTAAATGGTTTATCCATGCGTGTGAGAAGTACATCTATTTTAGAATAATAGGAAGAAAGCAGAGCCCCACTCCAGCTGACACCGTGTTCTTTCAGAACATGTACCAGATCTATTCTACAAGTAGAATGGGGACATGCCAATCTAAACTTCTTGCCATTCTCTTCGTTTTCCAATAAATTCCTGGCTTGTAGTAAAATAGATAGCCATGGCAAATGAATTAAGATCAAACTTCTTGCCTCTTTGGACTGACATAAAATTTAGAAGAAAATGCACCATTTATTCCAACGCAATATCTAGCTACCAAGGTGCTTTAAGTGCAAACACCACAAGACACTTCCTCCCACTCCCCAGGTGCTAAGCATCCTTCCCTCTCGTTCCCAGGCACTCATGCCCCCACTGCCCTCTGATGGTGAAAAGCAGCAATGCAGGCTGGATGCCTCTACTCAAGGATTAAGGACAGGCTGGATGGAGGCTGAGAGGGTGTCTGCCTTAAGGTCAATGTAAGAGACCAGGTACACTCAGCTCTTAGCTACTAGTTGGAAATAAACCTTTCTGACTCAGAATTCCAGTCGGGTAAAGAAAGTGACTGTAACTCCCACCCTCAAGGAAATATATATGTCATTTATCTTGAGAACCTATCTCAGTTTTAAGGGAAGACCCCTGTTAAAATGAACTTGATTGGTTTTAAACTATAATTACAAACTTAGGGTAACAGAGGTTCTTATTCTGTTTAAGGGCAGGACTTGAATATGGGACAAAGGGAGATGTGAAGGCTTTACAGAGGATCTCTGACCCATCCCTGTGCTCTCCTCTCCCACTGCCCTGGAAAGAACAGAAATATATTGTCTCACAATTCTGGAGGCTGGAAGTCAAAAATCAAGGTGTCAGCAAGGCCATGCTCTCTCTGAAGGCGCTAGGAAGGGATCCTTCTTTGCCTATCCCCAGCTGCGAGTGTCTACCAGCAATCCTTGGCATTCCTTGGCTTTCAGGAACATCTCTGCCTTGATGGTCACATGGCCTTTTACCCTATGTAAGTGTGTGTCTTCACATGGCATTCTTCTCACTTGTCTCTCTCTGTAATCTCTTCTCTTGTTATCAGGATGGATTAAGGGCCTACTCCTGTAGAGCCTCACCTTAACATGCATCTTAATTACATCTGCAAAATTTTTATTTCCAAATAAGGTTACATCTCAGGTACCAAGGATTAGGACCTCAACATATCTTTTGGGAGGCACTATTACACCCATATTTATTTTCACTAATTTACCCCCAAACTCTGTCCAATTGTCTAAATCTCCTCTAATTATATTCAAATATTTTCTGTTTCCTATGAGGTTTTATCTTCTATGCTTTTCCACACTCAAATGGGCTTTCCTTTTATGACTGGCTACAGCTCATGTCCTTTCAGGTTCAAGTACAAAACAGTGCAAGTTTCTCTCTCAGCAGTCTCATTGGCTCTATAGGATCACATGCTAATCTCAAACCAACAGCTACAGGCAAGAGAATGCTATGTGCATACTGGCTTAAGCCTGGGTCATATGCTCCATCCCTGGAGGTGGGAATAGGGCCAGCTTCATTTAACTATATGATCTGAGCATGGGGAAGATGAGACTCTGCAAAGAGTGAACAGGTGCGGAACACCAAAAATAAACTAATGTCCACTACAGCCTGTTAAGCATTTTAGAGGGGTCATTTTTTCCAGAACACAGATTTTTGGTTCTCTAGAATTTCACAATAATCTATTCATTCCAAGAAGGTTAAGAAAACAGAAAAGAAAGTGAACAACAGTATATTCAGATCAACATTTTATCCTTTTTCTGCTTTTATAGGAATTGGTTTAGTAATATTTAAGGTTAAAAAAATGTCATTTTAATACATTTTGACATCCTAAGAAGTTGTGGGAGAAGGTAATATCCCAAATACAAAATGTCCTACAAAGAGAAGGACCTAGCCCATGGTTTCAAATAAGATGATGCAGAAAATACAGAATTTTGACCAGGCAGACAATAACCATCCTGTTGATAAAAATTTTCTCCAATAAGGAATGCTCATATACTGCTGGTAGAACTGCAAATTGGTACAGCCACTATGGAAAACAGTATGGAGGTTCCTTTAAAAACTAAGAATTGATCTACCATAGGATCCAGTAATCCCTCTACTGGGTATTTACCCCAAAGACCCTATATCCAAAAAGATATTTGCACACCAATATTCATAGTAGCATTATTCACAGTGGCCAGGACATGGAAGCAACCAAAGTGTCCTACAATAGCTGATTAGCTAAAGAAGCTGTGGTACATATATAAAATGGAATATTACTCAGCCATAAGAAGAAATGAAATACTGACATTTGTGACAACATGGGTGGACTTCAAGCTAAGCAAAATAAGCCAGACATAAAAAGTTGAAAATCACATGATATCACTTTATGTGGTATATAAACCTAAAAGCAACGAATGAGCCAGACAAACAGAGTCATGTACATGGGCTATAGGCTAGTGGTTACCAGAAGACTACAGACTAGTGGTTACTAATGGGACAGGGAAAGAGTGGGTAGGTAGACGAGGTAAAGGGGGTCAAATATAGGGTGTAGAGGGAGGATGAAGTGGGTAAAGGGGATCAAATATATGGTAGCTGAAGGAAACCAGACTTTGGGTCGTAAACATACAATAGAATATACAGATGTCAAATAATAATATACACCTGAAAATTATATAATTGTATTAGCCAATGTCACCCCAATAAACTTAACTTAAAAATTAAAAAATAAATGTTCTCCACTGAGATGCAACAAGAAGTTCTCTTCAAATGAGTCTTTGCATTACACTCTAGTTGTCCAACATCACCTCTTCCCATCTGTGAAGAGTTTTGAGAATAATGGCCTCATTCTCCCTCTACCTTACAGCCTCTGTCTCTGTGAAGGAGTTCAGAAATGTCTAACTTTAGGTTTCATTTTTATTGATTTTCCTATTAATTTTATTTTACTTTTGACCTAATTTTTTATACGTTTGAACTATACATATAAAACTTTAACAGTCATCTTTTTCATTGAAATTGATTGTTCGAGCCCAAGAATTAACAATCTTTTCCAGCTTGAGTGCCTCAGTCAAGGCGAAACCAAGGCTTAAAGATGGTAAGACCTAAGACAACAAAATCAAAAAAGAAAAATGAGGGAAATAGGAGAAGATGATGGCTAATTTTATATGTCAGCTTGACTGGGCCACAGGATGTCCAGCTGTCTGGTTAAACATTATTTCTGGATGTGTCTGTGAGGGCATTTCAAGAAGAGATTAACATTTGAATTGCTAGACTGTATAAAGCAGATGGCCCTCCCCAACATGGGTGAGCATCATCCAATCCATTGAGGTTGTGACTAGAACAAAAAGGCACCTGACTCCCTCTCTGCCTGACTCCTTGAACTGGGACGTCAATCTTCTGCCTTCAGCACACTCCTAGTTCTCAGACCTTCAGATCCCCCCTGGAATCCCCAGCTTCAGGTCTTCAAACTATACAACTGGCTTTCCTGGGCCTCCAGCTTACAGACAGTAGATCATGGGACTTCTCATCTTTCATAATCATATGAGCCAATACCTGTAATAAATCTCTTTATATATTTTTTTTCCTCTGGAGAGCCCTGACTAATTTGGATACAGTCAGAAGGAAGCTAGAAAAAGAAAGAAATGAAAAAGCCAGGAAAACAATGGAATAAAGAAAATGGAGAAAATAATAAAAGATGGGAAAAGCTTCACCTGGGTATAAGGACCCAGGCTGCTTTCTATAGACCAGCTGCTTCAAAAGTCACTTCTAGGCCTGTATGGCTCTTGGCTTACTTCTCTGCATCTGAATCTCCCAACTGAGAGGAGTGACCCAGCATCTCTCTCGAGTCCCTTCAGTTCTAGCACACTGTGATCATGATTCCTTCACAGGGCCTATGGAATGGGTGCCACCCCCTCAGTTAACACCCATGTGATGGGTACCTAACTGGCAGGGGCCTCACCTGCATAGGGATAACGACCAAGCAGTTCATTGTAGGGGCTGGCTTTAAATGCTGCTTTTGCCAATAAAGTTATCTTCAGCTTTCTCAGATCAGAGGGAGGATCCCCAGTGGAATGGGCAGCTAAGTGCTGGAGGTAAAGCTGCCAAGCCATCAGGCCCAATGAAGATGCTCTAAGAAGAGAATTTTCTAAAAACTCAGCATTTAAAATGACACATCTTGACATCTCATTCCCAGAACCCATCACTTCACCTCCTATGGGGTTTTACTGGTTGAAAAAAAAACATTGAGCTTTTGATTCCAGGTGATATTAGCAAAAGGCCAATTTCCCAGATCAGTGCCCTCAACCGAATATACCATAGCAAAGACAGAAGTTCTTTTATGTCTTATTCGTTCTTCTATTTGCTGTTGCCCTATATGTAAGCTCCTGAGATTTTACAGTGTGATTAGCATTGAAAAATTTTGCTCAGCAGTCATCTTCAACCCTGGAACATTCAAATCGCCTTGTTTTTTTAATTTTTTGTTTGTTTTTGTTTTTTGTTGTTGTTTTGTTTTGTTTTTTAATATAGATATGGGGACCCTTTTCCCAAAATTTTCTATTTAATTGCTCTTGGGGCAGGGCGCAAATACAGGTGTTGGTCTTTTTCTAATCACACCCCAGGTGACTCTAATACGAGGCCAGGGTGACACCCACTGGGCTGAGGGACTACAGTGTTTCCAGAGGGCTCATAGCAGCGGACAGCACCACAGACAGACTTGCTTGACATTTCCAAATTTTTTCAGCCAAGAATTCTCTTTTTATTATTAAATTTATTGAGATGGCATTGGTTAATAAAATTATATAGGTTTCAAGTGTACAATTCAATAATATGTGATATGTATTCTACATTGTGTGTTCACCACTCAAATGTCCTTCTGTCACCCTGTATTTGACCCCTTTACTTTTATCTACTTCCCTTTCTCTCTTTCCCTCTGGTAACCATTAAGCTGTTTGTGTCTATGCATTTCTGTTTGTCTTGTTCATTTGTGACTTTAAGTTTTATATCCCACATATGAGTGAAATCATAAGGTTTTCAACTTTTTCTGTCTAACTTACTTGCTTAGCATGATAATCTGAAGGTCCATCCATGTTGTCCCAAATAGTAGTATTTCATCTTTCCTTATCACTAATATTCCATTGTATATATGTACCTCATCTTCTCTAGCCAGTCATCTATCAAAGGGCCGTTCAGTTGTTTCCATGTCTTGGCCACCGTGAATGATGCTGCACTGAACATCGGGGTGTATATATCTTTACGAATAAATGTTTTCAAATTTTGGGGGATACCCAGAAGAGGGATTGCTAGGTCATATAGTGTTCTAGTCTTAATTTTTTGAGGAACCACCATACTGTTTCCCATAGTGGCTGTACCAATTTACATTCCCACCAGCAGTATATGAGGGTTCCTTTTTCCCTACAATCTCTCCAACACTTGTTATTAGTTGTCTTGTTGATGATAGCCATTCTAACAGGTGTGAGATGGTACTTCATTTGTGGTTTTGATTGTCAGCCAAGAATTCTTAACAAAAGGGATGTTCTACCCACAATACTGGTAGATGCTGTGTATTTTGATCTAGCTTTTCTCTTTCCCTTTTAGAGCTTGTATCTGGTACAGACATTCCCCAAGCAAGCAAGGGTCCTACCACGGGCAAAAAAAAAACGCACCATATTCTTGCTAAACAAGTGCTCTTTTAAACTTGAGGTTTGCATCACCATTTGAGAACTCACACTAATAATCTCTGCACCCCCATCTAAGGGAATGTGTTGCAGTGCAGTGCCAAGCTCTTCTGGTTCTATAATATACTATTCATCAGCAAAACCACATCTTAGGTAGTGGAGAAAGTAGAGTCAATGCCTATATGTTCCTGAATATTAAACTTTCTCCAGAATTCTGAAGTCTGTTCTCCATGGAGTTTAAAAGGGCTATATCCATTTCTCCTAAGCACTAGTTCAGTTTGTTGTGAATTTTTAAAGTACATTATCTGACTTCTGTGGCCATCAGTTTTCACTTTTTCTAATTTGGCACTAATAATCCTCCCTATAACTAACTACGTATTTAGCCCTTACATACGTCAAGCACCATCTAAGGCACTATAGATATAGTATCTCTAACCCACAGAACAATCCTACAAAACAAACACTGTTTTCCCAAGTTCACAGATGAGAAGAGGCCTCATAGCTAGTAACTGTTAGAGATGGGATTCAAATTCAGGTCTGTCTGGCTCCAAATGATCTTTCCACAATGCTCTACTGCCCACAGAAAATCTATTGGAAGGTTAATAACTATCGCAAAACAATAAAAGTAGATATTTATACAACAAAGAGCAGAATTATGCCCATTGTTCTCTCCTAACGGCCTGAACCAGAGAAAGGCATCCTTAAGTCTCAGCTTTCACATCCTAAACTACATTAAAGAAAAGTCTTTAGAGCCTCCAAGGCCTCTGAAAATGGAAATAGTTCCCAATTAATCTGCATGTTAGAAGGTCATTTCTAAACCACGTATAATCAGGTCCTATAGACATTTAATCAATATGACTTGTAGAACCGGAACTGAAAGTTCCAAGAGAAAGATGGACATATTTTTGAGTCAACTAGGAAAAACGCTTTTTTTTTAATGCCTACAGCACCGGGTCTTCCATCCAAGTACTAACCAGGCCCGACCCTGCTTAGCTTCTGAGATCAAACATTAGACTTGCTCAGGGTGGCAAGGCCACAGACCATGGATCATGGCTCCACTGGAGTGTGAACCCAGGACCTTCTGCATGTAAAGCAGACATGCTAACTGCTACACCATGGAACCACATCCTAGGAAAAACACTTTCAAACAAAGCATGTAAGTTCTTATGTAGATCAGGCTCCTCTTTGAGAGAGATCAGAGACTGTGGACAAACTCCAGGAACACTTACTCAACCACATTCAAAGCACAGTGGTGAAGAAAAACACATTCGCACTCAATCCCTGCCCTCATAAAGCTTTCAGTTTAAAAGGTATTAATTAAATAATCCCATAAACATGATCATGTGAAAAGTGCTATGAAGGAAAAGCACAGGATTCTTTGACAGCGTATAGATTAGAGGGCCTGATCTAAGTGGGAGGCAGGGAAAAGTCATGTACAGTAAAGAAAGACTTCCTGAGGAATTTTATTTTCCCAGTAAGAGTTTAGTGTTCACAAGTTAGCTGATGGCATGTTCTGGGTTATGAAACAATGATGGCTAGATGTGGTCTACTCTCCAACCAACCTCCATCTTCATAGCCACCAACCAAGCCTGTGAGATGATGGATACTAGTCATTAAAACTGCAGGAACCTATCACCACACACCTGTAGAATGGCCATCATCAAAAAGAAAAGCGATAAACTGCCAGCATGAATGTGGAGAAAAGGGAACCCTTGTGCTCTGTTGGTGCAGCTATTATGGAAACCAATACAGAGAATACTCAAAAAAATAAAAAATAGAATTACCATCCGATCCAGCACTTCTAGTTCTGGGAATATATCCAAAGGAAATGAAAATACTAGCTCAAAAAGATATCTGACCCCCATGTTCACTGCAGTATTATTCACAATAGCCAAGGCACAAAAACAACCTAAGAACCTAAGTGTCCACCAATGGATGAATGGATAAAGAAGTTGTGATATATATATACATGTGTGTATACACACACACACACATGCACACATACATATATATAATGAAATACTATTCAGCAATAAATAATGAAGAAATCCTACCATGTGCAACAATATGGACAGACCCTGAAGACATTATGGTAAGTGAAATGTCAAAGACAAATACCATATGATCTCTCGTATATGTGGAATCTGGAAGGGGGGGGGGAAATCCCTAATTCATAGAAAAGGAGATCATACTTGTGGTTATCAGAGGCAGAGAGTGGGGGAAGTGGAAACTGGAGAAATGTGATCAAAATGTAAAAACTTCCAGTTATAAGATACATAACTACTAGGGATGCGATGTACAGCACAGTGACTGTAGTTACACCTGCTGTATGATATATAGGAAAGTTGTTAAAAGAGAAAATTCCGAAAGTTCTCATCACAAGTATTTTTCTCTTTTTTCCTTCTTTTTTCTTTTTATTGTATCTATATGAGATGATGTATGTTAGCTGAACTTAGCAAGGTAATCATTTTACAACACATGTAAATCAACCCATCTTGCTTACACCTTAAATTTATACAGTGATTTATGTCAATTATTTCTCAAAAAACTGACCAAAAATACTATAAACACCTGCTGAATCTTTAGTCATCTTCTTCTCCGGGGTTTGAATTTATAGGTTTTAGACCTAATAGCATTGATCTAACTGCCTCCCCTCCCCTGCCCACAATGTTCTTCTCTTCCCTACTCTATACCTAGCCTAACAACTATATGTTCATGGGCAAAGGATAATTTTGCCATATCTGAAAAGACAAGGCTTTTTAGAACAAAGAAAGTTCCCCTAGTGCTTTACAAGCCAAGTGAATTGATTGTGGGCCTATAATGTTTGGGCAGCTACATTCACCCAGGGTTGCCTTAAGGAAGTGAGGCAGAGGGAAACCATAATAGACAAGCCCCTACCTCACTCAATAGGTCATGCAAAAGTTGGAGCAATGTCGTCGTTTGAATATTTAGATCCCAATAGAGTTGGCCCTTCTCATAGAAACAATCTAGTCTTAAATCTCTGTCCTCCCTTCTCTGACATTAGTAAGCAGTGGCCACCTTGTCATCCCCTCCAGAGTCAGGAAAGGCTATTATCTCCTAGATTTAGTGAAGCAAATAGAAGTTTGATTTCTTTTCAGATAAAAGAGATGATGCAAATTAGAATTTTATCTCGCATGGAGGAGTGACATAGTAAGAGAATGAATCCTACTTGATTACAATCTTCCATCATTCTGATTTTATAATTACCGAATGGAATCAATCAGCTTTCAATTGTTACCTTGGTGAAAGATTAAAACATCATTACTTGTCCTACATATTTCACACTTTAGCAAATTTTAATAAACTGAATGCATGAGAAATAGTTATACTATCTTTTATGATATTGAGATGCTAATGACATTTCTATTGATTTTAATTCACATTTGTTGGTCAAAAAGAGTCAGATTCCAATGAGGCATGGAATCCTATAATCAACACTAACAAATGAAAACCACTGAACACTGAAATGGCCCAAATGAAATCATTAATCAGAAATATCATAAAATAATTGCTAAAAAAAAAAAAAAAACTAGGGCAGTCTTATCTTCATAATAAACATCTTTTACAGTATATTGATTCATTTGTAACTTTTACACAATAGTGATTTCTCTGTTAAAACATTTTAAGTATATAAAAAGCATTTTGAAAAGACAAAATTGGGAGAGCACCAATTTATCAATAAAGGGGCTCACAGAACTCCCCCCTAACAGGTGAAAAAGACTCCTGAAGATCATAGGGTACATACAACTCTTCCTTAAAAACATTGTAGTCTGAAAAATTCTTAGCCCAGTAGTGGGAAAGACCATATGGAGTATCAATAGACATCCTGGCTTCAAATAGTTTTGGCTACTTTACTTTCTGTGCTTCAGTCTCCTCATCTGCAAAATAGGGATTAATAATAGTACTCACATCATAGTGCTGGTCTCAGGATGAAATGGGATAATGAATATAAATCATATTTCAATATACTCCAGTCAAACTGTATTCTCATGGTTGAAAACAGCATTAGATTTTATATAATAGGTGAAGATTTTGTTCTGATTCTCCTAAATTCTGTTTAAATTTTTCTTATTTATTCTCTCTAGATGATATATTGAACCATGCCTCCCAGGGGGCTAATCAAGCCTGGAAGGGTCTGGTATCTAGAGTTCAAATTTGCAGGAGGTAAAGAGTAAGGGATGAAGAAAAAGCAAGAGTGAACAGCTCTTAAATGCTCTACAATCTGAACCTTTTCCCCATAGCTCATCTTTAACCTATAAAAATTATGATAAATGTCCTTGGTGAGATTCAATTTCTTGTAAAAGCTAGAAAAGGCAATGTTTTGTTCCAAAAAGATATAGAATATAAACTATACATGGCCCTGGAAAGACATGCAAGTGGAGACGAGGGAGCCCGGCCTTACAAGAACAAGGACATGCAAAGAGTTATGGGAAGAGTGCTGGATGTGTCTGAGCCAAGAGGTGAGAGGTGAAGAAATAAAAATGTGGGTCCCAAGTGATACCACTAGGCATTTCAATATAAAATCAACTCTTCAAACACCCCATTTTCTCAACTTAAGATTCACTGGAGTTCCTTTATATTTGGGTTTTACAAGAATCTCATGACATCAATTCAACATACTATTCTTTAAGTTCCAGTTAAATTCATTCTGTCACCCTTTTTATTCAGATTTTTATTATCCCACATCTTCCTTTAAGGTTATTTGAAATTTTCAAACAATGTGATATTGAGATTTTTTTTTTTTTTATCAAAGCACTAGGTCAAGGCACCCCTTATATTTGCTGTGGAAAAAAATGATATAGGCCATCCATGCCTTGACCACAATGATGACAATAGCAGTTATCATTCATGAAGTGCTCATTCTGAACCAGACACCATCCTAATTGCTTTATCTGCATTAATGTATTTAACACTTACAACAGCCCAACAAAGTAGGCTCAGTTATTACAGATGAGGAAACTGAAGCTGAGAGAAGTTACTTGTCCAAGGTCATAAAGCTGGTGGTAAAGCGAGATTTAGTTCTATCTTTCAGCACCTATTCATTAGGGATAAAATGTATCAAGTAAACCAAAATTTTAAATCTAGATTAAAGAAACTAGAGATGCAGTTGTATTTTTTTAAGTATATTCACAAAATCTGTGAAAGTAAACAGATCGCACAAATAAATGTAGAGCTTTACTCCTAGCACCTTATGGCAGGTTTTATTTTTCAAAACCAGTCACAATGATAACTCCCATTCTACATGTTTTCAATGGGATTTTAACTTTCCTCACATCAAGATACGGAGGTCTAGGTTCTCTCCCTTGAACTCTATTAGGACTTATGACTAATGGTGGAATGGACACTATATACTTCCAAGACAAGGTCACAAAAGGTTCTTCCTAGTTCTGTTGGGATGCTTGCTCTTGGAACCAAGCCACCAGGCTATGGGGAAGTTCAAGTACAAAGAAGCCAGCTCAAGATGTTCCAGCCAAGGTTCCAGCTGAGATCTCAGCCAATAGTGAGCACTGACCCGTAAACATGTGAGTGAAAAAGTCTTTGGACAATTTCAGACTGTCATCATGCTGCTGACCCCTAATCTCCAAATCATCCCAGCTGAAGCCCCAGACGTCATGGAGTAGAAATAAGCTGTGCCCACTGACTCACTCTAAATTCCTTTCTGAATTCCTGACCCGCAGTATCCATTAACATAATAAAATGGTTGCTGTTTTATATCAAGGTTGGAGTGATATGTTATACAGCAATAGAAACCGTAATGGCTTTCTACAAACATCATTGGTGTTTGCTAATTAAACGCCAAAGCACAGAAATATAATATTGCAGGTAACCTGGAGAATTATGTTAATCTTTTCCTCAGCTTTAGCCAGGTTACTCTGAAACCCTCCCAAAAAGAAGAGCCTCTGAGGTTTAACAGTGTTTCTGAAATATCCATTAACATGATCACAGCAGACACATGAGAAAAAGGAAAGGACTTCTGGTATGATATTAAATGGAAAGAAAGCAGAATATCAATTTTGATACATGTTATGATTATCCTAAAGATTGTTTATGCGAATGGTAAAAAGTCTAAAAGGCTGTATAGAAATGTTAAAATAACTGACCTGGTATTTTAGTAAAAATCCCATGAATTTTTTTCCTCACAATTGATATGACGTCTATATTATAGATAAAAATAAGTTAAAATCATCGAAGAAAGAAATTAGGCAAATTTCTACCACCACCTCATCCCCCCTCCAGGAACTCATTCACATGGCTATAAACAGTTCCTTAGTTATATAATCTCTCTGTGCCTCGCTTTTATTTCCTATGAAATGGCAATAATAACAGCATTTATTTCATAGGGTTTTTTGAAAGGTAAATGAGTTAATGTGATAAAGCCTTAAACAATGCCTGATGCGCAGTGATTAATAAACGTTAGCTCTTCTTATTGTCTAGTTCAACTCCTAATAATGTAGATTAGATCATTTCTGTTAATACGGCCTTTAATTCCCACACCCTGCCAGTAATGAGCACAAGAGGACCAGACTGCTTCGTCCCCGTGTCAGCTAAGGAAAAGAAGCTTTGCAATCTTGGTAAAGTATCTCGGCCTCCATTAACTCACATGTACAATGAAGTTCATGTCTACTTTGCTAAGTTCTTATAAAAATCAACTAATATAATGCAGTGAAAGAATTAAGTCAAAGTCAAAAATAAATGTTATTTGTCTATATTCTTATTTTACTAATTGTATTAGTTTACTCGGGCCTCTCTCTGGCTTCTAAAGGTTTACAGACAATCTTTGGCATTTCTTGGCTCTTAGATATATCACCCTGATCTCTCCCTTGATGTTCACACGGTGTTCTGTGTACATACCTGTGTCCAAATTTCCCTTTTTTATAAGGACACTAGTCATATCGGATTAGGACCCACACTAATTGATATTCTGCTTTCTTTTCATTTAATATCATACCATTTTAACTTGATTACTTCTGCAAAACCCTGTCTCCAAATAAGGTCACATTCTGAGGTATTGGGGGTCAGGACTTCAACATATGAATTTGGGGAGGGACACAATTCCACCCATAATACCAATGAATAAAGGCCCAAAATGAGTAGTCCAGGCATTTAGGGAGAGCAGGACACAAATGCAACAGACAACTTGCTCAATGTGTACACAAAGAAATGCAAAAAACACTTCTTTTGAAATTCCAGACTAAAGCAACGCTGGCTGGGCCCTTTTATGAACTTCGAATTTAGCCCTGATTCATAAATCCTTGAAGAAAACCCAAGCCAATTTTGGAGTTTCTGACAAGCGCCAGAAGCTGAATGGATCAGATAGAATTCTACTTGGTATTTAGGATTATTGAGTCTAACTTGAAATTTAAAGCAAATTCATGGAACACAAACTCCTTACAAATTGAATAGAAGCAAAGAGTAGGGCTCATGACCCACCTGGAATGCACATGCTGAATGTAGTAACATGGGGGAGGTAAGAAAAGGCCAGGCTGGCAAGGTCTCACCATCACCTACACCTCACAACTCTATATTTACATCTCATGTGAATTGGAATTATTTATTTCAAATAGTGTGATACACATATAATAAAGTCTCACTTTTGAGCAAAATTTAAAAGAGTATCAACCTCCTTAAATGTAAAAATCTGTCAAACTTGCAAAATTTCAAGATTGGGCAAGCTACTTGAAAATTGGGTTTCTGTTAATGCCATAGGAATCTCACCCTAACTGGTTAGCAGAAATACCTGCAATCTTTGGTAAGGAGGTACTATTACAAGTGTACATCCAGACTTCCACCAGTGGTTTTAGTGGCCATTGTGCTCTTTTTAAACTTGACAGTTATTAAGAATTAAAATCTTTTCAATAGTCTAAAACAGTGTCACTCAAGTGTTCATTTAAGTAATGGCTCTACTACTGAAAAACACACTGGAAAATCAGTAGCTTTGGACTGGAAGTTAGATGTGATAGAAAGCTACAGACGCAGTCCAGATACCAACCTCAGTACACCCTATTGTTAAATTAGGAGAGAAATTGTGTGAAAGATGTAAGGCTAAGAAAATAAAAGCAAGTAAAGTAAAAATAGACCATGATAGGTGTGGGGATTTTATACTTTAAGAATACATCCCCTCCACTTTATACATATTGCTATGAGGAAAATAGCCTTAAATTGTGAAGCTTTGCATCATGCAAGGCTTCAGGAATTTCTCTCTCTCTTTCTCTCTCTCTCTCTCTCTCTCTCTGTCTCTCTCTCTCTCTCTCTCTCTCTCTGTGTGTGTGTGTGTGTGTGTGTGTGTGTGTGTGTGTGTGTGTTTAGGAACTTGTCTCTTGAATTAAAGCTACCACTTCATATTTCCTTAACAACTTTATTGAAATGTAATTTCTATACTAGGAGAGTCACTCCTAAGTGTACAATTTAATAATTTTAATAGATTTACTGAATTGTGTCACCAATACTATAATCTAGTTTTAGAGCATTTTTATAACCCCAATAAGATTTCTTGTGCCCAATTACAATTAATCCCCGTTCCTACCACGACCACCACCAGGCAACCGCTAATCTACTTTTTGTCTCCTTAGAGTTGCCTATCTTGGACATTTCATATGATAAAATCATATCATATGTGGTTCCTTTGTGTCTTGCTCCTTCACTTAAAACAACGTTTTTGAAGAACATCCATGTTGTAGAATGTACAGGTATTTCTTCTTTTTTGCTGAATAGCATCTCATTGTATGCATCCTATAGTTTGGGGGCTTAAGTTTAGATGGTCCAAAGGTAAGCCACTTCTGTGTGTACCAGATGTAACTATGAATATGTGATAGACAGTACCCAAATATGCCACCGATTCCTCCCTTCACATACATAGTCCTTACATTAAAAGGAGGAATCTATTTCCTCTCCTCATCTCCCTAGAATCTGGGCTGGCCCTGTCACTTGTCTTGCCCAATATACGTAGCAGCAGTGACATCCTAGGACTTCTAAGTCCAGTTAAGAGAACTGGCAGCTTCTGCTTCCTCCTCTATGAAGCTGGCCATCATGCTGTAACAAAGTTGGGACTAGACTACTGGATGTTCAGAACATCACAAGGAGAGAGGCTATGGACAATAAGACGTCATCTTAGACAGATGTTCCAGCCCCAGCTGAGCTCCCAGCTGAATGCATTGCACGAGTTATATCGCATGGAGCTGAGAAGCCACCTAGCTTAACCTAGGAACCTATATAATCATGAGAAATAATAAATGATTGTTGTTTTAAGCTACCCAGTTTGGGAGAGATTTGTTATTCAATGATAGGTAACTGAAACATGATTTAACCAGTCTTTCTCTTCCATTTTAATGCATCTTGATTGTGCTCTTTTTGAGTTTTTATAGTTGTAGTCTATTCTGCTCTTCTACAGAGATTTCTAATGAGCCTTGACTTTAGCATCACTTCTTTGGCTGTTTGTGGTATATTAGAGTTTTATGTCAGTCAACCTGCTTCCTGATATTTATATGCCAATCTGGAGGCAAATTTTTTAAATTCTCTGAAGAGAATCACCTGGAGATCTTTATAAAAATGGATTCTCCATCCTCCCCTCCGATCCCTCACCATGATGGATAAGGAATCTGTATCCAGCTGCTCCCGTAACAGTATATGAGTTAATTTAATAATCTCACCAGGAAAGCTATTTCAATAACTCAATTAAGCATTTTCTGAATTTTGATTAAAGGAAAATCAGCATGATAAACACTGTGCATTAAGGACACAAAACCTATCAAAATATAACCTTTACCATGAAAAAGTTTAGAATCCGGTTACAAAAAAAAATGTCAATAGCAGACTAACATTCAATTGGCCTGCCCACCAAGATGCACAACTCTAGGGGGCAGCAATCACATCGAAAATAATGGGAATGATGTCTCCCTGGAGCTGTTTAACAGACTGCACTGGAGATACAAAACTAGGTAATTTTAACCTATACAATGTTATATGCCAACTATATTTCAACTGGGGGAGGGAAATGCCCCCTCCACCTGTGGAAAGACACCCCTGCCCCTCTCCCTGCATTCAGGCCAGGAGTCATTGTCTCTAGCCTGGCTAATCAGAGGACCAGATCTTCCTGGCCACAGTGCTTGGGTCAGGGTTGACACATGACCCAGTCAGAGGCAATGAGACACAATCTAGACTTGGTGGGGCTATAAAACAAAGAAGTACTCTCTTTTTTCCTATGGGATTTAGACCTGAGGATGTAAGTTTAGAGCTATTAAAAATCATTGTGCCACCTCATGGGGAAATCCTATCTTAGAAGAAAACTACGTATTAAGAAAACAGAAAACTACGTATTAAGAAAACTACATATTAAGAAAATAGAAATTGGGCCCTGATGGTATCAACTGGACATCCTGTCCTAGACTTTTCAATTCTGTGAGGGGAGAGCTGGGGGAAGGAGATAAATAGATACATACATACATACATACACACACACACACACACACACACATACACACACAACTACATATACGTACATACACACATATACATACACATCTACATACAGACAGACATATACATGCATACATACACACACATATACATACATATACACATACACATACACATACACATATACATATACAGAGAGAGAGAGAGAGATTGACTTGAATTTGCTATCACTTGTAACACGTCTGAGAAGAGTTTTTCATCAGTAGTGGCATCTGTATTTTAAAGTATAAAGCCTATTTAAATATAAAGTATTATTCCTACTTATTTCCTCTTTTCTGTTCCTGCCTGAGTTCCTTGTATACTAATACTTTTAAACATAAAATATAATACTATATCGAAAGAACATTTCATTACTAGATATGCCTGCTCTGTGTTCAGGGACCTGTGATCTCATCTGTTCTACAGAATTTTTCATATCATAGAATTCTTTGAAACTAGATCAACAAAGTTCTGTTTCAATGAACCATTTGGTCTCTAGGCCAGGAAAATAGCTTCTGCCAACAAAATCCTCTGTTAAAATGGTATTTAAGGAAACATCATTTTACCTGTGATATACATAAACATGCTTTGGAAATGACATGGCCTTATAAATCTGTTGCTGATGTGTAGTAGATTTTCACAACCAATTAGTCAAAGTCTAAGTTCTTTCTGGTTTCTTGATCTTGGGATTTGCTGCTCAAAAAAAGACAGTCATGTGGGGAGCCAACAATGAAAGCTCTTTGGTCTCTATTCAAATAGCAGCAGATTTCTTTTCAATAATCGACTGCTCATTTTACTTTTGTAATTATCTTGTTCCTTCATTTCTGCTTCTCCCTCCTTTTTGTGACTCTTTAACTGGCTTTGAAATTTGATTCTTTGATTTGATTTACCTGCAATATTTATCCCTCAATGCCTTTGCATAAATTTATCTGATGCCTGTGTACATTAGAAGACAAGGAGATAATAGGGGTTTGGGTTGCACTCTAAAAAATTAGCTAATAGAAGTGATATATTGGTATGTAAATTCTATCTCAATAAAGTTGTTACTCAAAAAGAAAACAAACACATAAAAGTAAAGAGTTAATACTGACCAGGTCCCTAAGGAACCAATAGAATCACATACTGACCTCCCCAGAAATAAACCGTATCCAGGGTCTATTAAGCAAAAAGGATGGTGACATTCTTCTCTTATCCAAATAAAACCCAGCAAACCCTCTTCAAGTGTTACCAGTGAGGCGTGTGGAATCACACTGAGTGGATTGAACTGATAAAGGCATTTTATCTGCCAGCATTTAAATGTGCCCTTTAAAGACTAAAATCAATTCCAACATCCCTATTTATACTCTGGTGGTACACATGTGTATATATAGCAAACCAGCCATTAGGAAAGAAGCTTTGCATCTTTCCACATAATCCAAAACGATGGCACATTATGATGTGGTAATTAAATCAAAACGTTCCATAAGAAAAAATATATTATGGACTGCATATATTCCAAGCGGCCCTCTTTTTAAATTTTATTTTCCACTTTTATGCTTTCTCCCCCCTTGCCAGTGTACTTTCCCTGTAATTCATTCTCTAGCTTAGCTGGACTTATTGCTATTTAGGATGGCAAATACAACAGTGAAAAGATGATGTCACCCTTTAGCCAAATTGCACTATTATTACAGAACCACATGTTCTCTCATTCATTTATCTCTGCTGACATCGCTCCACAGGAAGATTTTCTAGGGCAGATGCGAGCTCCCTTGGCAACAAAAGTGGTGAATACACATTCATTTTAAAAAACCAAGAGGTAGAATTTAGTAAATCTTGACTTTTTGGAAATGTATTATGAATAAAGGAGATATCAAATGTTTTCAAACCTATTCTGATTAGAAACTCAAAGAAGCAAAAATGAAAAAAAACAAGAAAATTTTTTAATTAAAAAAACTCAAAGAATCTTGAGCATGAAACAACCCTCAAAATTTATTCTCATTATCAATATATTTTCTTAATTTAAAGGCATACTTTTGACCCAAATATTGTGAGACTTGAGTATTTTGCAAGTATATGCATGTATGCTAAGAAATGACTTTACACTTTAGTTATCATTTGAGTAGGAGTTGGATAAAAATTAAAGATAATTATGCAGGGTTCCAACCAAAAGGGCAAAAAATGACTTCGAAATTAACTGCAGGCGTCAGGGAGATAAGACTTTTTGAAGAGAAAAGTAGGCAATCAGAGAAATGGTAGAAAACAGAAAAAGTAAGCCAGGAAATGATACTTAAAAGAAAACCCAGGAAAAATCAGCCTCATTTGAGGGATACTTTCCCCCTGTATACGCTTCCTCTTTCTTTCTTCTCTAGTTCTTTGGAACAGCAGGCAACTTTTTAAAATACATTTTCTTTTTTCTTTTATCTTTTTAAATATAATCCACACACATAGAGAAAATTCCAATGGTATAAAAGGGCATATGAAGAATAGGAAAACCTCTTTCCAACTCCTGACCCAGCCCCTAGTACCCACCTCTCTCACCCCCCGACCCCAGGCAAGCTCTCTTACCACTTTCTTGTACCTCTTTGTGTGCGTGTGTGTGTGTACCATGGACCCCTTAGCAATCTGATGAAGCCTAGGGATGCCCCTCTCAGAATAATGCTTGAAAATATGTAAAATAAAACAGAGAATTACAAAAGAAACCATTATTTTGAAATATGGTTCTACTCATGAAGCCCTTAGGGATCCATAGACTACAGCGTAAGAGCGACAGCTTGTATAGCTCCCACGCATGTGCAAGCTTACATGTGTGCACATCTATCCTTTCCCATTAACAGCAGCATGTCTTCTGCAGCAGGTGCTGCTAGAGCTCTGCACAGACCCCCTGTACAGCCAGTGCACCCTTCCCCAGCTGCCGTTGTTCTGGCTACTAATGGTTCCCTGTTGCCCCCTTTACAGAGAAACCTACACGCCACCCCCCAATCATGTGGCACACAGCAGTCAACAATGGTTTAAAGGTGGGATGAATGGTGCAATTCACACTCCAGAGTCTACCATGTGTTCAGGCTAAAACTGGCATTGAGACCACCCACCCCCTTGCTTAGCTTTTCCCCACTCTGCCGGTTCTCCTCCTCCTATTCTCCTGGGAATAACCTCTACTAAAAGCACAAGAATCCCTGTCTCAGTCTTTGCTTTCAGAAATACTGACATAAGGCACCTACTCACCATCCCTCCCTTACCTTGACTTGTCCACTTATTGATTTCTTGGAAAATATTCCATATCTGTATATATGGATCTGTCACATTCTTTTAACAGCCACGTACTATTCCAGTACATGGATTTACCATCATTAATTGAGCATTGTCATTTCCAACAGTTCCTCTCTGGGAACTTAAAAATCAAATTTTTACACATTTAAATGTAATTAATGCCTTGCCATGTTTTAAGCATCTAGTTTGTTGCTGAGGAGCCTTTCTTCAACCTCATTAGCTGCAAAACTTTAGTACCTTGCTATCTTTTTAAAGCTGTATTCCCAAAGCAATTTAAATTTGATAAACTATCAAGATGCTGCTGGCTCCTAGCTCATAGCCCGAGCTTCTTAACACCGGATCAAGGGCCAACCTCCATTCCAAACATGAGAAAAATAAGGACCTGCAAATGCTTAACTTGGAACCTCAATTCTCTGGGCCTCACCACTTGCCTCCTTGCGGGTGAGAGGTACAGACAAGCCTCTTGCGTCTGGCAGGAAACTGCTGGGGCTCTTGGTCTCTCAGAACCACTTCCAATAACAAACGTTTATTCCCAAAGACAGCACAGTCTAAAGCCCCAGGGGAAAAGAAGCTTTTTCCTCTCTGTCCCCACAACTGAAAGGTGGATTCGCCCCACAGAGTAGCACTTGCGGGCATTTATTTGTTTGCAACGGACCTGCACCTTTTGAAGAGCTTTCCAGCGTGTAAGAATTTGCAGCAATTTAAGTTACACTTCCCCAATTTAGGTTCCAACCAGAACTCACTTTTACCACCTAGCAGCTACTCACAGTGTGCGCGATGCCAAATCAGGAGGAGTCCAGCGACACCAGGAGGCCGGTGCTGCTCGGAATCCATGTTGTGGCCCACGTGGAAGGGAGTGACCCAGACACCTGGGATCGCCACGCTGGCATGCGCAGTAGGATCACTGCTGAACTCGTTCGAGAGTGTAAACTCTGCGGCTCGCCTCTAAGAATTAAGACTGGTAGTTTACTTCACATTCATTTCTTTTTCCTTCATAGGCTCCACCCTCCTCTCACCATAAAAATAGGCTTTATTTCACCCAAAATCAGAGAAATGAAATACCAATTAAGGGAAATGTTTTTTCTGCCTATCAGACCGGCCAAGATGAAAACGTTCAATGAACTACGTTAGTGAGAACATGGAAAAACATGCTGCAGGTGGGAGAATAAAACAGCACAACCTCTACAAGGCGAATTGGACCATTAACTAACAAGTATGAAACGCAAAACCCTTGACCCAGCAATTTCTCAAACGGGAATTTATTCTATAGATCAGAGGCAAGCAAACTTTTTCTTATAGAATCAGGTAGTAAATATTTTAGGCATCCGGGCTATATATTGCTGTTGCAAGTACTCAGCTTTGCTCCTATAACGTGAAGGCACCCACAGAAAATATGTAAACAAGTGGGAGCAGCTGTATTCCAACAAAACTTTATCAAAACAAATGCAAGTTGAATTTGGCTCACAGGTTGTAATTTGCAAATCCCTGCTAGGTGTCCTAGCAAATACATACAAAAATATATACTGTTTGCTGCATTCTTCATAGCAATAGCCTAAGAATGGAAATCATCTTGAGGTCCATCAAGAGAGGACAGGAAAAGTAAATTGTGGCACATCCATTCAATCAAATACTTGCAGTCACTAAAAAGGAGACAGCTCTATGTGCACTGAAAACATACAAATTTTTTCAAGTGCAAGGTGCAGAACAGTGTAGAGTATGTTTCTATTTTTTATTAAAAGTTATGTGTGTGTAAGTTTGTATTTGCTCATCTAAGCACATAGCACATATCTGAAGGAAAGACCCATGTGATACTGGAGAGGGAACTACATGGCTCGGGGACAGGAGCATGAGGGAAAATTTTTTCACTGTAAGACCTTTTGTGCCTTTGAATTTTATACACTCTGCTTTACTAATGAAGAACAAATAAATACAATTTAATTTTTACAATGCATATGATTTTTTAGTAGTGCTTTAGATCACCAAGTATCTGTCTAGACAAAGTGGGGCTGCCAAAAGCTGACCCAGCTATTTCCAAAGTCCCCTCCCCTGCCCAGAGGCTGCATTGTGTCCATCAAAAAGCATCATAGTTGAAATCAGGAGACCTGGCTTTAAGTTACTGACTTGCTGCGCTACCCTGGGCCCGTCACCTCATCTCTCTGATCATCCCTTTCCTCTTCTGTAAAATGGAGGCAATAGTGCTTTTGAGCTATGTAATATAAAATAATATTACTGTTATTGGGGAAATCTCTTAATGTTTTCAGGCCTCTTTCTCATCTGCAAAATCAGAAAATTGAACAAAATGAGTCTTTCAACTCTCAAATGCAGAATCACCAACATGGCAAGTTGACAAGGGAGTGAGGATCTCTTTTTTGCTTATATCAAGAGAGTGACCTCCACCTCCAAAAAGAAAATAAGGTATATGTTTGCACTTAAAGGTCCAGTTGAAACTGGAGGTGGAAAAGAGCTGCCTTATTCTAAGGACACCACTTTTTCTTTCCTTGACCAGCAGTTGTCAGCCAGGCAACTTTTTTGAGCTGCTACAGGGTAAAGAACATGCCCTGTTGGAAAAAAAAAATTAGGAAATGTCACTCATAAAGAGGATACACTAATAGTATCAAATAATGGACTCATAATAGGGCTTGCAGGACAAAGAAATGAAAGGATCCAGGTCAGGAGAGGCCATGCGGAGGGCCTCCTGCCCCATCCTGACTTCTGGCCTCTGCTAAGAGACATTAGTTGTATTGTTTCAGGAACTCCAGGGAGATGACAGGATGGTGACAAGGAAGAGCAGTGTTGAACTATCCTCTTAGTTCTGAGAATTTCTGGTTATTGTTAACAAAAGTTTAGAGAAGTTAAAACTGACAGGAAATAACACACGTGTTGAGTTATAAGGTGGCAAATGCTATGAAATCTGTTTTCAGAAAAGGCCAACTGGGTGAGAGTGTGCTGAGGTGATAAGGAGCAGAGCTCTCAACACCATCTCAGCTAGTAGAAGACTCTCCTTTCCTTCCTCATTTCCATGGGCTTGGGAGCAACTACCAGATGCTTTGAAAAAGAATGTCACGAAGATTCTTCATGTCCCTGGCTTTAAAGAACATTTTACTCTTGAGCAAACCATTTTAGCCATCTCAAGCTTAGAACCAAGGCAGCCAGTCAAATCTAAGAGGTTTTAACCAATCACAGACTCTGCCTAGAAATGCAGACAGCACAGGGAGGGAGACATCTCCTAAAACAGTGGGCTGGGACAACGGAGAGGGAATATGATGACTTAAGGAGACAAAGAAAAAAGAGGGTGGAATTTCAAAAGCGAATTAGAGAATTGCACTTTCTCATTGAGATGTAGGAAGAAATATTTATTAAATATAAGGCATTAAGGTTTGGTTAAAAAAAAAATGGGAGCAAATAGAAATAAGACGGAAAAGAGAAAAGGAAAGGAACGAAAAAGAGTGAATTCAATATAAGAATTCACTATGTACCCACTCTTTGGGCTGCCTAATAAAGTGAGCGCTTCTGGGGGGGAACCTGTTGCTAAAGAAGAACAGGCAAATTCTGGTGCTGTGGGGGACTGAGAAAGAACATTCAGGATCAGCAACTGAGAGTGGTGAGAAGGGAACGAAGTGGCTAGCGTGTCCCGGTCCCCTCTCAGGCTCCCCAGGAGGAATCATTATCATAAATTAGGTTTTGTCATTCGGTCCGTGTTTTACTACATATAGATGCATCTGTAAATACCAGATATTGTTGGTGTTGTGTTTTTTTACTCTCGTTGGGAAAAAAAAAGGTAGCATCTTATATACACATCTTTCTGCAACTTGCTTTTTTTCAAAATGTATTGTTTCCTGATGTATATGGATCTAGTTTATTCGTTTTAACCACTCCATATCATTCCACCACATGAACGTACCATAATTATTTATTCATTCCTCTACTGATGGATAAATAAATGTGTTGGGGAAAACACTCAGTTACCCTCCTGTGTGTCTTCTTTACTCTCACACAACTACCACACTCATAACACTCTGACACTTGAAGTGTGAGTTATTCCCCATACCAAGCAATTCTCTGCAATACAGCTGGGTGTCCTACAATTTAACTCACATCTGACATCATCTGCCTGGAGACAGAGTCAGATCTCACAAGTTAAGGACTCAGTCCCACAAGATTGCCTCCCACTTCAGATGCCAATCACAAGTAGTAGGTCCCCAGGTTACCTACAACTTCTATATGACTTGGCTACTTGGTTAAAGAGAAAATTATAGGCCCAAATAGTGGCATTTGTGCTAAAGCCCATGATACCAAACCTAAATTTAGTAATTGACCTAACTGCTGTTTCAACCTCTCCCAGAAATATAATCTTAATCATCCAGTCCGGAATTTTCTAGTCAATACCAATAAAGTAATCTATCACAGGGACCGCGCCACTTCCCACAACCCCTAGAAAGCAATCTGCATGATAAAAACTCTTGCCTTTTCCTTCCACCCAGAGGATGCTCTGGTCTAAAAGTAATCCTTTCTTCTTTGTTGTTAATAGCTCCTTTGCTCTACCCTTCTTCCTGTAAAAACCTCCAATTTTATACAACCCCTCAAAGTACCCTTCTAGTTGCTAGATAGGATGAGACCTGAGTCATGAACTGCCTAATAAAGCCAATGAGATCTTCGAAATTACTTGGTCAAATTTTGTTCTTTAACACTACAAATTGGAGTGTCCCAAGACCTCCTTCCCCTTGGACTTGATTATTTGCTAGAGCAGCTCACGGAACTCAGGGAAACGCTTATCTATGTTTACTACTTTTTACAGAATATGATATGGGATATAAATGAACAACCAGATGGAGAGATACATAGAGCGAGGTCTGGGAGGGTCCTGAGGGCAGGACCTTCTGTCCCATGGTGTTTGGGTATGTCACTCTCCTGCTGAGGGTATGAGTCTGCCTACCTGCAGGTTCCCAAACTCTGTGTTATTGGGGATGTTGTGAAGGTTTCCTTATACAGGCATGATCAATCACTGAATCCATCTTCAGCCCCTCTGCCCAATCTGGAGAATGAACAGCAGGGCGGAAAATCTTAAGCTTCTAATCATGGGTCATCCTTTCTGGTGAAGAGCCTCTCCATCCAGAAGCCACAAGGAGCCCACCCAGAGTTGCCTCATTAGAACAAAAGACACTCCTATTACACTGGAAATTCCTGGGATTTAGTACCCAGTGTCAGGAACGAGGTCAAAGACCAAATACTAAAACAAAAGATGCTCCTGGTTTTATCACTTAGGAAATTACAAGGGTTTTAGGAGCTTTGTGCCAGAGATCTATATATATTCTTTCTATTATCTCACAGTAGCTTATTTCCAATTTTCCTGTTTTGCAAAAAATGCTGCAGTATACATCCTACATCCTTATATATGTCTCCTGGTGTAAATATGCAAAAAGTTTTCCTAGACTAATGTCTATTTAGAATTGTCGAATCCTATAGTATACTTACTTTCAACTTTACCAAATAGTACTAAATTATTTTCCAAAGTGGTGTACCAATTAATCCTCACAACCACTTCCCACAGGGTATTATATGACTTTTTAAAAATTTTTGCCATTCCAATGCATATGAAGTGCTTTTTGTTTTCTTTTACAATTTCCAGATTACTAGTGAGATTGAGCATCTTTTTATATGCATTTGCAATCTGTGACTTGGCCCATTTTTCTACTTGTTTTGGTCTATTTCACATTGATTTATAGGAGTCTCTTATATACTCTGGAAACTATTCATTTGTTTGATATGGCTGAGCAGCTTTTTTTCTTTATTTTTTACCCGACAGTTTGGAAACCAAAATATCAGTAATTGGTTCTGAAGTATAAAATTCAGTTATATGAGTATTCTTATAAGAAAAAAAATCTCATTTGATTTTCTGATCTAAAGAATATATAAATATTTTCTATTTTTGAGGCACCAAAAATTCTACGAAGGGCCATTTCCTAGAATGTCTAAGAATATTTCATCATATGGTCCAATAAAACTTGACACCATGAAAGAACCTTCCTTCAGACTTGTTTTACACTTTCCTATCAGTCAAGGCCCTCCTGACCTCCTCCCCTCCCCTCCAAAAAAATAAATAAACAAATGGTATATTCAAGTTAGGAAATTTTGAAGAGGTTTGACTAACAGAAGGACTAATTAAAAAGGGTGAGTGGGGATAGGGGAGCCATAAAGGGTAGCAGCAGTGGAGCTGTTACAATCCTCAAAGGGATAGGAGATGCAGAGCTGGCCAGAACCTAGAAAGGGAAAGTAGCATAGAGAGGATCACCTAGACGAGAGCAGCACCCTTCTGTCGAGGGACACAACAGCCTATGGCAACCTCATAGGAAGAAACCAGGGAAATAAATGCCCTGACCCCATGTCCCCTCTCCCTTCCTCCCAGCTGCTGCAGAAAGCCAGAGAACAAAGGTGCCTTTGACAATGTCCATGCAGGACAGCCTCTCAGGGCAGAGAACGGTATGGAAAAAGGTGGAGAACAGATCTAGAAAAAATTCAACACCCTTGCCAGACAAATTGCTTCAGATTCTATACAGTGTGTGAAAGACAACTTAAAGCTATGAGGAATTTTGAGACATTTTTCTTTGTCCCTGAATATGAGTTTAAATCATGAGTTGCTAAGCAAAGAGCTCCACTTGAAACACTAAAAGCACAGACTAAAATAAGGCAACCCAATAAAAAGCCATTTAATAAGATTAGAAATATTGAATAACTCACAATTTCTTATAAACCCAAGTGCTCTGCTATAAACTTTTAAATGTTCAGGATGACTTTTTTACATGATATAGGAGTAATCAGAAGAAGGACGTGAAAGACTGGTAATAGGAGCTAATACATAGTTCATGGAATGTTTCTTTTCCATATTTCATCTCTGCCAAAGAGAAAGATGATTGGACAGAAAATAGTAGAACAAGTATTCAGGTAAGAGACCTAAAGAAGCCAAACTGGTGGAGAGATTATAAGAAAGCACCTGGGTTCGTTACATCAATGCAATACTCCTGGTCCCAACAATCTCCATCCCAGCTTACTATTGGGAGGATGTGGTGATCAAATAAGCTGTTATTTATTACCAAAAAATAATCTTAGAAACTGTGGCAGGCAATGGGCAATGTGATTCTCAGTGAGGTTATTAAATATCACTTTGAACACAGAGAGTAGAATAGCAGGCACTTAAACATGCCTAGCGGTCAGAAAGGACAAGTCATGATTTAATGAATTAACAGCACTTTCCTTTTATCCATACTCTGTCAGACTAATAAATCAGAGAAAGTTGTCAACACTCTGAGCATTTTAGCTTAGCGTTTGACAGGGACACTCACCTTGTGAACAAGATGGTAGAATGTGGCCCAGATGGTCACAAAGATAGATGCTAATTATGAATCAATGTCAGCCCAGAATCTCTAATGCCACAGGATTCTGTCTTCAGCCTTGTCCTGTTCATTGGGTAAATAGTTCAGTATACAGCTGCCTTGCTTTTCTACATCTTTGATGGCTGGGAAAGGTAGCCAACATATTAAAGGGTATAGTGAAGATCCAAAGGACATAATGACAAGGCAGATTTAACAATAAAAAGTTTAAGTGGAGTAAATGTGAAACCCTATATTTACATTTTTAATGCCTAATAACAAATCAGAAAAACAAGTCTAGTAGCTTCCAATTAAACAAGGTGGGTTTTATCTCTTGCTTTCATTACTTCTTCTTCCAAAACCTACCAAAATGATAGTAGATTAATTTTTTAAAAATAAAAGTCTAAGTCCACAATAATAAAGAGAATGAGAGAAGAGAGATAGTGGACCGGAGATGTACACAATAATTTGAAAGACAGAAAGCAAATAGTAACTGATTTGGCAGAACCCACCAGCAAAATGCCTGCAAAGAGGAAATGCCAATGATAATGAAGCCAATTCACCTGGAAGAATCCTGGAAAGACCCAAGATTAGAAGGCCTAGTACCGCAGAAGGGAGTGGTGAAGCACAGAGTGAAAAGTAGAAATGTATGAAAATATTAATAGAATGAACTGCTTACTGAGGGTGTGTTTCCATTCATTGAGGAGGGTCAAGCAGAAGTTAAGACAACTACTAATCAAATATATTATAAAAATGGTTCAAACTTTGGGTAGAAACGTGGCTCCAATGACTTTTAAAGTCCCATCATCTCTGAAATCCTGTGACTAATCACTGTGTAGACAGGACTCCTAGACTTTGATAACTTCTGCATGTAGTTCCAACAATCGTCCTAGAGGTGAGACTGAGCACAGGGTTACTCCTACCTGATTCTCCTGGGCTATACTAGAGTGTCTATAGCAATGCGTAATAACTAGGATGTTTCTGAATTTTTAAAATCAGAAATCTGAAGCCATAGAATCAGAACACTAAGGTACAGTAGTTCTAGTGATGCATGAGCTTTGTGTGCATTAATTTGTCATCCTTCTCAGCTCTGGCCTTCTGCCTTATTTATATCTCAGTAGTGACACTTCTCTGCAATGTATCTGTCATTCTTGGACAGCAAAATAAGTCATATGCCAAAGCAACTGCTCCTTCATATCCCAAGTGTCCTGCCTCACTATATATACCCTTTACCTCAGGGCTCCTGGGAGTGTGGGGCTCTACAAGGTTTATCCTTTTTTGCACGTGTACAACTTTAGGCCAGTATCTCAAATAAGATTGTCTCTGGCTCTTCTCCCTTTCCCAAGCTAAAGGAGATTTATACTTTGCTTCTTAAAAAGCTAATTACTTAATATCTAGCTCTTCCTTACAAATTATGCCATTCACCGGAGCTGTAAATTTTGATTTCTTTCTCTTATCTACTGTAGATTTACACGGTACATAGGGAATTTTTGCTTCTCGCCAAAGAACACCTACATCAGCTTCATAGGTTCAAATAGCTCTGCTTCTACATTCAAGTCTCAATTCCAGGTAAACTTCCCAGCATTAGGAATCTATAAAACTTCAAATCCACTCACTTTTGGCATTAACTTGACTCTTGGGACACACTGACTTTTTTTTCACCCAAAAACCTAGATTGCCTTTTTTTTTATGCTGGGTCTAGTCTAGTTGAAAATATATATATATATATATATATATATATATATGATTTGATTAGCAAAGAGCCCGCACTCATTCTTTCAGTAGTTATAGGTTGATGGTCCTTAGATAGACTAATAAGTTATATGATTTAGAATATGGCCATCTACGAATAAGGAACTTTCAAGTGCTATTTCCCTCAGCAAGAGGCCCAGGACATAAAGCTTGTAATATGGCCTGTGGACAGACAAACCACATTCTAACACATTCCATGTTCACTCTTTTTCTAAGCAATATTCAACAGCATTCATTGAGTACCTACTAAGTGCCAAGCCTTTAATGTACTAAGCTCTGGAGATACAAAAACAAGTAATTTTAACTTGTAATAATCATCTAAATCATTTTAATAACTTGTAAAATCAAGATAAATGTTTTGGTTTCCATTTGAATATAAAAACACATCAAAAGAAAACCACAGAAATTTTCAAGAGTTTCCACTCAAATCATATCGTAATGGAAACAGAAGAATGAGAGGTGGGTAAGCAGGAAAAGCACATTCGAAAAATTCATTAAGATAAAAGAATTAGTTATGAACTACTTCAAATTTCTAACTTTGAGTAGAACAAAGTATATTATAATGAAACACACTGGGCTCTGTGCTCTCAATATCCAGCTACCTATAAAGGAATAAAGGAAGCTTATCTGGAAAGGAGGCAATGTTCAGCAGATCTGCTAAAGGCAGGAAAAAGCCAAGTATGCAGTAACTTTGGAAAAGATCCTATATGACCAGCCTGTGAAACGAGTGCTGTGAAGAATAGTATGCACTATTTTTCCTTCATAGTAGAAACCCAGAAGAAAAGGCTACAAGCCTCCTCTTTCTCTTTTCTGGCTTCTGCCACAGACTTGGCGGCCCTAGTGGATGGTGGATTGCATTGTATTATATCGTCCTCTAGTGGTTTCAAAAATACATTTTTTTAAGGGCAGTACTTAAGGGCCACAAAACACACAGTGCTTAACAAATGTCTGTTAAATGGACCAGAATGAATGACAGAGAGAGATCCTATAGGATTACTGCCTAGACAAGACAACCTAGCTCAGCTACCCCTGGAGAATGGGTAAAGTATTTTAGTCAACTTATGCCACCACTGGCTTTCTTTTGTAGTAGATAATGCAATATAGTTTGCCATTGCCTCTTGTACAGTTTCAAGGAAATCCAATGCAACTATTTGTGGTGCCTGGGAGTGCAAAGGTTCTAAAAATGATCACTACATGTTCTTTACTGATAAGAACAAAGACAGCAAGTTGAAATGTTTAAAGCTGGTGTCTATTCCAGAGTATTGTGTATGGTCACAATCTCGGTCATGTCCGAAATGAGAACCCCTCACTTACTGAGTAAGAAAACTATGTAAGCTTATGGTTCATTAATCTCTCTTTTGTTATCAGCTTGGTATTATTGCGTGTTTTGGTTTTGTGGGGGGTTTTCCCCTATGAATCCATTCAACAAGTGTTTATTGTTTATTGCAGGGTACCACTATGGTCAGTTTGGGAAGGGCGGGGTAGAGAGGGATAGAGGTACAAATGAGGCATATCTTGCCTTCAAAGTGCTTACAATGCACGGAGAAACCAGAGTACACACAGTTTAAAAAATAATAATAATACCAGAACATGGCAAAAAAAAAAAAAAGAACTATAAATGCTACATAACATGTATAGCGAAAATCAAACATCCTTCACTTTTTTACTTTCTCTCATTGCTACTTCTTTCTTTTTATGCTTTCAAACATGTTCTTTGTATACACATAAGTCAATAAATTCTTAATTTCTTTTTACACAAAAAAAGAAGCATAAAATAACATACTGTTCTGCCTCTTGGTTTTTCATGAACTACAAGTAGACCTACCTCATTTAACTGCATAGTAGTCCACTGAATGAATATACCATCATTTATTAGAAATAATCTCACTAGCTGTGTAACATTGGACAAGTTAACCTTTCTGTGCCTCAGTGTCCTTATCAGTAAAAAAGGGATAATAATAGTACTATCTCATAGAGATGTTGTGAAGATTGAATTGTTTCATACAAAGTTGCTTAAAAGAGTGCATTAAACCTTATAAAAGCTAAATAAATGTTTTTATCATTGTTAGTACATATTAATCTTTTTTTAACAATTACTGCTATAGTTAATATCCCTATATTTATGTCTTTACACATTTGTCCAATGTATCTATAAGTTAAATTCCTAAATCATGTACATATTAGAAAATTTTAGAAAACTAAAATTTTCCCCTGCATGCCAGCTCACAATTAGCCTGCCATAGTTTCATGGAAGCTGACAGAAGTCACAAGACCCCTGGGTCAGAGATAAAAGACTTTGTTATTCATGCAGTCAGCATGAACCTCATGTTTGTATCACTTTGCCTTGCGGAACTACCCCCAAATCTCCCAACCCCAAATCATGCATCCCAGGATGCATGGCAGCCTAGCTAGATGCTAACCATATAATTGAGAGTCTCTGCAAGCAAACCTGCCCAACCTTTGTTCTAGAGGGAGACATTATCTTTATTATGATGATCAGCAAATAAAATCTTTTGGATGGAAAATATCTCTTTTGGATGGAAGCATCCAAAGGAGATATGATCTTTGTTTTTCAAAGCTATTGCTAAATAAACATCTTTGAAAATATAGTCTGGAACAAAAGCTGTCAATGCCTCTGCTCAGAAGACATGCAGAAACATAGAGAATTGTCTTCCAACAAGATTCTTCTTTTCAATTTGTTTCTCCAAAGTATGTTGCTACCAGTTGAGTTTGTAATCAGTTTGAGAAGAAGTCATAACACTGTATTTTCCTCCACTCTGGAATGTAATTGGTACTGGCATATAGCAGGCCCCCAATAAATATTTCCTTTTGGACTGCTGAGTGGATAAATGCAAGAATAAATTCCTGAAATACTTGGATCATAATTACAATGAAACTTCAAGATACACTGTCAAATTCTCATCTTCTGGTTGAAAATGTCTGAATATGAATTATTTCTGTCTTCTCATTCGCATCTTCCTAATTGTTCTTGTACATAATTACTGTTTTTTCGTTTTTAGCTGCCACATTTTGGGGGGGGAGAAGAAATATTATTTTATTAAAATTACTGGGATGACATTGGTTAATAAAATCAAATAGGTATCAAATGTACAATTCAATAATACATCATGTGTATATTGCATTAACTGCCCACGTTTTATGCCTGCGAAAGAAATTTTGCATAGTAGTGATGCAGGATGGAGCGAATTCCTCCGAGTGGGGACTCAAGTCCTGCACCGAAAGAGGGAAGGTCCTGACTCTGCACAGGAAAGAATTCAAGTGTGTGCCAGAGCTAGAGACAAAAGGAAAGTTTATTAGAAAAGGAATAATGCTTTATAGACAGAGCGTGGTCTTCTCCCAGAGACAGAGAATGAGACCCAAGCGTTTGAAGAATTAAGGTTGATATCTGATTCTTAGTACCTATAAAAAATTACAGCTTAAAGTTTGTTTCCGTTTTCCTTTCATGGTGTGGGTATGCAGCGTTAAAGGTATGGGTAAATAGTTGTCAGTAGGAATATTCCTTTGTTCTGTAAGTTTCCTGCGGTCTGGCCTTAGGGCTGATCAGCCAAGTTCCTGTATCTAGCAGCATATTGCAGGCTCTGAATACCACCTGGTTTAATATTTATAGTCAATTTGTGTAGTTCTTATGCCTCTTCACCTTATCAGTAGAATCCCTGAGCACTAACAGCTCAAACCCTGAAAACAATCCATGACTTCCCTTTATAGCTTTGCAGTTGAAGTGTGAAGGCCAGTGTTTCTCTGAGAATTCAAGAGCACACCCTCATTTTTCTTCCTTCCTGGTCCGGCCGATATGGAATTATTAAACGTTGTTTTATTTTCCTTTTCTGCTTTCAAATAGAGGATAAGAATTTATTTAGCATCAGGCAAAGTCATCTGATGAGTTTGGAGTAGCTTTCTCCACTAAGATGCAACATATTAAGAGTTGATTTTTACAAGCATTGTACTGCTTGTAAAAATGTCTGAAAATGCACTTACAAAATCTATGAGTTGCTTATTGATATTCAAGGTTTGGTACCATATCACCAGTACCATTCAGTGTTCTTAATTGCAAACAACAACCTCCACTTTGACTAGTTCATGCAGAAATTATTAAAGGATATTGGGTAATTCACAGAACCTCTTAGAGGACCAGAGAGGACCAAAAACACTCCTGCCACTGCCACTTGGCACCAACAATGCTCAGTAATGAACACCAGAAACTCTGCCACTCCGACTTCCAAAGTACTGGATGCCTCCTCTCAAATAGAAAATCAGTTCTCCATTCGCTGCCTCCTCAGCTGAAGTCAAGCCACACTTGAAACCCAGGTCACATGCTAGAACCCTAGCTATAGGAAAGTCTGGAAATGTGAGCTTTCTGGTTTTGACCTTGGGAAGGTAGAACACATAATGTGTGAAATAACAAAAATATATGTAGCTTTGTAGTGGACATTATCACTCAGTCCTTTGTCCATACCCCCTTGGATCCCTTTTCTATTTTCACACATGCCAAGAGCATACCTAACAAACAGCGCCTTCCTCTCTTAGTCAGAGAACTGCTCCCAAATCCTTTGTGCTATGGTCTGAATGTTTATGTCTCTCTAAGATTCGTATGTGGAGATCCTAACACCCAAAGTAATGGTATTAAGTGGTGGGCCTAAAGGAAGTCATGCAGACAGACCTCTCTTGATTGGGATTAGTGCCCTTATGAAAAAGGCCTCAGACCTTTCCCGTGGCCATTCTCCCTCTGAGAAGGCCAATAGGCAGCAGCCATGGTGCCCAAATGAAATGAAATGACCCAAAATCCCCAAAAGATCTTCAGAGACAAGGCCCAGCAAGCCAAAGCACAGGGCATTACCTGCCTCTGTGTCCCAACCCATCCAGCCCATAGTGAGATGCCCCATGATGAGGTACCATACCAAAGTGAGATCCAGCAGGGGCTTCAGCTTAGAGGAATTAAGGGTCATCCACAAGAAGGTGACTTGGATCACTGAGATTTCAGTGGATCTGAAGAGGTGGAGCAAGACCACTGTGTCCCTGCAAGGTAATGTACAATGGCTGAAGGAGTACCACTTCAAGCTCATCCTCTTCCCCGGGAAGCCCTTGGCCCCCAAGAAGGGAGACAGCTCTGCTGAGGAACTCAAATTGGCTACCCAGCTGACAGGACCAGTCATGACCATATGGAACCTCACAAGATGGAGAAAGCCAGGATCATGTCACCGCAGAGGAGAACTTTGAGGTGCTCGCCAGTCTTCGCATGGCCAGGAATAATGTCTCGCTCTTTGGCATCCGGGCAAAAAGGGCCAAGGAAGCTGCAGATCAGGATGTTGAAAAGAAAAAATAAAATGCTGATGGCAACTTGTAATTTTAAAAGACCCCAGAGAGTTAGCTCCCCCTTCCACCTTCTGAAAAGGTGCCATCTAAGAACCAGGAAGTGGTGCTTCACCAGACACCAAATCTGCTGACACCTTGATCTTAGACTTCCCAGCCTACAGAACCAGGAACAATAAATGTTCATTATTTATATAAGACCCCCAGTTAATGGTATTTTTTTTTTATAGCATCCCAGGCAGACTAAGAAACTTAGCCCCTGGTCAGGATCCTCTGAGATGTGACCTTCACAGTATCCAAGCTCTCCAGCGAGACTTTGCCTGACATGATGCCCTTGCTTATCTTTCTTTCTTGTCCCATTTTCCCACTCTCCCACCAGTTTTTCCTGGTAACATTTACTAATAATCACTTTCACACAAATCCTTATCTCAGAGTTTGCTTCTGGGAAACTCAACAAGTACCTGGAATTGAACCTGGCATATGGTAAGCACTCAATAAACATTAAACAAAACAAGAGAATTCCTGGTACATAGGAACCTCCCCAAAAGTTCCCTTTCTTGATCTTCCAGTTGCCTGAAAGTTATGTTGAGAGAAAATGTTTCATCTTCATACTTGTTACTATGGGCAAATGAATCAAAATTAGATTTAAAAACTAATAGCTAGGATGAAGAAGAAGGCTCAGCCAGCACAGGCCACATAGATAGGCAGTGCTGAAGACAAGAAGATGGCCCATATGGTCAGGAGATTGCTTATATACAAGAGGACTAAGCAAATAAGTTAACACATTGAGGATAATGGAAGCCAGATTTCTTACTATCAGGGAAGACAGGTAAAAATACAGAAAGACAAAAGACAAAGATAAAACATGTAAGGTTAGGGTGTAATTGGAGGAATCAGTAAAAACTCCTGGTTTCTGATAGATAGATGATAAATAAAAGATATATCTATGTACACATAGATGTGTGTATGTGTGCATATATAATTCCCAATTCTGTCCACTGAGAGGTCAAAGGAGCAGTGTGTACACCAGCAGCAATGAGCATACCCAACACCCACACCTTGCTTTCTAAATACCATTTTTCTCAAAAGGAATCAGAGCTTCTTGGAGTAATGGCTAATCCCAGAGCTAAGGTAGGAAAAGGGTTTAATGAATCTGGGACATCTTGTACTAAAAAGTATAGGAATTCTAAAAGAGTGATGAGGATATGTGAAAATATCTGGTGCTCCCACTGGCAATTAATTATAACCTAGTAAATAAAATAAAAACTCATGAGTTCAGACTGACAAAAATAATTAGATAAATAGGGGAACAGAAAAATTTTACCTGACAGTGTGGTGGCTGCAAAATTGACTCTTACTGGAAATTACTGTTTGACTATCACTATGGACACATAGGCCTTTGATTATAGAAACATAACATTCTTAACAAGCTTTCTGCTTCTGTACCCCCACTTAAGCACCTGACCTGTGAGTTGACAGGTAATGAATAGAAGAAGGATAGACCTTTGTGTTTTGACAGAATGAAGAATGGGATTTGGGCTTAAAAATCCTGTACCTCTACATTTTGAGGCTGCTTAATTTGGGGTCTGCATACCCCTGGCAGACCCAGCTGGCTGAATAAAGAGTATTTCCTATAACTCATTCACTGAGTTCTGGTGGTCCGTGTGTCTTTTGGGGCTGGTGGCTACAACAACAGTGGATGGTAAATTTATTAAATTTAAAAGGGACAATTGCCATTTGAAATCATTATAGTAATAATTGTTTTGGTCAAGGTGAAAAATGGACACTAATATAAATGAGTGAAAGTATGACCGGGAAAAGAATGTTTACATGGTCTCAAAGTATCTCCAAACAAAATATTCATTAACATTAGATTGCAAAATCTAGTACACATCATCTTAACAAGTGATAAAAGTTAACTTCACTAGTAATTAAACAAATCAGCATCACGTGCCTTCTAGAGTGCTGCACTAAGAGAAATATAAAATTACATTTATGGTATTCCTGCCAAAAATGCATATCCTAAATTCAATCACGAGGGAACATTAGACAACCCAAACTTACGGACATTCTGCAAAGTAATTGTACTGTCCTTTGCAAAAATGTCAAGGTCATGAAAAAAAGGAGAGATCGGGACTGCTCCAGATAAAAGAAAACCAACGAGACGCGACAGTTAAATGCAACCGATTAGATCCTGGAGCTATACAGGACTTTAATGGGAAAACATGTAAGATAGTTCTCAACTTCTCCTTCTGCTTAATTATGTTTCTTCACAGTCGTTGGTCTCAAAAACACTCCTTAATAAATATTAAATAAATAAATAAGTAAATAAATAAATAATCTTGCATACTAAGGTCCATCTCAGAGTCTGCTTCCTGGAGAAGTGAATCTGCAATATGAAGAGCAAATAGAATTTTAACAAGCTAAGGTTGACGTAAGGGATATTCTGGTCATGGAAAAGAGTCTGAGCAAAGTCTTTTATTAGAAGATAAACAATACAATTGAAGGGGAGTAGAGGGTGACTGGAACACAGAGAGCAGAGGTAGTTTGACTTGAGATGAAGCTGAAAAGATAAGTTGAGGCAAGCCCATATAGGATGTTGTTGGCCAGGTTAATGATTTGAGTTTGTCTTAAGAGTAATGGAAAGCCACTGGAAGGCTGGAGGGTGGAGTGCAGTGTATTATAAGGTTTGAATTTGGAAAATATTACTATTACTGTCACACATATGGAAAAAACATTGGAAAAGGGAAAGAATGTACTTGAAAAGACTAGTAAAGAGGCTACTGTAGTGGTCTAAACAAATGATGATGGTAGCTTAGACTTGGTGGTGATGGAGATGGAAAATTTTGGATTGATTCAAGAAATATTGGAAAGGTGAAAAATTGATACAACTTGGTGATGAATTGGATATATAACACAAGAAAAGGAAGTATTAAGGATGATGCCTAAGTTTTGGTTTGCTAAACTAAATAAATGGTGCCAATTAATGAGATAGAGAACATTAGAAGAGGATCAGGTTTAAGAGAAACATCGTGCATGTATTGTGGGACATACAGAACTTGACCTTCCTTTGAGACAACCAAATGTGGGGTTCTTGCAACCAAGGAAAGAGAATGCTTCAAGAAAGAGAGAGAGATCAACTATATTGAAAGCTATAGAGAGGTAAGGTAATATACAGCTGAAAAATATCCATGAGATTGCTGTATCAGAGGAGTGATGAATGTAGAAGCCAGCTTGAATGGATTGATAAGTGAGTAGAGGAAAGAAAACATAAATACTTTTCCTTCCAACACACACACACACACACACACACACACACCCCTCACATTTGTAGGGAATGTACTTATGTTGGCCTATAAAAAGAATATCATAATTCTAACCAAATCAGAAATATTAACCGCACTGAAGCTCCACCTGAGATGAAAGTTAATGTCAATTTATACATGACATTTCACCTAATCCTTTAGAGCTAGGACTAAACTAGCTCTAGAAACACAGTAGTTGGTTGTTTCCACTGCCATTCTGATCTGAAGATAAGAATTTTACAAAGACATTGCTACCAAAAAAAATTAGTACAAAAAACAAGGTCAATTCGAGAAACTGAAGCAAGAATGTCACTTTTTGGTGGACTTTACTTGATCCACCCCACTCTGGGCCAATCAGTATCACCTGATGCAGACAAAAGATATGGATACTGTTGTATAAATTCAATAAACAAACATATTGCTATACAACATTGCTATACAGCAGGCAGACTGTGAGTCTTCACTGTTTTATGTTACTAAGACTCTTTATGTCTTAGTAAGTATTGTGAACTAATCATAATTAAGTATTGTGAACTAATCATAATTTACACTGCTCCAAACTCATTTTCATTTCCAAATCCCAATCCTCCAATTTCCCTATGAGTATTAGTAATGGCTGGCATTTATTGAGTATTGCATAACATCCATTGTTCCAGACAGTTTTCACATACTAACACATATCCTCCCAACAAACCTATGGAATAGATATTATTATTTACATTTTACAGATAATAAAATTGAGGTGTAGAAAGTCCAAATTACACAATTACTTAGTAGCATGTATGAGATTCAAATCAAGACAGACACAGACGCCCACATTCCTAACTTTTTAGCAACAGAAAAAAAAACCCTAATAAGGCGTGGTCCTCCCTCTCACTATAAGAAGCCGCTGTATCCCTGAAGGCCGATAGGTGGCGCTGCAGGGACAAGTAAGCGCAGGGGCCGCTTCAATAGGAGGGGCTTATAGCGGACAAATATTTGATCAATCACCCCGCGGTGGGAGGAGCCTAAGGAAGGGCAATGAAGGCGAGAATTGTGTTGTGCGCAGGCGCGGGGCTGTCCCCTTCCCGAGAGTGAGGGTTGCTGGGCCACATGACGTGGCCTGGCAACGTCCGCACCGGTGCGACTGCCGGGAACCCGGCGCTGCCGGAACTGCTCGCGGCCTAGTCCGGACGCGGGTGTGCCTGGAAGCCGGTTCCAGGGACAGCGGCAGCGGCGGCCCGGCCTGCGGAGACCCGACGAGGCCGCTGCCATGGGAGAGTGATGCGCCTGCGCCCGCAGTTCCGCGGCAGCGGCGAGACATGAGGAGACCCGGCGGCAGGGGCAGCGGCGGCGGTTCCTGAGCCCCGAGATGGAGGAGAAATACGGCGGGGACGTACTAGCCGGCCCCGGCGGCGGCGGCGTCCTCGGGCCGGTGGACGTGCCCAGTGCTCGGTAAGGGACTGATCCGGCTTCCCGCCTCCTGCCTCCGGAGCTGCCCTCTCCCCGCGCCTGTGCTCGCGATCTCGCTCGCGGACCTGGACGTCAGCTTGGCCGATGCGGGCACACCTTCTCCAGCCGCTGCCCTGGTTCCCCCCGGGTTGGCGTGGAGACCCACGTCCTTCTCATCCCCCTGACAGCCCGGACAGCCTGTTTGGTTTAGCACGCGCCCTGGAACCATCCGTTCTCTCCCCCTGTTTCCAAGCTGCTTTTAGCTTTCATTGGTTTCTCTGTTCCCCGCTGCAGAAGGAATGCTCCAAAATCCAGGACGGTTCCGTTTGAATCCCTGGTTTTCAGGGCAGACCGTTAACCTAAGAACTGCCAGCCAGTTAACTGAGAGCTTTTTCTGATCGATGAGAAACATTTCTGTTGACTGTTTCTCTTTAAAATAGTAGTTTAGCGACTACTTAATTTCTGACGTCTCCCCGCATAAGTTAGGGGAAGGTGTTACCGTCTCTTCTGACGAAGAAAGCAAAGTACAGATGAACTTCGATGTTCACGTTAACCTCACATCAAGAATCCAGCCATCATTTAGTTTTCTTTACCTTCCCTTGTTTATTATTAAATAAGAAATGTATGCTCATTGTCAAAAAATCTAAACAGTACAAAAATTCAGAGTAAAAAGCGAAAATTCCTCTTTACCGTCCTAGCCAATGTTCTCACTACCCCCTAGATAAATACAGTAACCACTTTCGAGCGTGTCCTTCTTGACCTGTCTTAAGTTCTGAGATAGTACCAAAGATGTATAAAAAAAGGCCCAACAATTTAGCTGGAACTGGCATTCATTGCCTTCATTTTTAATGAGGTTAAAGTTTTCTCCATTTTAAATACTTATTCTGATAAAGTCTTTGGAATTGTAGAAATAGAAGTACTATTTTTTATTAAAAGGAAAGAACACAAAATGCTGGAATAGAACTGCATTTTTGTAGTACAAGTTTGATTTTCTAATCTATTTTGAGAAACTCATTTTGTAAATAACCATATCAGATATTTACTGTGACAGTAAGTCCAATCACAGTAGGTGATTCTGGTCTGGATTTGGTCTAAATGAGGAAAATGTTATAAAGGACAGTGCTAGGTCAATTGACAAATTAGATTATGGACAATAGATTTAAAAAAAAGTATATCAATGTTAAATTTCCTGAAGCTGGTAATCAATTTTATGAGGCTGTCCATATTCATAGGAAATTCAAGTATTTAGTGATAAAGGAGCATAATGCATGTAATTTACTCACAAATAAACTAGAAAAAAAGTAAAGTCTATGTATTTAGATATATAATAAGGCAAATGGGACAACGTTAGCAATTAGGGAATATAGATAAAAAGGGTATACTATTCTTGCAACTTCTCTGTAAACTTGAAGTTATTTTTGAATAAACAGTTTAAAGTTATTGTGTTAGGTAGATGGGGAAACAGTCTTTTGCCATCTTATTTGCATTATTTGCTTAGCAGAACTGCCCTTCTATTGTAGTTCATTGCAGAATCAAATTCAACTCAGAACTGGTTGAATTTTGCAAGTTTTCCTTTATAAAGACTAAAAATCGAATAGTGGTTATAATCTGCAACAAAAACTAATTGATAAATCCTTTAATATAGATATTTTTATGCATGAATTCACAAGTACGAATTGTTTTAAACATTTCTATTCGGGCATCTATAAGTTCTCTGCATATAAGGGCACAGAGTGACAGCCAGCATTTGTTAGGCGCCTCCTGTGTTCCACATGATTGGAGTACAGCATTTCACTTAACCCTTAGCACGGTGCTACAGATCTTGTTTCACAGATGAGGAAACCAAGATGTAGAAAAGTTAAGTAATTTTCCCAAAGTCACATACCTAATAACCGAACTGAGAATTAGTTATCCCAAACCCCATGTATAGGTATAGTGCCTTCTACATAGTAGACACGAGTATTTACTAAATGAATTGTATTTGAATTGCATGCACTGATTTTTTTTTTTTTTTTTTTTAAACTAGGAAACTGAGCTGCTGCAGTGGGCAAAGCCCAAGAAGCAGGTTTGAGCTCAAACCCAAATTTCAGTAATCCAGGTTTATAGAACCAGAGATTTTTCTAAACCCTTTGCACAGAAGACTAGTGATACCTTTGATGAGACTAGTTCATGGCAAATAATGACTTATAAGATGAGGAGGTAGATTGTCTTCCCCTCAGTTGCCCAGAGAATCAGTAAGTGGCTTAAGGGCCACTGCCCTTGTTCAAGAGACTCTTTCCTCTACTCCCAACTTTCCCCCTTAGTAAATGAAACTGTTTATTGTTTCCCTCTGCAGTATGAACTAGGAATGTCTACTTACTCATGTGTGGTTACTTGGCCTTAGTGTGTCACCATTAGCCCAACAGGAAAACTTCATGGAGACTTTAAAGATCAAAGTATTCAACTTTTGAAGTTAGAAAATTTCTGATTTAAAAAGATAACAAAAGATCTTCAATATAGATTATGTTAAAAGTCACATAGCGTTATCAGAATGTACCTAAATATATGTATGTCCATACATGGAAACGCAAAGGAAAAGGTTTGGAAGGACATACGTACCTGGTTGGTCACCTATGAGGAAGAAATTGGGAATGATTTTATTTAAAACTTTTATACACCTAGCTACTCGAGAATTACTTTTGTAATCACTGTTTTTATTTTTTTAATTAAAAAGGGAACAAATAAATTAGTGTCAGATCATAATAGTTAACATATTGAGAAATATTTTAGTGTTCCATATGACTAAATCTTGCCATTAAAGAGCCAAATTTTTTAAGTCGTGTTAATTCTTGAAACAAAAATTATTTATAAATAATTGTACATATTGCTCCCATCTTCTTAAAACAAATATATTAAATATAATTTACCTTTTCCTTGGTGACTTTTGGTCATTTTGAGCATAATCTGCTGAACTGAGCTTAAATACAGTCATTTCTTCAAAGGCTCCTTCCTAGTGCAAGTGTTTTGCATATGCAAAATACCCTTTGACATACCCTTTCTTTTTCCTTCATGAATTCTTGTTTTCCTGCCTGTTTGTCTTAGACCTCAACTCCTTGATGGCAGGGTCTCTATTATGCATTTAGCGTCTTGGATAGCACTTAGAAATGTATTTAGTTCTAAGTAACCAACTACAAAAGCTTTAAACAAATAGGGATGTATTCTGACCTCAGAGAAACCAGAGGTTGCTGGTATTTGTTCAGCCCCTCCGTGATACCATCAGGGACCAGATTCTTTGTCCTCCGTTCAATGCCATCCTAAGTGTAGCTTTCATATTCATGCTTGTCCTAAAATGAATAACATTTTTTAGATAAGTTTTAGATAAAAGTCCTCCCTTGAAGGGAGAAAGAAGGTGAAAGTACCACTTCTAGCTACATCTTTTTTCAGGAAGGTGGAAAGCTGTACCTGAAGCCACCCTGCCAGGTGTCCCTTACCTCTCATTGGCCACACATAGCATCTAGCATATAGTAAATTGTACAAGGAATATTTGAAGAATAGCTAAATAGCTTCGTGAGGGATATACAAGGCTCTTTGCTGACATTAAGAATTCCCAGACTGCTGTGATTTCTAATGTACTCTGTATATTTTTCCTGGTCTTGTTCCCTCCCTGCCTTGTTGAGTGTTATCCTTATTTCTGTCCTGCTGCCTTATATTTATACTTAGTTAAGAGCTTACAAAGGTTTTGAGCTTTACTTCATTTTATCCTTTTCTTTCATTTTGAATTCATTGCTGAGTTGCTGAAAGTTTAAAATTGCCAGAAGCTTGACCACCTCTTATGTACCAAATTACTGTATTATATATATTACGGTACTACATATTACTATATCACACAAGTACAATTGTAGAGTTAGCATTCTTTCATTTGGTAAACATTTGCTGAACACATTATGCAAGTCCCTGTGTTAGGAGCTGAATAAACAAAGGATTTCACTCAACTACTATTTTTACTAGCTAATTATGAATTGCTACCATGATTAGAGTGTTTAATTAGCATTAACATAGTTCATTTACCTAAGTCTGTACGACTTTTTTCTCTAGCTAAGTGGGCCAAAATCTAAATTAATTCTGAGATTTTAATATGCATTTTGTCTTTCATATTTCAAGATTTTATTTTTCATGTGAGCCAGTGTGAATGTATAATTGTAAACAGTTTAAAAGATGGGAACCTTCAAAGCCTTTTGGATGAACTTTGATTTTCTGTGTAACATGTTAAAAAGAGCATACTTAAGTGACATGGGCTTGACTCGGCTCCAACTTCTAGGCTTCATATTTGGGTTCCATTTTGGGTTTTAGTTTCATTTTTTTGTTTATGTATATTTGTGGTTTTTATAATGATTCCTGTTACCTGTATAATAAGGAGAAAACAGATTACAGAGCTCCTTGTGATTTCAATGGTAATGAAACTTGTTTCTGCTTTTATTTTTTCAGATTAACAAAATATATTGTGTTACTATGTTTCACTAAGTTTTTGAAGGCTGTGGGACTTTTCGAATCATATGATCTCCTAAAAGCAGTTCACATTGTTCAGTTCATTTTTATATTAAAACTTGGGTGAGTGTTTATGCTTTTTCCCCTTAATGTTTTTATTTCTTGGAGAATCCTGTTTTATCTGCATATCTTTAGGAAATTTTGCGTAGAATATTTTTTGCATTTTTCGTAATGAGAAGTTGTTAAATATTTTTTAATAGAATACCTGAGGTTAGCTATACAAAGAAATTGATTAAGAAAAAAGGATTGTTGTACTCTAATAGCTTGCCCAAACGTAGACTTTTACCTTAGTTTGCATTAGTGAGGTTTTTGCAAATTTCTGGCTTAGTAGAAGACAGCTAGATTTTCATATCTGCTTCAGCATTCAATCTCTTGTAGTATCTCAAATCAGTTAGCCTCTGAACAGCTCTACTGTATGCCCCTGAGAGAATAAGAATGAAAAGGGTGAATAATGTCTTAGTATATTTTATAAAAATAGCTTTGACCTCACAGACTCCCTAAAAGGGTCTCAGAGGTCTTAGGGATCCCCAGACCAAACTCCTAATTTAATCCAACCTCCCAGCAGACAGAATGTTACCTGAAACTTGTCTTGGCACAGACATTCCTTGTTTTCTAAGTTAAACCATGCTGGGCTGTGTTTACTACATGATCACTTCACACTACAGGATCCTCATATAATATAAATTTTACATTATTCTGCATTTAATAAGAAATTCTCTCTAAATAAAGATTCTCTGAACCTTGTGTTTGATAGTGACCACCTTCTGCGTTAATAAAAATCTGCCAAAGACTCCTGAGAGTATAATTTTAGTAATTATGGAAAGTAATTCTTGACAAGGAAATTTTAAGCCCATTTGTATGCATTTTTATATAACTATTTTGGGAGTGTGAAAGGTAGGGATAAATAACTAGTACTTCATTTCTGTTATTTTAAGATTTGTTATACTGAATTTTGGAAGTGATTGGAATTATCTTTTTTGGTATTTCGAAGTATGAAAAAATACTGAGACTTTTTCTGGCTTATGACCTACTTCAGAAAGCAGTTACAAAAGAAAAGTTCCCAAAATGTTGAAATGGGGAAGCCTTATTAAAATAAGTATTGTTCTCCAGTATAATTTCTTTAGAGAGTAAATACCTTTCAAGTTCTAGTATATTTGTTTAAAGTAAGTGTCTTTGCTTAAAACCACACTTTGCACATAAAATTAATATGTTAATGTTTCAATATTCACAGGACTGCATTTTTTATGGTTTTGTTTCAAAAGCCATTTTCTTCTGGAAAAAGTATTACCAAACGCCAGGTGAGTTTTTTGCAGAATCCTTTTTTCCTAGCAGCTTCCCTTTCAGCAGGCCAAGAGACAATGCTCTCTTTCATCAGGGTTCCTTAATGAATGATTTAAGTGCAAAGCATAACATTTCCAGGGTTAGCTAGTCTATTCAGAATTGGGGCTTCAAGAGTGAACTATAAAGTGCTAAGATAGTGAAATATTTAAAAATGCAGAAAAGGATAGAAAATTTGTAAGGCATGCATGTGATTATTCTCTCTAATACAGATTCCTTATTCTGAAGGATTTACAAATCAGACATGGAGCTATGCCCAAGAGCCTAGTACAAATGTGGGATGTGGATAATGCATAGGGGTTATGAATAAGGCCTGTAGAGTCAGACAAATTCATAGTCTATCTGTCCTGCTTACTAAATCTCACTTTGAGCAAATTACTTAATTTCTCTACCTTAATTTTCTCACCTATGAAATGGAGAAATTACCTTTTTAAGAAAACTCTGAGGAATAAATGAATTAATACTTATAAAGTTCTTAAAATGAGTATGCAGTACACATAGCTGTCACCATCATTATTATTATTCCCTTCAGGCATCTGAGATTCAAGATGCATACCAGAAATGTCCTGCATTCTTTATAATCTCCTCACATTATTGCCTATTTGGGCAGTAGTTATACCCTACCGCATTTGCTTTATGCCACAACTTGGAACCCTGTGCCATGTTTGATATTAGAATGACAAATTTTAGTACTTCTGTTTTAGAGACCAAGAACATTTGTTAAAATAGAGTTACTATTTTAAACCCCATCATGACCTTTTTTATCTCTTTTAAAATAACTGAAATATTGAATAGTCTTGGTGGAAAAGAATTTAAAGACTAAAATATTAAGTGTTTCTTGCAAACTGGTGAGAAATTAATTTAAAAAGAAAAAGTTATACTTTATTGGAAAAGATTTTAAGATATAACAGACAAGAATATAGAAAATGGATAATAATACTGTCTTGCAGATTCACATTTAGTCAAGGGATCTTAACATTTTCTATTTCAAAATATTTAATAAGCCTTTAAAATAGCTATTACGTTATTATCTTTATGTGTATTATTTGAGGTTTTTAGATATTTAGCAAAGCATATGACTAAAATTGTTAATATTTTGTTTCCATTTATAGTGGATCAAAATATGTAAACATGCAGTTGCTGGGTGTATCATTTCACTCTTGTGGTTTTTTGGCCTTACTCTTTGCGGACCACTAAGGTAATTAAAAGTGCATGTTTTGAATGTTTATTTATATTTCTTCATTTTTAATATTAGTTTATTCCATTATATTTTATGTCAGATACTTGTGTCAAGTTATGTACAAATGTTTTTATAGCACTGGGTATAACTCAACAAATATATATAAATACATGGAGTACCTGTTTAGTTTGTGGACTAGTTCTTTGGTAAATACCATTAACATTTTGTTCATGATCTATCATAGATATTTTACTACTTAGAGTCCAGAGTTTCAGAACATTTTTAACATAAGTGACTTTTTAAAATCATTTATTGGTGATCCCTTTTAGCAGCTGATTTTAAAAAACTAGAAGGGCCTGAATAGTAGATAAAAACCAATATAGAAGAAAACAAAATCTTTAACCTTTCCGCCCCACACACATAATTTAAATACAACTCTGAAAGTACTTTAGCACCCACAGAAAATTCTTGAAAGATATGGTTGTAAACAAAATGTCTTAGGACTAGTGTGTCAATCATCAGGTTAAAGGTGAAAAACAAATTTGATATTCCCTAATCTATATAATCTTTTTATGCAAATGGGCCAGTTCAGAGGGGGAAAGGCTTAAGGACCACTTAATTTAATAGGAATTGTAACATTTGTAACTACATTAGCATTCTTTTAATAGTTCTCCATCTTTAAAGGGCTTTACTTATTGAGTAAACGTATAAGAAAAAGTACCTTGCCATTGATGAGGGGAGAATATGAGTACAAGAAGTAAGGAGTAAGATGAAGGATATCCTGAAGAATCTCACTCAGAATAGTGGCATGGACAGAGTAGAAAGTGATAGGTAGGAAATGCTTTGTGAGACAACTTCTAGGTCTGGGTCCCTTTGGCTTATTTACCTTGTACTTTGTCCTGTGAAGAATGTGCATGATTCCAAATGTCACATCCATGACAGCAGGAGCATCCTGGAGTGGTGGGAAGGCTAACTGAAATATCTCACCTTGAGGAGAGCTTTTCAGTTTATGCTTGAATATGATTGGTGGTGTTGCTTATCTTCTCATTTTAAAATTCTTGTTCATGACATTATGTTTTGGTCCATATGTTGCTAAATCACTGTCCTTCTGTGTTAGGATAGGGAAGGAGGGGAAATCATTCTTAAATTCTTACTTGGCTCCTTATTTACTTTCTGCCCTTAAAACCCCTGACAATACTAGCTCCTCTGCCAACATTGCCCCTCTCATTCTCTTACTAAAGCCATAACACAATTTCTTGATTAGAAAGACTCCTTTGGTGTTTTCATAACCTGTGTCATTTATTTTAGGTTAGTAGTATTCTACTGATATATTTGTTTTTTTTAAATTGTAATTTCCCAATATTACTAGAACTAAAGATATTACTGCTGTGTTCTCATTATAGATTTTTGGGTAAAGAGGAAACAATGAAAACTTTTAATGAGCCTCTGAAAATCTGTTTATTTAGATCCTATAAGTTCCCTTTGGCTGGTGATGTTTTTAAAAATTTTCTTGATGTTTCATACATATAAAAGAGTCAATATAAGTAAATATATTTAAATCATAAAATGAACATTCATGTATCCAATATCCAGCCCCCAAAATAAAACCTTGCCAGTCAGTGTCTTTGAAGCCCTCCTGGTATGTCCCCCTTTCCCCTCCCATTGATTGTAACCAGCATCTTAAGTGTTTTAGTCTCTTGGTTTTCTTTATAATTTTACCATATATAAACGTATTTCTTTTTTTAATGTTTAACTTTATAGGTTTTTTAGAATTACATTGCATCTATTTTTCTACAGGATACTTCTTTCAGTGTTATGCTTGAGATTTTCTCATGTTGATGCATGTAGTATATAGTGTGTGTGTGTGTGTGTGTGAGAGAGAGAGAGATTCATTCATTTTTATGTCAGTTTTCTGAAATATAATACACAATATAATTATAAAATTCACGCTTTTTCTTAGTCCATTTGGGCTACTGTAACAAAATACCATTGATTGAGTATCTTATAAACAACGCAAATTTATTTCTCACAGTTTTGGAGGTAGAAAAGTTCAAGAGAAAGGTGAAGCAGATTCAGTGTCTAATGAGGGACTGCTTCCTGGTTCATAGACAACTGTCTTTTTACTGTAACCTCACATGACAGAAGGGGCAAGGGAGTGCTCTGTGGTCTCTTCTATAAGAAAATGAATCCCATTCATAAGGGCTCCAGCCTTATGACCTAAGCACCAACCTAAGGCCCTACCTCTGGATACTCTCACATTGGGAAACAGGTTCAACATATGAATTCATGAGGGGTGAGGAAGGCACTTAAACATTTAGTCTAGCACCTGTAAAGTGTACAAATCAAGGGGAAATATTTATTGTCTTTTACTCTAGTCGAATTCATGCTTTTTGATAAAGATCAGATATATTCATGAATTATAACGTTTTATTTTTGTAGGACTTTGCTGCTATTTGAACACAGTGATATTGTTGTCATCTCACTACTCAGTGTTTTGTTCACTAGTTCTGGAGGAGGACCAGCAAAGGTAGAATTTTCCATTATTAGCTACTTGAAAATTGAAAGCATACATGTAAAATGTTCTCCAAACCAAGAATATAGTATCTTTTACCATTCAAAAGAATGCAGAGGCTTTTTCTACTAATTTAAATTTTTTCTTACAAACTTTGTTTTTTACTTTTTATTTTGACATCATTGTATATTCCTAGGAAGTTGCCAAAAAATAATAGAAAGGTCCTTGTGCCTTTTACTCAAATTCAGTAGTAACGTCTTACCATACTCATTTCTACTGTCAGAACCAGGAAATTGACATTGGTACAATCCATAGACCTTATTCAGATTTCACCAGTTTTAAATACATTCGTGTGTGTGCATTTGTGTCTGTGTGTTGTAGATTCATGTAACCACCACCACAGTCAAGGCACAGAACCTACTGATCACCACAAACATCTCCTTCATGGTGTATCTGAACCCTTCTCCACCTCATTTTAATTCCTATACATCATTTTTGGAAAATACCTAAGAACTTGTTATATTTAAAGTCTGATGAACATTTTTTAAATGAATATTTATACAACATTTTGCCAACTAGGCAATCCTATTCATCTTAAGTAATTTAGTATTATACCTTTATAGTAATCGAGTCATCAATCTTTAATTCCAAATTCTAACAATATTTTTATTTACTAAAATGTTTCCTTTGCATGGTACATTGTTCTAGTTATAGGAGAAAGGAGAAATAAAGACAAAGTATAATTGTCCCTGTTTTAAAAGGTGCTTCAGGCTAGGTAATGGAGGCAGATGAATAAAATAAAATGAACAAAATAATGTGCCAAATAGAGCAGAATGAGAGACTACTCAGCCTATAGGTTTCACATTGGATCATTAGTATTAAAGCATATGCCACTGTTTAAGCTTTTCCCCCTCACTCATAAGAGTACTACAAAATGTCAAGTGGACTGAAGAGTTTGGTAGAAGATATTTGTAAACACATAGAATAAAATATAGACGGATAATTAATCTATGGACAAAGAACTTTCTGAGCATAAAAGCAGTGGAAAAAAATCAGTCATTCCATAAGGCATATAAATGTCTAATCACTATATTGTACACCTAAAAACTAATATGTTTTATGTCAACTGTAATTGAAAATTTTTTTTAAATAAAAAATCACAAAAGGAAAATTTAGTACATTTGACTTCATAAAGCTTCTATATAACAGAAATCATTGTGTAAATAACAAACTAAACAACAAATTACTACAAATAAAAACTTTACATTTCTCTAAAATATAAATCAATTAGAAAAATGTTTAGGATCCTCAACAGAAATGAACAAAGGACAGGGAAAGACAACTCACAAAATAAATACAAATGACGTCAGAACATTAAAAGAAATAATTTTTGCAGCACCAATAATCAAATGCATATCTTCTCATTAGTGGCAATACTGAATCTTGGCAATGATCCAGGACTCAGTGATTTTTTTTTTCTGAGTTATGAGTGCAACACTATAAAATTCTTAGTTGCCCTCTTTGTTAACAAAGGATTAAATTTCTCCATATCTGAGTGTTCTTGATGTTTCCATATCCTGATTCAATGAAAATTATGAAATTTTAATTTATGTAGTTTATGTATACTGACTTTTGCCAACTATCTACCACACTACCACAAGTGTAGGGGTAATCACATAATGAATAGAATAGGATCGTCACTTTTCATTTTAAATTTTTATTTAATGGAAGTATCTGGTATTATACTTGTACATTTGTAAACATAGCATGTATAATAATGTTATTTAATTTGCTTCTGTACCCCAGATTCTGGAGTATTTGCATAAACTAGGCTATTATGTCCTTTTCATAATTTTCTTGTGTCAAAATCCTTTCTCTGGAATGAGAACATAAAAAGTTTATCAGCTTTTAAGTGCCTTACACCTTTACTAGATATTAGAAATGACTTTGCTAATTTTCTTAATGTGCCCTCTTAGTTCTGGTTCCCTAAAAGAGTGGTAACTAGGACATTGATATGTTGTAGAATAAGATAAGTTCTTGCTAATTATTCTTTAGCTACTTAGGCTTTTCAACCAGAAGCAGTGTAACATTTGCAAAGATAATTTCTGTGTTAAGTTTGTGCATGGTAACATGGCTAGCCATATTAGCAAGTAGACAGTTGAATTTGTCATTATGTATCTTAAATGCCTTTAAAATATCCTGCAGAATTTGTTGAAGCTCTTTACTTTTATCTTACTGTAAATACTGTAAATTTATACTGAACAGTGTAAAGGCTGTAACGTCAGATGTTATTTTACTTTAAATATTTACTTGAAAATTTTTTTCTTTAGCATTTGTATAGTCATTGGTCTTAAAAATGAACTCTTGAAAAAGCCATCCTTAGATTATTCTCTTCATTTTCAGACAAGGGGGGCCGCCTTTTTCATTATCGCTGTGATCTGCCTATTGCTTTTTGACAATGATGATCTCATGGCTAAAATGGCTGAACACCGTATCCTTTTGCAATATATCAGAGTTATGAAATCTTGCAGAAAAATAGAAGATTGGCACAATGGGAAATAGAGTGACTGAATTAAACTATCAGAAATTTAGGGACAATGGAAGTACTTTAGATTGTCCTCATACAAAAAAAAAAAAAAGATTTGCCACTCAAGAAAAGCAGTCTATTTGCTCACTTGTAATTTAACAGTTTAAATGCTCATGTTAGAAGTCAGTAGCAATTACTAAATGTAAACTTTTTTTACATTAAATGAACATTTGGCATCTTCAGGCCTGAAAAGTAAAGTTTAAATTCCTTAATTGGTATTCACTCTCTTGCTCTAAATTACTATTTCCAACTCAGCCCCAGTCTTCTCTTACGCAAACCTGACTTTCCAGTCAAATATATCTACTTATTTTCTCCTACAGACATACCTCGTTCTTTCCTATCCATACACCTTTCTTTGCCTTCTCCATTTAGCAGAAATCAGAACACCAGTTTTGATTCTTCTGGTTACAGATACTCACTGACTAAAACTTGGTTAACTAATATCAATTTATTTTGTTACAATAAAAGAGGGTGCCATGGCTTTGCAGAACTCCAGGTTGCTTGTGATACAGCTATGCCGCATCACTCTCATTTGCTTCCCGCTTCCTTGCTAAGGGTTATGTAGTCTATGACTTAGAAACAGATTTAGAACTGATTTTACATGTCATTCTAAAAGAGCAAACTTCATTCCATTGGATAGGAGTGGTCCAAGGAGGTTCCTTGCTCTTGTCCCTTCCTTCTACTTGTGTGTGTAGTTATATATGTCTTTTGGAGGTTAAGTACTGAAATTTAACAACTATATCAAGAACCATTATAATTGTTTTAGAGGCAACACAAGGAATATATGAACATCCAATTTATTGATCATACCCCCAAATTAAATTTTAAATTGTTTCGTAGTCAGGTTTGAGGCCTCAGACTAGTCTGTAGTCAACTTAAAATGATGTAGCTAAAATTAAGGAAGACTTAAGCATTCAAAAAGTAAGTATTTGGAATTTTTTCCTTTACTCCAGTTCACTTAGCTGAAGGACATCATGACAGTGCTCTAACTCACATGCTTTACACAGCCATTGCCTTCTTAGGTGTGGCAGATCATAAGGTATGTTCTTTTCTCTTTTGCTAATGTGACCAAAAGATTCTGAGAAGTTACAGAAACTGGTACTGGAACTTTAAAAGTGTGTTTTTAAAAATTTATCAGTAATTTATAATGCTGCTTGCCATTTAAGTAGTTCAGGAATTTGGGATATGGAAAAATATACTAGTTCCATCTCTTCTAATATGTATTTAAGGATTGACTATTGGGTAATGCATGTATTTCTAATGAGACTTATTTAATTTTATTCGTAGGGTGGAGTATTGTTGCTAGTACTGGCTTTGTGTTGTAAAGTTGGTTTTCATACAGCTTCCAGAAAGCTTGCTATAGATGTTGGTGGAGCCAAACGTCTTCAGGCTTTATCCCACCTTGTTTCTGTGCTTCTCTTGTCCCCATGGGTCATTGTTCTTTCTGTGACAACTGAGGTAAGACCAGGAATTCATTGGTAATACATAAAATGAGTTGCTGTTTCTTATAAATGTTAGTTCAGTACATTGTATTTTATTTCAGTTAGATTGCAAGTGGCTTCAATTATCTTTGCTTTTTCTTTGTAGTTTTTGAAAAAAGAATTTTAAGGTTAACTATTTTACTTTATTATTATTTTAATTGTTATTATGGTGACATTAGTTAACAAAATCTAGTAAGTTTCAGGTATACAATTTAACAGTAAGGCAAATACACACATACACATATTGCATTGTGTGTTCACCACCCATATTTAGATTTCCTTCTGTTGAAAAATTTTTGGAGCAAATATTATTGTTCATAGGAAAATTGAATTAAGTACCATTACATATATATATTCCTACCATGCCTGTGACTTAAAGGAATCAGTTGAAACAATACCTACCATGTGCTAGGCACAAGGATTATGGGTCACCTGGTATTTATAAAATTATTACACAATAATGCTTTTGTTTTTAATACTTTGGGGAATATTGGAAATATGTGCCAATATCTTATATATAGTTCTTATATTTTGGCATTTTAAAATCATACTGAATCATGAGAATATTTGTTTACACATAAAGGGGTTAACTGAAACATCTTAAAAGATGTGAACTTTATACCCATATAGTATTGACAATTTTTTTTTTTTAATTTCTAGAGTAAAGTTGAGTCCTGGTTTTCTCTCATTATGCCTTTCACAACGGTTATCTTTTTTGTCATGATCCTGGATTTCTATGTTGATTCCATTTGTTCAGTCAAAATGGAAGTTTCCAAATGTGCCCGCTATGGGTCCTTCCCCATTTTTATTAGTGCTCTACTTTTTGGAAATTTTTGGACGCATCCAATAACAGACCAGCTTCGGGCTATGAACAAAGCAGTACACCAGGAGAGCACTGAACACGTCCTATCTGGAGGAGTGGTAGTGAGTGCTATATTCTTCATTTTGTGTAAGTGTTTTTCTCCTTAGCAGATTTCTTCTTATGGATTCTGATGTTCACATCATTTACTTATATTTGGGAAGTTGTTCAGTGCTTGCATTTTGCGCTAGTAGATGCTATATTGGTTTTGGGGTAGCTTAATTTTTAAACTTTTGTAATATTCCTTTTTTTTTTTTTCCTGTTTTTAGCTGCTAACATTTTATCATCTCCTTCTAAGAGAGGACAGAAAGGTACCCTAATTGGATATTCTCCTGAAGGAACACCTCTTTATAACTTCATGGGTGATGCTTTTCAACATAGCTCCCAATCAATTCCTAGATTTATTAAGGAATCACTAAAACAAATTCTTGAGGAAAACGACTCTAGGCAGATCTTTTACTTCTTGTGCTTGAATCTGGTAAGATTTTTAAATATTAGTGGCATATCTTAAAAAGCTTAATCTTTTAATTCTGATAATTCTGGTATAATTTTAGTAATTTCTAAATTTCTTGTAATTGAAGATGAGCTAAAATTACATTTTCTGTAAGTAGAAAGATTACAGGATAATATTTAGACTACTTAAGCAAACAATTTCTGAGGCATTTTAGAAACATTGGTTTAGTGTGCTATTTCAAATCAGTAACCATAGTAGCTTGTAAAGATTTGACCTACTTGTAGGATCTCACTACAGACCAGACTGCTAACATTTTATAGCTTAGTTTATTGAGTTCTACAGACATATAAAAAAAAACTATCTCCTTTTAAATAATTTATGAGATGAACATATCTAATTTAGCCTAGTTTCTTACAATTTTTGTGAAATGAAGTTTTCATAGAAGGGCCAGTAAAATAAAGAGGCAGTTATATTTTCAAGTAAGGATTGGGTATAATTAAGGGTTAAAATCCTCGTGATTAAATTCTGATAAATCTCTCTTGAAACAGTTTTTCCCAATACACTCCTCCTCCCCTATTTTTTTTAAACATATTTTAGCTTTTTACCTTTGTGGAATTATTCTATGGCGTGTTGACCAATAGTCTGGGTCTGATCTCAGATGGATTTCACATGCTCTTTGACTGCTCTGCTTTGGTCATGGGACTTTTTGCGGCCCTCATGAGTAGATGGAAAGCAACTCGGATTTTCTCCTATGGGTAAGTACACTGACTGTTCAAGGTAATTTAGCATAATGAAAAATCTTAACTGCAAATTCCATCTTAGGGAATAAAATTTTACTATTCTTAATACAAATAATTTTTCAGAGCTTCGCTTCTTTTAATTTGAAATAGATAAGGGGAAATGAACCAAGCATTTGATAAATACTGTGGCAGTAAGCTCAGGATTATACTCGCTGACAAAACCCTCTTATAGGTAGGAAGCAAAACTCAGTTAAACATTGAGCTCTTTGCTCAATGTGTTTTTGAGACATTGAAGTGTACATGGTCGTTCACATCTTTGCTATTAAGAGTATTCAAAATTTGAAAGAGCCGTGCATGAAATAATTTTTTTTTTATGCCAGGCAACCCTTGGGGGCGACTTCACAGATGGCAAGGACCTTGCCATCTTACAATCCCTTATTATTATTATTATCATTTTAATGCCTATAGCACCTGATTTTCCTAAGTGACCTCCCATCCAAGTACTAACCAGGCCTGATCCTGCTTAGCTTCTACAATCAAATGGGATTGTCTTGTTCAGGGTGTCATGGGTGTAGACTGAATTATCTTTTCATTAAGTAAATAATTCAGTTCAACAATTTTAGAATCCCTAATTTGTATAAGGTATTTTGTTAAGACCTACTCTAAATAGATTAATAAATTCAGCTCTTATTTTGAACTATCAATATTGTTAAAGATCAGTGAGCCAAAAATAGAAATGATTTTGGTACAAAGCAGAATTTGTGTGCTGTGACAGAGGTACAGAGCACATCAAGGGCTTAAAGGAGAAATAACTGCTTGCTAAGAAATTAGGAAAGATTTGGCATAAGAAGATACATTTATTTATTAATAAATATATAAAATTTGAATAGATGTTTGTCCAGAAAGTACCTTCCAACCTACTAGTATGTTTAAAATCTTGGTAATTTTCTAATCTTACTATTTAGGCAGTTGAAACTTGGACTTGTTTTCTCATTTATAAATAATGTTTATATTTTTAAAATCATTGCCGTTTCCCTTTTCTAAAAATATGTCCTACATTTTTAGGTATGGCCGAATAGAAATTCTCTCTGGATTTATTAATGGACTTTTTCTAATGGTAATAGCTTTTTTTGTGTTTGTGGAGTCAGTGGTTAGATTAATTGATCCTCCGGAATTAGACACATACATGTTAACAGTAAGTTTTTTTATTTATCTATTTAAGTTTCTGCTCATATTTTTTTTATGGAAATTAACATGAATTCTTGTCTTACTGTTTACACTGCTGATTTTTAGAAATTAATCTTTTTTTCCAATATTTTAGTAGTCAGAATGTTAGATGACATTCTAAAACATACAAATTTCTTTCTGACTTATTAAATGTTTTCGTTTGAAGATGCATTTTTAAATACCTGAGGAAATTTGTTAGAGATAGAATCAGAAAAACATAATTTGTGAGGCTTTACTCCATAGATTATATTACTGCCATAGCAACTTTTAATGTGTATCTGTGCCTCCAGACCTTCACATGTGCTGTTTCTTGTAGTTGGCCTGCCCTTCCCTTACTTCTGACCTTCAACCTTCCTCAAGACTTTGCTTATATGCCTCCTCTTGTGGCTTACTTTTCTTAATCCCTCTCTTCCTCAAAGTTTATTAGATTTCTCTTTCTCAGTATTCCCATTGTATTTTGTGCATTCTTCTTTTAGCAATGTTGAGTTACAATTTGTCATTCTTCCATAATTAAGATATAAGTGAAGTGTTTTCAGGACCTGAATTGTTTATCATTAAAGCTTAACTTCTAGCACCTGGCTTGTAGTAGGAACTCAGCAATTAATTGAATGACTGAAAAGCAGTTATAAGCCTTGTGGTGGATGTATAAGTAAAATGTTTTTGGATTACAGTTTGGAAATACATTTTAAATTTTAAATGCTCATGTCCTTTGGCCTTTAATATTTATTACAGAAATATTCACACAAGTATGTAGAGGTGCATGATTGATTGATTGATAGAGACTGTGGTGGAAAAAAAAAAAAACAATATCCACCAATAAAAGGACTAGTTAAGTAAATCTGTCACTCATAGAATACCATGCAGCTGTCAAAAAGAATGAAGTTTATATACTCATGTGAAAAACATTTATTTACAAGATCTACTAAGTGAAAAAAATTACAAAGCAGTATTATAATATGAAACTGTTATTGATTTGAAATGGTATATATGTATTTATATTAGTATTTGCATAGAAAATACACAATCCTCTTAGTGTCTATTGGGAATAGAATTATAGAGAGCTTTCATTTTCTACATTTGTATGATGAAATACATAAATATGAAGCATTTCTCAGTAGAGGAGAAGAATTTATGAGACAAAGAGGTCTCTGTAAGCAATATTTGATTTCATTCAAAATCTTAACCATCTTCAAGCTCATAAAGCTAACTGAAAATTTAAATTCTAGCACAAGAGTCACAGGAAAAAGTAAATAAGCTCCATACATGTTTACAGAAGTAAATCCCTCCTCTTATTACCTTTGAACATTAATAAAAATTATCAGTCCCCCTTATTTTTATGTTTCTTTAATAAAACAAATGGATTTCTCTAAAGGAGAAATTGTAGACATATGTAAATTAAATAACACCTCAAGCTATTATTCAAAATCATTTTGTAAGAGGATAATTGAGGGTAACTTTGTTTATCCTTTGAGGTGTTATTGTGGAACCATAAAATAAAGATAATTCCATTTGTTTAAAAAAAATGAGAGATTGCTTTTATATGTTTACTTTTCCATTGTACCTTTTTTACTTTGGAAAATTTTACTATAAGACATGGTAAGACTATATTTATTTGAATCCACTAATTAGTAAATTATTACCTTAAAAACTATTGAAATTTGCCTAGTAATATAAACAAGATTTCAGGTATAGTGTATATTTGCAGAACTTTCATACTTTATTTAAATAAACAAAAGCATCATTTACTTATTCATAAGCCATGAACCAATTATATATTTTAATCACTTAAAGCAATTCCAAATCTCTCTACTTGTCAAAATTTTGTTTGGTATTTTTAAAAATATTCTATATTTTGGATTTACTTAATGAACTTAATGAGGTTTTACTATAAATACTCTCAAGACTATAAACAGAAAAAAATACATAACTATATACTAACTTTTAAATAACAAATTTATTTTTTAAATTACAAATTTAAAGGTTTTCTTTTCTCCCTCTTGCTAGCCAGTCTCAGTTGGAGGGCTGCTAGTAAACCTTATTGGTGTCTGTGCCTTTAGCCATGCCCATAACCATACCCATGGAGCTTCTCAAGGAAGCTGTCACTCATCTGATCACAGCCATTCACACCATGTACACGGACACAGTGACCATGGGCACAGTCACAGCCACGGATCTGCACACAGAGGCATGAATGCTAACATGAGGGGTGAGTCCTTGCCAAATATTGGTCTACTTTTCAACTGTGTTGTGAATTGACACTATTTATATTAAATATTGGTCTTCTGGTACGATTTTTTTTGAAAAACAATCTGTGGCTATAAAAGGTCTGAAGTATGCTGTAGAAAATGCTTACATTTGTTCATAAATGTCAATTAATTATTGTAATTATAGATTCCTTTTTATAGTGACAGTTGCATAAATATTATTTGCCAGGGAACACTAAGTGTGCCATTATGAACTTTCACTACAGAAGAACCAGGAGATTTTTATTGTGCTGTAAAAAAATGGGGAAGTATTTATTACTTATATTGAATTATTTATTCGGATTGTTTAAATAATTTGGGTAATGTTAAAACTCAGCTCAGTTTCTCTGAAGCTTTCCCAGACAAACCACACCATCATAAAACTCACCTTTTTACCACAATGCTTGGAATTCCATAAGGGTGGTAACCATGTTTTAATCATTTTGAAGTACCAGCCCCTAGCAGAATGCCAAGTGCATAGTAGGTACCCAGTAATATTTGTAGAATGGATAAAAGAACTGAATTATTAGATGTGCTTTAATTTTTAATGTTTTTATATATTTTACTTGTAGGTGTATTTCTGCATGTTTTGGCAGACACACTTGGCAGTATTGGTGTGATCGTATCCACATTTCTTATAGAACAGTTTGGATGGTTTATCGCTGATCCCGTCTGTTCTCTTTTTATTGCTGTATTAATATTTCTCAGTGTTATTCCACTGATTAAAGATGCCTGTCAGGTTCTCCTTCTAAGACTGCCACCAGAATATGAAAAAGAACTACATCTTGCTTTAGAAAAGGTATTATGTGTAATTTCTTCACTATTTTCTTTTAAAATAGCATTTGAAATTGATTAAGTTGACCTAACAAGAAATGTACAAGATATGAATGAAGAAAATAGTTTTACTTAAAGGACATAAACTAGGGACCGAATAAAAGAGAGATTTCCTTGTATGGGAAACTGTATTGTAAAGATGTTGGTTTTCTTTCATTTAAATCTCAACGTAGTTGCTTCATTTGGATTTTTTTGTTTTGTTTGTTTTTGTTTTAGGGGAGGATAGATAATCCATTATTACTTGGAATCTTATTTGGAAGAATTAATACTTGAGAATGAACAAAAAAAAATACAAGTTTACAGAATTATCTAATTAATTAATAGGATCCTATCTTGTGATTATAAAGTAACAGAATTAACTAAGGAAACTAACAGTTTTGTTCTTGCATAAGAATAAACACATAAATTGATTCTAATTTTAAAAATCAGAAACAGACCTAGGACGTTAAGAAATTCAGTATATACCAAAGATGACATTTCACATCATTGGGGAAGAAAAGGTTGAACCTAATTAACATTTCCACTTGGTGGAAAAGAAAAGCTATACTTTTGTGCCACACCATATAAAAATATATTTCCAGTGGATTAAACATATAAATGAAAAATTATAAAACTGCTAAAATGAAATAGAAAAATCATTTTATAGTCACAGTGGTAGCAAAAGCTTTCTTCATATGCTTGAAGTAAAACCAGAACCCAAAAAGAGAGGGAAAAAATCTATAGATTGGACCATCTGAAAATTGTCCATTGGCAAAAGATTTCATAACAAATATGAAATACAAGTCATGCCAAGAGAAAATATTTGCAACACGTATAACCAGGCAAAGGCCTTCTATTCATAACCATTTTTAAATCAAGAAAAATGGACTGAGAATATAAACAAGCAATTCATAGAAAAAGCAAATACAAAATAGAATGTATTTCAACTTGTCTTTCTATTCATTTAGGATCTGCCAATGAAAAGTTAGCATCTTGAATATTTAAAGCATAGCATCTTAACCCACTGTTTTCATAAAAGTAGAATAGTTTTCTCACCTCATAACTACTGAATACTATATCCTACTAATAAAAGTCTTTATTTCAAAATAATACATGTCTCTTACAGAAAATATCAAAATACAGAAAAGTACAAAGAAGCGGGGGAAATCACATATAATTCTACCACCTGGAAAGAAATGCTTTTAAAAGTTGCTTTTCTATATAAAAATATTTTGAAAATGAAAATGACAGAAAAAATTTTTAACTGCTTTTTAAATGTTTCTGCATTTTTGTTATGTTGATAAATATTCTAATACATTTTTAATGACAATGTAGTGTTACATTGTATGGGCAGTCTATTTATTTAACCAGCCCTCAATTGTAGAATATGGAGGATATCTTTATAATGTGTCATCTCTGTATAACAAACAATTTGCAAATGTATCAGTGTAAAGGAAACTATATAGTTGATTAAATGTACCTACTGTTTAGAATAGGCAAAGTACTTCTAATATAGGTAAAAATTGGTGTGCATCTGTTGAATATAAAGACATCTATACCCCAGTCACTTCCTATTCAGACCTACCTTCCTTGGCATCACTCCTAGGTCAAATATTTTAGGCACCTTTACCTCAATCTATTTGACCCTCTCCTATTCTTTCTCACTTCTGGGCTCTCCTTTTTTTTTTTTTTTTTTTTTTTTTTTTAGCAACCAGCTTAATAGTGGTTCCTAGACCAAAAAGATTGCTTTATGTTAAGTAAATTATACCCTTTAAGCCCATTTATATCACCTCTCCTTTTATTTTATTTGACAGATACAGAAAATTGAAGGATTAATATCATACCGAGACCCTCATTTTTGGCGTCATTCTGCCAGTATTGTGGCAGGAACAATTCACATACAGGTAACATCTGATGTGTTGGAACAAAGAATAGTGCAGCAGGTAATAATCTTTTGTTTTTAAAGTAATTTCAATTGAGGCAATTCATGCATAAAATTGTACACATTATAAGTTACACAACTTGATAGTGATTTAACTGTTAGAAAATATCAGTCTTTCAGCTAAGGATAAAGTTATGTAACTTATTTTTACATCTAAATTTGTTTTATATCCAAAAATGGTTAAAACAAAATCAAGTTTTAGTATTTAGAGGATAAGCTTAAGTTAATGTAAAAAATTTATTCATGGTCCACCTTCATTCCCAATAAATTGTCAAGAAATAAGTTATTGTAAATGTAGCCCAGAGTTAATAATATTAAAGTTGGCAAGGTATATGTTATGGTTAGAGATAAGGTTCAAAACAGTTCCTGTATCCTATTCTAAACATACTTAATCAGAAACAATAACTGTTTCTTTTTACTGCTTTGAATGCGAGATCAGAATTTACTGGCCTTCTAAAAGATCCTATCTAACATTTGGCCAAATAAATAGCAAACATTATTTTGAAGATTTATCTTTGACTATCTGTAGCTATAAAAACGTGATACCAGTTATTTAAGATGCGCGTTAAATGCATTAATCTAAATGCTTTAAAATATGTATTTTTATAACAGGTTACAGGAATACTTAAAGATGCTGGAGTAAACAATTTAACAATTCAAGTGGAAAAAGAGGCATACTTTCAACATATGTCTGGCCTCAGTGCAGGATTTCATGATGTCCTGGCTATGACAAAACAAATGGAGTCCATGAAATACTACAAAGATGGTACTTACATCATGTGAGATAACTCAAGAATTTCCCCTGGGGCATGAACAATGAAGATTAAATGACTCATTATTTATAATATTGCCAGAAGGAAGAAAATTGCACATAATTGTATAGAAACACTTTGTCGTATTTGAAATTTAAAGCTCCCTACTACTGGATCAAGGAATCTTTCTTAAAGGAAATTTAAATACAGAATGAGGCACTAATTGTTCAACTAAAATAATTATTGAATTATGTGTATAACAAGAATCTTAAAATTTGAATGAACATGATGTATCACATCATCTTTGAAAATGAACATATAATGGAATCGAGTGAAGACCAAAATTACTTCTGTGTTTACTTTGTTAGACAGCATCTCTATTGTAAATAATGTATTTACATGTTTATTACAAAGACCAAAATGAAAAATTTTTAGTCAATATTTTGCATAGCCCTAGGATAAAATAGGGATAAAAGTTCTATATTTATGGATTTTCTGTATATAAAACTGGTTTCTAATTATAACTTAAATCCATTAAGTAAAATCTGTATTGCCACTTTAAATGTAAGCTAAATTATTTGGGAGAAACTTCAACCACTGGTGTGAGACAAGCAGTGAGAACAGGGAAGTATAACATATACAGTTTTTGATGTATTAGAAAAACCAACCACTCCATAAAATAAATTTTTTTACTTTTGATAATATTTGCAAATGAATAATTACTTTATTAGGGTAAAGAACTTACACTAAGTCGTATCCATGTTTTTATTCACTTGTCTTCTGCCTCTAAAGTAGAATATTCCATTTCTGATTATGCATCTGGCATTCCTAGTTGCTTATCAATTTGGTATCCAAACAATGCTTTTCATCTTTTCATTTAACTATACATGTTGTGGAATAGCCAGTTGAGAGAATCGTAAATAATTGTCAACTCAGAGTTGAATTTTCTGCCTATAAATGTAATTTTTAAAAAAATTTCTGGAACATGCAGATACATAAGAAATATTGAAGCATAGGTAGTTATTTTAAAGTTTATTTAAAGTTTAATAAGTAAGTATTGTCCATAAACACTTGGGTACCACGAAATCAAAATATTTACCCTATAACCGCTTTCGATAATAATAACTTATATTTTTTAATTTCTAATTTAAACTGATAGTCTGAGAAGACTGTATGATATATGTGCATTTTTATAAACACCAAAGAATGTTGTCCAAAAGAAACTTTTGACTACCAATCTATTTATAAGAATCTGAATATTTTCATTCTTATACTAGAAATTTTGATAAATAGGATACGTTAATTTTAGTATGGGTACTATTTTCTTATCGATACCATAAAGGCCAATATGTATTTTAAATCATATTTTTGTCTTATTATATTTAATATGTGAGAGGTTTAGAAATTTGTTATAAGTTATTTTGATATTCCCTGTCTTTACACACTACCTGGTCCAGAATCTTCAATAATATATTAAAAATTTTTGAGTGGTAGGAAATAATTCATATTGATGTTTCAATGCAATATTTACACATTAAAAAATTGTAAGTAGATAGGTACAATAAATACTGCACTATTTCCCTTAGAAGGAAACCAGCAGGAAAATTAAAATGTGACTGAGAGATATCAAGAATAGAGAGAAGACGGGCTGAAGGTTAAAGGGGTGCAGGTGGGAAGTAGAAAAACTCCGGTATTGAAGAGCACCAGGCTACTGGTTCCAGGTTATACAAACCATGTGACTTGAGGCAAATCAGCCTCTCTGGGTATCTTTTTTTTTCTGATACATAAAATCAGAATAAAATCTCAAATTCACAGGGTTATGTGGAAGAAAAATAATGCATACGAAAGTGAATTGAAAGATGAAAAGGGCTAAATAAAGTTGAAGAATTATTATTTTAAACCTGACTTCAGAGGTAGCTTTTATTAATTTGTCTCTTCTTTCTATTGAAGTCAGTATCTAAGAGAGTAATTAGATATTAAGTGAACAAATGAGGTTAAAATAATGCCCCAAACAGAAACCTAATTATAGTCTGTTTGCCCCCAAAAAGAGTGGTGGTGATTGGTTAATACCTCTATTCTCTCTCTTCCCTTTCTCTCCAACCACTGTTTTCCATTATTACCAATTTAGGAGATTGTGATTTCTACTTAAAATAAACTTTACATCTTTTATAATATAGATTTATTGTTTCTTTTACATGATAAATGATGACACTTTAAACTTTCCTAATTGCAGCACAAGAATAATGAAGCTATACATAATTAGATATCTCTAAAGGATTCTGGTTTTACATTGAACTTAGATTATAATTCTTCCCTAAAATATCTACTATATTAATGCAGAGATTCATGTTTACTAGTTAACGGTCACATGGTCCAAATTCAAGAGTAAACGACAGCCTCCCACCTCCGTCATTCAGATACACAGCTCTCGTCTCTAAAAATTACTACACTTGTCAGTTTCTAGTATACCCTCCAGATATTTTATATGAATATACAAGCAAATACAGGTATGTATTATTTTTTACTTAGAAATTATTCCATAGTTGAAACATTAAAGAGTATCCTCATTCTTTTTCTTAGTCGTATAGTAACCCTATTGATGGGTTATTTTTTTAGGTTCCCATCTTTTGCTATTAAAGACAATGCTGATACGAATAGCCTGGTACAAACAAAACGTCATTCTGCATATACACAAATAAATATGTAGAATAAATTCCAACAAACAGAATTTCAGAGGCAATGGATTTAGGGCATTTATAAATCTGAAAAATATTCCTAAGTTGTACTTTATAGAGATTGTCACAGTTTGCCACATAACATAATCGCAGGTCTGTTCATATACACAGGTCTGGGCATTAGGGCAAGGACATTTTTGAGGGGTTGTTATTCTGCCTACCACATGGTTGCTTGGGGACATGGAGTTTGTTGAAAAGAAGCAGGTGGAATATTTTTGGAGTGATGGAAATGTTCTATATCTAGATCAGGGTGGTGTATACAACTATCAAAAGCTTAAATTATAATTTAACTTCTATATTTTTAAGTGTTTCTTTGAAGCGTTTTTATAGTTTGCTGGTAATTATTCAGAAGCTACTATGTGCTTCTGTAATAAGCACTACATAATCTGCTTTTTTCTCCTAGTATTCTGGTGTTATCACATATTAAATTTGCTTTAACATATATTTCAATAATGCAGATTAGATGTTTTCAGGTACATATTTTTCCACTTTCTACAGTTCTTTTCCATTTGAATTTAAAGGCCAAGCAGTTTTCCCCTTGCAACAAAGTATAGTATCTATTTCTGTCAATATTCACACAGTTATGGAAAGCCCATTTAAGAAAATAATACAATTCAATAGTTATTACGTTTTTTAAAACATTCAATAAATTCTCTGAAAAATTTATTAAAGTTCTTTATACAAAGACATTGCTCTAGGAACTAGGGATAAAGTCATCAATAAAACAAAGTCCTGCCCTAATGGACTTTTTAGTGGAGAAGACAACCTAGTATGTAAAAATATCAGGTTGTGAAAAGTACTATGAAGAAAATAACTATCGAACCCTTACCATATGTCCAATAGCCACTGTTTTAAGCAATAAATATGTATAATTATTATCCCACTGTTTGTTCTCTAGGCCTACTGAAAAGTTCCAGTCTAGGATCTTCAAAGTCTTGGGAATTCCCTTAATCTTTCTCTTGTGTTAAAACTTTTTTTTTATTAGAATATATATGTTTTTGTGGTAATGTGGGTTAACAAAATCTAATAAATTTCAGCTGTACACTTTAACAGTAAGGCATATATATATATAAATATATATATAACTGTGTGTTCACCTCCCATAGTTAAATTTCTTTCTGTCACCACATATTTGACTCCTTTTACCCCGTCATCCTCCCCTTCCTCCTCCACTCCTTACCCATTGGTAACGACTACTCTATAGTCCATGTTCATGAGTCTGTCCTGTTCATTTGTTGTTTTAGGCTTAAATCTTACATATAAGTGATACGTGATTTTCAACTTTTCTGTCTGGCTTATTTCGCTTAGCGCGATTATCTCGAGGCCCATCTATGTTGTTGCAAATGGCAGTATTTCATCTCTTCTTATGGCTGATGATAGATATTACATTGTATATATGTACCACAGCTTTTTTAGCCAATCATCTATCAGAGAACACTTCGGTTGCTTCCATGTCCTGGCCACTGTGAATAATGCTGCTATGAATATCAGTGTGCAAATACTTTTTTGGATATGGGCTTTCAAGTCTTTGGGGTAAATACCCAGTAGAGGGATTGCTGGATCATATGGTAGATCAATTCTTAGTTTTTTGAGGAACCTCCATACCGTTTTCCATAGTGGCTGTACCAATTCACAGTCCCACCAGCAGTGTATAAGGGTTCCTTTTTCTCCGCATCCTCCTGTTGATTATATAGCTATTCTAACAGGTGTGAGATGATATCTCATTGTGGTTTTGATTTGCATTTCCCTGATAGCTAGCAATGTTGAGCATCCTTTCAAACATTTGTTGGCCATTTGCATGTCCTGTAGGGATAAGTGTCTGTTCAGATCCTCTGCCCATTTTTGGATTGGATCTTTTTTGTTGTTTTTATTGAGTCATGTTAGTTCTTTGTATCTTTTAGATATTAGGCCCTTAACGGACGTGTTGCTTGCAAATGTATTTTCCCATTTGGATGGTTGTCTCTTTACCCTGTCGACGGTTTCTTTTCCTGAGCAGAAGCTTTTTAGTTTGATGTAGTTCCATTCATTTATTTTAGTGTTTACTTCCCTTGTTTTTGAGGTCAAATTCATAAAATCCTCTTTAAGTCCAAGGTCCTTGAGTTTAGTTCCTATATTTTCTATATTTCCTATATTTTCTTCTATGTATTTTATTGTTTCAGGTTTTATATTCAGGTCCTTAATCAATTTTGAGTTAAGTTTGGTGTGTGGTGATTGACAACAGTCTAGTTTCATTTATTTGCAGGTGGCTTTCCAGTTTTCCCAGCACCATTTATTGAAGAGTCTTTCCTTTCTCCATGGTCTGTTTTTGGATTTTTTGTCGAAAATTATTTGCCCATATTAATATGGGTTTACTTCTGGACTCTCGAGTCTGTTCCACTGCTGTGTGTGTCTGTTTTTCTGCCAATACCGTGTCACTTTGTAGTATAATTTGAAGTCGGGCAACCACATCTTCCTTTTTAATTTTCATTTTTGTTTTGGGAAACTATACACTCCAATAACTTAAGAAAGAATCCTAAGAAAGAATACGTGGGAGATAATTTTTCAGACTTTGTAAATCTGAAAATGTCTATTCTACCTCATGGTTGTTTGATGGCTTAGTTGAGTCCAAAAGGTTGAAAGTCATTATACCTCAGAATCTTGTAGCTTTTAACATTGCTGTTGAATGTCCAATTCCATTCTGATTCTGGACCTTTTGTATGCTATCTTTTGTTTTCTTTTAGGATAAAGGTCTTCCCTTTATTCTTAATGTTATATGCCAGCACAGTGAGCCATCGGATGAGTCTTTGTTTGCTTATTATGCAGGGAACTCAGACATGAATTCATGAAATTCATGTCCTTCAGTTCTATGAAGTTTTCTTGTATTCTTTAATTCTTTAATAATTTCCTCCCTGCATTTTCTCTGCTTTTTTTCTTTTTTTCTTTTTGATAACTTTTTTTTTCAGTTACAGTTGACACAGAATATTAGTTTCAGGTCTGCAATATAGCGACTAGACATTTATATAACTTACAAAGTGATCATCCCAATAAGCCTACTACCCATCTGACACTATACATAGTTTATTAAAATATTATTGACTATATTCCTTATGCTATATTTTGCATCCCCATGACTTTCTTATAACTGGCAATTTGTATGTCTTAATTCTTTTTCACTCTTCTCCCTATTCCCCTCTCATTTGGCAACCATCAATTTGTTCTCTGTATCTAAGAGTTTTTCTCCTTTTTTTCATTTTGTTTTTCAGATTCCACATATAAGTGAAATAATATGGCATCTGTCTTTCTCTGACCTATTTCATTTAGTATAACACCTCCTAGGTCAATTCATGTTGCAAATGGCAAAATTTCATTGTTTTTTATGGCTGAGTAATATTCCATTGTTTATATGTACCACCTCATCTATCAATGGACACTAAGATTGCTTCCAGATCTTAACCATTGTAAATGCTACAATGAACATAGGGATGCATGTGTCTTTTCAAATTAGCGAAACATAAAAATACACACAAGTGGAATTGCTGGGTCCTCCTCTCTCTTTTAATAGCTTTTGTATTAAAGTCTATCCTGTCTGATCTAAGTATTGCTAGTTCAGCTTTTTTTTGTTTCCATTTGTATGAAATAACTTTTTCCATCCCTTTACTTTCAATCTGTGTGTATCTTTTTATCTGAAATAGCTCTCTTCTATGCAGCATCTTTATAGGTCTTATTTTCTTATCCATTCAGCCACCCTATGTCATTTGATTAGAGCACTTATTCCATTTACATTTAAAGTAATTATTAATAGGTATGTAGTTATTGCCATTTATTATTCATGATTTTGATCTTTTTTCTCTTCAATTAAAGAAGTCTCTTTAACATTTCTTGTATACTGGTTTGGTAGTGAACTCTTTTAGCTTTTTGTCTGGGATCCGGTCTTGTGCTGGCTGGAAAATTACTGCTTGGCTATCGCCCATGGGAACATAGGCTATCACCCATAGGAACATAACATTCTAACAATGAGCTTTCTGCTTCTGTACCTCCACTTGCACACCCGACCTGTGGGTTGACAGGTAGTGAATGGAAGCAAAATAGACCTTTGTGTTCAGACAGAATGAAGAAATGGGTTTAGGGCTTAAAAACACTGTACCTCTACATTTCAGGACTGCTTAATTTGGCGTCTGCATACCCCTGGCAGACCCAGCTAGCTGAATAAAGAGTGTGTTTCCTATAACTCACTGATTTCTGGTGGTCCGTGTGTCTATCGAGGGCTGGCGGCTACAACAGTTTTTTTTTTTTTTTCCTAGAATGCTTAATAAGTTGTGTGTCAAACCTTGTGGAATGATCTTCTAATTTTCTTATCATTTCTATTCCATCTGTCTTTTGTCCTTTATTCTGGAAAATTCCATTGACTTTTTCTTCCAAATATCCTATTGCATTTTTAATTTTACTATCATATTTTTAATTTCCCAGGCCTCTTTAAACTTGCTTTTAGATGCATTAGTTTTATTTCTCTAAGGATATAACTAACTTTTTATTTTTTAGCTTTCTTCTCCTTGAATTGCCTGTTTACTTGGAGTTTCTTTTTTGTTTGTTTGTGTAGGTCTCTTTCTTTCAAAGAGATTTCCTCAAATGGTGCTCCTTGGCTGGCCGTTAAGAATAAGACACTGAATTATTGATTAGTAGCTCTGTGTTAGAGTGTACATGCATGCCAAGTGATGAGTGTCACTTTAAGGATGACCCAGCCATTTCATTGGGCACCCTTTCTAACCATCAGTATTTTTAAGCCTTTTCTCTTGGACTAGTCCATTTGCCAGAGAAGCATGTTTTTATCTTATTTACAAGGGTATAAGTCCAGCTGCCTGCATTTAGGAGACTGAGTGGAAGAAGGAAACTGAAGGTCTCACCAGTTGGTATGAAGAATTTCACTTCATCTGCACTCAGCTTGCCTGCTGTACAAAATCCAGAGTTTCTTTAGTTCAGCCTCTCCAGAACATAAATCTCCAGTCATCTGCCAGGATGAGGAAGCGGCTGCACTCCCACTGTGCTCAGATTTGCAGGAGAGAAACAACAAATCCTGTTTTCAGCTCCACCCATACCGCCAATTTAATGGGCTCCTGGTGCCTCCCATTCCTTGAGACTTGCTAGAGTTTATAGCATGAGTCAGTTTGCTTCTTGGCTTTCCACTCCAGCTTAAATTTCAACTATCTTAGTCCGATGCTTCCATCACCAGTCTTTAATATGCTTTTCTACTTCCAAAGTGGTGTCATTATGATCTTTCACCCATCTTTGAAATTTTATGCATTTTTAAAAATTATCCCTTTAATATCTTCAGAAAGAAACATATAAATGTGTATATTCAACCTGCCATATTAAAACACTGTCCGGTGTGAAACATTGCCTTCTCATCTCACACATCACTATTTAGTCTCCAAGCTCTCTGGTGTTCTTGCTCAATTTTCTTTACTGGCTTCTTCCTCTCTGTTCAATCTTCAAGTAAGGAGGGCCCTGAGGCTTGCCCCTGGGCATCTCTTCTTTATTTCCCTTCCCTAGATGACCTCATCCGTGTCAGGGTTTAAATATTATCTACAGCAAAAGGGACTTTAGCTGCCACCCTGACTTCTGCTTAGTGGACTTCTCCTCTTATATATCTTTAAGTATTCTAAATATAGCAGAATTCTTGATCTCCTACCCCAAACCTGCTACCTCTTTAAAGCTGCTCATCTCTTAGACTTCTCTGTTTCAGTTGCTCAAGGCAAAGCCTCAGAGTCATCCTGGATTCCTTTTCTCACTCCAAGCATGCAAGCCCTCAAGACCCAACAAGTCTACCTCCAAAACATATCCAGAATCCATCCCTTTCTGTCTAGCATTACCAGTACCAACCAAGCCATCATTCTTCACCTGGCCTCCTACAATAGCCTCTTCATGCTCCCCTATCTTCACTTTCCCTTCTGCTTTCCCCTCTTCTTTCCCACCTACAAACATTATCTCCACAGCAATTATGGTTAACTTTTTGAAAGAGATTATGCCACACTTTGGTTGAAAACTCTCCAGAGGCTTCCACTGTACTTATAGCCCAGACTCCTTATCTTGGTTTACAAGGAATTTTACAATTTTACCCTTTATAATTTCTTTAATCTCATTTGCAATCCCCTTCCCACATAGTCTAGCCGCACTAGCTTTTCTGAACATTACAAGCTCATTCTTATCACTGGGTTTTTACAGGCTATTTTTTCTATCCAGAATGTTCTCCATCTTGTCATTTAAGCTTCGGCTTAAATTTCACTTTCTCAGACCATCCCTGACCACCATGTCTAAAGTAGCTACCAAGTCACTCTATTTGCCTCACTTTCTTTTCATTCTCTACCTACCACTTAGTACCAGCCAATTTTTTTTTTTTTTTGACTTTACTTACTTGTTTAGTCTCTCTCCCCTACCGGAATATAGCTTTTGTGAGCAGGGATCTTGTCTGTTTTGTTCAGAGCTGTATTCCTAGCACCTAGATCAATGCCTAGTATGTACTATAGACACTATTAACTTGGCCAGGGGAGAGAACCCTGAGTAGTTCACTGAAGAGGAAAGTCAGCAGTTTTTACCTGCTATAAAGAAAGGAGGTGATCCATGTGTTGGAGCCGTCAGCCCCCAATAGGCACACAGACCACCAAAAATCAGTGAGTTATAGGAAACACACTCTTTATTCAGCCAGCGGGGTTTGCCAGGGGTACACAGACCCCAAATTAAGCATCCCCAAAATGTAAAGGTACAGAGTTTTTAAGCCTTAAACCCTATTCTTCATTCTGTCTGAACACAAAAGTCTATTTTTCTTCTACTATTTACTGTCGACCCACAGGTCGGTCGTGCAAGCAGGGGTACGGAAGCAGAAAGCTTATTGTTAGAATGTTATGTTCCTGCGGGTGATAGCTTATGTTCCCATGGGCAATAGCCAAGCAGTAATTTTCTAGCCAGCACACATGGTACTTATTATAATTAAGAATAACTAGCATTCTGAATAGAAATGAGTCTGTGTACATAGTTGTTCATAGTTGGCAAGATTTTTCAAGCTTCACACTATCAAACTATCGACATTTGGAGCTGGATAATTCTTTGTGTGTGTGTTTGGGGGTGAGGGCTATCTTGTGTATTGTAGACTGTTTAGCAGTATCTGTGGTCTTTGCCCACTAGATGCCATTAGCACCCTCTCAGTCTTGACCAAAAAATGCCTCCAGACATTGCCAAATGTCCCCTGTGGGATAAAATGCTTCCCAGTTGATAACTACTGGGATAAAAGAATTTCCACTGTGCAATAGTCAGGAAGGGGTCTTCAATCAAGTCTGGTGAAGACTTAATTTTGAGTGACCCTGGCATTCTAGGGTCATTCAAAGTTTGTTTTTTTATCAGCTTCGGCTAGCTGGAGCCCATGGCAATGAAACAACAGTTTCAGCATTCCTAAGCAAGTGCTGCTGTGAAGGCATGTGAAATCTGAGGGGAAATTTGAGAGGAGCATGGTCTTAAAGAGTCTCCCTACAGACAATTTATTAGTTGCAATTTTAAAAAACCAGTAGATGTACAGGGAAGAAATCAGGCAACATCTTAAACCAAATGATTAAAATTAACTTCATTTATGATTGACAAATATCATGTATCTGCAAAGTTGACGCCCTAAGAACATGATGTCACCTGTGTTATGATATAATACCTAAGAATGTACAAACTCAACTTAAATCATAAGAAACCACCAAACACAAAAATAAGAAAGTTCTATTTTTTAAAAAGTGGTGGGGAGTATTGTGTTCTTCAAAAATATCAATATTATAAAAGACAAATAAAAGCTGTGGAAACTGTTCAGATTAAAGGAAGCTAAAGGGACATGATAACTAAATAACATCTGACCCTAGAATGGATCATGTGCTGAAGGAGGGAAAATGCTATAAAGCAGGGGTCCCCAAACCACAGCCACAGACCAGTACTGTTAGGAACCAGGCCATTTCACAGGAGGTGAGCCACGCAAACGAGCAGAGCTTCATCTTTATTTACAGCCGCTCCCCATCATCTCAGCTCCACCTCAGATCATCAGGCATTAGATTTTCATAGAAGCACCAGTCCCTGGTGCCAAAAAGACTGGGGAGCACTTCTGTAAAGAATATAATTAGGTCAACTGACAAACTGGAATATAAACTAGGATGAATAAAATATTTTAATAAAGTATATTTTTGAAGTTATTAACTATATGGTTATGTAAGAGAATATCCCTTTTTCTTAGGAATTACATACTGCAGAATTGAAGACTAAAAGGCCATGATATATAAAACTTTCCTCAAATGTTTCAGGAAGAATAATTTTATACACAGTTTATACATAAATCAAGTAAATTAAGCAAATGGAGTAGAATGTTAAGGATAGTTGAATCCAGGTAAAGGGTATACGTGTGTTCCTTATAATATTTCTGTTTGCAATTCTTCTAAGTTTGACATTATTCTCAAATAAAAAGCTAAAACAAAAATAATGTCTTGAGAAAGAATGTGAAGTAACCTGGCAGGTTAAGAAAACTGACAATATTCTCATACAACTAACATTGTGGAAACGTCCCAGATCCACACACAAAAAAAGCCCTACATTCCGTCCCCATGTTACTAATTTGTGATCCAGGTAAAGTCACCTAAAGCTTCTCTGAGCATCAGTTCCTCCAGAATGCTGCTGGAAAAATCAAATGAAAGAATATATAGCAAAGCCTTTCCAGCTACATACCACTGTAGTAGAGGAAAATGTGTAACGATAAGTAGTACTAGAGCCATAACTGCTTCTCATGCTGCAGCTGCTCAACTGTCACTTTTTGGAGGCCACAAGGCGGTCCCCTAGGCTATAACAGGCAGCACACAAGGTTTCCACTCTTCGCCTCTCCAGGTGGCAGCCTCAAATGCGCGAGAGCGCAGGCGCGGAGTCAGACCAAGTGAGCGAGAGGCTCTGGCTCCGCCCCCCTCTCGTATGTCTCCGCGGGATCGCCCTGTAGACGCATTCTCGGGGGAACCCGCAGCCGCCAATGGGAAGGGAGCGAGTGCCACAAACAGGCCAATAAGGAGGGAGCAGTGCGGGGTTTAAATTTGAGGCAGGGCCCTGCATCTCCCAGCGTGCTGCAGAGGAACGGCTGTTGGTCTGTGTTGGATTCAGGTCCCCGGCTTGTCGGGGGCTCCAGTTCTCTGCTTCTCCCCACTGAGTTGCTGCCTGTTGAAGAGGAAGCCATGGCGTTCCGGGTCACCAGGGTGAGCTGCTGCGGACGGTGAACAAACGCAGTCTTTCTCTCTGCTTGTCCTCTCCCTATCTCGCCTGTTGGAGCCCTCCAGGCGGGAGCGGGACCAGGACAGAGATTTGGGGGGATGGGGGTGTCGGTAGGCCCCTGGCATGGTAGAGTAGTTTGGGGGTGGGATGCAGACCGACGGGGAAAAGAAGGTGACAAACAGATCTGGATGGGCCTTGGATAAACGTTTGGGGGGAAGTGGAGGGGGAGGGTCGGTGGGAAACCTTTTCTGAAGGGTGATAGAGGGCGCTTTTGTGGTCTCCCACCAACTGCGTAACCCCCTTCCTGGAGAGAAAGAAGGTGCCTGCAATTATAGGCCTTTTTGGTTTTCATTCAAATGTAAATTTGCTGTACTTTAGTGTGGGCCGGGACTAAAAGTGCTATGCCTCTGTATGTAGGTAAGTGAAGAGGTTCAGGTAGGAAACTGACTTGTCACAGTCTTAGCGTAGACCCTGGAACCCGGGTTTCTCCCGGTAACTCCTGAGAGCCTCTGTTTTGCCTCATCTTAATTAACCCCAGACTTACTCTAACCTGGCTGGGCGAGCTCTCAACGTGGTCTTGCTTCTTTCAGAACACGAAAATTAATGCTGAAAACAAGGTGAAGATCAATATGGCAGGCGCAAAGCGCGTGCCTGTGTCCACTGCTGCAGCCTCCAAGCCGGGCCTGAGACCGAGGACAGCCCTTGGAGACATCGGTAACAAAGTCAGTGAACAGCCACAGGCCAAATTACCTCTGAAAAAGGTAACTATCTTCCTCGTCCAACTTCTCTGTAAAAGTCCATCTTCCAACTGGGACTCTAGGTGGAGAAACATTCCATTCTCTCCCATTCATTCACAGGAAGCAAAAACTTTAGCTGCTGGAAAAGTTATTGCTAAAAAAGTACCTAAACCTCTGGAAAAGGCACTGGAGCCTGTGCCTGAGCCAGTGCCTGAGTCTGCGCAGGAGCCTGTGCGAGAGCCTGCATCGGACCCAGAACCTGAGTCTGTTAACAAAGAAGAAAAACTTTCTCCTGAGCCTATCTTGGTAAATTGATTTTACTCTTCTAGAGTCTGTTAATTGATTTCCTCCCCCTCATTTTACTCTAATGCATGGAATGGCATTTGAATAAATAGTAATAATAGTAACATTTATAACGTTAATAGTAACATTAACTCACATAATCTTACATTTTCTTAGCTAGTAGTATTACTTCTACTTTTTGATAATGGCTTAGGGAAATATTAAGTATTTTCTAGAGTCGTATCTAACCAGTAGCAAATATTGGATTCAAACCCAGACTTGAGCCTGTGCTTTTAGTCATTTTGTTGGTGGTATTGAATAGTAGCTACCTGGATCAAAGATTTTGCTATCTTTGGTACATACCATCTCTAACCAGAATTTATCAACTGAAACACAGATTTTTCTCTTGAATGTTTTTTTTTTTACTTGCTTATATGGCCACCGAATAATTAATAAGCCTGTAACATTGGAATATATAAATATATAAAGCAGAATGAAAATGTAGCTCCCCATAGAATAGATGAGTTAACAGCCTCAAAAACCAAGAACTTTCTATTAAATATTAGGTAAATTTATCTACTGTGAAGGAAAAACAGGCCATCTAGAAGAGGCTACTTTGCTGAAATTCTAATGAACTGTTTTCTGAAGCTCTAATTTTAAAAACATAATAAACTCCTTTGGGAAAATCTGTAAAAGTCGTTCAACCTGGCTCTTTATATCAAAGAGCGTTTGAGGCTATTGCTTTAGTATTGACCCTTTGAATATGGCACCACATGAAACTTGTAGTATGCACAGTCTTTAATTGGCTATTCCAAACTAACTACCTGAGGTTTCCTTGAAAGTCCTATACAGATTCTTGCCTTCAATTTCACACTATTTTTAAATGGCTTTCCCACTCTCTTTCATTTGGTTAATAACCTTTTCATCCTTCAAAACAGCTCAAGTATCAGCTCCCGAAGCTTTGCCTAACTTCCCCCACCCCAGCCCTTGTTCCTAGAGTCAATCTCCTTACTTCATGTACTTCTCTCTTCTAAAATCAAAACCCCTTGAGGACACCATAAAATCAGTGCCCAGGACAGAGCCTGACTTGAAAAAAGTGCTTAATAAATGAACAATGGGGGAACTGAAGCTTGAAAGAAATGGTTAATGGAATCAGTTAATAATTAGTAGTCAGGACAGAACTTGTGTTGTCCTGAGCAGTCAGCAGCAGTCCAGGTTTTGAAATAAAAACTGACTTGTCACTTGTTTGGATTAACTTCACATGACACTGATAAACAAATTTATTACTTATAAGTTTCCTTTGGAGGAAAGTCCAGAATATGAATTTCTTTGTTTCTCTGTTTTCCCTTTTAGAGTTTAGGTTCTGCTGACTTCAAATTGGCTCAGTCAAGTGGGCATTTCAATTTTCATATTAATCACTTTCTAAAGAGAAATGGAATAAATTTGAAAATACTTTATAAGGAAATGAATTAGATGGCGACTCAGCAAATAGCCTCTTGAGTTGATACCAATAGTTGGACCCTTATTCCCAGGTTGTATGCTCCTCTTTGCTATTATTTCAAAAGGTCTTTCTATTTCAAGGTTGATACTCCCTCTCCAAGCCCAATGGAAACATCTGGATGTGCCCCTGCAGAAGAATATCTATGTCAGGCTTTCTCTGATGTAATTCTTGCAGTGAACGATGTGGATGCAGAAGATGGAGCTGATCCAAACCTTTGTAGTGAATATGTAAAAGATATCTATGCTTATCTGAGGCAACTTGAGGTCAGTAAATTACATCTAGCTTTAGAAAATATCTAAAGATATTTTCCATTAACAGTTTACAATAATACAAGCAGGATGTGAGCAGCATTTCTTAACAGTAGATTCTACTTTCAAATTCTTATTATGGAATACCAAAAATAAAAAGTCACTAAACAAACTAATGCAGTTTTTATTTACCTTTTAGAACAGGGAAAGGTCAAAGTGAGTGAATACTACCATGGTTCTTTCTAATAGAAAGCCCACAGATTGAATGCTTTTTTTATATCCATCACAGAAGCAGGCAAGTCCCAAATTCAGGTTTTAAGAAGGATAACAGGCAGGAGGTCGATATTAAAGAAGAATATGCTGGAAAATGATAGCCACCCCCAACACAAAGCATTTTGGGTCAATGTAGCTGATGTGTATGTTATATCAGGGAAATTATTCTTTGTGTCCAAGAGAAAGTACTAAAGTTTTCTAGTTTTCTTTCATGCTACTTCTGAAACTTTCTTTTAGTGGCATTTCCTCCCCACCCCACCCCACTCCATCCCCACCAAAAATCAAGGACACATTCTATATGGTAACAACATAAGCTATACAGTTATCAGATTTACCTAATTTTTAATAATGAATTCTCTTCCTTTGGCATCATTAATATCTTTAGTCTCTTGCCTGTTTGTTTTGGGCATCTTCGTTTTCTACAAGTTGTCTTTGCAAGGTTTCCTTTGCCAGAACCAGCCTTCTACTTTGGGCTTCTTCTTTCTTTTTAAAGTTTCTGTTCTAATATTGGAGGATTGGGTTTAGCAGATGCATATCCTGATCCTTGATGGTTCATTCTCCTTATTTGTGGTGTTTTGGCAGTTTAAACCCTGGAGCAGCAGAGTGGTAGCACATGGATTCCAGGTGCCACTAAGAGCTGCCCCTATATTTCTGTTTTGTAAAGCTCAGGTTCTGGGTTTAGAGTCTTAGATGAAAAGATCAGAAATGATAGTATGATATCCTTATTTGGTGAGAAATGCATAGAGGGTGTGGGCAAAGTAGTGGTGATAGTGAATTGAACATAAGGTCTGCCAATATGAAAGACCTGTCACACTGCCCTACTTAACATGTGTTTTCTTCTTCAGTTGTAGAGCTGTTTGTAGTGACCATATGAATAATTGATTTAAATACTATTACAGATTATATGATCAGAAATATCACATGGAGACTGGCTTCTAATGATAATCAGCATTTCTTTTGCAGGAAGAGCAAGCAGTCAGACCAAAATACTTACTGGGTCGTGAAGTCACTGGAAACATGAGAGCCATCCTAATTGATTGGCTAGTGCAAGTTCAAATGAAATTCAGATTACTGCAGGAGACCATGTACATGACTGTTTCCATTATTGATCGGTTCATGCAGGTGAGCATAATTCAGTAATTGAGGTTTCTCCCTTCCAGGTCTAAGCCGAGTCATAAGAAATAGACCTTTTCAGCTAAAATCTGTTTTGGGGGATAAGGTGTCATTAAGATTTTGCTTTTTTACTTCTCCATAACTATGTCTCCTTTTTTCAAATACATATTACTTATTCATCCAGTTGAAATTCCCATTGCAGAATAATTGTGTTCCCAAGAAGATGCTGCAGCTGGTTGGTGTCACCGCCATGTTTATTGCAAGCAAATATGAAGAAATGTACCCTCCAGAAATCGGTGACTTTGCCTTTGTGACTGACAACACTTACACTAAGCTCCAAATCAGACAGATGGAAATGAAGATTCTAAGAGCTTTAAATTTTAGTCTGGGTCGCCCTCTACCCCTGCATTTCCTTCGGAGAGCATCCAAGATTGGAGAGGTATAGATTTCTTTGGTATGGTACATTAGAGAATACTGCCAACCAAGCAAATCTAATTCAACTGACTTATATACATACCCAAGTACACGGGGAAGGTATAAACATTTATTTTCAATTAGGCTATATGTTATTAAGGCCTTCCATTGGCAGTTGCACTTGAGAGTTTATAGATAAACACTTGTAGTTACAGTTATGAGCATGCCAGTTATTGCCAAGGGAGAATTTGCTGACAGAAGCTCAACGACTTATATGTGGATTTTGTTTCAGGTTGATGTGGAGCAACATACTTTGGCCAAATACTTGATGGAACTAACGATGTTGGACTATGATATGGTGCACTTTTCTCCTTCTCAGATTGCAGCGGGAGCTTTTTGTTTAGCACTGAAAATTCTTGATAATGGTGAATGGGTAAGCTCTGTCCCACAGACCTAGATTACCCTGAGCTTTTAAATTGTAAATAATATTTGCCTGGATACAGAACTGTTTTCATTAAAGGACAATTCAAATGGTTCCTAAATACGGCATCTGCTGAGGGAATGATCAAAAATGATGTTTTCTTTGTGTTGCCTTCATAGAATACCTTCATTTCATTACCTTATTTTATTTTTCTATATCCCTTTAGGAAAGGCAGAGCAGCTGCTATTCCTTATAGATGGAGAAGTTCAAGCAGATCAAATGACATACTAGAAATTCATTCGTATTCATTGATTCAACAAATATTTCTATGGGCCATGTACTACCCTAGGCCCTAGAAATAGAAGTATGAATGAGAAAGTGGGCCTTCAAGGAATTTTGGAGTCTAGCTTTGAGGTAGAAAGTCAGCAATTGCAAAAGTGTATAGATTTGAGCACATTAGTGTATAAAGGGTTTAAGCACAGGATCTTTGAGAATCATGAAAGGAAGAGTACCTAGGGAAGAAGGAGTCTTAAGCTTGTCTTAAATTTCGATTATAATCAGTCATACAGTATCTATCTCCCTACTTTACTCTTAAATAACATCTGGAAATTTTATGAAAACCATTGTTGATGAGCATTTTTAACATTAGCTCTTGTTGTCTTAGACACTAACTCTACAGCATTACCTGTCATATACTGAAGAATCCCTTCTTCTTGTTATGCAACACCTGGCTAAGAATATAGTCATGGTGAATCGTGGACTTACAAAGCACATGGTAAGTCAATCAGTGGCACTTGAGGATGTTGGGGAAAAGTGAGAATAATTAAGACTTCATGCTCATAAATGCACAGCTTGTTTTTGAGGAGTTGATATTTTACATGAATATCTGTAGCACTGGAACTTATTTTTTCCTCTTTTCCTTCCTTAATTGCTATGCTTTTTTCTTCCAGACTATCAAGAACAAGTATGCCACAGCTAAGCATGCTAAGATCAGCACTCTTGCACAGCTGAATTCTGCACTAGTTCAAGATCTGGCCAAGGCTGTGGCAAAAGTGTAACTTATATAAAATTGAGTTGGAGTACTGTAATGATCTGCAAATAAAATTGGCACCATGTGCTATCTGTATATATTATATGTTACATTTATTTACTTTTAATAAAGTTGTGGTCCTTTTTACTTCTTACCTTAACTCATTTGAATGTGGCCACTTCCTGCTCTAGGGTACCCTAAAAGTAGACTTAAAGATATGCTGGGGAATATAGAATATAAAAAAAAGTGCTTTCAGTTAACCTAGGGACCCAACTAATATATATAATTGTTGCTTATGTGATTCTTGTTTTATGTACCTACCTGGATTTTGCTTTATAAATAGGAATTACTAAGGTTATGAAGGCATTTAAAACCCTTACTTTCCATAGGGCATTGTGCATGTAAGCCTAGTCATCTAGGAGGATCTGCTGCCTTGTTCTACTTAAGTAAAAATCTGCCATCTCATCCCTAGTCCATTTTCTATTTCTTCTGGTGGTTGCTGACATAATTCTAAGTAATCTACTTTTACCACTATTTCTTAAATTATCAACTTTAGTTAGTATCGACTTTTTCACTTGGAAAAATAACTTTAATTTATATTCTAAACATACTTTACTTTTTGTTTATTAGTTGAGAAAACAAAACGGGCTCCTCAAAACATACCAAAGTATCTTAAAAAGTTTATTTTACCTCTCCCCCCAACTCTTCTAAATCTCCACGCTATCAACCTGAATGTGTCAACAGTTTGAGATGTAGCCTTCCATGACTTCTATACACACAGGTGTGCATAGATAAAAATCGTTGTGGGGATTTTAAAACATAAGATTTTTCTACATGCTTAGCAATTCCTGTCAATATATATAGACTTTACCTGTTTTAGGGTATTACATTTCATAGTATAATGTATTCAGTCATTCAATTGACATTTGGAAAGCTTTTTTCTTTGCCCCTAAAGACAATGCTATTTAAATATCATTAAGTATCATGTTGGGTTTTTTGGGGGGTTTTTTTACATACATTGGGTTCTCCAAAGAGTATGTATGTTCTCGCTTAAAGCATGTCCTGCCAGATGACTTTCTCAGTGTCATCGGCAATGTACAAAAGTGCTGGTTTTCTCTGCAGTCTTGTCAAAACTAAAGGTAATCTCTTCGATTTCTGTGAATTTGGGAATTCTACCTTGTTTGCTGTTTTAATGTATACTCCTAATGATTACTTGAATAAATTTTTGTTGTCTGCTAACTTTTCAATGTGTAAGGCTTTCCAGGTTGTCATTCGCCTTTTCACTGTTAATGCTGTGTTGCCATGCAGACATTTTAAGTTTTTATATTCTCAAATCTATTTTTTCCTGTAGTTGCTATTGGGTTTTCAATGTTAAGGTCAACTTCCTCCCGAAACTATAAATATGTCCTAAGAAATTTTTTTCCCATTTATATTTATGATCTCTGTGGTATGAGGTAGGATTCTAACTTCCGATGGGTGCCCATTCATGCCCATATAATTAGTCATCCTTGTCCAACTGAATTGAAATATCAATGCCCATCTATTGTTCCCTGATCTTTTTTTCCTGTGATAAACTTGATTATATTACCTGGTAAGATGGGCTACCATTATTTTTTAAATATATATAAACTTTAAAATTATGTCCAGTTAATTGAAAAGCTTGAGATTTTGACTGCATTATGTGCATAGGTGCAATATATTACGTACTAGTTTGGGATGGACTGATATATTGCCCTCCCATCCAGAAGCGTTTTTCTCCATCACATGTCCTTAATATAATGTTAGAATTGAATTATGTAGCTGCACTTTTCTTGTGAAGTTTATTATTGAGTTTATGGGGTTTTTGTCACTATTATAAATAGCATCTATTGCTAGTCGTCTTTTATTATTCAGCTGACATCAATTTTCTTGATTTGTTTTTAGTGGTGTTTTCTAAGCCTTAAATCCAAAAAGTATTTTTTTTCAATGTTTATGGTATTGTATTAGAAGCTCCAAAATAATCATTGATAATAGGTAGATCCTTGTCTTGTTCCTGAACTAGACATCTCTTAAGTATTTTTACCATTTAATATTTTCACTGTTAGTCTTTAAGTGGTTTTTATATTTTAGGTATTTTTCTATTCCTTTTGAGAATTGTTACAGGCAAGGCTGTGGAATTTCACTTAATTTTTTTAGTTTTTGATATCGTTTTTTCTCTTTTAATTTGATAAAATATTCCGTATTAAAGGTTTCCTAAAGTGGAATGAGTTCTTGCTCACAATATATAATCTGCTAATGTTTCATTTAAAATTTTTTGCATGTTATTTGGGAAACTGGCTCAGTTTTTGTTGTTGCTACCATTTTCTGATTTTTACCAGCGTTAAGGTAGATTAAAGATTTTTATCTTCAAGACTTTATAATTTGAAATCTTTATATATTCATTGAAAACTAGCTACATCAAACTGTAAAGTCATTTGGTCTGGAGCTGCTTAAAATAGTTTTCTATGGTCTTTTGGTCTTTTAGGAATTCTTCCTCTTCCCCCAATATTAGAAATTCATCTATTCTCGGTTTTTTAAATTATAGTGGTAAATGATATAATTCGTCTTTTCTGTATTATAGTTATGTCTTCTTTCTCATTCCTGGTATTAAAAACTTTTATTTTCTAGTCAGACTTGCCCATGGGGGTTTTGTTTTGAAATAATCAATTTTTGGTGTTATGTCTACCAACTTTAATTTGTAGTTTTAGCTTTTACATTACTTTCATCTGTTTTTCTTTTGGTTATTTTCTAATTTAAGTTAAATGCTTAATGTATTTTAGTAATAAAAGCCTTTATACATTTTCCTCTGAGATAGCTTATTTCTAAAGTCCTTTTCATCAGCTTTTGGTTAAGTTATAATTTCTTTGTGGTCCTTTTTGACCTGGCGATTATTTAACATCTTTATGTTGGTAGTTTGTAATTTTTTGTTAAGCCTTTTTTGAAACAGTTAATGTTTTTTCTGTGGATAAGTACTTGATTGACTTTTGTAAATATTCCATGGATATAAAAAGGGATTTGATTTCCTTATAGGTGACATAGTTCTAGTGACTTTTATAGGAAAATTAGTTAAACTATAGCTGTAGAGAAAGAAGTGTGTGTAGAGGTATATACATGTATGCATGCACATGCATATATTCCTTTTCTTTTCTAGAGTCATTTGGAAGTAAATTTCAGGTTTCAGGATGTCACCTTAAAATACTTCATCATGCATCTACTAAGAATTAAGGTCATTTTCCTAAATAACCACAATATTTATCACATAAGGAAATTAACAACTCTATATGTAATGTGCAGTACATATTCAAATTTCCTCAAATGTTTTAAAGACTTAACTTTTTTCCAGTTCAGTATCCAATCAAGATTCATTTGTTTGTATAAATGGAACAATTGCCCTGCTTTTTGTTTTTCAAGGCATGGACATGCATTGTCTCAGACAATTGTCTTACAGAATGTCTCTCATTCTAGTTTTATCTGATTGTTTCTCCATAATTTCAGGTTATGCATTTTGGCAAGAATGTTGGTGATTTGTCCAACTTATATTTCATATTAGAGTTACATATCAGATTGTTAAACTACTAGTGATACCAAGTTTGATCATCTGGTTAAGGTGGTAACTACCAGGTACAGGTACAGCTTTGCTGTAAAGGTGCTATTCTCTTTAGTTTTAGTATCTATTAGTGATGCTTGCTTTGAATCAGTTATCTCACTGGGAGTGGCATGATGGTTGTTATGTAATTCCATTACCCCTTCTTATATTGGACATTCTCTAAAGAACAGCTTCCCACCCACACCTCTACTAATTTGTTTACCCTGTATTAAAAAAAAAAAATCATTGTTAGACTCCATTAATACAGTGGTTCTCAAAGTGTTGTCTCTAACCAGAAATATCAACATCACCTAGAACTTGTTAGAAATGCAGCTCAGCAACTTAGGTGGCTAGCAATCTGTTTTAATAAGTCCTTCCCATGATTCTGATGCTTGCTCAGATTGGAGAACTGCATTGGCTTTGTCCTGAATTTTCCCAGTGGACACTTGATAGGTAACTGCAGAAAAGGATGAGACTGACATGAAATATTGGAAAACATCCCTGATAAAGTGGAAAAAGAATAATAGGACCACTTTTGTGTAGAACTAAAAATAAATGGAAACAAAATGTTCTTCCAGAAGTTTGAGGGTAGGAATGGCAAACTGAACATCTTATTTTGATTCTACGGTGCCTTTCGAATCTTACCAGGAGCCATACTTCTCTGATAATGGAGAGGAAGAACGGGGTCGCACTGTGTGATCAAGTGTAACTCGGGGAAACCAGCTGTAGAAGAGAATGCTCATCTCTCTTGCTCAAAGAGGTCTGAGCTTCTGTGCTTGTGCCAAAAAGAGAAGTGTCCCTTACACCGCTGCCCGTAATGAAAAACAATCAGGCATTTATGTCCTGCATTTTCATGACAAGCTCATTGCCAAGCTAAGACAGTTCAGTTGTAATCCAAAATTAACAGGCTGAATCTTGGGGGCATCCAACTCGGTTACGAGCGCGAAATTTACTGATAGTGGAATTTCAGGCTGGATGTCTGGGATTCAAGTATCTGCACTGCCTCGTAGGGGGTTGTGGGTATCTGAATTTGGGCCACTCGTTTCTCTGCCAATCCGGTCTGGACCTTGTGAACTCAGATCGAGTCTACTTAAACCTCTAATACTTCTTTCCTAGCCTACTGGGCACATGATGCGTCAAAAAATGGTTGTCCCAGAGATCCCGAGCCCCAGCGCCAAGGCTGAATGAGCATTCCCGTTTTGGGGTTTTACCCTCGAGGCTGCAGCTCCCAGCCGCTAAGTATCCCAAACATTACAGCGTAGCACTCGACAGAACTGACGGTTAATTAAAGTTCTCCGAACTTTTTTACTAGTGATTTGCAACGATTTCCACCAGCAGAGCCAGGATAAATTGGACACGAGTAACAGTGGTAACCGAAGAACCGGACGGATACGACGCAGCCTTGGGGCGGAAACTACGGGTCTGCAGGGCGGAAGGGGCGGGGCGGGACGCGACGGTTCTCCAGCCCCTTCCGGGCATCAATTTAGAGGCGGGAAAAGTGGTCCCTTCTTAGGTATCGTCTGCCAGTCCTACGCGGTATTTTTTTATGCCAGCCGAGATGGAGAAGCCATCCGAGGAGTATGCCGTTGCCGAGCCCGCGGACTCCCCAGGGGAAGGCGGGCTTCCGCCGGTCGCCGGCGCCCAGGTGGCGCGTCCCGAGGATCACACGACCCTGCTGCTCAGGTTGTTCCCTCTGGCTCACTCGGCCGGAACCAAGTGCACGATGTGGCCAAGCGCTCCGCCCTTCGCTGTGAATGGCCAGAATGCCTTGAATTTAGACTCGTACTGAGTGGCTGTGTGACTGCATTTTTCAATTAAGCTCCTTAAGCTCCTTTTTTCATCTTCGAAAAGCAGAGAAAAAAATGACACTCTCCTAGTAGAGTTGCTCTTGAGGTTAAATGAGATACTCTGGGGCAAGCGTTTAGCACAGTGCCCAGAGCCCTTTCGCTTTCTTATCCCCTCACTCCCGGGGGCCCCTATTTTCAAGTGGGTTATGGGGTTCATCCAAACCCTGAGCCACTGGAGGGAGATTGCCCTGCCCTTTTCTTTTATAGCTTATGACCCTTTTCGATCCAGAAGCTTCATTTGCTGTATTTTCTACTAACAGGACGATGTTTATACTTTTCCACTAGGCAGTTGCTAGGGGAAGATTTAATAAGGGACATCAGTCTTCTAAACCAGTGTACAAACCACACCTCTAGGCTAGGTCTACTTTATTGCCTGTTTTTGTGTGGCCCCTCAAGCGAAGAATAGGTTTTGTCTTTAAGGATGGCGGGGGGGGGGGGTAGTGGAGAGGATCACAAGAATATTTAAGAACGTGAAAATTATATGAAATTCAAATTTCAGTTCCCTTAAGTCTTATTGAAACAGCTTACCTTCTATAAGAGCAGAGCTTATTTGCAACAGGGACAATATGATTCACAAAACCTAAAATGTTTGCTACTTAGTCCTTTACAGAAAAATACTTCAGACTGGTTCTTAATCATAACAAGGGGATTTAAAAAAAATAAACATGGTAAGTGTATTTTAGTTTTGCCACTGCTTTGAAAGGCTTTGGCTTATAAACCTCACAACCTCACTTTAAAAATTCCCTCCTTGCAATATAAAATAAACATTTCAGATATAAGATCTCCTTTTCCATCTCAGCTAAAAAGAAACTCGTATTTCAATGTGTCTTTTAAAATACTAGCTGACAACATCCAAGAAATTGCTTTCTTCATTTGGAATTTTGAAACATAAGAAACTTATGTCATGGAGCTTTAGAAATTTGTGTAATGTTTCTTAGCTTCTTAAATAGGTCTCAAAGGCACAAAGTAAACAGTTTCAGAATTACGAAACTACCATGTAAATCTGAAACATCTTTTAAGTACAACTTGTAACTAATTACCATTTTACCCATAGGTTTTATATTTATTTTATGTATGATTTTGAATTAAGTAGAATCATAGAACAACTAAGAAACTATATGAGTTACTTATCTATCCAAGGATTAGTATCCTTGTTATTTTTCTGGATCTCCTGAAAGTGTTACAATCTGGTTACAGTGTTTGCAGGTTTCCCCATTTTGATCATTAAGCCCCACTTCAATGTGGCCCATTGATATAAGTTTATTAACCAATGTCACCCAATAAATGTAATTTTGTAAAAAATTTAAAAATCTAATTTTTAACTTTTTCTCACAGATGCTGTTTTTCCTCTGTATTTAATTTTGTTGTATTCCTCTTGAGGCCTTAAAGTTCTTCACACATACGCATTTTAAATAAAATGAGGCCAAATTTGAAGACTTTAATGTTGAGTTTATTTATTTTCATTTTGTTGCATTAGCTTTCAAAAAAGATGCGTTGCTTTCTCATATAGTAATGAGTAAAACCTCGATAAATATATGACTTTCTCTTCTCTTTATCCATTTTCAGGCTGAGAGCACAGACAAAACAACAACTCTTAGAATATAAATCAATGATTGATGCAAGTAAGTATTTTCATTTTCAAATAAAGTTTTATGAGTTGGATGAACAGTACTTTGGGGAAAAGGAAAATCAACCACACAAAGAAATATTTACTTTGGTAACAAGCGGCAGATGATGCTGTACTACACATGTAAGAAGGCAAAAAAAATAGTCTTGCCTCGGCCCTCAGGAATAGTTAGGGATTCATGAAATAGCTGTAAAATAACTAAATAACAATGCAAGACAATTGAGATCTAGAGATAAAGAATTGGGAAATCCTTGTGGGCCATGTAGAACTTGCTACCATCAACAACTTGAAGATTAAATTAGATGAGATGATTGTTAAGCAAGTTATTGATCAGAGACCTATACTTTGAGAAGCACTGGATTATAGGAATGAGAGGCAAGACAGATATCAGGTTAAAGACATGAGTAACAATTTTCAATTCTAAACAGAAAATATTTTAATTTATCTTTTAGAATTATTAATGCAGAAGGCTCTAGGACCAAGAGAATAGTAAAATAATAGGTTTAGCCATCCTGAAGTAATAACCACCTATTGCCACCTGATTCCAAATCTCTTGGGTCACAAAAATATTTTTGTGAATCTTACTTTCTCTATGAAATAGGCTTAAAGAATAAAACCAAATAATAGGTTAAATCAAGAATTGTGGAATAAATCAAGGGACCTCAAAGATACCTGAGTCGTTTCACCTGAATCCATGTTTGAACCTAGACAATTTTCAGACTCTGCTTGAGCTCTTTTTTAAGGATGTAGATCTGAAGGCAGTTCTGTTGTATTTTCTGTTGGCTGTTCCAGGATTTCTAGTCTTTGTATGCAAAAACAAAAACAAACTAAAAAATGGGCCCCCTAGCTTTTTTGCTTACCACAACTAGTAAACTATGGAACTGGGATATGAGCCAGGCCTTCTTGCCTCCAAAGCCATGACCCTTTTATTATGTCAATAATGCTTACCGCAGAATGACCAGTAGGTGACTGTCCTTCCCTTAGAGGAGCTAATAGTCTCTTTGTTTCCAAAGCTCATGCTTCTTTTATTAAAACAATGATGTTTACCTCAGAGATGAGTTAATACTTTTGCTGGCATGAAAGCCCACATAATAGAAAAGGATAATCTATCTTCTTAGAGGACAGGGTGTAGCAGAAAAACTATTCGAAATTTGGACCATGATGAATTATCTCTAGAGATATCCCTGCATTCATTTAACTTCTTTATAAGTGTGTCTCTGGCACCATACTAGGCATGGAGATATGGCGTTGAACAAGACAGACTTTGCCCTCATGGATCTTAAATTTTCTAGCATGACAGGTAAGCAAAGACACATATAATTAGGAAGTATGGTAAGTGATGAAGGAAATAATGGTGTGATAAAATGGGAGGCTACTTTAGATAGGATAGTCAGAGATGGCTTCTATGAGATGACATTAGAGCTAAAATCCAAGTAATAATATAAAGTCTGCTTTCTCATACAGTCCTTGTTTTTCCTGTATAGATTTTTTTTTTAGGAGATTGTGACATCTGAAAATTTGAGTAGATTTAATAGTCCACATTAAATCTACAAGTAAAGGAGAGGGCAAATTTAAAGCAGGCCACAGAAATCAGGTTGTAGTCTTTAGAAGAAGATATTTAAAATTGATTATTTTACCATTAAAAAATATATTACTGAGACTGTATTACTTGAAGGATTTTCAAATAAGTGCATCCATTTTAAAGGTATAAATTAATGAGTTTTTATAAATTATATCAGTGCAACCACCGCCACAATCAAGACACAGAATATATTTCTGTCATACCTACCTTTCACAGTCATTTCTCACCCTTACCTCCAACAGCCACCAATTTGATTTCTGTTAACTACAGACTTCCAGAGCTGTGCTGTCCAATACAGTAACTACTGGTTACACGTGGCATTTTAAAGTTCAAATAATTAAAAAAAATTTAAAATTCAGTTCTTTAGTTGCTCTAGTCACATATCAAAATGTCTAGTGGCTACCATATTGGACAGTGAAAATATTAAACATTTTCATCATCACAGAAAGTTGTACAGCTCTGTTCTAGAATTTGATGTAATTGGAATTATATATGTATTTTTCATATCAGACTTCATGTAACATAAAATTTATTTTAAAATGTACATTTCAGTAGTTTTTAGTATATTCACGATGTTGTATAACCATTACTACTATCTAATTCTAAAATTTTTCCATTTTCCTAAAAAAAAATCCAGTACATGTTAGTAGTCACTTCCAGTGTGTCTGGCTGCTTTTACACAGCATAGTATTTTTGTCATTCATCTATGTTGTCTGTTTCAATAATTCATTTCTTTTTATTGTACTGTATTTTATAATGACTATACTACAATTTGTTTATCCATTCACTTGTTGATGGATATTCGAATTGTCTGCAGTTTCTGCTCATTATTAATAAAGCTACTATAGACATTTGTCATTTATACATGTCTTTTTTCTGGACACTTGTTTTCATTTCTACCTAAAAGTGAAATTACAGAGTCATGTGGTAAGTTTCTTAATAAATTGCTAAACAGTTAAAATGATTATACCATTATGGAACATTACTCTCAGCAGTGCATGAGACTTCTAGTTACTTAATAGCTTTTTCAATTTTAGTCATTCTAGTAAATATGTAGTGGTATCTCATGTGGTTTTAATTTTCATTTCCCTGCAAGCTAATCATGTTGAGTATCTTTTCATGTGCTTATTGGTAATTTATATATAAATCCACTCTTATGACTTGTCTGTTCAAATCTCTGCCCACATTTTAGTTGGATTGTTAGTCTTACTGAGTTTGAGAGTTCTTATCTAAAATCTATGACTACAAGGTCACAAAGATTTTTCTCCTACATTTGGTTTTAGATTCAACATTCAGGTCTGATCTTTCTTGAGTTAATTTTTGTGTATGGTGTGAGCTAAGGGTTAAGGTTCATTTTTTTTCCACACGGAAATCCAGTTTTTCTAGTACTATTTGTTGAAAAGACTTTCTCCATCATATATGTGTTGTCTATGTCTAGGCTTTTTCCTGTGTTGCCTCCACTATGTTTACAATAGTACCACACTGTCTTGATTACTGTAGCTTTATCGTAAATCTTTATATCAGCTGCTGTACCTCCAACTTTATTCTCCATGGTAAATGTCATTTTGACTGTTCTAAGGCCTTTGCATTTCTATGTGCATTTTTAAATCAGCTTTTTTTTTTCTCTCTCTCTCTGTAGAATATTGTTCTTTGGGGGAAAAAAGGGCCGATAGAATTTTGACTGGGATTTTTAGGATTTTTAGATCAGTATGGGGGAAATTGTTGTTTCGATATTGCTTCTCTCAGTACATGTACATGGTATATCTTTCCATTTCAGTATTTGATAGTGTTCAGTGTCATGCATATAGTCTGTTAAGTTTATCCTTAAGTATTTCATCTTTTTGAATGCAATTGTACAGGGTATTTAAAATTTTTAATTTCCAATAATTTGTTGCTCATTTAGACATAGTTATTTTTTAATATTGATCTTATTCATTTTTTACTCCTTTTTATTTTCTATCATTCTAAAACTGTTCTACCCAATATGGTAGCCACTCATTTCATGGGACTGTCAAACACTTGCAGTGTGGTTAGTCCTCATTGAGAAAGGCTGTAAATGTAAAATACGCACCAAAAAAAGATTGCGGAATATTTCATTAGTAATTTTAAATTGGTTACATGTTGAAATGGTACTATTTTGAATCTACTGGATTAAATAAGCTATATTAAAAAAATTACATATTTGGTTTATATTTGTAGTTTACATTATATTTCTGTTGGACTGCACTGTTCTAAAATGTTGCTAACTTCAAAAAAATTATTTATTTGTTAGATGAAGAACAAACTCCAGAAGAAATCATTCCAGAAAAACAAATTGAAACGTATGTCATATTTTTAAATTTTATTTGTGGTTTTTACTAAGATTTAATAATAGTCATAACATTGTCTTTTTTCCCCCTTTTTGTTTCCAAGTAATTTGTCACAGATGTATTGAGAACTTGGTGATATGGGATGTAGACTTAAATGTACATGAGTGGCTATATTAGCACTTTTGGCATCCCCCCTTTTATAAGATATTTATGAGGGTATCTCAGGAGGCATCACTTTACCAAATCTGTAAATGTGTTGGCGTGGTCAGTGTGTAGAATACTTTTATGTAGTTAGAGACATTTTACTTTTTTCAAAGGTTTACTTTACGAATTTATCCAATAGTGACTTCTTCTAATATTGCTGAAATTCTTTTGTTTATGCTTCTTTTATAGTAAAATTGAAGACCTAGAAAATGAAATTGAAGAGGTTAAAATTGCTTTGGAAATGAAAAAGCTTGCATTAGACAGGTACTTATTACATTTTAGGTATAAGCACTGTGAACTGAGTGCAAAATGGGTATGACTTGAGGTGAAGAAAATATTTTAGTCTAAATGAATCAGTCAAAATGATGATTAGACAATGGTCACACAAATGTTGAGCCCTGAGAGAAAAGTTACATTATTCATTAATATCTTCATTTGAAGAAATTACGTAAGATAGGGTTAATAAGGAAATGTCAATCAAAACAATGTTAGTGTGAGGTTAAATCCCATTCAATGTTTGGAATTACGTGTATTCATTTATTCCAGTAACTGTTAATTGAGTAAAATAATTGTTGTTGAGTTTGAATAATGTATATTTTTAATTACAAGTTTTACATCTGTATTTTAAAAGTCATTCAACAAATATTTGAGTGCTTGCTACGTCCTAAGCTTTATGCTAGGTGTTAGTATACAGCTGCTTGTAAGACCATTGTAATTTCTGGCCTTTCCAGATGAATTTCTTCATACATTTAATTGAAAAGCAGTTAAGTGCTTTTAATTGCTTCTAGCTATGAGCTTTTTCCCTCATCTCATGCTAGCTCATTATATAGGTCATATTTTTTGACTAAGGTGACTTCAGAGCTATCAAGACATCTTTCAATAAATCAGATTTTTTGTGTATGATAGAAAGGAATGACTCTAATATTTCTGAGTTGGTTGCCTTTTTATTATTATTTATTAGCTATTTGAATTTAAAAATGATTTATGGAGCTCGTTTGTATGTAGTTCTATTTTAAAGTTTACACTTAAGTATGGCATCATAACTCTTTCCATCCATTTCAGGCCTTTGCTCATCTCTGTTCTGCCTTGATGCTTGTTGCTTCCTCCCTGTTGGCATGGGGTGGCTGTAGAACAAAGCTCAGGCTGGATTTCAGGCCTACTCAGACCCTCAGCCTCAGCAACAGCCCCATCCATCTTGGTGTTATTTCATATTTCTGCTACTTACTTATCTAAATGTTTCCCATACAATATTGTTTCAAAACCTACTTATGTTTTATGTTATATTTAAAGAAAAAACAATCTTTAACTTGTCATATTTTTAAATTTTTTTTTCAGTGCACCATAATGTCCATGTTTTCTAACACAAACTTTCTTCTTTTTATAGGATGCAGCTTTCAACTGCACTTAAGAAAAACCTCGAGAAAAGTAACATCCATACTAGGTATGGGAATTGTTTTTTCTGTATTTGGTAAGAGTGGGTATTAGACTTTAGTTTCATGATTTTTTTAACTGTTGCTGCCAACCACTTTTACTGGGGAATAAGGAACGTGGTGGAATTTTTGTGAGCCCTCCTCAGCATTACAACTTGTTCAGATTATAACCCTCAGAAGCAATTTAGGTTTTATCCAGATAGTCTGAAAATTTTAAAGGATTTTAAAGTTAACTTTTGTTCATTATTTACTGAAAAACAGGAACAATTCTATCTCATTTAATCCAGCCACAACCCAATGGAGATAGAAAATATATTCTTCATTTTTCATTGACAGAAAAGAGCTTGTATACATTAAACAATTTGCCAAGGAATATAAAAGAAAGACTGACAGTCAGGGTCCTCTATAATTTGGTTCTAAATGTCTTGCCTCAGGCCTTACCTGTGATCTTATGTCTGAAAGCTCTGAAAATCTTGTGAAAAAAAAAATCCCCTCCCATTAACAGCAAAGTGCCAAGATGGATCTGGGCACCACTACCCCCTCACCCCCCATTTTGGCATCTTTGTCCAGACTGATACACATTCTCTCCATATTGCATTTAAATCCAGAATTACATAAATTCTGAAATCTGAATTTGAGCTAACTATTACTCCCCCATAAAATTGAAAGCTTAAAACATCCTTGAGTTAATGGTGCTGTAGGACAGGTTCAGCATAAAGTTTATAACCAAGTCAGCTGTAGCTAGTAGAAAATGAATTCAGCTCTTCCACGTATGTGGAAAAATTCCCACTTTTTAGCCTCCCACTAAATTCCTTCTACAATATCAAAATGATTGGTATCATCACAATGATGACATTGCTGGCCCCATCCCAAACCTACAGGTCTCAGAATCTAAAAACTAAGGTGCAGGGTAGGGGTTGGTGGGAAGGATGACTGGCAATCTATATTTAGCAAACCTCCCAAGGAATTGTGGCAGTTTGTAGCATGAGAACTGTTCTTGCTCATACCCTTTTGCTCCAGGCATTCCAAACTACTTGATTTAGGTAATTACTTCATGTCTTTTAATATTCAAGGGTTTCCCTTGTTCTACTCTGCAGTTATTATAGTGGTTCATATCTATTAGTGGTTGTAATGAAACCGTACTATAGTTGTGGATTTTTCTCCCCCACCAGATTCTTTCCTTTTTGAAAACAGGTACTACATTTTTATTATTTTACTACATTCCTTGTGCCTGGCACAATTCTTGGTATATAGTAGGAACTCAGAAATACTAGTTGAGGAAATGGGGATAAAAAGTGCTCATTCAGTGAAACTATTCTGTATGATACTGTAGTAGTAGATACATATCATTATACATTTGTCAAAACCCATAGAATATGCAGCAACAAGAGTGAGCTCTAATGTATTATAACGTCTCAAATATAGGTTTATCATTTTGTAATAAACGGACTGCTTTTGTAACCAACGGACCGCTCTGATGGGGGATGTTGATAGTGGAAGAGGCTGGGCCTATATAGAGGCAGAGGGTACATGGACTTACTTTCTGCTCAATTTTGCTGTGAACCTAAAATTGCTCTAAAAAGTAGTCTTTTTTTTTTTAAGCAACTTATTAGCACATTATAGTTTTTTCTCTCTAAATAGATAGAACTCTTTAGAAATGTTTCTACATGCTTAAACTTAATGTTCTTAGTTGTGACTAAAAACTTTACTAGGGAAATGCATCTCTAATTTTAAACATGAATTTAGATTACATCAAACTTTTCCAGATTTATTTCATTAAATGATGATTTTCTATTAAAGTATACAGTGAATTTAATGAAAGTAATATATGCTAATTGGTTTCTTCTAATGAGATTTATTGCTTTTAACTAAGGTTAACAAATCATATTTTTTATTCCTTTTCAGTGTGCTCATGGATAACATGAAACATATATTAAAGCTAAATAAATTAATAATGAAATCACAGCAGGTAACTTTGCACATTAGGCTGCTTCTTCATTCTTTTGATTTTAGTAACACCTTCTTGCTGGTAATTATATTGTGTATGATTAAATAGGATTTCCCAAAGGGATTGGTATGATTAGAATTCACTGCCTTTAAGTTTTCTCTCTCTTTTTCATAACTCTTGTTATTTTTGACTAATATAGCTAAGTATCTACTTATTATTGTCTTCTCTTGTGTGGAAATGAAGGAATTAAAAACTGGAACTTTAGAAAACATGAACTCTAAGATATAAAATTCAATGATTTAAGTATTATAGGTTTGTTCTTACATACTATGCTTTAATGTTTTTATTTCTAATAACAGGAATCTTGGGATTTAGAGAAAAAACTGCTTGATGTTAGAAAGAAGAGATTTGGTATGTAGAATAGCTCTTTTTTCTTTCTTATTTTTTAAGGTAGTACACATTTTTATTTACTGTGGAGATTGATAAGGCTAGATCTCAGCTACTGAGAAATTTCTTAATTTTCATATTTTCTTAAAATTCTGGATATGGCAATTTAAGAAGTAGTAGTATATAAAGTATATTTTGCTTGATGCATTTTTGTTGTTTTAGAACATTAAATCACAAAATTAAAACATTCTCAGTGGGTGAAAATCAAATGATACAGAAAAGTATAATGTGAAAGTCATGCCTCCTTCCTATGTGACCACAGTTAGTCATAGTTAGATGTACATAATTTTTAAATGATAAGTTGATACATATGGTTCTATAGCTTTTTAACTTAATGAACGTGAAAATGTATTTTGCATTGAAATTACCGAAATGTTTATTTCAAAAGTAATACACGTTCTGCAGAAATTTTGGAAACAAGTGTACATAAGAAAAGTTAAAATTTTTATTTTACCATCAAGAAATAATAAATTTTCAGTGCTTATAAAATTGGCATTAGTTTATTTTGTGTTATAAACTACTTTTTTCATTTAACAATATAATATAGGCATGATTTATTTTTAAATATACAGACTTGCCTGGTTGTAAGTAATATCAAGTTCAGAAATAGCCTTGGTCATCTGATCTAATTACCCTTTGGATGTCATTTTTCCATTGCATTCCAACCTACTTTTGATACCCTAATGTCAAGGATCCAAGCTCCTAAGACATACCTGTTTATGTTTTCAAACAGTTTAATTCTTAGAACATTTCAGGAACTACAAAAAAATGGTTGATAACATTTATCCCTGGAGAAGGGAATCTTACTTTTCACTGAAAATTTATCTTCGTGTCATGTCATTTTTGTAAATAAAGGAGGGAAAACTCTTACCTTACATATATCTCCTGCCTGTTTGGTTACACAGAGTAAGACCTGTTTAACATGATGTCACTTCAGACATTTGTAGACAGCTATCATTGTCATGTACAAAGCTTGAACATTTGTATTGCTAAGTATATAATTAAAACATTGATATTTTGCACCACGGAAGTAATTTGCACATCACAATGTAACTGCAAGCTAAAATGCTCTTTATTAAAAATATTCTCTTGATTGAAATAACCAAGAACTGTTCTACTTCTAAATTTTTTAAGATTCTTATGTGTAAGAGTTGGTATATATAATGTATTGTTTTATTTCTAACCTAATAGAATTAAAACAAGCTTCAGAAAGTAAGCTTTTAGAAATACAGACTGAAAAGAACAAACAGAAAGATGATTTGGACTGCATGGAAAAGTCAGGCAAGATAAAGACCATACAACAAAACCTGCAGATGGAGATACAAATTACTACAGTTATTCAACATGTGTTCCAGGTAACATTTATATAAATTAGGAAGGGAGGTAAAGAACTTTTTTTAAATGATTGGTTCTATTACTTCAGTCTTACTTATAGTTAGTCTTTGATGTTTACACAATAATTCAGTACTGAAAATTGGTCTGTTTACATATATCTAGAATTCACATATATTGTTTAAAAGCTTTGGTTTTTCATTATGATTAGACCTTAGGCATTTATAAATGGAATGGTTTTTAGCAGCTGTATGGAGGCAGCATGGTGTAATGACAGAGAGTATTAGACTCCAAGTTGGGAGGTGGGAAAACGTGGATGGGGATGATGAGAATCTAGGGGTGAGATCCCAACTGCTACTGAAGAGTTGCTGACCTTGAGAAGATAATTTAACTTCTTAAGCATCAGTGTCCTTGTTTAGAAGGAGTAGTTGTGAAAACTAAAAAAAATAATGTGTTAATTATATTTAGCATAGTGTCTGGTCCAAGTAAATTCTCAATAAATGTTGGTAGTTATCATGTTAAGTTTTCAGTTTTAAATGTTCATTCCTTTCTTCTGGAGGATTTTTAAAATTACTCTTTGAATTATAAAATGACTCTGGAACTGCTGAAATACTTAAATGAACCAGTTTTCAATTATGAAGAGCCTCAATTAAAATTGTCTGTTATATGTAAAGCAAATACCTGTTACATGTAAAGCATATCCTTGCAGAATATGAGGTATTATATCTCACCATCATAAATTCCCCAGGTCTTACACCTGTTTTTAGTAGCAGTGGGTGATTTGATTAGGATTCATCAAATCCCTTAGGCTAACCTCAAGTGGAATATTGCATCATAAGTACAGAATCATTTTTAATTTTCTTTGGCATATGTTCCATTCTACTGCTTTGAGACTTTGATTATCCCACTTTTCTTTTTATTCATATTCTATAAGTTAGTGTTAATTTTGATTTAATAAACTCATTACTTTGTTAAAGAGAAAATCGCTCTGGCCAACTTAGGAGCTCTCTTTATTCCTAAAGGAAGATCAGCCTTTAAGGGTTAAGTCATGCTTGAATGCTTCTACCTGCCTTTGTAAATTTGACAGATTTATACACATTAGCCCTTTTAATCACGTATAGCAAGAATGTGACTTATATAGGCCAAAGATTGAAATATTTTTTGTGTTATAATATACTACTTATACTCTAAAATTTATTTTAACATCTTTCAATTAGTAACTCAGTATCTCAGAGCCATAGTTTTTCAAAGAATGACCAGAATTTTCACTAATTATCCTAACCATTTCTCTATTGTCTACCACAAAAATATTCTTCACCTTTTTCAGAGTCTTGAAACATTGCAAGGGCTGAGAACTAAGCTCTTCTTTTACTTCTTTTTAAAAATAAGTCATATTACTTATGTTTAAATTGATTTTCACCGTAGAAAAACAAAATGAACTCTGAAATACAGCTGCAATCTTTTTCCTTAAATCTGGGATACCACCACAAGTATCCTAAATGAGTAAAAACTATCCTGAAAAACTTATAAAGCATAAAAAATTGTTAGCATTGTTAATATTCTCTAGCATTATAGGGATTGTGGCTGAAATAAAGCTTTACTGAATGTGGAAATCAGGATATAAGAATGTATTACTATTCTTTCCCCATGATAACAGTAAATGTTTATACCTAGTTTGGTAAATATTTGATAAGATCAGTGAAAGAAGATTTTTTATAATTTTGTTAAATATTTTGAAGTACTTATTACTTTAATTTGAAAAAATTTTTGTATTACAGAATCTCATTTTGGGGAGTAAAGTCAATTGGGCAGAGGATTCTGCCTTTAAGGAAACTGTTCTGCAGCTTGAGAAGAATCTCACCATGATCTAATAAGAATTCTATTTTGGCATTATTTGTTTCTGTCTTTGGTGTGTCCTTTAAATAGCAAATTTCAAGTGAAATATTTTTGGCATTTTTGGAACTATCATAATACTGCAATTATTTTTTAGCTTGAGTTAACACTATAACATGGAATCTATTGTTTTAACCATAATTAAAGTGACTGGCATACTTTCAAAGAATCTGAAAATCTTAGCCTTGCAAGGATCCAGAAAGACATCATCTAGTCCAGCTTTCCACGCAATGTGGATATTTCCACAACGTTCATGGAAGTCCCAACTTTCATTTGGAATACTTCCATGCATTTCTTTGTCAACCAAAATACTAGAAATTAGGAAAGCATGTCCATATCTTGATTTTTTTTAACTTGTCAGTTGTATTTTATTCAAATAAATCTTTTAGCTTTATCTCACTACAGATTCTTTTTTTATTAAGATATAATTGACTTTTAACGTTGTGTAAGTTTAAGGTTGTTGTACAGTATGTTGATTTGACCACTGCGGCCTTAGGTAACATCTCTATCATGTCACATAATTATTATTTCTTTTTCATGGTGAGAACATTTAAGATCTAGTGTCTTAGCAACTTTGAAGTATATAATACAGTATTGTTAACTAATCACAATGCTATGTATTAGATCTCCAAAACTTCCTCATCTTCTAACTATAAGTTTGTACCCTTTGGCCACCATCTCATTCCCCATCCCCCCAACCATTTCTTTAAACAAAGACCCAAATAAAGCATCTCAGCCTTGAAAAAGAAAAGAAAATTATGTCCAAAGTGTTAACAGTTGTGGTCATTATAAAGGAATTGTGACTTTTACTTCTGTATTTCTATATTATGTATTACTTTTATAAGTCAAAAAATGAATGTTACTCTTCTAATTAAAAAATAGAACTTGTCATCTTTTATACATCCCATTCCATCTTTTAAAAACTAATTTGAGCTCTTTATGAATTTGGAGCTGTTATCATTTTTATAGATAGTGTAGTGTTTTTAGCATTCTTTAAAAGACTTTAAACTTGAAAAGGCAGTGTTTGAGAAAAGCATCCTACGAACTATTTAGAAAAATGGTTTTTGGAACGTGCTAAATGTTTAACTTCCCCAGGCTGCTCTTCACCTGGGTCCTGCACGTGACTACAGCAACCAGCCTGCTAGCAATTTCCATCAGTCTCTGCTCCCTTAATCATAGGCGAGGCGCCATCCAGATTGGCACATGCCAATCACTTCATCCTGGCTTTCTTCTGACAAGGATTTTGCATAATAGGTTTTGGCACTGAAAGCCCAGGGAGCCATTGTCTGGAACCTAGAGCTTCAGTTTACTCCAGAATAATCCACCCCCAAATAAGTTTCTAGGTCACTAATTGAGCCATTAAATATCTAGCTCTACAACATCTCCATTTCAATTAATGTGTTTAATGGTAACATTTTTAAGTATACAAAGTACAATTAGGAAATAAAAGTTTTCTATGTAAAAGACATTTTAAAAACATGAAAAGATGCACTACATTTTGTTATAGCATTTGAAATCTGTTCTTTAGGTTAATATGCTTAAATTTGCGTTATAAGTGCTTTTCTTTGGAATATTTATACTTTTATGTCATTTGTTTTAATAAATCATGATTTATTTGTAATTTTTTTTCTTTATGCTACTGTGTGTTCTTGGAAATTGTCTATATAAATTGTTGTAAAACAGGTTATATTTTTCTTCTAGAAAAACATTCTGGAAAATGTCTTCCTGATCCAAAGATACAGCATCGAATAAATTATAGATGCACATTTTATTAGTAAATCCCAACTCGATTGGTTATCAGTAGCATCGGAAAAACTTTCTGCATTTTCCTGGGTTTGACTGTCTGACGTGTTCCCTCTGAAAGCCCAACTCTGAGAGAGAAATTGTTTTAGTCAGCTTTTTCTGAAATCCTGCTGAATAACAACCCCAAATCTCAGTGGCTTATAACAGACTTTTAGTTCTCTTTTGGATCCATGATTTGACTGATTAATTCTAAGACCCAGGCTTGAGGGAGTAGCCATAATCTGAAACATTCTTATGATTTATGAGGCCAAGTGAAATTACACAAGCACATTTAAAGTTTCTCTTTGGAAGAGGTGCATTATTTCTACCCAGGTTCCATTAGCCAGCCCAAATCATTGGGGCAGGAAAGTATACTTCTCTCACTGCAGGGGAGTGCTGGGTTTCAAAGTGGTAGGTAGAAAATGGATATTTGTTGAAAAGACTACAGTCTCTCACAGTCTGCTGTCTTGGTCTTAAATATTAACTTTCCCTCTGTACGTAAAAGATACTTCCTTTCCCAGGGAAGATAAGCTAACCATGTCATCCAATCATAATGGTTTCAAAGTTTAGGATCACATGACAGTCCCTTCACATCAGGTCCAGATATGGCTCTTATTGATCTGGAGGCCTGTGAACTGAGAAGGCCAGTTATATTGTTTCACACAGCAAACAATAGTGGGTAAAGTCTATAGCAATTCTGAAACATAGCTTGTTCCCTTTCTAGAAATAGTGATTAGGCTCTAGGTGCTAAGGATTCAGCTTTCATGGTGCTCTTTGGAAACAGTTCTTCATCCATAGTTCTTTGACCTTTGGGAAGTTCTCCCTTTCCATTACCTTGACCATATATCTGAGGAGGGCATTAAAGAGTATGCCCCCTCTCAGCAGCTTTCTCATTTGGGAACTCAAAGATCTTACATGTCAATCAGTCTTTTAAAATCTTAAAATCCCGGCTAGCCCTGGATGAGAATATTGTGAAGGAGTATGAATGCCAGTACTTAGAAATAAACCCATAGAGAAAAGTTTCAGCGTTTTCCTGGCAGACTTCCCCTAAACAAAATCCATATCAATATGACCAATAATTTGCACTGCATTTGGCGTTTTGTGAATTTATCATCAGGTATTCCCAGGAGACTTCTTGGTATTAGAGGATTTGGAAAGTTTATGTTTTAATAAAATATCTACATCGTGGGCTTTATTTACCCATTTTCTTCATCTCTCCAGTAATAATCATAAAGGAAAATGGAAAATATTTTCTTTAGAAAAATAACCAAGAAAGTCTGTCTTTCAAATGATTTCAGGACAAGAATGTTACATTGTAGATTTTCACTTGCTGTTTTTATGTAAATGAAGTCTATTAGGAATCTGCTGTTGCTTTTGAGATTCCCACACACACTATTGAGGTCATTAACAAAATTATAAGATACACAATGTGATGATTTGATACACATTAAGAGAGGATTCTCTTTTATGTCCTTTGTCCATCCAATCACTTCATCAATCTAATTTAAGGATATGCACTGCTAAAACAAGCTTTGAAAACTTTCTAAAAAATAGATTTCTGGTCTCCACTGACAGACTAAATGGGAAAAGGCCTATCGTTGGGCTCAGTAAAATATTTCTATAAAGCTCCCCAGATTTAGAAACTACCGACCTAGAGCATCAAAACAAATGTCACCCTACATATTTATCATTGCTGAAAGCCACATTACCTACAAAGTTGTGTTAAATAACCACAACATATCATGTTTTAAATATTATAAACATTGATATTTACCATAGAATTGGGAAATGATATGGCTGGCTTATGTTTCAAAAAAGAAAAACTTAAACTTTTGAGTTCTCAAATTTGAAGCAGGCATCAATTTAATATCAGGATGAAAACAGGAAGAGAAGACCAAATCAAACACCACCAATAAACAAGCGCATATGAGATAGCTTTGTGTAGACCCTGAATTGACCTCTCCTTAGCTTTCCATTAACTCCCAAGTTTTAACAAGATTTTCCGTTATAAATTACTAAAATTAGAAACTAGATTTCTGGAGAGGAAATAAAATGGTCCTAGATAACTCGCGGCTAATGAGCAAAATAAATCCACATCACAAACCTTCGCCGGCAGAACGAAAACCATGGGGAAAAAGTGGATCAGTTTCTAGGTGGGAAGAGGGGAGGGGCGGGGTGAGGAGCAGAGGGGTGGAGCTAGCTTCACAGTGGAGGTTGAACCCGCTTGTCCTGCCTCCGTGACGTCACGTGCAGGACCCGCCCCCAGCCGCCCACTACTGTTATCGCGGAGGCTCGCGAGCGCCCCGGAAGCTGCCCCTTCTCGGGGGTCATGATGGGCAGCAAGATGGCGTCCGCCGGCAGGGTCGTTCAGGTAACGAGATTCGGTCGCCTTTCCGTACCAAGGGTGGTAGGGATGGTGTTGACTGTACCCAAGGCGCTGGGGAGGAAAGGCGGTGGCAGTGACCCCGGCCCTGAGTGGGGCCAGCGGCACCGCCCGGGGGTGTATGTGAGAATTGGACCTTAAGCCGCTGGGTCGGGTAGTGAGCTGGTGACCGGAGCTGAGGGTTCGAGCAAGGCTGCAGGAGTGTCGCATCTCAGCAGGTAGGCACATAGCTGCTCTGGGGTCCCTGGACTGTTCTCCGCGAGGACCTCGTTAGTCTTCCTAGGTGTCTTTGGGTTAGGCTTCTCTGGCTGTGGGCTGGCCAATCGGCGTCTAGTATAGTATAGCGATGTCCTGGATCAACCAATCAAAAGGAAGGCGGTATCGGTGAGTGAAAGGAAGCGATCTCTGCATCTGACCCAGTGTCCCTTCAAGGTCTTGGGAATGGCCAGAGAACTGGCTGCGTCCCTGTCTGGGGCTGGTCCTTTCCACCAATTCAATTCAAGTGCCTAATTACAGCTGGATGAGAGGAAATTAAAAAAAAAAAAAAAGATTATTGAAATTTAATTATAATATGTTTTAGTGTTGGTTTCCCAAGCTTTTTTCCCTGAGTTTATAGATTGGCAGCTAGAGAACTTTATTGTTAATCCACACATCAGTTACTTAACTCCTGATAGCTTTGCATTTGCTTCTCCAGCTGTAGTCTCGAGCTCAAATAAGAGAGGTAAAACTGGATATAAAGGGACACAACTTACACTTTTGCGGGTGGTTTACACTATCTTTTTCAACTCTAAGAGTGTATTACTGTATGATTAACTTTTAACTTTAATATGAGAAGTACATTTCCCTTTGCACAAGTATATCTCTTAAAAGGCTTTTTTTTTAATTAAAAATTATCAGGGTGACATTGATTTCACTCTGAAAGATAATCCTAGATCCCAGTCTTTGGTCTCATTCCAAGTAATGATCCTCACTTATTCAGTCAGTGGGTAGTTATTGAGCATTAATTAAAGATTCTGTGAGGATCAAGAGAACATCTGACACAGGACCATAATATATATCCATAATAATATAGCCCAATTTAAAAATGAGTAAAAACAATTGATACTGCACAAAAGAAGACATCCAAATGAGTAATAAGCCTGTGAAAAGATCCTCATTATCATTACTTGCCAGGAAAATACAAATCAAAACCAGGGAGTAGTACTACACTCACCAAATGATTAAAATTACAGACTGACAACTCCAAGTGACAGTACCAATGTGAAGCACCTAAAACCCTCATACATTGTTGGTAAGAGTATAAAATGGCACAGTCACTTTGGAAAACTTTTGTCAGTCTCTCGTAGTTAAACATACCTACCCTTTGACCCAGCAATTCTACTCACAGGTTTATACCCAAGAAAAATGAGTGCATATACCTATAAAAAGACTCATATAAAAATTTTCATAGCCTCTTTGTCCATAGTAACTCCCAAACCAGAAACAATCCAAATGTCCATTAGCAGAGTAGATTGTGGTATATTTGTTAAAATGGAATAGTACACAGCAATAATAAAAAACTACTGATATTTGAACAAAGATGCTATGAAATATATAATAAAGAATAGTCTATCTCCTAACAGTTGGAAAGATTTGTACTCAAATAGTCATAATAGAAAGCAGTATGTGCTAATATTATATAATAATTACATATTACATTAGCAAAATCGAGTACCTCTGTTCCAGACATACTCATTGCTGGACTGTTGTGTCAGCAAGACAGACACAGTGCCTCCATAGATCTTAGAATTTGGCTGTTGATCCATACCTTAAAGAAAGGGAAGTATTTCAACAGACACACTGGCACAAACTGAGGGGACTACAAGGTAAGTAGTAAGTAAGAGTAAGAAAGAAAGAATAAGTTATAGGTATTAAATGCCTGCTGAATGCCAAGCAGAATATATTTGATACATTTGGGCTGATGTAAGAGCAGAAAATTGATAATATATCATTTTGGAAATCATTTGGCTGCATAAGATACAGGGGAAGAAGATGGTTAGATTAATTCAGGATATGGGATTTACATATAAGGTGAAAATAAGCCTCCAGCAAAGAAGTCGATAGTGCTGATAAGAGAAAGTTGAATGAACTGTGGGTTCTAGGCTTATTTTCTCCTCATAGAGGTTATACTATTTTGCATTCCTATAGCAACAAATGAATTCCTGCTTTCCCATAACCTTCCCAAGAGACTTATGTTATCAAATTTGTACATTTTTAATATGATCTATTTGATAAAAAATCTTCATGTAGTTTTAACTTTCATTATAAATGAGGCTATCATTTTGTATCATTAAGAGCCGTTTTCATTTTTTTACCTGTGAAGAATATGTTGCCCATTTTTCTAGACTTATTTTTTATTTGGTTATGTTATTTATTAATTTATTTATTTTGATGGGTAAAAGGTTTTTTTTCTTTTTAGTACACCCACATTATCAGTTTTTCCTTTTATGGGATAAAGGTTGATAAAATAAGATTGACTATATTACTGTTGAAGTTGTGTGTATACATATTTACATGCCTATATAGTTAGTCCTACCTTACAGATGGTCTGTTTACTCACTTGGCAGGTGTTTCCTGAGCATTTACTATGTACCAGGCACTGCTGCCGAAGTAATAAATTCTCTGACTCTGCCTTTTCAGGAGTTTAGCTCTTCTGTAATCAGTGGCTCATTTATCTGTCTGCACAGTATTCTTAAGACTTTAACGATACTATGGAAACAAATGAGAAATATCAGATTTTGGAATCAGGGGAAGTTTCTTAGGAGTGGTATTTGAGTTATTTTAAAAGATAAGCAGTCAGGTCAAAGTGGAGGCATGGAAGTGGGGTGGGATTGGGAAGAGATTTCCTTGCAGAGGACACAAGTTGTAGATTTAATAGGGATGGAAATGGCAGGATGAATTAGAGAAATGAAAAGTACTTCAGAATACCTGAAGTAAAATGTACACAAGACAGTGGTGGGGAATGAGGCTGGAGAGGTATGGAAATCATGATGGGCCTTGTGATTGCTAGATACAAGTTTGAAGTTTATCCTGAAAGCTGTTGAACATTTAAAAAATTTTTTTGAATTTTTGTACAAGTTTATTTGAGCCAAACTGGTGAAAGATGCTGGGGAGCAAGATCTCACATCCTCTCAAAATTTCGTAAATGGGGTATTGACAGTAGGATGGATGGAGCATTCAAGAAGTTTGGCTATGAGAAGGAAGAAACAGTTATTAGAGGGAGAAAGTAGTTTTGTTTTTTAACATGAAAGACTTAATCATGTTTTTATGCTGAGGGAGACAACTATATTCCAGCATTTTCTAGGTAGCAGAATTGTGGTGAGTTTTCAGGCCAGTCCCAACAAGCCTGTTTACTTCTGTACTCATATAAACTGTATGATATGTAATACATAGAGTATACAAATATATTGTAGATAAAGATACTTCAGTGTCACTAGTTACACAGTAACTTACAAATTACTTTAGTCAAAAACAGTACTCTGTTTATTAGGAGTCTTGGCATTGTATATGGAGATTTTATACTCAAAGATCCATTTAAGGTACTCTATAGTATTATCTGGAATTTAAGGGATAAAACATTCTCTTCAAATATCTTATAAAAACAGTATTCTAAGAATATATATTTCTATGGGTATAGGAAAAAGAATAAAATAAAGGGCAAAGGTTTAAACCTATTTTATGTGGGTTTTGGGATTGGGTAGTGTTTCTTTCTTTGAGCTTTTCTGTGTTTTTTCCAATTTTTTTACACAAAACATGTTACTTTTGTAGCTAGAAAAAGTATTTTTTTAATTACCTAATTTTCAATAAGCTTTGTTATCCTATTCTCAACCACTAAATATTAACAGAGTAGGGAAGCAATACTCAATACATGTCAGGAAACTTCCAGTTACCAGTCACACAACATAAAATCAATGTAGTCTTCATCGGGTTGCCTTTGAGGTCAGTTGGCAGTACAGTAAAATATCTTGTGATGTATAAAGTACAAAGTTGTTATGACTAGCAGATAAAATAAACAAGTTAGTTAACAGTTTATAGACTAGCTTTCATGGTTGAAGAAGAGTAAAATAATAAAATTTAAAAGTGCTGTCAAATACTGTTATTTTAAGGAAGGTAACTTTTTATGAGGTTCGGTAGATTGTTTCTTTTATGTATAGTTAATGAGTTTATTCTAAAGTACGATCTTTTTTTCCCATGCATTTTTTTCATCCATTTTAGGTGGTCAAGCCACATACTCCATTAATAAGGTTCCCTGATAGAAGAGACCATCCTAAACCCAATGGTAAGGTATACTTTAGTTTTTATTTTTTTAATGTATACATGTATATTTATACATGAATATCCTATCATAGGCAATATTTTTCATTTAAAATCAGGTAGACCATACATAGCTTAGTCAAAATGGTACCTTAGGTTACATGCAAGTGGAAATCAACTTTTATTACCTCCATTTGAAAAGGTAATGACTTGGTGTTGGCTCCATAGAGTAGTGGTTAGCACATCTGCTTTACACGCAGAAGGTCCTGGATTCACACCCCAGGTGGAGCCACAGACCATATCCCAAGTTTGCCAGGCCTGGAGTGAACCAGGCCCAGGTGCATACCCCAAGTGTGTGGGAGGCGATGCCCTGCCCTCAGAAATCCACTTCTTAAGGGAATTTCTTAAATGGCAATATCCATAGGTTAGGGGTTGAAGTGTTGGGGGGGGGGGGGGATTAAAAAGGGAGGGGAATAAATAAAATAAAAAGGTAATGACTCAATTCAATGTCTCCGCGTTTTTAATGATATCAAGTTTATATAGGGAAATTTTTGTTTTACCTTTTATCCTTTAGAAGAATCTCCCATACTTACATTTGCAGATATGGTGAGGAATAATAACCATTTAAATATTTCTCTCCCTGCTAACCTTTTCTTTCATTCACTCATTTATCTATTTATTCAATCAGTAAATATTTTTTAGATTGCTGTAGACCTTAGCAATCATTGCTTACAAAGTCATTGAAGTTTCCAAACAAGTCCTCTTTTTCTGTGACCCTTCCTTTTAACCAGATCCTCTGTCTCTGTCTTCATTATAAGGTATTTATTTGATCCTTAATTCAGGAAGAATTTTAACAAATTTTATACAAATATTTTTAACTTATTGCAACTCTATAAGAATTAAGATACAGGAGATAAACAAGTATAAAGTTATTGAGAAAACGAATCTCATCTACTTTTACCAACTTTCTTATTCCCCGTTATAAGATACTATGTGTAAACTCCAACATATGACAAAATTTGTAGGTTATTCATATGGGTTGAACTCCACTACCTAAAAATTTCATTATTTTATATACTTTTTGTTCAATTTAGCGATTCACTTATTTAAAAGTACCTCATTTGTTTTAAAAAGAACTTTATGAAATTATATATGTATCTACTCAACTAAGTTACTCTATAATATCTCTCAGAATTATATTTATTTCACAAATGACTAGATTATTCTATAATACATAACTCAAAATATTATTTTAAGTCACCTGAATAATTTCTCTAATTACATTTTTTAAATTTCAGCATCAGAAGTTTTGAGGTCCACAGGACTACCATCTCACTCTTCTTCAGTTTCACAGCATTCTAAGGGAAGTAAATCACCAGACTGGCTGATGTATCAGGGTCCCCCAGACACTGCAGAAATAGTAAAAACATTACCTCAGAAATACAGAAGGAAACCTGTGTCTCAAGAAGAAATCGAATTTATCCAAGTATGTTATTGGTCTAAATCACAGTCCAAAACATCTTAACATTTTTTGGCTTTTAGAACTTCATCTGCTAATTTACATGTTTTTCCCATTGTCTTGTCATAGTGTGTCTATATCTAAGACACAGATGGTCTGGTAGGCTAAGACAATGAGAAATAAACTAGGCCTTCAGTAAATGTGTATGAAAGAATATATGTGTAGCAGTATAATATTATAAATAGCAATAGATATAACCACATTTAAAAAAGCTCTTTGGGGTCCTCAATAATTATTCAGAGTGTAAAGGGCTTCTGCAACCAATAAATTTGAGGGCCACTGATCTAGGTCAGCCTTGGGTCCCTTCCAGATCTAAATTGTTTGAAAAATTGATGTGAGTGCCTAAAAGCAATGAAAAAAAATGAAATTGTTTTTTAAAAAACTAAAGATCATTTGCTTAAAATAGTGTAAAATTATATAATGACCATGAAAACCTTTCTGTAAGTTTAACCGCTAATCTTTTTAACTTTTCCTTTTCAGCGTGGAGGTCCAGAATAATCAGACAATGTGGCTGCTGTTTTTCATCAGACAAAAGAATAGTCTTTACAATAAAGGACTTCCAAAATGACAAATGAGAAACTGTACATTAAACAACTTTAATAAATATTCTGTAAAAAAAATATATAGGAAATTTAGATGAATACTTGTATCTCCTAATTTATGTATCTTGGTCAGCTTCACAAGCTTACCTAATTGTTTGTATACTTTATACTTATTGAAGTACACATTTTTCAATGTTAGCCTATTAATTTACTCTTATGAAGTATTAACCAGTGTTGAACTATTAAAAGAACACTGCGCCTAGTAAACTATCATGTTTCCTATAATTTTACTTTTCTTTCAAATTCTATTTAGACATAGAATTTGTCAAGCAGAATTATTGCTTTTGGGAAGTGACTTTCCTGAAATTGGATGAGAATCAGTGAAGTAGTATCTCCATTATTTGTTCTTAAACTCAATGTTTTTTTCATTGCAAAGTCACTGGAGTATAACTGGCTTAATAAGCATCCTACTCTAAATGATAAAAATATAGCCAAAGTAACCAGCGACTTTGCGGTATTAAGACTATTTGTAACCATATTCAGAAAAAAAGTCAAGTATAAAATGGAAGAGATCAGAATAAATATAGGAATAAATGTTTGACTAAAAACTGCAATTTATTGTGTTTAGGGCTGTTAAGAAAGTCTTGTTCTTTATTTTATTGTTTTGATTGTGATCGTGTATGCAAATCCTGATAACCATTAACTTTCTCAAACTTAATATCTGAAAGCTTCATAAAATCAACATAAATTTTAACCTTGTTAAGGCAATTAATGAAACTTTAACAGGGTCTTCCTGTGCCAAGGGTATGTATTACTGTGAAAGTAAAGCCTGACAAAGCTAAATAAATTTTCTTCCATACCTTTAATGATTTCTAGAATATGCTTTCAAAAAGCCATCTCTACTAGTAAGAGTAGCTCATGAGAAATAGACGAGTAGAATTGTCGAGTATTGCCCAGTTGCCTATAGGTGTTAACCTTTTTTTATGCCAGCGTTGATATGCTTCGCTTGTAAATTCTGTGTAAATGTTGCCCCAACTTGAATATGAGATAGGGGTTTGGTGCTAGCGCTCACCTGTTCTGATGATTCATGAAAAATACATGATTCATGATTTTTTTATTATTTAAAATTTTTATTTGGAAAATTTTCTTAAAAACTAGCACTATTCGCTTTTCTCCTTAGCTTTCTCATTTCAGCAACAGGAAGCCCAGGGCAATTTTTTTGCTTTTAGAAACAGAGTGGGTTCAGGTAATAAAGAGTGGCTTTAGTAATACTGTGGGCCAGGAGTAGTTAGAGACCCCAATACTGGAACTGTATGAGGGCTACCTTTACTATAGCTACTGCCATGAAAGTCACAATGAAAAATACATATAACTTTTATAGAATTTATTAAGTACAGGTATGGCAAAAAGGCATGTCAGTGGAACTTTTTGTCTTAAGATGAGCTCCCAAAATAGTGTCATAGAATTCTCTTAGCTTAAAAAGCCTGTATTTCCATTTACAGGTTAAGCACTTAAGTATACATAACCATCAGGAAGTTGCTTTGTTTGACCAAGTATTGGTTTTCCTCTCCAGCATAATACAATGTAATAGGAAGGAACAAATTAGTATATTATGTATTACTTTGTAATAATTTACCTCAAAATTTAGGGACTAAAAACAACAATCACTTAATAGCTTATGCCTTCTCTGTCAGTAATTCCTGAGCAGCTTGGTTAGGCAGTTCTGGGCAGTGTCTTTAATGAGGTTGCCATCAGATGCTACCTGGGGTTGCACTTATCTGCAAGCTTGCCTGGAGCTGGATGATCTACTCAAAGAGAGCTCACTAATGGCTGCAAGTTGATGCTGGCTCTTGGCAGGAGGCTTCAGTTCCTCTCCACATTGCCCTTGTCACAGGGCTGCCATAGTGAATTTGTGACATGATGGCTAACTTCCCGCAGAGCAAATCATCCAAGTGGACAAGGCAGAAGCAGCAATATCTTTGATAATCTAGACTCAGAAGTTACACATTCATTTCTGCCATATTCTATTGGTCACATTTAACAGCTTGTTTCATTGTAGAAGGAAACTGCACAAGTGCATTAATACCAGAAGGCGAGAATCATTTGGACCATTTGGGAAGCTGGCTACTACCAGTGTGTGAAAGTGCTTTATAAACTAAAATGGTATACACAGGTTGAATAGTATTTTATATATACATTGACCTAGTGAACCCAGAATATCACCTAAACACCATAGTCACTTATTTAAAATATCCCCATGTAGGCATTCACTGTCAGCAGCATGGTATAATGTAGTGATTATCAATTCATACGCCATTGCACACTTGGGAAGCTCAAGCCTCACAAGTGTATCATCAAATTTAACTTATATTTAGCTTATTTCTACTACAAGTTTAAGGTTAGATTGTTACAGTGATATTTTCCAGAAGGAACTTTGGCCTAAGTCATGTTACACCATGCATCATTAGGTATGACTTGCCACATTTAAGAGATAAAAGTAAAGGTGGTGTCTTCTGCAATATGGAAGAATTTTGCCTATGAATAGATCAGAACTCGATAAACAACCAAGTAGTGACAAAGATCTAGAAGGTGACCAATAATAATTATGCAATGCCTAACATAAACTAAAACACTGTCAGACACTTTTCTAAGGGTTTTTGAAGTGTAAAATCACTTAAGCCTTGCAGAGACCCAGTGTGTAGGTCCTGTTACAAAGGAGGAAACTAGAGACAGAAAGTTTAATTAGCCAGTATCATAAATCTAGTGATTGAATACTGGGGCCAATAGTCAATACAAGTAGTCTAGATCCAGAGCAAGGACTCAACATTTACACTATATTAACTTTGACCAAATTCTAAGCCTTTGATATTCTGCTGCCTTCTTCAACATACCCCTGAAAATTAGGATTCTCAACTCTTAGAAACATCAAATAGTCCGGCTCAAAACCTTGGAATTATGCTTCCCCATACCCCAACCCTTATCCAGTCTGTCAGTAAATCCTATTTGCTAGAAGCCAAACTGGTGCCACCTATACAGCGATCTGTATTCAATAATTTTTTAACAGGCCTTGCTTTTCCTCAACTCCCTCCCCACTCCCATCCCCCACCCCCGCCCAAGCCTATAGTCTCTCACAACAGCCAAAGAGAACTTTTTAAAACATGAAGTCAGATTGCCTCACTTGTCTGCTCAAAACTGCAGTGGCATTTCAGTGATGTCCTTCTTGTCTAACCCTATTTAAAACTGCAAACTCTAATATCTCTATCTTCTTTGTTTTATTATCTCTATAGCACTTATCACTGTGTATCTTAACATATTTTACTTGTTATCTACTTCTATTTGAAAGCAAGGATCTTTTGACTTTTTCCCTTCTGATACCTAGAGCAGAGCCTGGTACATGGTAAACATTCAATAAATATTCACTGAATAAATGAATTAAAGTGTTTAATTCGTTGATTTGGATGAAAATTTTGAGAATTGAAGTTGGTTACTGATCATAGTTAACACTTATTGAGCACTCACTATGTCTAAACTTTATGCATGTCTCATTTAACTCTCACAACCATCAATAACGTAGTCTATTATTTTATTTCCACTTTAAAGAGTATAAAACCGATAACCAGAAATCTGTTCCACAGCACAAAATTCATGAGTTGAATTGGATTTTGTTTCCCGGGGCATGCTTAATAATGGGACTGAACTTGGTAAGACTATCTCTTGAGTTGGCATAAGAACCGGCCACGCGCCTAAGTAACCTGAAATTGCGGGGACAGGCGTCCGTAGTAACCGTCGCGCCAGAACGCGCTCGAGCAAAAACCAGAAAGGGTTTTCAGGGAGAAGTCCAAGCTTGCCAACTCATACACACCTATTAAATCCCGAACTCAAGTCAACGTCTCAGAACTCTGAGCCGACACTTGTAGTGAAGAAAATATCTAAGTTACAACAGTAACAAAGTGACCCAGGTAACTACCACCGATAACACCCCGCTTTTGGGACCAACAGGCGATCACGTGAGCGGGCGGGGAACCGCACAGAAAAGCCAACGAGTCCGGCCTCGCGCAGCTTGCGTAAGGTGGGCTGGGGCCGGACTTATTTAACAGCACCCACGCCCATCCCGGAAGTGGGGGCGGAGCTAATAAAGCGTCAGAGCCCAGTGAACGGAAGTGGCTGTTGAAGGCTTTAGGGTAGCTTTAAATTCCTTCTGCGTTGGGAGCTCGTCCTTTTCAACTGGAGTCGGGCTTCCCTTGACGGATGGCTGTGGACGTGAAGTCGAGAGCAAAGCGTTATGAAAAACTGGACTTCCTTGGAGAGGGACAGGTGAGTCTCTTGGGGATTCGGAGAGCGCCGAGCCTCTTCCACCTTCACAGGTTTTCTCAAGGAAGCCAGAGGACTTGCCTGGCTACTCATTCTTTTTGGCCAAGGTTGCCCAGACTCACCTGCTGCTCCTGTGTACACCCTGGAGGTGAGCCCTGAGCGGCCTTCTCCTTTCTGAATAATAGACTGCCCCACACGTTTCAAGCCGCTGCGAGTGCTCCCCAAGAACCGAGTTCTTTGCTTCTCAAAATATAAAGCAAAAAGGCAAACACCAACAAAAATCTTCCCACAAACTTACCTTATTTCTGTTTTTCTTTTTAGTTTGCTACGGTTTACAAGGCCAGAGACAAAAACACCAACCAAATTGTCGCCATTAAGAAAGTGAGTTTTTTTTTTCCTTTGAGTCTCTTCGAAGATGTAGGTTTATGCGAGCTGATGGATGGCTGTTTTACTAAATCTTGACCGTGCCCTGCAAATGAGGAGTTACTTAAGTCATTTTCAAAGAAAGCGTAATTTATCAGTGTCCCGAGACAGAACTCAGGTTGAACTAGGTTTTTGTTTCATTAATCGAAATTGAAGTGAAGAGGAAGCTGTATGGTATCTTTGCTTTATAAACTCAGACTTTGGCAAGGGGGATAACTGCTGCCAATCTTTTGGATCCTCAAAACCATTTAATATCAGGATCTTCCCAGGTCACTATTTCTGCCTCACCTGCATCCACTCTGTGTATTAAATCTCTCTTTTCTGTGTACAGATTTACCACGAAAGGCTTTACCCACATTAACAACATTGATGTGCTTGCATTTTAAAAAATGATTGAAGTGGCTTTTTTATTTGCATTCATTCAAGAAATTTAGGACATATTAAGCTAACTTTATATGCACCAGGCACTCTCACCTACATTTTTTCATTTAACTCTCAAAACAGCCTTGCAACATAGGTAAAGTAAGTGTCTCTGTTTTATAATAGAGGTACCTGAGGCTAAGAGAGATTAGGTGATTTGTCAAGACGATAGATTATAATTGCTAAAGTCAGGATTTAAATCCAGGTGTCCTGCTGCCAGATTGATTGCTCATTCCCATACTACGGAATCAGTAACCTTTTTATTGCCCTCCACCTTCCTTTCATTCCTGCTGCTTTGAATCTCTCTTTCCTTCAAAATCCCTAACTCCTTTGAAGCTTATTCCCCTCATTTACTTAACACCTGGCTCCCTTTTATTTGCAAAATTATTCCCGTCATTGTTATCTTTTTTTACTTTTTCTGGCTTCTCTCATCTCATTTTCCAGTTTACATCCTATAATCTAGCACTATAGCCATTCCTTTGTGAAACCTTTTACTCTCCTCTTTCTAAAGTTATCTTGTAGATTCTACTCCTGGTTCTCTATATTGTAGCCACACTGACCTTTCTGTCCCTTGAACACATTAAATTCATTCCAGTCCTAGGCTTGTTCCATTAGCTCTGCCTTCTGGCTAATATATTTTTCCTCAAAATTTGGTGTGGCTGGTTCCTTATCATTTAGATTTCACTAAAATGTCTTCTCCACCTAGAGGCCTTTGCTGCTCACTCTAGCTAAAATAGGCATGCTCCTGTCCTTTCCTAGTGTTCTTTGCCATGTTTCTCTACTATCACTATTATCTGAAATCCTGTAATTCTTTTATCTATGAATTTACTGTCTATTTACTTCCACTCGAATTATACTTAGGACTATGGCTAGTACATTGTAGACACTCATTAAAAATGTATTGACTTAACTGACTAATCTCTTCAAACTGTGGGCATATTGAGTCCTATAGTCATCTGAAAGTCCTAGTGGTTTTTTTTGTTGTTGTTTGCTTACTTGTGTTTAACATAAATTAGGGAAGAATCCATTCTGTTTCTCTGTGATACACTTTTACACCATGAGGGTGACTCATGGTGGAACCCAAGGGTCCTGATATAATGTATGGTTTTGATTTAATATATAGCCCCAGCACTCTTCAGTTTCTTCACAGCGTGCCCTATAAGACTTAGCCCTTTCCCTCACTAGCCACTAACTCCCTCAGGCAGCCAGAAACAGTGGCCATACCTTGACTAAGGGTCACAAGGTATGAATATCTGTTAAGCTAAAGATAATATCTTGACCCTAGTTATGTTTCAGCTCATGAGCCCTAACGTGGAATGAACCTCTGGCTATTTTTCCATGAAACCAGACAGGGACATCAGAGCAGACCTCACAACTGTCCTCAAGACATGAAGAAATGATTTATTACCCTTACCTCCAACCAATCAGGTCCCAACAGGACCCCGAAACCCTACTGCACCAGTGTCTTGTGATTTTGCCTTATATACCTACAAGCCATCGAGGAGTTCAGCCTTTTGAGCGTTCGCTTCCCATTCTCCTAGGTGGTGCCATTCATACTAAATTAGCCAGTCTTTCTCTACTGCAGTTCTCAGTGTTCAGTGTTTGGCTCCGTTAGCACTGGGTGAATGAACTTTTTCTTTTTGATAACAATAGCAGAATCGTCTTTTACACTTAATTTTTGTTTCAAGTAATACATCTTTGTGGTTCGAAAAGTCATTTAGTAGGCCAAGGCTTTTTAACATGCCTGACTCCTCTGCCCCTGGTTTTCAGTCCTTGGAGCAGTCACTTTCAATTCCTATAACTGTCTCCTCTGGTATTTACCTCCATTTCTTTAAATATGCTATATCATTATTTCTTGAGTGGTTTTGAATATGTAATTCAAAAACTTAAGGTCCAAGGAATGGAAGGAACTTGATCCTTATATTGTTAAGTTTATCTTTCTGATTCATGACTCCCACTCTCTTCTTGCCCGCTAATACTAAGGACATATGAGTTGCTACATGCTTTTGCTGTAGCTAAGTTTTTGAAGTATCTGTGCATACATATGTAAAATTTTATGGATATGTATTGTCTAAATAACTTAACACATTTTTAATGTGTTTGTATTTTTCCTCTACCAGATCAAACTTGGACATAGATCAGAAGCTAAAGATGGTAAGTATTTCTTGTAATTTGACAGAACAGGAAAGGTTTTTATTCTCACTGAGGAAATAAGCAAAGTATTAGAGTTAACAGTGGTTCTGGGTAGAATTATTGCAGTGTCCCAGAAGAGTAAAGATTGACTCAAAATAGAGACAGGATATTTGTGATTTCCACTGTTTGTATAGAGATTAACGTTCAAATCACCTTAGAAAATGGAAGGCAGCAAAGTTATTAGTGGTTTGTCTTGCTGTCTTTGTTACTGTTTTAGGTCATTGTTTCTTCTTTTTATGAGCTTTTAATTACTTTGAAAATTCAGGATACATCTTCATGGAAGGACACAAAACTCACAATGGAATGGATGTATGGAAGAAAAGATTTCTTCATCCCTCTTCCAAAGCCTTGTTTGCTAGAGTGCTAAGTCCTGTTTAGTAGTCAAGAAATAATTCCTATAAAAAGGACCCATCATCTATATAATAACTAGTACCAGATCTTATTTTTCATTTTGAGTTCTAGCCTTTGCATTGGGGAAAAAAACTGTCTTATCGATAGTCTGCTATTAGCATAAATCTGCTGCCAACATTCATAAGACAAGAGAGGAGAAGCTATTGACTTAACATCTATATGCATTTCACTTTTATGTGTTGTTATTCCAGCAGCCTTTAGATCTTATATGCTACAGATAAAGTTAATACTTGTTCACCATTTATCTTAGTCCATTTAAGCTATTTTAAAAATAAAACAGTATAAAAGAAGAACAGATGTCATTGAAATGATCAAAACAGCCCTTATTTTTCTGTAGAATATTCATTGCTATTTCCTGAGAGACGAACCCTTCCCCAAAAATGTAAGATTTGAAAATAATTTTCACTTTTTGTTTTGCTTTTTTATATAGGTATAAATAGAACAGCCTTAAGAGAGATAAAATTATTACAGGAGCTAAGTCATCCAAATATAATTGGTGTGAGTATGATGTAAGTTGTTTCTGGGATTTGGGACCCTGCCTTTTCTGAATATGGTGTGTTGACTGAAGACTTAGCAAAATGAGCTGTAGGTAAACCTTGCAAAAAAACTGAAAAGTTTATCAAGCTGAAATGTATTTTCTGTTCCTGTAGGCAGCGTCTTTAAAAGTGTACAACTGATGAAATAAAATGCTGGCATAAGGCTAATTTTGTCAGAAATCATTTTGAAGCCTAGAGAGGTCTAGCATATACAAGACCTTGAGCAAGTTCCTTCACATATTTATGCCATAGTGCTTATTTTATAGGATTGTTGTAAGACTAGCTAATTGAATACATGTAGAGTACTTAGAATAGTTCCTGGCGTACAGAAGGCACTCATTCAATGAATGATTTTTGCCACTGCAACTTATAGGATTTTCTTAAGTAGAAATTTTTCTGAATTAGAGACTCAGATTAGGTTTTTATTAGTTCATTTCTTAATTGTAACTTATAAAATGTGAGGGGAAAGATTAAGTATTTAGTAAAGTTTAACATTTTTGTGCCTCAAAATACTAATTCCTAGCCCTCCAAAAAGTAAATATCAAATTTAATAAGATTATTTAAACTTTATAGGGAATTATCAATTGTCCAATGATTATTTAAATTTTTAAAAATTACTTTGTTAATGCTCTCAAAGTAGTTAATAGAGGTAGAGAATCACATTTTGATTATTTTTTAACTTTTGCTTTGCAGCTCCTTGATGCTTTTGGACATAAATCTAATATTAGCCTTGTCTTTGATTTTATGGAAACTGATCTAGAGGTAAGATTAAGATTCCTGGGGGAATTTTTTTTCTCTGTTTATCAAAAGAGAACTTAAATGTCTATTTTCTACTTATGAGGATACTGGTAGTCAAAAGCATGCTTAATTTTGAAATCTGGGTAGACTTAAATCCAGGATCTTCTGAATCCTTTAGCCATCCAGTGTTAAAGATTTGGATTTCATTAGCATTTGTCTAAGTTACCTATACATTGTTGGCATTATTTTTAGGGAAATGAGTGTTAGAGCTTTGAAAATATAGAGCTTCTTTTCCACAGTATCACAGAATCTCAACCTTTTGAAAGCTTTTGAGAAAAGTAAGATCTTATGCTTTTCTTTGCTATTAATTGAATCTCAAAAAATGACAATCAAAGGAAATGAAACAGCTAGAATTCTCATATACACTGCTGGTGAGAATGCAAAATGGTACTGCCATTTGGGAAAAGAGTTTGGCAGTTTCATATAATGTATACATTTAGGGTGTGATATAGCAATGCTACTGCTAGGTATTTATCCAAGAGAAACTAAAACATATCTACATAGAAATCAGTTGGTTACACAGCTGTTTAGCCTTATTCATAGTCACCCAAAATGGAAACAATCCAAATACCTTTTTCCAGTGAATGTATAAGTAAATTGGTATATCCATACAATATAATACTATTTGGGAATAAAAAAAAGTAATGAACTGTTAATATATGCAACAATATAGATGAATGTCCAATACATTATACTAAATAAAAGAAGCTGGATTCAGAAGGCTATATATGATACTATTTATATGATATTCTGGAAAAGGCAAAACTAAAGGAACAGAAATCTAGGGGTTGTTGGAGTTGGGAGCACAGAAAGGACTGAGTACAGAGGGGCCTGAGGGAATTTCGGGGGATTATAGAACTATATCTTGATTATGCTGGTGGATGCACAACTGGATGTGTTAAAAGTCATAGAACTGTGCACTAAAAAGGTACAGTTTACCTAAATCTGATTTTTTTTTTTTAAAGAGAAAATGGGAATTTTTAGCCCACGTAACTGATAAGTCTAGGAATAAACCGATTTTAGGCACAGCTCACAAACAATACCATCCAAACTCAGTCTTCCACTTTAACTCACTCTATTTTCTTCTCTGTTGCCTTCATTCATGGACATAATTTCTCAATATAGTAGCCCCTGTACTTCTAGGTGAATATCCTTGGACTTTAATAATCCCTGAAGAAAGGAAGTTCTCTGTTCTTTTTTATTCTAGCACGGGCATTTAGCCTAGCTGATTGGCTTGGCATGGTTCCCATGTCCATCTCTGAACCAATCTCCTGGACAGCAGGGTACAGTGATTGACTATGCTTAGGTCATGTGCTTACCTCTGGAGGCTGCAAGTAGAGGTCAGACTAGTTTTAACCATGTGGGTTCAGCTGGAAACAGGTGGTTTCCCTAAGTAACGTTGAATGCTATTATCAGAAGGAGCTATACATCCTGGAGCAAGTGAATAAAGCATTAGGAGACAAAGCACTGTTTTCTTCCCAAACCAAAGATACTTCGTAACCACATGACTGGAAATTCTGCCAGTGCTTCCTAAAGAGAGTTAGGCAACCTTTCTTAAGATTGTCCTGTATGAATAAATTCATTTTATATCTGTCAGTGATTTTATATGGGGGCATTTATTTGGAATAATGAAGTCACCTATATATTGTATACCTGCCTTACAGGTTATAATAAAGGATAATAGTCTTGTGCTGACACCATCACACATCAAAGCATACATGTTGATGACTCTGCAGGGGTTAGAATATTTACATCAACACTGGATTTTACATAGGGTAAGGTTTTTAACCAAGTGTGATTGCTTCTTTATGTTGTCAAGTTTTATATAGCCAGTTTATTACACAAATGGTCTGAGTATGTAAATTAAAGGTAATAGCTGGACCATTTTATCCCACTTTCTTGTCTGTTCTTTTCAGTTGTTCCACCAGGTGGCGTTGTGAGGACTCTAAATTACTATGTGAAATTTAGAAATGGAAGAGACCCAATCCTTAAAATTTTTCATTAATGTAGAGCTAAATTGCTACGTGACCTGACCAAAGTTATATATTTTTTTCAAGGTCAGTAGCGGATAACTAACAGTATTAGAAGCTAGATCTTTTGGCTTTAAGTCCAGTGGTCTTTGTACCATGCAGTTGTTATGGGGCGGGGGGGGGGGAGGGAAGTACAGTGAGAGTCTGGATTAAATTATACAATGCTAAAATACCTTTAGAAAAATAGTATTTATACTAGTCTGAAATTAGTCTGAATTAATAAATTTCTTAAATGGTTGAGTCATTGTTTTGAACATTCACCTGTTGAATCAAGACATAATTTAGATAGGTAAATATTCTTAGGCACCTTATTTTGGTAAATAGGTAAGAATATATAATTTATAGTTAATAATTCTCATAACTTAAATTTGGAATCCCTTATACATTATTGTTATTGCTAATATTGTCTTAACATAGATTTGAGAATATGTTCTTCATCCTTTCTAAATGTATAGTTTTTACATACTAAAGATTATATTATTGTTATTAATTTCATGACAGCAGCCATTTATTGAGTGCTTACTATGAGCCAGTCATCACAACAGGCTCTTTACAGAAAATACTAAATTTAATTCTCACAGCAACCCTCTAAAAGTTGGTAAATTGAAGTTCAGTGAAATTAGGTAACTTGACCCAGGGTCTCAGTAGGTAACGAGATCAACCTTGTTTTTTGCTTTGATAGGATTTTACATCAATGGAAAAAATACTGATTGTTCTTTACTTTGGAGTGTTACCCAGTTTTTGCTAAGTTTAAAGTTAAGCCAACTAAATCGTTATGGTAGTCTCCCCAACCCTGCTTACTTGTTTGTTTAAAACCCCCATGCTGTAGGATCTAAAACCAAACAACTTGTTGCTAGATGAAAATGGAGTTCTAAAGCTGGCAGATTTTGGCCTGGCCAAATCATTTGGGAGTCCCAATAGAGCTTATACACATCAGGTTGTAACCAGGTAAGAATCCCTTAAATAACTGTCAGCTTATGACATGCAGGATATTATGCACAAGTGAGCATCTTTTGGCTTCTTTTGGCAGAGTTGAGGAGTCATCGTTGGTGATTTGTTAAATATACAGCCCTTGTTATGTATATCTTATCCCAGTGGAAAAAAAATATAGCCCTTCTTTCAAATGGAGTTGAATTAACTCAGTCCTCAGACATTTACCTAGTAACTTTGGGGAATAATTTATACTTCTTTTACATTTTAGGTAGGTTGGAACTTTAGTGACTATTTTACATAATCACCTGATGGGGGAGCTGTGTTTATTTGTTCAGGCCTATTTCCAATTTGTTTATTCTCTAAACAAAACAAAGCACTATCAATATATTTGAATTTTTCATATTATTATTACACTTGTATTTTCTGTTAATACTTTTTATATATAAAAATTAAAAATCACCTTAGATAGGGATAGTAGATTTTATAGTTCTTGTCAGGATGGCATTTGTTACTTTTCAAGTGTCATAGGATATGAGATCTGCATATTCTCTAATTCTTTAAATTACTTTGTCACCTTCCCAATAGATCTCTTGAGTTCAATCACCTGAGCCCTCAGTAAGTAAAGGATATAAGTAGTTATTCATGTAATTGCTGGAAAGATTATGCCCATCATTCAGGAACTTTTGGAACTCAGGAAAACAGACCTACATACGAGAGTACTATTTACAGTGCTTTTTATATATCAATTTTCATAGTTTCTCTTCATGCAAATCAAATGCGAGTTAAAGTGAGGACTGAGAATTGACAGATTAGTGATGTGGATATCAATATTAACCTTGACAACAGCAATTTTGGTGAAGTAGTAGGATGAAAGCATGATTGAAAAGAGTTTAAGAGGATGAGAAAAGAGGAATTGGAGGCAATGAGAATGGACAACTCTCAGACTTACCAGAGAATGAGGAGGTATCTATAGGGTCTAAAGAAGTTTCTATTGTTTGTTTCTTTGGTGTTTAGTGTGATTTTTGTTTCACATTTTATTTTATTATTAGTTTCAAGTATACAGTACATTGGTTAGACATTTATATAGTTTGTGAAATGATCCCCCCCAATTACTCTAGCACCCCTCTGGCTCTACACATAGCCATTACATTACTGCTGACTACATTCCCTGTGTCATACTCCCCATCTCCATGACCATCTCTCAACTACTAACTTGTACTTCTTTAATCCTTCACCCTTTTCTTACAACCCCCTCACCCCTTCCCCTCTGGCAGTCAGCAGATTGTCCTCTGTATTCATGAGTCTTGTTTTTGATTAGTTTGTTCTTTCTGTTCCTTATTGTTTATTTTTTAAGGCCAGAAAAATAATGGTATGTTTGTACATTGGAGCTAATAGTCTAGTAAAGAACAAAAAGTTGATGTAGAAGAAAGAGGAGGGAACTACAGGAGCAATATCCTTGAAAAAAAAGCAGATAGCATAGTATCTAGTGCCCAAGTTGAGAGACTGGCTTTTAAAAACAGTCACAGATGGTTAATCTGTAGTTACAGATGGGAAGGTAGATTGTGTGAGTACAAACGACTGTAGGTGAATGCAGAAAATTTTTTTCACTTGTACTTGTTGGAGTGAAATAGCATGCAAAGTCATCAGCTGAGATGAAGGATGGTGCTGAGGGTTTCAGGAGAAAGAAGGTTGTTAATCGTCTAAGAAAGTATGAAAGTGAATGGACCAAGGATGTATATAATTTTCTGGCATCAATACAGAACTCTGCTTGGTTTTATTGCCAGTTTTTATTGAGTTAATATAGCCTTAAAAGTAAATTTTATCAGTGGGATGATGTTTCACTGAGGAATTTTCTCTAGGAAATACTTTAATAAATTTAATAATTCCATCTAACATGACAGTATTTCTTTTTGTTCTTCAGGTGGTATCGGGCTCCTGAGTTACTGTTTGGAGCTAGAATGTATGGTGTAGGTGTGGACATGTGGGCTGTTGGCTGTATATTAGCAGAGTTACTTCTAAGGGTAAGTCTTGAATTGCTGTACACACTTCAATATTGTTATAGTTATTTGTTCTTATAATTTCTGTAAGAATTATCTTCTCAGAGATAGTTTTCAGAGAGGGACATTTATCCTTACACAAAAAGCCAACACACAGACCAATTGAAAAAAAAATAAGCCTACCCCTAATGTGACCTTTTTATTAATGCTAACATGAGATGAGAACACCTCCCACTTAGGACAGTAAAGGTTTTTCAGTCATTTCTGTTATGAAATATAAAATAAAACCCTCATTGGGTTGTAATATGGGAATATCTCTACAGTAACTAAATGTGTTAGGATGAACTTTTATACCTCTGGGACTTTTTTTGTTTGAGGCTGTTTAAATGTGCACTCCTAAGAGCTGTGTAAAACCAACCACTATAGCTGCAACTCTGTGTAACTTTAAACCTGCGTGAGATGATCATTTTATTGATTGATTGATTGTTTTAATTTTCCATTCTACTCTATTCTTTTCTATTCTATTTTATTTCTATTCTATTCTAATTTTATTTTATTTTATTTTATTTTATTTTATTTTATTCTATTCTATTTTCTATTCTATCTTATTCTATTCTATTTTAGTCTATTCTATTATTTAATTTAATTTAATTTATTTTTTAGATGAGGCAACCCTTGGTTGACATCACAGATTTCAGTTTACAATCTCTTATTTTTTATTTTTTACGCCTATAGCACCTGGTCTTCCTAGGTGGTCTTCCATCCAAGTACTAACCAGGCCCTACCCTGCTTAGCTTCCGAGATCATATGGGATTGGGCTTGTTCAGGGTAGCATGGCCGTAGACTAAAGGATTATTTTAGTTCTGTTCAAGCAAAGCAGACATGGCGGTCCCATACCATTTCTCTAACTGAGACTACCTTAGAATAAAACATCCTCTCCCTGCCCTCATTGGAGAGGAAGATGCTGACTTAGAGACTTAACTTTAGCTATAAAGTTTAGGTTAGCACTACTAAATGATGAAGATAAGGTGCTTGCAGAAGAAACCCTCACATTTAGACTTGAAAATTACTTAGTCATCCTGTGCTGGTATTGGGTCCTGTGAATCAGATGGCGTGGCAGCTCTGCTACTCACAGGAGCACATCGTTTATCACAAGTTCACATTTGAGAATCTGTCAACAACCAAAAGCACAGTGCATTCATGACCAAGAAAAACAATTCCTAAGCCCCTAATGTTATGAGTAGTGACTCCATTGAGAAAGGACAGCAGTTGAGAAAAGACGGTTTAGAAATTGTGGACTTGGTCGAAATCATAGCTGGAGTCTTATCCATTGGAATTGTTGCTGGAATCATTATTAAGGTTATGAAGCAATGGACAGGCAGCCATAATTAGTGAAGAATTGTACCATTTTGCCATATTTTTTGTCCTGCACAATTGAAGAAAATATTTCCTATTTTAAACTGTCCCTTTGCTCATTTAAATACATTCATGGAAATACTATCCATACATTCTAGATCTGTGGTGAGATCCGGTAGTCCAAACAGATAATAACTGAAAGAAGACTAGTTATATAGTATTTTATATTTATTATATATAGCTTTTTATATATTACATATGTTGTATAATATTGATAGTTATATAATATTGAAAGCAGGATAGCTAATAAAAAGATTTGCTATGATAAGCATTCAGCTTTTTTAAGTGTTTTTCTTTTATATAAATTTTATAAAAGGTTTAAAAAACTACTTAAACTAGAACACAGAAGCAATATTAAGTAAGCCTGTATCCAGCCAAAGTACTCTATGTAGTTCAAATTATTTTAGAAGCCAATTGGTGTGTATTCTGAACATCCTCCGATATTGTTAAATGAAAAGAAATACAGAAATATTTATATCAGTGGAATACTTAGATCTAGGATTATGTCATTAAATAGCACAAGTGTGCTTTTAGATTTATGATCTCTTTATGTTCTTTTTTTCTTAATGATTTAAGACAGATAGTGATTAATAGAAAATCTAAAGTTGGACACTACCTACTGACCAACTGCCTGTATCTAGTCTAGGCAGTTTCAAAGATAACCGTTTTAGATTGTAAACAAGAAGTTTATAATTTGGGGAAGATACTTTATGTCTTATGGTAAGGTCAATGATCACCCTTCAGGCCTGCATTAGAGCCTCCTTTAGAGATGATGTTGTATTACAAAGGTTACATTAGTCACCACTTGCCTGCCTTCCTCTCACTTTATTCAGATGATGAGGATCCAGAGCTATGGCTTGGAATATGGTTGATCTTAAGACTTTTTGTCATTTCAGTACCCCAGTTTGACTATATCAGATTAGAACAGAGTTTCCATCAGTTGAGGATGCACACAGGTGCTATAGAGACTAAAAGCACTCCAGTTATTCGAGAACTGTATTGTTGATTATGTGCATTGCATAAAAAATATCTGCCAATTTTCTAATATTTGGTTTGTGATCCCTGCCTCCCTTTAAAGATATGAAAAAAGAAAAATAAATTTGTACAATAAAAATTTTGTTTGAAAGATGAATCTCAACACAATTTAAAGAGATTTCATGAGTGGAGTCATTGAAAAGAACCAGAGAGAAGTCCCATCTCAGTACCTTTCTTCCTTTTTAATTGGATTTTTCCCCTAAAACTAAAAAGTTTTCATTCATATGCTTAGTCACAATTGTGTGTGGGTGAAATTCTGATACCCCCTAAGAAGTTATTATAGAACAGAAAAAAGCAATAAGAAGCACAGGCTATTCTTCTGGTAATGTTTGTGTTTGCAGTAATATGTGGATGTGACCTGAATGTTGTACAGTTTTGTTAATTAAATACGGATGGCCTACTAGCCCATATTTCATATTTAACAAACAAAAATCAGTAAGATCATTAGTTGTTAAGAATGAGGCTGTAGAAGAGCTGCCATATGATATACATGTTACTCATATTCTTAAATTTATCCATTCAAATTACTAAATGAAAATTAGAAATAGTTATTCATCCCTAGGGAAAAAAACAGTGGCGTATCTTGGGTTACACACTGGACCGAGTACCTGCTCATACATAACTGTGGATTTCTTAGTCAGTATACATTGATGCTTAATACAATGATGACATTTTCAAATAAAGCAATAATTATATCTTAAGGATATTTAAGATAGCTGGGCAAAAATCTCTCCCCCCTTAAAAATTATCTCTTTAAAAAAAAAACAAATATAAATGCCATCTTTGAAACTAGGAAATGCCTGTAACACTGCCAGAAAATATGAAGCCAGAAATGAAGAAGGCAAGTTTGGTGTAGCACATAGAATCCTGAAGTTGCTTAGTAATGAGAGGCACCTATGACCACTGATGGCAGCTGTGAGGTGCAAGACTAAAAATGGTGGGGGGTTGGTTAAAAAAATCTTAATAAGGAGCAGTTAATACCAGGATCCTTAACACAGCCTAAGTCACTTTGCCTCCCCCAACTAAATTTTCCGCTAGTTTATTTCTCTAGCAGAGAAAGATTCATTCTCCAAAGGAATTGAAGGAAGAATCTCAACATGGCAGGAAGATTAGACACAGTGAAGGATTAGGGTTAGGTGACAGGGTGACAACATGCAGATTACGTTAAAGTCTGCACACCTTAAATCTATTTCCCTACTCAGTTTACAGAACCCTGGCAACCAGTGTAATAATTCATTTTAACCCAGGTAAAAGATAAGAGGATCCTTCACTGGAAGAACTGAATAGTCCCAGAGAATAGACCCACAGATCATTGGCATTAAATTCTGTGTCCAGTCTTTTTAGAGGAGAGCCTCTGAGTTTAGAAGCTCTCTTCATAGATATAAGGCTTTTTATTCAGCCTTTTAGTATCTTACCCATAAATATTAATGGTTAGCTATTGATCATCAGACAGTTATCAAGGATTTTCAGATATTTAATGAAATATGTCCGATATGTATGGATCACCAGATATTTGATGAACGTATCCGACGTGAAAGAGAAATGGAAACAAACTAAGAGAGGAACTTGGAAAAAATAGAAACAGGTAGCAGAAGAAAATTCACCACCACTACCCTGCAATCAACAGAGAACTAAAATAATATACTACATCTGTAAAACAACATGATGTTCATTTACTGAAGGAACAATCAAAGAATAAGGACTACTTGAAATTTTTCAAATAGGATAATTAAAAGCAAACAAAAATAGTGGAAATATTGGAAAAGTAAGCTACGAACTCTCATCAAGTAGAACCAGAAGATAAAGAGACAGGCTGTAGTATTAGTAGATTGATCCAGAATTGATCCTAGTATATAAAAAGAGAACAAAAAAAATGAAGGATAGGCAGTTCACAAGAAAACAGCCCAGCATTGTGTGACTAGATCGAAAGTGCCATAAAGATCCTTTGCAATGAATGAAAAACCCATATCAAGGCAGGTTATGAAATTTCAGAGTGCCAGGGGCTAGAAAAATTTTTTCCCCCAAAAGAAAAAACATAGAAAGCTTAACATAGAAACCAAAGTAAAGGATTAGAGAAAAGAAAAGCATTAGACTTCTTAACAACAACATGAGACCTGGAAGAAAGTGTAGAACACATGAGAAAAAATGATTTCAACTTAAGAGTTCTATGCACATTCTTCTTTCCAATTAGCTATGAAAATAAATACAATTTATTTACCAAAAATTTTATATCCAGCTCCTTTTTTAAGTTATTGGAAGATGTGCTCTACTATAAATGAGTAAAGAGACGTGGGATCCAGGGAACATAAGATTCAGCACAGGAAAGAAGTGAATAGAACTCCCCATTTAATAGTGAAGGGAAGTTCTGAGAAAACAAGTATGCAACAGGCCTAGATAATAACTAGTTCAGATTGTAGCAGGTGAGATGAATGCTTCAGTTAGGGGGAGGGGAGTGTCTCCCGAAAAATGGAACTGATCAGTTTTGATGATTTGATCATGTAGTAAATGATATGAAATAACTGGAATCTTAGCCCTAAGTACAAACTAAATTGCCAAAGTGGGAGATAATGGGAGGAGTTGAGATAGGAAGAGGACTAAGAAATCATTACCTCTAGGAAAACCAAATTATTTTACAAGAAGAGAAAAATAATATGTCCAAACTGAACAAAAATTACATAGTTATAAATGGGGGGCGGTCAATGAGTCAAAGGACCAGTTTTTTATGAATCTATTTAGTGTTCGAAAACAGTGCATACATTAATTTAATAAAAATAAAATATTTTAAAGTTTTAAGTTTTAGTTCCAAAGCAATTCTTCCTTTCATGAAAAAAAAAAAGTCTAATATTTAGTATTTTCAAACCTGCAGAAGCAGAGAGAATAGTACAATAAGCCTCTTATGTACCCACCAACCAGCATCAATGGTTTTTGGCACATTGGCAAGTTTATTTTGTCAATACTCTCAGAAACCACTTTTTTTTTGCCACAAATCCCAGACATCATATAATTTTATTCATCTGTTACCGTTTCTCTAAAAGATAAGGATTTTTTATTAACCACAATACCATTATCATCTGAAAAAAATGAATAAATCTTTAATAATGTTAAGTACCCAGTCAGTATTCAGATTTCATCAATTTTTCTCATAAATGTTTTCTATAGTTGGTTTATTCAAAATGGAACCAAAAAGCAGCTTATTTTAATTTAAATTTTTTACATCAGACGAAAACACCCGAAAATCGGATTCAGTTGGCAAGCTTGCCCACAAAACTAAAGCTGTGTTGATGAGTGTCCCTCTCTTCAAATTTTATAGTACGAGTTTACCTTGTTGGTCTGCAAAGTAGGAGATAATCCTTTGAGGTATAAGAAGAAAACATGAGCATGTCTAAAAATATTTGTCAGCTGTTCTTTACTATCTCCTATGTATTTTAAATGTGCACATTTATAACAGCACAGTGTTATATAGGAATTGTATTAAGTGTGGGTCCAATCAGGGAATAGAAACCACACATTAATTTGATTAGGGAAGTTTATTATAGAGAATTATTAACTATGACAAGATGTTGGAATAATGACGGACTGATCAATAAAAAGTAAAGAGAACTCTGTAGAGTATAGAAATAGTGGATAGGAGCAGCAGCCCCTCTTACCCCTAGGACTGAGACAGAGCGCCCAAAGAAGAGGACATAGACCTTGTTTGTTGAAGAGGGCACCACGTGGCTCACTGGATGCCAGAGAAGTTGCTGTGGAGCTGGGCTGGCAGAACTTGCTGGAAGTCTGTCCTCTGGAAAGCTGTTCCGGGGGAGCATTCCTCTGGAGGTGCTCTGCCACAGCAGGTTCTAGTGGGGAAGCTGCTGGTATCTGCATTGGTGGAGCTGTGCACTGGAGAAACTATCCATACTGCAGGAACCTTGTTTTGTGAGAAGCTGAGAGTGCTCCAGGAGTCTGAGGAGCAAGCAAACTAGAACCAGGAAGCAAAACTTCCTGTACTGTCTCTCCAGCATGCTCTACTGACAAAGCTTCCGTTGGCTAAGGAAAAATATTTAAAGGGGCTAGAACCATTCTCACAGAGAACGCAAAAAAGATGAACATGGAATAAATTGGTAACTGGTATAGTTTGATGGTGTATTTTTGTTTTGCTGGTAGAGTTGTGTAATAAAAATGTTGGAGACTTGTTACTCATATCTTCCTAGTGAGTCTATAAACTTTCAAGGCCTTTAACAGTGCTGAAGGTCTCTGGTATTCATAGAATAGAGAAAACTTTTTTTCTCTTTTATTTATTTACATAGATGTCTGAGAATGAATTAGAAATTATGTCTCTATATAGCAAGAATTTTCATAAATTTATCAGCTTACTAAGATTGGAATATAGATGTGTTCTCTTACCTACCCTCTTTTGACCTGCCCTTTTGCTAGAATAGTTCTTCCATCTTAGACTTTTCCTCTGGCTAACTCTTTATCCTTCAGCTTTCCCTGCTAATCCCTCTAAGATGCCTTCTGTAACCTGTGTGGAGTAGGTTAGGTGCTGTTCCTGTATGTACTAGGATCCTGTACTTTCACTGAACATACCATCTTGTAAATGCTCCTTTTCTTGTATTACTATTGTTCATATCTACCCAAGGGCAGAGTGGGTACTGTTTTGTTCCCTCATTTGAATGCCTGAGGCTTAGCACGGTGCCCATTACATTGTAAGTGTTTAGTAAAGGTTTGTGGAGTGAATAAAACGGGCAGTGTGGTGCTGCTTACTAGCTTAGCATTGGCAGGGTCTGATGCCACATCTAGTATACCTCAGACTACATTTTAATTTTTGTTAACAGTTTAGTTTTTCTTATTAAATTTATAGTTTTATTTAAAGTGACTTATTTGCACAAGTCACTTTAAAATGTCTACTTCTCACTTTCTTTCAGGTTCCTTTTTTGCCAGGAGATTCAGACCTTGATCAGCTAACAAGAATATTTGAAACTTTAGGCACACCAACTGAGGAACAGTGGCCTGTAAGCCTTTATACATTTTCTTTGAAATTTAGTTAGGATTTGATATAGTGCTGTCATGTGAATATTACTTAAAGAAACGTGTTCATTGTCTTAATTTACTAATAATACATACTCATTACAAAGCTTATACAAAGTAAAAGTTAAAATTGTGATATACCTACCATCCAGCCTATGTACATATAACCCTTCTTTCATCCCAGGATTAATCACTATTTGGTATAAAGGCTTGCTATGAGGATATACACACAAACACATACATACATACAGAGTTGCATTTTGTGTCTTTTATTCTTTTAAAAAAAAATAGCATCACATCATATAATTTTTTTTTTGGCAACCAAATTACTTTTTTACTTAATATTACTGACCTTTTCCTTTTTAACAGCTGCATAATATTTCATTTTCATGTTAGTTTATCAACACCTTTGTGATGGATTTAGGTTTGTTTATAGAATTTTCACTAACAAAATTAAGATGTTTTAGTATTATTTTTAACCCATGTCTACAAAAAAGAAAAATTATGTCTGTGGTAAAATTTATAATTTAAGTTGCTAAATTTATATATATAGTTAAGTAAAATAGTCTCATTTATTCTTAAATTAAAATCATAGACCTTTGGTTTTTCCTTCCTATCTCTTGGCGAATAAATAAGTACTAGAAAAGAGAAATTTTAATCAGAAAATTTTAATCAAACTTTTCACCTTCTGGTTAAAACTGCAGTGAAATTATCCAGGTGTTTCTTTTGTGTTATTACGAACTCAACTTCTTTATTGAAAGTTTAGTATATGTTCTAACTGTAAAACACACCTTAGTAGCTATCATTTATTGATATAATTTATTGATAACTGTGACCCTTTTTAATTTTTGTATGAGGTGTGAAACTTAGGTCAAGGTTTGTTTTTTTGTTTTGTTTTGTTTTTTGTTTTTGTTGTTGTTTTGCCCTGTGTGTCCGATTACTGCAGCACCGTTTGTTGAAAAGACCACCTTTCCACTCAGTGTTTTGCACTTTTGTCCAAAATCAGTTGGCATATTTGTATAGATGTCATTTGGGTTCTCTCTCTTGTGTTCCATTGATCTATATATATCTATCCCTCTGCCACTACCACAGTTTTAATTAAAGTAGCTATAAAGTCTTGAAATCAGGTAGACTGATTCCTTTCACTTTAGCTCTTTTTCAGAGTTGTTCTAGCTATTTTAGTTTCTTTGCCTTTTGTGTAAATTTTAGAATAAACAATAATTTTGCCAGAATTTTGGTAAGAATTGTGTTAAACCTATATAAAAAGTAGAGGAGAATTGACATTTTTATCTTGATGAATCTTCCATTCATAAACATGATAGGCCTCACCATTTATATACAGCTTTGATTTATTTCATTAGTGTTTTATAGTTTTCAGTATGTAAGACTTATACATGCTTTGTTAGATTTTCACCTAAGTATTTCATTGTTCTTTTTTGGGTGATTTTAAATGGCATTTTAAAAATTTAATTGTTCACATGTTCATCGCTAATATGTAGAACTACAATTGATTTTTGTATATTTATTTTATATCCTGCAACCTTGCTCTACTCCCCAATCCTGGGAGTTTTTAAATAGATTTGTTGGGGTTTTCTACTTAGATTATCGTATCTGTATGAGTTTTATTTCTTCATTTAAGATCTATATGCCTTGCAATCATTTACTTAAGCTTGAATTATAAAAATATCTTTACAGGACATGTGTAGTCTTCCAGATTTTGTGACATTTAAGAGTTTCCCTGGAATCCCATTACAGCACATCTTTATTGCGGCAGGAGATGACTTGCTAGCTCTCATACAAGGCTTATTCTCATTTAATCCATGTACTCGAATTACAGCCTCACAGGTATTTTTAGCATATTTTTTTTATATTATAAAATATGAGGATAAAGTAAAAACGATTTTATAAGATTTTCTAACATTCTTTAAATTCTAGAAAGATGTGTTTTGGTTCTGTTTTGAGTAACAATTCTTATCTTTTTTCTAAGCTATAAGCACTGTTCAGACCGGTATTAAATTACATCATGCACACAACTACAGAAGAGGTTATTCATGCTTAGGAACCTGTAAATACATATCAATTTCATAATTAATTGATAAAATAATTGGCTTTCAAGTAGTCTAGAGAAGAAAATATAACAAGGTTTGTATTTATTAGGACCCTAGTATATTTCAATTAAGCTGTTATGTATTAATTTAAATCTTGTACCAAGCCTAGTACCAAAAGTGTTTTGTTTCTTATAAAATACAATCCAGATATGCACACTGGTCATTGTCACAATCAGAAGTGATAATGGGGAGAAAATGGTATCGTCTGATACAGCTATCTAAAACTTACAGAGAAATAACAAACTCAAGAAAAATTTGAAAGACCAAGAATATCTGATCTTAATAAAAGAAGGGAGAAATGTTATCAACACAAAACTAAAAGACCTATAGATTTAAAAAAAAAAAAACGTTCTTTGTTTTAAAAACAAGCATAAGAACAAAAAAGGGCAGAGTCACAAACACCTAAAATCAAGGCAGGGATATGTAAAACAGCAACACAGTGCAATGATTTGACTTTATAAAGGAAGCCAAATTAAAATGAAAAATTAAGTCTTCAGATCTAACAAAACATGTTAATGCACGATATATCAAAGATATAAAGTGGATTTTTTTTTATGTAAGTTTATTAGACTATCAACCCATTGTTTAACGCATTTACTACTATAAGCCTTAATTCTTTTTAGCAATAAAATCAACATTTATACATACTTGCTAGATACTTTACCATTAGAATTACTCTTCTAATTTCAAACAAGTAACTCATTATATTTTCACTCATGTGTATATACACATTATGTTCTTCATAAACTTGAGAACAAGTCATATTATCTAGAAAGTTGTTTTCAATCTTAGTAAAACTCAAAACTTACAGAAAGATAGTAGTTGTGATAACTGATTTGGGTTGTATTTTGATAAACTGAATTTTTTAAATGGCTTTTGGCTCTTAAAGTTGAAATGAGATACTCTTTCTTAGATCTCTGTGTAGCTCAGAATTAGCTTAATTTACTTAGGGAACTGCTATTATTTAGAAGTAATACTTTAGAAATGCAATTATTTTGAAGTAAGAAATCTCTAAATCATTTTATTTCAAATAATGTTGTGGGGAAAATGCTTGAAGAGTATATGGACATTTTTTGTTCCTAAGAGGATTATTCAGAAGGGAATATCTTAAATTATTGCGGCTATTAAATAGTACTATGATGCAAGTAAAGTATCAACTTGATAAATTTGTCATTTAGAATAAAAGTAGTATTTTTATTGGAATGGACTGAAGTAAACTTAAAATCTTATTATAGGTCATTGGACTGGTAATAAATAGAAATAACTTTGGACAAGTCCTTTCAAGTAAAATTTCTATCAATTTGCAGTGGATTATTGGATTTTAAAAATCCCTGTTTCCAACCTATTCTTTATTTTAATCATGTAAATATAAGTTATTAAAAATAATTTGGAATTCGAATACATATAGATGTTGTGACAAACTTGGAAGTTCTTTTTAAGCAACTTTCTCTTTTTGTGTTTTGAGTTGTAGAGAGCTGAATTATACAATGTCTTACTAAGGGTATTTCATATTTAGTGTAGACTAATTAATTGTGGAAAAATTAGAAGATAGTATCTTCCTTATAGTCATGGAATTATCAGTCAATCTTGGGCTGCTAGATGTTTACTTGTAGTAATTTGCATGTCCAAATACTTGAAATTTTGTCTTGGGAATTCACACAGCATTTTTAATGTTCCTAACAATTTTTGAGGTTAGATTTTCTTTTTATTTTATTTATTTGTTTGTTTGTTTGTTTTATTTATTTTAGGCAAGGCAGCCCTTGGTTGACTTCACAGATTGCAAGGACCTTGTCAGCTTACAATCTCTTATTTTTTTTTATTTTTTACACCTACAGTACCTGGTCTTCCTAGGTGGTCTCCCTAAATTTTCTTTAACACAGTTCAGATACTTACGTAAAAGTTTACTTTCTTTGGAATCTTTTCTTTTTAAAGGCATTGAAAACTAAGTATTTCAGTAATCGGCCAGGGCCAACACCTGGATGCCAGCTGCCAAGACCAAACTGTCCAGTGGAAACTTTAAAAGAGCAGACAAATCCCTCTTTGGCAACAAAACGGAAGAGAACAGAGGCCTTGGAACAAGGTAAAACTCTCATTTTTATAAAAAATAGATTCAGAAAACTACAAATGATTAATGTGCACCTAAAAAATGTAGATTGTGAGCTATTGACTCTTTTTAAATTTAAATTGTATAAAGTAGATAGCATGTGGTATTTTAATTTTAACTATATTTGCTCCCATTGACAATATTTTTGTCACACTCCTTCAAAGGACAGAGGCACTTTTGAATATACCTCAGTCACTAGAACTATCAGTGTGTACCTTATTCTCTTCATAAATTCCTACTGGTACACATATGTTTAATGTTTAACAAGTGTTATTGGAAAATCAAAGCAAGTAAAGTAAAAGTAATTGGAATGACTGGATAAAATTGTCATAAAATTAAATGTAAACAACCTGATTTTTTTTTTTTCCACCCAGGAGGATTACCCAAGAAGCTAATATTTTAGTTACAGGTAACACTGGACAGTATTTTACTACTGAAGGAAATAGTCAAAAAGGCAAATAATGAAAAAATAGTAAACATTAAGTAAATGCTGTAGAAGGAATTTGTAAATATTCTACACATGTAAAATATATAAAACTGAGTTATTTTTATTAAATCTATTTTAAAACAAACGTAATTCTGATTTTTTTGAATAAGTGCAAAAGTAAGATAAGTTCAGTTCTCTGAATTGTAGAATTGAGAATGTGTTAAGGAAATTTTAATAGAAAGTTATTTAATGATCTGATGCATATAGCATTACAGATTTTTAGTAGCAGATGCAATATTTAAAAACAGAAATGTAATAGTAGTAATTTAGCAAATACCTACTGCCCAGACTTAACAGATGTTACTATACTAAATAGGAAAAAAGAAAATTGAGGTCCCTTTAATAAGTCATTCAATCTGTTTCTTCCTTTTCACCCTCCTCAAATGGGAGTGACTCAGGAAATGAGTATGTGCTCCCATGACTTTATACTGCTATTTTATAAGAATGCATGTGGTAATACACAGCATTGTTTGAGGTCTCAGTATTTTATGAGTGATAAACTGTATGTCTCATACTGTAACTTTTTTTACTAGTTTTTAATTTCCTTTATGTTAATATATATAAATCTAGTTTATTTAAACTGCCATATAATAGATATAATATGTATGCAACAGTACTTATCCATGCTCTGTTTATGAGCTGCATTACATTTCCTTTGCTATATACAATTACCATAAATGTAGCCACTTAGCATAAATTTATTAGCTCACAGTCCTGTAAGTCAAGCTGGCATGGCTCAGCTTTATTTTTTGTATAGGCCAAAGTAAAGATGTCAGTAGGATTGGGCTCTTTTCTGGGGCTTTAGGGAAGAATCTGCTTCCAAGCTCATTTAGTTCATGCCATTTTAATACATGTCAGCTCAGTTTCCCAAGGCAGTCTGCATGCCTTGTCGCATGGTATTCTCAATCTATAAGTCAGCAACAGTGCTTTGAATGTGTCTGGCTTCCTCATCTGCTACCAAGAGAGAAATCTCTACTTTTTAAAGAAGGGCATGGGACTCACCTTATTGGGTTATCCATATATTAAGGTTAACTTAAATCTTTTCTACAGCAGTACCTAGACCATCCCTAGATAGGAATCTTGAGAGGGCCATCTTTAGAACTCTGCCACATAGGCATTTAGATTATTTTCAATTTCTCACAATTATTAAAAAAAAAAAATGGAAAAAATTAAAAAAGGAATGTTTATATGTGCATTTTAATTAGTATTGATATTGCCATATTTCTCCAAAATACTTAATTTATACTATACTCCCAGTGGCTGTTCAATAGTTCTTAAGAATGAAAAAATCCCCTTACCTTTTACCATATTCAAAAACGTCAAAATGGATCAAACACCTAAACATAAGACCTAAAACTATAAAAACTCTTAGAAGAAAACATGGGGGAAACCTTCATGACATTATATTTGACAGGGACTTCCTGGATATGACCCTGAAAGCACAGGCAACAAAAGTAAAAAACAGACAAATTGGACTAGAACTACAATACTAGTATGCGTCAAAGAACTTAATCAACAGAGTAAAAAGGCAACCTGTGGAATGAGAAAGAATATTTACAAATCATATATGAGAAAGGGAGTTAATATCCAGAATATAAAGAAATCTCATAGCTCAGCAATAAAAAGTAATAATCTGATTAAAAACTGGCAAAGGACTTGAATAGATATTTCACCAAAGATGATATAGAAATGGTAAATAAAGGTCTGTGTATGGTTTTTATCCTATTCCATTGACCTGCTGGTACACTGCTTTAAATAATGTAGCTTTGCATTATTATTAGGACAATATATTTTAATATCTGGTAACAGTAGTTCCTCCTCAATCCTCCTTTTACCAAATTTTTAACTTTTATTATTATTTACTAATGTAAACGAAATATTCTCCCTTTAACTCAACTATAAATGGTTTATGTTGTTACCTTACTACTCTGTTGTTATCTAAGTAGTATTCAATATAGCCATATATCTTTTTACTAGAGATCATAATTAGATAAGTTTTATTATAATTGCCAACAATGTAATACATTTTCTTTGACATAATTGTGATGCTTTTCATATAGCAATATTCCCAAAAGCTATTAAAGGTTATGTAATATTTATAGAAAGAGAAAATTAAATGGCCTAAAATTCAGCATCAAAATTGAGAAGTTAATTCAGAGTGGTTTGAGTACTAGAATTCTGTGTAGCTATGACTACAAAATGTCACTACTCTGACAAAAGAAAGAAGCTATGCAATAACTAGCTATGACTTTGAATATACTTATGCCAAAGTCCCAGCAAAATAACTTTTTATTAAGGTTAAGGAAATTATTTTTTAACTTTATATTACAAATGAAAAATACTAAAAAACACAATATAAAAATAAAGTATTTCAGAATTTACATTCAGTCACTCTCAGAGGTTCTTATAGTCAATTTAAATAATTAAATAATTGTTTTTCTCAAAAATCGCTATATTTATGTTTTTTAGATATTGGTAAATATTGAAAATTTCACAAAACATACTAACGTAATTTATAAATCAAATATATCAACACAGAATACTAAATTTCTTATAGAAAACATTTGAGTATTTTAGCTGCCTCCTAAAATTTAGAAAGACCCAGAAAACATAAAATTTCTGAAGATGTAGCAACATCTACACAATCCTTTTTCAAAGTCTCCATATAAACAGCTCTCAGTTCAAATTTCAACTGGTTTGTCTTCAAAACATGATATTTGGTGGCAAAGAATGGGATCTTTTCAGAGTTCTTGTGTATTTTTGATCTGTATGGAGGTGATGGATTGAACAAGTGCAGCCCACAGAATTAAAAATTTGAACACTTGAATGTACAGGATCATGCAAATCAGAGAATTTTGTAGTTTTCTGCCAGGAATTTTTTAATAGAAAATTGTTTTTCATGGGATTTTTTTCTTTATTCTCTTTTGAGCCTGAGTCTTTGTCTTCCAATGCCCGAGCAAGCATGTAACTAACTTTCCTTTGATGAGCCAAAGCTTCTTCTTTATCATTCAACTGCATGTACAGAAATTAAAAATGTAACAGTCAGGAAATCACAGAATATAAAGATAGCTATAGTCAGAAGTATTTTATCAAAATGTTCAATATTCAGTCTGTCAAATCAGTCAATGTGAATAAATTCATTAGGTGTCCACTCATTCCCAAGCATTATGCATGCTACATGTTATTGCAAATTTTTTTTTAAAGGAAGAACAGAAAACATTCTGTTTAAATTTTGTTGTCATCCGAAGAGGGGAAGAAACATGTTGTATGTATATACATATATAAAATCAACATTACTTAGTTTTGTAAAAGAATGAAATTGCTTACATAAAATTGGTTTTGTATATTTACATGCAAATAACTTTCATTCTATAGATACATTCATATAATGAGTCTCTTAATTTAGTCATCTATGAAATGGGAATAACAGGACTGATTTCAGGCTTGTAATGACTAAAGGATATAATGTTAGAGGAAGAAGTACCTTGAATACTTAAAAAATTCCTGAATAAAGAGAAAGTTGACATGAACTGTATATATAAATGCAGATGACAGAGATACCTGGAGTTAATTACAAGGAGCCCCCTCTTAGAGGTGGAGCTTTAAACTTGCACAGGAAGAACATGCAGAAAGTTAAAGAGGTGAAGATTATAACTCTGGAGGAAATCACTGGGAAGAGGGCATAAATGTAGAGTGATAATGAGTTTAATAAGCAAAGAGATTAGCTTAACCACAACTTCTAACAAGAAAGGAAAGATACTAACCAAATCTATCAGCATCTTAAAGACTTCCTGAGGATTAGCTTGGTCTTCAGTCCTCTTAAAACTGTTTTCCGAAGGAAGCATACCCAACAGTTTCTGCCCTAAGGTCTTCTTAGTCCTTTGTGATAGTAATCCTAAAATTAAACATGACAATATAGCTGAGACATAAGACACTCACTGTTGTAGTACTTCCATGAAAAGAGGTATGAATCAAGAATAATTCATTCCTAAATCAGTCAGGAGGTTCTCCTCAGACCTCTAGCACAAGTGAGTCAGATGGCACAGTGTAGTGGACAAAGCACAACCTTTAGAGCTAGAATGGCAAATGCTGGAGAGCACCACAGAGAATCCAGAGCAATGCCCTTCTCTGTGGCATCACCAGTTCCTCAGCTCCCAACGATGGCTGCCCCTTGAGAGAGAACACAGCCCATGCTCCCAGATCATCTAAGTCTTCCAGAGGAGCCAGCAGTCCAGATTTGTATGTGACATCTCCTAGTTTTAAATGTCAGCCACTAACCCACATTAGTTGAGAACACCCTGCAGGCCACAGGCAGCCTCTGAACCATGCAAACTCTGCTTTAGAGCCAGAAAGACCTGGACTTGAATCCTCATTTAGCCACCTAACTAACTGCGTGACCTTAGACAAGTTCTCTGAGCTTCATTTCCTCACCTCTAGAATAAGAATAATAGCACTTGTACCTCAGGGTTGCCATACCATTGAATAATAGAGCGTTGGCTGTGGTAGGGGAGTGGGCCATCAGTGTTTAATGGGTACCGAGTTTCTAACTGGGAAGATGAAAATGTTCTGGAGATGGATGGTGGTGATAGTTATACAACAATGTGAATGTATTTCTCTTAAAAGTGAATAAATTGGTAACATTATGTATATTTTACCACCAAAAAAGAAAGAAAAATGCAGTTGTGAAAGCACCTAGCCCAGGTACTGACATAATGCTTAAAAGTCCATATCTTGAAATATGTACACTAATCTTCATCCATAGAAAGGGTACAATTTATAGTGGAAGGTACAAAATCTAGATTTATACAAAGAAAATTTCAGTAATGTTTTTGGAGTGCTCTGCAAATGGTCTCATGGAAAACTGAGAGCAGGTAAACCACAGTGACTGAGCCTCAACACCTGACCTCTTCTGCAAGCAACTGTGACAAAGGGGAAAAGCTAGACAAGGTGACACACTGGGAAACTTGTATGAGTGAATGGATGAATCTCTATCTCTTTTCAGTCTGAAAAAAATATGCTTATAACCTTTCTCTCAGAACTTATCTAAGCTGCCACATCAATAAGAAAAGTAGATACCTTAAGTGTGAACCACACCTATGAAAATAACCTGTAATAATCATCCTGTACCTCTTCAGATTATTGAAATACACTATTAAATGAATTAAAGTCTTGTCACTAAGAAACTCACAAAGAGCTACTGAAACTTGTATGGACTTGTAAAGGCTTTTCAGAGATGAATCAATTATTTTAAATTCTGTTTACAGTCTCTCTCAGTGCCTTAATGGAAAACAGATTGGAAGCTTTTCCTCAAATCATATTTTCTATGGAAAATTTCTGAGGTTTGTCATGAGCGAAGAAAAGCAGGAATTCTGGGATATAAAATGAGTACATACTCAAGTGCTGAAATTAATACGAATCAACCTCTTAAGAAAAACCCGGTTTTGTCTACATAGCAGTGTCCCTATGGCCAACCTTCATGCATAGTTGGGAGTCCTATGCAAGTGACAGAATATGACAAGACTTCAGAAAATTACTTTAACCATGTCTTTCCTTTCTCCCATCACTCTTCTCCCTACCTTCCATCAAAACAAGGTAGATTTCCAAAGGGTTTTGCAGTTAGCAACACAGAACACCAAAGCTCCCCGCAAAAAATATCCCTTTGAAATTTTTGCAGCCTATCTCTTATCAAGGGCCTGCCTGAGGAAGATCCCCTACACATCTGTTGTCCATGGTAGAACTAGATACTATGTTTTCTTCCAATTCCTAAAAGTCTAAATATGTAGACTGGTAGCTTTTTTCCCTGGCAAAATCACCTACTTTGAGTTGGAATTAAAGCTGTACCTTCAGCTTTTATGAAGGAATTATAGAAAACAGCCATATAACTGAGTTTGTATGTACTGTAAGTGACTATTGAGGACTTAGCCATCATATTTGCTCAACAGCCTCTGTAAGTCTCACGTCAGGAAAACTTTTAAGAAGTTAATTCCAGGACAAGGGAATGCCCCTTGAAGAATGAGAGTTAAACATTTTTCATTTTCGCCCTAACTTCTCTCCACCTGATAAATACTAAATACATAGCTTTTATAATCTGCTTTTATCTACTTTCATGGTCCTCGTTTACTACTTCTATTTTATTATCCCTGTAAGCTACTTCTTACCATTTTGGCCAAGGAATGAGTAAAATTAATGAAGCTAAAATTCATAACACTTGATCCATATACTATTACTAATATGTACTGTTTGAAAATTTTTTTAAATAAAATATTTACTATTAAAAGTTTCATTTTTAATGTTATAAGATTATTTCTGAAGTTCATCTGAATATGAAAGGTATTGGAATTAAGATTATGGATTTTGACATTAGGAAATATTTAGAAATGGTCATCCCAGCATTTTAGTACTAAAACATTTCAACTTTTTATAAGCTTCACTTTAATCTTTATTGATTGGTAAATGGTTTCAAATTGAAATTTTAAATTGAAGTAACATGGATTCTGAATAATATCAAGTAAAAACATAATTGACCTTTTAGAGAAACTAAAACTTCTAAAAAATAAGAGCTACTTTGTTTATATTGGACTACCTACTTCAACTGTAATTTTATTCTGCCATTTTTATATATTTTGTTTTTACTACAACAGTACTCAAATATAGCTATGAACTTTTGATAGGCTAGTGAACTTAAACCTAAATCTTTTTTTTTTATAAGAACCTTTTATTAATTTGTTCAACTTAAGATATTTCCTCTATTCCACAATGTCTCTTCCAGAATCACATGTGTCAATAAAGTTTAATTAGATACATTTAATACAGGGTTTCGCGATCATTTCAGTATTCCTTCCTTCATGGTAGTTTCCCTTTAACCATATAGTGCTCTTATTTCTTTTCCCACTAAGTATAGCCTTGTTTAAATTAAATAGAGTACTAAAAAAGATTTTTGTTTTATGGTTTTGTTGATCCCAATAGCTCATCTGCATATGTAACATCCAATGACCCCTTTTTTCCCCATAGTTACTAATTTTTTAAATATATCACAACTGTATGCAAAATTTCAATTATATTCTCTATCGTATTAAACGTGCTTAAACAACTTTGATTATAATCCAAAACAAATTAAACCTGATTATTGCCATTATAATTCATATTTACCATCCTCTTTAAGGTGCTTCCAATTTATCCATTTTGTTTCTTTTTTACATAGTTTATCCATTTGTGTTAATTTTAGTGCTTGGTCATTTTTTCTCATCAGTTGTTGCTCAAATGCAATTCTGAATGCATCTGCCATTATGTAGGCTTCTTCTTTACTCTTCTGCAGAAGTTGCAGCTGATTTTGAAAGAAAGTTCAAGAGGTGTCAGAGGCCAAACCAGAATAATTCTTGCCTGAATGCTGAGTCAGACAAATGTAGTCTCCCTACCTAGCAGGAGTCTACTGTCTCTTTGGTCTTTTGCATCTGCTTAAACTAATTAGCACTTGCTGCCCATTCTGAACTAGACTATCAGAAATTTCCCTTGTGGTGCCTGTCAATTCCCTTCTAATACAGTTCTTGGACCTTATCCTAGACAGACCCTGTTCTGCTCAACACAGAAGGGAGGATGCTGAAGGCTGCATTCCAGTACTGCCTTGGGCCATTCTAGATGATACCACTGAAAATAATTTTGAATATCATCTTTCAGATATCTCCCATAGTTGACCCTGACTCTGATCTATGTAATCTTATGCTTTTCCTGATGAATTGTTAATATTTAGCTGTTAGGTTTCCCAAATACTCTGAAGACTTTAAACAGCATACATTCAGTAAAGGTAAAATATTTTAATTATGGTCCATGTACTTTATTTGTTATTAAAGCCTAATTATAATGACAGCTGTCATTTGATTAAATGTCAGCCATGTGTATGGCACTGTGCTAAACATATGTCTACTTCCTCTATTATAACAACCCTCCAAGCTAGTTATTACTGTCCATTTAACATATGTGTTCAAAGCCACACAGCTAGAAAATGATGGACCTAAGATTCAAACCAAGGTCTGGCTAGTACAAAGGTTCCTTCTGCTTTGCTGCTTTTCTAATAAGCTTCATGTTTATCTCCCCATTACTCAGTATTGCAGATCCTAGTAATTTTAAGCATAGGTGCACCTTTTCCTCCAATATATAGTAATTTTAGGGCCATGTATAGACAAATGAAATAGAATTTAGGAAATATTAACTATAATCTTAGGCAAACAACTTTATGTGGCTACAATATTGTGCCAAGTACTATTGGTATTCTGGAACCATGTAAACAAAATCCATTTTTTAAGTTAATGCTATTATGCAAAAAGCATAAATTCCATATCCAGTGACAGCTAAAATGAAGCTAATTATTGCAGATGCTTCCATTTATTCTACTATTACTGGAAAAACGAAACCAAAGATTTACTATTTTGATAATACAGTACCTCTTGTTTGAGCTGAAGAAGCATTTTCCGAGCAGATGCCGCCATTTTGGCACAAGAACAGGGGCTCCCTCTGGGACCATGACAAAGGCAGGCTCCGAGGACTGCAAGCTTTAAATCCAAAACCATTATCCTGTTACCCAGTGTCACACTAATTAGCTAGATACAAACACAGAGGCATACTCACACATCCCTGTGTACATTTCTATTTAAGCATCTGATTCAAAGAAACTGGAAAACAAAAACAGAAGAAAGCTGAGACCAGGATTAAAGGATCCAAGTGGTGATTACATACAAATGAGGAAAGAATGTTGTTACTTAGAACAAAAACATACTGGAATTCTGCCTTCCTTTTTTTCACTCTCAGCTTCCGTGTTTAACCTGGCACCAGTTTCCTATAGTTGAGTCCTTGGCAGGAACCTGACCTAACAAAGTAAATATTAACATCCACAATGTGGACCTCCTGTGACTGGACTTGACCGTGCTGCCCAGCATTCACTACTGCCAGCTCCTGTCAGGGAGGGCTGCACACTCAAAAATGACAAATGAATTTTAATGTCAATGGAAAAAAAAAATCATCCACTCCTAAAAATAGAGTCTATGATCATGTAATGTAACTACTAACACAGCTTCTGCTAAAACTGAAAAAAATAAAAGGCAGGAGGTGACTAGCACATCCCTTAATGTCCAAGAATCTCATTTGTGATAGATATGGTACCAGCAAGCCTGAAGAACTGACCTCAGCAAACCCATGGGCCTCTCTCAGTCTCAAATTGCTAAATATGGCGCTACCCTAGAACATGTAAGCAGACAATAATGCCAGAAAGAAAAGGAAAGTAGAAAATTTTCCTCCTGCTAAGCTTTTATACCTGCCCACCTACCTCAAGACCTGAAACCTCTGTAAAGCCACTTTTGTCTTGGCATACGTTTTCCTGAACCATCTTCTGCTGTTTGATATCAAGCATAGCAAGCACCTCCAAATACTGTTGATTCAAACCTAGAAAGGGCCATATAAGAAAGTGTTAGTTATGGTGCTAACGACTCTGACCTCACATAATCTTGTTACACCAACATAATATACTCATTTCTTACAAGCAACGTATGTACAACAGGCCCCACCCAGAAAATCTGATAGAATAGTGGGTATTAAGTGTGATAATAACATATATAACACTAGATAAAATGTTATTATTTCTAATGTGGAAGTAACTTTGCAACAAAAGTCTGGTCTTCATTTGCTCTTGGAAAATTTGTATGATTTTTCAAGAGAAAACTTACAAAGGTGAATTGTTCAGAGAATTTGCAGGTAGCAAGACAACCAGATGGTGAGATTTCATGTATTATATCAAAAGTACCAAGTATGCAAACTATCAGATTTTTCTGTTCAGTTTTCACAAGCAGATCTGAAACCATTTAGAACAAGAGGGGTCCCACTATCTACTAGAGAGCACAGAAAATAGTAACTGTCCCCCTCTTGTTGCAGGGCGGAATGATAAGGAAGAAGGAGAGGGGTTGTGATTATGAGCAGCTTCTGTCCTGAGAATTAACCTAATGCAGGAAAAATCTCCATCTGCTCAAATCACCAGTACTGAGAAGCACTATCTGTGTGCAGTTCTCACCCAGGTGCATTGCCACAACTACCAGTGGTCCTCAACCTTTTTGGCACCAGGGACTGGTGCTCCTATCAGAATCTAATGCCCGATGATCTGAGGTGGAGCTGAGGTGGTGATGCTAGCGTTGGGGAGTGGCTGCTAATACAGATGAAACTTCACTCACTCACCCACTGCTCACCTGCTGGGCAGCCCAGCCCAGTTCCTAACAGGCCATGGCCTACTACCATTCTGTGGCCCAGAGGTTGGGAACCCCTGAACTACACTATGTAAAGTGCCTCCCTTGGGCCCATGACCTGACTTAGAGCTTATTTTGCCCCCTTCAAGCCATCCCTTTAAAATAGTTTCTGCTCAGAAGAGAGAATTGACATCTCAGAATTTATAAAACGTTGGTACCACCTTAATCTTAAACCACTTTAATACTTTCATTAACTTTTGCCATAAGGTGGTTCATCATATAAGGAAAGTGTGTGTGTGTTTTTGTCTTTGTGTACACACACATACACCTAACCATGTGAACTGTACAGGTTCACTTATACGTGGATTTTTTGCAATAAATAATACAGTTGGCCCTCCTTTTCCCCAGATTTTGCATCGGTAGAGTCAACCAAACTTGGATCAAAATACTCTTTTTCAACATGCATTTGGGAGTCTGCAAATGTGGAGGGCTGTTTGCATTGTTCTATACCATTTTATATGGGGGATTTGTGTATCTGCATATTTTAGTATCCATGGAGGATTCTAGAACCAATCCCTCACAGATACGGAGGGACTACCTAAGTTTTGAGGGAGTCAAAAGTTATATGTGGATTTTGGGGTGTGATCAGAGCAGGGTGCCTGAAGAATGGCTCTTCTGTTTACAACAGAACATCCAACAGAAACTTGCGTTTACTCCTCACAGGTGACATTACGCTCTCTCTATATGTGGGAAAAAGTTATATTGACAGCACGGGTTGGTGTCTCTAACCCCTGCGTTGTTCAAGTGTCAGTTGTGTATGTAAAAAATTCAAGTTCTTAATGAGTCGAATATCTTGAAAAATTAAGAATAATTGTATTAGTGACAGTCACACAAGACACTTTTTTGAAAGAATATAATGTTGAATAATTATATAATTATAAACTTTACCTATTCATATCCCAATAAAATATATATCTACTCAAGTTCCTCAGACATCAGGTGCTTTATCACTTTGTTTTACACTGAGTATACAAACTAAAAAGTAACGGAGGAATGAGGAGAAATTGCTTAAAAGGTATGAAGTTTTATTTTGGAATGATGGAAATATTATGGAACTAGATAGCTGTACAACATTTTGAATGTTATGAATTGTTCACTTTTAAATGGTTAATTTTATGTGAATTTTACCTCAAAATTTTTTAAACTAAAAAATCCTAAATGATGCATTTATTCTATTATCCTTAAAATATATTACTTTGAAATACTAGGACTTTGTCTCTATTGATATGTGTTCTTAACATAAGATGCTTTATAAACAAATCTTTTAACATAAAGAATTTTTAAAGAATCATCAAAATACCACTCTTACTTGCATTTTCAGACTTCAGCATTTTAATTTCTTCTGTTTTTAGTTTCAAAGTTTCTTTGAGGACTGCATTTTCACAGTTTAGCCTGGAAAAAAGTACCCTCCAATAAACATTTGCATTTTATACTTAAATGGGAATATTTCTGTCCCATAACTAGAGCACAAAAACCTAAATATAATTTTTCGTACTTTAGAACAATCTAGAATTTAGGTGTCACAAAATAAAAACAATGTAAAGGAGTGTGGGAAGATTTTACACATACTCTAAACCCTTCTGTATACTTAGTTGAGAAAGAATCAGAACCAGAATTATCTAACACATCCCTAACACAATACTCATTTTCTTTACTAAAATTTTAATTCAACTTAATAACCATTTGACTACCAATTATATGTCAGACTTAGGTCACCTTTAAAAACTTGCATAAAAGGTACATAGGGAGCTTTATCTATTTACTAAAACTTGAAGTTACTTACAAGAGTTCCTAAATTGCTGAGCATCAAAGGCTTAAACAATATTTTTTTTTGTAATTAAAACCAGTAGCCAGATTATCTAGTCAATTAATGACAAAGTAAAATACCTCTCAAGACATTTGTAGCAGTGTTTGTGGGAAATGTTCTATGCTATGCTTAAAATTGGCCTCAGATCATTAAAACAGAGATCATGAAGTTAAAGCTTCCCAATTAAAAATGAAATGTAAATCTAATGCATTCTGTTTCTATGAATTACTTAAAAAATTAATAAAATATGAAATTAGGTTCTCAAGCAAGGCGTGTAGCCCTTGAGGAATAAAGCACCTTTGTTAATGCGCCCTCTTCCTAAGACTAGGTCTCTGAGTTTCCATGAATTCTGATTAAGCTTTTGAGGAAATTGTTCAGATGCTCACAAACGTTTCATTAGATCCACTTAAATTCTTTATAAATTACTTAGACTACCTCATAAACTAATTTTTTCAAAAGCTAACTCAGTCAAAGTCATTAACTTTGCTATCTGGTTAACTATTTTTGTGCAGACATAATAAAGCCTCTTGTGCCAGTTCTGCTTAATTGAAGAGTATTCTAAAAGGCAGTCTCTCGACTAAGTGTAAATCTGTGTATATGAATCAGAAATTTCTGGGTTCTGTTCAGTCAAAATAAAAATACAAAAAAAATATATAAAAAACCAAATTAGGTAAACTACCAAAAAATTAAAACATGTGATATATTCTCTTGATGAGGCTGTGGGGAAACAGGCAGTCTCACGTGTGCTGCTGATAGGAATATAAAGTGGTACAAGCCTTTCTTATAGAGAGGAATTTGGCAACATCTAATAATCTACATATGCATTTACCTTCTGACCCAACAATTCTAAGAACATACCCTAAAAATACATCTCCAACAACACAAAAGTATGTATGTCAAGGTTACTTATTACAACATTGTTTATCATCACAAAATATGGAAACAAGTTCAGTGCCTATGTATAGGAGGATGGTTGAGTACACTACGGCACATCCACACAATGGAGTGATTTCTAAGATATGTTATTAAATGGAAAAATCAGTGCAAAAGAGTATGTAAACTATCCTTTGTGTAAGAAAGAATGGGAAATAAGAAAACATATACATATCTGCCCTTACACACAAATAGAAACAGAGGAAGGATAAATCAGAAAACAAGACTGGTTATCTGCAGACGGTGAGGGGAAGGAAGGATGACAGAAGGTTGTGATGGAGAGGGCGTGGGGTGCAGATGACACTTCTCTGAACGTATCTTTCTGAATAGTTCTGAGTTTTGGAAGCATGTCATCTTTTACAAAGTCAAAAATAAACAAGATAAATACATCAACAAGGATGGTGAAAAGATCCTAAAATAGAACACAAATAGAAATAAATTATCGTAAATGAATAGCATACGCATACTAAAGAGAAAAAAGAAACTAACCAAGTGATTTTTAAACATATACACTCAGGCTAAAAACAAAACTATAAACAAATATTAAACTCTGATTAATAGGTTTGATTTTACAATGGTATGTATAACAATTTTTAAGCTACCCCCTCTGCATATACTATAATGGAAAAATAAGTAAATATATTGGGTAATAGGAGCCAGGTTTCTCACTGTGGGAGTTAAAAATGTGGAAAGAGGCAAAGCTAAAATGAACCCTGTGGTGGTAGCCTGAAATTGGAAGTATGGATATCAACTACCTGTTTTTAATAGATCGATATGATAGGTGTATGTATTTGTCTGTATGTGTACTTTCCAGTTGTTCCCTGAGAGGACCCTTTAGGAAAGACTCCCTAGTAGCAGTAAGCACACCTAGTACTCAAATCTTGATTTCTAAACACCATTCGCCACTGAAAGGATCCAGGGCTCCTTGAAGAAATGCCTAATATTGTGGGTATCCTAGCCTATAATATCTTGTACCGAAAAGCAAGAAAGTGCTTGAGGAATGATAGGAAGGTGTCAAAAGGCCACCAAAGCCAGTTTCAAGGAGTTCCCATTGACCAAAGTTGGAAAAAAAATTTTTTCAACTTTTGCCTCCATGTAGACCTGTTTTCATGCTAATGGCTCCCATGTGGCCCTTTCTCAGCCACAATGCTACGGCTCAGCTCCTGCAGGACTGCCCTGGCCCTCTGGCCCATGCCCAGGGTTTCTGCCTCCAATACTGAGGCCTTCAAAGCCTTGGGCCATTGGTCCTGCCTGGCAGCCACGGGGAAGTGCAGAGTGGGGCACTGAGGAACGTGTGTAGGGTGTTTGTTCATAAGAAGGCCACAGGTTTGGTGCTCCTTGTCACAGTGACCCCGGATTCCTTCTGTTGGGTGTGTTGTCATCAGAGGAGCCATTTCTTCAGGCCCCCTGAAGTTGGAAAATTTTAAGCATCGAAAGAAATTATGATAGTAATTGCTTTTAATTCCTTGCATAATGCAAGAATCCATGAGTCCATATTTGTATGAACAAAAGAACAAGAGAAAATTTCTTACAATAAGATACCAATAAATAAATGTAGAAAGAATAACAGAATTCAAAAATTGCCATTTGGCAGACATGACAGTAATAATTGCTTCAGGCAGAATAACCAGTGGATGTAAAAACTGGTGGGTGAAAGTCTGATGAGTAACAGTCTATTTGCATAATTTCAAAGTATCTCCCCCACAAAATGCTTATTAATTACAAGGGGAAGAATTGTGACTACTGTGGAGAATGAGGGCAGATACCACACCTACACTAAATGATGGCGATCACAGCCTAGAAATGGGACAAACTAACATCACGTGCCTCTTTATATGATGCTCTAAGAATATAACTTTGCTTAGTAGTAAACCTGCCCAAAACACATAACCTGAATTTAATCCAGAAATACCAGACATCCCCATTGTGGGATATTCTATAAAATAACTAGTCTGTCCTCAAAAAAAGGTAAAGTTTATAAAAGATAAACACTGAAGAATTGTTTTAAATGAAAGGAGACTAAAGTTTAGACATGACCACCAAATGCAACATGTGATTCTGTATTGGATCCTGGAACACGGGAATTTTTTTTCTCTCTTTGCTATAAAGGCATTATTAGGATAATTGGCAAATCTAAGTAAGATCTATAGATTTAAAAAATAGTATTGGTTTTTACAATTATCCTATGGTTTTAAAAAAGAATATCCCTTGAAAAAATAGAAAATGAAGTAGTTCTAGTAATGGGGCCTTATATATGCAACTTACTCATGGTTCAGAAAAAAATTATGTCCTTATCTACATATTTAACTACAAAGAGAAAGAAAAGGAGAAAGAATAATGAAGCAAATATGGTAAAAAGTTCAAATTTGGAGAATCTTGGTGAAAGATACACAAGAATTCTTTGTACTGTTTTATAAGTTTTCTGTAAATCTTCATTTATCTCAAAAGAAATAATAAAAGATTAGATATTAAGCCATCTATAACCCCAGATATCAAATCAATTCCTCAATGACTGACCTTATAAAAAGTGTATGTTGTAATTTAAATATATTAAATTCACGCCAATAAAAGAGCTGCTCAAAAGATTTTGTTTGAAAAAAATAGTGCCAATGCTAAAATAACTTGGAAAACATGGCTCTTACACTGTATTTGAAAATTTAGTTTGTACTATATATATATATATATGTTTTTTAAAGAAAACACAAAAATATGGAGCTGGCAAGTGGATAAGCAATAATAATTTTATATTTACAGTTAGCTCAAAGAAGAAGAAAGCCTAAACTACATTTGAATTACATGCACTTTAAAGATTTCCAAAGAAAAACTATGGAATAATAATATACAAACCTGTCATATTTTTGGGTCCAAGATTCTTCTATATTTTTAAATCTATTATGATCAAATTCTATTTCCCACTGCAAGGCATTTATTTCCTATAGAAATAAAATAGTATTTCCATGGAAAATTTTACAAATAAATCACTTCAGGACATTGTGAATAGCTGAAATACATCATTTAATCATTTCACAGAAATATGTTAAAGAGAAAAAACTATTACTCGAAAAGAGTTTATCACATTTGTAAACACATATAACATGTATTGTCAGCACTCAAAAGAGCTTTGCCAAAGCTTGCTTACTATAGGAGAAATTTCAAATTGTTTAGCTTAAAAATTTGGGGTCTCAACCTAGCTTTCTCATCATCCCTGCCCATGCAGACTCCACGAGCAAAATATACTCCTGGAGGTCTGAGCCCAGGGCAGTCCCATCAAGGGAGGGTAAAAGAGACACAGGAACAACCTCCAAAAGTGATTCCTAAATGCTTTTATAGAGAAGATGAGGTGGTCAGAAAGAGGCAGGCTCTGCAAGCAGAGAAAAAGAAAGAGAAGAAAAATAGGAAGTGTCAATTTGGCAGGCCTCCTACTACCTTAAAATAGAAAATAAAAGAAACCTTAATTCTTTACACATTTGACAATCCGTTTTGGATTGTAAACTCCAAAAGGGAAGAGACCATATAAAGTTGAAGCACACCCAGCAGAATGTATGCATAAATCACATATCCATTAGCATGGTGACTTTTAAGGAAATTTTATTTGAAAGCTTATTGGATTGAACAAGTCTACGCTATAAACACAAATACCTTCTCCAAGGATCTCTTTTGTTCCACAGTTTTTTGAAGAACTGCCTGGGTATGACTTGTGGCTTTGCCAAATATTGCCTAAGGGAAAAAATATCAGTATAAATTACATTTCTAATCATTCTTACATGCATGATGTTCACATTTGTATTTTAAGACAACAGAAAATTAATTTGAGATGAGAATTTCCACAGAGACCACCTCTTTGTGGAGTGTTTGATAGTTCAACAGTCCGGAAATCTTGATTTGGCTCTTCCTTGATATATATGAGAATGAATGAAAGAATTTTCCACACAAAGACTTGTACATAAACATTCATAGCAGTAGTATTCATAACAACCAAAAAGTGCCGTTAACTGGTGAATGTATATACAAAATGTGGCATATCTATACAATGGAATATTATTTGGCAATAAAAAGGAAGAAAATACTGATATATACTACACCATTCATCAACCTCAAAACCATGCTGACTAAAAGAATCCAGATAAGAGAGAATCCAGACACATAATATATGATTCTATTTATATGAAATACAAAAGGCAAATCCTACAAGAAAATGGATTAATGATTGTCTGAGGTTGCAGATGGGAATGGAGAGACTTCTAATGTGCCCAAGGTTTCTTTTAGGGATGCTAAAAGTGTGCAAAAATTAGATTGTGGTAATAGTGTAGTAAGAATGAATTCTATGCTTAAAATGTGTGAAATTCATGACATGTACATTATACATCAATAAAATTGTTAAAAAATGTAAACCTCAAAAAAAATTATATTAAGCACTGCTGCTTTTGTTTTAAAAGCTAAAACCATAGCACCTAGTATTGCCCTGTGAAAGTGATGAAAGCTTAAAAATAACTTCCTACCATGCTTTGAAGAATTTTCAGTGCTTCCTCCTTGCCTTCGAGTTGTCTTTGAGATGCCTCAAGTTCAGTTTTTAAAATTTCTACCTCCTGAGAAGAGAAATAAAATTCGTCTTCCTATCTGCAAGATATGCAACCCAAAATGAACAGTTTGGGTAGTCTACATTTAAGCTTAACATACACTTTGACTCAAAGCACTGCGACTTTATAAATGAAGATAGAAATTCCCTCAGTCTTTAACAATGGACCAGACAGGCCAAAATTGAGATCCTCATTATCAGGTGCCAATTTTAACTCAAAGCCCAAATCTTTAGCTTTTACTCATCTAGGCCACACAGCTAAGAATCTGGGGAAAAAAATCTTTAGGCTACATAAATAAGCACATGATCACTCACACAGCTACAGTAGCTATTAAGGGCTAAACTGTCCTCCTCAAAAGAAATGTTCGAGTCTTAACTCCTGGTACTGTGAATGTGGCCCTATTTGGAAATAGGGTCTTTGTGGATATAATCAAGTTAAAATGAGGTCAGAATAGATTGGGGTAAGCCGTAATCCAATGACTGGTATCCTTATAAGACGAGAAAAACTTGGACACACACTAGAGAAGGCCATGTGACAACAGACTGGAGTGATGCAGTTACAAGCCAAGGAATGCCAAGGACTGTTGGGTCAACCACCAGAAGCTAGGAAGAGGCAAAGAAGGGTTCTTCTCTACACCTCTCAGAAGGAATATGGGCAATCGACACCTTGATTTTGGACTTCTAGCCTCCAGAACTGAGAGACTAAATCTCTGTTGTTTTAAATTTCTAGTTGGCGGTACTTTGTTACAGCAGTCCTAGGAAACTAAAACTGCAGCTTTCACAAGAGTCATAAACATGCACAGGATAGGCAGCCCTCACAGAAATGCCTACTCCCAGCAGGCCGAGTGGCCTCCTCAGACCACTTGGGATACTTTCTGATCTTTTAACTTCAGAGAGGTTATTTCAAGCCACACACAGGGTACACAGATGGAAGGAAATAACTATTTTCTCCAGGAGATTAGAGTAGCAGTAGAAGATTAGGGGTGAAAGGAGACCTGGAGGGCTTTACACAGCCTTTTGGAAAAATGAGGAAGATAAAGAGGCCAGTTGAAAGGTATGAGCTTTATACTGTGGCTCATCAAAAATATCTGGAAAGCCAAAATCTGTCTTCCATCCAGTGTTAGTACTACTTAAACAAAATCTCTTATCCGTGGATTTTATTCACATGAGAATTTTTATATAAGCCAGAGTACCTACCTCTAATGTTTCATCAAGACGCTGCTTTAATTCTACATTTGACAATTCTGAATTAGAATCTATTAGAGGAAAAAAAACATTTTAGCTAGTTAAATATAGGACATTTGTTTACAAAATATCAAGGACAGGTTTCATTGCAAAGAGAAAAGAATTATAATAACCCAAATAATGATAAAAATAGCTGCCTTTAAACATTTCACAATTAAAAAGACACACTTTTGAATAAAAAGGACTCTAAAATAACACATTGGTTAGTTACTACATACAAACACATGTCGACATAAGAAGCATCTAAACCTGCAGAGAATGTTTATGAGTTTATTTGAGCCAAACTGACGATTGCCAGGAAGCAAAATCTCAATGGAGAAAATGCTCTGGAGAATGGCAGTTTTGCAGCTTATTTTATACATTAAAATAAAAGGAGGAGACTTGAGGAGGACTTACCAAAATCCACTGGTGGTAGGCTAAGGGGATGGGAGAGAGCAAAGCAGGGAAATCCCTGGGACTGAATAAAAAGTAAAACAGAGAGATACATGCTTCTTTTACATTGGTGGGTACAAGATAATTAACATTTATAGGTGGTTAGGCGGGGAAGAAGGCAACAATGAAGGTTCTGTGGTCTATGCTCTGGTTGCTGTCGGTTGTGCCCCCAGGGGTCTGGAATAGGAGATTGCTCTGACATTTTAAAGGTTTGTTATCTTAGATGCAAAAAGACAGGCTCACCTAGGGTAAAGACTGACCTTTGTCAAGGAAGCTACAGGTCTAGGATGTGAACCACTTTCAGTTAGGAATTTTTATGTTCAGACCATCCTGTGTGGTTACTTTAGGTCTCTGAGTTTGTAAGGTCCACTATGCAGGCCTCCCTTGAGCTTGTCAGATTTAGTATGTGGCCCTTTTTTTGTCCACACACAATATAAAAAAAAACATGAATGTTGAGAGTGAAATAAATTTCGGTGTTTGGTTTAAGTTTGATCAATATAGTGATATGAATAGCTAAGAAATAACCTGAATTTAATTTCTTTCCAAAGAGAATGACTAGAAGTCTTTAGTAACTTCGGTTTTTTCTCTCCTTAATGTGATTGACTGAAACTTTAAACTGGGCTTTCAAGAAGCTTCATTTTCATTTGATCCCACTGGCAATAGAAAAGCATTAAAGTGGTAAGCTACAAGCAAGAAGAAAAGAAGAAAGAAAAAAAAAGTTTAGAAAGAATATTTTGAGGGATATTAAAATTTTCTCATCAACATAATAGTATCCAAGGGAAAACTTAAATCACTGATATACTGTTCCAGGGAGGTACAAACGTGACATTGGGTTGACAATGACAATTTCTATTTTATTAATACTTGTGGTAGGCAGAATAATGGCCCCCAAAGATGCCCCTACCTTAATCCCCATAACCTGTGAATTCATGGCAAAAGGGACTTTACATATGTGATTAAGTATTTGGAGATGGGAGATTATCCTGGATGACGTAATGTAGTCACAAGGGTCCTTATAAATGAAAAAGGAAGGCAGGAGAGTCAGTGTCAGAGTAATGGAGAATAAGAAAGACTTGACTAGCCATTGCTGCCTTTGAAGATGGAGGAATACAGGTGGCTCTGGAAGCTGGAAAAGGCAAAGGAATGGATTCTCTCCCGGAGCCTACAGAAGGAACGCAGCCTTTTTGACACATTAATTTTAGCCCAGTGAAATCTATTTTGGACTTTTGACTTATAGAACTATAAGACCATCAATTTGTGTTGTTTTAAACCATTAAATTTCTGGTAATTTGGAAACCACCTATTAACAAAAGAAAACTAACACAATATTCTTACCTAAGATCAGGTCAATTCTGACAGAAAGACAAAAGTCCATAACCCAACAAAACAGGAACTCATACTATTACTATTACATCTTGTTTCTATCCCAGCGGTTTCCTCATGTTTTTACAAAGGCATCTTAGCGTCATATTCAGTTTTCAACATCTTTCTTGCAAAACAGTATCTATTCTCTATGCATGATAAGGAACTGAAAGAAAAATATATAATCAATAATCCCATCCTAATTTCAAGAAGGATTTTGAGGGATGGGGATAGATCCCAGCTGCAACATAACTTTTGTAAATCTGAAACACGTTTCTTAAATTATTTTTGTGTTGTTTTAATTTGTGTTTGTCCTGCTTTGGTGGAGAAGTTTTACAATATGTGTTACTAACAATTCAGAGTAGGCATGGTCTCATCCATGGGCTCCCAATCATTTGGAGTTTTGTCATTCTATCACAATATGATTCTGAATTTCATTCTTGATGTATGGCATAACTTATTTTTAGTTATGATAAATTCAAAATAATTTTGTTGTGATCATTTTTGAAAATTTCATGCTATCCTTAAAATAACCAGAAGCATGCATGTTCTGCTGTAACACTCCTTCCCCAGATAAGCACCCAGCTTGCGGTGCTCAAATGTCACCTCCTTAAAGAGGCCTCCCCTGACCCTTGCCTAAAATGGCAGTGCCCCAGCCCCTCCAATTACTCACTATCCCTTCACTCACCACTGCCTGATGTTACTTAGCTGCTCATTTGTAGGTTTATTTTCTGTCTTCTCTACTAGAATGTGAACTCCATGACATTAGGGGCTTTGACTATTTTGTTCACTCATGTTATTCCCAGAGCTTGGAGCTGTCCTAGGCTCCTGATAGGTATCCAATAAATATTTGTTGAATAAGAAAAAAAAATGAGTAAAGTATATCACTATGCCATAAAAAAAGCAAGGTAGGTAATCATTTACTGAGATCACTAACATATATATGTATTAATGCAGAATAACTAGTGTACTTCACAATTTGGACAATGCTTGGAAATAAAAACATCAATTACTTTTGAACCATCACCAATCTTACAATGTAAATAAAAATAAATTTCTAAAATCCACTCTGGCGACTTATTTTCATGCGTTGGAAGCACTGATCAAATTCACAGGGGAAAAGGAGGGAGAGGACGCTAGGCATTCTTACCAGGGCTCCTCCGTCCTCTGTAATGAGGAATTCTGGACCCTTCAGGGCACGTATCTTGCAAGCTTTTATGTCTGGAGTACCGAAAAATGGCACCACTTCTTTCTTCCCCCTTTCCTGGACATGGGGGAGGGCTAAAGTCCCTGTCATCTGATCTTTTTCTAGATGTAAATAAATGTGAAACTTGTACTTCATAAATACCGCCGGGCCTTCTTCCGAGGCCATACCCTAAATCGCCTTCTGCCATGTCATCATCCTCTGTTTCCCAGGTCTGTGCTTCTGCCTCACTCGGTGGCCTCACCACCCTGCTCATCAGCCAGGCGCTGTCTTTACCATAAGGAAAAACGGGTTACCTGCAGTTACAAAAAACAGAGGTTAAACATCGTCAATATAAGAAAGTTGGGTTTTCCAGGGAAGAGAAGTTCTTTTCTGTATTATGCAGGCAAGACTAACTAGCAAAGCACCAGTGCACAAATGCAAACCAATTCAAGGTCTTGAATATTTCAGGACTTTTTAGATAAGAAAAATTCCAATCTCCGATTTCAAAGATTGTAGTTAATTTTAAGGAAGCAGGAAAGGCTTTTACTGAATGCAAAAATCTACTGATCAGAATAAAGCAGAGCCTTTGCCAAGGAAATAGAACACTCTTAACATACAAGCTTACAGAAGAAAGGGCTTGGTTTTCACAAGCCAAAGAGCTATGTAAAATTCCAAAAAGCCTCTGAAAAACAGGACTTCCAATCACTATGACCATCCTGCCTCTGTCTCGTCACAGCCCTTTATCCACTTCAAGTGCTCAGGGTTCCTACAGCCTCACTTGGTTTGTTTGCTATTTCTGTGCAGACACAATTAGTAGAGATTTTGTATTTGGGACAGTGATGGGTAGGAGGGAAGAAGGTACCCAACTCTCTCCTTTCTCAAGTCATGCCATGCCTATATTCGCACTTATTTTGCAATCAATCAGAGGAAAAGCCAAAGACTTTTCAATGGCTAAGGACCTTACTCTCATCTCTGCTGCTGTCCCCTCGTCCTAGGCTGACAGCCCTGGCCTCCCAGGTGCTCCTGACCGTGCCAGGCACTCCTGCCCCAGCGCTTGTGTTCCCTGGCCAGGGAGAACCCTCTTCCCCCGGACAGGTGCACAGCTGCTTCCTCACTTCCTGTGGGTCTTTCCTTCAGTGTCACTTTCTCAGTGGGGCCTTTCCTGGCACCGCATCTAAAATTGCAAACTGCCCCTCCCTGTCCCACTTATCTGCTTTATCTTTCTCCTTAGCACTTATGACTTTCTAACATACTCCTCCATATTTTACTCATTTTTCAAATCGTGCCACTAACAGGGAAGGTAGAGCAAAAGTGGGAGCTCAGTGAAGCAGAAGGTAGCTCCAGCCTGCCTAGAGGCCTCTCAAGAGGTGGGGCGCCCTGAAAATTTTCCCCTGCCAGATTCCAAACCCACCTAAATGTCCCTAACAGGAATGTAAGTTCCGCCAAGGCAGAAGCTGTTGTCTGTTTGGATCACCACTTCACTCCTAATTCCTAAAATCAGTATCTGAGACATAACTAACGCTCAATAAATATTCGTTTAATAAAACAAGAACATACAAACTGAAATACTTGCCACTAGGGCCGAAAAGCAAAATACTGTAGTCACCTTAGCAAGGCTCCACACAGGATGCCATGAAGCTAACTGCCTGCCCTTCTTCTAGAAGAAAACAACTCCAGGTAAAAATGCCCCCCAGCGAAAGGATCACGGAGCTCTGTCCGTGCAGAGACCATTGTAGGCACCTACCTGGTGACGGTGCCCTCTGCCTGGTGGCTGGAAAGCACCTGAAATGATCAGCCTTGTCCTTCTGGTACAGAATTCAGTTAAGAGAGAGTTTCACCACCATTTCGAAACAGCTTCTTTGCTGTAGTTATTTAGAAACATTTCATCCTTTTCACAAGACTCATTAAAAAAAAAAAGATAATAAAAACACATCTGACATCTTTTTCTAAATATCCTGCTGTTTAAGCATTTGCTTACTAGGGCTTTCAAAAATGAATCTCAGTCTTTCGAAAATAATTAAATCTCTCTCTTTTATTTTATTTTTTTTTGGCTGAGATCTTTCTCTTATTCTTCCACTGTTAAAACTACACATAGATGCTAAATAAATCTGATCATGTATGAAGACTTTTCTGTTGTTTTTAGGGTCAAGGTACCATATATTTTCAATGTTTAAAAACAAAGACCCTTAAAAGATTTGAAGTAACATATCATAAAAGAAGATACATAATTTCACCTACATGCAGAATCTAAGGAATAAAAAGAACAAACTAAAAGACTCACAAATAGAGTGGACAATTTGGTGACAGATAGAGGGGAGGGAAGTTTGGGGGGCTGGGAGAATGGGGTGAAGGGTTAAAGAAGACAAATTAGTAGCCAATGGATGGTCAAGGGGTTGGGGAGCATGGCATAGGGAATGGAGGTAGCACTAATACATTGGCTAGGTGGAGGGTCAGGGGAGGAAGGGTGCAATTGGGGGGATCGTTTTACAGACTATATAGATGTCTAACCAATGTACTATATACTTGAAACTAATTATAATAAATAAATTAAAATAAAATAAAGATACATAGGTGAAAGACACAACATCATTAGTTATCAGGGAATTGTAGATTAAACTACAGTGAGATTCCAGCATATACTACTGCCAATTCCAAGTGTTGCTGAGGTTGTGGACATCCATACACACTGTCGGTGGGAGTATAAAATGGTACAAACATTGTGAAAAGTTGTTTTAAACAGTGACACGGTGATTGCACTCTTTGTACTTACCCAAGAGAAACAAAAACATGTTTCATAGAGAGATGCGTGAATGAATGTTCACAGCATTATTAGAATTAGTCCCAAACTGGAAACACCCAAAGTAACCATCAGGGAGAAAACAAATTCTAATCCATCCATCCATACAATACACTATGTTCAGCAATAAGTGATAAATTTCTGATATTTGCAACAATGTGGATGGAACTTATAGATGTTATTCAAACAGAAGAACCACCTACTGTATGAAATCCTGGCAAAACTAATATATATGGTAGGCAGCAGATCAATGGTTGCCTGAGGTGGGAAGGTGGATAGACTTCAAAAGGCAGGAAGGAACTTTTTTGGGGTGATGGAAAAGTCTTATATCTTGACTAGAATGATGGTTTGTTAAAACTAATCCAACTGTATGCTTACAATAGTGCATTTTATCATATATAAATTATTACTCGATACTATATTAAAAATTGTTTAAAACAGAAAAAAATAAGGGACCTTTAACTTAATTAGGGGGCAAGATGGGAAGTTTGTTAATCATTTGTACCCCCCTAGATAAGAAAATTATTAAACTGGATGCTTTAAATCAGCACTAATTTTTTTTTAGAGACCTAATAGCTAGTACATGCTGCTTGCTTTCCGTGTGCTAGGCACTATTTTAAGTGCTTTACTTAGATTATTCTATTTACTCTTCACAACACTTTATAAGATAACACTATCACTACTTAAGTATGAACAATTAAACTGAAGCACAGACAGGTGAAGTAACACAGCTAATAAGAGCCAGATTCTGAACCCAGATTCTGTCAATGTCACTGTTACACTCTCAGCCACTGCTTCCTGTCATCTGGAGAACTTCCATGAGATTAACATCAGAGTAAACCCAGTTTCTATTATTTATAACATCAAATAGAATGGAAAGTAAAAGTTTAAAATAGCTAGTTTTAACAACACTCAACACAGTCTATTGGACCCATTTTTTACCCCAAATTTTTATGAAATCATTCTGGTTCTTTTACAAGTTTATTTCCTAAATAAGTAAGTTTATCTATTTATGTCAGGTTAGATAGCAAATTATTTATTATATTAGAGGCTGTGTTTTACCCCTTGTGCAGCAGAATCCTGTTTATAATACAACTTCACATCTCTGTTAAGGAAGGTGTGGTCATGGTTAGGCAGCCAGAGGTGAAGGAAATGGAATTGGTCAACACAAAGGAAAAAAGCAGTAAGAGGAAAGAATAAGCAATTGCAAGATTAGCTAACAATATTTTTTAATGCAACACACATATTCAGGTGTTATGAGTGTATCTTCCTGCTATTCAGAGTTTCACATGGCTCAATGCTGTATTGCTTTTAAAATTAACTTTGAGAACTGTTGGCTGTGTGCCCTTCCATTTTTTTAATAATAATAGTAATATTAATATGTAATTTAGTCAAATTAAACTTGACTTTTGGAGCACATTACTTCTAAGGAAGGGACGATATTTGAAGTTAACTAACGCTCATTTGACTAGTTGTACATGAATTCAGTGTTGACAACCAGGGAGGCAGCAGGATGTGTGATGGAGAAGGCCTCCCCTCAGGAGGTTTGGGTTCACATTTCACTCTACTACTTGCTACTCTGTGATCCTGGGCAAGTCATTTAACTTCTTGGAGCCCATTTTCGAATCTCCAAAATGGCTTTAAGCATAGCTACTTTATATTTAGGCACCATTGATATATTTGAATATATTTGATATATTTGAAATTAACATTTACTAAACTAGAATTTGAGTATTAGTTTCTTCATTTATCAAATGAGATGACTGGATAAGATTTTTTGGTTCTTTAGAGCTCTAAAATCCCAATCCTGTATCAGCATTTTCCAAAGTGTGCCCCACAGAACCCTAGTTCTATGAACTATGAGGTGTTGCTAGGAATAAAAGGGCCCTTCTGGGTTTCTTTAAGGGAAGTATTATCCTATGCCACTCCAGACATACATGACTTGCCCAAAATGATACAAGTAGTGGCAGAGCCAGAACTAGAAACAGTATCTCTGGCTCCTTGTTCAGTGATCTGGCCAGTTGGGAAAGAACACAGGATGACCACATTGTAGACTGTGGGCAATCTTCCTACTTTTGCACTAAAACAACTCTTTGAAAAGTGACCAGTGACTTCCTAATCACTAAATCCAACACCTAGTCTTGTTTCTCAGCCAACTCCACCTCTGCAGAAGCTGCGACTACTGATTCACCATGGATTCAGCCCAGGTCCCTGGTCCACCTTGGTTCCTCAGCCCCTCAGAGAGTCCCTGCTTCTCTCATATCTGCCTGCTCAGGCTCCATTTCCTCTTCCTGTTTCTTCTGTACATGTTTGGCTTCTACTCTTAAATACACATCTCCAGCTGGATATCCTGCCAGCAATTCACACACAGCTTGTTCAAAAACAAGTTAATTACCTTCTCCACCCTCCCACCTAGCCAGGTCTCCTCCTGTATCCTTTATTTCTGCAAATGCATCATCCATGCTCAAAAACACCCAAGCCCAAAACTTTGAAATTGTTTTTTGTTGTCGTTGTTGTTTGTTTGTTTGTTTTTTGCTTCTTTCTTCTCTTTGGTGCCTTCAGTTGTCAAATTCTCTAGATCCACAAAATGTTCTTCACATAGTAACTTCACAGCCCTGGCTGAATTTCTTGGTACTTCTCCTGGATTAAACCAATAGTTCCATAACTGATCTACTCCAAGCTACACTACACATTGTTGCCAACCACAGATCCAATGATATCCATCTCTTGCCCTAAAACATTCCATGGCTCCCATGGCATATGTAATTAAGTATCATTCTGTTTTCTACAACAAGAATCCTGTTTTCACTCCGTGTTTCAACTATCAGTATTCCCTGGGCATGCTCTCTGCTTCCACATAAGAGGGACTGCACTCGCTCCCAGGCCTCAGTCTGGTCACCTTCAAGCCTCAGCTGATGCCATTCTCCACCCCAGGAATGCTTTCTCCTCTTAGGCACCCCCTCACTTCATGACAGCCACACCCTCAGTAGCCTTCTGGACTACCCTTTGACAGATGTGATTTGTCCTACCTCTGAGCCCTCCTAGCTCTGTATTGTACCTTTCAATAGTCCTTACATGCTATATAATGTTTTTATTGTACACTCCCTTAATGCAGGGAGTGTACGTGTCTCATTTACTTGTGCATTACAAGTGTTCCAAAGATATCTGATGGATGGATTTGAAAAAGAAAACAGTTTCCTGCCCAGAAAACTTGGACTAGAAGCATCCACACCCACTAGCCTGGTAACTCTTGCCTTAGCAAACAAGTTGGTCAAACAGACATCAAATTCCTGTCAGACCTGGCAAAGAGGAAATAACTGGACTCCTGCCTGGTGAAAAACGACTGGCCGGCTGCACAGTGCCATAGGATTTTGTTTTTTAACTTTTTCTGTTAAAATAATTTCAGATTTACAGTAAGTTATAAAGATCATACAGAGAGCTCCTGTATACCCTTTACCTAGATTACTCTGTTAATATGAGGGTATATTTATCAAAATTAAGGAGTTAATATGAACTAAATCACAGGTTTTATTATAATTTCCCCAGTTTTTCTACTGATGTCCTTTTCCTGTTTCAGGATCCAATTCAGGATACTACATTGTACTTAGTGCGCTATAATGTTAAGGCTCAAAATTAATTTAAAAAGTAAGTAAAGGAGGAGGGGAGAGAGGTAGAGTAGGGTCTTTCGAACCTATTTCTTGTATTTTTAATGTCAGAGGAGGCCATTAAACTAACGTCAGGGAAAACGAAGACCATTTGCCAGCTAGTCCGCGACCTGCCGAGTTCCCACGGATGCGCGCCACCCGCCCCGGGGTCCTCCCCACGCGCGGTTCCCACCTGCCAGGCCCGGACTGTGCACCTCCGCCACCGAAAGCTTAGGAACCCGGACACGGGCTCGGCGACCAGGACCCCGCCGCCCTCGCGCCCGCAGAAGCGCGCTCGCCCGGCGCCGAACCTCCACGTCGAGCGCACCGCCGCGTCCTCAGCCACGTGGGCGCGCGGCGCGGCCCCGAGCGGGACGGCGGGCGAGGCCGGGCTCCCCGCGCCAGCGCGACGCGCGCCTCTGCACCTGCCGGAGCTCGCCCGGCGCGTGTGCCGGGAGGCTAGCTGTCCATCGCCCAGGACCGTGAGTAAAATACATGGTAAGGGAAAGATGGAGCCGAGCCGAAGTTCCGCGGTGGAGTTGGACCCTGAAATGCAGGCTTTCAGTACTATGAAATGAGGAGGGCACAGCACGCCAGGGGAACTGCTGGGGACAAGGTGTGGCAGTGGGAAGGTAAGAGAGCATGGCCTTGTGGGTCTGGAAGGCTGCTACTGGGGACGACCTATTCTTGTGGCTTTCCTCAGATGGGCCCTGCCTTCCTCTAACCTCACCGAAACGTGTTGGGGTCATTTGATTACCTTGGTGAAATGATCTTGGCATTATTTACTAAGTCAGTGTGTGTACTACCTCATTTACTATGGTAAACATAGTCAATAGCTTTAGAAAGCAAAAATAATTTTATTCACTTAAAACTTTATTATAGCAAATCTTGAAATGATACTTTAAGTCTTTAAATTTTCTCATAAATTGTTTTCAGCATTGTTTTACTATTCTAGTTCCTATGTGTTTCGATATAAATTTTAGAATCAACTATCAAGTTTCATTTTATGCTGGGATTTTTATTGAGATTGAATTTATAGATCAATTTGGGGGAAAACTGACATGTTAATAATATTGAGTTTTGGAATTCACAAACATGGTATATCCATAGATCTTTCTCTTATTTGAATTTTTAGCATGCAGATCTTGCATATATTTTGTTAGACATGTATCTCAGCATGTCATCCTTTTTGGTACTATTGTAAATGATATTGTTTTAATTTTAATTTCCACTTGTTTGGCACTACTCTATGGAAATGCGCTTGACTTTTGGGTCTTGTATTCTGTGACCTTGTTAAAAGTCATTTATTAGTTCAAGTAGCTTTACTTTGGATTCTCTTTGGAATTTCAGAAAAAGTAATCGTGTTGACTGAGAATAGTTTATTCCTGTCAGCTCTGTATATCTTTATTTTCTTGCTTAATGTACTGACTTGGAACTCCAGGATGACCAATATGCTTTTTATTCACTGGTCTTGTTTCACAAATTAATTTTTGAAACCCCTTAAATAGTAAACCTCTGGATGGATTTCATGGGTCTGTGATTCTTTGAAAAACATAAGCAACATTGTGTATTAATATATATATATCTATATTTCCTTACAGGAAGCGAGTTCATGGCTAATTCAGACTGTCAAAGGGATTTATGTCGTCAAAAGAGTTAAAGAACTAAATTTTAAATAAAAGCCTAGGTATATATAAAGACTCCTAATGATATTTTTCACATATATAGCAATGAAAGTTATTAAGAACAGCAATGTTTTTTACCTTGCCCTCTCCCAGTCCATAGAAAGAATAAACAGTTCTCAGCAGTTTTGAACCCTATCACTTCTGTGTTAAGGACAAATTTAAATGTTGGTAGGGATTGGTGGTAGGACATGCTTAGAATGCATACAAAGATGAAGTAAGGCCAAATCCCTATTTCAAAGCCCACAAAAATAAAAATATACCAAAAAGGGCATAAGGAAAAAAAAAAAAAACACTGGTTATGCATACACTAAAGCTTATTATCTTAAGGCACTCTTGAGAAACAGAATAATTCATATTAAGCTTCATTTACAGAATTATAAAATGATTGAAAATTGGGCACATTTATCTCCCTAAGTTTGTTTTAAATTGGCCTATTTAAAAAGTTAACAAGTAGGTTCGAATAAACCCAGAGACAAATAACAAATGAGGTTATTTTTAAAACTATAAAATGTTAAAGCATTTCAAACTATAAAATGTTAAAGCATTGCCTCTAGTTTTATGTGCAAACCTAGGACTAAAATTAGTGAGTATATTAATATTTATAAAATTCCCAAAAGGTGTCTAGCTCTGTATTAGATTCCATTATCTCCCATCTGTTTAAGGAAAATCTCATATATTTTATAAGTCAATATTAGTATTAACATAATTAGCAATCACTTGATTACCATAATAAAAAGACAACAGTCTTCTCAAAACAGTCATTTATACTACTAAAAATAATAATAAACACATATATGGTGCTTAGTATGTGCCAAGCACAATTTATTTAATCCTTACAATAGCCCAATGAAGTAATTATCCTCATTACATATGATTTGTAGTACTGGATAGCGCCTTTCTTTGTGATATTATTCTAGTCCAAGTAATTATTTTTAATTAAATCTATTGGAGTGACATTGATTAATAAAATTATATAAGTTTCAAGTGTACCATTCAATAATATGTCATCTGTATATTGCATGTGTGTTTACCACTCAAAGTTAAATTTCTCTGTCACCATATATTTGACTCCCTTTACCTTTATTACCTCCCTGCCGCCCCACTTCTCTCTGGTAACCATTAAACTGTTGTCTGTGTCTATGAGTCTTGTTTGTCTTGCTTGTTTGTTGCTTTCAGTTTTATATCTTACGTATGAGTGCAATTATGTGGTTCTCAACTTTTTCTCACTTGTTTTGCTTAGCATGATAATCGCGAGATCTACCCGTGTTGTCACAAATGACAGTATTTCATCTTTTCTTATGACTAATATGCCATCGTATATATGGACCACGTCTTCTTTATACAGTCATCTATCGAAGGCCACTTTGGTTGTTTCCATGTTTTGGCCATTGTGAATAATGCTGCATCGAACATGGAGGTGCATAGATCTTAACAAATAAATGTTTTCAAATTTTGGGGATAAAGGGGATTGCTGAGTCATATGATAATTCTAGTCTTAATTTTTTGAGGAACCCCCATACGGTTTTCCATAGTGGCTGTACAAATTTACATTCCCACCAGCAGTGTATGAGGGTTCCTTTTTCCCCACAGCCTAAGACTTGTTATTACTTGTCTTGTTGAAGATAGCCAATCTAGCAGGTGTGAGGTGAGATCACATTGTGGTTTTGCTTTGCATTTCTCTAATAGCTAGTGAAGTTGAGCATCTTTTCACATCACATGTCTGTTGGTCATTTGTATGTCCTATTGGGAAAAGAATACCTCTTCAATAAATGGTGCTGGGAAAATTGGAAAGTCACATGCAAAACAATGAAACTAGACTGCTGTCATCATATACCTAAATTAACTCAAAATGGTATCAACACCTAAATATAAGACCTGAAACAATAAATTGTATGGAAGAAACATAGGTATTAAACTCATGGGTCTTAGATTTAGAGAGGATTTTATGAATTGACCTCAAAGGCAAGGGAAGTAAGAGCAAAAATAAATGACCATCAAACCAAAAAGCTTCTGCACAGCAAATCAAGACAAAGAGGCAACCAACTGAATGGAAGATATTTGCAAATAAAATCTCTGATAAAGGGGTAATATCCAAAATATACAAAGAACTCATACAATTAAACAAGAAAACAATCCAATTAAAAAATAGGCAGAGGACCTGACCAAGTAATCTTTCTTCTTTACCTCCATACCCATTCTTGAAGGCTCTGCATCCTTTATCATTCATTATTTTCTGATATTTTGTAGAAGATAATCTTTCTCTTCAGTTCTTTCATTGTGTTACAATCTCCGTGTTACAATCTCTGACAGGGTACTTGTTGCAATCTATCCTAAAGTGTCCTTTTGTGTATATCACCTTTGTATACTACTTTAAGATCATCTAGAGGTCAAGAACTTATCTTGGGAGGTCTTCCCTAGCAGTGATTTGCATGGAGTCTTGCATATACATAATAGGCAATCTGTTTATTAAAATGAGTTTACTAAATGTCGTTTGCATACAATATGTCTTCCAGGAATTTACTTGATAAACTTGCTCATGTGCAAAACCATATAACCATTAGGCAGCACAACTCAATAGGTAAGAGTCTGCTAGGATGAAATCCTGACTCTGATATTTTCTAGCCATGATCTTGGGTAAGTTACTTAACCTTTCTGTGTCTTGATTCTGTCACCTGTAATGGAAATAATAATACCTACCTCAGATGGTAGTCATGTGGATTAAGAAAATTTTGAAATGTGTTTAAGAGTACCTAGCACATAGTAATATATGTATTATTATTTCTTACATCATTGTAATAGTGAAAAGCTGGAAACAACCTAAATATCTATCAACAGGGGATTGTTTAAATCAACCTTAGCACATCCTTAATAGAATTCTATGCAAACATTAAAAAGATTAGGGGTCCAAGTAACATGTACAAATGACTAATAGGTATTTGAAAAGAGGCTCAACGTCATTAGTCATTAGGGAAATGTAAATCAAGACCATACAGCCACAGGACGGCTATTATGAACAGTAGCCAAGTGTTAGCAAGAATGTGTATATTTGAAAAAAGCCTCAACATCATTAGTCATTAGGGAAATTAAATCAAAACCAAAATGAAATGTGACTGTACATCCACAGGATGGCTATTATAAACAGTAGTAAGTGTTGGCAAGAATATTTTTTTAAGGCGAGGCAACTCTTGGTTGACCTCACAGATTGCAAGGACCTTGTCAGCTTACAATCTCTTTTTATTTTTATTTCTTACACCTACAACACCTGGACTTCCTAGGTGGTCTCCCATCCAAGTACTAACCAGGACCAACCCTGCTTAGCTTCTGAGATCAGACAGGATCCAGCTTGTTCAGGGTAGCACAGCTGTAGACTAGAATGTGGAAAAATTAGATCCCTAATACATGGATGCTGGGAATGTAATGCAACAACTTTAGAAAACAGTTTGGTATTCAGAAGTTAAACTCAGCAATTTCCCTCCTATGTATCTACCTGAGAATTGAAAACATACATCCGTATAAAAACTGTACACAAGTATTCACAATTAATAATACCAAAAAAGGATACAATCCAATTGTGCAACTGATAGAATAAATAAAATGCAGTATAGCCATGCAGTGGAATGTTATTTCACCATAACAAGGAATAGGGTGCCAATACGGGCTACATGGATGACCTTGAATACATTGAATACTAAATGAAAGAAGCCAGACACAAAAGGCCACATTATTGCATGATTCCATTTATATGAAATGTCCAGAATATACAAATCCATATCGACAAAGTTGATTATTGATTGCAAGGGGCTGGGAGAAGGGAAGAATGAGAAGGGACTGCTAATGGGTATGGGATTTCTTTTCGGTGGGGTGATGAAAATGTTACAGAATTACAGTGCTGTTGGTTGCACAGTCTTGTGAATATAAAAACCAGTGGATTGTATACTTTAAAATGGTTAATTTTATATGTGAATTGTATTTTAATTTTTTAAAAAATAGGGAGGTCTGTAGGTTCTGAGGTGGTATAATCTCCAAAATATATTAAATGAAAAAAGAAAATACAGAACAGTTTACATGGTATGCTATGCTATCATATGCTTAAAAAAAAAAGTACACACACAATGCACTTAGCAGGCACATAAAATCTCTGAAGACATATAGGTAACATTTCCTAAAGGGAGAGGTTCTGGGATGGCTAAAGAACAAGGGTGGCCTGTAAGGAAAATTTACCTTCCATGTATACCCTTTTGTACCTTTTGAATTTTACACAGTGTACATGTACTACCATTTCCTTTTTTCTAAAAGAAGAAATAAAAATGGAACACTCCAATGCTTTATCTGTAGACTTTAGTTTTATTTTAAGAGATCATCTTCATTTTCTTCTATGATAAACTTAGAAGATATCTATCCACTCATTTGGTCAGACTTATATATTCTTTAGCAACTGAAGCATTAAATGATGAGACCTTTTATTCTCAATCTGTAATATATTCATTATACTTAAGAGTGTTTAGCTTTCTCATGGAGAAAAAAAAAACAAACAGAAACCTTTATACTATCCACCTACTAGTTCTGTAGCACAATTTTAATTTAAAAGTTTTACTGGTAATCAGACAATTTATATGATGTGAGAAATATCAAGAGTGATTACAAAGTGGCCAATCTTGTAAATCAAGAGCTATGATCTTTGACCCATTGCTCAATCCATTTCAATATCTGACTGATATTATTCTCTAGATCTTCTGGTTTATTGCTGGGCAGCTGATGCACTATTTCTTCTTTGTAGGATGCTAATGCTTCTTCATAAAGAACTTGAAAAATTTCACACTGAACATTATCTTTTAGTTTCTTCTCATTATAACCCCTAGAAGTAGTCAAGAGAAAGATATAAAATGTAAATTGAATGGCAAAAACTGGAATTTTACAAACATACCAGAATCCTGACAATTTTGAATACATGAAAAACACACAAAAATACTTCGTGTAGTTTCTTTTCCTATAGAAAAAAGATTGGCACCTAAAATTTGAGACTTTTTTTGACAAGAGGGTTAAACTAAGGACTAGTGTTTAGGTTTGTCCAAAAATGTTTTTCCCCACAATTTGTCAGCCAGTCAGTTAACAAACATATCTACCTATTTCAAGCCAAATTCAGAGCTATAAGATAAATAAGAAGTCTATAGTTACGGTCCTAGGTTTCAAAAGAATTAGAAGAGTTTAGATATAGACAGATAAAATAAATGGCTGACATACAATAAAATAAAATGCATATGATTGGAATACCATATTCTAATTGGGTACTTGATAACACAGATGGATCTTTACCAATTCCAAAGACACTGAAAAAAAAAATAACTTAGGTACTCTTTAGGCAAATATGTAAATTAGCCAACCAACTAGCTTGGGAAAATATAAAGAAAATTCAAACTTGAATTTTTAAACCTTGTAACAATCAAAATTAAATTGAACTATTTAAAAGGTGATTAACTATGAAAAACCCATAGAATGGGGAAAAATTTTGGCAAATCATTATTCCATATGATGGAAATTTATTTGATAATAAAAAGGAATGAAGTACTGGTGCATGTTGATAACACAGATGAAATCTGAAAACACTGTGCTATGTGACAGAAGCCAAACACAAAAGACTACATATTGTATGATTTCATTTATATGAAATGTCTAGAATTGGCAAATTTACAGAGACAGAAAGTAAATTACTGGTGGCCTAGGGCTGGAGGACTAAAGAGAAATGGAGAATGACTGCTACAGGGTATAGGAATATTTTTGTGGGTGGGGGGAGGGTGAGCATTTTCTAAAATTGTAGTAATGGATACACACCTCTGTGAATATACTAAAAATTACTGAATTGTATACTTCAATGGATGAATTGTATGGAATGCAAATTTTTCTTAAAAGGTGATTACCTTGTAATTTTTCAATAGTTAAAAACAAGACTAGTTCTCTCATAGTCAGTCTTCGGCCATTTACAAAAAACGGCAATTTTTAAATAGAATTTTAAATTGACTTGTTTGAAGAAAAGCATATATGCCATATGATCATTATTACTTCTCTGTTCAAATACTTTTAATGGCTTTTCATTGCCTAAAGAAAAATGATTAAAGTTTTAGGTCTAGCTCCAACCTAACTTTGCTAGTATGTTTTCTACTATACTCTTTTGTTCAAGGATTTTGCAGGTGTCCTATCCAGCGGTGGTTAGACAGCGCTGACTATAGTCAGTGAGAAACACAAATTCTGAACCTCAGACAGCCTTTTACATTCCTCTTAGAATTCCTATTGTCTCAAAGATTGAATTAAAAAAACAGTGAAAAAATGTTTTCCCTAAAAATTTCTGTGACAACATGGATAGACATAGAGGATATTATGCCAAGAGAAATAAGTCAGACAGAGAAAGAGAAATATCATATATTTCATTTGTATGTGGCGTCTAAACAACAAAATAAATGAACGAAACAGAAATAGACTCATAGATAGAGAACAAATTGGTGATTGCCAGATGAGAGGGGGTTGTGGGGCTGAATGAAAAAGGTGAAGGGATTAAGAAGTACAAATTGGTAGTTACGAAATAGTCATGAGGATGTAGAGGAAAGCAGAGGAAATATAGTCAATAATGTTGCAATAGCTATATATAGAGCCAGGTGGCTACTAGACTAATTGCGGGGATCATTTCATAAATTATATAAATGTCTAATCACTATGTTGTACACTTGCATATAAAATATTGAATGTCAACTCTAATTGAAAAAAATTTTTTTTTTAATTTCTTTTTGGTTATTCTGGATTAAGTGTGACATACTCTTGGAGGGACTAACTCAAATATGTTAAAAGTTGCAAAATGTCAATTTTTTTTAGTTTTTCATAAGCTTTTCCATTCCTATTGTGAGGATAATTTGGATAATGTTCATTCAATAGGTAAGAATATGTTATTGGGTTGGCTGTTTTTCTAGCAAGGTTTTACATTAAGGAAAAAGCATGACTGAATAGGGTTGCTAAATAGTACATTCTACCGAATCAAACTGTCAGTCAGGGTATTCATCTACATGGTTATAAATTACTGCCTGTGTGATACAACCCTTCTTCTTTTAGATTCAGAATGTTGGTAGCATGCAAATCTGGTTTACAGCTACAGAACAAATGAAGTAGTCACAATGGCCAATTTCAAGAACCTGAATAAAAGTTTATATTATACTTTAAGAATTCAATGTTTTCCCTTTCTTACCTTGTTTCAAGTCTTTTGTACAATATACTGTTATCTGTTTTCAATACAAAAACTATGTGAAACCAGCGTTCAGGAAAGAAATCACAACCATGATAATCAACAATAACTCCACCTTCACTCATTTGGTTTTCTAGCTCATCAACTACCTATAAGCAAGGGGGAAGAAAAAAAGATGAATGCTCCTTTAAAAAAAACTGATGTCAACTTTTCTATTAAATTTTTAAAATGTGTACTTTATTTAAAAATTGTACTTACTCTGTCTTCATCTAAAATGGGACAGTCATACTCTTCATCATAGCCATCATATAACTGCCCTGAAAGAGATTTACATTGGCTTGTTAAAGTAGTATTTTCTAAGTAACTTTCAGTAATTTTCAATTAATTCTAGACTTCAGGAAGGGAAATGTATCACCAATTACTCTTTTAGAGACAAGAGAGGGCACTAACACGAGATGTCACATGGACAACAAATATAAAGAACAGTAATGATTATAATTTTTTGTTGGGAAACCTGGATAGTGACATATCTGTAACTGTTTATCAAAATTAAAACTAAAGAATGAATAATAGACAATTTAGAATTTATGGGGTTATTAGAAGAGAATCGCATTATTTTTGGTGACCTATAGATTAATGGGAAGAGGGGTCACATGGATACACTCTCACACACATTAACAGGAGATTAAGTTCCAAACTTATTAGGTTGAGGATATGAAACTTATTAAAAACAAGTTCTTGATTCCAGAAATTAACCCTCTTGTCACTGAGGTCACATCTTTATGAGGTTTGAGGAAGGAAGTGGAGTCAGTACCCAGATGATCTGAAATAATATCTTTACTTCTCAATCTTCAGCATCCCCCAAAGCCAAGTGTTAAAAGTCTTATTTCAGAAGGCAAAACAAGGATGATGGGCGGTTGTAAAGAAGATTTAAACCTAACATAACTTTCCAATGAGTCAAAGCTGCCTTTCAAAGTGAGTCTTACGTAAGAGGGTGAGATATACCAACCCTACCCTCACCTGAATCACTAGGAGGTATGTAATAAGGCAGGCTAAGATCATCTGTTTAGCCATCTCTAGGAATATGCTTCCCACCTCTTCCCCTTAATATTTTGGCACAGGTTGAAATTAGGTTAAAATGAGCATGAATTCAAAAGTAATATTAAAGGGTAGTCCTGAGGGTTAGTGGAAGGCCAGAAGCAGTTTTAATTCTCTGTCTTACCTGGAGCATCTGTGGACTGATTCTGGGCATATAAGCCACTCAGCTCTATAGACCCCTAATGTGGCCTCTGCCCAGTACTATGTAGAATAGACTAAGTAGTAACACAGTAAATGCTTATGATATAAGTAATAAAATATAAAAAGAAGAATTCAAAGTTGTCTGCAATAGGGACAAAGATTAGAAGAAAAACAAAAGATGGAAATAAATTAGGATTTGGAGCAATTTTTCTGTGTATTATTTTTACAAAACTCTTTTTTTATATAATGCCACAAAATCTATGAATACCTACAGCTGATTCTGTACTGTGTGGGAGTCTGGAGTAGACAAATGCTGAGGTACCTTTATATTTTAAAACCTTGACTCTTAGAAGACTAGGGAAATTTTTAAAAATATATGCTGTCTATAATAGAGACAACTATTGTTACATTTTTAGAATTAAAGTCTATACTGCAATGCTGAAATGCAGGACTTGTTAAATCTTGTTAATGTTTTAATAAAATAGTGTAATCCAAGCTTTCACGCATTCATTTCAAAAAACATTTATCGAATACCATATACCAATGTCTTAAGGGTAATGAGGACATAATAGTGAACAAAATAACCAGTAAAACAAATCAGTCTTTCCCTTAGAGTGTTTACAATAAAATGAGAGAGGATAGACGACATGGAAATTATACAGTATTTTTTAATGGTATGGTTCATGGTGCTATGGGAAATATAAAATGGACACCTATTATGTTAGGAACATAAACATGGGATATTATGGGAGGCTTCCTGCAGGAAACTTGAAGCAGTTAGCTAAGGAAAAAAAAAGGAAGACTATTCTCAACAGAAAACAAGATATTCAAAGGCAGAGAGACTAGGGAAGTTAGGCTCTTCTCTTTCAAAGGAGGGAGTCTTTCAGAATAGTTAAGAAATTAGGTGCTAAGGAGTCAGGTAAACTGAAGCTAGGTCAAAAAGGGCTTTGAGAGCTGCATTGAGTTTAGACTTTATCCTAAGGCAAAGGAAAACAGTTAAAGCATTTTAAGCATGAAATATGATTGATTTCAAAATTTTAAAAATCATTTTGCTTTGTGAGAACAAGTTGGAAGGAAGCAAATCCAGAAGCATAGATAGCATATCAAGGCTACTGAATTTTAGGTGAGTGATGATTGTACCACAGGAAATGGGAAGAAATAGATTCTAAACTTCATTTCAAATTTCAAAAAATAGACATTTGTACTTTAGAAAATTTCAATTAGAGGTCAAATTTATAGTCTATTCACAGGATCTTATTCTAGCAAAGATGAATAGGCTTGCTTTGATTAAATTACCAAAAGCTTAAAAAATTATTCAATTTTCTTGTTTATTTAAAAACATATTACATGCAGAATAATTGATTGTGGAGCCAGAGTTACAAGGTTAAGTTCTTACTTTAAAAGACCTTCCTAGCCGTTAGTCAAGCTGTATCATGTTTTAACTGCCATCCTAGAATTCGTATACTCATGTGAAAGCTGTCCTTTAAAGATATTGGGATGCTGATTATGTTTTGATGCTATTGCTAATATTTGACATTTTCAGATTTTTTTTCTTTGGAAACATATTTACCACATATACTTCAATCCAACAAGAAGCCTTTAACTGTAATGCAATCCGTACAAAAAGTTAATTGGTTTAGGATGGAGAGCTTTGGTATCTGGCCTTCAAAGAGCAATGAATTCTTAGAGAAATTGGCACCAAAGTGTGACAAGGGTGTATCTACAGGTAAGGGAATGGCATACATAAAGACGTGGAAGTGAAAAATTCTCAGTGTATATGAGGAATAGTGCGCTGTGGGAAGACTGTAGGGGACATAGGAGAGTGATTGCAGGTTAAGGATGAAGGTAGACTGTGACCAGTTCATAATCTCCTATATTTCACTGAGGAGGATGGACTTAATCAGCACAAAGTTCCAGTCATGTTATTCCTGCTTTTTTTAAAGGACACAATGGGGTAGACGAGGGAGGGAAGAGATACTATAGGTAGGAGACTCGGCACAAATGGTCTTGAGAACTGGATAGGGGTATCAGAGAAACACGGCGCCAATAGTCTTAGGAATGGGATAGTGGTCCACAGGAATTTTTCAGATGAACTATCAGGATTTAAAGGGCAAATGGATCTGTCTAGTGTATCAATGTGTTTCTGTGTGTGGGGGATAGGAATGTACTTTTTAAACATTAATTTGGAGATGTCTGGGAACTATCCAGATGGTTACATTTAGGTGTCTAGAAATTGGATTAAGTTTTAATTATAAATTTAACAGTCATCAGCAAAAAGGTGACTAGTTCTAAGTGAATGAAATTACTATAGGGAAGGGCAGAATTACAAGATGGTGGCAGTGAAATCAAATGCAAAGACTGCAAAAGTGTAGGAGAGGCCAATGGAGAAGTTAGTTGCAAAGGCTTCCAGTGGAAGGAAAAAATGGGACACAAAAGAGGTGAGAGCGGAGATGGCAAACTTTTGGAAAGGGTCAGTTAGAAAACACTTCAGGCTTTGTGAGCTAGTCTTTGGCTAGTGGTTCTTATCAAAACAGCAGCAGTTTGCCAGCCCCTAGGTTAGAAACAGAAAAGATTTTAATGTGAGGGTCCATCTATACTTTACAATTTACCTCTTCTATTTGAAATGGATCCGATGTCAATGTAATACTTTGTTGAGATCTACAGGCATCCTGGGGTTAGGAACAGAGGCTTCAGCCTGATCAACTGGTGGCAGGAAAATTAAGGATGCTGCTAAATGTCATTATATGATTGCATATGAGAAAGGATATTAAGTGAGGAGGTATCTGAGGACTGGAAGAACATGGTAAGGAAAGCATTCTTAATCACGCCATGTTAATGACTCCTAATAGTTTTATTAACCTTAATTCCCCAACTAATTTTTTTCCTGTCTTGGTTCCAAATGGCATAAGGATGGTCTCTTACAAATATAGTTGACCCTTGAACAATGTGGAATTAGGGGCACCAACCTCCTGAAAAGTCAAACATTTGTGTATAACTACAGTTGGCCTTCCACATACATGGATTCCACATACATGGAGTTGAACTGCACAAATCAACTGAAATATGTCTCCTGAAAAGCAAAATCACCCCTAGCTAAAGAACACTGATTTATAGGTGATTGCATGGTTTCCTTTAAAGTAGTATCACCATTTGCAAAAAAAAGAGGCTGAATGTCTCAAGAATATTTTCTAGAGAGTCTCAAGTATATTCAAATGATATCCAAGGAAAAAAAAAATCAAGTACATTATGAGAAACATTAAAAAGTACCTCATGTAACATGTCAAGTCAGACCAGAAATCCTTTATCTGGCAATGCAGGATGGGGAAAATCACTTTTCCTTTAAGGCTTAAATTCCACCTCAATAAATACAAAGAGGATAGGTGAGACTATACACCACATAGCTGGCTAAAATGGTATGAATACACAAATACATGTAGGAGAGGATCCCATGGACTAGTGTTACTGTTCGTTGCAATGTTACTTATGGTAGATTATATAGCAACCTCATTAAGTTTAGAAGTGTTAAACTGAGTGGGTGATTTTGGACTGGAAGATATGACTGTCTGTATGTGACTGAAATCACTTGACAAAAACAATAGAGTTCAACAGGCAAAGAAACAAAACCAGATTTCATAAAAGTATAAAATGGAAACTGAGTAGACATACAAGAGCAAATAAAGACCTAAGTTTTATTAACTGTGACTTAAATGCCTAACCTGGATTAAAAATATGAGCATGATAGTGATTTACAGTATCAAGTAAAGATGCAGAAAATTGACCTGCAAAAGGTAATGCTAGAAAAAAACATTTTTAGAATTTTAAAGTGGGGAGATACTGAGACACATCAAGGGTTTAAATATAACCAAAGGGATAGAAAATAGGACCTAAGAAGAAATTGAACAATTCAGGAAAATACAAAGAGATGAGGATTCACTATGAATAAAAATCCTGACCAAATGGTCTCTCCAAAAAACAGACATGATTACACTTCAGCAAGTTGACAAAATGAACCATAAGAGTGACTTATACATCAGAGATCATACTATGATTTAAATATCTGAAGACACTAAAGGTGACACTCTAGTGGTAATAAAAAGACTACAACAATTTCATATTGTTGCAACTGTTATTCCTGTTGCTGATGGAGAAAATTGTTTCCATAAACAATCGCCAAAGTACCAACATCAAAGTGAAGAATGACAACTTTATTTTTCACAATTAAGGGCCGATGAAAAACCATTATGAATCCCGTTATAGAAAATCCAACATCTCAATTTAAAAGTATGGTAACTATACTCATTAAATACTATTTCACTTTTCTAAAACACAACTTGAAAACATCCAGCATGCATGTTTAATCTCAGTACAGTGGATTCAAGACCAAGTATACATGTTACATGCATCAAGGCTAGATTACAAATTATCATAGTCATCATCATCGTCGTCGTCATCATCGTCATCATCATCACGCTTTCTTTTCAATGCATTTGATGATTCATTGGCAGTATTTTGTGATGACACCATGTTAGTGGTGATAAGAATGTTTTTGGACCCAATTAATGATGGATTAATCAGGACATTCTGAACTGCTGATGTTGCAGGAATTGATGCTTTTACAGCTGGGGACTGCGAAGTGGGCATCTGTACTGTAAACCTTTGCCCCGTGAGGGACATTGGAGTCCCTACTTTAGTTGAAACAGACATGGTTTGTGGGGTTGGTGTGCCAAGTGTGGGAGTACTTGGTCTGCTAGTAACTGAACCAACACTCAGCCGTGGAACAGTTATTCTTCCCGCGGAAGTAGATGCCTTTTTTTGTAAAGACTTAAGTCTATAGTTTGGAGCAGTCAAGCAGTATCTATCAGGTGGCAATCTAGGGCCTGAATATGGCTTGATCAATGGCAAAGGGGTTTGATTTCTTTGCCTTGCAATATCTAATAAAAAATCTCTTGGGGGAGGAGAGGTAAAAGACTGGTCAGCACGACACTGGATTGCCAATCGCACATCATCTGCATCAACAGTAGCTTTCTTAGCATGGCTTGAATAAATTTTTGCATCATCTAGTATTGTGGTCACATATCGGAAGGCAAACTCCAACATCTGATTTATAACTCTTGGCTCATATTCTGTAATCCCCATATCCTTCAGGATTTGTGCCATCATCTGTGCATCTTTCGGCATGCTCTTGGGAGAAGCCATCTTGCCAGACTCCATGATATCCGGTGATCAGACTTAGGTCATTTGAAAAAAATATGTACATTAGGTCAAACCTGAAATAGTTACTTTAGTAGCGACTGTCGGGAACGTTAAAAAATTTAAATATATGCTAAATTTTTAAAAAATATATTTAAATTTAAAAAATCTATGTTTAATCTTTTTAATTTTAATGAGGCACACTTAAAGTTCCTTTTACTGAAATTTATTAAGTTTCTACCCTGTAGAAATCATTGCAGAATATAAAAAGATAAAAACAGAATAAGAGAGTGATAGATGATGAGAGAAAACAGGGAAAAAGAAGTAAAAAACATGTATCATTTTAGAATATGTGCAGTTCTGTGCAAACAAGCAACTATCAAATAAATATGTAAAAATACCATAGAGCAGTTATGTCCTACCTACTGTCTGTTTTCAAAATAATCTGTCCTTTCAGTGAGATCAATATAATCACTGTCTCCATAGATATACTAAGCACCACCCAAACCTTTGTTGTTCAAAACATTCTCCCTCTGCCTCATATTCAGATTATATAAATCCAATCTCTTAATGGAAACCTTCTCAATCATTACTGACCACAAGAACTGCTAGCCAATTGTGGGGGCAATGTAATGGTCAAAATAACCAGGATATGGCTTTAGACACTTAATACTTTCTACTTCTGTGGGTCCCCAAAAGAGCATAAATTTCTTAATAGCAATTTTTCTCTGCTTTTTGTATCCTCTCACAGTACACTACTAATACTCCATTCTCTCTCTCTCTGAAAATAAATTTAATAACAAAAATGTCCCTTACCTTCTCGAGCTAAATCACCCACATTAACGTATTTCAGTCCTGATCTTGTTGCAAGTTCTTTGCCTAGCGTGGTTTTTCCAACCCCTGGTGTACCTGGAAAACAAGCCACAGAAAAATACTGTTCAACAAATACTTATTAGACTTTAGCTACCTATCTGCCCTTCTTAAAGTTCTTAGCAACTAAGATGGAACGCTTCCTAATTAGCAATCCTAATGCATATTAACATACGGCATGACCTAATCAAGACCTGTTGGATGTCAGAATCTCATCCAGTGTATCTGATTCTATCAGGAGTGGGGCTTACATGATTCTGATGCCAATTTGCAGACTGCTTGCCAACACTATGGAAATTCCCAGAGTAAAACTAACCATCTCACATAAATTAATATCATCATTTGCTTTAATTTTTTAAAAACCAATTTCGTGAAAACAATTTAAGCAATATAAAAGACAACTCTCATTTCCACTATTGACCCCCCATACTCTTCCTTAGAGGCAACCACTGTAAACCAATTTCTTATGTATCTTTCCAACAAAGTCCTCTGCGTATGTGTTTATGTATACATTCATGTAAATGTATACATGATGGCACACTAGACATGTATGTGTGTACGTACATACATATTAGAGGCATATATATACACTTTTACATAAATGGCAATGCTATACTGTGAAAGGCATTTGTATTATAAACGTTTGTAGACATTGTTCATTTTTTCGTTTTCCTTTTTAAATATCAATTATATTTCAAGACAAATAAAGGCATAATTTTCAGCTGTTCAGGGTTAATGCCACTGAAATAATAAAACCTGATCATTACAATCCAAGATAACAGGGACGAATCAAGCCTCCATATTCAAGACAATAACATTTACCTCAAGTCTACTATAATACACCAAGTTTGAACCCTGGACTCACCACGTTTTCGATAACGTGCTCACATTTAGATTTCTAACAACATTGAAATTTTAAAAATGGCTTAATATTACAAAATAGGACAGTCTGACCCAAACGATTCAGATGTTGTAAAATCTTCCCCTTAAGTAATCTTAAAGTCTAAATACTAATTTGTTGAGAGGCTAATCTACAACTCTCAGAAACTGAAAGGAATTGTGAGCCACCAACAAGTTTATGTTTTGTTAGATAATAACTTTATGGCTTTGTTTCCACAAAGAGTGTTTTAATCTTTCCGTGTTGCAATAGCACTACGCCCAATAGATTTTTACACGAATGTTCTAAGATGCTACTAACTGCTACAATTTAACAAATATTTTCAGAGTTAAATGATCAACAATAATATCCTTTAAAGTCGTTGTGATGTATTTTGGTACCCTTTATATATAACGGGCTCCCTGAGTGTGGATCCAAAGATCAAGAAAGGCCCCTGCGGGATCTTTACAGCATCCTTACACCAGAAGCGAATAGAAGTGCTCAGCAGATGGCCTTTTCTTCTTGGAAGAAAAAAAAGCCTGTGAAGCCAACTCGACAAACACATACAGCAAATGAATCACCGTATGCCACAAACATTCGAACACTTTTACCGAAATCTACTAAGAAAAAAAATGAACGACGGACCAGGAAGGCCTAAGGACTAAAGTATCCACCATTAACAGACCTGCTAAGGGCCAGGCAGGCACTATCTTACATGATCTCGCTAAAAGGCAGACAATTCTGCTTTTACAAGAAGAATCAACATTCAGTTTATAAACAAAAAACCAAACTCAGACAGATTAGGCAGCTTGCCGGAAAGGGGAGCTGGATTCTCTAGCTCTCCACCTCACCGAGCAACCTCTGGCCAACAAAGTTAACGCTCCGCGTCCCCTCCCCCCGCCTCCCGCAACGGTCACGAGGGCCGGGTCTCGAGGCCCGCACAAACTGCCACTCCTCCAGGCCCTCGACTAGCTTTTAAACAGAACACAGAGTGCCAGACCGCGCCCCCACCCCCACTTCGGGGGCCCGAAGCCCCAGAGCACTCGGTGTCCTTGGCCTGCCCCACCGTCCAGCCCCAACTCGCCGCGCGCCCTGACCGGTGAGCAGGATATTCGGAAGCAACATAGTCCTCTCCGCGACGGCTCTGGGAACCTCGGCACACGCGCTCTAAGCACAATAGGGAGGAGCCGGAAGGCGGGCGACGGCGAGCGCCTGTGGGCTCGCGGTCCTCCAGGCCCAGCGCGGTGTTCGCAGCCCATCTCCGCTTTCTAGTACCGCCCAATGGTTACCTGGCCTTCTATGACACGATTTCATCGCACGGTCCGAGGCAGGGACATAGGTCGGGTCCGCGATTCGGGTCAGGCAGAGCGCTGGATGCCTAAGTCACTCGCTCCTTTGGCTGCTCCCGCCCTTCGGGTCGTGTCGCGGAAGCGCCGATGGGTCCGAAAGGTCCCCGGGAGGCGGGACCTCCGCAAGGCTCGGCGCTGAGCCGGGGTAGGGCCGGTGGCTGCCTTCCGACCTGGAGCCCGTCCTGGGCGCCTTCGCTCCTCCGCCCACGAGGGCATGCAGCTACCGGCAAGTAAGGCCGTCGTGGATGCGGCCGCGGTATATGTGTGTCCTAGAGACTTGAGACTACGCCTTTTGGCCTCACGTCGCTCCTCCTCCCGACCTGCCCATCCTACTTGGGGATGAGAGGGGTGGGGAGCCGACGCGTGCGAGCCTCTCTCGTCTCTCCACTGATTAGCAGCGTTCCATTGCACGACTATCTGAGATTAGTATCCCCTGTACAGTGTGCAGTGTGTAGGGTGGTGGTGGGTCTGCTAGAGATATTCTCGAAGGTGCCGTCTACCTCTGACGTTTCTTTTCAGGAACCTGGCATCAAGGACAGTTAACCTGCTATTTAAAGGAGGTAATTGTTAGTCTTGTTTTTGAAAGACTCCTGACCGTAACACCAGTCCGCGCCTTTCGTTTCTACCTGCCAGCTATGTTTACCCAAATACGTGTATTTTCCCGTTTATGTACCTCTTTGAAACTCCAAAGCAAAAACCTCTCTAATCGTGAATAATTTGTACGTGTATGTGTACGATTTGTTTCCTAGTGTGTGGAAGTATTTGCACATTATATGTGCCTCCAAACTATTTAAAAAGGTCCAATATATCTTTCAATTTATAAGTCCATAGATCTTTAAAAAAAACTTCCCCCTGGCCGAATTGAAATCGATGAATTTACTAGTTTGTGTAAACACTGAAGAATTAGGAAAGTCGGAAAATAGTCTCGCTCCAAAATTTCCTAATATGTTCAGATAAGAAAAACAGTTATAGGAAAATTTACAATAAGATGTAGAGTCTTTGTCCAAAATGAATGATCAGTCTGAATTCATTGTATAGTCGCGTTTTGGGGTTTTTTGTTTTTTGGAAATTTTGGTAATGGAAAACTGCAATTGTAATTCAAAATGAGGGAAATTTTAATTTTCTACATAAAAACTGCACAAATAAAATGGTGTCATTCTTAATTACAAAATTTGGGTATAGAAATACGTGATTTTTTTGTTTTCTTTGGTTATCGACTTCATATGAAATACTTTACATTTGTTACACCATACATTATTTGACACAGATATAATCATTAAAATTAAAATTTGTTTTAGCATTTTGACTCTGGATTCACCTATGTTTACTATGTTCCCTTTCACTGGTCTTGAGCCTTAACTTTATTATGCTATTGATTATATCATATATATTAATTTTTGTATTTCTGTTTTACCGTTTTTCTTAATTGAGAATTTTTTTCTCTAGGTGAATTATACTTTAATGTACTACAGGTTGTATACTATCGATGGGAACTATTAAAGTCTATAATGTCAAAAACTTTTCTTAGACGAAAGGAATCTTCTACAAAGGTATGATACCCTAAAATGGCCCTGTAATCATTGCCCAAAAGAATTAAAATTTTTGTACATGTTCTTAATGATTTATTGCTGCTCTCAAAGTAATGGTTCCCGTGTCTGTTGTAATTAGTGATCTAAAAAGTCTAATGACAAGTTATGAAACATCCGTACACCAGAAATACAGCTTTAATTTTGAAAAATTGTTTACAATCCCAATCACAAAGAAAGGACTGAAAACTCTTTAATGAAAGAGCAGTAGAAGAAAGAAATGTATGAGTTCTAGTTTGTTAAAGCTTAACAATAGCCCTTATCTCTTAGAAATCATGTGGTTCAATGTGCCAGTTCTCAGCATGTTTAGGGGATAGACAAGAATGAGGATCAGCCTCATACTCATATGCAAAGTAACTGTTTTCCTAGTGGTTGATCAGATTTTTCTCACATCTTAAGTAAATTATTTAACTTTACTGGTTCTCTCCCCCCCTTTTTTTTCACATTTATGCAAGAAATAAAACTGCAAAATGTGTAAGTAACATAGATCAGAATTGCTATCAAAAATTTTACTAGACATAATATTTTTATATACTCTTAAAAACTGAGGAAAGGGGCCAAAATTATGGTAATACTGACAGTCTCTTGAAGAGAAGGAAATGAATTGGATTGCTATGACTCAAGTTTTTTCCCAGAGGTTTTCAGTTCTTTACCTACTACTAATAATATTCCTAACCCTCATCCTTAAAAGAGGAATGAATATAATCAAGTCATATATACAAATTATGGCATCAGAATTCTTAGACTACATCTTCACAAAGTCTTAAAGCTGTTAGGGATAATTCGAATGTATGAAATGTAATGTATTAACGTGGTCAAGGCAGAAGTGTTACACTTCTCACATTGTGAATGGTTAAAATAGTATTTTATTTATCTTGTTTTGCCTTTTTGGTAATTTGAATATTTATGTTTCAGTTATACAAATGAATTTAAAAATAATCAGCTTACTCTTTATCCTGGGAAGATTATATTAATAAAAATGTCATATAAAGGAATAAAAATTTTTTATTCCTTTATATGCCATTCATTATTACCATGGTCAAGTAGACAAGTATGTATTTATTGTAAAGTAGAAAAAGAACTATTAAAGAGCTATTTTGTGATATTTTTATTTTAAATGCTGCAAATATACAAATTTTTTTTACGCCGTAGTTCAATTATATAGGGAATAGATGCAAAAAAAATGTAATAGTGTTTGCATGATTTCTTTTTTTCAGGTTACAGACTGGGTAGACCCATCCTTTGATGATTTTTCAGGGAATACAAGCATCTCTACTATTACTGCCACATCATTAGGTGTGAATAATTCAAGTCATAGAAGAAAAAATGTGCCTTCCACATTAGAAAGTTGCAGATTTCCAACTAGGAAAAGAGGAAAGCTATCCTCCTCAGAACAGTTTTATGGTCTAGAAAATTCAGAAGAATATCTGTCGGAAAATGAACCATGGGTGGATAAATATAAACCAGAAACTCAGGTACTAAATAGCATGCAAATGGGTTGTGTAATTTCAGGAAGGAGAGAGCTGTGCATTTTTAGATTGTTACTCATAAAAATCTTTTTATCTAAATAATTTAGGGAAAAAATAATAATTTGTAGGTTTTTTATGTTCCAAGGTGCAGATTTTCTCAACAGTTGTTCTGAAGTTGTATCATTGGTTATTTGTCTTGGTTTAAATTTACCCTCAACATAGATCACTCTGGGTTTTTCTTTTCTTCTAAATATAATACCTCTCCCTATTTATTCCTTTCCAAAAATGTATTTTAAGTTTTTAAAAAATTTTATAATTCCAAACCTGTCCAAAATTTTCGTACAATGACGTTAGCCTAAAAACAGAATTTTTTCTATAAACTTAAAAGTAATAAATGAACAGGACAGGGACTCATGGACAAGAACAATAGACTAGTAGTTACCAGAGGTTGGGATGGGGAGAGGAAGGTAGATAGGATAAAAGAGGTCAAAATGTGGTGACATTAAAGAATTAAAAATAAATAATTTTTAAAAACCAATTTTTTTCATAACAATAGAAAAAATTAAGTATAATCAGTCTGTTTTATTACTATAGCATGTTACTTGTTTGCTAGTTTTTTTCCTTAAAAATGTTTATTTTAAACTTGAAATTTTTAGCATGAACTTGCTGTGCATAAAAAGAAAATTGAAGAAGTTGAAACCTGGTTAAAATCTGAAGTATTAGAAAGGCAGCCAAAACAGGTAATTGAATAAAAAAATGTGTTTTACATATTTAATATCAAATGTTCCTCTCACTTATAGATGGATATAAGAAATTAAATTTCATGATGACCAAATAAATTCATATCACTTGTCATGGAAAACTCTGGTTTTATCTATTTCTGGCCCCACTAAAAGATTCTGAGACCGAGTTTTCCCCTTTATTTAAATTTCTTTTTCCTTCTTATGTCCAGTCATAAACATGAAATATAGCAAACTAGTTAGGGTGGTAGTGTAGTTTGCATATCAGATTATTTCACCCTGAAGCAAGCAGGCAAATTACATACCAGTTTTCATACTAAATATAATCTAAAGCAGTCATCATTCATTTTACACCGATGTTTCTTTTTTCACTTCCTAATTCCACAATTATGCTTGGCCCCTAAGCTAGAATATTCTCTTTTTAAACTTTATTTTAAGATTCTTCAAGCATAAAGGAAAATAGAATAGTAAATTAATCCATACTCATACCCATAATATAGCCATCGTTTTTTGCCTTTGTATTTTAAAATAAATTATAAATATGTGACATTTTGGTCAGACTTTTAGAAACCTCGGTATGCCTCTGTTTTTTCTTTTTTTAATTTTCCTAATTAACTATGTACTATCATTCTATCTAACAAAATTTACTGTAATTCCCTAATGTTATCTAATGCTTAGTTCATATTAACATTTCTCCAGCTTTTCTCAAAATGTCTTATTTTATAGCTGATTGGTTACAACCAGGATCTTATTAAGGAGCACATCTTGCATTTGATTGTTATATCTCTTAAGTCTTTTTAAATCTAAAACAGTCCCCTTCACCCTTTCTTTCTCTCCAAGATATTGACTTATTGAAGAAGCCAGGTCAGTTGATTTGTAGAAGTCTCATGTTCTGCAGTTGTCAGTTTGTTTCCTCCTCATAATGACTAACTTGTTCTTCCATCCTGCATTTCCTGTAACTTAAAAGTTTGAATCAAGGGCTTGATTAGACTCAAGTTGAATATTTTTGCAAGAATGCTTTATTAAGCCATGGTGTTTATTTTATATTGCATCACATCAGAAAATATATCTGGTTCTGCTGTTTTTACTGTTAAGTTTGATCGCTAGATTAAGGAGATGACAGTCAAAAATCTTTATTGTAAAATAATTTTTTCCGTTACAACTGGTACTTGATCTGTAGGGAGATACTTTGGCAACATGTAAGTGTCTAGTTCCCCAGCAGTCTTTCACCTTTGTATTTTAGCATTTATTTTCTGTCTTTGCCTGAATCATTTATTTTGTTAAGATTATGAAATGGCGATTTTTAAATTCTATCGTTATTTCTATAGTTGTTAGCTGGCATTTTCTATAAGGAAAGTTTGCCATCACTGAGTGGGGCTAGTTAGTTACTTTTGAATACAGTTTCAACTGGAAAGACAGGATACATTTTAAATCATTTCCTTTAATTTTCAACTTTGAAATGAAGCAGTTGGTGTTTTCCTTGCTTCCAGTGGTAACAGGTCCTCGTTTGAATCCTGGTCCTTTCTGTCTAGCTTGCAGATCTAAGCCTTTGGGTTAGTGTTAAGATAGCATATACAAGATGGATTTTCAATGTATTCTCCTGCTGGCTCATAAAAATCATCTCTCTTCCCCGAGTATACATTCTTGGGCAGTTTTCCTGATGCACCTCATAGATCCAGGCTTTTCCTCATTGATTTGTTTGGTCAACTTAGATAATAGTTTATATTTTCCAGAGTCCTCTGTGTTGTCTCACTTATCAGGACTTTTTTAGTAAAAACATCATATCTTAAACCTGCACATGTAATATTATTATTATTCTACCAGTTGGATAAACTAAGTTATGTGTATATATATACAGGTATTGGGGAAAATATTTCCTCTATAGTTTTAAAGTTTTTTTCTAAGAACTTAGACTTTAACCAATCATATATATTCTCTGTCATATAAAGGTTTCAATGATGTCACTAATTACAAGACATTTTTATTCAGAGAAATTTTGGTAACTTCTAGATTTCTGTATGAGCAAGCTAAAATTATTATTTTAAAATTTCTTGTAAGTACTTCAGATATTTACTGACTTAATTATTCAGGATAACTTCTTAAAAATATAGTAAATTTCTATTACAATGTATACAATTTTTATTTTTTAGTGTCTTATAGTCTTATAGGAGACTACTTTCCAATTTTATTACTGGAAGCAAAGCTTTTGTTATGTAGTTCCTACTCACTGTGTCAAAAAATAGACACTTAAATCTATTACATGAGAAAAATACTGACTTCCCCTGCTTGAGCTTCCTCTTCTTTTTAAAAAATAATTTGCTTGGAAGTAGTCAGTTCTTATTATTTGCATTAGTTATATTCCATAAAGTTATCACAAACAAAGAATTAGCAAATACTGAACCATTGTTCCTAAGAGAAATACAAGGTTAGGTTCCTGTGAAACCTAATGTTCCTCCAGGGACATTTACATCAACATGTTTTATGTGTCTGCCTATTTAAAGACACCTTATTTAGTATACATCACTAAATCATTAACATTAAATTCATGGCTAATAGCACTGTAACTCATGTGCACATCCATTAAAAAAAGTGGAACTGGCGCTCTTCTGGGTCCAAGTACACAGGCCTTTACTTATACTAGTTAATAAAGGTAAACAAATGAGCAAGGATTATAGCCCACCACTAGACGTAGGAAATCTTCCCGACTTTTTTTGCTTTTTAAAAAAATTTATTAATTTTAAGTATATAGTATATTGGTTAGACACACATAGTTTATAAAACGATCCTCCTAATTGCTCTTTTTCTCCTCTGGCTCTCTACCTAGTCATTACATTAAGGCTAACTGCATTCCCTGTGCTGTGCTCCCTATCCCTGTGACTATCTATCATTTACTAATTTGTACTTCCTTAACCCTTCACCCCATTCTTCCAACCACTCAACCCCACTCCCCTCTGTTCGTCACCACATTGTCCTCTATATTTGTGAGTCTGTTTTTGATTCTTTTGTTCTTTTTGTTCCTTAGATTCTGCATATAAGTGAAATCATATGGTATTTATCTTTCTCTGTCTGACTTATTTCACTCAGCATAATAACCTCTAGGTCCATGTCATTGCAAATGGTAGGATTTCATTTTTTTAATGGCCAAGTAATATTCCATTGTATATGTGAACCATGACTTCTTTATTTAGTTGTCTATTGACAGGAATTTAGGTTGCTTCCGTTACATGGCTATGATAAATTGTACTGCCATGAACATAGGGGTGCACAGATCTTTAGGAATTATACTATACTACAAGGCTATGGTAATCAAAACAGCATGGTACTGGCATAAAAATAGATACCTTGATCAATGGAACAGAATAGAGAGCCCAGAAATAAATCCCCGCTTATATGCTCACTTAATATATGACAGAGAAGGCAAGAATATATAATGGGGTAAAGACAGTCTCTTTGATAAATGCTGCTGGGAAAATTGGACAGATACAGAAGAAGAAGAAGCTGGACCACCTTACACCATATACAAGAATAGACTCAAAATAGATTAAAGTCTTAAATGTAAGAACTGAAACCATAAAACTTTTAGAAGAAAACAGGCAGTAAACTCTCCAGTATTGCTAACAGTAATTTCTTTTTGGATATATCTCCTCGGGCAAGGGAAACAAAAGGAAAAATAAACAAATGGGGCTACATCAAACTAAAAAGTTTTTCTACAGCAAAGGAAACCCATCAATAAAACAAAAAGACAACCAACTGGGAGAAGATATTCACTTATGATACGTCTGATAAGAGGTTAATATCCAAAATATATAAAGAACTCATACAACTCAACAACAACAACAACAACAAAATCCAATTAAAAAATGGGCAGAAGACCTGAACAGCTATTTCTCCAAAGAGGAAATACAGATGGCCAATAGACCTATGAAAAGCTGCTCAAGGTCACTAATCACCAGAGAAATGCAAATTAAAACCACAATGAGCTATTACCTCACACCCATCAGAATGGTTATCATCAATAAATCAAAAAACAAATGTTGGCAAGGATGCGGAGAAAAGAGAACTCATATACTGTTGGTAGGATTGCAAATTGGTACAACTGCTATGGGAAACAGTCTGGAAGTTTCTCAAAAAATTAAAAATGGATATACCTTTTGACCCAGCAGTTGTACTTCTGGGTATTTATCCAAGGAAAACCAAAACAATAATTCATAAAGATCTATGGCTTTAACTTTTTGGTCAGATTTACTGTATGAGGGAATATTATTGGGACCTACACTCCAGTCTTGTTACTGGAGAGCTCAACAGGGTAGAGGTCCAAAGAGGGACCCAGACCCCAGAACTCCAGTGATGAGAGGTTCTTGTCTTATGCTATGAGACAGAATTCAAGGATACAAGCAACAGTAAGCAGGAAAGTAAGTTTTATTAAAGGGAAAGTACACACTTAAGAGAAAAGTGTGGGCAGCTAAGAGAGTCTGCCTGTCAGAATTATGTGCTATTGTTTTCTTGGGGTTTGGGGAGTGTCCCAAGGCTATCAGCCTTGCTTCCCAGTTTTGGCTTGTTTCCCATGCCACCTGGAGGGGAAGAGGCGGCCCAAGGACTGCTGTCTTAAGTCCTAGCCTTGACTTGTTTCTCTTGCTGGGATCTCAAGCTTGAAATCAGAAGGTTTGAGTAAGGGACAAGGAAGAAATTCCAGAGCTGCAGGAAGAGGACCGAGTAGGGGACTGAGGAAAAATTCCAGAACCAGGTCCTGGAGGGGAGGTGGAACTTCCACAGGCTATCCTGCCTCAGTTTCTGTTTAGAGTCTTCTCTCTGATAAATGTTTCTACATTTATTAAAGAATCTGATATCCAAACTGAAGTCTTCTCATTAGGATATTGTATAATATTAAAGTATATAATTTAAAGAGAGTTCTCTGTATCAAGATTGAATTTTCCAGTAACCTCTAAAAATATTTGTTGCAAAAATTGCCTCCTTAATCCAGCCGAAGTTTAGTTGTTTAATTTGGCTACACTTTAAAAGTTCAGGAAATAAGATTATTTTATTTTATCTAAAGCTGGTTTATTTCATCTCGGGTTATTGTGAAATGTAGTTTGCTTATACCAGACATTCAGTAAATATTTATAGAAGTAACTAATATTTAGAAAGAAAATTCAAACATCATATTGTAGCATTCTACTGATTTTGATTTTTATTGTGTTTGGTTTTAGGGCGGATCTATTTTATTAATAACAGGGCCTCCTGGATGTGGAAAAACAACAACTATAAAAATACTATCAAAGGAGCATGGTATTCAAGTACAAGAATGGATTAATCCAGTTTTACCAGACTTCCAAAAAGATGATTTCAAAGAGATATTTAGTCCTGGTAAGGTTTGCTGTAAAGGTAATGGAAATTCTGGGAAAAGTCTGTGTTTATTAAACAACTTTTGAAACAAACTTCCCATCCATGTCATTAAGATTCCTAAGAACCTTTTTGGTGTATGTTTTTGAAAAAAAGATATTGCCTCTCTTATACTAGATTGGCATCTGCCCACTACCAACTGCTTCTCAAAGTCAGAGTAGCAATCAGATGAAACTATATGAGTGCATTTTCTCCTATACTTCCCAGTGTCAGAGAGAAGTAATTTCAGGAGAAGAAAAGTGGCTCCAGTAGAGAAGAATGGGATTCTTTGAGGATTGTCTTCTCTGTTTTGTTAAGTAATAGGCTAATCTGCATTATTCATGTACTTTTTTTCAGGCTCTGGCTAGGAAATTAGTCTGTAAATAAAATCTTTTTGTTTAAATGTAAATCAAGCTTTAAGATATATCAAAGTTACCTCCAAACAAGTGAAGAGAACTTAGGTCAGACCTGATCATATCAAATCAAATCAATACATAAGCAAAGACTCTTTGAAATTTGGAAAAAGACCTTAAGACAAACATCCAAAAATAATAGCAGTACCAATTTAAAGATTTGGTGCATAATAACTTCACATGTATGATTATATCCTCCAGCATGATTATTTTTAACTTTCATTTTCTTATTGCTACTGTAGGTAACTAAACTAGAGGTAGCCAAATCTCCTAGGCCACTTTGAAATGAAAGGGGTTCTGTAGAAGAACAGTTTATTTTAATGTGGAATATTCCTCAAAATCCCTTCTCTGGGATCTTTTTAAATATGTTCTGTGCATATTATATTCTTGGTATGCACACCCTTATGTTGCTAATATCCTGTACTCTGGGAATTTTTACTGCTTTCTAAACAGTAACATTACTTTTGAAAATGTAGCAGGTCTTTATAAACAGTCTTCTATATAAAACATGTCTTCAGAAAATTTCCTTTATTCCCTAATTCACTAATCAGTCATTCTGCTTTTGTTGTTAAATCTTTGTTATTGAAAATTATTTATAATCACTTATTTGGAAAGTCTTCATTATATAGTCAAAGTCATAAGTATTTTTTACCAGTTGTATGGAATACAGCTGTGTTCTGAAGTCAGTTAACATTCATTGGTATTGAAAAGTTCCTGATGTCCATGAGAACTCTTGTCTTTTGAAAACGAATATCCTATTCTAAATTTGAATAGTTTTATCTAATTAGAAAACATTCTATAGTATTGTGAGCTGTTCTTGCGTATGTAAATATGTTTGTTAACATATATGAATATATTATATGCCTATGTGTAATATTGAGGGTTATATAATTTGTTGAAAATAAAAGAGTTAAATGTGTTTCCTTTCAGAATCAAGCTTTCATATATTTCCCTATCAGTCTCAGATAGCAGTTTTTAAAGAGTTTCTACTAAGAGCAACAAAATATAACAAACTACAAATGCTTGGAGATGACCTGAGAACTGATAAGAAGATAATTCTGGTTGAAGTAAGTACAACTTTTAAAATCCTGCTGTAATTATTGAGTAAACAATTGAAAGATATATCTTACATGATAATGACATTAACTCTCTCCATGGTATTAATAGTGGTAAAATAGTGTGGCTTTGTGATAGCAGAAACGTTAAAACCTGTTCAGTAAACTTGAGAAGAGTAGCTGTAGGTTAAGGAACTTTAAAAATTAATGGCTTAGGATGAAGAGTTAAAGAAGTACAAATTAGTTGTTGATAGATGGTCACGGGGGTGGGGAGCAGGTTGGGAATGCAGTCAGCAATAATACTGTCATGGCAAGGTGTAGAGCCAGAGGGAAGATAAGAGTAATCGGGGGGATATTTTTATAAACTATAAATGTCTAACGAATGTTCTGTATAATTGGAACTAATTTAAAAAATCTTTTTAAAAACCTAGAGGCTTAAGTGTAAAAAAGCAAAAGAAATATTTGGAAAATGATGTTTAGTGGTGACCCTAAGAAATTTGGGTGAAAATTGGGTTTCCCATTGATGCATTAGGATATCAGCCTTTTCATATTTCCCATAATTTGTACAAAAGTTCTAGCTACAATACATTGAATAGAAAACGTTTTTTCCTGTGCCGGCAAATATAAATCTGCACGCGACTAAAACTGAACAAGTATATTTGTCATGTGTTTTCAATAGGATTTACCTAACCAGTTTTATCGAGATTCTCATACTTTACATGAAGTTCTCAGGTGAGTTTTAGTGACGTTTTCTAAAACTCCAAATTAAATGGCAAGTGGCTTAAATTTCAACATTGCTATATTTTATTTTAGGAAGTATGTACAGATTGGTCGATGCCCTCTAATATTTATAATATCTGACAGTCTCAGTGGAGATAGCAATCAAAGGTTACTATTTCCCAAAGAAATTCAAGAAGAGTGTGCTATATCAAACATTAGGTAAGAATGAAATTTCCGCTTATAATGTTCACATGCAAATTGTATTTTTAAATTAATCATTTAACCACTATCTTTCTTTGTAAAATTTTTGACAGTTTCAACCCTGTGGCACCAACAATTATGATGAAATTTCTTAATCGAATAGTGACAATAGAGGCTAATAAGGTAAGTCTTTTAAAAACCGATTAATTTGAATCTTACATTTTAATTATAGAAAACCAAACTTAATTGGTATTATGTAAACTTGAGACGGAGACACATATTTTTCAGCTTTAAAAGTAAAATTTTCTAATTTTTTAAATGACACTAATAAAATATCATTTTAGAAAATGTAGGAAGTATTGATTTAAAAAATTGTTAACCTTTTTCTATTATTAAACTTAGCTTTCTCTTTCACATCAAGGTAAATTTCCATTTGCTCCTTAGTATTCTAAAATGTGTCTGTTTTCAAGAAACTGTTTTCGGCATCTATGTACTTTAGTTATCAATAGTTTAGCTACTTTTTCCTGTTGTCACTTTTAATTTAGTGATTTTTTTTTTTTTTGTGGTAAAAAGCACATCATAAAATATACCATCTTAACTATTTTTTCCAGCTTTATTGAGATATAGTCATCTAAGTCTAAGTTTTAAAACATGTTGATTTGAAACACTTATGTATTATAAAATGATTACCACCCATAGCGTTACCTAATACCTCCATCACATCTCATAATTACCATTTCTTTTCATAATTACCATTTCTTTTCATGGTGAGAACATTTAAGATTTACTCTCTTAGCAATTTTCAAATATATAATACAGCGTTACAGTGTTATTAAATATATCATCTTAAGCATTTTTAAGTGTTAAATATGTTAAGTATGTTAACATTATTGTGAAACAGCTGTTGTCACTTTTAATGTCTCATTTTTTTCTATTTTTCAAATCAAGATGGTGTTAAAATAAATTGATGGAACTTCTGCTTCCAGCAGTATGATTCTAGATCTTATGTGATACGTGTGTGTGTGTGTGTATGTGTGTGTGTGTGTGTGTGTGTGTGTTTTTCACTGCTAGATCCCAGGAATTGAGAGATCCAAGAGATCCAAATAAATCCCAAGGAGAGGTGGTTTTGAGGATTAAACAAAAAAATGTATGTCTGTAGAGCATTTAGCTAAGTAAATAATGGCTATTAATAATGAAAACATAAGTGACTATAAATAATAATAAAGTGCAATAATGAGGAACCAGTTACTGTGGTGAGCTATTATATTATTAATTAGTGTTTTGAGAATCTTTAATGGCATGAGAAAATACAATTTACTGTCACATTAAAAAATAGTAAGAAACAGAGTTATATAATGCCAGCAGTAGAAATATTTTCAGCCTTTTGTATGTCAGGCACTATACAAAGTATTGTTTCTTACTTGATCTTATTAAACCTCACCATAACCAAATAAAATTGGTACATTATCCCTATTATACAGGTAAGGAAAGAGCTTTGGTGGGAAATAACTTACATAGTATCCCACAACTATTAAATATCGGATGGGTTTGATGTCTTGTTCTGACTTCAATTTACTATGCTGAAGCAAAACAATTGTCAGTCAAAACAAGATGTATATATACACATACATACCTACACATACTAAAAGTACTTCAAATGCTAAGTGTGATTAGTTCTGGATAGTTGGATCACTTGTGATTTTTTTATTGCCTTTTTAAAAACTATATTCTCTACTATAAACATAATTACAAATTATAACTTAAAATTTTTTTAATTAAACAAAAATTAAGAAATAATACTATACTATTTTTATCACATTAACTGAAAACTTCTTTTAAGATTAAGTCATTAAATTGCAAAAGCATTTACTTTTGTCAGTTATATTATACGAGTAAAAAGAGAATACCATAACTTCTTTGTTATGTAGTTAACAAGCTATATCTTAAATAGCTGGTCTGTGGGAATGTTAGAACTGTCATGATTGATGTGGTACATCACAGGAACAACAACAAACACTGTGCAAGTCCTTTAAGCTTTTATAAAATCAAATGTTATGATACTGTCTGGGATCTCCAAGGATGATAATGATAGTTTAGGAAGATCTAAAGAAGAGTTTAATCTCTGGCTTTCCATAGCTAGTTAATTATATTAAGAAATATTGTGACATCTTAGGTGAACTAGTTGTATAGTAGTCCCCCCCTTATCTGTGGGTATATGTTTCAGGACCCCCAGTGGATACTTGAAACTGTGGGTAATGCTGAACCCCTATTTACTTTTGTTTTCCTAAACATTCATACCTATGATAAAATTTAATTTGTAAATTAGGCACAGTAAGAGATTAACAGCAATAACTAACAATAAAATAAAACAATTATAGCAATAAAATAAGAGTTGCTTGAACACAAGCACTGCAATATTGCAACAGTCAGTCTGATAACTGAGACAGCTACTGAGTGACTAGCTGGCAGGGATTATATACAGCTTGGACATACTAGACAAAGGGATGATTCATGTCCTGGGCAGAATGGACTAGACAGTTCAAGATTTCATCACGCTACTCAGAACAGCGTGCAATATTATAACTTACGAATTGTGTATTTCTGGAGTTTTTTTATTTAATATTTTCAGACTGCAGTTGACCATGGTTAACTGAAACCATGGAAAGTGGAACCTAAGATAAGGTGGGACTACTGTAATAAGAGTGTTGAATATCTCAAATGTGTGGGGGTTTTTTAGTTTAAATAGATGTTTCTATATTTTTATAGGACAAATGATCTCTAGTCTTTTCTGAAATCATTAGATATGTAAAGTGTGGAAAGAACTGCTAATCACACATTTTAGCCACATCTACATGTTATAATAATTAACATCCATGTTATTTTCTTCAGCTACCAAGCATCATGATTTCAAATTACATTTCTTTTTAGGCCAGTAACCTGTATCTAGAATTTTTCAAAAACAAGTGCTGTCAAAACAATTTTTTAATTTATTTACAATAAAAATGAAGTTAATCTGGAAGAGAACTTCACAGGCATGAGCAAGAAAGTTATGTTAAAGAATGGTGAAGAAAGGCTTGCTATCTGGGTATTGGAATGTAATATAAGACTATGGAAATTATAACACTGTGGTATTGGCACAGTAATAGACAAATAGAAGAATTAAAAATGAGAAGACAGCATAGAGATGGATCAATATGTATAAATAGGAATTTTCTATATGAAATAAATGAGGAAAGAGTTGACTATGATAGTTCATAAGTGGTGCCAAAACAATTGGATGTCCATGTGGAAAAATATAAGGTCACATCTTTGCTTCATGCTATGCACAAAAATAATTTCCAGATGGATTAAAAGGTTTAAATACAGAAATAAAAATTAGAAGAGTATTAGGAAAAAATAGTGACTTTAGGTTATGGATATCTTTCTAAGCAAGAAAAAAAGCCTGAAAACCATGGGTTTATTTTTTAAAAATGAGAACTGTAGGAAATGACTAGTCATGATAAGGTAGGTTAAAAAATAAGCATGAGAATAGAATTTATTTATAATTTATGTAACAGAAAAAGCATTAACATCTGAATATATAACAACATGCCTATAAAAGCTAAGAACAGAAGCCAGTACACAAATTTGAATGGCTGGTAGATATGAGGGGGGTGTTCAGCCCCACTCATAATCAGAGAAATTCATATCATATTTCCATTTCCATGTATCAGATAGCAAAAAATTTTAAAGATTGATAAACAGGATTGCCAAAGATATGGAAATTGGGCACTGTTACATACCACTGATAGGAAAAATAAAATTGATAATTGTTACACTCTACTTCTACGGAAATATTCATGCATGTTGGCAAAGGTGTGTGTGTGTGTGTTTGTGTCTATATGGTGAAAAATTGGAAATAATATAAATATCCCTTCAGTGGGGGAAATATTAATTAACTTATGGTATGCCCATAACATTTTTTTTAAATGAAATAAAAAATGAAATAGTTTTAAAGCTGTTCACAGAGCACAAAGAATGATATTAAGTAAAAAATAACTTGTAAAGTAATATAGTATGATCCTACTTATGTTTGAAAAATTAACACTATATGTTTACATATGCTTATAGCTACTATATACTTATAGATATTTATGCACAGAAAGTCTGGAAAGTTATTCATTATAATGTTAATAGTTCTGACAAAGATTAGGATTGGAGGAAACAAACAGGATAGTAACTTTTTCATAAAAACTTTTGAAGCAGCTTTGCTTAATAAAGTTAAAATATATATTGAAGGATTGTAGCACAGTACTATTTTTCTGTTTTAATCAGTTTTCACAAAATCTAAAATGGGATAATCTGTGAATAGTTACATAAATTCAACTTAAGTCATGTCAGTAAATTATTAGGAGTTTCTGAGTAGTGAGAGGGGGTAGATAAATTTTTCTTGCCTTATGTTTATATCACTACCAAGGGTGCGATATGTAGTATATATATACATATTTTAAATTTGCTTACATAAAAAATATACATGTACTTTTTATATCTTAAATATTTGTATGAAACTTAGGCTATAAATATGAGTTGATGCAGTTGTAGCTTTTTAATACTAAACAGACTGATTTAATATGTTGAAAACCCAAGTTTAGCAATTTTCATGTAAATTTCAAAGATTTCTCAAATTTTTTGTGTACTGTTTTTATGTTTCGCAATGTCTGGGTGTGTACATATATGTTTGTACATATGTATGTGTGTATGTATAGTAAGAAATAGAGAACTCCAAAATATAATGTAGTCAAAAATATTTTATACTCCTAAGATTTTACCTTAAGCTGTGTTAAATCATTGACTCTTGTACCTTCATAGGCAGATTGTTATTTAACATGGAGGCTTTTTACCATTTAAATTTGAAAGATTCTAATGTACTTCCATTAAGTTTACAGAATAGGGGAGTTTTTTGGTTTTTGTTTTAGAAAAACATTTAAAAATATTTAATTTTCTGTTTTTAGAATGGAGGAAATATTACTGTCCCTGATAAAACTTCTCTAGAATCGCTCTGTCATGGATGTTCTGGTGATATCAGAAGTGCAATAAACAGCCTCCAGTTTTCTTCTTCAAAAGGTAACTATGGAAGATATATTCTTATAGGATTATGTAGGTAACTGATTTTCTCTTAATTGTTCTTGAAATGAAATCAAACTAAACATTTTACCCTATAATTGTATACCTGTCTTCACTTACAATTTTTTTATTGAGATAGTGTCATAAAATTATGCATGTACATACCCATATGAATACATTATCATATATATCCCTGTATCGGAGATGAAACCTAAGATTCATTTATGTGGTTCTTTACTTTACCTTTCAAAGTTAATTTGACTTCCTCAGTGAAAATTCTGCCTCTGCCACTTAGTGATGACTTATTCTTACAAGTGACTTAATCTTTCTGTGCCTCTGTTTTCTCACCTTTTATATAAGAACCTGTCACAAGAGTTATGTGAAGAGTAAGTGAAGTTATACTTGTAGAGTACTTATTCCAGTGCTTGACATACTAAGGGCTCAATAAATGGCCAGCTGTTAATGAATTTAATACCATTGTACTCAGGTGCGTTTACTTTTGAACTTACTTCATAAAAATTTATGTATGCTATGTTTAATAAATTAATTTCCCCCTACTATGTAAAAGAGGTGTATAGCCATACTACATTAAAAAGATTGCCTCACTATTGGCAATGAGTTACATTTTTACTCTAACCACCGTAGTTTAACTGCGTACACTCTTCATCCGTAAACATTTAACAAGTAATTTGATGCTTAACATTGAGAAATTATTAAACAATTAAAAGCCATCTTTGGAGCTCTCAAAATCCACCTAAAATACTAGTGTCTACCCATAAGTATAACATACTCATTTAGTTTACATCTTTGTTTTTCAAAATAACTGTAGAAAAATAGGGAGCCTAACACAACTGAAAACAAAATTCTGCTTATCCCTGTAGAAACATAGAGGTAAATAGTCCTTAGGTTAACTACTGGAATTAGGGGGTGAGAAGATTAAGTGGGCCAGTTTGAAATTCTAACTACCATTTATAACTTTATTGTTCTGAGCTCAGAAATTGTAAAGGGAGGAAAATAAAACATTTTGAATGGATCAGGAACTATATTAACAATTATGTGTTTGTTCGTTTGTTTTTCATTTAATTCTCAGACCAGCCCAATGAAATAGATAATACTAATATTTAAATCCAGATCCTATGTTCTTTTGGCTATCCCAGGCTGCTTTTCTTAAGTGATTCATTCTAAGTTTTTAACAGATTTACAATGAAATTTGAACATAGACATATTTTAATTTGGAGATTGTCCACATGAGAGAGTTAACTTAGAAAAGTGGTTAAGCATGTATTGCAGAAACAGACTGCCTGAATTCCAATCATTTATTAGTTTATAACCTTGAGCAGGGTTACTTAACCTCTATATCTCATTTGTTAAGATCTGTATACTAATAGTTTTCTTCTAATAGAGTTATGAGAATTAAATTAGTTATTACATACCATGCACCAGGAACCAGTACCTTGCACATAACACTGTCAAGGTGATATGACTATATTAGAGAGTATGTCCTTTGTTTATATGAAAACTTGAAATCTGTGTCATGAGATACTTTTAGAAGACAGTTGTTCTGTTTTTAATAGTTTAGCAACCCACGTGACTCAGTTCACGTATTTTATAATTATTGTTTACTAGAAAAATATATTTTAATTAGAATGCTTTTTGTAACTATATATGAAATGTTCTCAGTTTTAGCTTTCATATTTTAATTTTATTTTCATTTGGGTGTATGTTATTTAGGAGGGAACAGTTTATGTCCAAGGAAAAAAGGCATGTCTTCATTAAAATCAGATGCTGCACTGTCAAAATCAAAAAGAAGAAAAAAGCCTGATAAGGTTTTTGAAAATCAAGAGGTCCAGGCTATTGGTGGCAAAGATGTTTCTCTCTTTCTCTTCAGAGCTTTGGGGAAAATACTATATTGCAAAAGTAAGGAAATCTTATACATTTTTAAAAATCTGTTAGATATTAGTCTTACAACTGAAATAAATACCATGTTTTTAAAAATGTCATGTGTTTGGTTCTGTTATAAGAAAGAACTAGGGCAGATACTGTTTGGCAAGGTCTAAGACAAAGCAGGAAAGTATGTTTAGAGTTTTTAGTATATGAGTAGAATTAAACATAAAAACTAACTACTGTAGACCATATTCATGTTTGTAAGTCTTTAAAATTATAGTTTGCTGAAGGTAAGCTGTCGTTCCATCTAGACCGTTAGTGGCAAGTATTAGTCTCACAAAGCCCTCTTAGCACTGCCTTCTGGCTACCAGAGCTCTGGGCAAATTGCCAGGTAATTTAAAGTTTCTTTGAAATCTCTTAGATTTTTCTTTTCTCTTCACTAGCTCCTCTTCCAGTTGTTCCATTCCCCTTTTCTGTCTTTAATGCCTGCTTTCCTTCAGTCCCTCTATCCCAGTCACCCATCTCTAAGTTCTCAAATCATCTCTCCTTTCAATAGAATCCCAAACTCTGTTCTTTATATGGAAAATATTAGTTTTCAGTCTTATCCTGAAGGAAGAAAATTGAAAATTTTAAATAGATATGCTGTGATGTTTATAAAGATTAAAACAACTTACACATTTTTTTTTTAAAGAAAACCATTGCTGTGGTTCAGAAGTTTTCTATAACAAAAAGTAAAAAACTATGAACTGTAAAAGTCTTAAGTGTACAATATCCTCAATATTCTTTCAGATAGTTTTTAAAATCTCTTATAAAAAAGCTGCATCAGAGGCACAAATGTACACAGACATTCACTGAAGCTTCATACCCATCATGCCTCTTATTATCTGAGACCATTATCTGGTTTCCAAAAAACCAATTGCTTTAAACTACTATTTTTGTCTTCCTATAAAACTCTGCAAATGCCTCTTCTACCTGCTTTCCATCTTATTTTCTTTCCCTCTTTCTATTCTGTTGTGTCTATATTTCTGCTTTATTCCCTCCTCACTTCTGGCATCCTTCTTGTTTTAGGCTTATGTCTTTCAATTTCTTCTTTCCAGGTAGTCAGAAGTTGGGAATTCTAGATAGAAACATTCATGCCACCTGAGGAAAATGAAACAGACATCACTTAGGTGGAAGTGAAGACATTCCACTGTTCCTGGCCCCTCTGGACCAAATTGACCACACTGGTCCCTTCCCTTCCCCCCTTTTCCTCCTCAACATTCTTTTATAACCTCTTGCATAAGGGAATGGGTTTTCCTATTCTCTCATGCAGAGAGAGCATAGTAACATAAAGCAGTAAATACCTCTATATTGAGATGAGAATCAGAAGAAGAAAGCAGCTCAGAGCTGGAAAGGTAAAAGGTGGAGTGCTTTAAGAGATCAAATATGTTAATTCTAGAAAATCCAAAATCTAGGCGTCAGAATTCTAAATTTTTCTTGCTGATAGTGAGGTAACTCTCATATAACTTTTCAATTATTTTATTTTTTTATTTTAACAGCTCGCTTAGTGTTTGGGGCTTTTTGTGTCTAACATGTTAAAAACTTCAAATGAGAGGTACTGCATAACTATTAAGATGATATTATTTTTAATAATTCGAGAAATTTTTTTATAGGAGCATCTTTAACAGAATTAGACTCACCTCGATTGCCCTCACATTTATCAGAGTATGAACGGGATACATTACTTGTTCAACCTGAGGTAAAGTCTTAAATAAACCTTAGTACTATTTACAAGACAGAGATTATTTACATTTGTGGGCATATATATTTGACCACTGCATTTTTACCAAAATTACATATATGTGCTTTTTCTCATATTATAGGAAGTAGTAGAAATGTCGCACATGCCAGGAGAGTTATTTAATTTATATCTTCACCAAAACTACGTAGATTTCTTCATGGAAATAGATGATCTTGTGAGAGCCAGTGAATTTCTGAGTTTTGCAGATATCCTCAGTGGTGACTGGAATGTAAGACCATCTGACTTAAATGTGTTTGTTTATGAATATTTCCTCAAAATTGAGAAAGAATGTTTACTTTTAATTATTTTACATGATTTTATATAACTTTTTAATAACTATGATAAAATTAATTCATCCAACCCATTGTAATGAAGCTTCCGCAGTTAATCTGATTTTTCTGGTAAGAATGTAACACTAATCTTTTCTAAAATTCTTTTCTGATTATAAAATTATATATTCAGAAATTTTGACAACCATCAAAAAGTGACTAAAAGGGAAAGAATTGTGCTTCTTTCTATATTTTCTGCCAGTTTTATATTTTTTTCACAAATTTGAAATTATTCACTATAAAATTTGTAATTTTTTTTTAACGTTTAACACTACTCTTACCAGTAAAGTAGCCACTAGACATATGTGGTGGCTATTTAAATTAAATTAAAAATTCAGTTCCTTGGTCACATTAGGCACTGTTCTAGTTACATGTAGCTAGTAGCTACTGTACTGAACAGCCCAGATACAAAACATTTCTATCTCAGAAAGTTCTGTTGGTTAACACTGTTTTGATATGCTAATATTTCTGTTATAAATATTGAAATAACATTAAAAATTAAAATTAGAAAAGATACAATTAAAAAACATAATGTCTGTTTCATATTTAGTTTCATTATTTAGCAGTTATATTTGCCTGATTTTTTTATATTTCTTTTTTTATTTTGAAATTTTCCAACCTATAGACAAATTTAAAGAACAGTACAATAAATACCTGTATATCTAACTTTTATTTAGCATTTTTTTTGCATTTTGCCACATCTGCTTAATCTCTGTATTTACACACTTGTTTTTGGCTGAAGAATTGGAAAATAATTGCAAACATCATGACACTTAATACTTAAATATGCATAAGGACATTACTCTTATTACAAGTATTATATATAGCGCATCACACCTAAGAAAATTAACATTAATTCAGTAACATGCTATCCTTATTTTGATTTCCCTAGTTGTCTCAAAATGTATTTAAAGTTTTCTCCCAAGCCCATCCAACATCCAGTTTACATGTAGCATTTCATTGATATTTCTCGGTTAGATATACTTTAAATAATCTTGTAGCATATTACTTTTAGAGATGCGATGATTTTGAAAAAAAGCAAAAATACAGCAATTAAATATGGTTAGTCTTTTTTTGGAGCTCATAGTAACACTAGTACTATTTTATAAATATCTCATTTTCTTTATTTTACATCTTATCCCCTTTTTCAGACACGTTCTTTACTCAGGGAATATAGTACATCTGTAGCTACGAGAGGCGTGATACATTCCAACAAAGCCCGAGGATTTGCTCATTGCCAAGGAGGAGGATCAAGTTTTCGACCTTTGCACAAACCCCAGTGGTTTCTAATAAATAAAAAGGTAAAAATAAATAAATAAATAAATGTTCTACACTTTCAGTAGGTGAACTTTATGGTATGTGAATTATATGTCAGTAAAGTTATTTTTTTAAGTTAGAAAATAATGTTTCATCTTGAATGAATATGATGACTCAATTTTCTTAAAATTATGCAAAAATGTAAAAGGATAGTCTTCTTAAATGCTCAGTAATTTTTCAAGGAAAAAACTTAAAATTTGAAAGCAAATACGTATTAGTTGACTGTTACTGGAATCAAAGTATAGTTATATTTTAGTTTTAATTGAAAATAAATCCTGGCTTTGCCTCTCACCATCTGGACAAGTTATTTAACTAATAAGCATATATTTTCCACAGCTATAAATGGAGAAGATTGAATTCCAGAAGTCAAAAACAAATGCCCCACAAGTTGACTATCACACACACAGAATTTTTTTTTAATGAATTGCCAGTCTGTAAAAATTAGTATTATTAAAACCTAGATATAGATTTCTGGCTTCAGAATTTCTAGAATCTCAAAAAAGAAAAAAAAAAGGAAAGGATGGTAACACTGGGTCATATTTTTACATGGCAGTGATCTGCTCACGCCAGATTGCATCTGGCCCTTGGAGACAGGAGTGGTCGGCACCACTGTCTCCAACTGTTCCACCTCACTGATCTATATTACCTGCCTGGCCTCTGTAGCTTCTGAATCTGAGACCCCGTGGACTAGGTCATCTCTAAGATGTCTTCCAGTTCTAAAATCATATGGCTAAATATAAGTCTATAATTCATAAGTTAAGACATTTTTTCCAACAGATTTCTTAGGTAATCTTATGACATTCAAGCAGTTTATGTTCATTATTGACTTCCTCTAGTCTTTTTAGCATGTATATTAATTATGCATTACATATATGAATTATTTCTCTAAGACTCAAAGCTCCTTGAAGGCAAGGTTGTGCTTTTCTCCTTATCAGCCAAACAAGCACCTGTGTTACCTGAAGAAAATAAGTTCTTTCACTGAGAAACAATATCCTTACATATTTTGTGATGTGTGTATGCTCAAAAACAGAATTCTTGATATTTAAGGTTTTTTTCCTTCTACCTCAAGTCTTAAAAAAATATTATTATTGCTGTTATGTCAAATGTGAAATAGTTGTGTAGGTAAAATGCTTTATTAGATAAAATGCTAGGATAGTTATAAAGGGCTATTACATATAATCTTTAAAAAGTGTATTTGTAGCATATAAGCCCAGACTTTAGTGATATAATAAACTTAGTGTGTCTAGGAATATATATCCATATTTTTAATGTTATTTTTAATTTTGTCTTTTGCTTCAATACAGTATCGGGAAAATTGTCTGGCAGCAAAAGCACTTTTTTCTGACTTCTGTTTACCATCTTTATGCCTCCAAACTCAGTTGTTGCCATACCTTGCTTTGCTAACCATTCCAATGAGAAATCAAGGTAATAACATGGGTTATTTTTTTCTCCAAGAAGTACTGTTTTATAACTATCTTTTTGTGGGTCAACTCATTGCTATTTACTAGTGAAACTTTTTTTTTTTCATTTATTTTTTGATCCAGAATTAATACATGTTTTTTGATTAAAAAGAAATAAGGTAATGCAGGACTATATAAAGTAAAAATTGAAAGTTCTCTATAACCACAGGTAATTCCTTTTGACAGATTGGTGTAAATTCTCCCAGACTTTTTTCCGTGCATATACACACATTAAGTATAAGCTTTAATTTGCTTATGTCATATACCATGAATAGCATTCCATATATTATAAGTTAGTGTTAAAGCTCTCTAGAGGGCTGGGAAGTCCAAAATCAGGGTACCAGCTGACCCAGTGTCTGGTGAGGACCTACTCCCTAGTTTGCAGATGGCTATCTTTTCATTTTCTCACATGGTAGAGAGTAAAACAAGAGAGAGCTCTGTCTGGGGTGCCTTTTATAAGGAGGGCTCCACACTTATGACTTAATTACTTCATAAGGCTCCACCTCCTAAAACCATCATATTAGGGGCTATGATTTCAAAATATTAATTTGAGTTGACACAGACATTAACTTCATAAAGCAACAATGCTGAAATATATTAAAATTAACTTTTTCAAAATTTAAAATAACCTCATTAATACTTTGATTTCAATATTATGATGTCCATTAATAGTATATTTACATTGTCTTTCCAAGTTATGAAATTATAGTGCTCAAGTATTATCTATGGCAATGCACATTTGCACAATTTATGTCTCCTGAGGTTTGCCTTTTTATTTTTCCATCATTTATTCTTTTTTACTGTGTATTTTAAAGGCCATATTTCATTAATAGCCCTAGGTCACATTATCTGTGATGCTAATCTTCAAGATAGAACAGAGAGTTTGCATAATATTTAAAATGTTACTAATCAACCACATAACTCATCAAACTTCAGGTATTGTTTTCCGGCTTATTGAAATATAATGGGCAATTAGTTGCTCATATCTACATTGTGAAATTCAATGAGGTTTTTTTTGATTATAGATAGCATACTATAGAGGTATTAAACCTAGTACCTCTCTTCTCCCTTACATATTTATGACAGCATTGTTGACTATGTTCCTTATGCTGTGCCTTATATCTCCATAACTATTTTGTAACTATCCATTTGTATTTCTTAACCCCTTTGCTCTTTTTTACCATCCCCCCAAACTGCCTTCCATCTAGTAGCTCTCAAAATACTTTCTATGAGTTTGGTTCCTTTTTCGTTGTTGTTTATTTTGTTCTTTAGATTCCACACATACGTGAAATCATGTATTTGTTTTTCTCTGTCTTCATTCAGCGCAATACCCTCTAGGTCTATCATGCAATATGTTTTTCCATCCCCTTCCTTTTAGTCTGTGTGTGTCTTTTAATCTAAAGTGAGTCTCTTGCAGGCAGCATATGTAGGGGTCTTGTTTTCTTATCCTTTCAGTCTCCCTATCTTTTGGTTGGAGTATTTTACTCTTTTCCATTTGAGGTACTTGTTGATAGGTATGTAGTTATTACCATTCCTTATTCATGTTTGTGATACATGTTTTTTCTTCTTAAAGAAATCTCTCCAACATGTCCTGTCATACTGGCTTGGTGGCGATAAATTCCTTTAGCTTATTTTTGTCTGGGAAGCTCTTTAACTGTTCTTCATCTCTAAATGATAGCTTTGCTGGATAAAGTATTCTTGGTTGTAGATCCTGGGTCTTCATCCTGTTGAATATTTTTTGCCCAGCCCTTCAATGGGATCTAAAAATATCCTGTTGAATCTTTTTTGCCATAGTTTGTTTTGGGAAATCAGCTGCCAGTCTTATGCGTGCTCCCTTGTAGGTAACTAGCTGTTTTTCTCTTGCTATTCTTATGATCTTCTCTTTGTAGTTAACCTTTGGCAATTTAATTATTATAATGTGTCTTAGTGTGGCCCTCTATGGGTTCATCTTTTTTGGGACTCTGAGCTTCTTGGGGTTTTATGTCTATTTCCTTCACTAGGTTAGGGAAGTTTTCCATCATTATTTCTTCAAATAGCTTTTCCACTTGGTCTCATCTTCTTTAGATGCTTCTATTACATGGATGTTTTTACATTTAATTTTGTCCCATAGGAGTCTTAAGTTATTAGTATAGTCTCATCTTCTTTTTTCTGGCCATTCTGATTGCCTTGGCTTCCCCATCCTCTATATCAGTGGTTCAAACCTCTTCTTCATCTACTCTGTTGATTCCCTCTAATATGCTTTTTATCTCAGATAAATGTATTCTTTATTTCTGAATGGTTCCCTTTTATAATTTCCATTTCCATTTTTTGTTTTTTATCTTTTTGTTAAAGTTCTCACTGAATTCATCTACACTTCCCTTAAGTTCCTTGAGCATTTTTATAACCAATGTTTAGAACTCTGAATCTGTTAGATTACTTGACTCCATTTTTCCTGGATCTCTGTTCTGTTCTATTATTTCGTTTCTACTTCTTTGTCTTCCCATTTTGGCTGCCTTTTTGTGTCCGTTGCTATATACTAAGCAAAGCTCCTAACTCTCCTAATCTTATAGCATGGCTTTGTGTGGTAGGTGTCCAGTGGCACAGTCCTGAGAAGGGCTCAGCTACATACCAAGTTTAGCCCAAGCCTGTGCCCCTCTGGTGCCACTTGTTAAGATTTGGTAAGCAGGAAGCAGAAAAAAATGATATAGATGATAGAGGCTCTTTTCATCCTCCTGGCGACCAAATCAAAGTAGTAACAGAAACAAGGAGTAGCAGCAAGGAAAAATCACCTGAGATCTAGAGGAACACGCCATACAACTAGGGAGAAATCCAAGAAATCACTCTGCAACGGCAGAAGGTAGGACGGGGCGAGGACATGGGGCTGCCTGGTCCGAGTGTCTAAGTGAAACGGAGGCTGCAGCAGTGGCAGATGCCTCTTAAAGGGGCCGTTTCTGTGAGCGGATTTTCGCAGTGATGGCCCTGCTCTCTCTGAGCATCAGTACTATTAGGTTGCACACAGGGGGCACCAGGGACTTACAGGGAGACATTGTCGGAACAAGGGCTGAGGCGAGACTCACTCTGTACAGAAGTGCCAGTAGTACCCATTGTTCCCTGTTGAACCTTCCCTGTTCCCAATGTGCAGACACAGCACCGCCATTGCCATGATGTCTTCAAACTGGATGACGGAGGTTGCTCTGCCCAGAGGATTCCCTGAAAACCCACTTCCCCAATTTGTGGTGCCACCCAAGCCACATCCAGGTGTATCCTCAGCAAGTCAGGTGCTCCTTGCTGGGACTCACACTGGAAGCAGCTGGCCTCGGTTTCTGGTGTGGCCTTTTGAGGCAACTATAAGCACAGCATCTGTGGATTGCGTGCTGAATCTTAACAGGTGGTCCCGGAGGGGCAGAGGCTTGGGCTAAGTTTGGCCTGCTACTGAACCCATCTCAGGACTGTGCCACTGGACACCTACCACACATATCCACACTAATAAGACCAGGAGACTTAGGAGCTTTCCTTAGTACATAGAAACAGACATGGAAAGGCAGCCAGAATGGGAAGACAAAGAAGCAGAAACTACATGAGAGAATAGAACAGATCCTGATATAATAGAGTCAAGTAATCTAACAGATGCAGAGTTCAAAACACTGGTTATAAAGATGCTCAATGAACTTTTGGGAAATGTAGATAAATTCAGGGAGAACGTCAACAAAGAGATAAAAAAAAACATAAAAATGGAAGTGGAAATTATGAAAGGGAACCAATCTGAAATGAAGAACACATTATCTGAGATGAGAAGTATATTAAATGGAATAAACAAAGTGAATAAAGAAGAGGATCCAATGCCCTATCTAGAGGACAGGAAAGCCAATCAGGACACTCAATTAGAATGGCAAGAAAAAAGATGTCAAGACTATAAAAATAATTTAAGGAGGATATGGGACAATATTTAGGCTCCAAATATTTGTCGGATCAGCGTAACTGAAGAAAATCAATATGTTGAACAGCTGTTTGAAGAACTAATGTTGGAAAACTTTCCTAACCTGGTGAAGGAGATGGACATAAAACCCCAAGAAGCTCAGGGAATTCCAAAAATCAGGGATCTGAAGAGGCCCACACCAAGACACATCATAATTAAAATGCCAGAGGTTAACCACAAAGAAAGAATATTAAAAGCAAGGGAGCACACATAAGATTGGCAGCTGATTTCCCAAAACAAACTATGCATGACAGAAGGGCTGGGCAAAAAATATTCAACAGGATGAAGACCCAGGATCTACAACCAAGAATACTTTATCCAGCAAAGCTATCATTTAGAGATGAAGAACAGTTAAAGAGCTTCCCAGACAAAAATAAGCTAAAGGAATTTATCACCACCAAGCCAGTATGACAGGACATGTTGGAGGGATTTCTTTAAGAAGAAAAAAACATGTATCGCAAACACGAATAATAACTACATATCTATCAACAAGTACCTCAAATGGAAAAGAGTAAAATACTCCAACCAAAAGATAGGGAGACTGAAAGGATAAGAAAACAAGACTCTACATATGAAAAGGAAGGGGATGTAAAAAGATAAAGCTTTGATGGACCTAGAAGGTGTTTAAGTTAGACAGAAATAAACACTATATGATTTCATTTATATGCAGAATCTAAGGAATAAAAAGAACAAACTAAAAAACAGACTCACAAATATAGTGGACAGTTTGGTGATGGACAGGTGAGGGAGATTTTGGGGGCTTGGAAAATGGGGTGAAGGGTTAAACAAATACAAATTAGTAGTTGATGGATGGTCATGGGGATAAGAGCGTGGCACAGATAATGCAGTTAGTGTTAATACTTTGGCTAGGCGGAGGGTCAGGGGAGGGAAGGTGCAGTTGGGATCATTTTATAAACTAGATGTCTAACCAATGCACTGTGTACTTGAAACTAAATTTTCAAAAATTAAAAAATGAAAAACAAAAACGATTCAGCAAGCAATCCACAGATGCTGTGCTTACAGTTACTTCAAGAGGCCACTCCAGAAACCAAGGCCAGCTGCCACTAGTGTGAGTCTTGCAGCTGCTCAGCAAGGAACACCGGATTAACCGAGGGTACAGCTGGACGTGGCTTGGATGGGGCTGCAAATTAGGGAAGGCAGAGTTTCAGGGAGTCTTCTGGGCCGAGGGACCTCTCTTATTTATAGTCTCAGCTATGGTGGTTCTGTGTCTGCACACTGGGAAGGGGGAGGACTCAACAGGAACAATGGATACCACCAGCATTTCTGCTCAGGAGAAAGCCTTGACTCTGGCCCTCACTCTGACGACTCCATGTCCCCCTGTAAGTCCCTGGTGCCACCGAAGCACCCAGCCCAGTGCTCAGAGCGAGCGAGTGTGTCACAGTGAAAGTTCGGTCGCGGACATGGCCTTTAAGGGTTGTCTACGCTTTCTGGCTGCAGCTGCTGTAGCTTCTGTTTCAGCGGGTCGGGACCAGGAAGCCTCATGTCTTCACCCCCTCCTATTTCCTGCTATTATTGCAGGGTGATTTCTTATTTCTCTCCCTAGTTGTAGGGCTTATGTTCGTCTAGAGCCAGGCAACCCTGCTTGCTTTGCTCCATGTTTCCATCACAATTTTGATGTGGTCGCAAGAGGGATGAACAGAGTCTTTTCATCTACACCATTTTGCCCAGACTCAAACTTTTCAGAAATTTTAAAGATAAGATTTGCCATATGACTGATAAAAAGAGAAGATTAAAGTAAATGTCTACCTTCATGCAATAAGAATCTCATCTTATGGCCTTTTAAGAGTATTAATACTTAAAAGATTTAAAATAGTCTACATTCATAGGCAGAAGTGGGATGACTTTTGAGCATTGGATATGATTAATCTGTGGGTGAGAATCCACAGATTTCCCTATCCTTGCCTATTATTTTGAAGATTATAATAGCTTTTTAACCTTATTCTTAAGTAGTTTCAGACTTGGGGAAAAGTTTAAAAAATGGTAGGAAAGAATGCTTATATATCTTTCACCAAGATTCCTGTTTCCAAATTTTACCATATTTACCTTTTATTCTCTCTCATTCTTTACATGGACCCACACACATGTATTTTTTTCTGACCCATATTTGAGTAAATTGCATACATGATGCCCATTGTTCTTAAGCACTTTAGCATATATTTCCTGAAAAGAAGGACATTCTACAGAACCATGGTATACACATCAAAATCAGGAAATTAACTTTGATATACTATACTACCATCTAATTTATACACATTCGATTCAGTTTTTGCCAGTTGTCCTAATAATGTCCTTCCTTTGTACGATAACAACAAAAACTTGTTCTCTTTCTTGTCCAGAATCCAGGACAAAATCACATGATGTATTTAGTTACCGTGTCTCTTTAGTCTCCTTTGATCCGAAACAGTACTTGAATCTTTTTTGTTGATGACATTTTTGAAGCATATAGGACAATTACTATGTAGAGACTGTTTCTCAGATTTGTATGGTGATTCTCATAAGCGGATTCAGGGTATGTATATTTGGCAGGAATACCACAGAAGTGAGGCTCTTTTCTTCTCAGTGTGTCATATCTAGAGAATATTATGTCAATTTCTACTGTTATTGGAGAAGTTTTACTATTTGGTAAGGTATTGCTCAGGTTTTCTATTATAAACTTATTAAGTATTTTATCAGGAGATAAAATACTTTCTCATTAAAATTTCACCACTAGTCATAGCATCTATGGATGATTATTTCCTAAATCTGTGATGGCTGGCAAATAAATGGTGCTTTTCTCATGGCATTTTTCTTTTTACATTTATGTTGGTGAATTGTACTATGAGGTATCGCTTCTCCCACATTTGTCTGTCTGTTTATATTAGTATGGACTCCCAATTTTTATTTTTTCAGTTGTAGTTCCTTTTTCTCATTTATTTTGGTCTCAAATTGTCCAGATTTGGCCCATGCAGGCTACTTTAAGGTAGCTTTGTACCTTTTGATGTGTATTGGTTACTCTTTGAGTACTTTCTTTCTGATAGAAAATGTTCTATCATCTTATGCTTTCCCTACCTTAGTCCTGGAATCAGGAATTTCAAGGAGCTCTGTTTTTTGTTTTTTGTTGTTTGTTTTTTATTGGAAATGGTATTTAGAAATTAGGATCTAGGCGCTACGTATGCTGGAGTGTCATTGTTTCTAGGCTGTTTCGGTGATACAAAGCTTGAAAGTTTGTGTGTGTGTGTGTTTGTATGTGTGTAACATGAGTTAACACCAATACCTTCAATTTCACTCTGTCATCACAGAGTTTAACTTTTTCTCTCTTAGTATTTGTACCTCCCTTCTGGAACAATGAAAACCTTTCTCCCATTTTGTTAAATGCATTTATTCACTCAGTTCCTCTGTCTAATGTCTCCTGACAATGTAGGCTTTTTTCAGTCCCAGCTCGACTGCCACCAACTCACATTGGCGTAGCTAGCTGGCCATGGTCCACGTCCCCACTCCTAGCTGTAGGACTGAGAATCAGTTTGATTAGCAACCGTTTCCTTGGACCGGGAACATCAGCATCACCTGGAAGCTTGAGAGAAATGTGGAATCTGGGGCTCACCCAAGACCTACTAAAAAAACGTGCATTTTAACAAGATTCTCCAGTGACTCTTATGCAGGAGATGTTTGAGGAGTTTGAGAAGTACTGGTTTAGATTACTTACATTGGAATCATTTAGAGAATCATTGATCCATTAGTTGAAAATTCATATTCTAAAAACAGAGCTCTAAGTATCCAAGAGCCTTCATAGTGTTAGATTTGCAAACTTTTAAAAGGTTTATAAAATTTAGTCAAAAATAGGATGTTTGGCTTTTTATTATCAATTTTTAATCCCATTTCTTTAATTTTATGTACTTTGTCATTTCAGACATTATTTGTTTGTAATTTTTCTGCTCCTTTCTCTCTGTCCTCTTTTCTAGTTCTCCATTAGTATTTGTTGGGATGCTTAAAGGTATCCACATTCTGCTGATATCTTTGTTTGTTTTCCTTCATTCAATTTTCTCTTCGATTGCATAATCTCTCAACATATGTTCAAGTTGACTGTCTTCTGCCATTCAAATCTACTATTGAACCCCACTAGTGAATTTTTCATTTGGGTTATTGTACTTTCCAACTCCAGAATTTCTACTTAGTTCTTTCTGTAATTTGTCTCTGTATTGATATTCTGTATTTGATGAGATGTTATTACAGCTCCCTTTGCTTTTTTAAGCATGGTTTCCTTTTGTTCTTTGAACATATTTATAGTAGCTCTTTTGAAGTCTTTTTCTCTTAAGTTTAATGTCTGAGTCCTCTCAGTTTCGGTTGCCTACCCTTTTCCTGTGTATGGGTCGGTCACACTTTCTTATTTCTTTGCATAGTCTTATAATGTTTTGTTAAAAATTGAATATTTTAGGTTACTTATCATAGCAATTCTGGATACTGATTTCCTTCCACCTTCTGGGGCTTTTTATTTTTGTTTTCTTATTTGTTTAGTGACTTAGCTAAACCACTTTAATAAAGTCTAATTTCCCCTGTAGTATTACGCCTTTGTCACTCCTCAGAGAGCTCAGCCTTGAGCACACCCAAATCACCTTGGAGTGACAGTGGTTTTAGCAAAGATCTCTTTGACTGCTCTTATTTATCGATTCAACTGTCTGCCTTGTTTGATATTACACCCATCTGTTCTGCTCCACTAATTAATTACAAGCTGATTGCTCTGTTGTTTTCAACGGTGCCAGAGGCATAAATTATTCCACAGTCTGATCAGTTTAAATTTGGGAAGCGTAGACTTTGAGGCATGTCTCAGATTTGTTCTGACCCCAGGAGGTCTCTTTTTGGCTGTCAGTTTCTCTGGTTCTTTCTGATGAAGTAGCTGGCTTATGTTTAGTTTGTTACTCTTAATTTAGAGGAGGCATTGATTTCAGGAAGGTCCTTACTCCTGAGCTTCTCCACACTTTGTTTTAAATAAAGTCAGATCCTTTGGGTAAATCTTCAGAGCTCTTCTTTCCTATGGAATTCCTCTTTCCCCAGGGCAAAATCCCTGAGCCACTATTCTGGGTGTGTATTCAACTGGAGGTAACCTCTGATCATCTTGGCTTGGCCTTTCCCCATGTGGACCCTCTGCCCTACGAATGAGCTGGGGCGAGGGCCACCCAGTTTGTGGAGGAGGCAGTATTCTTGGCCTGCTGTGCCACTGGAATAGAGAGAGCTTCCATCCTATGGGTGGAGACTGGGTGGAGAAAGGGAGCTCCAAACTTTTGTCTAGACACACTCACCAGCAAGGGAGCCCTGTGTTTTTGGGTGCACCTAGGTGGAGCGAAGGCTCCCTAAAGCTGAGGAAAGGAAGGAGCAGGTCACGGCTCAAATTTTGCAGACTCTTATTTGATTTTCTTGAGGAAATGTTTCCTTATAAAATTTATCATCTTAAGCCATTTTTAGTATACAGTTAAGTAGTGCTAAACATATTCACCTTTTGTTCAGCCAATCTACAGAACTTTGTCATCTTACAAAACTGAAACTATATACATTAAATACTACCTCACCACGCCTGCCAATACCACCCATCTTCTGTCTCTATATATTTGAGTATTCCGGCTAACTCACATAATTCAAATCATACAGTATTTGTTTTTTGTGATTGACTTATTTCACTTAGCATATCATCACAGTTTATTTATGTTATAGCATGTGTCAGAATTTTTTTTTTTAAGGCTATTATGTATATACCACATTTTGTTTATCCATTCATCTGTCAATAGACAATTGCTTCCACATTTTGCCTGTTGGAAATAGTGCTGCTTTGAACATGGGTATACAAATAACTCTTTGAGATCCTACTTTCAGTTCCTTTTTGGGTCTATACCCAGAAGTGGAATTGTAAGATCATACAGTAATTCTATCTTTCATTTTTACCATTTTCCACATCAGCTACAGCATTTTATGTTCCCAGCAACAATACAAAAAGGTTCTGATTTCTCCACATTCTTGTCGAACCATTTTGTTTTGTTCGTTTGTTTGTTTTTGATAATAGTCATCGTAAGGGGTATGAAATAGTACCTAGTGGTTTTGATTTACATTTTCCTTATTAATGAATTTGAGCATCTTTTCATGTCATTATTGGCCACTTGTGTATCTTCTTTGGACAGATGTCTATTTAAAGCTTTTAAAATTTTTCTGTTTCAGCTCAGATTTCTTTTATCCAAGATATTGGAAGGCTTCCTCTAACACGACACTTTGGAAGGTATGCTGATTTTAATTTTCAAGAGCTGTTACTGAAATGTCCATTGAATACTTTATCTTTTTTTTTCAATATACATTCAGTAAATGTTATCTGTTAAACCCAAGAACTACATATTGGATCCAGTGATTAAAGATCATATGATTGTATTGTAGACCCATCATTTTATTACATTTAAAAGCATATTTTCACCAGCTTACAATAGAAAGCAGACTTAATAGAATCATGGAATCACAAAGGCAGAGGAATCTTTAAATCCTCTAGTTCAACAAATCTTTCATACCTGGAAATCCCTTTTCAGCTTTCCTGTTAAGAGATATTCTTAGCTTATGTTTGTAGCCTGAAATGACCAGTAACTACAAAAGCACTGTTATTGGTTTAGCTACTTGATTTGACTTGGGAGGCAGGATTTGTCAGTGCTACTTATTACAATGACTAGTCTGTTATCTTTCATTTATGATGATCACATTTAACATTATCTTTGCTTCATATTGATATTAAATATTAATATTTAGCTAATTAATATTTTAATAGCTGCATAGTTTCCTATAATTCAACCTATACCTTATTTTTGTACATTTAGCTTATTTCCAACTTTTATTATCACAGACTTCCTTATAGCTAAATCATTATGCACATCAAATACTATTTCTAGGATGAATTCCTAGAAATAAGATTGCTGGATCAATGAATATACATCTTTCTGAGGCCTTTGCTCTCTATTGCCAGATTGCTTCTAAAAGTATGTTGACAATTTTATGCCCTCTTTAGTGTATCTTGTATCCACTGGGTTTTATTATTTTAAAAAGTCTTTGCCAGTTTAAAAGATGACAGTAGTAGCTAATTATTTTAATTTCCATTTTTAAAATTATAATTTAAGTTGAACAATTTATTTCATTACCACTGATATTTTTTCTGTACATTTTCTGTTTGTTGTGTCTTTTTCTATTTAATTTTTTTCTTTTAATTTGTAAGAACTTTTACTAAAGACATTAATCAGCTTGTTTGTATTGTAAGTTGTAATGATTTATTCACAATTTGTAATTTACCTTGTACTTCTGTTTATATTGTTAAATAAATTAAAGGGCCTGGATAAAAAGTAGAATGAAGGTAAATGAAAGCTACAAGAGATGCCTTCATAATCATCATACTTGTGGTATAATTTAAAGGAATCCCCTCTTTTGGTTATTAATACCTGCATTATAAATCTGGCAGATTGAAAATGGAAGCCCTGACTGACAGGGAGCATGGAATGATAGACCCAGAAAGTGGAGATGAAGCCCAGCTTAACGGAGGGCAGCCTGCGGAGGAATCTCGGGATGAACCCACTCAAACCGCTGATCCTGAAACTTGGTCTCCTCCCTTGAGTCAGAATAGTGGGAGTGAACTGCCTGCGAGCCAGCCTCAGCCCTTTTCAGTGCAGGAAGACATGGAAGAAGACAGCATGATAATAGAAGATTATGACAGCGATGGGACATAGAAACCAGCCGGCTAATCACATAGTACTTGGCAGATTTTTATTAGTTTTATTCAGTGGTGCTTGTGCAGGCGTAATATGCTTTCCAAGTAAATTACATCTTAAGTCTTCACTCTTGTAGTAGCTCAGCACAAGAAACTGATTCTTTTGTCATCTTGAAGTAAATTGAAGATCAAGCCTTCAAATAATATCTTAATTTTTTTCTCTAGTATTTATTTAGTCTTGTGTGTGGTATTGGAAGGGGAGGTCAGTGTGTATTAAGTGTTCGAACATTATGCCAAATATCAGAAAATGTGAAGGAATAATTCAGAATACAGAAACAATGGGGTTGTAAATACGAATTAGAAGACAGTTTATACAATTATGAATGTAAATAAACTTTGTGCCTTAATCACAGTTTCTCTTTGGTCTCTGGCTTCTCAGATACCATTTTTATATGTTGTACAGTGGAATATTTTAGATACCTCTTGGAAAGAAATTAATTTACATAATTTATATCAAAATTAAAACGTTGAATTTATTTTGGTTTCTACTATCTTTTAATATTTTCCTAACATGTAACATGTACTGTCTACCATGCGTCATTGAGCATAGTATGTGAATCTGCATCCAGTGTCAAAACTTTTCAAAAAATAGGAGGTGGATAGCAGCTTTGCGATGAGAACTCTCCGAAGGGATTAATCACACCCCAACTACCTTTTCCGGAGCTCTTAGTACGGAGCCTGGTTTAACTTTGCGGTGAGGGGCGGGGGCGAACGGCGCGCGCGGAACTGCCTGGGCTCCAAGCGGAGACCTGACAAAGCCGGGCGGGGCAAGGCTTGGCTCGCCCCGCCCCGGGAGCCCGATCCAGTTTCAGTCCCGTGGGCGGCGTGCGCGCTCTTCCGGCAGCTGCGCAGGTGAGGGTGGGCGCGAGGGGTGGGGCCTCGCCGCCCTGGGCAGGTGAGCAGGTGGGGTGGGGTCCTTGACCCCTCCCGGCGCGCTTTCCGGGCTCGCGGCGCTCGCAGATCCGCCCCGCCATAACCTGCGGCCGAGGCTGGTGCGGTAAGGGTTGAGGGGATCCTGGGAGAGCGGGGCCGGGAGTGGGAGTCAGCCAGGTCTCATTCAGGGTACACAGGTGCGCGGCAAGACGCTAGTTGCGTCGCCGCGGTCCTTTTGGGCACGGGGATCCTGGTTATTGGAATCCAGACATATCTGAGCTGACTTAGTTACGGCCACTTTGGGGCGGAATCTCCAGACTAAGTGGATTTTCACTCAGACGCAGAGACGGAGCAATCACACAGGGTGGGCAGAGCAGAGGACTGAACGGGTTGGGTGGGACGCGGCGCCAAGCGGCGGACTCAGGAGAGATGCTTGGTAGCCCTTGGCGCTCACTGGTGGGCGAAGTTAAAACTCTCAGGGCCTTTACCAACCCCCTAGGAACCCCACAACATCCTAAATCTACCTGTTTCATGGGCCCAACAAAATTTTAAAGCTCGCTGAAGTGGTGACTCTGTGTGAAGGTGACCAAGCTCGATTCCTGTGACACTTTGCTGGGGGCACCATATCTCCTCCCCTTGCAATGGCTTTCCCAGACATACGCCCCAGGAGAGTGGAGTCAGGATTCAGGTTTTGACAAAACAAAGACCCACTATGCCTCAGCGTGCTGAATCTAAGTGTTTTCTCAATGACACTGCAAGAACCGAGGGGTATCCAAGTATTTAATGTGCTAAAACACAGCGGACCGTAAGCTACTTTTCCGAGGGGAAGATAAATCCATTACAGTGAGGCACACTTTTTTTTTAACCTATGGGTTAAATTAAGTAACGGGGTATCCTTTAAATGCACATCTAATGTAGATATTGAGGGATATTATGTAAAACTTGCTAAAGTTATTTGTTGTGCTTGTGCTTCTGTTTTTCTTAGGACAATGTATTTCAAAACCATGGTAGTACTTTGCATTTCTAGAATTTAAACTTTGTTAGATAACAGATAAAGAAAAAACAGACAAAAAAAAACTGATTGCTATCATTTATAGAGTTCCGACTTTGTATTGGGCACTATGCTGGGGCTGTCCCAGTTAATTCTTTAAAATTGGGGTGCCACATGAGAAAGCCCCAGAATTTAGATTTCTTCATTTCCATCCATTTCCTGGATGGTTCTGTCTAGTCTGTGGCAGTACATACTCTTCTGTATGTAGACTGCCTACTTAACATCGCCACCTGTACTTCTAACAGGTATTTCAAACTCTCCAGGCTATTTCTCCCAAGGCTAAACTAGAAAGGTGGAGAAATGTTGCAGGTGAAATGATCTAATGTCTGGGATTTGCTTCAAAGTAATGTATTGGCAAGAGGGACTAAAGTAGGGGGAATAATGAAACAAGATTGGCCATAAATTGATACTTATTGAAGCTGGTTGGTGGATACATAAGCGTTCATAATACTATTCTTTCGACTTTTGTTATGTTTGAAAATTTCTGTGATAAAAAGTTTAATTCTCTGTATCTAGAATTTGATCTCTTCTTGTTGCTTCCATTGCTACCACCATGGGCTACTGGATAATTTCAGTGGCCTAGCCAGTCTCGCTGTTTTTGCCCATGTCTCCTGGAGTATACTCTCAATACAGCATCCAGATCCTATTAAAACAAGTTAGAGCTTGTCACTCCTCTACAGAGAAACCTCCAGTGGCTTCTCATCTCACTCTCAGTAAAAGCCAAAGTCCTTTCCAATGGCTTTCAAGGCCCTAGAGATTCAAATGGCCTCAATTCTACTATATACCCTCACTGTAGCCTCACTGGCCTTTATGCCTTAATAGTTATCCAACATGCCATGCACTCTCTCAAGGCTTTTGTACAAGCTGCTCCATCTGCCCGGAGTACTTACCCCTGATACCTGCCTAGCTTCCTCCTTCACCTTCATTTCTATTTTCAGATGTTCTCTATGAAAACTTCCCTGGTCATTCTATTTAAAATTATAAGACCCTGCCCACAACACAGTGTTTATCTCCTTTCTTAACTTTTTTCCTTAGCATCCAATATATTTCACTTCCCTTATCTTTCATTTGTCGCCCCTACCCCCCACTGAAATATAAGTTCCATGAAGGCAGAGATTTTAGTCAGCTTCATTTACTGATATACCTTCAGCATTGTACACAGCACAGCACTGATAAACTTGGTACATGGCAGGTGCTCATAAATATTTGTTGAATGAGCGGTCTCCATTTTACAAAGTAAAATAAAACAAAGCCATAGGAATTCTAAATTGTTCAAAACCTTAAAGGTGGGATTATTCATTTGAATTTTTTTTTTTTTTAATGCCTACAGCACCTGGTCTTCCTAGGTGGTTTCCCATCCAAGTACTAACCAGGCCCAGCCCTGCTTAGCTTCCAAGATCAGACGGGATCGGGCTTGTTCAGGATAGCATGGCTTAGACTCCACTTGAATTTTGATACCACCTTAATAGTGCTAAGTACAATGCCATGTACCCAGTGAGTCTTCAAGTAAATATACATTTATAAGCAATTCGAGGGAGAAATTCATGTGCTTTAAACCTCGTAGTTACATTAGCAAATGGTTTCTTTCTTTTTTAATATGTATCGTGTCATTGATTTCATGAAGGAAATCAATAGATTCAGTTAAAGTGCTTTTTCTATGCTTTATTTTTTAGGTGGATTTAATACCGTCTAAGATACTTTCTGAGTCTCCATGGCAACAGCAGGTTGCCTTCAGATAATTGCCCTGGAAAGAGTGATATACATGGTCATTGCTGCTGCTCTGTGTTGTACTTTTGGGGAATTTTTATCTTTGGTGATTTTTTTTCTCTGTGAAATCAATTTTTAAAATCTGGTGTCAAGTGTTAATATTTTAGAGTGAGAGGACCAACTCCCCTAAACTGACTTTCCTGATTTAGGAAGGAAAGGGGCTCTTCACTCCCTGTTTTTAACAGGCTGCTTCTCTTGGGCCATTCATTCCAAAGCAGATTTGAGTTCATGAAAACGAAGAGTATTTGCTGACCCATCAAATTTTGGTATGCTCAGACTCTTAAATATTTATATTTAGCTGCTTGAAGAACGGACTCTACTTTGGAATGTGGTAGTATCCTGTCTTGTTAAAATGTAGTCTTATTTTTGTTTTTTTACATTTTATTTATAGGACTCATAGATAAATTAGACTTATAACTTTTAATTCAGAACTAATTTAAAATTTTGATTGCTTTAAAATTGTATAGAATAATGACTATATCCCTGGCTAACAATAGTTATATATGTTTTAAACATACATATTTATGTTATCATTTTATATATCATAATAATAAGACATGGTTATGTTGGTTTCCTAAATATCATTTGCTACTAAATGAATAAAGTCAGCATCATTAAAATAATAAGTAAATAAGCATAAGTGATAACTTTAATCTTGGCCACAGGTATAGAAATCACAAATGTCGACAAATGATGGAAGAACCAGGAATCGGGACAAGCAGTACGACGAGGTCCCAGGAGATTTGGCTTATCAAGATGGCACCATAAGAACCCTCCAGACTCTTTGTGACAGTGAGCTGGCTGTGAGTGCTGATCCTTTGCCACCACCCCCTCTCCCATTACAGCCACCATTCGGCCCCTATTTCTACTCAAGTGACACAGAGGAACCAGCCATAGCACCAGATCTCAAACCTGTAAGGCGCTTTGTTCCCGAGTCCTGGAAGAACTTCTTCAGAGGGAAGAAAAAGGACCCAGAATGGGATAAGCCAGTGTCAGACATCAGATATATCTCCGATGGAGTAGAGTGCTCACCTCCAGCCTCTCCAGTAAGACCAAACCACCGTTCACCCCTCAGCTCCTGCAAAGATCCTTACGGAGGATCAGAAGGAACCTATAATTCCCAGAAAGAGGCTGAAGTGATGCTTCCCCAGGATCCCTATGGATCTCTAGGCCGACACACACAAACAGCTCGAACATACAGTGAGAAGGTGGAGGAGTATAACCTGAGGTATTCCTACATGAAGTCGTGGGCAGGCCTGCTGAGAATTCTGGGTGTAGTGGAGCTGCTTCTGGGAGCCGGCGTCTTTGCTTGTGTCACAGCTTACATTCACAAGGACAGCGAGTGGTATAACATGTTTGGATATTCAACACCCACTGCCATGGGAGGCATTGGTGGCTTGGGCAGTGTATATGGGGGCTATTACTACAGTGGTCCCAAAACCCCTTTTGTACTTGTGGTTGCTGGATTAGCTTGGATCTCCACCATTATTATTCTGGTTCTTGGCATGTCCATGTATTATCAGACCATTCTTTTGGACTCTAACTGGTGGCCCCTAACTGAATTTGGAATTAACGTTGCCTTGTTTATTTTGTATATGGCTGCAGCCATAGTCTATGTGAATGATATCAATCGAGGTGGACTCTGCTACTATCCATTATTTAATACGCCAGTGAATGCAGTTTTCTGCCGGGTAGAAGGAGGACAGATAGCAGCAATGATCTTCCTTTTTGTCACCATGATCGTTTATCTCATTAGTGCTTTGGTTTGCCTAAAGTTATGGAGGCACGAGGCAGCTCGGAGACATAGGGAATACATGGAACAACAGGAGGTAAGAAATTTCACTTTCGTTTGTTTTTCTTTTTTTTACTTCCTTGTTAAATATGTATAGTTCTCAAAACAAAGAATTTGTAAAACCTTTTTTTTTTTTTAACTTGAAATTCAAAAGTCCTAGCTCATAAACTGACATGCCAAGACTGGGATAACCCACTCGGGTGTGTTACTGTTGTACAGCGCTGCACGTGGACACTAGATATGTAATGTATATGGCTTGTTGGCTGCATTATTATGTCTTTCTGATGCGTAAGGGGAAAACACAGCTGCTGAATTCATGCAAAGCAGTTTAGTAACATGTTCAATAAATGCCTCATCATTAAAGTAAGTTTGAGAATAATTTCAATTCTTTACTTTGGTAAGACCAAAAAAAAACAATTTTTCAGTTAGAGGAGGAAACTGCTCATTTAAATCTGTTATGATAAGTCCCACTTTCTTCCACTGAGTTAAAGTCAGGTAAGAATATGGTGAACCATATTTGATTTTTTTTTTTTAATTATTGAGAGGGTAGGCTGTTATAATCATACCTTGTGAAAACTGTCCCAGGTGTTTTGATGTTTCATCCTTATTTTAGGGAGATGAGTATTCCAAATTAGAGTGGGAGCCATGCACTTGATTTTATTTCTGGGATTTAACTAATCATTTATAAGAAGAGGAAGGAGGAGAAGGAAGAAGAGGAGAATTAATAATAATTCCTGGAGAATAAGACTATATAAAATTAAAATTATTTTATTCGAAAAGTGGCACAATTTTAAGAGGATGTTTTACTAGCTTCGTTTTACCCTGAAGTTAATGTTTTGCTTTCTTCTAAGTAGGAGAGTGTAGTAGAACTGCCTATGCCACTGAAAATCTCAGTATTACCCTAATTTTTTCCCTAATTTTAAGTCAGCTATATCACTCATCTTTTCCCACTTTTCCAAAGATGTGCTAGATACTATATAATTTTACATGGTGTATGTTAGGCAAAACTATAGATAATAATGAAATACCGTTTTTATTTACTCAATAACCTGTTTATTTACTCACTGACCTATGTATTTGGTTTTTAATCTTTTACAAGAATCTTATGTATATCAACCACAAAAAACTGATTAAGTTTATAACAAGTACCTCATATGTTACATGGAGAGCCTCAACATGTTTCAGTATGATTCATACTCTCTTGTCACAGAATATATTTGTCTTATTAGAACTTGACATAGATTCAAGTTATTTCTAAAAGTTTATCTCAGCACATGAAGCAGATTTCTTAAATTTACATCTGTTTATACAAAGTAAAGAACTTTAAATTCCAATCAGTGTCAAATCTAGATAGTAAAACACACATGCTCATAATTTTGTGTTTTTAATTTTATATAAGTTTAATAACAGAGTTCTTAATGTTTTTTTAATTCTGCATGAATGATTAATTATCAGTATAATACTTTCTTTTCCCTTTCTCAACAAAAACTTGTTTTTATCAGACTTTTCATAATGGTTGATTAGTCTTGAATCACCTCAGATGTTGGAGGTTGTGCCTTTTTGTGTATTGTTAGAAGATGTAATGGCCTGTGGCTTTTTCTGTTAATTTTATAATGTAACTGTCCCTAACTCTTTAACTATGCAAGGTAATGGGAGACAAGAATAAATAAACTCTCTAGGGAATTCAGAGCAACTCACCTAATAGTCCATGTTTCCAACTCTGCTGTCTGCTCCTGATTCACAGGGAATTACAGTTATTCCTCCTCCTCTATTTTCCATTGGCCCATGGAAATGTGGCCAAAAGAGTAGGAGAAACATCTGACCGACCAGTAGAGCATCAACCTCTATAAAACTGATTGGGCTATATGGCTGAAAACATTTATAAAATAGCATCACGTGCCTTTGAAAAATCATTTTAATTCTTTTCATTACAGATAAGTGAGCCATCATTGCCATCAAAAAGGAGAATGGTAAGAATAAAGTTCACATTATAGTTTATCTCTAGATTCATTATTTTCTCAATGTAAATCTACAGGGTAGATCTTCTGTCTATGAAAGTGTATCTAATACATCAAGTTCATAATAAGACTTTCAGCTTTTTTCTAATACTTAAAGGCTCAAATTAGACAAGGTTATTTATAGCTGCTTGTAATTTTGTTCCATGAAACTTTATGCAAGTGAACTGTTGGTTTTCCTTATGTTTAATTTTTAATTTTTTAAAAGTGAAAGTAATTCTTCCAAACTTTCTTCAGTTTCTTTAAAGATCTTTGCAGTTCTTTTCCATCCTTTTCAATTTGCTTCCAGATACCAAATTTTGTTGTGTCAGGAAAGAAATTCCATGATTTACTAACTGTGTGTCAGTAGGCAAGGTATTTAACCTCTAGTGCTTTGTATCTTCATCTGTAAAATTGGAGTAATAGGAATAAATTCTACCCACAGGATTGCTGAGAGGATTAAATGATAAACAGTGCTACGGTGAATAACATTATGCATATAAGTATATACTTTATTTTATATATCTTGATTGCCCATTTGCTCAATAGAAGTTTTACCGATTTCTACTCTCAACAGTACAACAGGCTTCCTCACCCCCTGACCAAAACAGTGTATTAGGAAATTTGTTAACATCTGTCATTCTGATAGGTAAAAAATCGTATCTTATATAGTTATAATTTCCATTTCTCTTATCAGGAGTGAGCATTTTTCATATGTTATGTTTGCATTTCTTTCTCTATTAACTGTCGTATCCTGTCCAATTTTTTTTTTATTGGATTGCTAATTCGTACAAGTCCTTTGTTAAATGTAAACATTTTGAAAATACCTTCTATGAGTTTTTTCTGCTTTATTCTTTATAACACACAAATACTACTTGAAAATATTTTGTTTGTGCTGAAATAGGGATTAATGAGGCAGGTGAACAGTCTGTCCAAGGGATCATGATTAATACATCAGCATCGTTATTAATTAATTCATTGAGCAAATATGTGCCAGTTAGGCTGTGACCTGAATACTACAGGGAGTATTGCCTCCATTTTACAAGGGCTTCCAAATCTAGTGAAAAAGAAAACACAGACAAAAGATTAGTAGAATGTGATAATTGGGGGGGGGGGGGGCACAAGCATCAAGAACTATAAAATTCAAATAATTTGCTTAAGGATTTGTATTTCTCTGACATCTCCTGGGGAAATGAACTTATGGATGATAATGCCTCAAATTCAACATTGTTTGTTGGTCATCTTTGGGGATTTATAATTAGCCACATTTTTTTTTAAAGAGTCAGTTGCATTAAATTATTTCTGACATGGATACGAGGTCCTCCGAATTGCAGCTGAGATAGCTCAACAGCTTTTCTGAGATTATTTTGGATATTCATAGTTCTTTAGAAATCAAGAGATATCTGATGAGCCCTGACTGACTGGGCATAGGACAAATGAGACTGGTATGAGCTGGTCTACAGAATATTGAAGAGTCTCTTTCTTACAAGACAGAGTGGACCTAGTGCTACAAACCTATACATTTTAAACATTGTTTAGAATTAGAGAATATGCCACTGTACCTCTGTGTGTGAAGCTTTTTATTTGTTTCGTATTTAAACTTACTGATTCTCTTAGTTTAGTTTCATTTATTTATTCATCATTTATTGCTGTCAGACATTTCAATTAGACTTGTTCTAGCTCAGTGGTACTAAAAGTCAGAGTAAGTAAATGGATGCTCACTTTTGAGCTGTCTGAAATATACATATCAGATATTCCCGAAAGTGATAGGTGGGCGTCTGGCTAACTGGGGGGACAAGGATAAAGGGAGACTTTTCATCATGTGCCCTTTTGGACCTTTTGAATTATATACCATGTGTATATATTACCTAATCAAAAATGTTTTAACTTTTTAAAAAAGTAAATTAATACTCATTTCAAATATTGAGACAAGGAAAATAAGGCTAATGTTTAAGTAATAACACCAGCCTTTTGTTTGAGATTTAAGTGCCACCTCCCTAACTTATCCTGTAGGCTGCCTTCCAGTGTTAGTCCAGAGACCTAAGTGAGTTTGACCAAATGCAGAGAGCAGTCTTCCCAACTGGGAGTCACCATGAGGGTGGCTTTGGCAGATGGTCATTAGTACTCTCATTCAAGATGGCAAATATCACCTTAACCCAGTAGTAAGTCCAGCTCCCGCACAGAGACTGGCTAGGAGACTCCTAAATTCCACCCTGGCCAGGAATGAATTGCTGTCCTATTAAAGAGTCCTAAAATAATGTTCACTGTATGGAAAATATTGAGTTTAAAGGGACGTTGGTTTAAAAGATGGATCAGGGTTAGAAAGACTGTTTATAATGGAAAAAGGGCCTAAAAACTTACATATGAGGACATTCATTTTTTAAAGGCTGTCTCTCAGCAGGTGATATCAAAATCTGATATCAGAGTTAGCAAGTCACAGGGCTAGCATTAGGAAAGATGTTCCAGAGCACCCTCAGGGGCAGAAGATAAGACTGTTTGCTTTGTGGGGTTAAAGGTGGCCTACGTGTTGCTGAGCAGACTGCTCAACACAGGGCTGGATGGGGTTGCTTCCTGAGCTGCAGTGTGGTAATGATGTGGGAGGGGTGGTCATTCTTGGCCAGATGGAATTTATGGGCTTCCTGGTCAGTCCCTTTAAGGTAGTGGGTTTATTCAGGGGATTAAGTGCACAGTAGAGTAAAAGGCTTGGCCAAATTAGAGGCGGGTACCCCAAATGATAGAGTGGTCAGCCTCCTTGGTGAAAATGTGGCTGGAGCAAGGACAGGATTGGAAGGATCTGCCCAGGAGTTCTAGGGTACCTCTTTCGAGCCACCGTAGACAGTTGGTGCTCAGCATGTCCAGGGTCCCAGATCCTGAAAGAGGTCCTGGGATAGTTGTGATGAACTGTAGCAAAGTTGGAACCCCATTCCTGGGACTCCTTTTCAAATCCTATCAATCCAGTTACCTTTGTCCTCTTTCAGGATGTGGGAGTTGAATGTAAAATGCAGCCTTTCAAAGGCCTCTTCCTGGTAGATGGATCACTGTGAATCAACATATTGAGGTGTATTCTAGAGGCAGACCTCTGTGAGAAGGAATCTCATGACTTACCAGTGAGGCTCCTTAGAGAAAAGATTAGATCTCCAGTTTCTCATCAGGTATGATAGTCACCTTTCCTTCCTAGTCCTTGGCAGGGAAGAATTAGCAGCCTACCACAGGAGAGGCAGTGCAGTATGATGAACAGAAAATAAACTTTGGGATCTGAATGTGATTACTAGATCAGCTACTTCCTAGCTCTGTGACTCAAGGGATATTAATTACCCTCTCTGAACTTCAGTTTCCTGTCACTCGTTTGGATCTATCTGCTAGGTTGTCCTTTCTTATTTTGTATTTTAACAATTACAGTTTATAAAAAGCAAATAGATTATTTTTAAAAGAAATAATATACATACATAAAGTAAGATCACATAGAAGCAGAAACAAATTCTAATAAATCCCTAAGTGCAGGGTAGATTTCTTTCCCATGCAAGAAAAGCCAATGGTGTGGGTTTGGAATCAGGGGCCTGTGTATCATTACATTATATGTTCCAAGGGAGAGAGAATCAGAAACTGGGCAAATGCACACCGAAATACATATCTAGCTCTCCCCATTTCTAACTTAACAGATTATTCATTCGTTCAGCCCCTTTTTAATTTGAAAAGCTTAGTAATTATATCCAAAGCATTGCTTATCCCGTTGCTTAATTACCTTCTCTTGCCTCACAATAAAGCTTTTCTGATATTTGCTGACAAGACGTTTTTACTAGAAACAAAGAAAGGTCATGAAATCTGGGGCTTTGTGGTTGTAATCAAGAACACTGATTGAGATTGGTCTGCCCCAGGGCTGAGGCCCAGCTCAGCCTTTCTGTGAAAGCCTCAAGTGGTTTTGATTTTTTGTCTCATGTCTAGTTTCAGACATTTTTTTCCCCAGTAGGTTTTTCTAAACGGATGGTCAATGAGGTTCACCCAAAAAGAGTGAAAGAAAATGTTAAGAGCGCGCGTGCGCGCACGCGCGCGCGCACACACACACACACACACACACACACAAATTAAAGCAAGCTAGATACTCTTTGTGAAAATATTGAAATTCCCTCTTTACATTCAAAGGTAAATCTTGGAATTAGAGAGGGGCAAGGAAGAAAGATGAATAGTTCCTGCTTGAAAAAACTTTACCTGGGGAAGAGTCCTCATATGGACTCTTCACATGGACTCTCCTGCCCGCTTCCTCCACCAACTGCCTGAGAAATGGATTGTTAAGTATTTAAAAACTAAAAAGGGATAGCATGAAATAAATCCATTTACTTAAGCCAAAAAGATTTCCCCTGATGTTTAATACCATGATTCATTTTCAAGATTAAATATAAAAGAATTCACTCGAGCATCATAGATCCAACCTTCAGACTCTCTGCTCCTTGAAATACTCTTGTTTCACCTTGTTTCCTCAGGGTATTTAGCTCCCCATTCTCATTCTTGCCATTTGGGGCCCAATGGCTAGGCGTGCTTTAGGTGATTTGGTTCCCCTTCACCTAACACCATGGCTGCCAACTTCTCTTTTTCATTACCCTTTCCCAGGGCTGGTTAGCAGTCTCCATGGGCTGCCCTGTTCGGTGAGTCAAGAGCTAGTGGTTTTGAGAATGAACTAATGTTAGACCAAACCTCAAAGGCTACCTCAGAGATAGGAAATCAGGAAAAAGGCTTTTAAAAGCTGTCAGGCAAGGTTTTAAAAATCCTGTTTTATACATATATATTTTTTTTTTTTCAGTGAAGTCGGGGCCCTCCCAAGCCACTCTCAGTTTAGTTCAATGAGTTTAATTCAGCAAGTGTGAACTGAAGGCCCAGAGGGGCTTTGGGGGAGCTTCCTGCTCTAAGGAAGAGCCACTGTGCCCAGAGTCGAGCTCCCTTTCCTCCAGCAGTACGGCATTGCCCACCCTGCCCCTCGAACTCATATCTAGTCCTAAAGAACTTAAGGGAGCTTCGGATTGAACAATACGCATTTAAGTAAACTAGTTTCTTTGTGTTATTCATTTAAAGTATCGATGAGCCAAAAAGTTCTAGGTTTCAGTTGTGGGTTTTCCACTTCATCGCTGTGAGACCTTGGAGAATGTACTTAAGCTCATTTTATGCATAAAATGGAAACCCCTCCTCCTGGCATCCACCAGCCTCACCAGCTTGGTTGGTGTTCTGGGCACTGCCCAGTGGGGTTCCTGAACAGCCTTTTCCCAGCCCCTAAACTGTGTAATCCATCTTAGTCGGCCCACTCCTGCTTCCCTTCTTTTGGCTATTTTAGTTCTTAAGGCTTGTCCCCGATATGTCCTCTCTGGGCCATTTCATCTTGTGTTCTTTTCCTCTCTTTTGAATGTGCCATTTTTTACTAAAAAGCCTGCTAGGGGCTTCCAGTTTAGAAACCAGGGTGACTTAAACCAGCACCTTCAGGATCCTCGTAGGCCCTCCTCAGGGAATCACAGGGTGGGGACGCCTGGGCAGGATGAAGATTCCCACCAGCTCTCTCTCCTCCGGAAGGGCTTGCTTTCCTTTCAGATGATGAACACGATGCCCCTCGCCTCTCGTTTCCCTTTCTGACCTCCTCAGTGGCTACCGGAATTGATTCATCGCAGGTTTCAGTGTCATTTTTTCTCTTTTCATTTAAATAGCCTTGTTCCATTTTTATTCCCCAAATTTCTTAATTTTAACTACTTTTTTTAAATTCTTTTACAATTAGCTGGAGTATAAATCCTAAATAAATAAAGTACTTAAGACCCCACATTTAACATTTTATCATCCACCTTTGACACATACATTGGGGTTTATTGGTTGGTGTTCTATCTATTATTACTCCCACATCTCAATGTGATTCCCTTTAGCTGTTACAGAAACATTCAGAACAACTTTGTGACTATAAAACATGTAAGTCTGAAGTGAAATGCTAATTGCTCTTTCCACTCTTCTTTCTCTTGCCCCTCCTCCTATTCACTCCTAAGATCAAATTTGGTTTTTTTTTTTTTTCTTACTGCCTCTGTTTATAAACAAATCCTCTTTTTCTCCTAAACTGTAGTGTGAAATGGCTGTTGGTGGTGACAGACAGAGAGACCAAGAAGTTAATTTCAAAGAGTTGAGAGCAACAAAAACAAAACCTGAAGTCCTGAGTGGACACATCCCCCCCGGTCACATTCCTAAGCCTATCGTGTTGCCTGATTATGTGGCGTGAGTATCCATCGGAATCCTCTGTCAGGTTAGAAATTGAGAGATTCCATCTGGGCTTCTCATTTTCCTATTTGTCTCCAAGGTAACCCTCGCTGCTTAAAATCATTTATATTTGGACAGTTTTTTGTTTCCCGAGACGTAATATATTGAATTGAAGGTGCAGTCTGGTCAGTGAGGAATAAGCTAAGCTGATTTCCCATTCAGCTTGTTTTAGTGAAAAAGTTATAACTTTGGTTATTTTTTTTCCCCCACAGAAAATACCCTATGATTCAGACAGATGATGAGCGAGAACGCTATAAAGCTGTGTTCCAAGACCAGTTTTCAGAGTACAAAGAGCTCTCCGCAGAAGTTCAGGCCATCTTGAGGAAGTTTGATGAGTTGGATGCAGTGATGAGCAGATTGCCACCTCATTCGGGAAACCAACAGGTCAGTGTCTCCAGCCGCCTCGGAGAAGCACCAATAGTTAAGACCTTTTTTGAAATATAGGAAAGCCATAACCGTCCGTATCAGTTATCTGGGTCTATGAAAGTCATTTGAGATCTTCAAGGTGACTGGTCAAGGTTACAAGTCAAATTATATAATTTAAGTCTTCTGCCTTCAATTATTAAACAGTATTTTATTTTCTTATTTAAGTAAAGTATAAATTTGCCTAAGATACATACTGAGTAAACCAGGGTCCCAATGGATAGTTGGCACACTCAAACTAAGATAATTTGAGGAGGGTTTAATCACTAAGGAGCAAGCAGGGTATAGGAGAGCCAACCAGAGGACCTGCATTCTCTAGCAGTAACAGCCAAGTGGGGACTGCCTAGGCCCAGAGAGCATGGTGGGTAAGAATGGAGAGCAGCTCTGAAGCTCCGAATGCGAGCTACTAGGCACATACATCAGACCAATAACCATGATCACGGCAGAAAAGAAAACCAGAGGTGGAGAGGGCAGCCATAGGGGCGTAAGCGTTTTCTGTAAAGTTCTCTCTTTTTTGTTTTCCTTTCATATTTTAATATCTCTGAAATCAGGATGCCCTCATAATCGATGGCATTTTTTATCAAATATATATATTTTATTGAGATATAATCCATATACCATAAAATTCACCCTTTTTTTTAAAATTCTCATTATGGTGAATTCACCATTTTTAAGTGTACAATTCAATGAGTTTTAGTACATTCACAGAGTCATACAACCATTACCAGTCTCTGGTTCCAAAATACTTTCATCACCCCAAAGGGAAACCCTATAACCATTAGCAGTTATTCCCCATTCCCACCTCTCTCCAACCACTGCCGATTCCTAATGTATTTTCTGTCTGTATAGATTTGGTTATTTTGAACATTTCATATAAATGCAATAATATGATATGTAGCCCTTTGTATCTGGCTTCTTTCACTTAGTAGAATGTTTTCAAGGTTTGTCTATACTGTAGCAAAAAATGAGTACTTCATTCCTTTTCATGGTGGGATAACAACATTCCATTGTAAGCATATACTATATTTTGTTTATACATTTATCAGTTGATGGACATTTGGGTTGTTTCTACTTTTTGGCTATTAGAATAAGGCTGCTATGAACATTTGTGTGTAATATCCTATCCTTTTTAAAGAGGAGATATTCATCTAATCTATTACTTGTGCAATTAAAATTTTAAGAGCTCCCATAGCATTTTTAAATAAATGTCAAATAAGCTAATGTATGTATATATAACATATATTCATGTTTTTTATATATGTGTATATATTCATTCTTCTTAGACCCATATTAGTTGGGTATCTTTGTTTTGACCACATACTTTTAAGTGCACATTTAAATCAGTTATGATTATGAGCTATCTAAGCCTAATGTGTAGAATAGTGACATTTTCCCAATCCTGGAGTGATGGGATCGTGTTGGCTAAGTGATGCTAGTACCAGGAAGCAGGAAAAATCCAGCAAACACTGCAGGTCAAGGGTCAGTTAGTACCATTTGAAAAATAAGCAAGGTCTAAGGAGGGTGACCAAGTTTAGAGTCCCCCAGAGGAGTGCTGGAAGGACTAAGCAGGCCCCAGGAATCTGGATCAGCACAGGGCAGGAAGAGTAAGCTGATCGATTAACAGACAAGACACTGAAAAACCGAACCATGACATATAGTCCTTGAGCCTATACCTGTGGTCTCTGGTTTGTGGGCTTTGTATGAGTGGGCAGGGGCTCAGGCATGTGGGTCTGCAGTTGTGGGTGAGGCGTCCTGAGTATAGTATAAGCCGAGAGAGAGACGAGTCTATCCATGGCATTGCCACACAATATCAACAAGTCATCTCCTCTGGTCTTCAAGTGGTGTGGCAAGTAAGTAGCCAAGTAACTGGGCTAGTTAGTTTCAGTGTTTCCTCCAGTCCTTATCTAAAGTAGAAATATTAATTGTATCACAAAAGTTCACTTACTGGCCACACGCCAAGTTTCGCTGTGGGCAGGAGTCTGAGTAAGGCTTATTCACTTCCCAGCACGTCCCCAGGGAACTGTTTCAAAGCCCTGCTTTGGAGGCACAGGTTCTCTCACAAACCTGGTTGTGTGCCCTTGAAAAATCAGTCATATGACTTTTCTAAGCCAATAAAATAGGAATATTGCTCAAAATAATTTCTCTGGTCCCCACCCTATTAAATTCGGCTTCTCTCACAGACTTCAGGATCAGTTTTACAGCTCTCAGCCTGTGTCTCCCGCCCAGCAGCCCTGGTCCCAAGCAGCTGGTTTACTCCTAGTCTAGGACCTGTGAATATAGGTGACAGCTGAATCACCAGGTTCATTTCGCTGCTGGCAGCAATCAGAACGCAAGCAATACTCATGATCTTAGTGTATAAAGGACACTGATGTATTAAAATGTACTGGGAGAAGTATGTGAGTAAATGATGGAAAATAAGAACTATAAATTATTACATTTATTTTTTATTTATTAGATTTACAGTATCTTACAATCTCTAAAGCATAGGTTTCCACAGATAAAGGCATTGCTCTAGTCATCTATTTCCTTTGGATAGACTGTTCAACCCCTTAACAAATTTCAGTTATTATAAAACTTAGAATAAATTTAGGAGGAACCTTATGTTGGTAGTTTTCAAAAGTTGAACAGTCTCAACCTCTTAATCCCAATACCTCATAACATGAAAAAGAACTTTGCAACAGGGATGGAAGTGATGCTTAGTAATAGCTAATGTTGGGATCATCATGTGCTACGCACTTAATAAGGATCACTTCAAATAAGTGAACCTTCTCACAACTCTATGAGGTAGTTGTGGTTATTTCTACTTTACCAATAAGGAAACTGAATCTGAGTTGGGGAAAGAGCTTGCCCAAGTCACACATCTGGCAAGCAGTGGCACAGGGACTCAGTTCTGGTTTCGTGCAGGCAGGGGACTTTGTCTCCGCTCACTAGATCCCAGTGCCTGAAAAACAGGAAGACCTCACATGTTTGTCCAGTGAATTGAATTTTTGTGTATAAATATTTTCATTATAGTCTTAGGTAAAAATTGTTTTCTGTCCTAATTTTCAGTACACTTTGAGACATTGCTGAGGTATGATTTGAGTAAATGCAAGTGTTTTAATTGAAGTATGCAATATTCTGTTTTTAGGAACATGAGAGAATTTCACGAATCCATGAAGAATTTAAGAAAAAAAAGAAGGTGAGTAAAACCATTTTCTTCTTCAAAGCATATTCTTATCAAAGTATAATAGTGACAACTGACAGATTTTAGATTCTTTTCACTAAAGTAGTTCTTTTTTTGTATTTTTTAAGATTCTGCTTGTTGGGGATTAGGGGTGTCTACTGGCCACCTTTTCTGCTCATCTCTTCTGGTTACATTCTGCTGTCTTGATTTAGCCACGCAGAGAAATGAGCACCAATATAGGACTCTCTACCCACATTTCCTTCAAAAAGATTAACTTATTTTACATGTTTCCAACCTGTCCTTAACTACACAGATCAGTAGAGACTGGAGAGGGCTTTCATTAAGCATTTCTATACTTATTATTTACTTTTTACATATTTTTGACTACTAAAGTTAAAGGTGCCTCAGCTCTTTGAACCTACCCATTTGGCTGTGAACCTAAAACTGTTCCAAAAAATAAAATCTACCAAAAAACATGTGGAGAGCTTCACTGTTATTCTCTTAGGCAGAGTTTGAAATCTACCCTGAAGGGTCATTTTCTGGGTGATAATGTATGTTTGTGTGTTCTTTACTGAGGAAGTAGAGGCTGACGTAACAACTATGTTTCTTTTCCAGGATCCTGCATTTCTGGAAAAAAAAGAACGCTGTGATTATCTAAAGAATAAACTTTCTCACATAAAGCAAAGAATTCAAGAATATGATAAAGTAATGAATTGGGATGTACAAGGTTATTCTTAAACCTATTTTAAACTACTTTTTTTATATCAAACTTAATATTTATTTACTGTCTTTTTTATGTTAGATAGAGAAGCAACTGCTTCCTGAATCAGCTTCTAGTTGGTGTGGCTGGTATGCATGCAATATTAAAACAGTCTGATTTCCCTTCAGACATTTCAAAATATTTAAATTTACTAAAGGCCTTTACTAAAAATGAAATAAATCCTGTATTCATCTGTGTACAAGTTATCTTGTTGAAATTAAAAGTGATTTAGAGATGGTATCCTTGTGATATGATAAGCAAGTAGGGTATCAGTTCTGGTGCTGTAATGTATCAATTTTTCCTTTTTTACTCAGACTGATTTTTATAGGACAAATTTCTCTTCCTAGCCAAAGGTGTCATTTTTTTCCCCCCTTGAAAGGGGTTTGAATCCAAGATCAACATTTTCAAGACTTATGATCTTGAGCAAGTTGCTTTACCTCTCTCTGCGTGTTTCCTCATCTGTAAAATAGGGCTAATAATAGTACCTACCTCACAGGGTCGTTATGAGGGAAAGATGTATAAAGTACTAAAGTACTTAGAACAGAGTCTGGCATATTATAAGTACTACGTTTGTGTTTGTGAAATCTACAGAAGTGTTTGTGAAATGAATAAATGCCTGGAATAAATCTCAAAGAAAGGTCCTTAGTCAGTAAGTACCCAAAAGGCTATGTGTCTCATGACTTTCTTTTTTGTGCTGTTAATAACTCTAACCACACAAAACCATAAGCAGGTGCTTCCCTGTGGCTCTGTGCTCTCTGGGGTCCAACTCATCTTTAATCGGTATCACTGTGCACCTATCCCCACATCCTCACAGCCCAGCTGTTCTTATGTATATCACATCACATAGAAGGGCTGTGTGAATGTTGTTGACCTCTTTCTTCCATCCTGTTTGGATGTCCATCCTAAGGCCCCACGATATTGCATTTACTTAGAATCTCCCTTTCATTTATTGGGATGCTTCATATTCCCCAAAATTATCTTGGCTTTGGCACTTTATTCATGAGAAATTTTTAAATTTTTATTAGTATGAACAGTGAACTACCTAAAAAATGTTTTTAAAAAATTATCGTTATTGGATTCTATTCAGCAGCAACTATCTTGTAGATAATTTCCAGGCATAGAAGTACAATTTTTGCTTAATGTAGGCGCCATTGAAACAATTGATGTTCAAAGAATTTTTCTAAAGTGATAAAACCAAAGAAAAACACGTGGAAAAGCAGAAGGTTGAAAATATTGGTTACTGAAAGAACTTCCAGGTTTTTCTTTGTCAGTGAAATTTTATTTAGTGTTTACTGTTAATATTTTAATTCCATGGTTCTCAGACTGTGCTTAGGGCCCTAAGAGTCTTAAGAGGCGACACCAAGGGAAGTGTGAGGCCCCCTCTGGACCCCTCCCTCGCCCCCCCACCAACTAGAACAGCTTCACTTTCTGCGTTATATACCAGGGCCCCACGTTGACATTTCACTTAAGAGGACTGACCCTTAAAAAATAAAAGATGAAATAATACCATCTTGGTAGATTGTAAAGAGTTAGATTAACACTGAAATGAAGTGTTAAGGAAATTCAATTTTGCAAAACTTAATTTTACTAGAATTGTAAGTGTTAATCTTTGAAAACCAATGTTGTAACACTGATTTTTAAATTTTTTTGTCAGTACCTAAGCATATTAAAATTTTAGTTACATATTGTTTTGCTTTTCTAGCACTCCTGCGTTGACTGGGCATGTTTTGAAAATGTTTTCCATTATCAGAAAATAAACGAGAAGTCATTGAAAACCTGTAGGTCATGACATTCAGGTGGCTATTTCCTCCTCTTCCATTATTTGTAAGAATTCAAAGTCAAGGACACCGTGCTGGTTTCCTCAGGCTGTTATAACAATTACTACAAGCTGAGTGGCTTAAAACAACAGAAATTTATTGTCTCTTGAGTTCTTCAGGCCAGAAGTCTGAGATCAAGACATCAGCAGGGCCACACTTCTGAAATCTGTGGAGGCATCCTTCCTAGCTGCTGGTGGTTTGCAGGCAATCTTCGGTGTCCCTTGACTTGTATACGTATCACCCAAATCTTCTGTCTTCACATGACCATCTTCTTTTTTTTTTTTTAGCATTTTATTTTATTTTATTATTAGTTTCAAGTATACAGTACATTGGTTAGACATTTATATAGTTTATGAAACAGTCACTGCTGATTACTTTGTCACCCATCTGGCTCTCCACCTAGCTGACTGCATTTCCTATGCTGTGTTCCCTCCTCCCTGTGACCATCTATCAACTACTAATTTATACTTCTTTAACCTTTCACCCTTTTCTCCCAGACCCCCAAACCCCTCCCCTCTGGTAGTAACCAGATAGTCCTCTCTATTTGTCAGTGTTTTCAATTAATTTGTTCTTTTTTTATTCCTTAGATTCCTCATGTAAGTGAAATCATATAGTATTTATCTTTGACTTATTTTACTTAGCATAATAACCTCTAGATACATCTATGTCATTGTAAATGGTAGGATTTCATCTTTTATGGCTGAGTAATAATCCATTGTATAGATGAACCATAATTTCTTTATCCAATCATCCATTGACATGGCTGTCTTCTTAAAAGGACACTAGTCATTATTGAATTAGGGACCCACCTTCTCTAGTATGACCTCATATTAACTAATTCTACCTGCAGAGAGCCTATTTCCAAATAACATCCCATTCTGAGGTGACAGGCTAGGACTTCAAAACTTTTTTGGGGTGTGAGGGGTGGGCACACAATTCAACTCATAACAGCCACCTTTGGCAAGGTGTGAGATTCAGAAGCCAAGGTAATCTATACATTTTCTTTCCTTCACCTGACTTTAATTTGTATTCTAATTTGAAACTTAATATGAGGATTTGTCAATATTTCTAAAAGGGCAAATTGTATATTCTTCACGCATTCATTTGCCAGTTATATGCCAAGTGCTTTCATTGGCCAGGTGTTCTAGCATTGCAGATACAACTGTCAGTAAACAAGTAGAGACCCTGAGGTTACTGTCTAACAGAATATCTGCATGAGAAGACAAGGGGTTGACGATGAAGTATACATTTTTGTTATGCACATTTCTAGAAATGGTTTGTATAATGAACCTGATACTGAGATTCACCAGTCTTCAAAAGATAAACAGTGTAGGAAAAATCTATAATTTCTTGACGTCTTTTAAAAACAAAAAAAACTTGTGAAAAAAATTTTAAAGGAAAAAAAATGAATATAAAAGCTTAGAAAATAAAAGTCCCACCACTATCAATTCCACTCCCTGGCGATATACACTGCTTGGAGCATATCCTTCCAGTCTTTATGATACATAAAATCACTTAAAAATTATCTACCTTAATACTTTAAATGTGTTTTTAAAGAATATCTGAGAGGCAGCGCCAATGTGTGATAGAGCAGCTCTCCTGTAATAGAAAATCTGAGAATAGTCAAAGGTAGGAGAGATGGTTAAGCCCAGCAGAAAGAGAAGGTAGAGTTCTGAGCTCATCACAATCGAGACTCCATCTCTTACTGTGTGATCTTGACAAATGAACTTCTCTAAGCATCAGCTTCCTTATCTGTGGCCTGGGGATAATAATACTGCCTGATGAAATTGTTGTGAAATTAAATGCAATAATGTAGGTAAATCCCAGGTAGATGGTTGCTCAGTAAGTGGTGGCTAGATATTCAGATACGGTTTTCATTGAGTTAGATGATGAGTTGACTATTTTAAAGATAGGTTATCAAAATGAATAATAATGATCAAAGGCTTTTTCAGAAAGTATATAGGTAATGCATTTATTGTTCCAAATTTAGAAAATGAAGATAAACTCACTGTCTTCCAAATACACACAAAGTTGCCTAAATACTACCCAGAGATAGTCACTCTTAATATTTTGGAACATATTCTTTCATTCTCATCAGGTATATATTTATATAAACAAAGTTTTGGTATTTACTAAATTTTTAAAAATTATATAGTATGTTATATTGTGTTTTAATTAAGAATTAATAAAACTAGATCATGTCATTTTCCTGATCATGGTATTTATGTTTTCTATTTCATTTTAATGCAATTCAATTATATTATTGTTTTAAAATTTTTGATATTCATATGGTGGAAAAACCAAAGAATGGGAGTTAGGTCTAGGTTCAAGCCATGTGGCTTCGAGGCAAGTCACTTAACTTCTCTGAGCAATGGGATCAGATGAGATAAAATTACCTAAAATAATATTGTAAACTGTTAACCTCTATTAAAGTCCCTACATTTAATTCTGCGTTCTTTATTCTGATGTTATCAGTAAGAACTTCTCATTAGCAGAAGAACAGTTCATTATTAGTAATTTGTACTGCTAATGAGTGCACTTATTGAATATCAGGGCTTCTTTGGAGATCCGCATATTCTAGTACAGCTTGCTGGCTACACAGTGACACCGACACATTCACATCACATGTGCTTTTCCATTTCAACTGATTGACTTAACAGAAGCCACAACGTCATATGTCAGTGAAAAAGGAGGGAAATAAGGCTGGGGAACAAGGACGCATTTTCCAACTAACAGGATACAGATTTGGCACCTTACTTTGTTCTCTATAAAGAGGGATGCAAGGTCCCCAGATTTAAGGAGCTTATCATACACCCCACTTCCAGGTATATTTAAAGACTCCGTTCTGTTTGCCCTGTAAAATAATTTGTTTAATGGATAACCCTACCATTTACTTGCTTCGGAGGAAATACTACAAGGTATTAGACCCATAATAGATATTTACCTAGACAGTTTGAATTGTAAGTAGCATATTAGGTGGCTCTTTTTACATAAAACAAAACTTTTTGTTATTAATTAAAACATTATTTATAATCATTTTGGGAAGAATTTTGGTAGAATTTAGCAGTCAGGATTCTTAGTTTATAAACCACAGAAGTCAGAGCTGTGCGATTTAAGAAGAATTTATTACCACCTCCTATCTAGCTTCCAGAATTGCTGGGAGGGCTGGAAAACTGAACTGGAGGCTTTGCAGCAGGAATAATATCCAAAATCACACCTAAAATCCCCATCTGGTGAGATGGGCTCTCCTGTTCCTGCTGCCCTCTTCTGTACCAGATCCACCACCAACCCTGCCATCCTAGGATGCTGGAGCCCTCATGATTCAGATGATGAGAAGTGGACTAATGGAACCAAGGTCACTTGCCAGGTCCTGGTCAAAAAGAAGCCTGGGATAGCAAAGGCCTTGTGAGCTTCAGCAGATAGGCTGGAGTCTTGATTGTGATGAGTTCAAAACACTACCTTCTCCTGCTGGGCTGAACCATCCCTCCTACCTGTGACTACCCTCAGATTTTCTATTATAGGAGAGCTGCTCTGTTACACATTGGTGCAGCCTCTCAGATATTCTTTAAAAACATTTAAATGAGATTTATCACTTGAGAGTTCACCAGAAGTATGAAGGGATGTATATGCTGACAAGCCAAAAAGAAAACAAATATCAATCACAGAATAGTAGTTATCCTAAATTTGAGTGTAGACAGGGATTTACCTCACTCAGTTATGAATAAGCCAGATATACAAATGGCAGCCAAAGCCAGAACATCCTTAACTTTAATGCTTCCAAGCCTTAGAGGAAAGGTAGGAAGGTCCCCACTAATGTTCTAGACAGAGGAGGTGTGTCCCTGGTCTCCAGGTGTGGGATTCAGAAAACATCATTACCCAAAAGCAATGCAATAGAGTAATTTCCTGGCCTTCCCAGATTAGGTCAAATTCTCCTATTATATGCTCATATACTCCTCTACCTCTTATTGAAATGAGTACAGATGTTTACCAAAAGGCATGTACAAGAATATTCCTAGAAATGTTATTCGTAGTGGCCCCAAACTGGCATCAAGCCAGATGTCCATCAACAGTAGAGTAGTAGAACAAATAAATTGTGGCTAAGTCATTACAGAGCAATAATAATAATAATAAAAAGATGAATTGCTATTACAAAAAATGACACAATGATGAGTAAAACCCAGACACGATTGTATACGGCACAATTTTATTTATATAAAGACCCCAAACAGCCAAAATTAAGCAATGGTGATCTAAGAACAGGGATTACTTTGGGAGAGCCAGCATTAACAGGGAAGGGGTAAGAAGGAACTTTCTGGGGTGTGAAAATGTTCTACATAACTGCTCTGATTGGTAGTCACATGGGCATATACATATGTAAATATTTATTTCACTTTCCTCTTAAGATCAGTTCACTTTATATACTTAACATATGTCTGTTCTATATCAATAAAAAAAGTTATTTTAAAAATATAATTTCTGGTGGTAGAATTCAGAATAGAGGTTATCTCTCAGAAGTGGTTATTGGCTGGGAAAGGGCATGAGGGAAACTTCAGGGTGCTTTATCTTGTTCTGGTTGGTTTCCTGGGCATATATATGGGTGTAAGAATTAATCAAGTTGAATATTTAAAATTAATGCCTTTTACTGTATATATGTAATACCTCAATTTTTAACAACCATATATATGTTTGAAGAAAAGTATGTTTCCAATTTAAAACAATGTAAATTTAGCAACACAGTCCTTTCATAAATTGAGAACTGCTTAGGGTCTTAGTGGTCTTAGAAAAATTTACAAAGTTATGGCCAGGGCAACACAGCAATCTTAGAACTGCTGGTTTAATGACTCATATTTGAAACCCAAGATTGCATGTGTTTGTGACTTTGAACCAAACCCCTCGTCTGAGATGGCCGATTATAACCATTTTCTTCCCCTTTTCCTCTATAAGCAGTCCAAAAATAGAAAGGTCTACAAGAAAGAACCTGAAGATTATACCTGTGCCAGTACTTTTATTCTAACATTGTATTCACACCTGTGAATTCCCTTTGTGCATAGGGCAGGAGGCTGAAGGATATGTGACAGGTGAAGGAAATACTCAGTAATGTGTGAAAAACAGCAGCCTTTCCCTGTTTAAATCTTGTTTGTCAGCAGGAAGCCTGCCAATGTTGTTAATAGTCAAGGGCACTCTAGGGATTGTTATTGCCTAAGGGCGAACCGAGTTAAACCATGGGAGGAAGCTATGCAGAACTACCTTTGCAAACATTGGGAAGGTGCCTGCCACGTGATTCAACCATCCAAATGCAACAGTGTGGTGGACATGGTCTGTGCTTTTCATATAATTAGTGGTGACATCCAAGATTTTCTTAGAAGCCCTTAGGATTAAGGGTTTGAAATCAGAGAATATGGAGAGATTACACACTGCAAGAATGTTGTTGAAGGTGTCTGATGTCAACACACCTTATGTCAGTGACTAATTCTTAATGAGTCACTTCGGTAAGTGTACTGTTTCCTTACAGGTTTCTCCTTGATTTTCTTCTTTTTTCATGATGAGAAATTGGTACTGAATGATTGGACTGTAGAAATTCCTCTTCATCTTTGTGACATTTAAGTCCTCAGCAGCTCACATCTTGGCTGGAATAGCCACCTACCTGGTCTTCCCATCTCCATTTTGTGATGTAAGTTGAACACAAATGAGCCCCTCCCATATGCAGAGCAGATGCTTTGTACTACTCATGAGAACTAACCATGTTTTCTTTCATAGATGTCGCTGGTGTCTATATACCCAAGAACTTTTTTGTAGAAGCTATCTAGTAGAGTGGTTAGGAGTACTGGCTCTGGAACCAGACTGCCTGGGGCCAAATTCTGGCAATGCCACATACTAGCTGTATAAACTTAGGCAAGTTACTTCACCTCTCTGAGCCTCAAGTTTCTTATTATAAAATGGAAATAATAATATTACCTATCTGTGAAGATTACAAGAGCTAAAACATGTAACGCTCTTTCAACTATATCTTAGTGCACAGTATCATAGCAAACTTCACAAATTATTTATAAAATATGCTTTTCTAAGGTTGTTGTATTTATGTTAATGAATTCTCTTTGCTTGTGCTAGGATAGGAGGCTGAAGGATATGTGACAGGTGAGGGAAATGCTGTTCGTTAGTAATACGGGGAAAACACCAGCCCTTCCCCATTTTGTGGTATAACGAATGTTACAGAGCAATAAAAATGAACAACTGCCACCTGCAAAATATGACATGATATGGAACAAAAGCCAGTCAAGAAAACGTACTAAATAATCTCATTTTTATAAAGCCCCAAAACAGGCAAAAAGCAATGGTAATTTACGTCAAGCAAGGATTGTTTTTCTTTCTCTTTCCCTGAAGCCCACTGCCTTTAATTCTAAACTGCCAGAGTAGAGACGGTGACTGTTATTTTTGTGCCTCTGCTTGGGTCCTTGAAGTGGTGGACCTGGTTAGCAGAATCACCTGGGATACTGTTACTAACTTAAATTCCTATTTCCCTCTCTGGAGTGGGGTTCAGGAATGTGTATTACATCCACTCCACAGGGATACCCAGGGAACAAATACTCCAACCTCCTTCATCTCCTCCTGCTGTTATCTCCCATTAGCTGAACCCAGCCAGAAGGCAGAGACAAGGAGTCTGATGATATAGGTCAACCCCTTGGGTCAGGGTGGAGAAATGGGGAGAATGGATCTGGAGGAAGACATTCATTGGGTGGTTTGTTTAAACTTTAAAACAAATCTGTGTTAACTCACTGAATACCAAGCAACATCGACTTTATGATGTAAGTGCTAGTCTTATCCCATTTTATATTTGAGGAAACTGGGGCCCAGAGGCAGATCCTCAAGTTTCCCACATAAGCAATGCTCATTTCTACCGACAGGACATCAGTCTTAACAGGGTTTCTATTGAAACTCGTGGCCTGGATTCCTCCCACTGAACCTCCAGCTTATTTAATTCCTCACCTTTCACATCTTCATCCTTTTTCTACTGCACTATTTGTAGTCAGAGCTGCAGAGGCCACCATTCAGTATTCTAGTTCCATAAATATATAGAAATATATAGAATTCTATAAATATATAATTAGGAAGTTCAAGGAGGTATCATCGAACTCTCTCAATTTACATATGAAATGGCAGCTCAAGATCTCTTTCATGTTTTCATTTTCCATCCCCCGTCTGGACTGTAAGCTGCAGGAGGGCAGAAACCAAGTCTTTGACATCATCGCTATCTTCCACACCCCTCAGCAGAGGGGAACACGTTGCTGATACTCAACAAACTCATGTTGGTTGCTTTGGCTGGTTATTATTATTACTTGGATAACAGATGAACTATTTTCACATTGAAATCATCTGGCTGAATATGAGAGAGAAACATTCTTGATCACAGCTGTTGAGAGTGGAAGCTGGTAAACATGAAAATATCCATTGCCAAAATGTCAAAATTTAATACAGTCCTTTAAAAAAACAATACCTTCTGACTTGGCAATCTCACTTCTAGGAGTTCATCCCAAGGACAAATTCATAGATATGTGCAAAGATATCTATGAACACATATGTTCATTTCAGTATACTTACGAATATGCATACATTGTGAGAAACTGATACACAGAAAATCATCGGACCGTATATAAAAATAGAATTCTTACCCACAACCTGGCAGCAAGGAGTTCAGGAAGACAAATTTTCCACATTTTTGCCAACACATTTTCTCTGTCTTTTTTTAAAGTCACCTTATGGGTATAAAGTGATATCTCATGATTTTAATTTGTGTTTCCCTAATCATGAGTTATGTTGAGCATCTTTTCATGTGCTTATTGGTCATGCATATATCTTCTGTGGAAAAATGTCTATTCAAGTCCTTTGCCCATTTTTTAATTGAGTTATTTTTTTAGTTGTTGAATTGCAAGTGTTGTTTTTATATTCTGGATTTGATTTAGTTTGGAACTAAATTCATCTGTTTGTTTATCAGAAGACTTATAAATACAGACTCCAGAAAATAATCTGAACTAGATTATCTTCAGAAGCAAAAATAATATGAAATAACATAATCCAATGGGAGTTTAGTGATGGTGGAGTGTACTTGTCAATAGATGTTACTACTGGACCGCTGGCTGGGCTGGCCAAATTAGTTAAAAACAATATGTCACACAAAAAAAATCAATGTCAAGCAACAAAAGACAAGACTCATTTCAGACCTCTGTTTTCTGTGTGCCTTGGTATCCAAAACTGTCTTCTCTATTCCAAGCATGCGTGTCCATAAACTGCTGGGAAATGGAAGGACCAAGTTTCAGAGGTGTTTTTGGCTTATAGTAGAGGGAGGAGTGTTCCAGTGAATCATTAGGGGTCTTCTAGGTAAAAAGATTCTGAAGAAAAGAGAGTATATACTTGGTGAACATATAATGAGACATAGGAATGAAATTAGGAGTACTTTGGGGAAGAGCGCCTTCAGAGACATTGAGAGAATGGGCTTTTAGACACAAACATTGATTTAGAGAATATGAAAGTAGTTTATTCAGAAGTAAATATTTGGGGCCAAGGTTTTAAAATTAAAACAAACCACCCAATTATGCTTTTTACTTCCAAAGCTGGTTTTAGAAACACTATTTTATGGGAATATTGCAGCTGACAAAGTTATTTTAAGAGACAAACTAAATATTTACTTTCATGCTGTAACCTTTGTCTTGTTTGTAGACTAGTTTAAAACTTTAGGCTGAAAATAAGATCTTAGCATTTAAGTTTTGAGATAGTTACATAAATATTACAAATAACTGAAGCACCATGCTAACCAAAATTGACCTTCTCAAAACAGTAACATAAAAATTGGTTATAACTAATTTTATAGAACATTTTTTATCTACTTATTTTTAATTTTATAGAACATCTTTTATCTACTTATTTTATTATAATTATTGAACATATATTCCAAACAAGATGAGAGAAAGCTATTTAAAAATTCTACCAAAACCAGCTAATTAGTACTTTAAATTATGAATACATAAATAAAATGTTGGAGTTTTATTAATCTATAAAATAGCTTTTTTAAAAGGGACCTAAATTATATATATTTAAAAATAGTAAATATTATATATAATATATAGATTTAAATTACTCTATTATATTGTATAAAATATACAATTTAATTGAGAGAAAAATGTTATGGGTTTTTTTTTCTTATAGAAAAATGGGAGAGGACAGAGGATAAATATTTTCTTATTAAATCTTTGCCTGGAGGAAGCTAAGAAGTAGAAAAAAGGTTTTTAAGTATTTGTTTTTGTTTCCATTTAATAATCCAAACTTTGTTATTTTGCCAGCTTTGAAAGTCTGTCTTTTCTTTTCTGAGGGACTGGAGTGGAGCCAGCTGGAGGGTATGGCCTACCAGTTCAAAAGACCTGAGGGGTGTTACTTCCTTTTCTTCACAAGTTTTAACATCTGTGGATGGCTAAGACCAGTCCCCAAAGATAAAGACAGGATGTGGCATCATAACCCTTAGTAACTTTGAGAGCAGAACCAGATCAATTGAAGCCCTACACTTTTATTTATTAAAGTTTATTATTTTATCACTTTAATCCAGGATGAAGGGAAGGGTGAAGAGTCTGTGGCTCTGGTTTGTGACTCTCAGTTTCTATGGACATGACCTGCGAACCCAGCCACTCTCCTTTATCTTTTCCTCATGAAATCTTTATTTTCGGCTAACTTATAATAACTGACTTAACCTTCTCTCTTCCCTACCCACTCTGGGATGCTCTTTACTAGAAAGTGACTCTGTCTTAATCCTATGGGAATACTGAAAGAAAAGAGGTGAAAGAGGTGTCAGAGAAATTAATTCCTTCCCTAAATTAAAGAACGGAAGTGGAGTCGATCTATTGTTCTTCCTGAAGCTTGCTTCTAGATTTTGGAATTGTCTTCCCAGTGAGGTTTTAAATTATGAAGGTCAGGTAAGAGGAGCCCCACTTACATTTGAATAAAACATTCGTGTGGAAGAACAGCCTCTGTTTTTCTCTCAGAAATTGTGCAAATCCTTTATTCTCCCCAACATCCAATTCATTACCAGGTTTTACATCTTATATATCTCTCAAAATCCTTGTGTTCAGAGGCCTCCCATTCATTTATTCAACAAATTTATTGACCATTTTACTGTGTGTCAGGCTACACTAGCTGCTAGAGATACAACAGTAAATGAAGCTCCAGTTCTATTAGAATATTAAACCATACACATCTTAAAGTCTAATTCCTTGAAAAATATGGCCAAAAACTCCTATTGATGAAAATAAGCATCATAAAAACTACATGACTAGCAAAGTAAAACACAAAATTGATAATAATGAAGCTAAACTAACAATAATTGACATTTAAAAGAAAGACTAAGCCAACCTAATATGTAAAGACCAACTTGAGTCCACATTGATAATGCACCCTTAACACAGCCTTTGAGCTGGAAAATGGAGGAATTCCAACTATCTGGATATTTACACAGTGGGAACTTTGCAAAATTGCTGGCAACTTCTCAGTACAATGCTGAACCAATTCCTGTGTAAACTTAAGGGCCAGTACCTCTGGTTTATGAAGAGCAGATGAGTTACCCTTAATAACTTTCATAGAAGTTTATTAATCGTCCTTAGTGTTACATAAAAATTTGCTCCTTATAAAGAAAAAAAGAACTGCATTTTTGAACATAGGAACCAAGGGAAGGAATTCCAGTTTGGATTAGTGGACAGCCCCTTAGGAGGTGCACTCAGAGAACAAAAGCTAATCCCCAGAGGGTGTGTTATGTGGGGTGAGGGGAGGGAGTGAAGGATGGAAGAAGAGGGTTGACTTCGAACACCCTTTGAGAAAGATGTAAGTGGCCTAGATTTTCCCAGTAAAAGCACAGCTCTCTTGTGCCGAGCTTGAAAGAATGTGAGAGCTAGGCAGGGTTTGAGAATTATGAAAGGCACTGGTATTAGTAAGTATAGTGCTCTTTAGACTTCAAAGAAGTCTAAAAAGCATTTTCTGACCCTTCAGGAGTTTTCCACTGAGCCGAGGCTGGGGGAGTACATTTATTTTGAAATAACAATTCAGGAGATACTATACTTGAACATTTATAGAGTCCTTATCCTTCCAAATCATTTTTATATAAGTTATCTCTGAATTGACAGACGATAGCCAGGAATTCTGGGAAGCGGGGTTTGGAGAGGCTACAATAGGCCTGAATGGCCAGAAATTGTTTGGATAAGGTAGTAGGGTTGGAGCTGAATGCTGAGCTGAGTTTACAGAACAAGGTGTATAAAGAAGCTCCAAGAAGGTGAGATTGACTGAACTGGAGATGAGTCCCAAAGAAGGCGTAGACCCAGATGGCGGAGGGCAGGGCAAACTAAGTTTTATGTTATTCAGAATCCTAAGGGTTTTGAAGGTCAGGAAAATGCCAGGTTTTAGAAGGACCACACAATAGTAATCTCAATCATCAATCTCAAGCCTCAGTCTCCCCCAATCCATTCTCTCCATAGTCACCAGAAGTTTTTTGTCTTAACACAGGTTTGTTTGTGCAGCTTCCTTCAAAACCTTTCTCTCCATGCCTACACCATGAAATAAAAAATTCTAGCATATTCAGTACTCTCCATGGTCTACCTTACACCCTCATCTCAGTGGTGTAAGGGTGGGGTGGGCAAGAGGCTGTCTGTCTACGTCCAGAAGAAGGCTTTTATATATGTTCTTTATTTCTAGGATGCTCATTTTACCCTAGCTGAATTTCTTTAAATATTCTAATGCTTTTACCTCTTAGGTGCCAGGTATTCTGCTCAATTCTGAAAATATAAAGATTTATACAATGTCAAAATTACATGGCTTATAGGCAAAATGGAATTAAAAATAAAGGTAAATACATAGTTCATATTAAGTGTACTGTCACCTACTGTATTATCTTAAAGTTCATTGTCTTGAAAATTAATTTTTTGGTTTCCATAGAGTCATAATGATTAAAATGAATATTCCATCCCCTAAGAATGTACCTCCTATTGTTCAAGTTAAAACAGTTTTGAAGTCAACAAACGGTTGCTCTTTTACCTGACATAACTGGGATCGGTAATTTGAATGTCAACGGAGAAGAGTGGATTAAAGCTGAGGCTCAAACAGTGACATATAGATAGCTTGTAATAGCTTTTCATCTAAACCATATAATGTATATTCATTTGCCAATAGTTTGATGTAGGATCAAGACCTTTTCATTAAGTATGAAGTTTCTCATCATTTCTCATTATTTTCAAATATTTTCTCATTTTCTTAAACTATGATTTCTAGTTTTAGGGTTTTTTTCTGACTTTATAGAAATATAATAGACAATTAGTTGCTTATATTTACATTGTAAAATTCAATGAGGTTCTTTTCAATTATAGTTGGCATACAATAATATACCAGTTACAGTTGTATAGCACAGTGATCAGAGATCCACATAACTCACAAAGCGATCACCCCACTAAATCTAGTACCCCTCTTCTCCTTACATATTTATTACAACATTATTAACCATTAGTTTCAGTTTCTTTAGAGTGAGAAATTAAGCGTAATTAGAAAGCAATCTGAATATAGAAACCTTCCAGGTTTTTGTATCTTTTCTTCCGATCTTTTGCAGTTGTTTCTACAATATCTAACTTGACAAATGTTTTTAAATAACATCTTCATTGAGTCTTTTAATAACTCACTTTTTATAGAAACATCTCTTCATTATATCTTATCAGTGTATATATTTAAATTATATATATATATATATATATATATATATGCACATATACAGCAACAGGAACAAACGAAATAACAGATTTGGGTATAATACAACTGTTGCTAACCACCAACTACGCTGAGATAGGAGAGGGGGAATGGTTCACTGGAAATTTGGCTTCCAGCTGTGAGATTCTAGGGTACCGGGGGCATTACAAATTACTTAAACTTAGCTGGTATGTTTTAGAATTAGCCGATATGTTTTTTAAATGCCCCCTATTCTTTGATTATTCAGTAACCGATTATATAGTCTATAAGATATGAAATCTTTGAGGACTGAGACTGTATTAGTGAGAACTCTTGGTTACAAGTGACAGAAACTGAACTGAAACCAGTTTACGCATGAAACAGAATTTATTGAGTTAGAGAACTAAAAAGTCCAGGAATTCACTTGGCTTCAGGGCTCCCTCTCAGTCCACTTCCCTGTCTTTTCTGCTTCTTCTCATAGCACATAGGTCTCATGTTCCCATATTTATACTTCCTCTGTGTACCTGAGGAAGATGGCTCAGCTCCAGTATGCAGCATGGTTGTATCTAAGAACTACAGGAGAGACTCTCTTCCAGCAACCCTCTGCCATATCTCTGAAAAGCATCTGATAGGCCTTGATTTGGGTCATGTGTCCATCTTTGAGCGAATCACCATATCTAATTAGCTCGCCTGGCTCTCATACCCACTAATGTGGAGCTATAGCATTGTGACTGACAACCCCATCGGATTTCATCAACTGGAGAAATGGACAAGTCTTCAAAGGAAAAGCAATGAGTTCTTTTTGTTGTTGTTGTCTTTTGTTTGTGTTTCTAAAACTGTGTGCTCTTGAGAAAAGCTAGACCTGCAAAAACAGCAGATGTGCACAGCATAGACCGTGCCTTAATTATTCTTGTATTCCCCTAAGACCAAGCACATAGAAGCAGCTTAGTATTAAATATTGAATGAATAACTACTTACAGCACTTTATATTTCCAAAACATTTTCACAGATGTTATTTTATTATTAATAGTAAAGAGAGATTAAATGACTTGCTTAAAGTTACACAGCTAGTTTCAGATAGAGCTGAGTTCATAACTGGGTCTCCTGGCTTCTAGTCCAGTTCCCTTAGGAAATCTTCCTCTTCTTTTCTTTCTTGTTGCCAGGACCGATGTCAAAGGAAAAGGAAAGAGGAAAGAGATATTTTAGTAATGCATTCACTATTTCTTAGAAGGCCTAACATGGTTTTGTCCCTAGAAGGCCACAGTGGTAGTAGGCTGCCTCTATCTTTCAACCTAATTATGGGTGTATATATAATGGATGACTGTCATCACTATTTGGACTATTGATGTATTGAGTTGTGGAATCTGCCAAACGAAACCTCACATATTGTTTCTAAAGCTAATACTTGCCTGGGTGTTTGACAATACTTTGATGTGCGAACACTATCATAGAGATAGTTCCTTAATGGTATTGTAGAATACTGGAAGTAACGTGGGATGTAGAGTCAAACTGTTGTTTGAATCTTAGCTCTGTTACTTGTAATCTCTGGCAAGATAGGTAAACTCCATGAGCCTCCAGTCTCCTGGGTGACATCTATCTACTATATCTACTTCATAGGTACTATAGTTGGGGTGGGGTCAGCTTCTCCTGAAGCTCCTGACTGCCTAGAGAGGGTGAATATAAGAATAATTTAGATTTTGTGAAATAAGAAGGAAGGGGTAATGGAAACTGGGAGATATTCGATCGTGTTCCGAATTCATGCACTGAGGTAGGTAAGGTGGACCCAAGGACCTCTCCGTTTCATTGAGTAGGCAGGCATCTATATAACTATAGTCAATGATGTCATGTTTCGGGGATCAGAAAGACATGTGTTTTTAAATACCAGTTTTATCCTTTCTGGTTGTGTAATGTGCAGCAAGTTTTTATCAAACATGAAACTCAGTTTTCTTATCTACAAAATGGAGATAATGTTTAACTTGTGATATTGTGGTGACCTAGAAGTTACTCAATAAACAGTACCTTCTCTTTCTTTTCTTACAGTGTACAACATACATGGAAGTACAGTTAAGGAAGCAAGTTATCTGGTTGCAGCCTGGGACCAGGTTCCTGGATCACAAGTTTGATAATAAGCATAGCCTCCAGATGAGGATTGTGGAACTTGGAAACACTCTATTAAAAGGCTATATCTTAACTTCACTTTATTTAGATAAAAACAGGCAAAGCGTTTCACTGGAAATTCTTAAAGCTCAAAGCAACTTTGATTCTTTCAAGTGCTGCTATGACCTAGTATTGTGCATAACTTCTCTCATATAGAAAGGAACAAATATTTGATATTCATCTTCATTGTTTGCTGTGGAATGGTTTCCTGTTGTTTTTCCCCCCTCTGTCTAGAGGAAGGGAGTAAAGAAAACTTCCTTGTTAACCTACTACTTGTATAGAACATGTTTGAAAAAAATAAGCACAGAGGGCAAGAGTAGAGTTTCTGATCAAGATTATTACCAGCATAATCCAACTCCAATATACCTTAGGGATAGTTTATTGAAGCACTGACGATTGCTCATTTACTCAAAGTAACAGAAGTGCAAAGTGCCAGAAGGAGGGGTGCACGGTGAGCCCAGGCAAATCAGAGGGGGAGTGTAGAGTCTGGGAGGAGGTACCACACACAGGTGTAATCCAAGTTAGAAAGTGATGTACCATTAGTCAAAAGATTTAGATAAATTGTTTTTGGAATATGTGCAGAAGTGGGAGACGCCACTTCTTAAAGAAGAGAAATTAAAGAAAGTTTGTTGTTTGTAATTGAATAGAAGTAGGTCAGTCTTGAAGCACTGACAATATTTTAGTATGTAAATCTGCAAACAAAAGGTAGAAGGAGAACATTTGGAGTAGAGGAATTAGTGCGAAGGGCAGACAAGTCACAGGGACAAGAGTGAGAGGTTCATGTGGGCAGCCAGGTGAGCAGTTTCACTTAGTCAGACGAGAGCATTCTTATCTCTGCCACTCATCCAGCACTTATCTGTCCTTTTATTATGTTTTATTTTTATGAGTGTACACCTCATCTCCTAGACTATGTAAGGGGAGAATGCTGTACAAAAGTACACTTTAGTTCCTCCCCACATCACCTACCCTCCTTTGTAAATAAACAATATATATATTATGCAGGTGAGAGGATCAGTTGACTCCTTAAAGGCAAAACAGAAAGAAATTGTATCATCAAAAGGAATTTTTTTTAACGTAAAGTCAATATTTTAATAAATAACAATGTTTTCCACTTTCTTTTTCTCACACTTAAAAATTCTTGCCCTTTTTTCTTCATAGCACTAGATAGTTTTGATACTGATATTTGATAGTGTTAGAAAAAACCCCTTATGTGCCCACAGATGCAATACTTGAGTCAGGCAAAAGTTAACAATGGACACTAAAAGTTTTCATGGGTTGAAAGGTTGCTGGGGAATAAGATAGTCGGTCACACAGAATCAAAGTGTCACGCCATGGAAATGCTGATTAATTATAAAGGGAAAAGGGAGATCCGGAGGGTACCACTTGATTCAAACTTAGCGTCGCTCATCCCAGGACAACCTGATCTGTAGCGTCTGCCTCCTGATGTGATGCAGTATGAAGTCCGCAACATCACCTATATAATATTCTTGCCAATGGTGTTTCTTCTAAACGTAATAGCGGGGGTGGAGAGGACATACAAACCCAGACTGTGAGACATTTGACAGGGCAACTGGACCAGATTCCTATTAAAAATGTAATGTGATAAAGGTCAAAAATGGCAACAGGACTGTTCAAGAGTTAAGGAGACTAAAAAGACATGACAATAAAATGCAAGGAATGATCTATGACTGGCTCCTGGATTTAAAAAAAAAAAACCTAAAAGACACTTTGGGGACAATTGGCGCAATGTGAATATGTCCTGTGTATTATATAAGATTATGTATTAATGTTCATTTTGGGGTTTATAATAATGGTATGGTAGTTGTTATAGACTGCTTGTTTGTTTTCCCCTCGCCCTATTCCTGCCCTCCAAATTCATATGTTGAAATCCAGCCCCCAATGTCACAATATTAGGAGGTGTGGCTTTTTGAGAGGTGATTAAGTCATGAGGATGGAGTCCTTATGAACGGGAACAGCACCCTTATAAAAGAGACCCCAGAGAGCTCTCTTGCCCTCTCCACCATATAAGGAGAAAATCACCATCTGCAGCCCAGAAGAGGGTTCTCACCAGAACCTGACCATGCTGCTGCCCTGATATTAGATTTCCATCCTCCAGAACTGTGAGAAATAAACTTCTGTTGTGTATAAGCCACTCAGGCTATGGTATTCAGTTATAGCAGCAGAAAGTAAGACAGTGGTTATATAGGAGACTGTCTTGGTTCTTAGGAGATACATATTGAAGTATGTAGGGATGATATGTCATCATGTTTGCAAATTACATTTAAATGGTTGAACCAAAAAAAGTATAACAGTATAAATGGTTGAGCAAAAAGAATATACTATGCACTGTATACATTTCTTATATGTATATGTATGTGAGAGAAAGCAAGCAAATGTAGACAATGTTAACAATTGGTGAATTTAGGGGAAAGGTATAGTTTGTTGTGCTATTTTGTCAGCTTTTCTATAGATTTCAATTTTCCAACATAGTAAGTTAGGAAAAAGTAAAAATATCTTTTTCCTAATTGTCAAACATAATATATGCTTGTTCATTGAGAAAAATATAGAAAAAAGCATGAAAAATAGAATGATCACAGGCTGTGATAGAGCTTCTCTGGCCATCTCCCTTTCTAGTCCCCCACATCTGGTAACTCTCAGGCACAGAGACCAACCTTTCTAATTAAGATTCACGTAGGAAGATGAGTAGGAGCCATTCACATTTCTCAAAGATCCTATCTTTGGGTTTCAGATCACCTTGGCTCTCTTTCTCAGGTTTAATGCTTTCTGTTCAGAAGCTACAAACATTAAAGTTAAATACTCAAGTATTACAAAAAATATTTTTAAAAAACAGGAAAATGCTTAGGTTGACACCTAAAATACCTCAAAATTCAGAACATAAATTCATCACTATGATATGTCTAAAACCCTCCACAACCTTCCTGTTGCTGTTAGACAAAAACATACACTCAGGTGGCACAGCATCCAAGAGCTGACCGCTGCCTTCCTCAGACTTCATCTCCCATACACGTCCCTTCTTCTGGCCTCCTGTACTTTGAATCTCCAAAATGGTCCTAGATTTTGCCTTAGGGTGTTCTTGGCCCAGATCCTTGCATGGCTGGCTTCTTCTCATCATTAAAGTCTCAGCTCAAATGTCACTTCTTAAGTGCAGCCACGAGTGACCACTCTACCAGTGTCAGCTCCTCCCCCACTGCCTTTCCCAATCCTCTCTGTCCCTTTATCGTTTCTTTTTTCTTCAGGTCATTCATCGCTATCTGAAATTATCTTGTTCATTTTCTGTTTTGTTGTCTTTGTTGTGTGTTTTCTCTAGAGTATAAATCTCTAGGAGGGGCCTGTCTGTTTTGAGCCCACTGCATCTTCAGGGCTTAAATAGATCAGGGACATATCAGGTACTGAGTAAATATTTTTTGACTGAATAAGTATTGCAATATTCTGTCCCACATAAAAACCCTTCTTCTCTCCTCAGGTGATTCTCTCAACTTACTCTGATCCTATAAAGCTGTTTTCTTCTGGCATTTGAGGAATGTTATTCACAAAACAAAACTAGACATAGGTCTCCAACCACCTTTAAAGAATCTCAAAATTCTATTTTTTTAAATAAAATTTTTATTATAAAATATAAAACTCAAACCTGCATCCAGGTAAAAAAAACCAAAATATTGCCAGCACCCCAAAAGCATCTCTACCCTTCTCTTCCCATACTTATCCTCTCTTTTCCTCCTAGAGGTAACCACTATCTTAACTTTTAAGATAATAATTTCTTTGCTTTTCTTTGTAATTTTGCCACTTATGTACAGAATCCCCAAATTATGTAGTTTAGTTTTGAACTTTATATACATGGAATCATGCTGTATTTGGGGGCGGGGGTCTCATTTATTCTGTTTCATATTATGTTTGAAAGCTCACTATGTTGTTGGGAGTTGCTCTAATTGGTTCATTCTCATCCATAATACTTCACTATACCCCGATTTTTTTTAGGAAAATTTTTTCTACGGCTGCACTCTGCTATCTTGTCATGGGTAGTTTAAAGGAGTCTGGTTATTTTTTAAAAGACAAAAAGCAGCAAGGCTGTTAAGAACGTTAATTCTGGAATTGGATGACCTGTGTTTGAATCCAGACTCTACAACTTAGCAGATATCTTGAGTAAATGATTAAAGGTTTGGGGGCTTTACTGTCCCAGAAATAAGGAAAATAATATCACATCAAAGGATTGTTGTAAAAATAAAGAAATAAAAGTCCAAAAAGCACTTAATATAGCACCTGGCACGTGGTTGCCCTGAGTAATGAGGGAGATTACTAGTACTATTGTTCCACCTGTTGAATTACCAGTTCAGGGACTGACACTGCTTTAACCTTGGCTCCCTTCTGGAGGATCTTGCTTAATTCATAGGAACTAAAATAGAGCTTTACTCATCCTCTCAGAAATTGCCTTCCTGGTGACTTCCTCTTAAATTCCTCCATAAATCTGTCCTGGGAAATTGCCCTTTGTGGACGAGGAGCCTCCCACGTTGTGACTAGGTGGGGTAATTAGAGGCCCTTCCAGTCAGGCCTTCGGCAACTCCAAACTGAGTTGCCCTTGAAAAAATACCAATCCTTGAATTCATTCATTAAGCAGGTGAGACAGAGTGGAAATGTTCTAATCCCTTTTCTTTTCTCATCTAAAACCTAGTACTAGAGACGTAAACCCTGAAATGCTATTAAGGAATATGCTGTTTAGACAATGGCAGCAGACTGTGAGAGAAGGACAGGACTCCACGGGCATGTTGGACTCGAGAACCAGGGTTGTATTTATTCACTCATTCAACAAATATTTGTGGAATTATTCTGTGAAAGGCATTGTTTCAGGCAGGTGGGATACAGCAATGACTTGTTCAATTTATCGAGACTGGTTTTGTGAACCAGCATATATAGTCTCTTGGTAAATGGTCCATGTGCCTCACAACAATATTAGAAAGAGAGTACTATTTATTATTATCCCAAATTTACAGTGGAGAAAATAAGGCTAATGTACTTTAACTTCCCTCAAGGATTAATCTATCTCGCTAATAAGTGGCAACATGAGATTTGAACCTAAGTTTCTGACACCAAATTCTGAGCTCTTAACTTTCTCCTTTACATATAAAACTGAAGAGAAATTTTTTTATTATGATTTTACCATTCACTTGACTGCAGTTAAAATCAACAAATTTCTAATCATAGTTCCCCTGAGAATAATATTTACTTGGAGTTGTGAAGATTTTCGTCAAATAATGTTCTATAGTGGATTGTGGTCCATAATACCACTGTGTGTTACCAAGAAGGAATATTTGATTAAATAATTAAAATTTTGCTATAATTTATGATTATGTAACATGATTACATTGAGTATGGCATTCAACAAATTTTGTTTGCTATTGAAGAATGATGCATTTAGGTTTTGAGTCTGGATTTTCTTTTGGAACATTTTCAACTACTACCTAATATGCACAACATTAGGCAATAGTTAAAAGAACACAGTTTTTACATTTTTCAATGTTGTGAGCATCATTTGGAAAATTAATCTGAGCGGAATAAAAATGACATGCCATATTCCAATAGAAATTTAGCTTAGTACTAAGTTGGACCACATGAAATTGCCATTTTCTGGTTTAAAATATCAATTATTTCCAATTTCATATGGTTTGACTTAATCAATTCTATTATTCCACACGCATGAATTCAGCAGGACAATAAGCTTCTCTAAGACAGAGATTTTGGGTTTTGTTCACTATTGTGTACATGGTAGGCACTCAAAAAATTGTTTGTTGAATGAATAAGGAAAGTAAATAAAATATGGTAACTAACTTTTCAGTCTAACACAACACACCTTTGGATTTAGGTCTGGTGTGGGAATAAGGAAAATAATATGATATGCATGGGAATAAGGAAAATAATATGATATGTATTAGTCTCTTAAAATGATAAAACGAGAATTAAAAACATGTCTACACAAAACTTGTACAAAATATTCATACCACCATTATTCATAATAGCTAAAAAATGGAAAAAACCCAAGTGTCTATCAAGTGATGAAGGTTTAAACAAAATGTAGTGTATCCATGCAATGGAATCTTATTCGGCCATAAAAAGGAAGAGGTACTGGTAGGTACTATAACAAGAATGAACCTTGAAAACATTATGCTTGGTGAGAGAAGCCAGACATAAAAAGCCACACATTTTGTTATTTATTCACACAAAATGTCCAAAACGAGCAAATCAATACAGATAGAAAGTAGGTTAGTGGTTGCCAGGGTCTGGAGGCAAGGAAAACCAGGAGTGACTGCTAATGGACGCAGGGTTTCTTTTTAGGGTGAAAACATTCTGGAATTAGATAGTGATGATAGTTGTACATCCTTGTGAATATACTAAAACCCACTAAATTGTATATACACTTTAAAATTAAGAGCAAATTTTATGGTATACAAAACAGTTCAGTTTTAAAAAGTGAGTGGAAAACTCTAAATTCTCTTCAGAACATGTCAAAGTACTTTATAAAATAATAGACGTGTTTATAAATCTGAGAGTATTAGGAAATGTTCCTTTGTTTAATTATAAACCGGGTGGAATGTTTGGAGATTTTGGTAATCTGACAGGGTACATTAAGAGGATTAATTTGACTTCCCCAGTGTTAACAACACCAATTTAAACTGCATCATTCAAAAACTACATAGTCATAAAATAATTGTAGCAATGACTCCCACAAAAACAATACCAGATTAATGACCTAATTAAGACTCTCATCATTTAAAATACTTTATACTTATATAATGCTTCTACTTCCTTAAATATTGAATTTTGCCTTTAATATTTACTGTATGGGAGAGTCACATCTATAACCAATTAATTAAAGGCAGGGAAGTGGATGGGATTGGACAGAAACTTATTGGCAATGCTGACATTCTGCATTGTAATACAAAGTGAAGCAGGATTAAAGAAACCTAAACTCTAGCCTGCAATGCATACAATTAAATAGCAAGAACTAAAATTGCCACATTCTGGACTACGATTTTAAAAAAATATTGAAATTGAACAAAAATATGTAAAAGTGTACACATCGTGAAGTGTAGACAACGAATTTTCCTAAGTGGACACAATTTCCAGCTCAAAAATAGAATAAGGCATACAGAACTGGTTTTCTTGTTTCCTTCCTTCCTTCCTTCCTCCCTCCCTCCCTCCCTTCCTTCCTTCCTTCCTTCCTTCCTTCCTTCCTTCCTTCCTTCCTTCCTTCTTTAAAGCCAAAGAGACTATTAAAAGTTTAAATCTCCCCAAGAGCAGATTCTCCATCATAGCAGGATTAAGTTGGGGGAGGGGCCCCTGAAGTGGTAATAGTGTATACCGCAGCATGCACTTAATTTTGATGGCAAATTTACTGACACCAATATCTACAGTATTTCACTTCCAATTTAACTACTCCCAGTAAGGATCTTGTTTTCTCGATCCAGAGATTCAGCAACAGTTCTTAAATTTACGCATCACTTTTGAAAACCTCCACATCTGGGTGCTTCTAACAAAATTTTAATTACATTTTCAGAGCAGGATAGGTGTTGTGTAAAGACGTGCTTTTCTTGCCAAAGAGCTGAGCACCCTTGGGTCCTCTTCAGGAGGAGAACAGTTCCCTCTAGACCTCAGTCCACTGTTCTACCAGAAACCCGCGAAGCACCGAGGGCGCCCCAGGGTGGTCCAGTACCACCTGCAGCCCCCCTTGCCTCCCGGAACCCGAGCCTTTCCTCTGCGCTTGGTCCCCGCCCCTGCTGCCGAAAGGCGGAGCTTCTCCTTTAACTCCAAGCGCTGCAAGGGTGTGCGGGGCAGAGCCGGTTTCTCCCGCCTCCTTCTCCACCGCTCCCTTCCCCCTCCCATCCGAGTTTCAGGTGAATGGGTCACTGAAGGAGGAGGCGGCCACACCACACCTCCTGGCCAGCGTCCACCTACCTCTTTCTCCTTCCTCCGGAGGACGCCGCGGAACTCCCGGGAGAGCTGGCTAGAGCACCCAGGAGCCAGTGCGGAGCGCAGCAGGTGAGACTTGCGGGCGCGGGGCCGCGCACCTCGCGCAGCCGGGCCTGGCGTCGGTGCGCATGCTCGGGGGGAGGGCGGCCTGGGTTGGGGGTGAGGAGGAGGAGAGCTGAGTCCTTAGCTCTGTCTGGACTGCTTGACTGGCAGCTCGCACAGCGTCAGGTGCGCCCGCCAGGTGAGAGCGCTCCTTGCCTCCCGCGGTCCTTGATGGGTCAGGTCGGGCTGCAGTGAGTAGGTGAGAGCTGGACGTGACGCCCAGGGCGCACGGTACGCGCCGAGTCCCCGCAGGGGGACCGCAGCCACTCTGTCTGGTAGGGGAGGCGCGGGGGGAGGGTGCCCGGCGCTGGTTTCGGTGGCGGTTTCGCCCCTGGGCTGGGACTCGCGGGAGTCAGAGAGGCGCGGGTCCGCGGAGAGACCAGCCCTGGGCTAACTTGAAAGCTGCCTCCGGGTGCCAGGGGCCACTTGGAGGCGCCGATTAGCTCATTTCACGGAAACTCTTAAGGATTCGTGTGCCCAAGCAGCTCAGTCAACCTTTCACTTTTTCTGGGAGGCGGGAAAGTTCATGGACAGTGAGAATCCTGCGCTCTGCTCTCCGGTGCAGTTCTGAGGGGTTTTCAGCGAGAGGGGCGCGGCTCCGACTCCTCGGGGGTCCTAAGCCCCAAGGCTAGAGGAGGGCCGCTCGCGGGCCGGGGTGGCTTAGATCCTGAGGGACTTCATTATTTCTGCCCCACCCCACCCTTTTGGGTAATCCCGGGGAGAGGGGGTGGCCAGGTTAAATCCGTGAAATACTGTATTCCTGGAGTGCCAATTGTGGGCCGACCCGCTATTTTGAGTCCATTTAGTGCGAGTTGGGTGAGCCCGCGTAGATTTGAGCTGGCGGTGGGCGGGGATTTAATTTTGGGGAGGCTGTATTTCGAGGGAATCTGCTCACGCTCTGATTCTCAGCCGTGACCGAAATTCCTCGGGGCGGCCCCTGCTCGACCAGCGCGCCCTGCCGGGGGTGCACCTAGACGCGGCGGGGGCGCACGGACCCTGGGACCTGCCCTTCGCGGGGCCGCTGGGTTTTGAGACCTCCGTGTCTCTCAGACTTGTTGTCTGCGTAGGAAGAAGTGTGCTTGGAGAGGTGGGTTGAAGGGCCAAAATGGCCTCTGCATCTTGAGGCTGGAAGAGTCACCCGGAGCCGTTCGTGTCCCAGGTGAAGCGACTGAGCCAGAGGAGAAGCCACGGCATCCTCAGGCCAGCCATGAAGCTAGCTGGGCAAAGTGCGCATCTGGGAAATGACTCGGGGCGGGGAGGAGGCAGCCTTCCAGGTTAGTGCCCTTGCGCACAGCAGGTGTATTTTTGGGATCCTTGGAAAAGAGAAACCCTCCCCTTTAAGGCACTGTTGGTGATTCTTGCTGTGATTGAAAACTAGCTCTTTCTAGATTAGTTTAAATCTAAAGATAGATTTCTCAAACTATGCATTTCCAAGTGTAACAGTTTTTCTTTTGCATTGCTAGTATGGACCTTTCTTTTTCTCTTTCCGATGTTTTTTTTTTTTTTAAATAAATATTTTAAATGGTTTAGCCACAATAATAGATATCTCCTCAGACAAAACACCATTTTTTCTTTTTTGTAGCTTTGCATTTAGTTAGTAGGTGCCTCCCTTGTTAGATGATGGAGTGGAGGATAGCAAGATTTAGAGCTCTTTAGGGGAATGACGGGCAGTGACTCCTCTGCTAAAAGCATTCGGTACGTTATATCATTTAATCAACCACTCCAAAAGGTAGACCTTGTTAGAACTACATTTCAAAGGCAAGTAAACACCGGTAGAGGTCAAAAGCTCTCCTAATAAACTGAGCTAAGACGAAATGGAAAAGTCTGAAAATGCTATGCCCCAAAATTATTCTTTAAAGCAAACTGTTAAAAAGTAAAAAATATATTTACGGGCAGTGGTTCCTTTTCAATCACATACACCAATAATTAATTTGCCTTTTAAAAGTTTTTAAAGTTGTGCCTGATATTAAATGATTCTATTTAGGTTATAGGCACATCATTAATAAAGGTCTAAAATTTCGAAATTAGGCAAAGTTTGAAATAGATGAGCTCTGTGTCAGAAATGTCATTTTAAATAAACCCTCCAGGTAATTTTTAAGCACACCATATATTTTGAGAATCATTGCCTAGTGAAAGGTTTCAATCCAAGAAGGGCCTTGATTTTGTGAGTTTCCTGTCTAAAGTTCAAGTTCAACAAAAGTAGTTAAGAGCTTACAGTCTGAGAGCAAAGTAGAGAAAAGGGTCAAATACACAAAACCATAACCATATGAGCATCACCTATAACCTTCTTAGAAAAGCAGAATTCCAGGCTCCACCTCTGCATCAGAATTATTTCAGTAAGATTCTTAGGTGATACATACCACATTCAGATTCAGAAAAGTAACTAAGTTATAGAACAGCTCCAAGCCTAGAGTCTAAAATGAAAGGTCTAACAAAAATCTGCATGGTCTTTTTACTCTAATATTTTCATAAATAGTAATGTGGATTAAAAAAGCCCACTAAATATTCTAATCAAGTAAGCCTCAAAATGCAACTAAAAAAAACTTCCCTCTGGGAGGTACCTGGGAAGCTTAAAGATGGTTAATTTATGAGATTAAATTTAATATTTTATCTCTTCGAAAGAGCAATAATTATAACTTTATCTTTAGAAGAAAACAGGAAAAATTTTACCTTCACATCAAGCAGGACACAGAAAACTTATATATGAGGCCATAGGGACTAGTGAAAGGGAGAGAATTCCAGAGAAACTCAAAGGGAGAACTTTTATTATATGTTAACTTTAGCTGGCTTTCAGCTAACATATTCAGCTAGAGTCTGCTGCGTCCCTTTTGCCCCTGACTCTTAATTAGTTATTTGATTTATGTCCCTATCACTACCATGATTTGCTGTGCTGGGCATTGGACAACAGTCTGTTCTTGGTTCTCTTTTCTCCTTTGGCTTGTGGCATAAAGCAGTTACCAACTGCCTTGAAAGAGACCTCCTATCCAGTCCCCCCAAAGTATCATATAGCTTAAACTTTGCATAAATGGCATGAAATCAAATAGTTATTTTGGGAGGGCATGTGAGGTGAAGGTGAGGGAGATATTTCTAGCATTGAATGGAAATCTGACTCCATATTTTCCCCACAAAGAACCCTTTCTAGGACTACCAACACAGCTCTTGAGATATTTGAAGGCTGCCATAATGGTCCTTCTAAGTTGAGTTCTCCAGGGCAAACATTTCCTATTTTTCCAATCATTTAAGACATGTTATTTTATTTTATTTTATTTTTATTTTTATTTTAGATCTTTAATAATTTTATCACCCTCCTGGAGAGGCACCTACTTGGAACATGATGCACAAATTCCAAGGTTGGGCAGAGGTTTGCCTTATAATAACTATATCATTCCTAGATCTAAGCACTATCTCTGTGAATACTGCCTGAGTTTGGAATAGTGTGTTAGCTTTTGTTGAAATACTCACCAAGGAAATGCACTTTTTAAAATGAACAGTTATTAAGTCAAATCTCTCTTAGTACATATACTATTTTTTAATTGAGTTTACATTTTAAAAATGATTTTATTCATGCCACTAGTATTTGAAAAATCATATAGTATACTAATTTTCTAAAGGTGAAATTTCTCACCTTCAGGATAACCACCTTGCTGTGAATACATTTGCTTATCTTTATTTTATTGTCTTACTTAGTTTATCCTAGCTCAGATGTCAAGATTATTCCTGCATTTAGCAGAGAAGGGTAGTGAGACTCAGAGAAGATGAGGAACTTATGTCAGGCCTCTAGGTTTGTTTTAACCCATCATTTTGACCTTACAGAGGATTCGATCAGGGTCGATGTACTCATACCCAGCGGTTCATTAGCTGCAAATCTGCATAAGCTTGTCCCATCCACTTTGTGGTCACTACTAGAGACCTCCCTCCAGGTGGAAATGGTCCATTCTTTTGTCCTAATTAGGTTCCATTGTTCAGCCCTTTAGGAATCTGCCTAACACTGTCTGTACACAAGGTTGCACTCAAGATTCTCAGGATTCTCTTTGTATTTCCTTCATATACCGGTCTGGTAACCTCAAAAGAGGAAATGAAGTTGGTGTGGCATGACTTATGAGCTTTCCAAAATTATTTGCTTCACAATTTAAAATTTCTGCTGGTGAGGAGACATGACAACTAAACTCTGAATTTAGGAAATAGCAGTTTGAAGAGATTTTGTTGTCTTTTTTGTTTGTTTTGTTTTGTTTTGTTTGTTTTTGACTAAACTGAAACTACAGCCCGAGTCTGGATTAATTTAGAATTTTCAAAAACCAACATTGGCATCATCTTGAATGAGTGAGCCATAGGTATAGAAGGAATAAGGTTAGTCTCAGGTCAATTTGCAAGTACTTGACATTCAGCTTTAAAGTAGGGTCCTGCATTGAATAGTGTTTAAATTCAGTTTTTCTTAATATTTTTCTGAATGTCAATTAGAAAGACAATCTGGATTTTTATTTTTCTAGCACCATAATATTTTGGCCTAAATTGCTCATTTATTTGTATATTCAGGTACTAGTTATAGGGCTATGTACACCTATGGTTTGTGGACTTCTCTGTGTTATAGCTTAATAAAATGATTTTAGAAACAAAAGAATATAAAGAAGTCTTCCCTCACTGTGTTTGAAAAAATTTCACTAATCGTGTTGCTGTTTCTAATGTTCAATATATTTTTGTCTTTGAGGTTTTACCTAATATACATTTGGACAGTATTTTGTTCTGAGACATTTGAAATTGTCCCTAAGGACATGGAAGATAGTTGCCATCAATTTTAAAGAACAAATTTTAAAAAGTTTGAATTGATTCACTGTTCCTAACAGTGATGTATGACTGCACATACCTTATTTGAAAAAGAAAAAATGCTAGACACTGTAATATACTCAGAGGTCTTGCTCAAGTGTCCTACCTCCCTTCTTCCTTCCCTCCCTTCCCCCAGCTTCCACCTTTTGCTTTTTAAGTCTTTGGGTATCTCCATACTGCACTTTATCATGTATTTCAGCCCTAAAAATGCTTGTTGTAGTAGCTGTTTTCTTTGTGTGTGACCTTCCGGAGAACTGTGTCTCATACTTGCACAGGTTCTTGCGCTATAATGGAGGCACTTAATGAATACTTATGTTATTCATTGAGTGAACTTGCCTCTCAGATGTTTAGGGATTTACGCTTTGAAGAATTTTAGAACAAAATCATTCTACTTTTCTCTTAGAGAGGAGGACTCTTTAATACAGTGTGTTTAATATTTTTCCCCGTTTCGTAGAAATTATGCTCAGTTTTGAAGACTTGGAAAAACAGAAGGGGAAAATGTCCATAATCTCGCCATCCATAGATGTATCTTGCAATCATTTGTAATGATAACAGCAAACTTTTAAACCAGATTATGCTGTAGTTAACACCGAGGCGCTAGTATGTGCTGCTGGACTCTAGATACGTGCTTTCATATACATTTAATTTTATATGAACTTTCAAAAGCAATTTGAAACAATACTGTTTTTACCTATGCTGTAAAAGCTTTGTGAAATTTTTATTACTACAACTTAGAATTCAAGTTTAAACCATATTTGTATGCCAGCAATGTGCAGAACATGATGCTAGGTGCTGTGAGGGCTACCAGGCTGGCTCAGGAATTTCCTGTGCTAAAAGAATTAATGGTCCAATGTGTAAACATAGCAGTGGAAAGGACAAGAAAAATAACTGTGGCATGAGAGGTTACTTGAGATAGGTATCGTTAGTTTTCTTAGTGCTGCAAGGAAACTCTGAGCTCAGTAGTAATGTCATTACCCTACTTACATTGCTTAGATTGGCTTATCTTGGGAGTTACGGGACGTTTCTCATCTTGAAGATTGAGTGACTGTTGATATCAGCCATGTCCTCAAGGCCTTTTGAAAGTCCACCTCCATATAGACCTGACGAATTGTAAGTAATTCTTTAGTTTTCTTTTTTAAATAGTCTGTCGCATGTAAAAAATAAAAAAAAATACGTATCTGTTGTTGAAACTTTTATCTATTATTTGTTCACTTCTAAAAATAAAATATGTATATTTAGTGAAAAATGAGTTTCCCTCTTACCTATAACTTTCAGGATGACAGTTTTTTCCTGCAAGTTTTTTCCTGCAAAGGCAACTATCGTCACCTGTATCAAATGTTTGCTTCAACATGGTAAAGGCTTATATTTGTGTATATATTTACTCCTTTTTGTTTTTCACAGTTGATATGAGACTTTCATATTAATGTCTTGTTTAGATGACCATTGACAACATAACATCAGTTTTTTAAATAGTGCTTTTATTGAGATATAGTCCACACACCATACAATTCACTCATTTAGACTGGACAGTTCAGTGGTTTTAATATGGTCACAAAGTTGTGGAAGCATCACCACAATTTTAGAACATTTTCATGACTCCCTCCCCAAAGAATCCCCCCAGCCATTAGCAGTTATTCCTCACTCCCCCTAGGACTCAGCAACCACCAATCTACTTCTGTTCTAGATTTGTCCATTCTGGACATTTCATATAAATGGAATCATACAATATGTGGTCTTTTGTGACTTTTTTCACTTAGCATAATGTGATTTAAGAGTGATTTCTGCCATTATCTAAAGCAAGAAGCAAAGTTGAAGATTCTTGGCATCCTTAGTCATTTGGGGATTTAACAGTGAATTCTTATATTTTGAATTTGCTATCAAACATTAGTAAGGATTTCCTTTTTTAAAATAGTTTGTTGCTTTAACTCTGGTAACTGTAGTTGGGGTTGCGTTCATATTGTATAGCCTCCTGACTAATACCTGAACTTGGTAGGGATCCAGTTGTTTATGACAATGTGGTCCTTAAAATATGTTAGAGAATATAGTCATCGAGTAGTGTATCTTAAGTCTGATACTTATTTTGTGTTGCTTTTGTAAACAGTGGTGAAATATAATATGCAAATAAAAAAGGACACAGAACGTGTATATGAGATGATGAATAAAGACAAAGTAAAATCATCACCTAGATCAAGAAACAGAACACCTGAAAGTCCTCCCTTGTATCCTCTCTTTTCCTTGGAAACCACTGTTCTGACATATGGTCATTCCTTGTTTTTCTCTATTATTTTATAGCTTTATACATCCTGAACAATACAGTTTAGTTTTACTTGCTTTTAAACTTTTTTTTTTTTGCTTTAGAGCAGTGTTATTGAAATACAATGTGAGCCATATATGTAATTTTATGTTTTCTTATAACCATATTAAAAATAAATTAATTTTAATAATGTTTCACTTAACCCAATATATCCAAAATATTATAATTTCAACTCATGATTGATGTAAACACTGATTCATGACATAGTTTACATTTTCTTAAGCCTTTATTTTTCAGAACAGTTTTAGGTTTGCAGCAAAATTGAGAGTGAGGTAGAGAGATTTCTCATGTGCCTCCTTGCCCCACACATACGTAATGTGAAGGCCGTCTTCTGGGTTGTAGACTGCCGACTTCTAGTTGTATTTTCACATGGCAGAAGAGGCAAGAGAGCTCTCTGGGGCCTTTTGCATAAGGACATTATTCCCATTCATGAGGGCTCCACCTCAGAACCTAATTACCTCTCGAAGGCCCCACCTCCTAATGCCATCACATTGGGGCTTACAATGTTGACATTTGAATTTTGGAGGGACACAGATTTCCTCTTTGCAGTGGGGCAGTACTAACAATAGTTTTATTTGCCGATGGTTTGTTTAAATTATTCTAAGTACTTTATATGTATTTTCTGTTTATCTCCAAAAAGTGCTAACTTGAAGTTATTTTCATGTGCATTTCAGCAAACCCAATCATTATGCACCAAGTAATGACATGTATGGTGGAGAGATGCATGTTCGACCAATGCTGTCTCACACGGCATATTCTTTCTACCCAGAAGATGAAATTCTTCATTTCTACAAATGGACCTCTCCTCCAGGAGTGATTCGGATTCTATCTATGCTTATCATCGTGATGTGCATTGCCATATTTGCCTGTGTTGCCTCCACACTTGCCTGGGACAGAGCCTATGGGACCACTGGTATAGGCTACCCTTATGGAGGAAGTGGCTTTGGAAGTTATGGAAATGGCTATGGTTATGGCTACGGTTATGGCTATGGAGGCTATACAGATCCAAGAGCGGCAAAGGGCTTCCTACTGGCTATGGCTGCCTTTTGTTTCATTGCTGCATTGGTGATATTTGTTACCAGTGTTATAAGGTCTGAAATATCTAGAACAAGATGGTATTACCTGACGGTGATAATAGTGAGTGCTATCCTGGGCTTCCTGGTGTTTATTGCCACAATCGTCTACATAATGGGAGTCAACCCAGCTGCCCAGAGTTCTGGGTCTTTATACGGCTCACAAATTGTTGCTCTCTGCAACCAGTTTTATACACCTGCAGCTTCTGGACTCTACGTGGATCAATATTTATATCACTACTGTGTGGTGGATCCTCAGGAGGTATGGGGAGTTTTGTTTTTTTCCCACCCCGTCTCTCCTTGGGTCACAGGCTCTGAACTTGGGATGCTTAATAGAATCACATTGGGAACTTTAAAAAAATATCAATGCCAAGACCCCACTTCTATTTAAATCAGAATCTGGGAGAAGGACTGGGTGTTGTTATTAAGATGCAATTAACATACCACGTAATTTATCCATTTAAAGTACAGTTTATTGATTTTTAGTATATTCATGAATTGTGCAGCCATCACCACAGTCGATTGTAGAACATTTTCACTATTCCCCAAAGAACATTTCACTAACTCATACCCATTAGCAATCACTCCTCATTTTCCTAACCCTCCTCAAACCTAGGTAACCACTAATCCTGTTCTATAGATTTGTTTATTCTGTATATTTCTTATAAATACAAAACATATGCAGTCTTTTATGACTGTCTCCTTTCATTTAGCATAATGTTTTCAAGGTTTTCCATGTTGTACCACATACCAGTACTTTATTCCTTTTTATTGCTGCATAATATTCCATTGTAGATATACCAAATTTTATTTCTCCATCGGTTAATGGACACTTGGACTATTTCTGCATTGGCTGTTATGAATAATGCTCTCAACATTTGTGTACAAGTTTTTGTGTGAACCTGTGTTTTAATTTCTCTTGATTTGACTATATACCTAGGGATAGAATCGCTGCCAGACTCCTTCCCACAGTAGTTATACCACTTTACATTTACCAGAAATAGATAGCATTCCAATTTCTCCACATCTTCATCAACATTGTTTTTATTTGTCTGATTTTCGCCATGATAATGAATATGAAGCGGTACCTCATTTTGGTTTTGATTTGCATTTCCCTGACAGCTACTGATGTTGAGCATGTTTTCTTGCACATATATCTTCTTTGGAGAAATGGCTAGTTAGAATCTATGTTCAATTTTTAATTGGGCTACTTTTATTATTGAGCTATAATAATTATATATCTAGATACAAGTCCCTTACAGATATATGATTTGCAAGTATTTTCTCTTATTTTGGCATTCTCTTTTTATGTTCTTTGCACAAAAGCCTTTGATTTTTCTTTTGTTGCTTGTGCTTTCAGTGTCATATCTAAGAACACTTTACCTAGTTCAAAGTCATGAAGATTTACTTCCGTGTTTTCTTTTAAGACTTTTAATTTTAGCTTTTACAGTTAGGTCTGTGATCTATTTTGAGGTTTTTTGGGGGGGCATGGAATAAGGAAGGAGGAGTACAACATTCTTTGTCGATATCCCATTGTACTGGTATTTTTTTTTTTTTCGGAAAGACTGTTTCATCATTAATTTGTTTTCATGCCCTGGTCAAAAATGACCATAAATGTCAGGATTCATTTCTAGGTTCTCAGTTGATTCTGTTAATCTATATTTATATCCTTTACCAGGACCACACCATCTTGATTACTGTAGCTTTGTAGTATATTTTGAAATCAGGAAGTGGGAGTCTTCCAACTTTGTTCTTTTTCAAGATTGTTTTGGCTAGTTTCTGGATCCCTTGTGTTTTTATACGAATTTTGAGGTCAGCTCGTGAATTTCTGCAAAAACAAGCTAGGATTTTGAAGGATTGCCTTGAATCTATAGTTCAATTTGGGGAGTATTGTCATCTTTACATTAAGTCTTCTGATACGTGAACATAGATGTCTTTCCATTTACTTAGGTTGTCTTTAATTTCTCTCAAAAATGTTTTGTGATTTTCAGTGTTAAGTTGGTAATTTAAAAAGCTATCCAGGTGACTCAAATGGGCAGGTGGGGTAGAGAACCCTGCCTTCAGTAACCATGAGTCACCCTCTAATTATATTAAGAAAATGTTTCTGGATTACTAATTTTTTTCCTTGCTTTTTTTTCTCCTCATTCCCAGTCTGGAAATCTTATTCTTTTACCTGAATGAGTCACTCTGTTTTGAAGACTGAAATGTTTTCCGTGCAAATGAAAGTTTTTAGGGTGTTTGTAGTTGACATTCAGATGTACCAGTGATAATTATCTTACTACACCCCCATTCCTTAGTCCTCTGACTACCTAAAACTTGTATTCTTTGAAAAAGGATATCACTGTTAGCTACAGAGGAAGCCTCCTGTTACCCATTAGCAGATATTCAGGGCAGAGGCAGAGTCCTGGTACCCACCTCAACTCCAAGTGCCTCTGGGCCAGTGTACCACTTAGCATACTTATCAGGCACTGGGAGAACTGTCAAGGGGAGAGTTTCCTTATCAGAGGTCCCTTTCTAGTAAGTACATGAAAGACTTCTAAAACAGAGAAACCTGCCAGACGAAATGAATCATTAGTCCATTTTCTTAAATTTATAGCTTGCTTAGATCATGTCTGCATAGTTTATGGTAAGGCGGAGCCCCTATAAAATATGGCCCCTTGGTGTTTAAGCTTTGGAGTAGTTTTCTATAATTCTAAAATGGGGATGGTGATAGTACATAACAGAAGCATATTCTGAGGATTGAATCAAAGTATGTGTGTTTTGCTAGTCTTAGCCCAATTGGTATGGGCTAGGTTTCATATTTCTAAAATATAACTATTTGTGTCAGTTTTATATCAGTTAAGTCACAGATATTTAATAAAGTCTTTGTAGAGGGTGGATTAGTACTTGTAGAGGGTGAATTGGGATAAAGTCAGCAATTAAAATCTAACTATGTCAATATCTTTAATCTCTTTTAGGCCATTGCCATTGTACTGGGGTTCATGGTTATTGTGGCTTTTGCTTTAATAATTTTCTTTGCTGTGAGAACTCGAAGAAAGATGGACCAGTATGACAAGTCTAACATTTTGTGGGACAAGGAACGTATTTATGATGAGCAGCCCCCTAATGTCGAAGAGTGGGTAAGTATTAAAAAAAGTCAGCAATCATCCAGTCTTTTATTAAAATCCTAAACTTTATTAAAATTCTAAACTTGACTTTTAGTACTTTGTGAAACTTTGTTCTTGGAATTATTGTCCGTGTTGCAAGAGCTATGGCCTCAGGTTTTACTCAGAACTTTAAGAAGGTGAGATAAGTGAAAATTATTTTACTACAAGGTAAAAATCAGATTTCCATTTTCAAGAAGTGGATCTAGGCACTGAAAATAAATTGCTTCTAAAAGAATTATGTGGAGAGAGCTTAGCCTTTACAAACTAAACACTTGTTCCCTTTCCCTTCCTTTCTTGCTTATTTTCCTGCTTATCATTTGGAGGAAAACGTTGTCCAGGGTACTTTCTTGGGTCAAGAATGGCAAAGGCTGGTTTTGGAGTGGTAGCCGGTGGTAGACCCTTAGACTCTTTACGTGGAGAGCAACCTGGCAAATCACGGTGACTAATTCCACACTAAAATTTACCTATGAAATACTTCAGTGAGGCTGAGAGAGGTTAGAGCAGTTTCCTTTTTTGTGTATATTGTTAATTCTACTGGTGGGAGGATTCCTTATGATGTGATTTGCTGAAGGTCCAAGTCCCTTTCTAAAAATATCTCTCCAGTGCATGTTACTGATACCTAACCTGTCTTTAGAGATGTTTGGAGTGAGACTTTGTTTTTCACAAATTCTCTGTTAGGATGCTATTGAGAGCAACCTCAGAAGCTGCCATCATAGGTGCCTTTGAGCAAATTGACTTCTGGCCATGAAGGTTGAGAATCCTGGACATTGGTTCCAGGGTAGGGTTTTTTTTTTTTTTTTTTCCGACTCGAGGGAATAAAAGACAGTTTAGCTCTAGCTTCCTAAACATCTGATGTTTGAAGAATTCTAGAAGTAGAGATAAGCAAAAATGAAAGTCTCAGGAGAGTCAGAAGGCGTGGTATATATATGCCATGGAGATGATAGTTCCTCTGTGCCTGCCCTCTCTTTGAAGCCTGCTTGTTCCTTTTTCTGTCTCATTTTTTCTTTCCACCCATAAAATGTGAAGGTGTTAGGGAGTGGTTTTTATTTTTATTTTTATTTTTTACCTTTCGCTCCAGGCAAGGCCACCCAGAGATAGAATAGGGCAGTCTGTTGTGAACTATGAAGTAAATGTTTTGCGGAGAGTTTCTGGGTGTGTCAGTTTTCACTGGCTATTGGATTTGTTTACTTAAGGTTTCGAGAGCCTGAAAAAAAAAAAAAAAACTGATTCAAGAGAGACCAGTGCTAGTAACATTAGAGTTCCGGTGAACTTTGGGCTCTCATCTAATTTTACTGTATTGAAGGTTTAATCAGATCGAGGTGCTTTTGATAATTTGGCAAACGATAGTCATAATAACTTATGGAGGTGATGATGATGATGAAGCTGAAAGGACTTAACTTTTTAAAAAGTGTTATTTTTATAATGCTTCCTCACTTAATTCCTGGAAATTTAATAGCCAGACTAGGTTACTTGATGAGACGCTTAATATTTTCTCTGTAGTGGCAATGTTTTGTCACATGAAACATAAAGTATCAGCTGTTGAATTGCAGATGTGTGATTTTTTTTTTTTGAGCATACTGATATTTTATACAGTACTTAATTCCTTGCCAATTTCTTTTATCTTTCTCTTGGTTTCCTCAACCGAAATGTCTAAGGAAGACTAGTATTTGGAATAAGCTGCTTGGAGGTGGTTCTAGCCACATGTATTTGCCTTTCCTTTCATTCTCTGCTCACCTGCCCAAATTTGCTTTGCTGAACTCGATATCACATTTTCATTCTTTCCTTAATTTATTTCCATAGCCAGGTGCAGACTATTATTCTAGTCTCTCTGCCCTTATCCGATATTCTGCTTAAATCAATTTTACTCTGATAATTTAACTGCCTACGTAGAAATGTTTGATGCTGCATCTAAAGTGCCTGATAGTGGAGTAGATTAGTGATTATTCTTCCTTTCAATCATTAGAAATTAACATAAAAATAATCTTCACATAAAATAATGGAAGATTATCTAGAATTAATTATTCGTACTGAGGATTAAAATTTAAATTCTAATTGTGGAGCTCTAAGACAAGAAACTCCCCATATATCTAATAATGGGTTGTTTAGGGGGGAAAAGAAAAACTTTCTAAAGGAACAATTAATTAGCTACTCAATTATAATGTATATCTTCCCTACACATTAGGGTAGGTATAAATAGTCATCATTTTATTAAATCTTAACTGCCTTTCTTGGATTTTTTTCTGCCTCCCAGCAAAGGCACCTCAAAAGATAATTCTTTAAGCCAATTTCAGCCCTTCCATATTATCTATATTATTGGTGAGAAAATGTGCATTTTTTAAAAATGACTCAATATTCACAATTATTCTATATATTTTTTTTTCTTTTTCACCCATTCCTTACCCCCTTCACCTTTGGCAACTACCAGCTTGTTATCTATATCTGTAAGTCTGATTCTATTTTGTTTCGTTTATCCATTCTTTTTGTTTCTTTATATTCCACATGTAAGTGAAATCGTGATATTTGTCTTTTTCTTATTTCACTTAGCATAATACACTCTAGGTCCATACATGTTGATACAATGGCAAGATTTCATTCTTTTTTAGCGCTGAGTAATATTCCTTTATGTATACTACATCTTTACCCACTCATCTATCTATGGACACCTAGGTTGCTTCCATACCTTGGCTATTGTAAGTAATACTGCAGTGAACATAGGGGTACATATAACTTTTCGAATTAGTGTCTTTGTTTTCTTCGGATACTCAGAAATGGTACTGTTAGGTCATATGGCAGCTCTATTTTTAATTTTTTGAGGAATTGTCATACTATTTCCATAGCAGCTACATCAATTTACAGCTCCACCAACAGTGTACAAGTGTTCTCTCTTCTCCACATCCTTGATAACACTTATTATTTGTTGATATTTTTGGTGATAACCACTTTTGCAGGTGAGAGGTGTTATTATATTTTTGATATGCATTTCCGTGACAATTAGTAATGTTGAGCAACTTTTCATCTGTATGGCCATGTGTATGTCCTTTTGGGATATATGTCTATTCAGGTCCTCTGCCGATTTTTTAATTTTTTGAGGAATCTTCATACTGTTTCCATAGTGGCTACACCAATTTATAGTGATTTTGTTTTTTTAATTTAAATGTTAAGTTGTCTAAGTTTTTTACATATTTTGAATATTAACCCTTTATCAGATATATCGTTTGTGAACATCTCCCATTCAGTAGGTTGCCTTTTTGTTTCACTGATGGTCTCCTTGGCTGTGCAGAACCTTTTTAGTTTGATGTAGTCCCATTTGCTTATTTTGTCTTTTGTTGTCCTTGCCTGAGGAAACATATCCAAAGGATGTTACTAAGACCAGTGTCAAAGAATTTACTGCCTATGTTTTCGTCTAGGAGTTTTTTGGCTTCAGGTCTTGCATTCAAGTCTAATTCATTTTTAGTTTATTTTTGTATATGGTGTAAAAAAATGGTCCAATCTCATTTTTTTTGCATGTCTTTCTAGTTTTCCAGCACACTTATTGAAGAGACTGTATCTACCCCATTGTGTATCATGGCCTCCTTTTTGTAGATTAATTAACCATGTAAGTGAGGATTTATTTCTGGGCCCTCTGTTTTGTTCCACTGACCTATATGTCTGTTTTTATGCCAATAGCATACTGTTTTGATAGTCATAGCTTTGTAGTATAGTTTTAAATTGGGGAGCATGATACCTCACACTTTGTTCTTTCTCAAGGTTTCTTTGGCTGTTAGGAGTCTTATGGTTTCATATAAATTTTGGGATTAGTTCTAGTTCTGAGAAGAATGCCATTGGTATTTTAATGAGGATCGCATTGAATCTGTAGATTTCTTTAGGCAGTAAGGTCATTTTAACGATATCAATTCTTCCAATTCATGTGCAAGGTATATACTTCCATTTATTTATATCTTCTTCAATTTCTTTCTTCAATATCTTAGAGTTTTCAAAGTACAGGTCTTTCACCTTTTTGGTTAAATTCCTAGGTATTTTATGCTTTTTAATGCAATTGTAAACAGGATTTTCTTAATTTCTCCTGATTGTTATTGATGTATAGAAATACAACAGATTTCTGTACGTTGATTTTTTGTACCCTGCAGCTTTACTGAATTTATTTATTAGTTCTAATAGTTTTTGACGGAGTCTTTGGATTTTCTATGTATAGTATCATGTCACCTGAAAATAGTGACAGTCTTACTTCTTCCTTTTTTTTTAACTTCTTGCTTTTTTTTTTTTTTTCTTGTTGGATTGCTGTGGCTAGAACTTTCGATACCATTTTAAATAGAAGCGATAGCAGGCATCTTTGTTTTTGTTCCTGATCTTAGAGGAAAAGAGTTCAGCTTTTTACCATTGAATATGGTGTTAGCTGTGTGTTTGTCATATATAGCCTTTATTATGTTGAAGTATGTTTTCACTTTGTTGAGAGTTTTTATAGTAAAAGAATGTTAAATTTCATCAAATGCTACTTCTTCATCTAATCAGCTGATCATATGATTTTTATCCTTCATTTTGTTAATGTGATGAATCACGTTTGATTTATGGATGTTGAACCATCCACGCATCCCTGGATAAATCCTGCTGGTTATGGTGTATAATCTTTTTAATGTGCTGTCTAGTTTCTTAATATTTTGTTCAGAAGTTTTGCATCGTGTTCAAGAATATTGTCCTGTAATTTTCTTTTCTGTAACGTTTTTGTCTGGGTTTGGTATCTGGGTAATGCTGGCTTTGTAGAATGAGTTAGAAAGCTTTTTTTCTCATCAATTTAAAAAAAACTTTAAGAAATAGGTATTAATTCTTCTCTAAACGTTTGTTAGAATTCACCTGTGAACCTGTCTGGTCCCTGGACTTTTATTTGTGAGTTTTTCGATTAGTGCTTCATTTTCATTGCCAGTAATTGATCTGTTTAGATTTTTCTATTTCTTCTTGGTTCAATTTTAGAAGGTTATATGCTTCTAAAAACATGTCCATCTCTTCTAGATTGTTGAATTTGTTGGCATACAGTTGTATTCTTTAATGACTCTTTGTAGTTCTGTGGTTGTCTGTTGTAACTTCTCTTTCATTCTTTATTTTATTTATTTGGGCTCTTTTTTTTTTTTTTTTGATGAGTTTGGCTAAAGGTTTATTAGTTTTGTTTATCATTTCAAAGAACTAGGTCTTAGTTTCATTAACCTTTTCTATTTTTTAAAATTTGTACTTTGTTTATTTCAGCTCTGATTAATTATTTCCTTCCTTCTGCTTGCTTTTTCTAGTTTCTTTAGGTGTAGAGTTAAACTGTTTAATTGTGATTTTTTTGTTTCTTGCAGTTGACCATGAACTTCTCTCATAGAACTGCTTTTGCTGCATTCCATAAATTTTGAAAAGTTGTGTTTTCATTCTTATTTGTTTCAAGATAGTTTTTGATTCCTGGTTCGATTCCTTCTTTTCCTTCCTTTCTTCCCTCCCTTCCTTCCTCCCTTCCTTTCTCCCTTTTTCCCTTTCTCCCTTGGTTGTTTAGTAGCATGCTGTTTAGTCTCCACATATTTGTGTTTTTTTACTTTCTGCCCATAATTGATTTCTAGTTTCATGCCATTATGGTCGGAAAAGATGCCTGATATGATTTTAATCTTCTTGTAATTTTTGAAGCTTGTTTTATAGCCTAGTATGTGGTCTATACTTGAGAATATTCCATGTGCACTTGGGGAAAAAAAAGGTATCCTGCAGGTTTTGCAAAATAAATGTTAATTAATTAATGTCTCTTAGTTTAATCTGATCTAATGTGACATTTAAGGCCATTATGTCCTTATTAATTTTCCGTCCTGATCTATTCATTGATATTAATGGGATATTAAAATTTCCTACTATTATTGTATTACTATGAATTTCTTCCTAACTAGTTTTTGAAGTTGACTTTGGTACTTTTGTCTTTTGATCTTCCTAGTAGCTTTTTAAATGTCTGATTCTCTGTATTTATTAAATATTTGACTTTACCTGTGAGATTTTTTTCCTTTCTCATATTTTCTCATTTCTGGTTACTGCCTTGCCTTTTCTGCTTAAAGAAGACCCTTTAACATTTCTTTTAAAGCTGGTTTAATGGTGATGAACTCCTTTAGTTTTTGTTTTTTCAGGAACTCTTTATCTTGTCTTCAGTTCTGAATGATAACCTTGCAGGGTAAGTTATTCTAGGTTGTAGGTTTCTTTCAGCATTTAAAAGATGTCCTAATATTCCCTTCTGGCCTTTTAAGTTTCTGCTGAGAGATCAGCTGATATAGTCTTAGGGATTTTCCTTTGTGACTAGTTGTTTTATTCATACTGCCTTTAAAATTGTCTCTTTACCTTTAATGTTTGCCATTTTAATTACAATATATCTTGGTGTGAGTCTCTCTGGGTTCATCTTGTTTGGAACTATCTGTGCTTCCTGGACCTATGTTTCTGTTTCCCAAGTTAGGGGAATTTTCAGCCATTATTTCTTTGAGTACAATTTCTGTTCCTTTTTCTCTTTATGCTCTGTCTGAGACCTCTATAATTTGAATCTTCGCGTGCTTCCTTTTGTCCCAGAGGGCCCTTTCACTATGCTCATTTTTAAAAATTATCTTGTTGCTGTTTTGATTCGTTGATTTCCACTAATCTGACTGCTAGATCATTGACTCATTTTTCTGTATTAGCTAATCTGCTATCGATTCCTTCTGTATTTTTCATTTCAATTATTGTATTGTTCAGTTTGCTTGGTTTTTTATTATACATTATAACTTTTTGTTGATGTTTTCCCTAAGTTCTTCTATTCCACTTTCAAGTTTGGGGAGCATTCTTATGATTGTTTCTTTGAATTCTTTATCAGGCAAATTATTTATCCTCATTTCCTTGTTTTTCTTTTTTTTCCTGGGCATTTTCCTTGTTCCTTCATTTGAGAGAGAGTATTTGATCTTTTCATTTTGTTTTACTTCCTTAGTTTTGTTTATATGAATTAGACAAAACAGCTGTTGATCCCAGTTTCAAAACCGTGACCTTGTGTAGAAGTGATTTCTGTCAAGGCTGTGTGTGCTGGGCAGTTTTGACAGGCTGGTTGGAACTGGACAGGTGCTCATTGCACCTGGGGTGCTGGCCCACTGGGCCGGAGCAGCTCTAGACTAGGAGGCCAGGTTTGTGTTGTGTTATGTTGTGACACACTGTTGATCTTGATCTAATTGGTCCTTTTTTGAATGAAAATACAATCATGAATTGCCGAGTGACAGGGACACATTCTGAGAAATGCATCGTTAGGTGATTTCATCATTGCGAACATCGTAGAGTGTACTTACACACAAACCTAGATAGTATAGCTTACTACACACCCAGGCTATATGGTATTGCCTATTGCTCCTAGGATGTATGTAAGCAGGTTACTGTACAAAGCAACACAAGATTAAATCGAGCACAAGAGAAAATGCAATCAAGGACTACAGTAAACATGAGATGTGAAGTTGCTGCCTATGTAGCATAGCGTACTTTTTTTCTAAGTAGAAAATGCACTATAAAATAATGATAAAAAGTATAGTATAGTAAATAAACCATTAACATAGTTGCTTATTAACACTGTAAAGTATTAGGTACTGTTCATAATTGTATGTGCCATACTTTTATAGGACCGACAGTACAGTAGGTCTGTTAATACCAACATTACCAAAAACTTGTGTTGCATTTCGCTACAGTGTTACAAGTGTTAAAGTCACTAGGCAATGGAGAATTTTCAGCTCCATTAAAAGCTTATGGGACCACTGTTGCGTAATCCCTCATTGATAGAATGTTGTTATGCAGAGCATGACTGTGTGTGTGTGTGTGTGTGTATTTATTTAATCAATCAATCACTCAATCCAATTGGTAGCTTAGAGGATTTTGAAAATACAGTGAAATATAAAGAAAATTCTTCTACCTGGAGTTACCACTTTGGTGTATTTTCTTTAATCCTTTTCCTTCTTTCTTCTTATTCTAAGTCAGGAGTAAAATATTGTTCCTTGTCAGTATAAAATTTCACCTTTTTTGATTTAACATGATATAGGCTTTTTATCAGGTCATTAAATATTCCTCAAAAACATTTTTGATACTGTTAAAATTTTATGGAATATAATGTATATCTGTACACACAGAGTAAAGTGCATTAAGTGTACCAATTGTTTAGCTAGGTGAATGTTTTCGTTAATTAATTTTTTTTTATGGTGACATTGGTTAACGAAATCCAGTAAGTTTCAACTGTACACTTTAACAGTAAGGCATATATATATTTATACTGTTCACCTCCCATAGTTAGATTTCTTTCTGTCACCACATATTTGACCCCCTTTACCCCATCTACCTCTCCTTTCCACCCTGCCCCCCTACCTTCTGGTAACCACTAGTCTATAGTCCATGTCCATGAGTCTCTGTTTGTTTGTCCTATTCATTTATTGCTTTTAGGTTTATATTCCACATATAAGTGATACGTGATTTTCAACTTTTCTTTCTGGCTTATTTTGCTTAGCATGATTATCTCGAGGTCCATCCATGTTGTCGCAAATGGCAGTATTTCATCTCTTCTTATGGCTGAGTAATAACCATTGTATATATGTGCCACAGCTTCTTTATCCAGTCATCTATTGTAGGACACTATGGTTGCTCCCATGTCCTGGCCACTGTGTATAATGCTGCTGTGAACATCACTGTGCATTTTTACACATATATGCCCATGTAACCATCACCCAGATCAAAATTATAGAGCATTCCAGTGTCCATGGTTTCCTCATCCCTCTTCTCGGTCAGTATCCCCTAAGACAGTCGTTACTCCTCTTATTTCTATTACATCAACTAGCTTTGCTAGTTCTTAAACTTCATATAAATGGAATTATGTGCTAAATGCTTTTGTGTCTGTTCCACAGAGTGTTTATGAGATTTATTTATGTTGTTGCATCTGTCATTATGACACTATGTTTTTATTTTTGTATTTTTGGCAAGATTAAAGGTTTCCTAATCACCCCTTTTTAAAAAGCCCATGGTCAGAATTACAATTTTTTTTAAAGAAGTTTTTTAGAGAAATCTCTTTGTGCTGTCCTTGTTTTCCCGTGTGCCCACTTCTAGGTCTCTTTCCCCGTCCTTTCCCATTCTCGTAGGTACTCTCCTTAGTTTCTTATTCCTTTTATTGTTTTACTTTGTGGCAATAATACGAAAAAAAAAAATAGACTTCATGCTCTTTTAGACAAAAGTTAGAATACTGATCATACTGTTTTGCCTCACCTGGGCCTTTTACTTTACGGTGCATCTTGGTGATTGTTCCTTACCACTTCATAGCTCCTTAGTTGTATGGTTGTACCATGGTTTATGTAACCAGTGTCTCATCAATGGATACATTTGCTGTTTAATCTTACAAACAATGAAATGATTTTTTTTTTTAATTTGTATACCTTGTGTATGTCTATACATGTGTACTTCTATAAGCTAGATTTCCCAGAGTAGTGTTACTGAGTCAAAGGGTATATACATCTATATAACTTTGATAGATATTGAGAAATTTCCCTTTATAGGGTTTGTACCAACTTATACAACCATCAGTGATGTATGAAATTCTGGTTCTACATACCTTTTCTAATAACATTTCATTGTAGAGAATATCCTTACACTAATCTTCTGTGTCCAGGGGCAGGGCCCTCCTCCTAGAACGTGGCATATGGCAGTTACTGTGTAGGGTATGGAGATGGTTTCTAGAGAAACAGCGTGTACTGCAATAGTCTCCCCTTTATTTGCAGGGGATATGTTCCACAACTCCCACTGGATGCCTGAACTCACAGATAATACTGAACCCTATATATACTATGTATTTTCCTATACATGTTTACCTATGATAAAGTTTAATTTATAAATTAGTCACAATAAGAGATTAGCAACAAGTAAAAATAGAACAATTATAACAATATGCTGTAAAAAAAGTTATATGAATGTGGTCTCTCAAAATAACTTATTGTACTGTACTCACCTTGTGATGATGTGAGATGATACAATACCTGTGGGATGAGATGAAGTGAGGTGGATATGCTAGACAAAGGGTTGATTCATGTCCTAGGTAGGATGGAGTGGAATGGCGTGAGATTTCATCACACAGAATGACGTGCAATTTAAAACATGACTTGTTTATATCTAGAATTTTCCATTTCATATTTTCAGACTGCAGTGACTGCAGGTAACCAAAATTGCGGAAAGTGGGGCCACAGAAGAAGGGGGATACTGTACATGAGCACGCACTCCATGAATTAATTGTAATTGCCTCCTTATTTTACATGCCCATGGTTATCCGACCAGGTTTAAATTCAAAGTGCAATTTAAATAGCTTAGAATGAGTTTCTGAGAAGCTTCGAATGTGCCCGTTTCACCTCAGTGTCCCTCAGCACTCTCCCAGCTTCTCCCAGGAGAGTGTCGTGCTGCTCAGTCCCTGCCTGCCCCTCCTTAAGCTCCAAGGGCAAGGGACTGTGATCTGAATAGCTGTGTCCTCCCAGCACGCTGAGAATGTCTGAGGCGGGTCCATTCAGCCATAGGTGCCCCAGCTAAGTTGGGAAGGACTTTAGCCCATGAAGATAAGGATTTTGTGTTAATGTTTGTGTTTAAGTCTCTCTTCTCCCACCTGCATTCTCAGAAGGTCAGAAATATAAATATCAAGACATACCTATTCATTTCCTCTAGAGTAAATACTTATAACTAGGGTATGGCTTTGGAAAATCACACCTATGGTAAATATTAAAGAGCTGATTATAAAACATGTGTACTTGAGATTCGTTTTTATCACTACCCACAGTATTCTGGTGAAATAGGAACTGGAAGTTAATAACTTCAGTTTCAGGAGCTCCCATGAATAAACTTTGGCTTTGATAAAGTTTAAAAAAAAAAAAAAAAAAAAGCAGAATCTTAGAGCCACATGGGACTTTAGGGTGAGGTGCTTCAGCCTACCTCGGTGAACTCACTTGAAGGAAGCTGAAGACCTGCAAGGCAGACACGCTGAAAAGGTGGTGGCTTGTGGGTGATAGGTAGCTTGTGAGTCAGGACTAGCAGTTCAGACTGCCTTCTAAGTACACTTTTCAGTGTTGGACATCATCAGGCTGACTTGGGTTTGAGTTTCACGTCTTAATTTTGGTAACAAAGATTTTTTAAAAAATTACAAGAAAGGGTGGAAATATAGGAACTACTGTTTTCTAAGTAACCATTATAGGCCAGCTGCCTAATTATTATTGTCCTAACTGCAGTGTGGGTTTATTTCTTATAGCAGGAGAAACTGAGGTTTGCAGATGACTTCAGTAATTTGTCTCTAACCTGATACACTAATCAGGGGGACAAGTATTATATTTGCCATTGGAGCTTGTGCTTTTTGGTGTTCGTATGTGTTTTCCTTCTGAGACCCTCTGAGCCTCAGTTTTCTTTGCCAATAGAATTGTGAAAATAGTATGTTTTTGATCTGCTGTTGGGAATCCACGTATGTGGATGGTGGACTTAAGTTATATGTGGAATGTTGACTTAAGTTATACGTGGAATTCTGATGGGGGGCAGGGGTCTGGCACCCCTGCCCACTGTGTTGCTCAAAAGTCAACTGTACTTAGTTATTAAAGCGAACAAATTAAATGAGATAATATACATGTGAAGTGCCTGTCTCTAGTACAGATCATACCAGTTCTCAATGAGTATTTTCTACATTGTCTTCTAATTTGCACCTTTTCTTGTTATTGCCACATAATTATGTCAGAAACAGGAACAGTCTAAGTTTGAAGAGAAAATGCCATAAACTTCTTTCTCTATTGTTACCAAGTAGTAAATGAAATTTGTTCAATGAGATCCTATTTTTAAATCGAAAAGCTAATTTTGTTATCCAGGGAGTTTTATTTCTGGGAGTTTCCAAGGCTTTGACACTGTGATTGTAACATTTAGGTAGCATTGTTCCCAGCATTTATCCGCCAAGGTAGGAGCCGGTGAGCATGGGCTGGCTGGGTGTAGAGAAAGGGACAGGGTCCTTGATTGTCCTTTGTGGTCAGCCTTGGGTAGCCTTTGGTTTCCTTAGACTCTGGTCAAGATAATCACTTCGTTTATTTAATAGGTTCCTCAGGTATAAATGGGGGAAATAAGTTATGCTGATGATGTAATGATGTAATGACTAAAGGGCTTATGTCATTCAGGGCTCACACATAATTTATTAATGCCCAATTAATTTTAGCTAGAGTAATAGTTGTTAGCATTTGCAATGATGAGCTTGAATAAGGGAACTGGGGTAATAGTACCCAAAATATAAGTACATTTAATTGATTTCATTTTAACTTAATTTTCCTCTTGTAAGCTTATAAGCTTGCTACAAGTTCCGATGAGAACTTTTTCTTTCTTTGACTTGCTCAAACCTAGTCTATGATCTCTTCATTTGTGGGATTAGTACATTTTGGAAAAATCCGCTTGCAAGCGACTAAGGGGAGAGAGAAAAGTCTGAGGGAACTTTCCATAGGCAATTTTGAGGCTTATGTCAGAAAAGCATCTGTGAGTGTAAAACATCAGGAAACAGGAAAAACAAGTTGGACCACTTACTGTTCTGAGAGCTTGTAGTGCAAGGGTAGCGAAGGTGGAACCAGGTTGTAAAACCGGAGATGGTACTTTGAGATTAAGGTGCTCCTCCTCCCGCATGTCTGATGTCCTTTCTCCACTTTAATTTCCAAGCAGGAAAAGCCCTTCTGTTTCCCTTTTGAGGGCGGGCTCCTACACTCTTACTTAAACAAAGGTGCCTGGTGACTGAAGCACATATTCCTGTAATTTTGTGTCATAAGTTGCTTTTACAACATTAAGTCTAATAGGCAAGTAAAATTCTTCAAAATAGATAGATATACGTCACATCTTGTTAGGGTGTGGTGAGGAGTTAATGCAATGGGAATGATTCCCTTTGTTATGGGGAGTAGGTAGTACCCAGACAAGATGGGTACCAGAAGTCATATTTAAATTACTGAGGTGGCAGTTTGTTATGTGAGAAAAAGCTGAGCTTCGCAGCCAGGTAGACCAGGATTCAAATCCCCTTGCTACCACATCACCTTCTGCGTGACCATGAGCAAATTAATTCAGTTATAGAGATTCGATTTCCTCATGTGAAAATGGAGATAATTCTATCTACCTGGGCAGTGGTGAGGAACAAACAAGGTCAGTTTTTGCCTGGCGCATGATACTCAACAGATGAACTTCTCTTTCATTCTTAGAGGTAGATAACATTTTGTCAAATTGCTGCACCAGTTGGATGCAGGTCTAGCCTGACTCTTTCCCTTATGTGAACCAGGAATGAAGAAAGGACCAAAATAGGGAATGGCCGTCATTGCTCCTTTTTGCTGGTCCTATTTCCAAATAACATATGAAATTGTTTTGCATGGAGAGAAGCATCTTCTTCAAACTCTGTTTTGGGAGAGAGAAGGTTTTCTTTCAAACGGACCTAAAACAGGCTTGACCTTTTTATTCCATCTCTGACTTACAGGGGTCGGGGTAGGAGGCTGCTCATGAGTCAGTAGCATTCACACCCAGGATTGTGTAGATCCACCTTGGTCCCAGGTGAGGAAGGCACAATGATAACAGATGTTGAAGGAGAGCTGCTCTAGAGGCACCCTCTTTGTTCTTCTTGTGGCACCCTACAGGGATCTAGGATGTTTTCATTAGCTCTCAAAGGAGTGTTAGATGTTACAAAAGATTTTTTCACAAGTGATATAATCAGAACACTTCTAATGAGTGTAATTAAATTTTGAATAAAATTTTATCCTCATAATTACCCCCCCATGAAGACCTTTTGAAATTATTTCACTTGAATTCATTTCACTTTTTATAATAATTAAAAATTTTTTCAATTACAGTTGGCATACAATATTTTAGTTCTCCATCTTGACCACAAATTGCATTTCATTTTGACATTTCGGAAACACTTTAGTTCTTTTCTTTATTGGAATAGGAATCTTTTCCTGTGTCTTGCCCTAAATTATTCATATTTCTTAAACAAGGTCTGTGCGGGTGCTTATTCTTTTTGAATTTAGTCTCAAGAGTGAGTCTGAGTCATTCTTTGGTTGCCTAGGTGTATTGCTCCTCAGCATGTCCATCTTTTCTCCTGCCGTCTTATGTTCTGCATATGGGGTATGGGTGCCAGCCACTAAGAAGGGAAACTTCTCACGCAGATCCCAGATAAACGAACCGGGTTGGGCCCAGCTGTGTGGATTTCTGCTGCCTGCAGCACCCTCCTCTGTGAAGGCCCTGGGGGTAGGAGCACTAGAGCAGCCACCCAGGGTCTCCTCTGCTGGAGATCAACAATTCCAGCATTTGGTTTCTGGAATGATTGACTCTCAAACTTAGTAGACAAATTTCCTTAATTTGTGCTTTCGCTTCTGCCCCTAATTTCTTAGAGCTGTTCTCAAGACACTTGAAGAATATTGTTCACCATTTGCTGTTTAGAATTCAGCTTAGTTTTTCTCAGGTTCTAAATCTTGAAACACATTTTATGTGTTATAGTAATTAAAATGGTGGAGGTTTTGTTTGTGTGTTTTTTAAAAGAACATTAGCTACATCATCCAGTTTTGTGGGCTAGCTGGAGATCCTATCAATAATAACAGAAATCCCTTTTCTTATAATAGGTGACATAGATTGAGGACTCTGTGTATAAGTTACTAATACCAGGTCACCCTCACTGGCCCCCCCCCCCCCCCACTTCTACTGTCCTTTCGAGGCAGCAGGTTTATCATTACATTGCACTGGTACTGTTCAATAAAGTAATATTTTAGCTTTTTAAAGTGACACACAAAAAGGAAAAGAAAATGACCTCACTCCTTATTTTACAAATATGCTTTGCCTCTGCCTCTAGACTCTTAAGCTCTTTTTAAGGACATAGGTTATTTCTTATTCATCTTTGAGTCTGTCTGGGATTTTTTTTTTTTTTTTACAAGTGTGAAATCATCACAAATGTGCATGTCATCCTTTTGCAGGGGCCCTGCTAATAATTAATCTTCTTTGTATTGTTCCAGTATTAGTATATATTCTGCCAAAGCAAGCACTGCCTCAGGATTTTTTGTGTGTATCTATGAAAAAGGTTTAAGTAACAAAAGACCTGTGCTGGAGGGTGAAGTCAGTGAGCAAGCTAGTCTAGTTCTGCTGATTCTAAGAGATAAAGGTCAGCTTAAAGCAGCTCATTTGATAAGATGTTTGGATGTTAGAAGTCAATTGCAGGTAATGTACAGAGGTAACCTTTGTGCAGTAAACTCTGGTTTCCTGATTTGTGCCAAGCACTGTGCTGGGCTTTGGGGGCCCAGGGAGAGGTGGTAGGTTGTAGCACACGCCTTCGAGTGAGTCCTGTATTTAATGTAAATCCCACGTTACTATTTACTAGATGTAGGTCCTTGAGAAAGTGGTCTAGCTCTGTGAGCCATAGCTTCCTCATTTCTGAAAAGGGAATAATACTATTTACCTGGAAGGTGGTGCCTACTAAATGATCTATCAGGTCAGAATTGGGCACATTGTAAGCAGGCAGACAGTGGTGGCTTTAAGAACAGTGTACTGTTCTTAACTGCAGTTAGAGCTATGGCAGCAAGCCATCACACTGTGTGTAAACAATTGCTCCTCAGTGCATGAGTGCTTTGGTGGGAGGTGTATGCACAGGTGCTTGGGGAGATAGGAGGACAGGTAGGTGCCTCACCCACATGTGGAAGGCCTTCAGGAGGTGGTGGCACTACCACTACTTGGTAGTGAGCCAAGACTTGAAGCCTAATTAAGGATTAGCTGGCAAAGAAAGGAGAGAGGACATTCCATTCCAAACAGTAATGTCGCTACAAGGACACCCAGGTACCTTTTTTGCAAAGTTTTGGTTTCCAGTTTACCAGAGGAAATCTTTGAGCTTTGCAAACTCTGCTAAAGTTGCGAAGAGGAGAGAACCTGGTGAAATATGTTAAGTGGGTTTTTAAGAAAAGGAAGACTTTTTAAACGCCAATGAAATCTCCAGAATAAGATTAGGCCTTTGGCTTGGCAGAGCATTTGCCTGTGCAGCTTGACAATGGTGTCAACTCCTAAGGAATTCAGTGGGAGCTAAGAATGGTTCCCACCCGTCCCCCCTGTGGTGGGATCTAAGCACACTCCCTGGCAACCCACCCACTGGTTTCCCAGTTGCTGCCAAACTCCACTTTCGGGAGGAAATGATTCCATTCCTTTCTGACTCAGGGGAATATTAAACAATCAAAAAGGCCTCTATGTACTTAGAGGGGTGGGTAAATAAATATCCTTGGTATGTGATATTGCAGTGATAGGAAAGGAGCAGGTCCTCTTTGTAATGCCATGCGTCACCGAAAACAAGACGTAAAGTGTGTGCATTGCAGGAAAATACACTGTATTGATGCTGAACCTAATTGCAAGGATTCATAATAGCAAAATAATCCAATTAAAAGTCTGCTGTCACGTTCAAATACTTTAAAAATTCTTTGTTTAGATTCAATGGTTTTAATTCCAGAATCCAGCATCTTCTGAATTTTTAATATGTTCATTAAAGACACTGTGCTAAATGTGATACCTTGTCATCTCATTTAATTGTCAAAACAACTTTACGAAGTAGGTAGCTTCCCTATTTCTTGCAGATGAGCTGACTGAGGCTCTCTAGAGCTTGTAGTTGGCAGATCCGGAGTAAGCCTAGGTAATCTGACGCCATCGCCCTCATCATCAAGCTGTACCAGTCCCACCCTCACTGTTTTTGAAAAGTTGCTCTTTTTCACAGAAATAATTTGTGGAGTTATTTTTAATTTTCCCCCACACTTTATTTTATTTCTTTACTTTGAAACAACAATTCAGTGACTTATCTGAGATTAGCAGTTTTTTTTCAATTAATTGTCGAGTAATAGATACTGTAAAGATTTTTAGGTGAAATTTAAAGAGTGTTGGATCTATTTCGTGAATCTAACAATGTTGAGACTCTAATTGGCTTACTATTTTTAAATTTTTCTCCCAAAGGTTCTGTGAGAAACTTTTCATGTTAGCAAAGAATAATTTCTAATACATGTTCCTTCTTAGGACAAGTTCACTTTTATATCAGAACAGAGTAGGAAAGTAGAGAGGGAAGGCAACGATGTTGTGACTGTGTATGGTAAGGAGAGTGAACAAATCCCATGAAAGAACTATAGCAGAGATCAGTTTGAGCTACTTAATTTCTTCTGTGGTTTTAACATTCCAGTTTAGGGTGAATGCATTAAGAACCAAAGTACTTTGCCTTAGCAAAGTGGTATTTCAAGTATGGTGCTCATAACAACAGCTACCTCAGAACTTGCTAGATATTAAAATTCTCATCCTAACACAGACCTAGCCTAAATAAAATGAGATTAATCTTCCTAATATGGGAGAAGAGCAATTACCATGGGTAATTATTTTACCAATCACATCAGGATGAGAATCAGGTAATTGGGATTTTTTTTTTCTTTGAAATTCCTTCCAGACTTGTTAAACTAATAGCACCATGTATGTGTTTGTAAAAATACCAAGTTGACTGTTAACACTAATAATAACAAGGCAGTCATTACAGGTTAATAGATTTAATGAGCCCAATAAATATTAGATCATTTTATTTTTTTTTCTTTTATTTCTTCTCCCTTTAAATTACAGGTTAAATAATACCTATGTCTCTTGGGGCTGTTTCTTTAGGTTAAAAACGTTTCCGCGGGCACACAAGACATGCCTCCTCCCCCTTCTGACTATGTGGAGAGGGTGTACAGCCCCACGGCCTACTCTTCCAATGGTAAAGTGAATGACAAGCGGTTGTATCCAGAGTCTTCCTATAAATCAACACCGTAAGTAGCATTTTCTTCTGATAGAGTGAGTCTAAAAAATGAATATGTGCATGTGTTTATAAGCCAGTTGCTGTGTTGTGTCATTGCCTTAAAAAAGATTTCCAACAGTTAACATAAAGCCTGGAGACTGATCTTTGCATTGTACATAGACACCTAGGGTTACTTGGAAGATAAGGAGGGTGGAGCTATGAGTTGGTGGGGTCCTCTTCCCCTTCTAAGCTGAAAATGCTTTTCTCTTGATGATATAATAAATAAAGGGTAGGTTAGGCTCTTTCATTCTGAGAATATGGTTCTGTTTCCTACTTCTGGCTTTGTGTTTAGGTATAGGTGAAAGGATGTTGCTGACTGATAGAATAGCTAAGGGCGTTTTTCGGTCTCTCCCTTTGCCTATTATTATTAGATCTATTAATAGTGTTGATTAAGTATGAAGAGTTGGGAGGCTTTGGCTGGAAGTAAATGATGAAAATTTACTCAAGGGTTTCAGAGTTTGCAGACTGGAAACACAGCTAGGCAAAAACCTAGAAATGTTCCAAATAAGGAAGAAAAGTTTGTCTACGGCCATGCCATCCTGAATGTGCCTGATCTTGTCTGATCTCGGAAGCTAAGCAGAGTTGGGCCTGGTTGGTACTTGGATGGGAGACCACCTAGCAAGACCAGGTGCTGTAGGTGGAAGGGAGGGAAAAAAAAGAAAGAAAAGTTAAAAGTTCTTACAGTAAAAGTCACATCCTTGAGAATAATCAGTCCTGTGTGTGCACCTGGAGGTCTGGTCATGTCCTGAGTCCTTTAGGGGGTGGTCAGAGGATTATCCGAAGGTTCGTTGTTACATCCAGACATTGAACCACAATGAACTAAGTATTGGCTTAAGACTGGAAAGTTCAAAAGTTTAAGTTCCCAGGCTAGTTAAGGCAAGAAAAAGAATCATTTTTTCATACCTCAAGCTTCATAATGTTAAATAATTTAGCAGCTTGGTTAAATTGACTTCATCTTACATTTTTCCTATTTTTACTCTTTCCTCAGTAGAAAGAGAAGATTGCTTATTGCTCAACTCATCTATCCTATCCACATACATTTTTATTCAACTAGACTTCATTTGAATTCAGGAATTCTGACATCTCCTTGGCTGTGCTAGATCCTCCCTATTGCTGATAAAGCCTCTAGGTTCTGTTTTATATATATTGTAAAAATCCTCACGGTGAATTTCTGGCCTAGGGTACATGCCATTGTAGTTATTGAAATGGTATCCCCTTTGTGGTTTTAGTTTGCCCTAAAGCCTAATGACTAGTGAGAGAAGGATGTTGGAGGTGTTGTTGAGGACTGGATGGAATTTTTACCTAAGGATTATAAATTAGTGTTGCTATATATAATTCTAGAACTCCAAATTTCTTGATAGACTAAAAAAAGAAACTTTCTCTTTAGCTAGTTTGATCGTTCTAAGTTCAAGGTGTAAAAGTTTTCTGCTGGAAACCTTTTTTTGTTACCTCAAAAGTTTTATCTCCAACCCTGCACCCTCATTTTGTGGGCCGGGTCATATAGAGGTCCACTCTGAGTACACAATTTGAGTGCCTGGAACCCCATTAGATGACACCAGCAGCTGAGTTAACTGTGGAATTGGTTTGAAGACAATAGATTTTATTATTACCCTGAAAAGGAATTTTGAAACAGACTGGCAGTCTGCGTTATCCTCCATATTTTCACAAATTCATTTCAAACAATTTAGAAATCTAATTTTTTTCTTGACTAAGGCAATACATTGATAATGTAAAATTTAAAAGGGGCGAAAGTACGTAGTTCCTCTCCTTTAGAGGCAGCTATTGTTACCGGTTTCTTTTATATCCTTCCAGAGCTTGTTTTTAAATAAATATGCTGGCCAAATATAGTTATTGTTTTTATTCCTTTAAAAATACTAGCATATTAAATGCATTATTAACAGTGTATCTTGGAGGATTGTTTATATCGGTATACAAAAAGTTTATTGATCTGCTTTATAGCTGCATAATATTCCATCAATACTTTTTTTTATTAATCCCATATCAATGCATGGTTTTTCCCGTTTTACAATTACAAACCACTGTAGGGAATAAACTTGTACATTTATCACTTTGCACATACGTGAAGGTATCTGGAAGAAAAAATATCAAAATCATTGCTGGGCTAAAGAAAATGGAGTATTTCATTTTGATAGATGTGTCAAAAGTACCAATTTATACTCCCAACCTATACCCCAGAACTTTTTTGAAGGTCTCAGAAATGCAAATGTGATGCTTAATTTTAGAACTGAGAAGAAGGGGAGGAGGGGAATGGTGTTGAGGGATACAGTATCTCCCACAGCACCTGATGTGATGCTTGCAGCCTCTGGAGAGTAATAAAAATTGTCAAGTATTGTCCATGACAGAGTATGAGTGCTATGGAGGATTCAGAGTGCATCCACTCAGATGAGGTAGGAATGCACATTAAATCACATTTCCTCAGACTTTTCTTGAAGGTTCCAGTAACCCACAGGGTTACTAGACCCATGAGGACCTCTCCTTGCTATTATAGTAGAGAAGGAATTAGAATGGGAACATTATGTCTGAGGTCCATGTTAAGGATAAGATATCTCAGGAGTAAGATTTATTTTCCCCAAAAGCATACCATGCATGCAGTAAAGAGCACTAATCCTGAATATATAGCCTGATGAGTTTTCACATGAGAACACCAAAGGAACCTCCACCACTCCAAAAGAGACATTTCAAGCATTCCAGAAGTTTTGGCATGCCCTTTCTTCATCGATACCCCCCTCCATTTTGATGCTTGTCAACCATTTATTAGTTCTGCTTGTTACTGAGGTTCTTATAAAATGGGGTCATATGGTAATTACTCTTGTGTCTGGCTCCTTTCGCTCATCCTAATGCCCTATACTTTAGAATTTCAAGGCAGTTAGAATTTATCCTGCATTAGGAGACAGCAAAATTTAGCTGAAGAGGGTTGACTTTTCACCCTTTTTAGTAAATTTGTGAGAGCTCTGTTAGGTATACTCCCTCTATCCTGTCTACACCCAGGGTGAATTAATATTAATAAATCAAGGAAGTTGAGTTTTGACACTTGCAGACATCTTTCCAGGCAAGATGACACCTTAGAGTGCCAAATGAGACCATTGTTTGGTAGTAGCAAATAGGCTGCTAGGGTAATCTTTTAGGACTGTTGTGCAAGTTGTAGGAATTCACCGGTTCAGATAAGGCCCAGGCATAGCCTGATCCAGGGACTCAGAAGATATCAGGGCTCTTATGCTACGTTGTCTTTATTCTCAGTACAGCTTCTTTTGTAACAGCATGGTCATGCCCATTCCCCAAGCTAGGTTGATCTTCCAGTCCAGGGTTCAGAAAATAGAATTTACCTTCCCAAAGCTTACATATCACCTATTGGAAAGACTCTGATTGGCCTTTTTTTGGGTCACTGTCACCCTCGGGGCCTTTAAGATGGAATTCTCTGCTTGACAAGGCTTGTTATTTCTCCGCTCCACTCCCAAACTGTGGCAGTTCTAAAATACCATGGATATAATGGACACCATTCTGACAGTCATGACACTGATGTTGCTCATACATTGTTTTTCTTCCCTCACTGATACTGGGTGTCATCAGAAAAGAGGATTCTTGTGGCTGTGTTTTCAATTCAGTAATTACCTTGAACACCTGCCATGTACACAGTTCTGGGCCAGGTGTCCTGGGAATACCAAGTCAATGTTCTCATGGAGGTTGCAAACTAACAGGAGTGGGAGAAAGTGCACAATAACTATCCTGAGAGTCAGGGCAGAATAAGAGCAGCAAAGGCGTGCGAGGGTGTTTACCTGAGAATAAAACAAATGAATAGAAAACAAATCCAAAAGCTGCAAAGGGACTAACTAACCTGGGAGACTGAGTTGGATACTGAGGAAAGTATACAGTGGGTTATGGGGATTTCAATCTAATAGGACTTATATCTAAAAGTAAGTTTGAAGATTATTGCGAGTGTACATAGTCCCTATCTCTTAAATTTATTTATATTTTTCTTGCTACGCATTTTGTTTTTAGCTTTTTTGTCATATCGGGTATGTTACTGTTTAGTATTTCAAAGGGCATGGGAAAGAGGGGAGGTGGAAAATCAATGGTAAAGATTAATAATATCAATATCTAATAAAAATATGGGAGGAAGCCTGCTTTAATGTTTTCTTTTTTTCTAATTTCTTTTGCCCTTTAGCTCCCTCCCCCTCTGGCCCCTACCCCCTCAAATAAACCCACTGTGTTCTAAATGTTTGGTCTGTCACCTCAAAGCAAGAAGCATGCATTAGTACCTGCAATTTTGGCAGAGTGTCTAGGAACTTGTTTAATTATTGACCCACAGAGAAAGGCACATTTTCCCTCCTTTAGAAGTATCATTAACATAGCACAGAAAGTCAGTGTTAACCTGCATAAATTTAGAAAGAAATAAATACCACCACCACCCCCATTTACACTCACACATACACAGAGTTTTAGGAGTCTACAGGAAATTAATAAATGTGATTAGAAATCTAAGACTTTGACAACAGTTAGAACCAAGCAGTTCTGGATCACATAGAAAAGAAAGTAAACCTTGTAGAGAAAGCTTAAGATTACAATTGCGGTAAGTTGAAAGAATAAAAAAAAATCAACAGATGTCTGTCGTCGTTGATTTGAATAGCAAGGCTGGTATTGGAAAGTCTCAGGCATTTTCTTTGTCTTTCTTTCCTTTCTCTTCTTGACTTTCTCCAGCTCTGCTCTGGGGGAAAGTTAAGCTTTGCATTTCTGTTACTCAGAGGTGGTATACAGTTGCCACAGCTCTTGGTATTTTATTCCATGTTAGGTTTTGTTTATAAGCTTGTGGCAATTAAAAATCTGATGCAATATTGAACAATTGCATTAGGCAAATAAGGGTGATGGGAACCCTTCCATTCCATTTATTTTGTGTGGCTTCAGGATTAACATAGCAATTTAAAAAAAAGTCTTAATGAGCTCTTTCATCTTTACAATATAAAGCTTTTTAGTTTCGGGGATTTTCATTCTTGAGCTAAAGTTTTTAGGTTTTGTAGTTTTTCGAGATTATATCGTGAGAAGAGAATTGATCTATAGGAGTCTACATTTAATATTACAAAGAGCTTGTCTCTGAGAGTCTGCTTCCAAAGGTAGCGATGTCTGTGCATTCCTTTCCCCACTCAGCATTCCATGGAACTGGAAGAACCTGTAGAAAAGAATTGTGACCATTCTTTTCCGGACAGCCTTTTGTGGAGTATGTCCCTGGGTCAGGTAAACACATCTTCCAGAACAGCCTGAACTTCCTAAAGTGAAATCTTAGCTCCATTTTACTTAGCACATTTACAAATGGGCTCCTCTTATGTAGACCTTAAAGCCCCTCGTGTGTGTCAGAGGATGTGAGCTGGTGCTACACTGAATGCAGGACACTAGGACACGAGGGGTCTGCTCGCTGCTGAGCATATGTACTGCCTGAGTAAATGCACCCACACGTCGATGTCTCCTAATGCTTATTGTTGCTGCCCTTGGTGATTGCAGTGCTTTGGCAAAAGCTTGTCGTGTACCTAGTGATCATCGAAAAATAATTCCTGTTTTATTAGGGTACCCGAAGTGGTTCAGGAGCTTCCAGTGACTTCACCTGTGGATGACTTCAGGCAGCCTCATTACAGCAGCAGTGGTAACTTGGAAACACCTTCAAAAAGGCCTCCCACAAAGAGAAGAGCAGGAAAGTCAAGGAGACCAGAGCAAGACCACTATGAAACAGACTACACAACTGGCGGCGAGTCCTGTGATGAGCTGGAGGAGGACTGGATCAGGTACCATGTCGCCTCTTTCTCTGGAGCCACATGAACATTTGATATTAGTGTGGGCCAACCAGGTTTTACAGTTGTTGCCTGCTAAACTGGGGCAGATGGTATAATCCCATTCTTTGCCAACCGGGACTGGAGACAGTTTTTCATTATGTTTTTTTCTTAGTACTCTTGTAATAAGGATCGACATGGAAGAGAGATGTTTGGCTGTAACCATGTCTTAAACATACTTTCAACATCCCCTACTAAAAGGCTGATAAACTTCTCCAGGGCTCTCACTTTTACCAATAATCACTCAAGAAAGGTCTTTCGAATAAATAAAATACAAGTATAGAGGAACTTTGTGTGCTGATTATAAAATTCCCAAACTGGTACTATGGCTTTCCTTTGGAATTTACTTTTAAGTTAAGTTTTCACAATGAGACCAGAGGTTCTTTTAAGGTTTCATCCAAAGGACTTTGGTAAGCAGTTCTGTAAACAAGAGCTAACAATTTAGTGTTCTGGCCAAGGTTAAGTTCCTTTGTGTGTCAGTGTTATATAGTCCGTCACCAACTATACTTGTGTTCGATGTGTAGCCTTTTTTATCAAGTATTCTGAGGAATGGGAAACAAATCGGAAACATTGGTGGTGTGAATGGTGGGTAATCAAAACATTGCTTCTCAAGGTGTTAGGAGGAATGGGTGGTGCACGTATAGTCGGAAACCTCCTGCTCACTGGTGCTTCTCATTACTGCATCTTCCCCTCTCCCCATCAAGAGATTTCAGCCTAGGTTAGCTATCCGTAAAATATTTGCCCAACTCCTATCTTAGAAAATTTAAATGGAAACTTTAAGAAGTCCTGAATTCCTGTTTCCCTTTTGAACAAATCCTTTAATTTCTCCCCTCTGTAAAATGAAGATCTTAGACTGACTTAGATCTAAAATTTGAAATTTCACATTGCCATGAAATTCCTTAGTTTTGGGAAACAATTCAGAGTAATTCCTCGGTGGATTATTGGTGAATAGTATTACCTTTATATGTAAATGATAGCTCGAGTATTAAGAGATAAATGTGACACAGAGTTTTAGGGTATATTTTTCATAGTTTAACACACCGCCAGATTACTTATACAATGTGCATGCATTTTTACGCGTGTACATTTTAATGTCCACTTTTATAATCAAAGGACTTAAAATAAGCTATTTCTACTTAGGAAAAACAAGACCAAGACCTCTCTCCCACAAAAACAATTACCCCAAAACAGTCTGAAGACTATAGATGGTAGCAGGAAATAGCCAGCTGCCGGTTGGCTGCTCTGCCACTGCCGTGATGACATTGTACTTTGTGTTCCAGAATTCCAGTTTTAAGACATTACACATAAGTATTCCATTGTCATGTTGTATATTCAGAATGAGTTCCTGTGACTTGAACCTTAAATTTTATACAAGATTTTCTACATTATTTTTAAAGTTAAAAATTATGGAGGCATAGTTTTTGAAAGAACACGAGCAGTGACATGTAAAGTATAATCCCTGTTACGAGAACTTACTTGCATCCCATTTTCATCTCCCCAGAAGCTACAAAAAGAAAACAAGAACATGTCATTCTCCACATCCCACCAGCTTTATTTATTATCTTTGAGGAAGAAACACTGGATTTTATGTCAGCTAAGGATGCATAAATAATCATTTTTTTCACTCAATTTTTAGGGAATATCCACCTATCACTTCAGATCAACAAAGACAACTCTATAAGAGAAATTTTGACACTGGCCTGCAGGAATACAAGCTCTTACAAGCAGAACTTGATGAGATCAATAAAGAACTCTCTCGTCTGGATAAAGAACTGGATGACTATAGAGAAGAAAGTGAAGAGTACATGGTAAATTAAAACTTGATAATTATATATTACACATAATTTTATTTGATCTATGGAGATACAGTATCCTTTATACCAACATTGATACAGATTTTGCTAGTAATTATCAAACTGTAATTTCGTTGAAGAATCATTGAAATTGAGTCTTGGATGAAAGCCTTTCCAAATTGAAGAGTGTAGTAGTGTAGTTAAGAATTACAAAGCAATCCCTGTACATATCTCTTCCTATTTAAAAGAAAATAGCTTTATTACTTTTTCTGTTTATACACATGGTTCATTTTTTTCTGTAAAAAATTCAAACAATCTAGAATTGCAAACAGAAAAATAAATTGCCCTAACTTCTACCACCTGGTTGTTACCAAAATATTAGTTGTTAAAATAGCCCCTGTGTGAAAAGTACACCTAGACACACAGTGTTTGATAAAAAATCATGTGTTTTACTTATATCTTTCCTGCTTTTTTTTTTTTATACTCAAAAATAGTTTATGGTCTGGGTTCTTTTTCCCTTGATCCCCTGGCTGAGGTAGTGTTTGTCCGTGTAAAGTGACTCTTTCTTTTTAATCCCCCTTTCCACACTGTATTCTATGGAAGGAAGTCACTCTGCACAGATTACACTGAAGGAATGGGGGATTATGCTCCAGCTCTCTAAAGGCAGTGTACTGCACAAATTATTTGGAGTTCTTCTGCATGATAGATGTGTCACTTCTTCCCATTTATTTATTTATTTATTTAGTCAGTCATTTATATCAGTATGGACTTACAGATGTCTATTTTATACTTTGGGCTATAATTAATTCTACGTACTCTATTTTGTTGTTCAAGTTGTTACAGCTTTGACCACTGAGAACTCTTTCATTTTGTCCCTTTGATATACCCCATTATTGTGGGAGGTTTTTCTTTTTAAATGCTTTCCGGCACTGCTTATGGCTCGCTTTTTTACTCAACAATAGCTTATATAGCTTATGGTTATTGTTTATGTCAATAATAAAGATCTACTTACTGAAAAAAATATTTTTATGTATTAAAAATAGCTACACAATTTTTTATTTTATGGTTGTGCCATAACTTATTTAAGTGTTGTCCTCTGTGAACAGACTTTAGGTATGTTTGTTTCTTGTCTTACACACCACCCCTAGTAGTGCCAGTAATATGCTGGTGAACCTCTCAATCTTTGTGCACTTGTCTGCTTATCTAGCTAAAACAAATTCCAGAATGTGAAATTGCTGAGTGAGAGGTTATATACATTTAAATTTTTCTTGCAAAACTCCCCTCTGGAAAGATTATATCAACTGCATTTCCACTAATAATGCTCTAGAGGGCTCATCTGACCCACATCTCACTAATACTTAGTGCCCGAAAAATTACTGCCTTGTGTCTTAGCTATTAGTATAAACTTTTAAAAATCACATTATATCTGCATTAGAACTTTATATTCACTTCATGAAGTACCTTTTGCCATTTTTCATTGGGGTGATCTGCTTTTTCAGTTTTGAAGTATTTGCTCCTTATATAGCTTGATTTAACTATTGTTTTCTTTTATGGCTTTTGTTTGGTGTTGTCATAAAACTTTCTCAATTCAGTGAACATTTATTGACTTTTATTGTGTCCTTAATGATGAGGAAGTTCTGAGAAAAATAAATAAAATCCTGTGTCAGCCCTCAAAGAGCTCATATTCTGAGAGAGAAACTGACATCTAAACAATTTAGACACTACGACTAATGCCATATTCATGTTATGTGTAGAAGGTACTGTAACTACTCAGAGAAGGAATAAGGTCTGCTGAAGGCCTGAAGAGTCTAGAAGAGGCTTCACTGAGAGGTAACATTACAGGTTCTCCAGACAGAATCGGGGTGGGGTGCATACATACAGCCATAAGGAGATTGTGATAGAAATCTGGAAGCATTAAGGTGCTTAATTTTTTTTAAAGAAATTGCAAATGATGGATGCTAATACTGGAAGCTAGATTAGTAGAGGAGTTTACCGGGAGGTCTGACAAGTTTTATGATGGATTATAACCTGATCAGAGCTATGCTTTACAAAAGACCCCTCAGGGTCAGCATGGCACTTGGACTTGAGAGATGAGAGGCAGTAGAACAAATAAAAATAGTTACCTGCCTATGCGAATGGAATGTAAGAAATATATCATCAGTTTCTCTTCACTGGATTTCTTCAGGCCTCCTGCTGACCATAATAGTTTTAAGAGCTTTAAGACTTCGTTATTTTAATTTCCTGTATTTTTGGAAGTTTTAGCTTCAAAATAAAGCATCAGCCTATTATTTTGGAAAGAGAAAATGCCTCATTAAACATATTCCCTTGTGTTTCTCATTAATAGGCTGCCGCTGATGAATATAATAGACTGAAGCAAGTTAAGGGAGTAAGTATCCCAGCTGTACAATTCTTTAAGGAAAAATTTTTATATGTTTTTTATTTAACCTTTAGAATGATTATGAATACCTTGTCACACATGCACTGATTAAAGACAAAAGACCCAATAACTAGAAGATAAACTATTACTGAGAAGTTAGAACCTTAATTTCAGTTGTTTGCAGCTACAACCAATACTGATTTTTAAAAACTTTTATGTGGTTGAAAAGTATGCTAACCATGAGTTACTAGTTCCTCGCATGCTATGAGGCCAAGGGTTTCTATTAAGATAAAGTGTAGCTTGCTGAATTTTGTGTACACATTTGTTAGGCGTGAAATACCAGACTTACTGGGTAAACGTGTGTTCAGCCTTGGGTAGGTACTGTCACACAGTTTTCCTGGTCTGTGCCCATTTGCATTCCCACCAAGCAGTGTGAATTTCTCATGCTCCATATCCTTACCAGCACTTGCCATTACCAGTCTTTCTTGACTTAAAACATTTTTTGTTTTTTTTAAAAAAATTACAAAAACATCATGATTTTAAATGCAAAAGTTTAAAAGCATATATAGTAAAGTTTCCTGTCTCATTCTCCATATATGCAGTTCCCCGTTCCCAGGTGAAATGATATCACCACTTTGTTTTACTAATTTTTTTTTAGATGATTTGTTAGCAAAAAGGTTAGTAAGTTTCCTTGGTCACTTTACAAATTATTAGAAATTGGTGTATCTTTTGTAAAACTCAGGTTTGAAGATATGATTGAACAAAGAGAATCAGCTGCTTTTCTGGTTTGAGATACTGCCCGGTGCTTTGTGTATATTCATTTAACATGCCCAACAATGCTATGACTTCTATTCCCTTTTTTTTTTTTTTTTGTTTACCTCTGCCTTCCCAGCAGCTAACACATAACTTTTTATTTTGTTAAATTTACCTGTTTTTTTTCCCCTTTTTAGTCTGCAGATTATAAAAATAAGAGGAATTACTGCAAGCATTTGAAGAGTAAATTGTCACACATCAAGAAGATGGTTGGAGATTATGATAGACGGAAAACCTAGAAGGCAGATGCCACATTGAGAGATTAAGAAGTATCTGACATCTCTGCAATGTTCTCAGAAGGCAAAATGACTTTGGACTCTAACCCAGGAGGCCAGACCTTTGTGATTATTACAAAGTTTTGGTAGATTTAATATCATCGGTTTATTATCATCAGTATTTGAAGCATTTTATAAATAGCTTTTCATAATCAACTGAGATAAACACTGTAATTAAGGATTTTATGCTTTAAACATTGGTTTCTTATTAAGAATTGTTTGAGGTTTTTAAACCTTTAAGGAAGGTCCCTGAGTGGATTGTGCTGTGAACTTTCTTCACACCTTAGGCAGTTATGTCTTAGTGCTTCATTAGTTCCAGTCAGTGATTTCACTTAGTCCTCCCAGAATTCTCCCTTCAGATAACTGTTATTTATAATCTTTTTTTTTTTTTTTTCCAGATAAGGAAACTTGGTCCCTGCAATGACATGAAACTGTTTATTTTCTAGCTTATAGTTTTGGTTAAGTCTATTTTATGACTCCATTTTTTAAGTTTCTGGCCTTTCATATTTTAACTACTATGGATATTGCATTTTACCAACCTCCCTAATGATTTTTTTCTCTATATAAATGATTAAAAGAGCTTTTTATTGTTTTATGTTATCTCAGTAATAAAGATCATGTAAAAGTAACAAATTGAAATTTAAAGATTGTAAATATATATTTGCTTTTTAAAAATCAAAATTTAAACCTATTGGTTAGAATTTTGTTGTATATTTTAAAATACTTTTTACTCTTTTTTGGTTTACATGCTTTTTTTAAAAAAAAAATAACTAGGCTATTTCATTATATCAGAATATCCAATTACATGTATAATTCACTTGTGACTTGAAATGTATCTTACAGGAATGTTCAAGTTCTGTACATATTTTATAAGGTATTAAACCAAGTGTGTTCTTTCTATAATATACCTGTTTGATGTAATTAATACTGTTAATTTTAAGCTGTGCAAAACTACACTCAGCAGTTTTATGTTTCTGTTTTCAACTATTTTGGATGCTGTGCTGGTTGCTTGTTTCCCAGTCCTTTAGCTATAAGAAAGCCGAAGTAGAAATTGTCTAGAAGTAGGAAATGCAATACCATGCAACACCAAATTATTTCAATTTGTGCCCTTAAATTTTAGCACTTTTTTTAATTGACATTTTTATTAGTTAAGTAAAATTAGCTGATAATACTGGGCATAACGCTAGCCAAGTCAATTGATTATTCCCCTAGTTTAGAATTCTTCTTTTATGAAAATTATTGAAGAATAATCTTTAATCATTAGTGTGCAATTCAGAGATTTAAGTATGTCAACATAAGGGACATACAAACCCAAAGAGAATTATATATAAGTTTATTTGAGCCAAACTGACAACTTGCCAGGGAACAAGATCTCAAATGCTCCAAGAATGACAGCTTTACAATTTCTTTTATACATTTAGAATTAAGGAGGAAACATAAGGAAAATTACATGAAGGTGGGTTTGTTGACCTAAACGCTTAAGTCAGAGATGAACCTTTTACTAGAGAAGTTATATGCCTGGTATGTGACTACCCACCATGACCTGCCTGGTTGGGAATTTATGATGACCATTGGACTTGTCAGATTTATTACAGAACCACTTTTTCATCTACAAGTATATAATTTTTAATATACAAGTCCAAATCCTTTTCCAAAGATAAACTTTTAAATAATGTTTTATAACACTGATTTATTTCTTCAAATTGAAGAAATTCTTAATTTTCCATGTGCTATACATACTTATGACAAAAAGTAATAAGTAGTTGCTGCTCTTCACACCATTTGGATTCACACCAAAAGGTAAGAAGTCTCTCAAGCAGCCTAACTGATTTTTGTGCCTGTTAAATTTTAATTCTTAGTTCTTGGAAGTCAGTACATGTAATTCATGAAGACAAGCTTGCCACTGTTCTGACAAAACCACTCAACTGAGTGCAGAAAATCAAATAGCATAAGTTTGCATTGTAAAATTTTGCTGTAAAATTGGACTTTAAAATAAAAAAAAATAAAAAAATCATTTTACAAATGTTACTAAAGACCACTTCAGGAGCCAGAATCCAAGGTTGGCATTAACTAGGTGGATATAACTTTAAAAAGCCATTCAAGCAGTTTCCTAGTCTAGAAAATAAGATTAGACTTCAGAGATCTCTTCCATCTCTGACCTGTCTACATTGTGCTGTTTATGCATATCATTGTTCTAAGATTTTGTTGTGAAAACGTGGTCCATTTGATAAAGATTCACTGCTTAAAATGATTTCCTTACATGTGTGATTCTATATGAAAAGTAGATAAGTCCAATATTTTATTTTGAAAAATTTGAAGAAATACAGAAAACTATAAACATACACATACCCAATACCCAGAAATAACAGGTGTTAATTTTGGCATATATGCTTTTTATTTTTTGAAATAAATTCAAGTATTTTAGTATTTATAGGAAAAGTTACATTTTATATGCATACACATATATACATGAAATATCACTGAATTCTTACAACAGTGTATTGACATGCAATGATTCCTCTCATTTTACAGTTAAGGAAACTAATCATCTGATGGATTAACTGGTTCATTGTTACATACTGCATAGCAAGTGACTAAACTAGGAATCTTAGTCTGTTTGAATATTAGGTTCTATGCTCCCATTCTAGCTTGATCTTGTTAATAAATTAATGAGTTGGGTAAGATAGGATTGCTCTGTCCAATGAATAAGATATCCTATTTTGAGTGCATTATAAATACTTTTAATTACATGAAATGCTTCATATGAAATACCTGAGGTATCTGTAATGACTTGAATGGGGTATACGTGTGTAAAGCAGGGTCAGGGCAGGAGAGTTCTTTAATCATGGCTCCAGAGATCTTAGCTACAGTTGGCATGCAGGAGTTCCTAACACAAACACATTCTCCCTTCTTCAGCATTGGGATTGGAAGTATCTCAACTGGACATTTTTAAAGACTTAGCTGGAGGAATCAGAATTCAAAATCTCATGGCAGTTCATGGTTCTGCCATTCACCATGTAACCTCTCTTGTGTGAAAGCACAAATAAATTAGATGGAGGACTATCTCATTCCTGTGTTTCATATTGTTAATATGTCTTCTAATGGGAATAGTTTTCAGGAATAAAAATGCCCAAGCAACTGGTAGTTTTTAGAAAACACTATGTTAAAATAATGCCACTTTGGAGTTAGAAAAAGAACATGGACACATAAGTGATTTTTTGAGTGTATGTGACTGCAACGAAATGTGAAAGGGTGTCTCCAAAAAATTTCCAGTTGCTGCCACAGGACCTGCTAGTTCTTTCCTGCATGTGTTGTCCTTGCTTTGCCCTCCAGCAGTTACTTGCTTTGCGACCTTGGACAAATTACTCAGTCTTCCTCTATCTTAGTTTGCTTATTTGTAAGAGGGATATATGTACTTAATATAGTTGTTATGAAGGTAGTTAATATGTGACTTAGACCAGTCCTTGTCAGAAAGTAAATAATAAACGTGGCCAGTTACACCTTTCGCAAAGCCGGAAGGTAACTCTAAGTAACTTTAAAAAGCAAATTGTGTCTTAAAATTTTATGTGTCATCCCAATCGCCATATGCTTTGTGCTGGGATGCAGCTTTAGGGTATAAATTCTGAATTCTAGACATAACTACATTAGGCTTGGCATTGTGACTATTCATAGATAATGAACAAATACTTTAAAAGAATAGAGTTTGCAAATCAAGATAAGGATTATTACTGTTAAAAGCAATTTTGGAAGTTTTTAATGAGTCTTGAATAATTTGAATTCCATCTAAAGGTGTTGCAATAAGCAGGTTCACTTCTACCAGTCTTTGAAGTTGCACACTTTTGAACTTCAGCTTGATTGACTGACTGAGCTGTTCATAAATTTCCTAAATCCATGGTTGATGTTCATCTACCCATGGGCAAAGAACAAATTGTTCCATTCTTATAGTCATCCCTTAGTTTTACATGTTGAAACATTTGACTAGGTTAGATCATTTCTTTATTCTAACCCTTTATACACAATTAGAATATTGTGTCAGTCATAATTATGGCAAGGGATTACCATGGATTTATGCACATTTTGGTTTGCTTTAGTACCATTCCTAGTTCAGTCAAGATCTATGACTAAAATCTATACAGAGAAAACTTTACAGTGGGGGAAAGTCTGAATGACTCAGCCTCCTCTCCACAAATATGCTTTACATTATATGCTTTACATATATTGGGGAGTCCTCTGTCCTTTTTCTGGTTTTCTGTTAAAAAGAAGAAAAGTTCCTAGACTGATTGGTAGTAAACATAAGTGAGAAACTTGGAGCTTAGGTTTGTGGCTGTTTGTCCTTTAGGAATGCATCCCATCTAGAAATAGGATAGCCAAACAACAGAAGGAAAGAAGTAAAAGGAGAAAGTGTGGAATTTGTGGAGGGATGGAAGGGAGAATGGAAGGGAAAGGAAAATGTGTTTGTGCGTGAGTCCTATAAAGGAGACAAAGATGTCAGGGAGAAAGATGGGAGGCAAGTGGCACTGGGAAAGAATGAGCAATGCTAATTTCCCCTCCTCTTCCTTTTAAAGACAACACTAAAACTAAACAATAAAACCTGTCTTTGGGGAAAAATAAAAGCTGGTTATGGAGTTACCACTGAGATGTATAAACTCTGTAAGGTAGGTGGAGGTATCCCCACTTTATAGCTCAGACTTGTATTGTCACTTGCTTGAGGTCGTGCAGCTAGTGCTGGCAGAGCCTGATTTTAAATTCAGGTCTGTTCTTTCCACCACTGTGCAGGATGGCTTCTGTCTTATGTTTTTGAGGGGGCAGAACACATGGGAAGATTTGGGTGCCAATAAAGCCAAAAATATAGACAACAGAGGGGAAGCCTATGCTGATGGGGAAGCAGAGGCTCCAGATCCTGCAGTTCCTTTCTACTCGTCCACTCCTGGACTTTTTTTCCAGTGTTCTGGGGGTGACTTGTCTCTTCATTTGTCAAGCGTGGGAAATGCTAGTATTTAATTCCACATGTATTAGCAGGGATCTCAAACAACTTTTTCAAAATTGAACTGATCTTACTCCGTACACTCTCAGCAATTGCAACTCCAACCTTCCAGTTGCTTGCCTAAAAATTTTTGGAGTCATTGGTTCCTTGTTCATAAGACATACTTTATCAAGCCTGAGAATCCAATCACTTCTTACTAGCTGCACTGCCACACTACACTAGTTCAAGCCATCAACATCCCTTCAAAGTTCTCACGGTACTCAGAGCCTCCCACCTCTCTTGATTTCGGTTGCCACCGCTCATTAACTGCTTTCTCATGCAGTCCCTCAAACACACCAAATGAGTTTCCACTGTGCGGCTTTGGACTTGCAGCTCTCTTTGCCTGGGGAGATGTTCCCTCGTTATCAACATTAAGGCTTTCCCTCATTCTGATCATGGCTCAACTGTCTTAGTGTGGACTCCTCTGACCATGCTATTTTAAACTGCAACCCTTTCCCCCTTCCATGTTTTTTTTTTTTTTTATGGCACTATCACCATTTGATACAGTATGTTTTTATTAATAATTGTCTCCATAATAGAAGGAAACTCCATGAGGCCAAGGACTCTTTGTCACGTTTTCCATTGCTATTCCCTCAGTCCCTAGAACCGTATCAAGCCCAATGTACGTATCAATCTCAATAAATATCGGTTGCAAGAATAGCAGGAGCAGAAGGGGCATCCCAGAAAACGTGGTGCAGCAAAGTTCTGGCCTAGCTGCTGTGGTCAGAGTTCTTCACGACAATCTTTCATAGATAAAAACCACGCTTCTCAAATCTTGGGTCGACAGCTACCCGGCTCCCGACGTTCCAAGAGCGAACAGCACTTCCACCGCCTTTTTGTGCGCTAAAAGTGAGGGCAGGAGGTCCCTCCCAGACTTTTAAGTCAACTGCGGAGATGGCTCCACCCCGGAACGCCCGGCTGCCACAACCTCCACTCAAAGCAGCCGGAACGTTTCTGCGTCACCACCGCTCACAGTGGAAGACTTCGGGGACTCTTTGGCGCAGGTTGGGCGGAGCTTCCGGGCAGAGCAGCTTCCGGGCAGAGCAGTTTCCGGCAGAGCGTCTTCGGGAAGGACCGGTGAGTCCGCGTATAGAAGTCTGCGCGCAACCTAGGCGTGGTGTGGTTGCGTGGGGAGCACCGCGTCAAGGAAGGGCCTTTGCTTCCCGGGGCGGAAGCTGAATGGCCCCGACCAGCCTCATTGGGAATGAGGCTGTGAGGGAGCGTTTGGAGGAGGGCAGTTTTTGTTTGGGAAGCAGCGTGGAAGAGTATTTGGGCTACACAAGTCAGCAGTGGCTCTTCTTCCTTCCCTAAGTCAGCGCGAGTTTTGGGAATTGTGATCTTAGGTTCGAGTTCGTGACCGGACTCCCTCTGTGTAGCCTCAAGAGAGTTATTAGCCTTTGAGCCTCGAGTTCCACACCTAAAAAACAGGACGGTAATCACCTTTGCCTGTCTCGTAGCACTTGGCAGGATAAGATGTAAGGAAAAGCTTCTTAAATTGCGGTCTCATTTGTGTGAATGTGGCATTCTAAGCTCATGTGACAGGAATCACACCAGTTGGCTTACGCTGGGGGAAATGGCCTTTCTGGGGTTGGATTCCCAGGAAACATCGGCGATATTTGTTAGAAGATGAAAGTCATAGGCCGTTGGAGATGCTGACCTAAGATGTCATCAAGTACGTCGTTCTCCAGGATCATAAATCCCTTTTCTATTAACGGCATGCATTGTAAACATCCAGCTTCCCTTCGAACATCTGTAGTTATGGAGAGCTTAATGCCTCTGTTCTATCCATTTAATTTCCCGTTGCAGGTAGTTCTAATTGAGAAGTTCTTGTATGCAGTGAGCCAGAAGTATTCCCGCTTGTAGTTTCTCCTGATTACTTCTAACTTTGTTTCTGAACTTTCAGAGAATTCGAATAAACTAAAAATAAAATACAGTTTAAATATTCATGTCATGAATGGCAGGCACGTTTTTAAGAATTTGAGTTGAAAACGTTAGCTTCTGGTTTTTGACATTCAATACAAAAACAGTTGCATGGAGAATCAAAATGTTTATTTTAGTCACTATACCATGTTACTGCAATCATTAAACCTACAAGGCACCAACATAGGTAGCATATTGAAATAGCACAGATGTTAGAATTAAGTCATTTCTCCTTCAGGATATTAAAGTGGATCACCAGATTTTCTGAAACGAATCTCTTCCAACACCAGGTGTTGCAGGTGCAGAGGTAGTGCAATGATTCATGTATCTATTACACAGCTATAATAATCATAAGTTGTGGCTACCCTTGTTTCATCTATACCCATACCCACTTCCCAAAATTCTATGATTCTGTCCTGTGACACATCTATAATGCATCTTTGTTTTTTTAAAAAATTATGAAAAGATGCTTCTGTTGGTTCCAGATTTGTGCATAAACATTTCTACTTGGAATGGGAAAAAGAGTTCCATGAGGATTTTATAAAGTATTTTCACCAAACAACAATCATTGAATAAATTGCAAAGAATAAGATGACCTTGGAATCTGAGTTGTTTTTACTTTGTATGTTTACTTTCCTCTCTTGTCAAATTGTATGCATTTGGTGACAAACATCTTTAGAAAATTCACAATCTAATGATTTTTATAGGATACTGAATAATATAATACATTTAAGAAAAAATGGATGAAGAACCTGAAAGAACTAAGCGATGGGAAGGAGGCTATGAAAGAACATGGTGAGTAGGGCATTATTACTTTCTCTTTCCTTTGAGACTTTTTTTTTTTTACAACTTTATTGAAGTTTAGTTTATACATGTTAAAATTCACCTGTTTCCAGTGTGTAATACAGTGATTTTTAGAACATTTATTGATTTGGGCATTACCATAAATTAGTTTTAGAACATTTTCACCACTCCAGTAAGATACCTTATGCCCAATTACAATTAATTACATTTCTACCTCCCTCTAGTCCTAGGCAACCGCTAATCTACTTTGTCTCTAGCTTTGCCTTTTCTGGACATTTTGTATAAGTGTAATCATACAATGTATGGTCAGTCGTGTCTGGCTTCTTTCACTTAACATGCTATTTTTGAGGTTCATCCATGTTGTAGCATGTATCAGTAACTGATTCCTTTTTATTGCTGAATAATATTCTATTACATGGTTAAGACATGGTTTTATTCACCCATTCACTAGCCGATGGCCATTTTTACAGTTTTGCGCCATTATGAGTAATGTACCTGTGAACATTTTACCTGCAAATCTTTGGACATGTTTTCATTTCTTGTGGGTTAATAAATTTTTAGCTTATATTTTTAAACAAGTAATTACTACTTATAGGGAGATTCTTAAAGAAGATGAATCAGGATCACTTAAAGCTACAATAGAAGACATTCTCTTCAAAGCAAAGAGAAAAAGGTATGTAAACTCTTTGTAAGAGTGCTATAAAAAGTAAAATGTGTTCCTTCAAGCCTTTCTGTCCACCTATACCCACTCCTCAGTACTTAATTTCAGCTGTGTTTCAAGGAAACTGACCTGTAACCTTCTGAATAGGGGGAATAAACCAGCTACCTAGTGCCTCAGCAGGGAAATGGGTCTTCATGAACTGTCCAAAATGCCTATAATTAATTGTATGGATCGCATAGTTAATAATTTGTTTCAGTGAAAAAATGCAGGTTAGTTAAAAAGTTGCATTAATTTTTTGGATAGTATATGGTATTCCATTAAAATCTTTGCATAATTTTAACAGAGTGTTTGAGCACCATGGACAAGTTCGACTTGGAATGGTATGTTATTTGTCTCCTTTACTGGTACAGAACTAATTTGGGGCTGAGAAACATTTCATTGTGATAGAGTAAACAGTAGTAAAACAACAAACCCTTTCAAGACAATGTTAAAAATATATGTGTAGAATATATGAATACTAAACGCTGTTTTTACTACTTGGTCAAAAATGTATTTGAAAATTGACTTTATTTGTATTTTTTTCTTGTAGATGCGCCATCTTTATGTGGTAGTAGATGGATCAAGAACAATGGAAGACCAAGATTTAAAGCCAAATAGACTTACATGTACTTTAAAGGTCAAAGAAAAATTTTTAAAGAATATGATCTCTCTATCTCTTTTTGTTGTTGTTGTTGATACAAACTGTAGCTAACTAGAACTGCTGCAGATCATTTAGGGAACTGATACACCAAAATAGTTTCAGTTACCCGTGGTCAATCCTAGTCTGAAAATATTAAATAGAAAATTCCAGAAATAATTCATAAGTTTTAAATTGCATGTCATTCTGGGTAGGATGATGAAATCTCACGCTGTCCCACTGTGTCCTGCCCAGTCCCACCTGGGACATGAATCATCCCTTTGTCCAGTGTATCCTCTCTCTATGTGCAGTACAATAAGATATTTAGAGAGAGAGAGACAATGTTCACATAACTTTTACTATAATATATTGTTATAATTGTTCTATTTTATCATTTGTTTTTGTTATTCTCTTACGTACCTAATTTATAAATTAAACTTTATCATTGGTATGTACGTATAGGAAAAAATAGTATATATATAGTTTAGTACTATCTGTGGTTTAAGACATCCATGCGAAGTCTTGGAATGTATCCCTTGAAGGTAGGGGAGGACCACTGCATTTATGCCCTTAATTTCTGCCTTCCCACCCCAGGTCAGGATCTTGCTTTGTCAGTTATTTTTTTTCTTTATTGAATCGTCTTCATTTTCTTTTGAGTTACTTGAATCAATCTTCTTAGTTTATAGATACAGATTATTCCTACTTTTATCAGAACCCATCCTCAATTCTGCTCATTCTCCTTTTCTGTGTTCATTGGATCTTTTCCTTTTTTAGATTGTGTCTGTCTTACATATCTAAAAGGTTCCATCTTTTAAGGCCTCGCTTAAACCAATCTCATCACTTATTTCAAATTCAGGTTTATTTAATATTTTAATTTTTATTTAATATTTTAAAATTTATCATTTTTTAAATTTATATTTTTACTACTGAACACTTTTTGAAACTCTGTAAGCTTAAAAATCTTGAGAAGTGGTGCCTGACAAATAGGTTTCCCAAAACATGTTCTCTATGGTTATTTTGCTCTTATCTAGTATTTCCTTTTTTGTTTTTTTAAACAGTTGTTGGAGTACTTCATAGAGGAATATTTTGATCAAAATCCTATTAGTCAGGTATGTAGATAATCGATGGAATTCAGAATTAGATTCCTGGTATTACTGCCAAATATAATTTGTTTTTAAAACATTGGGTATATAGTCTATGAATTATTAAGTGATTCAGATTGCATACCAGTTTTTCGTACACTTGTCAGAGAAAAGCAAGATAACACTAAAAGTTAAATTATATACAGTGAACTCAGTTAAATTTATATCAAAAGCAGAAAAAGTTTCTCATGTTACTTATTTTTTTTATTAATTACTAATTTGTTTTAGTACATTCTCATTAAGAAATAATTCGTTCAATAATAATTAATAATCATTTTTGTTTTTATTTCGAGATTGGAATAATTGTAACAAAGAGCAAAAGAGCTGAAAAACTGACAGAACTATCAGGTACGCATAAAATACCTTTACAGGACTCAAGGACTTTGTTTAATTTACCAAAGCTTGTATCCTTGTTCATAAGGTTGCCTAGTAGGTAAAATGAAGCCTTCCTGTATGTTCTTTATGTGAAACACCTAATAAACCTTCCATTAAACTCTCAGTATCTAAGGTGAACTTCTTTTCAGTTTAGTTCTGCACAGTGGTGAAGAGTATTACAGTGAAAGCAAATGTGTTTATTTAAGGCCTATTTCTATCTCAAAAATATTAAGATAAAGTTATTGTAACATTCAGAAAATCCCTTAATCTTAAAATTAATTTTTTAAGAGTTAAATCTCTAAAGAGCAAAGAATATAAAAAAGTGAATAGTAGTTATTGTTAATGATCCAGTTTTTCTGTTTGCATGGCATGCCTAACTGAATTTTATTCTCTTAAAAGATAATGGTAGGTTTTATGTGCTTTGATATATATGTTGTTCCAAATTTACATTGCTAATTTTATTTAATTTTCTGTGAAATACATTATCACTTAAATGCCATTCTCAGCCTTTCATCCCTCCCCATCAATATGCATAAGGGAATGACATACTTTCATCATTAATAGTTTTCACTATGGCAGTAAGGAGTGAAATGTATGTTAGCCTGGAGTGATCTAAGAAACTCAGTTGCGAACAACCAATAAAAAAAAATCTCAAGTTAGCTTAGGCACAAAAGGGAAGTTTTTGGCTCATGTTCAGAGGTGGGCTGATTTCACAAATAGTTCTTTCCAGGGGTCCTAGCTCTGTCTGGCTTTATTCTCTGAGAGGTTTTCTGTGAAGTGAAAAGATGTCTAATAACAGCCCCAAGTCTGCCTAATCTTTGTAGTCTGTAGCTTTAGCACAGGTCCCACAGAGGAGTCTTATTGATTCTTTATGATCTTCCCATCCGTGAACAGTCAGAGTGGCCAGGGGAATGAAGTATTTTGTTGGTAGACTTGGATTATATGCCTGTGCCTGGAGCAGGATGGAAGTAAGGTAAAATTCACCTGAACCACATGATCTTAGGTGGATTATTATACAGTGGGGAAAGGATGTTTTCCCCAAGCAAAGGATATAGGGCTAACCCTCCTGCCCCTTCCCCCAAATTAATAATAGTTTTCTGTGGGTGCCAGGGAAGCTGTATGTATAATTAAGTATCCTCTGGAGATTCAGATAAGTCTCTTGAAGGCACCCTTTCACCATCTGATCAGAATCACTGCTATAAACCACACTGACAGTAATGTAATATGCTTTTCTTTCCCATATTCACAACACAATGGGAGATGAAAAAAATATTTGTCTGTATTGTAGAGAAGCAGATAGAGAGCTGGGAGATCTAGGTTTGAGTGCTGGTCCCGCATCATGTAGGCATATGACTTTGGGCAAATCATTTAACTTATTTGGATTGCTTCCTACTCATGAAATGAGAGATTTGAATTTATTGAGGTACTTTTCATTTCTAAAATTTTATGATTCCAAGAATAGATACTTGCAATATATATTAAATTTGGCAAATGGTTAATATTTTAAAACTTAGATAAGTAAGAACACTCAAAATCTCCAAGTAGATGAATGGACAAAGAAGACAGATAATTTTATACTAGAATAAAAAGAGAAACTAAATAACTACTAAAAAAATGTTAGCGAAACAAGTGATCAGAAACAAACCACCCAACAACATTTTATCATTTTATATATTTCAATTTATCAAAATGATGTTTCAAAAACAATATATTACTTGCAGAATCATGGAGGAACTGGCACTTACAGTGCTGATAGTCTGGTTAATTAGTTTAACATTTTTGGTAAAAGAGCCATAAAAATGATTGTTCCTTGGAGCTAAGGAAATGTTATAAAAGAAGAAAAAAACCTCACTCTACTTATATGCTCTTTGTGGTATTAAGTGTAATCGTGACAAACTGGAAAAAACAAATGTTTAACAGTATGTAGGTAGTTTGATGAATTATACTATATGAAAAAATCAATTTAATGATGTTTTAATTATTAATATGACAGTGCTGAAAAAGGAGAAAATATCCAAAGAATGCCATATTTCATTGATTTTCAGATTCTGTCATTTGTGAGATACCTTTAGTTTATGAGCCATCAAGAAGGAAACACCCTGCTTGACAGAAGATAGATAACCTTTTCAGATGTTATTTCCATAACAGAAGATAATACAGCTTTGTCTATTTGTGGAACACTTCCTTTCTTAGGTCTTATAAAGCTCTTGTGTCTTGCTCCTGAAGAAAAATATAGAATTTCAGGCCTTCTATCAATGAAATTTTGCTTCTCTGATAGTAAATTTACATCTTATTGCTCTGTTCTGTGTCTTTCTACACAGATTTAATCCTTTGTATTAATAACCTTGCTACAAACACTTTCAATCGCAGTTAAACTCAACATGAATAGCACAAACAATGAACATAATTCAGCTGAAGCAATAACATATCAGTAGCCATTCATAGGTTCACACATGAGCAGGCAATGACAGCTGTGTCACAAATGCTGCCAATAATGATAAAACACTGTGATTTCAGAAATGTTAAAGTGTGAAAATATATTCGTCTCGATGTAATAGGAATATATTAAAAGTAAAATGTTAAACATTCTGGGTTAATATTATTTAAAATGTGTGCTAATAGATAAAAAGATTATTTGTACAGCAGGTCTTTAAATAATGTCAAGTTCAATGTTTTGTTATAAAGTTGATGAGATGCTGTAGGAACTCTTGTTTACATCATTTAGCCTATGGTAAAAATGGTCTTGTTATACATCGTTTCACATAAAGTCACAGAATCTATCAATGACGTTAAATGAGGACTTAATATATTCTATTTTTTAGTATGAAGTGAGAGACATTATATAACAAACATCTCTGATAAAAGTGCAAGTTGCTAAAAATATAAATTGAAGCAATTCTATTTTTTAACATTGTAGATTTGTAAATTTTGTGAGACATAAATTTACATAATGTATATATAAAATTTCATTAAAAGTAAATTATTCCATTTCTATTTTAGGAAACCCTAGGAAACACATAACATCTTTGAAGAAAGCTATAGATATGGCCTGCCATGGAGAGCCATCTCTTTATAACTCTTTAAGCATGGCTATGCAAACTCTGAAGTTAGTGTTTTACATTTATTATTTCTAATTGATTTCAAAGTTTTTCGAATGAGTTAAATTGAAATAAAAAGATGCATATGTTAATATGCACCTCTATAAACCCAGCTATAAGAAGTTGCTATTAAGATAAATATCTAATGTCATTTAGGATGTTTAGTGTGGTGTCAGTAATTTTTATTTTACATTTTAATTGTCCTTAAAGGTTTTAGAAAAATATAATAAAAAATATAATAGCAATATTAGTAGTACAAAAGAAATATGGTGATGACAAAATAGTTTATTGAAAATTGATTGCCTGTGGAATTTATAATTGTGTTTGTACATATATTGACTTTTATTAATTTACTTTATAATCTATAAATTAATAGCACTCTTTTCCAGCAAGTTCAACTTTGTGGAATATAATTAAGACCCTAGAGGAAGTAGTCAATATAATTAAAGCTCATATATTTTGGCCCTGGCTAGTCTGTGCTGACTCAGATTTTTATACCCTTATATAATAGATACTTTTCTGTTTTTGTATTAGGCCACGATAGCAGCATCCCAAAGTGAAAGTTCAGAGCCTAACAATGAAGGTATAAGCAGGAAAGCTATAAATAACTGATAAAATTGCTCCTAAAAGCATAGAAATATCTATTTAGGGGAAAACAGCTTAGCACGTCTTAAAATAAGCCACCATTTAATTAAATGGTACATGAAAATCAATGTTTATGATTTTTATGACTCTGAAGCACCATGAGGTTAAATTATAGTCTTTAAAAAAATTATGTTACTATTGTCAAGCCACATGAATGTACCCTTAAAGTTGATCCATATGATTTTGTCATACTTTCCAATGTACAGTTTAGACTTTGAAACAAATCTACTAGAATGTAAGTGTCACGATGTCAGGAACCATATTGGTCTTGTTTATCACTCTGTCCCAGAACTTAAAAGAGTATTCAGTAGACATTTATTGAATAAATAAATGAGTCAATGAATTTTTTTATGTACAGCTAATTTTAGAAAACTTTACATTAAGATGTTTAGAATATTCACAATTGATTCCTTTGCAATATTGAAACAAATGAGATATTCTATAGTCTAAATGTATAAACCATGTGTACTATTCTTTTTGAGTAAATTTTTCACAAAAGTAATTTGTTATACCTAATTGGAGAGTATTTTATCTTTCTTTAGACACATGCCTGGACATACAAGTAGAGAAGTCCTAATTATCTTCAGCAGCCTCACAACTTGCGATCCATCTAATATCTATGATCTAATCAAGGTAGAATCAATAATTTAATAATCAATTTTTTTTACAATGCTAAAGAAAATTTTTTAGTGAATTTGTTACTAGTTTTCAGAGCATTGTATTTTTCAAATATATTAATTGTTCAATGTTTTATTTCTTCCTGCAAAACTGTCTTTTTACTTGGATTCTATGAAGACACTAAAGGCAGCTAAAATTAGAGTGTCTGTTATTGGATTATCTGCAGAGGTTCGGGTTTGCACTGTACTTGCTCGTGAAACTGGTGGTATGTATCTAGAATCTTCAATATTTACTCATAATTATGTAAGAAGTAACAATTTATTGATTAAATTAGGAAAGCCATTAAACTTAAATCAGTGCATGTCCTGAAGTCTAAAATATGGGTAGTCATCTTAAATATATCTTTGATTTTATAAGATATTATCTCAAAATGCAAGGAATTTTCATTAGTTATTTCAGTGTTCAGAGGAAGCTTTATAACTCTTGAAAAGCTAGAAATTTCCCTCTATGTGAAATTTTATAACTTAGCTTTAAATCGTAATTATAGTTATTTGTAGAGATGTCAATTTAAAGATTTTAAATAAGATTTCTGAAAATGATAATTTAACTTAAATATTTATTTTGAAAATGTATATTTTCAGATAGTAAAACTTTTACAGAATTACATAAAAGTATAATTCATTCTTATGTCTGGAAAGCTGATTTTGTTTTCTTTTACTTTTCATCTTATTAGGCACATACCATGTTATTTTAGATGAAAGCCATTACAAAGAATTGCTAACACATCATGTTAGTCCTCCTCCTGCTAGCTCAAGTTCTGAATGCTCACTTATTCGTATGGGTAAGTGTTTATTTTGTGTTATTTTAAAATACACATTAACCTTCATTCTTTCCTTCCTTCTTTCTTCCCTCCATTCCTCTCTCACTTTCTCTTCTTCTTTTTTTTTTCCATTTCACCTTTCCAAATAATCAGACTTAAATAATATGTTAAATCAGGGCAATAAAACTAAGGGGAGAATAAGCTACAAAGTAATGAATTTTCACAGTAACAGCTCCTAGGGGTCTCTACTTATCTCTAATTTCTTATGTGAATGGAGCCTTTCCCAGTTGCCCTGGAGAGAACAATTGGCTCCCTTCACCACACTTTCATTTGTATTTCTCTTCATTCCTGCACTTACTAAAATATTTTAAAGTTTTTAAAAAGATAAAAATAAAAAAATAAAATACACATTAAAAAATATATTTTGGCTCAAACTAGACTTTCTGTTTCCATTTGTACAAGTTATTTTAACACTTAAGAATTTTTATAATTAGAGAAAATTATGCTGTCGAAGCAATTTGGAAAATTATGAAGTAAAAAAGTTAAATCTGCTTGTAGTCTTATCACTCAGAACACTACTGACTTTATTTTTAAGGCTAGAAAGGTAGAAAGATACTATATTTATAGAAAAATCCTTGTTGTATTAGGAAATTTACAAAATAAGCTATAAAATCCTCTGTACTATTTGATCAAAATTTGTAACATACACTGCAAAGACACAAGGTTGCTAGGAGGTACATCAAACTGCTCAACGTGATATTTTTGGGGAGAAGGAGAATGATGGGTTTGCATCATTTAAAATTTTTTTTTGTTTTTATTTTCCAAAAATTTTATGATGAACATTTAAATTTATAATTGAAAAAGATATAACTGTTTAAAAAGAATCTCCTTGTTCAATGTGCATTTTTTTAAACTGTCAGTGAAGTGGAATGCTTTTCTACCTAGTTTTGGGCTGTTTATAATACTGGTCAGCTGCTCTTTCCTATTTCCTCATCTATAAAATTATATTAGTATCTGTCTCACTGTGTGTTACTGGGATTAAATACAGATGCAGCATTTAGAATAATGCTTGACATAAACACTCAATACATCTTAGATATTATGTTGGCTAATCTTTTTTTTTTTGATTTACTGATACATTTCCTAGCCATTTTAAAATTATTATTTACACTTATAATAATTTATTCTTCAGATTGACTTGTCAGAACCATTTAGGAATATCAACCCATTTCTGTCACCTGATGTAAATATTTTTTTCAGTTGGTCATTTGCCTTTTATTTGTTTTGATATAGTGATAGATTTAAATTTTTATGTAATGAAATCTTTTTTTATGGTTTCTGCTTTTCTTGGACTAGTCTTCAAATTTAAAAATATATATAGAAAACAAACTCCCTGGGCTTGGGCATTGCAGAATTTTAACATAAGTGTATATACTTATATAAAGTGAAAAGACACTGTGTAACAGACTCTTTCATTATATCAGGAACTATTTCAAAATTACAAACATTTTCTTTTGAAAAAGCAGTATGTATTGTTATTAAATTATAAAATATAGATATGGAATTTTGCATCTGAGACCATATGTATATACAGACCTTTCTCCCATTTCCTCCACTTTTAATTTTTCTTATAATCTGGAAATACAGTCAGTTTGACTGTATAGTAATAAATAAAAGACAGGAAAGAACTTTTGTATAACTTTGTAGGCCCTGTGGTAGGAACATTTTTAGGTTCCTAGCCCTAGAATTTTGTCATTTGCTTAGAAAAAGAAAGTAATACATTTTCTTCTATGAAGGATTTCCTCAGCATACCATTGCTTCTCTGTCTGATCAAGATGCAAAACCCTCTTTCAGCATGGCGTAAGTAAAAACCTTGAAACTGTCAGTGATGATACTGTTACATCGAATTCCTTACTATAAGTTTTAAATGAAAAAGATGGCTTGAAATGTAATGGCTTTGTAAAATATTACCTTTTATATAGCTATAAAAAGAAGTGAGACTACTGTTGTGGAGTAATCTTTAGGAAATATTACTAAGTAAAACAAGGTAGAGAAAAGTGTATAGCATGCTACATCTAAGAAGAGGGTGGCAATTAACTTTGGAACTTTACATTTTACATAATTATAAAGCAAAATTAAATTTAAGAAAATAATTCTTTAATGATCACAATTAATACTACTGTAAAAGTGTGCCAGCTGTAAAGGTATATTAAGGACTGGATTTAACTGCCTACCTCCTGCCAGAAAACCAGACAAAATATATACAAATAGTTTTCAGACATTGGACAATAGGCAGTTCAGATAATAATCCCTAAAAGAAGAGAAACAAATGAGGTAGACCCTATGATTGCAGCTCACTGTCCAGAGAGAATTTCCAAGCTGCAGTGCAGGGAGGGAAAACTCACACAAAGCCTAGAAGTCTTGCTTAGTTGAAGAAACAAAGTTCAGCATTTGGGGAGGCAGATGGCTGTTATTTTGCAGGGGAGAGTACTAGAGAGTAAAGAGCTGCAAATAGAGCTCTCGAGATCTGCAGAGACTTCCCCATTAGTTATTAGCTGAGTATTGATCAGCACATTCCTGCGAGGGAACTACCAAGACCGGGGAAAGGAAAGGAGAACACAGAACAGCCCCTAGAGCTCACACAGGACAGGGTATAGCTCATGGTCCCACCAGTCTGTTTGGAAAGACCTCTTAACACAACAGTCTCTGAACGGAGTCCACAAGAATGGAACCAGATTAACCCTAGAATAATAGCTGGTCTGGACATCCTAACAAACTTAAAAGCACATTTTGAACAGATCACACTATTTTTAAGTTACTTAAGTATAATCCAGGAAAAGCCCTAACCTATTTAAGGGAATACAGAAAAATCCAGCACCCAAAAGAAAGCAAAATTCTCAGTGTCTGGCAGCCAAAAATTATCAGACATGTAAAGAGGTCAGAAATACCCATAACAAGGAGAAAAATCATAGAACAGAAACGTATCTAGAAATAACACAGTTGATAGAGTTAATAGACAAAGTGTTAAAACAGCTATTATGTATATGTGTGTGTGTGTGTATATATATATATATATAGCTGTTAAATAACTGTTAAAACAGCTATTATGTGTATGTGTGTGTATATATATATACACACACACACATTCCATATGTTCAGGAAAGTAGAGGAGAACATGAGCATGATAAGAGATATGGAAGATAAAAAAAAGACCCCAATCATATTTCTAGAGATGATGAAGACAATGTCTGAGATGAAAAATTAACAGCATATTAGTCACTGAAGAAGAAAAGTTTAGTGAATTCATTGACACTAATGGAAGTCATTCAAAGCAAAAATGCAGAGAGAAAAAAGAATGACCATAAGTGAGCTGTGAAACAACTTCAAGATTTTAAAATCAAGGTAGCATACTTTCTTTTTCTCTAACTGTTGACATCTTTATATATCACATTTTTAAAGGAATATTTTTCTCCCCACAGGCATTTAGATAGCAATACTGAGCCAGGACTTACGTTAGGAGGCTATTTCTGTCCACAGTGTCGGGCAAAGTACTGTGAACTTCCTGTTGAATGTAAAATCTGTGGTAAGAAACCAACTGTTTATTATTCAGTAAACTAGTCTTTAATAACTTCTTACCTATACTGCTAGTAAAATAATGTAAATATTAAGCTCTGCTTGTGTTTTCAGATTTAAGAAGAGAAATAGATTACTTTTATCACCAAGTGCCCAGTACTCCATTTCTAAGAATAAACATAGCATTCTAGAAGAGTTTCCTGCTTCTTTGAAAAAAAAAAAAAGTTCTTTAAAGGCATTGCAGCAGATCTAGTAGACATTTTCATAGCTCTTAACTTCATAAAATAAATACATATAAAGAGAATAAGAAATTAATATAGAATTTTATTTTATTTATAAGTAAGCAATAGGCAAAGAGAGGTCACACACTTGGTGACAGAACTGAGATACCATCTTGGAATCTCCTTTAATGGCCATAGGTAAACTGAAGAAATAAATACCTGCAGTCCTAAAAAAAACTTGAAAACAATTTAGCCTAAGTTATATCATTTAACAATTCAGCCATTGTTGTTATAAAGTTTGAACATGTCTCTCCTTTTTGTGTTAGGTCTTACTTTGGTTTCTGCTCCCCATTTGGCACGGTCTTACCATCATTTATTTCCTTTGGATGCTTTTCAAGAAATTCCCAACGAAGAACATAATGGAGAAAGGTATATAAATTTTGATAAACTTATATCTGTTATCAGTAGTAATGTTTAAATATACATCATTACTACATTTGAAAAGATAATTGTATTAATGTGGGCAATATTACTTCTAATATAGAAAATAAGATGTAAAAATGTCTTGGTTATTACTGAAATGACTCATTATTTAACAGATCTGGCTCTTCAGAAATCTATTAATTTCTCTATATCTACTGTGTAAAAGTGGTGGTATACCGGTAAATCAGCTCCCCAAAAAGAAAAAAAAAAAGGCCCTGATTTTTAGCATTTGCTGATTTCCGTGATGTAGAACTAGAGGATTTATCCAGAAGGTTAGATAAAATAATATGAGAAATTAAAGGTCAAATGAAGAGTAAGAAGAGAAATAGTTCAAGGGCATTTTCCACTGTGAATTTTTCTGGATTGAAAGGGAATGTCAGATGCCTGATATTATTGAAGGAAAACAGACCCACACTAAAGTATATCATTGGGAAATTTCAGAATATGTAGCAAAGTACTAACCCTAAACATAATCTGGAATTAAAATTATTTGGTTTTTCATCAGCAACACTGGATGCTGACAGGGAGCAATTTCCTTCAAAATTTGTGGTGAAAACTATTACTAACCTAAATAGTATACCCAGCTAAGCTATCAATTAAATGTAGGTAGAATTAAGACATTTTCAGTCTTAAAAGGTCTCAAAAGGATACTTTTTGGGTAAGCCATGGAAGAGATGCTTCAAAGAAACTGAGAAAGAGAATGAATGAAAGAATAGGGATATCTGTCTAATTCAAAAGTGGCCAAAGAAAGCCCTAGGGTTATGATAAGGGAAAAGCCCAGAATAGCGCTTGTGTGTCAAATATGTAAACAGTCCAGTTTAAAGAAGGTCAGAATGCTCCAGGAGATATGTCACAAGTCAAAAACTATAAAATTTCTAATGTAGTTGAACATGATGAGAGGATATTTAAACTTCATAGGGAAAGGTTGGGACTGAATTAATGGTAATTATGTAGAAAACTAAGCTTGTGAATAACTGTAATTATTAACTAGGAAAAAATGTTTTAAAGAAAACATGGCTCAGCTGAATGTTTATGTAGTCATAATAAATTAAACATTTAATATTATTCTATCCAAAATGATTTAACTGCATAAATTGAGAATGACATTAGTTACATCTGTACATGCTATTGGCTCAGGAGAGTTGAAAGAGAATTAAATTCTCATCTCCTGTAGTGAGAGGTTCATGGCCAACTCCTATAAAAAAACAAGACGTAGCACTAACAAGCATAACTAGCCAACAGTTAAATGTTTGAAAGAGCTCTGGGGAACTGGAAATAAAGTGGGAGAGATGGGTAGGGAGGGAACTGCTATTTTTTGGAATAAGTTTTGAGAACTTTTAACTTTTTAAACCATTCCTTGAAGATTAAGTCCATATGCATCCATTATGTACAAGTTAACTTCTTTCCATCTAGAATTGTACCAGCTATCTTATCTTTGGGAGAGCTGAAAAATAGTCACTCAAATCATTTTCTGTAGGGTTGGATTTCCTTGCAGAATCCCAGCTGAGAAAGTATGTTTATATTTAACCTTGATGAAAATAAAATTAGGGGTGGCTCCATAGTGTAGTGGTTAGCACATCTGCTTTGCACCCAGAATGTCTTGGGTTCACGCCCCAGGTGGAGTCATGGACCATACCCCGGTACACCAGGCCCCAGGTGCATGCCAGGAGTGTGTGGGAGGGGACGCCTCACCTTCAAGAGATCCAGTTCTTAAGGAGAAACAGCAACATCCATGGGTCAGAGGTGGAAGCGGGGGGAGGGAATAAAGAGGAGGGGAAAAAATTAAATTTTTTTAAAGTAAGAGTTTAAGCTGACTGTGGAATTTTTTTAAATTACTGGTATTCTTAACTCTGAAAAGTCATGTTTAAATTAATTTTAAATAAAATTACTTATTAATTAAAGGATTTTTTATTGAGAATTTGCAGAGCTATTTTAATGAGTAAACTAAGCAAAATGATTTTTAAACTTTTTCAGATATTGTTATGGATGTCAGGGGGAATTGAAAGACCAACATGTAAGTTCATGTGTTTTCCAAATATTAAGTATTATACAATAAATAATTGAAGAAATAGTATTATAAATTTTCAGTAGATTATTGAATATGGGCTCATGTATAATAACAGTGAGTGGAGATAAAATGGGAGGACAGTAGTTTAAACAGTTATTTAGTAATTCTGCATTCTAAGTTTGCTACAAAGATATTTTAGTACTTTAAGCTGCCTTGAGTTTGCAAGCTAAACTGCGTTTAGTTTGGAAGTGTTAAAAGTTCCTTCTCTGTATTATACTGTTTAACCCATTTCAAAGTTACCATTTAAGGTGGCCACAAGACTAAAGATTATGCCTCCATTTTGCGAATGAGGAAATATTTAAAAATTTTCGAAGGGGGCCAATTTGAATGTATAAACTTATAAAAAAATGCAAATAAGATAGATCTAGTTTTAATTTTTTAATTTAGTTACATGTTCATATTTAAAACTATGAACTACATAAAATATTAGTTGGAAGGATTGTTTATTTATTCATAAAACAGTTTTATAAAGTTTACATGCTTTCTTCATGTCAGTAGTTTCATTCTCATTAGAACTACTTTTTGAATTATTTGACAGTTTTTAAGAACACATCTTTATTTCTATGCTGTTTAAGATGTAATGATTTTTGCATCTGTGTATGATGCTGCCCTGGAAATTTTACCCCAGACACAAGTATCTACATACTTATTAATACTAATAGAATAATGAGTTTTTCTTTTTATGTGTCTTTTGTCATATTTTTTAATGGTTTAATTAAAATGGGAATATAACTTTCGCAACTGTGAGGTCATTCCCTAGAAATGACTAAATCTTTGTTACATTTTTGTGTGTCTCTTTTTAATTGAATCAGATGACCTAAGCATTCAGAACTGGCACCAATTTCAGGTTTATGTGTTTTCCCCCAAATAATTACTTAAAATGAAGTAATTGAGAGTGTCCTATAATATAAGAAACTTTAAGGTCTGCGAAACAAAGCTATTCTCTCATTTCTAAGCAATATATATATATTTTTTTTTTTTGGAAAAAATTATCTTAGATTTGAGAGTAGATAGTAAATTAGAAGTAACAAAGATGAGTAAGAAAAAACCGATAAGAGATATAAAAGAACAGAGCAACTTGAGTGTCTTCTAGCTATATAGTCTACTTACCTTTTGGAAACTACTTTTTAAATTTGCTTTTCTTCTTTTCATTACAGGTCTATGTTTGCTCTGTGTGCCAAAATGTTTTCTGTGTGGACTGTGATGTTTTTATTCATGACTCTCTCCACTGTTGTCCTGGCTGTATTCATAATATTCCAACTCCTTCAGGTATTTGATTCTAGCATATAGTACACATTGTATGTGTTAAAAAGAAAGTCGCAACGGTAAATAAAATGATTTTTTAGAAGAAGCTCCAGTTAAAACATGAAAAACAGTTCAAAAGGAACATCTGATCGAAGAACTTTTTGCTAAGAAAATGTAGTATTTTATTGAATTAAAATCTGTGGCTTGTCACAGAAATACCTGGAATTCAATAGTCCTTCTGTCAATTAATTTTGTTTTTTGTTATTTTGCATTATAATGTTTTCAAAGTTGTAACACATTATTGTATTTAAATTACTTATAATGATTAAATTAATGTGATAACTTCATTTTTTATAATTAAATACAGAATTTCGGCGATTTATTTTTGTTCATTTTTAGTGTGAAAAGAAAATTAAGTATAAGTAAATTTAGTGTAGGATGAAAATTAATAATTATGAAATTGATACACGTGAAATTGTATGCTGCTATACCCACCCAAGGGATCTTTTTTGGGTTGACTAAATAATCAGAATATAATTATAAAGTTAATACACCTGAAATTATTTGTGGCTAAGACTGACAGAGGTCTTTTTAGGCTTAAACATTCAAACTCACAAGATTACCATGGCTATACATGGCACCAACTTACTCAAAAGGATATTAAACAGGAAGAACAGGCTGCCAGCAGAGCAGCATCAGACAGTCTCATTAGCAGTGGAAATCTTTGTAGCAGTTCAGCCAGCACATTTTAGGTACACGACGATGAGATCCTCCAAAGGCCTCAAGGAGCCAAGATCTCATAACAGTTCCGTAAGCACAACTTCCAGGTCCCCCCATAAGGAACATGTCAGTTTCAAGAGTCATCACACTCAGGAAAGCCTGAAGCATGAGGTTTCCATCAGATTATTTATAGTACATTCAATTTAGAAACAATTTAGTAATCAGGGGTCATTTTTACCATAAGCAAAGTTGCCTAAACATGTAGTTGACATTCCTTTTTATTAGTTACCATGATAACAGAGCTAGAAAACTTAAGTGAAGGTGAGATTTATGTGGAGCGAAGGAAAAGGTCTTATTAATCTGTTCACTCTCATATGCTGAACCTATTGCTTTAAAGCTTCCTCTAATTGGTAAGTATTTTATGTAATGGAGTATGTCTTAATACTATCATTTTGGTTGTTTGATATCTGAAGCTGGTTTACCTTATAGTTCAAGCTGATGAAAGTTGTGTCCATCCCTGTTAGCATCACTCAGGTTCATACCCAGGGACTATTTAACTTAATCCTCTTCAACTTTTTCACTCTGGGTCATCAGAAAAACTTAGGTGAGAAAGTATGATTAGGTCTATTTCAGGTCTATTTAAATGCAGATATACTATTATAGGCATAACTCTTTTCAGGGTATACCCTGTTGAGTGTGAATCAGGCTTCCATAGCACCGGTATGTTTATTTTAAATGTGTAAACTAGTCACTCTAGATTGAGTTTCACTATGATTCATGATGTTTTAAATAACAATCCTTAGAGAAGTACATTATCAGAACAATTTAATCCCAATCTGGAGAGAGTCTATTCAATAAATCTTGGATGGAGCCCAGGAATATGCACACACACCCAGAACATAATGTGACCAAAGTTACAGACCTTTCTCCCAGGAATCATATTCTTTGAACCTAGACCCAAATGGTTCTTTATGTGGCAACAGATTTCAGCTCTAGGTAACAAGGTAATTGCTGTCTTCTTCCTTCTCTGTCAACAGAGGTATCAGTGGCTTATAGGAGATGCCTTTAACATGATTGGAGTATTCTATTTCCCCCTACCTGACGTAGAAGAAAGGCCACGAGTAGTCACCTCATGAAAAGTTACTAGAAATATATTAGAGACACACCTTCACTACTGTATAAAAAAGAATATTCAGTGCATTATTTTACCTGCATACTTGATAAGGTTAAGGTGGATATGTTTGTTAGGCTTAAGGAGGAAATTCCTTTTTCACAATTATAAAGAAAATCCTGTCTTGTTTAAAGTTGTTTGTTTATTTGTTTGTTTGTTTGTTTAAATGCCTACAGCACCAGGTATTCCTAGATGGTCTCCAATCCAAGTACTAACCAGGCCCGACCCTGTTTAGCTTCTGAGATCATACGAGATCAGGCACGTTCAAGGTGGCGTGGCCATAGACCTGTCTCATTTAAGATTAAAGAAATAGAAATAGTGATCTAAAACTATTAGTTCTGGCCTTTAATTTCCTTCATGGAACTCCACAGTATATTACAATAGTGACGGAAACTGTTTAACTTAGAGATCTTTTTGAATAGTATATCTTTTCTGAGTTCTGCTATTTGATTTAATAGAAAACTTAACATTTCATTATAAAACTAGATTTATTTTAAATACTTTTAAGTACACACATTTTACTTCATGCTCCTTTTTATGTGGACTGTCTATCTTCTCCATTTATATTTAATGTTCCTAATGATATATTTGGGTTTAAATCTATCATCTCATTGTATGCTGTTTCAACTTTTCCATCTTTATTTTTTCTCTTATTTGCCTTTTTTGGATTGATTGTTTTCTACTATTCTTTGTTTTTCCTCAACTAGTTGGAAAATTATATACTCTAATTTTTGTTATTTTAATAGTTACCCTAGAAATTATAAAATATTTTCTTAACTTGGGTCCTCTAGAAAGTAGAACCTGAGGCAAAGATGAAAGTGTTGTTCCTTTACATGGGAGGTGCGGATCCAGGGGAATGAGGGTGGGGAAGAAAAAGGAAATAGAGGCAAGGAAAAATCGACACGGTGTGTTACCACAGTGGCCAGGCTTAGTGACAAGCTGTGAAGATTCATAGGAGTCTCCCAGCAAGTGTGTTCACTTTGAGTGTGGGACTTGTCCAGAAAGTTTATAAGGAGAAACTGCCCCTCTGAGCAGTTCACTGAAGGAAGGAAAGTAGGAGTAATATAGCTGCTTCTTCCATCTCACATTCCCATTGGTTAAGGTTTGCTACACAGGGCTGTGTCCTCTGGTCCTTTGGCAACTGCTCAGGAAGCCAGATCTTGTGCTCAGTGGTGTGCTGTTGCAGCCAGCTCTGCAAGGTAGAGGGGCACCTCAGATCAGGTAGGCTCGGTGTACTTCAATTTGGACTCTAGCCAGCTCAGGAAGCTGGGCAACGGTGGCAGCAGTGTGGAATGGGAGGCAAGCAACACCTTGGAAAAAAGAAAGCAGCCAAGGGAATCTGAGGAGGCATTAGGAGTTTGTGTCCAATACTTCCATAACATCAAAATCTAAAGTTAATATCTACCTTTACCCTTCCACAGATAATACGTTTAGCCTCATTTACCTCCTTTCTCATTTATATGTTATTATTGTTGTATATTTCTTTTTTGTTTCACAGGACCTTGATACTTGTTTTAGTCAATGTTTAAGATTTAATAACATTTACCACTGTTTTGACTCTTCATTTCTTACATCATAGATCTATTTAAGATCGTCACCTGAAGTACATCCTTTAGAATACACTAGTATTCAAGGAATATAATATGCTCCCTATTATGTGAGGAAGAAGGAAGAATAGACTATATTTTTGTATTAGAGAAAAGATAACTGGAAAACAACAGGAAATCAATGAAACCGAAAGTTGGTTCAACAAAATCAACAAATCTTTAGCTAGATTGACCAACAGGAAAAAAAGAAAACTCAAATTACTAAGATCAGGAATGAAAGAGCAGACATCGCTGTGGACTTTATAAAAATAAAAATTGTAAGTGAACACTATGGACACCTGGGGAGATGAGTGAACGTTGATGGGTGAAATGAACATGTTCTAAAATTGATTGTCGTGACGATCATTCAACTCTATGAACATACTAGAAACCATTGGAAGTTGTGATGAAGCAAATTAAAATAATGTAGTTAATGTTAGCTGTTAGTGTGGGCCTGATTAATAATACAAAAGCAATCATGTTCATCAGATAAGGTAGTGAGTATGGAGCTGGAGTTTGGAGAGGAACTGTAATAAAATTTCTTATTTATTTGGGTCAGTTCAAACAGTGCATTTTCTACCTATATGTAGCAGTGTGTGAAGTGTTTCTATTTTGTTGCGGCCTATATGTGGCAGTATGCACTGTTTCTATTTTGTCGTGACCTCTTTGCCCTTGAGAATAACTATCTATACAAGGTGAAGATGGCAGTACTATTTGGAGGCTTAGTACATGCTGACTCAGGGAAGGCCCTGGGATTGGAAATCTACCTCCATAAACTTAGGACAGGTAAAGACAGAAGAAAGAGGCTGGCCACTCCCGTATGATAATTAGTACAGTTTGTAAGAGAACTACATACCAGGAGTGTTTTGGGTAGCTACAAGATGAAATGGACTTGTACTGCTTGGAAGGCACCCAAGAATTATATAGAACAAAGCAGGATAGTTACCAGTGCTGGTATATGACTCGTCTTGGGTACAGGTAAATGCTTTACATGTGACCAGATCAGGACAATGACCTGTTCCAGAAACCAGCACATAGTGGGAGGCAGGGAAAGACTACTGGTTTATGTCAGAATGAGCATTGGTTATGATCAGTTTCCAAGTGGGGTTAGTGGGAAGCAATCTACCCCTTCTAGCCTAGGGCCAGCTCATGGGTCAGGCAACGATTGTGTCTTGGAATAGTCTCTCCTCCACAAGGCTAAAGGAAAGTGTTTAGATTTAAAGCATATAAGTCCTGTATTTGGGGACTAACTGTGACCCACTGTATACCTGAATACATGTCATAATCAAAACACATGTCACAACAGTGAGGGGACAGCAGGACTTCTGCTTAGAATGGCAGGAAAGAAGAACCATAATCATTTTGTAAGATTTTGCAATATTTTTTAACTTCCTTATGTCTGTGGTCAAATAGATTCAGCTGTCTGTATCTCTGTAATGATTGGCAAATTCATAACATGAAACTGATGCAGGACAGGGCAAATTTCCCTAAGGGCGGGGGAGACCAAGTTCTGTACTATGAGAAGAAGAGAGTCCTTTGGTTGGCAGAGAGTGTAGAAAGAATTTAACACACATGCCAAAGTTAGTGTCAAAAGGAAAGTTTATTAGACAAGAGAGAACACTCCACAAAGTATGGTCTCTCTCAGAGATAGAGAGTGAGAAGGACAGTGAGAGAGAGAGTAAAGGCACTGAGAGGGACCCTGAGTGTTCAGGGAATCAGTTTGTCATTCTTCAGTTCCCATTTCCTTTGACATGGACATACAGTGAGGAATGGGAAGAGTACATAGCTTGAAAATGTAAGAATGTGTAGAGAAAGGCCTGCTGGTTCCTGTTTCCCCTTCACAGGTGTGGAGAATGGGTCGTTAGCAATCCCAGCAAAAATCTTCCTTTGTTCTGAAGCTGTCCTCCTGGCCTGGCTGGAGGGCTGATCAGCATATTGCAGTCTCTGATTATGGCTTTATTAACATTTTAATTCTCTTGCCTCTTCCCTACATTAAACTGGTTTTATAAATGGTGGCAAAGAAAGATACAGCCAGTTTTCAGGAAGTAGAGTGGTAGAATTGCAAGGCCTTTAATTGGAGGCAGAGTTTAGGAGAAAGGGCAAGAAGTTTGGGTTCATGGGGCCTAGAGTAAGGAAGAAGGGGTATAGGAGGTTGTCATGCTTCTGGGAAGCAGGTTTGGGAGTGTCCTTATACCCTTCTAGGGTCCTTTTCTTTAAAAATAGAAGATTCATTATTCTCTTTCTACGTTCCCTAATTCTATTCTGGGAAAACCTGTTAAAAGATGGAGTGGGGGGCTCTGATGGGGTCCTTATGGGATTTAAATTTTTTATTTCACCTGACTAAATTGCTATTTGTGTCACACCTCAGGCCAGGACCCTGGAAATAATACACAATTTTTTCATTTATTAACTCAACAAACCTTGTATACCTGCTATCTAACAGGATCCTAAGCAATAGGATATAGGACACAAGCATTAACCTCATGGATCTGTGAACTTCCCAGCCTAGAAGGCGGATCTATAAAGAAGTCAGTGTGAAAATGTGAATACTTTGCCAAATGCTATGGGAATGCAGAAGAGAAGCTGTAAAATGGGCTTGGATGCAAACTCAAATGCCTAAGGGGCCAGGCAGATAATGCAAGTAAGTGGAAGCCTAGTTACCGCAGAGTGGTGGCACCTGGAAAATCCGCATTCCTCTTAAAAGAGGCAGCCTCTAGATTCTGGGCTCAGGGATAGAAAAGAGATGCAGTTTTCACTGCATTCTTTTGTACCTTTGAATTTTATACATGTGCTTTTGTTACCTTGTTAAAAAAAATTAAATTTTTTTGAATTAAATGTATTAGGAGTGACGCTGGCCAATAAGATTACATAATTTTCAAGTGTACAATTCACTAATGCATCATCTGTATATTGCATTGTGTGTTCACCAGCCAAAATCAAGCTTTCTTTTGTCACTGTGCATTTGACCTCCTTTTTACCCTCTTCTGCCTTGTCCCACCCATTTTCCTCTCTGTTAACCACTATACTGTTGTCTGTGTGAGTTTTTTGCTTTTTTTTTTTTCTTTCTGTTTTATAGCCCACATATGATTGAAATCATATGGTTCTTGTTTGCTTCTGCATGACTTATTTCACTTTGCATGATATTCTCAAGATCCATCCATGTTGTCACAGATGGTAGTATTTCATCTTTCCTTTTGGCTGAGTAGTGTGTGTGTATATCACATCTTCTTTATCCAGTCATCCATTGAAGGACACTTAGGTTTTTTCCACGTCTTGGTCACTGTGAATAATGCAGCAGTGAACATAGGAGTATATATATCTTTACAAATAAATGTTAAAAAAAAAAAATGAAGGGGGGAGGGATTTTAAAAGGAGGTAACCATTTCTCAGCTCCCACCATTTTTTCCTTTCTAAGAATGTAGGTCCTCTGGTGTCATATGTTTTGATAATTAAAGAGAATATGGAAAACTGGATTTTTAAGTAAGTTCTTCTAAGTTTTAAATGTCTGCATCTAATTTTTAAGAACCACAAAGGCTAAATAAAACTTATCTGCAGTTCACCAGTTTACAAACTGGCCTGGCCAATCCCTCCTCTATTCCTTATCATCAGGGCAGATAATCTTTTAATTTTCAGGTGTCAGGCTTTCCTGGGACATAGCCCACTTAGGAGGTCATTCAGTTCAGATTTTGGGTATTGAGAATTGGTTCTTTGGAGGAAGAGAGATCTTTTAAGGATCTCTATAGTTAATGATTCTAAGGGTAATGACTGGACTTGTAGCATCAACATCATCTGGAAACAAGTTAGAAATGCAAACTCAATCCCTGTCATATACCTATTGAATCAGAAACTCTGGGGGTGGGCCTAGCAATGTTTAAACAAATCCACCAGGTGATTATGATAAGTGCTAAAGTGTGAGAACCCCTGCCTCTAATCTTATTATAGAGATACATAGGTAACTTAAAAACAGGTCCTGATAATAGAATTCTACTAAACTTAAAAAGAAAAAATTAACTTAGGTAACTTTACAGTAAATAAGTCCCAAACATGGAATTGCTTTTTCATTCTTTAGATTGTCTTTAAACATTAATGTTTAAAGATTTGTATATGAACTTAAAATTTTTTAATCAAATTTATTGAGTTATAATTAACATACAATAAAATGTTCCCATTTTAAGTGGGAGGTTTAGCCTTTTAGCAAATGTATATACACACCCATGCAACGACCTCCATGATCGAAAGGGAAAGTTTTCATCACACCCATCTGGCCCCTTTGTGCTCATTACTCCCCAGGACTTCAAGCACTGGGTACCACTAATCTGTTTTCTATCATTGTAGATTAGATTTGCCTGTTATACACTTTCTTACAGATTGAATCATACAGTGCATATGGCTTCTTTTGCCTAGCATGATGTTCTGGGGATTCATCCATGTGTGTATCAATAGTTTGTTCCTTCATACTGCCTACTAGTATTCCATCGCATGGATACTTTATTATTTGTTTATTCTCAATGGATACTGAGGTGGTTTCTGGCTTTTTGGTTGTTTTAAATAGAACTACTATGAACATTCCTTTATAAATCATTGTTCATATATTTTCATTTTTCCTTCAGTAAATATGTAGGAATAGAATTACTAGGTTGAATGGCAAGTGTATAATTAACTTACATGACACTGCCCAGTTCATGTTTTTTTCCAAGGAATTGCCCCATTTTACACTCCCACACCCTTACCCAACAGCTGGTATTCTATAATTCAAATGTTAATTTTTAGAACATTTTTGCAACATAGAATAGGCCATGATTTCTTAGGACACAAAAAGCATCTATCATAAAAGAAAAAATTAAAATCAGACTGCACCAAAATTTAAAACATCTGCCTTGAAAGACACTATTAAGAAAACAAAAAGACAATTCACGAGCTGAGAGAAAATGTTTGCAATGCAAACATCTAAGGACTGGTATCCAAAATATATAAAGAATTCTTGCAATTCAATAATAATAAGGTAAACAATCCATTTTTTAAATGGGCAAAAGATTTGATCATTTTGCCAAAGAAGATATATGACTATTTGTAATGCAGGAGCTCCAGCCTTGGATATTCCGAAAAAAACCACCAGGAGGACATGCCATGAGGCAGGGGAGCTCAGATAGCAGTTGGTTGGAGCTGCAAGAAAAAGCTGCTGCTGACAAAGAGCAAGCAACATTTTATACACAAAGGCAGAGGGAGAAGTTATCTCATTGTGGGAGCAGCCACCTGTGCTGCTTGGTTACAAGACCTGCTTACAGGAGTCGACAAGTCCATGGGAGCAGCAGAAAGTGTCCTTGGGAGCAGGCATTGCCAAGAGCCCTTTCTCTACTGCCTTCCTTATGACTGCAGACCAAGCAGGCGTCTCGTCTTCTGAGTACGTGGAGAGGCTATGTTCTGAATTAACCCCACAATATCCAGCAAAACATTAAATTAAAACCATGGTGAGATAACGTACATATACCCTAGAATGGCTAAACTTAAATACTACTCTCTGTGTATGTGCTTTTGGTTGAAAAAAGTCATTGAAAAGAGTATTACTTTAAAACTGAAAACATCGAATCCTCTTCAGATTGGGTAGTGGATATTTGTGAGTGTATGTTTGCATTTTTGTTTTCGGCTACCTTTAATTGCCTTCCTTTGAGAATTATTTCCCCTTCCTGCCATATAGAGGCGATATTTGGATACTTTTCCAATTAAGGCTATGCAGAAGTTTTCAGTGTCACTAGGAGTCAAAGGAGTTCTTTCAACTGATAAAAGGTCTCCACCGGAAATCTACAACACCATATTTAGTGGTCAAAATTTCTGCTGAAGTCAAGAATATATAGGATATCAATTATTCCTGTTATTAAGCAACATTATATTAAAGGGTATAATCAATGCAACAAGATAAGAAAATGAAAAGACCATAAAAGACAAAACTGTCAATATTCTGATAATACAAATATCTACTTAGAAAATCCAACAGGATTTATAATCATACGTTAAAAAATAGACCAGCATGTGTCCTATACATCATCAATATTTAGAAAAACAGAATAGTAAAAAAACATGCAAATCATAAGGGCAACAAAATCGACAAGGCGCTACAGTAAATGTAATGTGTGTTGGACCAAGATGGACACATTGGTAAAAAGTAAGGTTTATTGGCAGATAGAAGGGTCAGCAGTGTAGAGAGATTCCCCTGCCCTCTGGACTTGCTGTAAAAAGAATTATGGATCTAGGAGCAGCTGGATGCACCATGGAAAGTGCTTCAAAAGAACACTGTCTTTGTAACATTATATACACATAAAATTTAGGAGGGGCTGGTGAATAGCTGGTCAACTATTTAGCAATGATTGCTTCTTGGCTGGGTAAATGGCCTTGTTGGAATTCACCAGAGGAGTTCGCACACCAGTGCTCCTGGTAACAGCTAGAAAGAAGCCTTACTAACAGCAATTTGTTCAACTATGCTTTCTGGGATACCTGGGTTTGCCTTTCCTTAAAATCTAGCCTTATGGCAGTGTAACAGTGGTTAAAAGTGCAGACTCTAGCAAGACTGATTAATCTGAACCCCTATGTGCATGAGTTTCTGCATCTGTGAAATGGAAATAATAACAATATCTCCTTCGTATGGACTGTTAAAGGGATTAAGTGGACATATCTAAAGTGCCTGGCAATTAGTCATTTAAATAAATTTTAGTTCTTATTGGTAATAATTACACAATATTATTGAAATGATTTTTAAAAGTATAAACCCAGAAAAAATAAGAAAGCAAGAGGGGACCATTGGCACATAGAATATTTCTGAAGAAAAATTTTCCCCTCTTTAATGCCCCTCCCACACACACACATACACAATTCCACCCTTGAGCTATGGATGTTGCCATCTCCCCCTTTTTTTTTTAAGAGCTGGATGTCTGAGGGCCGGTTGGAGGAGTGGAGGGGCGGAGGCGGGGCAGGGCATCTCCCCGCGACTGGGTCTTGTCCGTGGCTCCACCTGGGGTGCGGGGTCTTGTCCGTGGCTTCACCTGGGGTGGGAACCCAGGATCTTCTGCATGTAAAGCAAATATGCTAACCACTACACTACGGAGTCACCCCCTTCCCCCCCAACTTTCGAAATTTTTAACCATAATTTTGACCAATCAGCTTTTAAATTGCCTAATTTTTAAACATAAATTGAAAACCAGGGATCAGTATTCATTTGAGGAAAGCTGATAATGGAACAGTTGGCTCCTTCTACCCCACAATCAGATTATTTGATAGGTGTTAACCCTAAGGCAAAAATTTATATGATTCTTCTCTTTAAAAAAAATTTGAATAAACTGTTTCAGCTGACTTGAAGGAGCCAGTGTGGGCACTGGGCATCCCAAAACAGAATCTTTCAAGAATGGGTCATTTTATGCTTAAGGAACATCCCAGGTGAGCTTTCAGCTGCTAGCTCTGTCTTTATAGGTAATTTGAAATCATTTTCTGAGATGTTCCTCTAACATTTAGGGCTTCTCCAGGGTAAATCTTGGCTTCCCAGTCTGGTCTTCATAAAGTAAATGGTTTAGGTTCATGTGGCTTTTAATTAGATTTTTAACCATAATTTTGACCAATCAGCTTTTAAATTGCCTAATTCTTAAACATAAATCGAAAACCAAGAATCAGTATTCATTTGAGGAAAGCTGGTAATGTGGGGGGAAAAAAAAGTAAATGACAACAGCCTTTGAAGAAACAAATAATTCAGGAAACAGATGAACTAAGCGTTAGCATTGATTAAGTTAATTTGTTTACCAGGACCCACAAAATGGAAGCCACCACAATGACCCAGCCCAAGTCACAAAACTGAGACACCAATGGAAACGCTACACCAATCCCAATTCTCCAGCTCAGCTTTAGCTAGTTTACCTTCCTCTAGAAAATAGGACTGTGGCCTTATAAGGAAATCCCCTACCCTTAGCCAATCATGCCATTTACAAGACGCCCCTTCTCTGTAACCTGCTCTTGCTCCAAGTCGCTGGGAGACAGTGTTTGTGAGGCTCTGTGTTTTCCTGGTGCATGGGCTGTTTTTCCTTGAGTCAAGAACATCAAACTCATTATTCGATTATTTTAATTTTGTCATTTGACAATATCGTAGCAGATATTCAGAAAGATTACATTGGTTAAAAAAATTAGATGTCATGAAATTAAGGATCAGAGAACAAGAAGAGCTGTGGGAAATTACAAGTATATTCACTGAAATTAAGAGTTACTAATGCAGAGTTGGAAGATGGAGGAAATCTCCCCCAAAACAGAGCAAAAGCACTAAGGAATATATGAGGGGGAAAAAAAGATAAGAATTTAGGTGATCAATTAAATCTCCATCTAAATAATGGGAATGCCAGACAGAGTAAAATAAGAATAGTAGACAGTAGGAAATTATCAAAGAAATTATAGAAGATAATTTCCCAGGGCCGATGGGACAGCCATGTGTTCAGACTGAGTGCCCACTACAATGTAGAAAGACCCACACTTACACACATTTCGAAATTTTATAACCGCAAGGATAAAAGAGATAATCCTAAAAGATAGTCAGAAAGATAGATACTGTCACCATCAAAGACAAAACTTATACTAGCTCCATAACCATTAACCAATCTTAACTGTTGAGAATAAAATACTTCCTGTTATGGGACTTGGTAGGTTTCGTAATTCCTCTTGTGTCCTGACTAAGCTTGCTTGACTCAATACCCTAGAACATTTACTGGTCATTTCTCAGAGAACTGAAACTTGTTTTGAGTTTCAGCTCTTCAAATGTTTTTTCATGGCTTCCTATTAAAGGACAAACTCATTTGTACTTGAGCCACACATTCTTCCATGGGGCATTTTCCTTCCACTTGACTGGGACTGTGGACAACCTCTAGGTAAGTAAATTACCTTTTCTGGCAACGGTGCTTTCTTCCACACCTAACTTATGGCCCTCGTATTTCTTTTATTCTTGTTTCTCTCTTTGGAAGCAAGAGGACAAGCACTGGAGTCACACAGACTTAGCTCCAAGACACTGTTGCCTCACTGGCACTCTTAGCACTTGTAGTCAAAGGACATCAAATCTGGAAAGGGAGATCTTGGAGATCTTCTCTCTGCCCCAGACATAGCCTTGCAATTAGCAGAATTGACCACTGAACCATCAAAATTGATCCCAGCTGGCTTTTTGCAACCCTGTGCTTATTTATCTCCAAGGAGGACTGGAGCCATGGTGCTCTCTCAGCCAAACCTGAATGGAATGCACTAATAGGTGATTAATGTACTCCTGTGCTAGGGTCTGAGACAGACCAGGGGACGGACAGCCTGTACCAGCTTATTTCTGATTTAAAGACTGGTCATGCATCCTAGTTTTGTCCACATTGACCAGAGGGGTATAAAAGACCCCTTCTCAGAAGAGATCGTGGTTTCCCCAAGACTAAAGTATCTTGCACCTATTTAGGTGGTTAATTATCTAAAATGCAGCACAGCCTGCGCAACTGAGAAAGGCCCCCAGGAAATAGGCCTGGGATCAGAGACCTCTTTGATGTTTGCCTGTTTATTTTTATTTTTGTTTTTTATACTTTACCCTTATTAAAGTCTTATGTAAGTATAATACGAAGAGTCCTGTCGGTTTTTCAATTATCCAACCTTGTGTAATTGCTGAAGATAGCACGGTGAATGAGATAACTGAAAGTTTTTGGCTTTATAATTTAAATGATGGCTAAGGCTTTGGGAGAAAGAAAGATGAAAAATGGAAGAAAGATATAGAACCAGGCTGGCTGCTAAGGAATCCCTGGTTTCAATTTACTCAAGTACTGTAGCAATTGATGGGAGGACAAGCACAGCAATGGAATTAGAAGGCGGTCAGTCCAGAGCCAAAGGAAATAGCTAAGTAGATTAAAACAGAAATTCAGATACAGGGGAAGTCAGCCAGGGATACTGTGCTTCGACTGGTTCTGGCTGCTTTGGCAAAAATGAAAGTAAGAAGGAGCCCTAGGCTGCCAAGACCATCAAGCTTTGCCTGGTTTCTCCTGTAAAGGGTAGGAATGAGGCCAAAGGTGAGGTGGATAGATATTTCTTTTGGTCAGAGTGAGACACTCATCTGATAAATGATAACCACTAAAGAGGCTCTACTGGGAGAGGGCATCAAGAGAACTGAAACAAAGAAGCTACTCAGCCAAAAAGCTAAGTAACCCTGTGGACTGATACAGGAGCTCCTTGAAGAAACTGCTGAAATGGATTTAATGCATTATTGACAAAGGAGTTCTTTTCCTTGCAGTAGGTACTGCCAAATGAGGAACATGCTTGGTCTTAATCAAGATCTTGTATTAGCTACAACTTTTGCAGAACTGTGGGTAGACTGGCAAATTGCAGATGAGCTGAGCTGGATAAAGGTGGGGACACATAAAACACACCTTGTAAAGCGGAACCATCCAACTCCACCTGTGGGTATTAAATGGAATATTTCTGAGGTTCTTAGAATGTTGAGGGTGCAAGCAAGCATCTTTGGACTTGTTATGTGATGATACTGAGGTATTCCCTATTTTATATCTTTGATTTAAGTGATGATCGATGCTGTGATGAGAAGGCCTCCAACTGCTTGGATTCCATATGCCCTTACCGATGGGAGGGCAGGATGACGTGAGAGATGCTATCGCAGACCTACTAGCATATTTGCTTTCAATTGGGCTGAATGATGAATAAAGATTAGTATTATTCAGAAGAAAGGAAACAGTAAGAATAAAAGGGTTGAAAAAAATCTCAGGGCTAGTAAAACAAGAGGAAGTGTTCATTAACCTACTCTTCTTTCCCTTTTCAGAAAATGGCCACTCAGAAGACAGCCACTAAAGAGAAGATTTCCCAGTCTGATTATACTTCCCTCCTGGAGCTGTCTAATTATCTAGGCCTAGATGCAGTTCAATTTACAAAGAAAATGGAAGAAGAGGAACAAGAGGAACGAGAAAAAATGCAGAAAGGCTTTAATTCAGAAATGCGCAGTGAAGCAAAAAGGTTAAAGACTTTTGTGACCTATAAGTCCTACAGCTCATGGACACCACAGGAGATGGCAGCGGCTGGGTTTTATTTCACCGGTGTACGATCTGGGATTCAGTGCTTCTGCTGTGGCTTAATACTGTTTGGTACCAGCCTCCAGAGACTCCCCATAGAAGACCACAAAAGCTTTCATCCAGATTGCGAGTTCCTTTTGGGCAAAGATGTTGGTAACATTGCCAAGTACGATATAAGAGTTAAGAATCCAGAGAAAAAGCTGAGAGGAGACAAAGCAAAGTACCAAGAAGATAAGGCCAGACTTGAATCCTTCGAGGATTGGCCATTTTATGTCCACAAAGTATCCCCAAGGGAGCTCTCGGCGGCTGGCTTTGTCTTTACAGGTAATTTGAATTCATTTCCTGAAGTGTTTCTCTGGAGTTTTAAGTTTAGGTTCCATAGTTCAGTTGCAGTATTTTGTGAATCTTTCTTCACTTGTTAAATGCGTTGCAGTAGGTATAAGATATATTTTATTAAAATTCAACTTCAGTAATTTTACTTTAGCTTTATTTTGTTTCATACGGTGTGTTAATTTGCCAAATATATGTAAAATAAGCAGTTATTTTTCCTTAAATTTGGACCATAGACAATACTGACTGCATTCTTAAGTTCCTGAAAATAAATTGAGGTCAGTATGATCCCAAGTCTCACCCACCTTTCTTTTGCTGCTCTTATATGATCTTTCTTTGATTCTTTTAATTGCTGCAATATTCAAGGGGTATTTTTTTGTTGGTTGGTTGGCTGGTTGGTTTTAATATTAGGGCTAACTCTAATGATAGAGCAAACTACATTTCAGAAAATTGTACTTTGAATTGTCCTAGCCATACCATAATTGCTATGACAGAGGTGAATTAGAATTGTAATAACTATAACAGGTATCATTTACTAAACACTTACTTGATGCTAGACACAGATTAAGCACTAATTCTGATCCAACAAACTTGCTCTTCCCCCATTTCACAGTTGAGTTCATTGAGGCTCGAAGAGTTTAAAAAACGTGTCTTAGTTTCTGTATAAATTTCACAGTGAAGCTACAGCTTAGGTTTTCTAACTGTGCTGAGGTATCTTTACTTCCCCACTACTTCAATTCTGAGAGCTCGAAGAACAAAACACCAGCTCTGGGAACACCTTGCAGGCATATTGAGTTAAATAGCTTAGAGTTCTGTAAGTAAAGTATGGCCATGACTGATGGGTAGCATCTCAGGCTTAGAAAATGGTCATTGAGGGCAGTGGGGCTGTGGATGGAGATTCAGCCAGATGAGAGTGTGAGTGGCAGACATGTTGCAGCACATCTTACTCATGCACAGAGCAGTCAGCTCGCAGACACACATCTTCTGGACTGCCCCTTGGTGCCATTCCTGGATAATCAAATGTTTTCCTTCATATGGTAGGCAAGCAGGACACTGTGCAGTGTTTTGCCTGTGGTGGATGTTTAGGAAACTGGGAAGAAGGGGACGATCCTTGGAAGGAACATGCCAAATGGTTCCCCAAGTAAGTAGATAACTCTCTCTCTTTTTTTGTTTTAAGACAAAACAAAACTAAAGACAAGAGTCACCTTCCTAGAATAGCACTTTCAGTTTTGATTTTTTTTTCCTACCCAAAACCAGAACATTCCAGAATTAAGCATTTATTCAAGCAAGAAAGGGCTCATTACATTGTGAACATTTTTGAATTATATAATTGTAAAATAATTTAAATGTTGTTTATTATCCCAAATACTAGAACATATTTTGCCAAGTAGAAGTTTCAGGATGTGCCTTAATAAATAAGAATAATTTGCATAGGGAGGATGTAAAATGGTGTATAAAAGAAGTTGGAAAGTAAAACAATGTTTAAGATGTTATTACAAATGGTTTTATGTACTGTTGATTATATACCAAATGAAAATGTTTTATTTCAAAAACTCCGTTTTGATCGTCACGATGATCTTTAGTTTCCTGCTTAAAAAATGAAGTGTATTTTAATTATTTTTAATGCTATATTCACTAGTGTTTTACATAACTTTGTACCTTTCAAATACAGATTCATTTCCTTAACGATTTTTTAAACATCCATTATGGAAAATTTCATACAAAGATAGAATAGTACAATAAATGCTTATCAACATATGGCCAAAACATATCCATCTCTCACCCGCCTTTTCTCAGGAAATAATAATAATAACTAGATTATATTAAAGTCTATCCCAGACATCATATAATGTCATTTGGTGATATTTTAGTATATAACTCTAAAATGTAAGAATATCTTTAAGAAACATAACCACGATATCATTCTCTCCCCTGAAAAGGATTAACAGTAATTCCTCAACACATATTATCAAATATCTGAGTCAGTGTTCAAATGTCCACATCCTCCCACCTCCCTTTCAAATGGTTAATTTGAATTGGTATCCAAAGTCCATATATTACATTTAGCAGATATGTCTCGATATTTTTAATTTATAGCTTTCTTCCTTCCCCATCTTTTTCTTGTCATGTACTCATTAAAGAAGCCATGTAATCTGTATAATTCCCTACACTCTAGCTTTGGCTGAATGTGTTTCTGTTGCGATAACATGTTTCTCTACTTCCTCTATTTCCTCTAACCTAATACTTGGATCTTGTGGTGTGATCAGGTTCATACTCTTTCTTTTAACGAATATTTGCCATACGCTTACTACACTTACTAATGCAAAGAAGTTGTTGGTTGAATCATAGGTCAACCACAAAACAACTGGGCAGTTATTTATAAGTTATCTTGCACAGAGACGGCCATGCTCACAATGGAAATGGAAGGATGTCTATGATCTTTTAAGTGAAAAAAGAAATATGCAAAATAATGTGTTACCGTAAGCCCTTTAAAAATGTGTAAAACCACTCAACCTATATATGGAGTTGTTTCAAAATATATTTAAAAAGGTATGAAGAGATATAAACTAAACAATAGATGCATTTGGATTTGGATTTGTTAGAAGATAAGGTGGAAAGGATTTTCATATTTTATTTGGTTCACTTCTATTTCGTTTAAATTTTGGGGAACAAACGTGTATTTTGTAGTAGAAAAGAAAAAGTGATGGTGGGGGAGGTGGAGAAGGGAACAAAGAAGGAGAGGAGAAAGAGGTAGAGAGATAGAGATGGGGAGGAAGGGAGGGAGAGAAAACTCTTCCTGACAAGCAGATGAGATAGTTATAGGGATTCGTGAAGCCAGATTATTAAATATTTTGAATGTCACTCTGGCTCCTTGACCAATCAGAACAGACCCACCAATCATTCTTAGTGTTGACATGTACCTTATGGGTATGTATCAGATGAGTGTCATCTCTGGCTCAATATTTATTGCTCTTGGGTACCTGTCTCAGCGATGGCCTCAGTTCAGTCTTCACTTATACTTAGGGTCACTATGTGTAGTGTCATTGGATTATACGTTGGACAACTTCCAGTGACACACCATTCACATAGACCATCATATGACTAGTACCAACTAAGTGGCACATCCTGTCTGGAGTGGCCCTGGTATACCTTCTTTGACATAGGGCTGAGGGAAAGGTAAGAAGCATAGGAGAGAAGATACCAGTCCAGTCATCAGCCACAGAGAGTGAAGGAGGTAAGGGCTGCTGATATGAAGGGCAGGGCAGAGTGCAGCAGCTCAGAAGACACAGAGCCGCTTCCTTACTACCAGCCCCTAGACAAGTTACTCTGAGTCTCATGTGTAAAAGTGCAGATTATAATATACAGCTTAATATATAGCCTATAATATATAGCTTGTATAATATATAGCTTATATATAGCTTGTGGTAAAAATTATAAAGTTATATGGAGCAAATGCCTAGTAAAACTACCATGTATTATGTGAAGCTGATCGACTGTTTAACTTTTCCTCTATCATTTTGAACACATGCTCAGCCAATAAATTTCAGAGCTGGAATTAGAACTAAGAATCCCTGAATTTCTTGCTGGTTGCTCCAACTCGAGCTGCTTGGACTTCAATTTTATAGAGCGGCTTTGTTACATCTTTTATAAAGTATGGACAAAATGAGTATTCTCACACTTTTTAAGCTGATTTTATTATAATTTTTAAATAAAATTAAGTACCATGTATTGAGTCCCTCCTCAATTCACATTAAGCATGCGGGCAGGGTACCCCGCCCTAACCATTGTGTTCTAGGTGGGTTATGTGCAGATTTAAGGCAAACCCAGGGAGATGGTGGGCACATGCTGAATGGGGACCTTGTATTAGTATACACAGGCCCAGAGAAAAGCCTGGAGACTGAAAATCTGTCTCCGTAAGTGGAGGGATATTTGGGACCACCAAAGAAAGTGGCTGGCTACTCCGAGAGTCAGGTAACTAATAGTGTTTATTGAGGGAAACTTACATATGAGTCATATCAGAGGCAGATGCAAGATGAAATGGATCCCCATGCCTTTTGGCAGGTGCCAGAGAATAGGGTGAAGGGGTGCGGGGCTAGTCACAGACACTAGTATGTGAATGCTACCAGGTACAGAAATTATATGTTTAACCAGGTCAGGACGACAAACCTGTTTCAGGAATCAGCACATTGCAGGAGGCAAGACAGGGGTACTGATTTATGTCAGAATGAACAGGGAGTCTCTGAGGGGATGGGGGTCTGTGGAAAGCAACCTCCATTCTGGCCCAGGTCCATCTTGCAGGACAGACAGTGATCATATCATAAAACAGTGTCTCCTCCACATCCTGGCTGTTTATAGAATGGTGATTCCAGAGAAATATATGAACCATCTGATGGAGTTCATTTTCTCACGTGATTACAAGAGAACAAGGACAAGACTGATCACATCCCTGTTAGTGGCAGAACTGGGCCTAACATTCTGGCCTCTTGATTCCCAGCCCACTTGTTACTACAATACTACTAGAAAAATAACTTAAATTTGAATTAGAAGAACTTTTTCAAATTAATTTAAAAATTGCTTCTCTTTTGTGGAAAGGAATGAGATTTTAAAATGGTATTCAATAAGGTCTTTTTTAAGAATTCAAAATTTGTTAACTTTCATTGTTTAAGGAGTGGTGATATACTTTGTTTAGTAGCTGAAATATGTTATTTATATAATTACCCTTAGTGCCAGTAACTTTCATATAAGGACAGGAACTGGATTCAGTCACCATAGTTTAATTTAACAAACAAAAACCTCCAGCCTATATAAATCAGTCTCTTTGATTGTATTATTGTTTCAAGAGAAAGAAATAATCTGAAGATTTAATTTTAAATTATTTATGTTGTCACTGATAGAAGTTAATAATTATATGAGAATAATGTAATCCTCATAAATGAGTTTTGGGATAAATTTTTTAAAAGTTTTATTTGAAGTTTAATAAAATTCACCAATTTTAAGTGTACAATTCAGTAAGTTTTAACAAATGTTCATTGTGTAAACAATAATAGAACTATAAGACATCTCTATCAGGGGTAATTTTAATTATGTTTTTTAATTATAGATGTGAATTTCTTCAAAGTAAGAAATCCTCAGAGGAAATTGCCCAGTATATTCAGAGCTACAAGGGATTTGTTGGTGTGATGGTAATTTACAACAGCATTTTTTCCCCTCAAGTTATTTTTTGATTACCTAATATTATCTGAATCAGAAAAAGGATGGGCAATCTTTTTTTTTGTCATGGACTCTACTCTTATTCTCTTATTTCCTTTCCCTACTTCGCATCTGACAGAATGAAGAAAATAATGTTCTCTTGCTAAACTAGAGCCCTTAAAATTCCTTTTTCCAGGGCTGGTTTTCAATTGGTCTGTTTGCCTTCCTGAAAGTCTTCACCTCTTTGACTGAGGCCATCTTCCCTAACCTCCCTTGGCTGCCCCCATCTGAATGCTGTGTAAGATATTGGGACCATGGCACCAGCATTCACAGTGGGCCTCGAGTTGCTGCCTCCTAGCTGGTTACTTTATCCTCTATTAGTAATGATTTCCTAGTGGCCCATAATGGAAAACGCAAACTGCTTAAGCAAAGAAGGGAATTTATTGGCTAACATTCGTAAGATAAAAACCTTTAAGAGAGAACATGGTCTCAAAGTAGGGGAGAAGTGTTTCCTCAGAAAGAAACCCAGATGCAATTACCAGAGAAGGATCTGTTGCTCAATGCCTAACATCCTTCTGAGTCTTTCCTGTATCTCATACTTTGTCATTAGTCAAAGTACATCTGTGATAGTTACATGTAAATCCACTTTGGAGCTGGAGTTCTGGAAACAGTGACCGCAGAAGGTTTTCTGTTAGGTATAAAGAAACAGGTTTTTGTTTTTTTTGTTTTTTTGGTTTTTTTGCACTGCATAAAAATTCCAACATTAATAGAAATAAAAATTAAAGGAATAATCTTCAACAATTCTACCACTCAATCCAATGAAACTCTTCACTGTGTGGGGCTTTCGATTTTCATTCATAGATAGGTATATACTCTAAGTCAAACAAAGTTGATAACTTGAATTTTAATTTTCTTCAGGGAGAACATTTTGTGAATTCCTGGATAAAGACAAATTTACCTATGGCATCAGGTAAAGACTCAGACATATTCCAAAAGCTTTGCTTGTTTATTTCTTTTGTTTTTCTTTGGTCTTCACCCTTTTTAAAAAGTCCCTTCCATTTTTTCTCCTCATTTTCATGGTGCTATAGTTCTGTTTGTTTGTTTTTTAAACCATCTTCATAAGATTTCTGGTCTTCTAGAGTGACTTTTTTAGCATAAATAAGCACAGGGAAATATAGCAGGGTTGGGTCCTTGACTGACACTTCCCCTAAAACAATTAAAATTTCTGGATAAAATAGTTTTGAAAACATAGATCAGTATCTGTTAAGAAATTAAGTGTGAGGTAATAGAAAAAATATATATGATCTCTACTCCTAGTTTCTGGCACAGAGCTCCTAAAATACTTGTAGTTTTTAAAGTGATAAGAGCAGTAGGAGCATCTTTTATACTAATATTTAGTTTTTGACACCGTCCCTGATGCAGGGCCTTTAAAACCTTTGTAAATTCCTAAGTGATAAGAGCATCTTTTGTCCTAAGGAAGAAACTCTGGGGGGAGGGGCACTCCTGGATTGGGGCTGGTCACTTGAAAGACTAAGCCATGATTAGAAGCTTGGAATTGTCAGTCATGGCCCCCAAACTCCAGAGAGGAGAGACAGGCTGGAAATGGAGTTAATGATCAATCATGCCTACATGATGAAGCCTCCATAAAAATCCCAGTAGTACAGGGTTCAGGGACCTTCTAGGTAAATGAAAATATCCACATTGCGAGGATTACATACCCGATTCCATGGGGACAAAAGCTCCTGCTCTTGGGACCCTCCCAGGTCTCACTCTATGTGTCTCTTCATTTGGCCATTCGTCTGTATCCTTTAATAAACTAGCAAACATAAGTATTTCTGAGTTCTGTGAACTACTCCAGTGAATGGACTGGGTGCAGTCTTGCAGGACTGAGCCCTTAACCTGTAGGATCTGAGGTCATCTCCAGGTAGAGAGTGTCAGAATGATTAAATTGTAGAACACCCAACCCAGCTGATGTCAGAATTTTTTGGTGGGGGGAAAGCCGCACACATCTGGTGTCAGAAGTGTGCGAGGATCGTAGCAGTGTGATAGTAAAGGAGACACAGGAAGAGAAGACTGAGGGTTTTCTAATATGTTAAGTATACATAGATTAAAAATGAAGTGACGGCAAGAATCCTGGTGTTAAGTGGAACAGTGAAGCAAGCATTCGTTTTTAGAAAGTTTGCACAACCAAGTTAACATAAGTTTAATTTTCAAGTCCCTGTAGGGTGCAGATGACAGGAATCAAATCCCAGGGCCCAATCCAAGATGGGAAGTCTAATGGAGACTATTGCACAGAGTGGACACCTCAAAGGGCAAGAAATAAATCTGCTCTTAAGGAAACTGCAAGGAAAATTTGGCTCTTTCAAATCTTGACACTAACTTGGGGAGAAATGGAATATCCTCTAGCTTTTTTCTGGTTTTATTCTGATAGTGAAGAGATAATTTTTAAAGGTTTTATTATAGAAAATTTTGAACATGTGGAGAAATAAGACAATAGTATACAACCACCCTATATCACCCATTCTGCTTCAATAATTTAACACAAGGTCAATCTTGCCTCATCTAAACCCCTTTCTTCCTTTTTACCCCTCCTCCAATAACACTGAAGCAAACTCCAAACATCCCATTCTATCTATAAATGTGAAGAGATAACCTGAACACTGATGTTTGTAATATCAAAACTTGCTGGTCTTACCGGCTTTTATTCAAGCTTATTGCACTGACGGCATCTTTGCTAATGAAGAACCCGGACTAGGCTTTTAAGAACTGGCCCCAGGCATCTCCTATGGAAGTTGTAGCTCTCTGGCCAAAGGAGGCCTTTTTATACAGGTGAGCCAGTAGTTTGTGCAAGCTCTTGCCTTGCTGCTCATTTAAACCCTATACCCTTCATGATCCTGAGCTTGGGTTTATCTAGTCTCAACAATCTCCACTCCTTTAATCTTTCCTTAAATATCCCTTTCCCTTGCTGTATCAGAAACCCTCTCCCAGTTTTCCACATCTCCCTTAGGCAGAGAAACTCCTAACAGGTACACGTATCCTCCGCTTTCCAAAGTCTGCTTTTCACCACTTTGTTTTTATGAGAGACATACATCAGTACAAGCATACCTTGGATATTGTGGGTTCGGTTCCAGACCACCACAATAAACTGAGCTATAATCCTTTTGCAGATGGGGAGGGTCTTGCCTTCAGTACATAAAGTAAATTTTTAAAAATGCAACACCTGTGAAGCTCAATAACACAAGGTATGCCTCTACCTGTTTTTGCTAACCAAATCTGAAGAGGATTTTCGCTTTTGCCAAACAAGGCGAAAAGCAAAAACAGTGTACAGCGTTTGTTTTGCGGTGAACCATTGTAGAGGCAGCACACACCGGAGCAGTGAGAGTGGCGCCACCAAGCCCCTTCCCTGGGAACTGCACTCCACATCTCAGCATTAAGCCCCCATAGCTTTGAACTGTCAGTGAACATCTGTGCTTTATCTCAGTTTATTTTGTGTATTTGTTAGCAAGAGGTGTCCTAAGGCAGTGGTCCCCAACCTTTTCGGCACCAGGGACCCATACTCCTATGATAATCTAATGCCTGATGATCTGAGGTGGAGCTGAGGCGGTGATGCTAGCGCTGGGGAGCGGCTGCAAATACAGATGAAGCTTCATTAGCTCACCCACCACTCATCTCCTGCTGTGCAGCCCAGTTCCTAACTGGCAGTACTGGTCCACAGCCCAGGGGTTGGGGATCCCTGTCCTAAGGTAATTGCTTCTTCACTTTCTGCCATTTCAGCTTATGAAATGTTTCATAGGAATGCTCTGCTTTTGGATAGAGGGGGCAGGAAACTGTATTCTATTTGGGATAATTATGTCTTACTATCTATACATTACTCTCTTCCCCACCCCCACCCAATCCCATCCCTGCCCCTGAAAACTGTCACATGACCCTTTTGCTTATATCTCTTTAACCAAAACTTAGTAGTCTGATGGCCATACTTGGTTATAAGAGAAGCTGAGACATTTAATTTTTTTTCCTGGCTGGCAGTATACCCAGCTAAAAATTGGGGTTTGGTATTATAAAAGGATGAAAGATACTGGGAATGTGGATAAGCAGTCTTTGACATACACTACTGGGAAGAGAAAATCAGAAAATACTTTTAAAAATGATTTCTAAGCATGTAGAATCTTCCATCAGTTCATAGTATTCTCTTTAGCTGCTGGTTCAGGAAATTCTACTCTTAAATCCACAAAGAATAGGTTGGTTCCTCTCAGGTCTTTGCCTGAGGTACAGTAAGGTGATCAGAAAGGATATCGTGCCCTTCCTTGATACCTTTATTGACCTTCAGACCAAACACACACTGAGGGCCCATGCAGACCCTTTACTAAGAAGTCAAGTAGATGTCACAGAGCAGTATAGTATAGGGGAATGTAGGGATTACTTTAACAGAAACATACCAATGGTACAAAAAAATCTCAGTGCCCCACAGTCTTAAGCATGTGGAAAGACAGTGTCCCACTCTTTCTCCCTATTCTGTTCTGTCTTCCTCTTGCCAGCCTCCCTCGAAGACCTGCTGTCCAGTGTTCTTACACTATTCCTTTTTGAACCTCCACCTTTCCCCACAAATCTTAGTCATCTGACCCTTTTACAGTCTTGCAAGCTCTAGGACCGCATATTTTTGTCCAGACACAAAGGGGATGCCCTCGCTTGGCCATGCCTACAGGGCTCCAAGAGTGGAAAGAAGATGAGGGATGCCCCATTTCTAGTTTAATCCTTTGATACATCCACATGCTAATTTCCGTCCACAGAAATAGTCTCATAAGGAGACTTGATGCTATTTCTGGTGGAATAAACCTGGTGCTAATGTAGTAGAGACATTTGATTCTTCATGAACTTACCTAAGGGCTGCTGTTCATATTTTTTTCCTGAGCTCCAAATATATTCTTTCTGATTTATTCCTCAAATACTTATTGAGTGCCTAAAAAGAGCTAGGTGTTCTTCTAGGTCCATGAGATTCACTGGTGAGCAAAACAGACAAAAATCTCTTCCTTCATGGATTTTTAATTCTATACTCTGATTTGCAAATCTCTTGCTCCGTAGGAGGATGGGTCAGGAAGATGTTCCTCAAAGTGCATGATACATAGGAGCATTCATGACTCACAGCATTGGTCCTGTATAGAATACTGCCTCGCTGATGACCCAACTTGTGACTTTTTCACAAAATCTGATTGGAAATGCAAGTAGGGTTTTGCCAAAGACCTAGTGGTTAACTGTGTCACTCGATGAATACACATGCCAGTGGTACTGATCGAATTTCCTTCTAGGTATAAAGGACATTGTCCAGCGTTTTTCCTGTGGAGAATGTTTGGAAAAGTGCGAGGAAGGTGGTGACCCATTAGGAGATCACACCAAATATTTTCCTAAGTAAGTAGTAGAATGAATGTTTAATGTCTGTGAATTTGGATGTACTTTAACAATTTGTTCCTCGTTTTTTCATTTTCTTCCTCATTTTATTTTCTGATTAAATCTTTGCCCACCCTTCTGATTCATACCATAGTCTTTATCTCTTTTTTCACTGTACTCTCATGACACACTTTCCATTTAGCCTTCTTCTCATTATAGTTATAGCATAGTTTTGATTAGAACAATATTGTTATATGTTTACTTATGACTCCATAAATGCTATGCAAAGCTGAACCTGTGATAAATTAATATTTTCCCTCTACAAGTTTCAATTTTTGTAGAAAGTAATAATTGTCTTGTTCATTAATGTTTGCTTAGTACTGTTTTTAAAATAAAATTCATACATTAACCAATTTAAAGTGCATAATCCAGTGGCATTCACAATGTTGTGCAAACACCCCCTCTATCTAATTCCAGACATCTTCATTACCCCAAAGGAAAACTCTGTACCCTTGAGTGGTCACTTCCTATCTCTGTGCCCACTGCATTCTAGCTCCTTAAAGCTAACAATCTGCTTTCCGTCTCTATAGATTTACCTGTTCTGGAAATTTCATGTAAACAGAAGCATACGATATGATTTTTCATATCTGGCTTCTGTCACTTAGCATAATGTTTTGAGGTTCATCCATGATGCAGCATGTGTCAGTACTTCATTCTTTTTTTTATAGCTGAGTAATATATATTTCAATTTATTTGTATTTAAATTTTTATATAATTTTATATTTAATGTTATATATTATAAATAAAATATATAATGTATATTTCAATTTATATATTCATTTCTTCATATCCTTATCACTACTTTAAAAAAAGTATTTTTTTAATAGCCATTTAGTCTTTTTTTTTTTTTAAATCTTTAGCACCAGTTCATCTTCAAATTCTCCCAGATGTTTAAATCTCCTCTCCAGTCATTTGGACCTATAAGACATCCCATCATTTTCATTTTCTTGAAGGATTCTCTCCAACATGAAGTACTTATCCTGTAGTCATCCTAGGATCCTGAGATCTTTCTTCATGATAATCCTAGGGACTCCTATTGCCTCTTTCTCGTGTTATAGTTCCTGCATCCTGGATCTAATGTCACCCTCTTTTCGGTTTATTCACTCATTTTGGTGGAATACCAGGGAACCTCCGCAGTTCCCTGGGAAAGACTGCACAAGAGATACATGTTTCTAGCTTATATATAATGCACCTATCTCTGTATATAAATAAATAAATATATATATATATATAACATATATACACATACATACACACATATATACATATATACACCCCCCCCCCAATTCTGATATTCTATCCCTCCAATCTAGAGGTAAACATTATCCTAAATTTTAGGTTAATTATTCCTTTGCTTCTCTTTATGGTTTTTCTGACTACATATGTATCCTTAAACATACTGAACTTTGCCTGTTCTTGAAGTGCAAATAAATGGAAGCATATTGCATGGTGGTTCTGTGATTGGCATATTTTGCTCCACATTGTTTTTGAGACTCAATCATAATTACGTGTAGAGTTGCAGTTTGCTTGTTTTCACTGCTATAGTGTGTATTATTTTATGAAATAATAAAATAGGCAACACAGTTGGATCTTCCTTTTTGAAGTCTGACAATATCTGCTTTGTAATGGGAATGTTTAGAATATGTATATTTAATGTAATTATTGAAATGGTTGGACTTAAATGTACTACTTTGCTATTTGCCTCATAGCTTCTTTGTTCCCTTTTCTTTTTGTACTGATTTCTATGAGTTTGAGTAGTTTTTAGTATTCCATTTTATCTCTGTTATTGTATTAGCTGTACATCTTTGTCTTTTTTAGTGCCTGCTTTAGAATTTGTAATATGTATGTTTAACAGCACAGTCATCTTCAAATAATACTTGACATGTAATGTATGAACTATGTAACAGTATACTTCTATTTCTCCCCTTTTATCCTTTGTCCTAGTCATGTATTTTACTTTCGTATATATTATAAATCTAACAATATAGTATTATACCTTTGCTTCAAACATATCTTTTAAATATATTTTAAAAACAGAAAAATGTCTTTTATATTTACCTACTTAGTTACCATCCCTGGTGCTCTTCATTTTTTTGGATAGAACCAAGTAGAGTTTCTTCTGTTACCATTTTCCTTTTAACTGAAGAACTTCAACATTTCTTGTAGTGCAGGTCTGCTGGCAAATAACTGCTTTGTTTGTATGAAAAAGTCTATATTTTACTTTCCTTCAGAGTCCTTTTTCTTGATGGGTCTATCTGCATAGTGATCTTTGACAGAAATATTAAAAGTCCTATTTGCTATTTTCCTGCAGCTACTCTTCTATTCCTCGACTCATCTCCAAGCCACGTGGAAAACTAAGAACAGGCCTGCTCTTGCTTTACTGCCTGCTTTCCTGTGACTATGCGACGGCAATGAGTGCAAGCCATTGGGTTGTTCTTAGTTTCCCATTTACCTCCTCATATTTATAGTTCTCACCTATCCAAGAGAATCATTTTGGGCAGAGCTCTTCAGAATTTTCTCCCTTAGTTCTTCAGGCAGACATCATATCTGAATTTAAAGGGTTTTTTATGTCCCAGTTTCATGATGTCTGGCAAATAGTTTTTGCAGAATATGTTTGGCCATTCTTTAGTCTTCATATGGATGGAAGTTTTTTTTTTAAATAAACTTTTTATTTGGGAATAATTTTAGATTTAGAGAAAAGGTACAAAGATAATAGAGTTCTTATATTCTCACCCAGATTCCTCTAATACTAACATCTTTTACATTATCATGGTACATTTGTCAAAATTAAGAAACCAACATTGATACACTACTATTAACTCCAGACTTTCTTTGAACTTCACCAGTTTTTCTACTGTCTTTTTGTGTGTGTTCCAGAATCCATAGATGGAGTTTTCTTGTTTTTGTTTCCTTAGGTTCATCTTCGTTGTTTCATGAATGTTAAATATGTACTCCTTCCACCAAATTCACTGGTTATCCCCATTCCTTTATAAATCATTTACATTTCTATTGCTGAGAGTCAGAGTCCAAATGTCTTGATGACATTGACAAGAGAAAATCACTAGAAATATTAATTTTATATTTATTTTTTTTGCCATTAAAACCCTAATAGTTTTCGAAAACCTAATGCAAATGCTTACTCACCTATAACTATTTTTATAGGGTAATGCTTACTTGCCTGTAACTTTTAACTTTTATGCTTAGTTGTCAGTTTCTCCAGAATATGATGGCCTCTGCAGAAGTGATTCCAGACCTTCAGAGCTATGGTGAACTTTCTGAATTAACGGTAATGAACAGTACTACATTATTTATTTTAGCAGTACATGATTGAAAACTGTTTTTGAACAGGAATTGCTCATCATAAATAATAAATTCTGAAAATATCTATTAAGCAATTATGATGTGCTAGGTGCAGGTGGGGATACTACAGTAAACAATTAAGACAGACTACCTAGCTTGCTTTGTGAAACATAGAGTCAATCAATCCCTTCTACTTTGAGGCCAGGCTCTTTCAATCTTAGAGGCATCCAGGATACCTGGATTCCATCTATGACATTCATTTGGAGGAGAGTAAGGTCTAACTTGCTACTTGGCCATTTTCAGGGCTGGAAAGATACGTTTCTTCTACAATAGCAAATAACTGGCCAAATCATAAACCAAGATAACAGGTTGACCCCTTTAATCTGAGGAATCTTTCAAAGTTCTCTGGGATATAAGCCACTATCAATTTTATACACAGGTATCTTATTAGAGGCTGTATGTTAGGTATATTACGTTTGTCCTTGCACAGAAAAAAAACAAAGTAACTTGCTATTTATTTGATTCAAGTTTTATATTTGTGACCTGAAAAATAAAATTGAAGGAAAAAAGCCTTGGAGATATAGAAATAGCTTATTTTTTAAGGAAGAAACCTAACTTTCTCAGGTATGTAATATTAAAAATATTAAGAACTAAGGTCAAATGCTGCATCTAATGATTTCTGGAGGGTTTTCTTGCTCTAGATGCTATGATTCTGATTACCTACCTGGACATTATCACTGCTTAACTCATCCATGGAATGAACTGTATGTGTATCACCTAGGAGCACACACTTGCAGATCATGTATCGTTTCATGTTTGTAGCACTGTTCCCTTCAACTGGCATAAATATTTGAGGGTGGATTGTGTTTAGATATTTGTTCTCTAGCTATAACATGATGCCCCACCATATACAAACTTTGACTTAAGAGGATTTTGTTTTCAAAGGAAACCACAAGTGGAAGCAATCGTGAAGATTCAGCAGCAGTTAGTTCTACAGTGCCAGGTAAGGATTTTGAAGCAGCATATGGGATATAGGTATGTATACTTTTTGTATGTAGGGGACTTTAAAAGAGAGTATTTACAATTGTGCCTCCTTTTTCCTATCCTCAGAGATGGTCCAGGTTGAAGCCCAGTGGTTTCAGGAGGCAAAGAGGCTGAGTGAGCGACTGAGAGAAGCCTACACCAATGCCAGTTTCTGCCGCATGTCTTTGCTTGAGGTCTCTTCCAGTTTAGCCACTGACCATCTGTTGGGTTGTGATTTGTCCCTTGCTTCAAAACACGTTAGTAGTCCTGTGCAAGAGCCTGTGGTGTTGCCTGAGGTCTTTGCCAACTTGAACTCTGTCATGTGCGTGGAGGGTGAAGCTGGTAGTGGAAAGACAGTCCTCCTGAAGAAAACAGCTCTTTTATGGGCATCAGGATGCTGTTCCTTGTTAAACAGGTTCCAGCTGGTTTTCTATGTCTCCCTTAGCTCTACCAGACTGGACCAGGGACTGGCCGACATCATTTGCAACCAACTCCTAGAGACAGAAGGATCTGTTACTGAAATGTGCCTGAGGAATATCATCCGGCAGCTAAAAAATCAGGTGTTATTCCTTTTGGATGACTACAAAGAAATGTGCTCAGTCCCTCAAGTCATAGAAAAGCTGATTCAAAAAAACCACTCATCGAGGACCTGTTTATTGATTGCTGTCCGTACAAACAGGGCCAGGGACATCCGCCAATACCTAGATACAATTCTAAAGATCGAGGTGTTTCCCTTCTATAATACCATCTATGTGTTACGGAAGTTTTTTCCACACAATATGACTCGTCTGCGAAAGTTTATGATTCACTTTGGGTTTAATTCAAGTTTACAGGGAATACAGAAAACTCCACTTTTTGCAGCAGCAGTCTGTGCTGCCTGGTTTCAGGATCCTTTTGACCAGTCCTTTGATAGTGTGGCCGTTTTCAAGTCCTATATGGAATGCCTTTTCTTAAAGCACAAAACTTCGGCTGAACTTCTCAAAGCAGCTGTGTCCTCCTGTGGTCAGCTGGCTTTGAAAGGGCTTTTTTCATCTTGCTTTGAATTTAGTGACGATGACCTTATAGAAGCAGGGGTTGATGAAGATGAAGATCTAACCATGTACCTGATGAGTAAATTCACAGCCCAGAGACTGAGACCAGTCTATCAGTTTTTAGATCCTACATTCCAAGAATGTCTTGCTGGAATGAGTCTGATTGCACTCTTGGATTCAGATAGGCAAGAAGATCAAGATTTGGGGCTTTATTATTTGAAACAAATTAAGTCATCCATGATAACTGTAAGTCCCTTTTATTATAACACTTTTTTGCAGTATGTCTCCTGCTATCCTTCAACAAAGGCGGGGCCCAAAATTGTATCTCATTTGCTTCATTTGGTGGATAATAACGAGTCACTGAAGAATATATCTGAAAATGAAGATAACCTGAAGCACCACCGGGAAAGTTTAGAGTTAGTGCAATTAATTAGGATGTCTTGTCAATCTCATTACTCTTCAGTGGTTTCAAAACAAGTACTGGCTCTTGCCTTAAACATTGCCTATCGAAGCAACACTGTTGCTGCATGTTCTCCACTTATTTTGCAATTCCTTCAAGGGAGAACCCTGACTTTGGATATACTTTCATTACAGTATTTTTTTGACCACCCAGAAAGCCTGTTATTGTTGAGGAGCATACGACTCTCCATAAGAGGAAAAATAAGGTGTCCCAGAACAGATTTTTCAGTCCTGGAAACATGTCTTGACAAATCACAGGCACCAACTATAGATCAGGACTGTGCTTCTGCTTTTGAACCTATGAAAGAATGGGATCAGAATTTAGCTGAAAAAGAGGAAAACATAATGAGATTTCTGGATATGCAACTTAAAGCACCACCAGACATCAGCACTGGCTACTGGAAACTTTCTCCAAAGCAGTACAAGATTCCCCTTCTGGAAGTCCATGTGGCTGATAGTGATGGTGTGGACCAGGAGATGCTCAGGGTTCTGATGGTAGTCTTCTCAGCTTCACAGCACATTGAACTTCATTTAAATAAAAGCAGGGGCTTTATGGAAAGCCTCCGCCCAGCTCTTGAGCAGTATAAGGCCTCTTTCACCAAGTGCTCCATAGACAAATCTGAGCTGAGTGCAGAAGAACAGGAATTGCTTCTCAATCTGACTTCCCTGGAATCTCTTGCAGTCTCAGAGACAAGCCATGAACAAGGTATACTTGAGTATATTTTAGCTGGCTATTCTGATGGTAATTTTATTTGCTCACTCTTAGTTTTAGATGGATAAAACTTCTGAAATCATGAAACCATAAATACTTGCTGATAGAACAGATATAAACCTTCACTAATTTATTTTTGTCAGCAATAAGAATTGGTGAAAGGCCTTTACATAGAATGATTTTCAAACAGCTCGGGTAAAAATATTAACTAATGAATGCTAATAAGCTCTCACGAATTTTATTAGTAAAAGAATGATTTATATGTAAAGATGGTGCTTGAGAATTACCCTCACTACCTGTTTAATGCAAGGAAGGATTTATACTCTCTGGGAAATAAATAAAGGGGAAAACTCTCCCATTTATTTGTGTCTTCTTTCACCTTTCCAAGAAATGTTTGAGAGTTTTCAGTGTAGGTTTATATTTTCATTAAATTTATTCCTAGGTAATTCTATTTTTTGATACTTGTATAAATGACATTTATTTTTTCGTTTTCTAATTGTTTATAGTATGGCTTTGGTTTTTCAACAGGTTGTTATATGACTAGGTGCTGTGCTTCGTATACATGTTGCTTGAGGTTCACTGAACATTTTTTGAATCTGTGGGTTGTTTATCATCAAATTCATAAAAAATTTGTTATTTTTAATGCTTTTTATTATAGTGAAATATACATAAAACATTTTTCATCATCCCAAACAAACTCTGTACCAATTAAACAATAACTCCTTCCTCTCCCCAGCTACTCATAATGTCTATTCTACTTTGTTGTCTATTCTGTGTATTTCATATAAGTGGGATCATACAATATTTTGGCCTTTTGTGTCTGGCTTATTTTGCTTAATACATTTTCAAGATTCTTTTATGTTATAGTACAAATCAGAACTTCATTTCTTTTATTGCTGAATAGTATTCCACTGTGTATACATATGTTTATCCATTCATCTATTAATAGACACTTGCATTGTTTCTATTTTAAAATTTTTCAATAAGTTTTAATGAGTATATTAATGCATAATTGTACTTTATTCTTTTACAGAAACTTTTCCCTTTTTTATTTAAAAAAATTTTAATTTTTTTCCCTCCCCCCCTTTTTCTTCTAGCTCTTTTAAGTAATGCTGCTATGAGTATTGATGTACAGATACCTCTTTGAGATCTTGCTTTCAATTCTTTTAGAAATATACCCAGAAGTAGAATTGCCAGATCATATACTGGTAATTCTATTTAATTTTGAGGTACTTCCAAACTGTTTTCCACAGTGGCTGTACCATTTTACATTTCCATGAGCAATGTGCAGGAACTTCAATTTCTCCACATCCTCATCAATGCTTATTGTCTATTTAATCATAGTCATCCTAGTAGGTCGAAGTAGTATTTCATTGTGGTTTTGATTTGTATTTCCCTAATAACTAATGATGTTGAACATGTTTTCATGTGCTTATTAGCTGTTTGTGTTTTTTTTTTTTTTTGAGACATGTCTATAAAGTCATGTTTAAATTGTGTTGACTTTTGTTCTTTTTATATTCTGGATATTAAATCCTTATTTGATGTACAGTTTGAAAATATTTTCTCCTTTTCTGTAGATTCTTTTCAATGTCTCATTGATGTCCTTCAGTGAATATAAGCTTTAAATTTTGATGAAGTCCAATTTATTTATTTATTTTTTGCTAGTGCTTTTGGTAGCATATCTAAGAATCCATTGACAAATCCAAGGTCATGAAGATTTGATCTCTATGTTTTCTTCTGAGAGTTGTATGGTTTAGCCCTTACATTTAGGTTGTTGATCCATTTTGAGTTAATTTTATACATGGTGCTGGGAGGTAGGGTCCAACTTCATTCTTTTGCATTTGTTAGTCCAGTTATCCCAGCACCACTTGTTGAGGTGATGTCTTATTCTTGTGAATCCAGAGAGTAGTACAAGTCTCCCCACATACACAGGTATCCAAGTAAATACCGCACATAGCAGTATCTTCAAATATGTCGTTTCTAGAAAATGTTTTTGGGTATATGAAAGGCTTTCATTTGAAAATATGAAAATGCTTAATGAATTGATTAATGAATTGAATTAATAATTAAAAAACTGTGTGTTGCTTTCTAGATCAACTCTTTCCTAATCTGGACAAGTTCCTGTGTCTGAAAGAATTGTCTGTGAATCTGGATAAACAAAATGTTTTTTCAGTCATTCCTGAAGAATTCCTAAATCTCCACCATATGGAGAAATTAGTGATCCAAATTTCAGCTGAGGTTGGTCCTTCCAAACTAGGTAAGTAAGCATGGCACTTTGATTTACTTGTTTTTATATCACTTGGAAAAAGTTCTTGACCAATAATTCACTTAAGAGTTAAAGCTTCTGTGGATCTGTGTGTGTAGCCTGTATCCATGGTAAATTGAATAGCATTTTCATTTAGAATGCAGAGAGCTATTTGTAATTATTGAGCCTTTACTACATGCTAGGTATTGTTCCAGGTACTTTACCAATATTAATCTTCATATCCATTAACTTCATATCATTTAATCTTCATATCCATTCTATGAGGTAAGGTACCATTATTCCCACTTTACAGCTGGGGAAATTGAGATATAACGAGGTTAAGTAATTTGCTTGAGGACACCCAGCTAATGAAATGGTAGATTTGTGATTCAAACACAGGAATTCTGACTACTACTAAGTGTGTGCTCTTAACCACTGGTATACTGGCTTTCCAAAATAATTTGTAGTTATTTTAAGTTGTTTTTACATTGTAACTTACAGATCTGCCCAATTAAGTAGAAGGAAATATGCTGATTGGTAGCAACAGGAAGCATGTCCCTGTTTTTCTCACCAGCCTATCTTCATGGTTGGTTGATGAGCAACTTGTGCAGCCATCTTTCTTAAATATATCATTTAGCAAAATGACTTAGGCATCATCAATTCCTTAGTTTAATAGACTGAACACTAAGGACTGAAGAAATGTAAATTCTATGGAATTGGCATGCAGAGTTGCATGCAATAGAATTCACTGAAACTGCTAGTGGTAATTTTCTTGCATTTGTCAGCAATTTTTGCATCAAATTAGGTTTTGTTTCAGAATTGTCATTGCTTTTATGTTTCTTTGTATAGTATTCCTATTGTGTAAATGTCATGTGCACACTTAGAGATGTTAGGATATTAAAGCTGAAGGTGACTTTACTGATGCAGTGCCCTTATTTTACAGAAGAGAAAATTAATCCTCAAAAAGGGTCAGTAACTACATGTCCAAGTTCATATAGCTCGCTAGTTCATTGCAGACCCTGTACTTACGCTCAAAGTGGCCTGATTCTTGGATCATTACATCATGGTGCTTTAATTCAGTATTGTTGAACCAAAATAATTATGTGGCTAATCCTGATAGAAATTTGCAATCTTCTCTAATTTCTTAAATCATTGATATTTTACAGTTAAATTAATTCAGAATTCTCCAAACCTTCATGTTTTCCACCTAAAATGTAATTTTTTTTCGGATTTTGAGTCTCTCATGACTGTACTTGCTTCCTGCAAGAAACTCAAAGAAATTAAGCTTTCTGGAGCATTTTTTGAAGCCATTCCATTTGGTAAGAACTGTAATCATACAATTTTGTTTAGGATGCTTCTGTGGACAGTCATTTTAAGCACTTTTTTAAAAAATCCAAATTTTAAATATGCAGTTGATGTCAGAAAACTACTATGATATCTGATCTTAAATGAATTATCAAATGTTACATTTGTTTCTAGAAGTTTAAATATTTCTGTTATCAGAATTATTTCCTGAGCAAAGATTTGTTTTATCTACTTAGTCATGCTAATTAATTCAATCTGAATTATTGTATTAATTTTTGTCACTTAAAAAATATTCTTTAATACAATCTAGGTATAGCTGACATAACTAGATTTTTGTTTTCCCTTTTACAGTCCTCATTTTGCCAAATTTTATTTCTCTGAAGATATTAAATCTTCATTTCCAACAATTTCCTGATAAGGAAATATCTGAAAAATTTGGTATGTTTGCAAAACACTGCCTTTTACTTATTCTTTATTCTCTTCTCCACAAAATCCTTCATCTCCTATTTTACAATTAGTTACAATAAATCATGTTATATATTAGCTTCCCTAGCTAATTAGAAGGGACAGTGTGGCTGAGCTTTCACTCTCCAAATGCCTTGATCTCATTTGATCTCATTCAAAGCAATGTGCTCAGAGTACCTTATTTCTTAGAACCCATATGTGTTATTACTGGACAATGTGATTTCATTATCAGGTATCCATTTAAACATGTTAAGTCTGTGTTTAAAAGACTTCTGAGATATAAAGAAAACCATCTTTAAGGTTAAGAAAACTCAGTATATAAAAACTTGGATTTAAAAAAATTACAGAAAGAGCCTATTTTATTTTTCGATTACAAAAGTAACAGATGCTCATAGAAAAAAATTGACAGATGTTAAGATAAACTGAGGCATATTAAAAGCTTTAAGCATTTACTTGAGCAAAAATGGATTTGAATTGGGCAGCTTCCCTCTCCTTTCTAGCAGAAAGGAGCTCTGAGAAGCTGTACAGAATGACTTTTATAGGCAGAAGGGAGGAGGGACAGGAATTCATACTAGGTAAAAAAGTAGGTTGATTATTGCAAGGTTACTTCTCCGTAGGCGATGGCAGGGGTCTATCAGGATGATTGCCTAATTAGTGCTGCTCAGGCAATTTCTGATTGGTTTGATTCCATTTATGGGAGAGCCAAAACTCAAAATCTTTGGTGGCATGGGGCTTGGCATAAGCATTTTGGGTTTCAGTGAAGATAAGGACTGTTGAGCAGTAGTGCTTCTCAAACTTTGACATGCTTAAGGATCACCGGGATCTCTTCCTTTTCCTGTCTTTTCTTCCTTTAGAGGTAGCAACGTGGGTGGGGGAGGAGCACAAAGGCTGAACAACCAAGGAGGTTGTTATATACAACAGGTTCATTAAGCAAGCACACTGAGTATAATGAGAGCCAAGTTTCCTCACTGTTAAAGAATTTATGAACATTGAAAGGGGAGGCTAGAAAGAATTTTGAGGTATTAAATTAGAACTTGAAATATTGGTGTAGACTCATGGTTTTTAACCTATTCACACAGAGCAATATATACAAATATATAGATATCCATTTCTCTCTATATATATCCATACACACACATATATACATACTTCTCAGTTCAGTCAACTGAGAGACTAGAAAGCACCTTAATAGCAATGAGCACACCAAACGCTTAGGCCTTGACTTCTAAATACTGGCTTCCCTAAAAGGAACCAAGGTTCTTGGAGAAACGGAGGATATAAGAATTGGGATGGGGAAAGTAAAAGATAAGCCTGGAACATTGTTTTATGAAAGAAAGTGTTCAAAACATTTTCAGGTGTGAGGCCTCAAATAGCTTTCTAGGCATCAAGTGATCCATAATATTGCGGCAAAGGAGAGATCAAAGTGAAAGGGAAAGCTAGGAGAGTGGTCGACTGTGAGGTTTTAATGCTGGGAGGCAGACGTAGAAATCACTGAAATAGCAGCACAGGTGGGATTGAAAGGAAGGGGGCTGAAGGCATTGAGGAGCTAAGAGAGTATCCTGGAGGCCCACGGAAGCTTTGGTCTAAAAGAAGAAATGGTATGTGATAGGCATTCTGGATTCTAGTGCAGAAAAGACTGACTGGGGTAGGGTAGAGGAATGGTGGCCCAGAGGTAGCAATGAAGATTAAGGTGTAGGCTGAACCCTTTCTCTTGCCTTTGGATAGGAAGAGGAACAGCCTCTTTGCTACATGGGGCATTCTGGACTGTGCATGATTTGGAGGCTGTAGATTACCGTTGTTTGGGAATATAGTATGGAAAACAGCTTCTTTTCCCTCTTCCAATAGCCTGTACTTTAAGCTCTCTTAGTAACCTGGAAGAACTGATCCTTCCTACTGGGGATGGGATTCATCAAGTGGCCAAACTGATCATCCAGCAGTGTCAGCATCTTCAATGTCTCCGCGTTCTCTCATTTTTCCAGACTTTGAATGATGACAGTATCATGGAAATTGGTGAGTTAACCGCAAACAAAATGTTTCAGCCTACATGAAAGCCGGTTATATTACTCAAGTTCTTTGCTGCAAAATGTCTATAAAAACTTTTGTCTCTTTAAAACTTTTCAATCTGCTTCCTCAATTTCACTATCTTATTGTTCCCTCTATGTCCTGTGGATTTAGGTTCACTGTGGTCAGATTTGGAAGTAAAAGATGGTCTCCCATTTGAGACTACACAGACCCCCAAGTCTGTATTCTTGGCACCTAGCATTTCAGATGCTTGGTGACATACCTTCCATATACTTCTTTTTAAAGTATTTTTTTTTAATTGTTAATTCACATACAGAAAAGTACACAAATCACAAGTGTACAACTCAATGAATTTTAATTTTCTCAGTACCTGTCTCTAAAGGTAGTCATGCTACAGTCATGGATTCCAGAAACCAAACCTAACATTTGCCTAAACTAGGAAAAAAATTTAGCCATTAAAAATAGAGCAAAAACTGTGCTAGATATCCACTTCCAAAGTAAAGTCAACCTAATTGAGGACTTACTGTATGCTGGGCTGTCATATCCTTCAGAGCCCTCAGTAACAGGAGGAGCCCTTCTGGGCAAAAGGTGAATAGCAGCAGTGAGAAGACATGGTCTGAGAAAGTCATATCCTATTTTTTGTTAAAGGAGGGATGTAGTTGCCACAATCTCTAATGTCCTTTGTAACAGTCTGCTTCTTAGACATGCTGCACTTTGACATTTGTCCTCCTGTGAGACCAAAAGTCCAAATTTGCACAGAATGACAACTCTCACAGCAAAAGTAGCTTCACTGCTCTAAGGCAGGGGTCTCCAACCCCCAGGACATGGACCAATACCAGTTCATGGCCTGTTAGGAATTGCACTGCACAGCAAATGAGCAGTGGGTGAGCAAATGAAGCTTCACCTGTATTTGCAGCTACTTCCCAGCCCTAGTATCACCACCTTAGCTCTACCTCAGATCAGGCATTAGAGTCTCATAAGAGCACCAGTCCCTGGTGCCAAAAAGGTTAGGGACTGCTGCTTTAGGGCATAATTTTATTTCTCTGGTTTCTGCTTTTCGCTTGGGTTTTGGCTGAGCTGTTACTGTCAGCTCTTTGGGATTTTTAAGGAGCTATTTAAAAAATATTTTATTGGGGATTTTCTATGTTCAGTGGTGGTAGTGTTCAAATAACCTAGTCTACCATTATTTTTTTTAAAAAAAGTTTATGATTCCATTCTCATAAATGTTTTTTGCCTTTATAGCCAAGATAGCAATCAATGGAGGTTTCCAGAAACTTGAGGACTTAAATCTTTCAATCAATCACAAGATTACAGAGGAAGGATACAGAAATTTCTTTAAAGCACTGGACAACCTGCCAAACTTGCAAGAGTTGACTATTTCCAGGCATTTCACAGAATGTATCAAAGCTCAGGCCACAACAGTCAAGTCTTTGAGTCAATGTATCTTACGGCTCCCAAGCCTCATCAGACTTAACATGTTAAGTTGGCTACTGGATGAAGAAGACATCACACTGCTTACTTCCATGAAAGAAAAACATCCTCAATCTAAATATTTAATTATTCACTGGAAATGGGTACTGCCATTCTCTCCAATTATTCAAAAATAGAAGATTTAGCTTAAAACTGCTCAATCTAGAAAATTTTTGTCAACGATTCTAAAAACCTAATTATCCAAAAACATTTTAAATATTGCATTCAAAAGAATGTAAAATATGTAAGGCATGTAAGAAAAACAACTCTGCTTGCCTATCACTGAGCTTAAGAAATTGATTATTACCGTTACCTCTGAAGTCCCTGAATGATCATCCTCAATTAAAGATCAGCCCTTTATCATCCAGGATCAGCACTGTTTCCATGCTAACTATGGTAAAGAGTAACAAACAGGAAGAGGGTTGGGGGAAGTAGACCAATCTATCTTAAAGCAACAATATGCAAGTAGTAATCAAGTTATATATCAAATGACTAACTTAAGGGTTTAATCAGCTTCATAGTTAAATGTAAGAATTCACTTTAACTTCAGCTGAATCGTTTGTGGGCAAAGAGGTACTCCTTAATCCTTGTAGGACCTGTTTTGTATATTGAACTGGTATAGTAGAGTTCACTTATACCTTCCACTTATCCACTGCCAATGTGAAGAACAAATAGGATTTAGGGAAAAATGCTTTTTTATTCCAGAGGCTTTTGTTCCAACATTACCGTCTAAGCAAAAAATGCAGAATAGAATTTAGCATTACTAGAGATTAGCTAAATTTGTGTTCTCTAGAAAATTGAGTCAATGTTTTCTTAGATAACCATGTTTGAGAGTTTAACATATGCTATAATGACCTTAGAATTTTCTTATAAACCCACTTTGCTTGGGGAGAACGAATTCTGTCTCTGCAGTAACTTCATATGGCTCAAGGTATTACTTTTAATGTGGATGTCTAACATCTATATCTGTGTCCAGAATTTCACGTCTACCAATTAAGCAGATGACCATTCCCAATATATGATGCTGGTATAAGTTAAAAATTAGGTAAAATTTGATACAATGTTTTTTCATTTTTACCAAGGAAAAAGCCAATCCTTCCCTCCCACCCCGTGTATGAAATATACAGACAGTATATATGGTATGATCCCATTTGTTAAAAAAATACACTCATTTCTAGATGCATTAAGAATTTTTGAAAGAATGCACAAGAAAATGTTAATAGTGGTTAACTCTAGGAAGGGGACTGGACAGCATTCTTTCTACTTTTTCCTTTTCTGTTTTTTGTTTTACAAGTACCTGTACTCTTTTTATATTTAAAATAAAATATGAAACTAGTTTAGCATTGCAATATTGAGAAGCTACCTTGGGAAGGAGCGATTACTAGAAGGGCAAGATGGGTTATCTGATTTTATGTGTAATACTTTTATAATCAGAAAGGTTTAAAGTATTATAGTCCAATCAGGGGACAGAAACTACATAGTAATTTGAATGGATAATGTTTACTATAAAGTTATTAACTGTAACAGGAATTAAGAGACTGCTAAGCAGATATAAGGAACAGCCTGTAGCCTCTTCACCCTAGGCTCAGACTGAGCACCCAAAAAATGAACTCCCGAGCTGAGACACAGACCTCCAATGGAAAGGGCACAGCCATGGATGACAGAGGCTTGCAGAGTTGCAGCCTGAGGAGATGTTAGCTTGGGGCGTTACCTTAGCTGAGAAGGTACCTTGGGTGTGTCAGGGGAAGCCATTCGTGTGAGGGTACAGTGTGCTGCTAGCCACTAGCCAGGCACTGCATGAGGTGTGCCCAGTTGGAGCTGGGTGCCATAAAAAACCATGTGCTGCAGGGATCTGCTAGAGGGGCACACTGGAAGCAGGAAAAGAAGTCCCTTGTTCTGCTAGTGCTCACCAGCACTCTCTACTGACAAAGCTTCACACTGTGCCTGCTGACAGAGGGTGAGGTATCTACGGGGTACAGATTCATCATTGCAGAGTAGGCGATGAACGTTGGATTTTGACATGTGAGGCAATAGTTTGATAACTGGTACAAGTACTACTTAATAGTTCAGATGTAAACAAAGAAGAACTTAAATATCTTAAGACTGATTGTTTATATGCCCGTGCATGTTCAAGCATTCACAGAACTTCTTAAATGACATATAAGAAACTGGTAATGTTGACTGACTTCCGGAAGGAGACCAGGATAGCTAGTGGACACGGGAGGGAAGAAGGTTTGCTTTATTCTCCTGCATATCTTTTTGTACAATTTAAATTCTGTACCACTTGCATGTACTACTAAAAATACTTTAAAAACCATCAGGACTCCCTGCAAATGATTTGTCCATAGCTTCTGCTAAGGGCCTCTAGTATAAAGCTGGGGTCACCAAAGTATGGCCATAGCCTATACAGTTTATGAGCTAAGAATGGTTTTTAAAGGCTTAAAAAATAAAATATCTATATTATTCCTCTTTAGGACTCCTATGGCAACCCTCATTGCCCCGACACCTTTATGTTTCTAAACTTCTTTCATTCTGATCACATTTCTGAACCCTCTCTAATCCCTAAATCTTTCCCCTGTGCCCACACGAGTAACATGCCCTATATCATCAACCTATTCTCTAAACATTCCCTGCATCTTTTTGTTCTAACTACACTTTTTTTCAAAATTTTTAAACCAGAACCCAAATAAATGGTTAAAAAATTTAAACATTTACATATGTATACACGAAAATAACTTTCTAAAAAAGCTATATCAAATATTTTACTAATATCCAAATACAACAAAATTCCTTGTAAGAGTTGTTTGTATGCATTGTCTTCAACTGTTTCTTTCCTTTCTTATATTTCCCCCCACCAGGCTTTAACTTCCTTAATTCCACCAAAACGGCTCTTATGAGAGTTACCAATAACCATTGTTAACTTCAATGAATACTTCTCAGTCCTCATCCCATTTGACTTGTTTGGAGCATCTGACCTATCAGTAGCTTTGATGTGATCCATCACTTTCTCTCCAACACTCCATTCATTTGGTTTCCAGGGCATCCCTCTTGGGTTCCTTCCTAACTCACTGAGAGTTGTTTCCTTTGCTGCTTCCCATATCTGATCTCTAAACATTAGGAGAACCCCAAAGTTCTCTGACATATTTATTTAAATGTAATTCCTTGGCTATCTCATCTTGTTGAATGGCTTTAAATTCAATGTCTATGCTAACTTCTAAATTTTCATCTCTACCCCAGATCTCTCAACTCTTTACTCATATCCAGCTATTACAGGGCATCATGAATTCATATGTCCAAACCCAACCCCTGTCCTTCCTTTCCACCAAAGCGCTCTTTATTCAGACTTCTCCATCTCATCAAATTCCAACTTTATTCTTCCACTTGCTTAGGCCAAAAACTCTGGGCACAGTCCTGACTCCTCACTTTCACACTTCACACATTACCTACTGGCAAATCTTGAGTTCCGTTTGCAAAATATACTCATATCCAACCACTACTACCCACTGGTCTTAACTAGTTGCCCTGCTTCCTCCCTTGAAACTTTATGAACTATTTTCAACGTTAACAGTCAAAAATCTCTTTTTATAAATCAGACCATCTGCACCTTCGGTTCGAAACCCTCCAGTGGATCCCTAGCTCAAAGTGAATAAAGACAATGGCCTACAAATGACCCCTGGCTACCCCACTTATCTCCATCTCTTTAATCTCTCCTCCTTGCTCACTTCCATTCAGCCACAGGCTGGTTTCTTTGCTGTTTCCTGAACATGCTAAACGTGCTCTTGTCTTAGAGCCTTTACACCTGTCATTTCCTTTGCTTGGAAGGTTCTTCCTCTACTAACGTAAATAGCTCTAATTTCCTTCAGGTATCTGCTCAAATGTCACCTCGATGAGTTTTCTGATCTTTCTCAAAAAGCAGCCCCATTTTCAATGTCATTCTGCCTAACCCCTTTCCCTGCTTCACTTTTCTCTACAGCATCTGTCACTATCTACCTCCTTAGAAAGTTCATTTCCTTACCCCTAGCTGGTTCCTACTACTGTAAGCAGGAACTTTCATCTGTTTTGTTCACTGCTGTCTCCCAAGCACCTAGAATAGCGCCTAGCACACAAAGTTAAAGACTTACTGAAAAGATTTTCCTGAACCTACAACCACTCTTCAGCTGCATTAGATATTAAGGGAGGTAATATCCAAAACTATCTTAGAAATCAAATAAGCGGGTTTCACAACTAAATTTAACCTGGCACATACTTAGGCAATTAAAATATGCTAAATATATAAAATATTGGCTGATTGTCAAGAAAGATGGTAAAATTCCACTTACCTGTACAAGAAAGCTTAAATCACAGAACATCTCATTCTGTGAAGCTTACTTACCACGCATTGGGCATTCATTTATTCAACAAGTATGTGCTGGGTAGCTACTGATATGCTAGGCATATTTGGTTTTCCCACATAAAACATCTGAAAGAAATAGCATTTAGCATATCATCCTCGTCTCCTGCAGCTAAATGGACGAGAAGGAATCCCAGATGCCATAGTCCTCGGACTAAACTAAAACAACAGTCTCCTACCTCTCCTGAGAATATGAACTCAGAGATACAGATACAGCCAAATAGACAGATGAAACTGCAACTTAGAGATAAAGAATAAATGGTGTGGGCAATGACGTTAGGCAGCGTTCATGAGGAGGATGTGGAAGGGTCCATGGAGAGAGGCAGACAGACAAAAAAAAAAGTGCGGAGAGGAGAATGACCATATGATTTCCAAGAAAAAAACACAGCCTTGGTTCCTGACTAGCCAGGTCCAGTCCCTGTGACACTGACCTTCAGCTATGCTTTGTTTTCTAATTTTGGATTATCTGCAACACTGTTTTCCAACTGGTTGTATTTTTATAGTACTATCCCCTTACCCAAATAAGCCTGAGTAATTTTCTTTCTACAGACTCCACCTCACCACATACATTCCAAAGAAAAATATTCAGATAGTCAAGATGTAAAAAAAATTAACATTTATTTTTAAAGGCATTAATAAAGGGCTTAACATACTAAGAAAGTTACAGTATACTAATGTGCTCAATCGCAATATTGATAGATTGACTTTTCTGAACTATACGTGACCTTGAGTTTGTTTTAATCACTTACTTTTCCATTGTTCAGTTATTCAAAGTGATTATTCCCTAGAAATATCTGGCTGATTATTTAAGCATGAGTCACATGTAACAAGATGAAATGCAGATGACTGTGCCAATCAAGCGTTCATGAAGAAAATGATGAAAACTTTGCTCACATCGACCAGGACACATCAAAATACCCTTCTCCTTGGGAGAGACCTGCACCCAATTTGAAAGAAAAAAAGTCTAGATACAATTACAAAATTTAAAAATTTATTTTCTTACAAAATCGTAGAGGAGAAAATGGAAAGCAATATATTCATCGAGGTTAAGTAAAACTAGAATAAAAATCTGTGAACATACTTAATGTAATATTAATTTCGATCTTTATGGGACATGTTAAATAGACAAATTATGAAATTCATTTGGAAGAGTAAATGAACAAAAATATTTTTTTAAAAATTTAAGCACTAGTATTTAATCAGTCTTAACAGAATTTAAAATATTACAAAACAATGATCAAAACTATGTTTTAAAAATGATAGTAATTACAACAATGCATACATTTTCCAACTACAATATGAAACTAAAAAATATTCCTAACTACCCAGAAATTAAAACATGTATTAAATATTTCTAGAGTTGGAAACAAACCTATCTAGAAATTTGATAGGTTATCTAGAAAATTGTAATTCTACATAATCGAATCTATAAAAAAATCTACATAAATTGTAATTCTACATAATAGAATCTATAGAATTAAAGCACTGTTCAGATGGAAATTTATGGTCTTAAAATATCCATTTTAATAAATAATAGTTAAGCAATTTTAAAAACTTATAAGGAAAGCAGAAAGAAGAAATTAATCCCTGGTATGTCATCTGGGTCCATGGAACCCAATTTTAGTTTGAGTTTCTTTTTCAAGCAGTCCTAACTATGTATAAGGATTCATAACTCAGTTTATTAGAGGTCTGGCAAAGAACAAAGAAAATTAACTTCTTGAAACATTGTTATTCTTCAGCCCAGGATTTATTATAACTCACTGTGATAGCTAGCCTTCAAGATGGTCCCCAATGATTCCTGCCTTCTGGTATTCATGCCCTTGTGTAATCTCCTCTGACTGACTGTGGGATGGACTTCTTGAGAAAAGGTAGAAGTAATGATGTGTGCTTCAGAGACTAAGTTCTATAAGTGTACAGTATGGTGTTGCTCATTCTCTACTGGATCACTCACTCTGGGGAAGCAAGCTGCCAGGAGCCTCAAGTAGCAGGTACTGAGGCCTCCTGACAACCATGTTAATGAGCTTGGGAGCAGATCCTCTAGCCCCAGTAGAACCATGAGATGACTACAGTCTTGAGGCTGACAACCTGACTGCAGCCTCATGAGAACCATGTAGCTAAGCTGCTCATAGATTCCTCACCTACAGAAACTAGAGACAATAAATTTGTGTTAAAAGGTGCTAAATTTGGGGGTACTCTGTCATGCAGCAATATGTAATACACTCACCAGCTACCTCCAACTATGCTCTTAAAAAAAAAAAAACAAGACTAATAAGAACATGGAAGGATGGAATCATCTAAAAAGATGAAAGAAACCATGAGTAGTGATATTAAAGCATCATTATTACATCATCCTTTAATTATCGTATTCTGTTGCCCAAAGTATTGGATTATCTTTTAAGAAGTTTTAATGGAAGTTGGAGGATACCATCCTTGTAGTCTACTTCCCCCAAGCGTTCCTTGAACACAGATGTCATGTCTGTGTTCAGATTTTTCCATTTTCTGTCCATAACAGAAAACAGAAAAATTGACAGAAGTCACTTCATAATAATTAAACCATTAGAAGATGAATATAAAAAGAAAGCAACATTCAGACCAGTGAATGGAAAACTGTGGCCTAAAATTTCCACTATTTAACCCATTAAGAAAAAAATTCTGATCCTACTCTAGACTAATGATGATGGTGAACTGTTCATATAAGCAAAGTCTCAGGTCTTCAGATGACATGACATACTCGGGTAAATTTTCTCAAATCAAGAATTGATATATTTCTGAGAACAAAAGGAAATATGGTAGAATCATCCAGTTAATCAACAGGATTTTATAATATTTTGATAAAATTCCATCTCATACTGATAAAAGGACACGTGACATTATTCTTTAATCTTTTATGATACTTGTGTATCAAAATTTACTTGATGGTTTGTAAGTAGATAAACGTGGAAGACAGATGTATATAAAAGTCACTGGAAGGTAACAGATGATGTAGAAATGAAAAACAATAACTGGACTGATCATTCTAACTGCTGTTTATAAATGTAAAATTAAAATGTTTTGCTGTTATGCAACAAAGAAGATAGCTAACATGTTTATTCAACAAAATTATGAGCCATGAAGTTTTCAAAAGTACTACATTTTGATGAAGCAAGTGCATGAATAAGCAGAGAAATAACAAAGCTAGAATACAGTAGAGATGCATTTGAAGTCTAGAATCAGTATTTATCAGATAAACATATTCCAGGTTCATGAATTATAACTAGTGAACCATTAGCTGCAAAGAATGTCATGTATTTTGGATGGATATATATACACACACACATATATATATACTGTATAAATTCAAAACCAGGAAAATATGGTATAAAAATGTGGGTTTGTTTTATTTGAATTCTTATTAAAATGCTAACAAAGTTATTTTCACTATCTCTATTCTTCTATATGCTGTTTATAAAATGACTTAAAAAGAAATACAGTTGATTTTCGTTATTCACAGCAGTTATGTTCTAAAAAGTCATCATCAACACTGCATTTATGAACACTATGCCATTGCTCCTAGAAGAAATATAGGGCTATGTTCCTGCAAGCTTCTGGTCACATTTTTATCAACCTGTTTTATGTGTTTCTGTTGAAAGACACATGATTTAATACATATTGTCGATTCATTAACATTGAACTCAACGACCAACAGCATTATAACTCATGCCTGAATAAAGCTTATCAAACACATGTATTTTTTCTGTAAGGCATGTCACAGCCTTTTTGCACTTGGGAACACTAGATAGCACATCGGCACAATGCTTGTGGGTCATTTTAAAGAGTAAACTCAAAATGTGAAAAATGTAGCACTAAGATTATGAAAACGACACTCATTTATAGTATGAGAACTGAAACAAGAAAACAGAATTGCTCAACCTCAGCTGGGAATATTTGTGTCAGGTGACTCAAATTTTTCATTTCTCAGCATGTGTCAATGAATGGTAGTAAAAGTGCCACAAACACTGATTATGGGGTTACAGATAAATTTTAGCAAGCAGGCAAATTTGCAGATACAGAATCTGTGAATAAGGAAAATCTACTGTATATAAAATTTAATCAGCAAAAATTTAAGAGTTAACACAAATATCTAAAATGATAATAGGGAAATAATCATATAGAGATAGAGAAAAAAGTTAAACAAAAACATTAGAAGAAAACCCAAAAGCCATAAAAAGTGATGAATCTGATTATATGAAAAGCAATCGTTTCTGTCAAAATGACAACTGCTATTACTATTAGCAAGGTCAAACAAAATGATAAACCAGAAAAAAGTATGTACAACTCATATTACAAAGATATGGTTATAAAGAATTCTTAAAAATCAAAAAGGAAAAATACATATTCCAGTTGAAAAGTGGGCAAAGGTAGTGTTCATAAAGTTTTCAGAAAAGACACAAAGCTCTTAAACATATGAAAAGGTACTGAACTGCACAATAAGATAAATAATTATAAATACAATGAGACTACTATTTTCAACCATTAGACTGACAAAAGATCCGAAGGCTTGATAAATTATTGGCTAGACTGTGGGAAATAAACTCTTAATGTTGGTAGAATATAAATTAATACAATCTCTACTAAGAACAATTTAGCAAAGATCTATTAAAATTATAAATGGATAACCTCTTTAATCCAGCAGGTCTATTTCTAGAATCTAATTCTAGGTTGGAATTCTAGATTCCAATTCTACTTAGATAATCCTACAAAAAGAATGTAAAAGAATACAGTTTATAATAGTAAGTAGCAAACAATTGCAAACAGCCTAAACTTCTATCCATAAGAGCTATAAGTATGGTATACATCTATGTATAAGAATATCCTGCAACTGTGTAAAACAAGAGTTTTATTTACTGATATAGAGTAAATATATATCTCAATACAAATAAGAAATATTGAGGAAAAAGCACTTACCTGTTAAAGAATACTGTATGAATTACCTATAAAAACAAAAAAAGTTTAAAAGAATAACAATGATAGATTTAACAGATTTTACATACTTTTTATTGTCAATAAATGTAAACAGCACAAAACTAGAAAAAATACAAAAGGGTATATTGTGAAGTCTCCCTGACATGCCCTTGTCTTCTAATCCCTCTTCAGAGGTAACTTGAGTATCGCCCTGAGATGATAATTCAATACATACATGTGTGTAAATACAAATTTAAAGAAATACCAGATATCATAATACATATAGTTCTGCATCTTATTTTCATTTAAAAATATCTTCCCATCAGATTGCTATATATAACAAGCAACAATGTAGTTAAACACAAAAAAGAATTAAACTGAATATTAGTTCAAATTTTAGAACTTTTATAAAAAGAAACAATGAAGAAAGAAATAATTAAACTATAATGCATAGATACTCTAACAATTAGATAAGTATGAAGAATCAGGTCATTATTAACTAGTTTGTTCTTTTGCAGAAGCAATATGACAACATATGATGATCTACAGAACTATTTAGAAACGGAAGCCCAATATCTGAAATTAATCATCAATACACAAAATAATCCTATGGAACTATGTTAAACAAAAAAAGCCCAAAGTATTTATTGTCGTGTAGAAGTACATAATAACCCAAAATTTAACTATTAATCTTATATACTTGCAAGATATAGAGTGTAATATCATAGTACATTTTGTTTTAACCGTCACGATACAATAATCTTTCAGAAACCACTTCTAGAGGAACAGTTCCAGCAGGGCAAGCTTCTTGCATGCATTGCTTCAAGACCAGGCCAATGTGGCCAAGCAGATGGCTACATGCCAGAGGGCAAGGAGTTGGAGTTCCATCTGAGGAAAATCAAGGCCCAAAAAGGCAAATAAATCCTCCTCTGCCGTCTTAGCTCATCTAATAAAGGTGTTTATTGTGTGTGTGGAGGAACTGTGCCAAATACTGTAGACATGATGAAGAATGAGATATAGTGCCTTGCCTCTAATGACAGAAGAAAGAAAAGCTATGTAACAGAAATTAAGTAGAGAGCAGATTCAAAGACAGGAAATTATGTGGATGGGGGATAAGAAGGCTAAGTGGCATTAGGAACAGTGATAAGACATGTGAATTACCTTGGGCCTTGAAACACACTGTACTAATGATTCTGGCTTTGTATATTCTGTCTAAGACACTTTAATCCATTTCATCCTCCGCCTAATTTTTCTATGCACCTTTTTAGATTTGAATGATCTAGTGAAAAACTTCAAGTGAATGAAAATGACTAATTATACTTTCAAATGTGATGATTTATATAATTTAAAAAATACCCCTCCCAGAAATGCATTTTCCATTTTGAAAATCAAAACGGAAAATTTGCTTTTCAAGGCAACATGGAAACAGCTATCCAGAATCATAATAACATTCACAATCTTTCATCAAATAGTCATAACTCAGAAATTTACCCTAAGGCTATTAACAGCATAGAATCAAATCACTACATATTAAGATATTCACTGTAATGTTATTCAGAATGCCCAAAACTACTGAACTAAAGAAATAACTGGCATAACATATAAACAATCTGATAGAAATATATAAAAGCATTTAAAAATATGTTAAGTGGAAATACACACATGCACCCACAAAATGCTATGGCATTATATCAAAATATAGATGAATATGGACCAAAAGTGTAATATGTGAAAAAGAAGTACAATGATAGACACATAGCTTTTACTAATTTAGTTTTAAAATATTGAACATTTTTATTATGTACTTTGCAAACATATGGAAAATAGAAAAAAACAGTACAATAAACATTGATGCACAAACCATTTTTTAGATTTAATTATAGCCATGTATGCTTCATATACATACATATACATAGTTCAATCATTAAATAACATTGAAATATTATATTTCACTTCTAAATACTTTAGTATGTGAATTTATTTTTCTATAAACTATAAAGCCCTTATCACAGCTCATAAAATTAGCTATAATTATCCAATATCATTTAAAATCCAATCCATATTCAAATTTCCTCCATTCCCAAGTCTTTTCGAATCAGGGTCCAATCAAGAATGCCACACTGTATTTTACTGTTGTGTCTCTTAGGCCATTTTTAATCTAGACTAGTTACCCACTCCGTGCCATTTTTTCCTTCATGATAAAGACTTTTTGAAGAAATAAGGCCAGTTATATTCCCCATTGTGGAGCTATCTGATCATTTCTTTTGTGATGTTAATTTAACTTGCTGCTCTATCCCCAGTATTTCTGGTAAATGGGAAAGTAGATCTTAAAGGCTTGATTAAATTCCAGTCACACTTTTTTTGACCAGAATACTTCACAGGTAACACAGTGTATTGCATATTGCACCACTAATCAAAAAGCAAGTCTGCCTGTCTGACCACAGTGAAGAAAAGATTCATCACTAATTCTAAGGATCTCTTTATTGAAAAGTATGTTTTTCTTTCCACATTCCTAACCAACAAGTATTTGGTGAGATGATACTTTGATGTCATGAGAATTCTAAAGGGGATATAAAGAAACCATTTATGAAATAGTTGTGGTGTCAAAATGTCTTTAATATTTTATATTAACTTTTCTACTTTTTAACAATTTTTAAAATGTTTTCCACAAACTATACATTTATACAAAAGTAAGATTCACTTTTATAATGATGGCAGACTTACTCCTTAATTAAAATGTGAGCACCTTCCTTCTTTTTGATTTTGTTTGAAACCCTGTAATGAAAAAAAAATTTTAAAGAAATAGCAAACACATTTTATATAGATTTGAATAAACATTTTGTTTCACACAAGACATTTTAGTAATTCTATTTAACAAACTATCATCAGAAAATGTTTATAGCCTTCCAATGCTTTAAAATTGATCCCAAAGTAAATAATTGGCTGTAATTAAGAAATTTTCCTCTTCCACCAAGACCAATGATGTTCAAGAGCTCACTTGTATCTTATTTCCATCAAATAAAATATACAATTGTCATACACATTTAGTAAGATAAAACCATTAATGACTAGTACTCATTAAACGAAAACATTTTCGACATTAAAAAACATTAATACTTACATATGTATTGTTTTTCTGGTCAGACCTAATCCAAATATCTGCTCTCTCTCTTCTGGCCTCATTGCCTTCTATCTTTCCCTATATATACAGTAGCTTTCCATTTCACTACTAATCTATATCTTAGAGGCCATAAGATTTATTAAGAGTGATTTGTTATTAATGAGTACAAAAGTTATAGCGTAATGTTATTCCAATAACATTACTCTTAGTCATTTGCATTCTGCTTGGACCTCAAGAAAAAGGCAGAGGTTAAAAGCTGAACCCAAATCCTATCTATCTGGATGCTCTTGTGGGAACAGGGAATAAGCTGTCAATCGCGTGTGTTTTTGTGAAGCAATGGTTAAGAACTGTTAGCTGAGGGCCACGGTGTCTAAAAAACACTTAAGTTACTGGAAAACTTGACAATGAGTAGTGGCTTCTTTTTAGTGATAAAAATTTCAAAGAGATAAAAATACAAGGTCCAGGAAACTGCAATTTTTTCATACTTCTGAATATAAGCGTTATGTTTACATTTTAATTTATACAGCTATAAAAATAGTACTCCTAAATATAAAGATCATTTCTCTGGAAAAAATCCTATGTTAGCCCTGAATTTGTGGCAAATATTCTGGTCAAGGCTGCTTCCCCAAGAACTGGTGCTTGAATTCATGAAAGAAACAGAAACATCTGTCTTTTGTTGGTCAGGACCAGGGTTAAATGTCTATTAAAATTCTGCTAGATTTTAATAACATAGGACAATCAAGTACATGAAATAAGAATGTTTATAAATACAATTTAGCTGACTCTAATTTTCACCCACATCATCGTTCAAATCAAATATATTCTAACACATTCGTACATTCATATTTTTTAACTGTTGCTAGCTAACATTCAACATACAGTAAACTATGAACTTATTCTAAATCAGGCTTGTTATGAACCCGGCAATATTCCAGACCAGAGATTCAAGAGTTACAAGATCAACAAGATCCAAGCTCTCATGAGGCTTACATTATGCTGGACAGATACAGATAAACCAGTATGGAAAATTAAGCCAGGAATGACAAGTGCCACATAGAGAATCTAAGTGGGGTGACAGGACACAGAATGAAGGCATGTCACTTCTAGATTAGACAAGGAAGGTGCCATTTCGATTGACACCTGAATGACAAGAAGACAGACAAGTGAAATCTGAAAGAACTTGCCAGATTAAAAAACAGCTAGTGGCCCTGAAGAAGGTATAAATCAGTTATATATGAGAAAGAAAAGAGGCCGGCATTGGCAAGAACAGAGTAAGGAAGAATGTGGACTAAGATGTGTGTAAAGAAGACAGCAAGATACACATCATGTAATACTTTACAAACTAGGATAAGGGTTTTGGATTTTAACCTAAATGTGACTGCAAGTTACCAGAGAGTCTTAAAGGGATGGATATACTATGCTATACATTTTAAAATATCACTCAAGCTGCTGTATGGAGAATGGATTTGGCAGAGTGGGATATGAGATTTTATAAGCAAAAAGAACAGTTGGGATTTACTGAAGTAAGATAGGAGATAATGATGCCTTATTAGTCAGAATATAAAATAAGCTATTATAATCCATCAATAAAAAACAACCCAATTTAAAAAATAGGCAAAGGATATGAATAGACATTACTCCAAAGGATATTAATGGCTAAGCACATGAAAAGATGCTTAACATTATTTAGTCATTAGGGAAATGCACATCAAAATCACAATACGGCATCACTTCATACCCACAAGGATGTCTATAATCAAAGAGGGAGACAATAATAAATGTTGGCGAGGATGTGGAGAAATAGGGACCCTCATACACTGCTAGTGGAAATGTAAAATGATGTAGCCATTTCCAAAAACAGTTTGGCAGTTCCTCTAGAGTAACCTTTTGAGCCAACAAATTCTACTCCTACATACAACCCCCCCCAAAACTAAAAACATATGTGCTAGAATTATTCATTATAGCTCCAAAGAGAAAACAACCCAATGTCCATCAACTGATAAATGTATAAACAAATTTCAGTATATCCAAACAATGGAATGTTATTCAGCAATAAAAAGGAATGAAGTACTGTAAACATGCTACAACATGGAGGAACCTTGAGAAATTTATACCAAGTCAAAGAAGCCAGACACAAAAGGCCACATATTATATGATATCATTTATATAAAATGCCCAGAACAGGCAAATCCACAGAAATAGAAAAGTAGCTTAGTGGTTGCCAGGGTCTGGGAGGAAAGGGTATTGGAGAGTGACTGCTAATTGGGATGGAGTTTCATTTCGGGTGATGAAAATATTCTGGTATTAGATAGTGGTGGTGATTGTACAACTTTGTAAATATAATTTTAAAACTGCTGAGATTATACTTTAAAAGGGTGGATTAGATTTCAATTAAAAAAGAGGTGATAATGTCTTGAATGGGGTAGTAGCAGTAAAGAGAAAGCAAAGTGCATTGCTTCAGGATCTGTGTCTCAGTAGTCAACAGGACTTTCTTACAAATTGGATGTAGAAAATGAAGCAAAGAAAAATAAGGCTAATTCCAGTTTTGTGGCTTAAGAAATTGGTGAGGCTAGCGCACCAATGTTATTGCTTACTGAGATGTAAAAGGTATAGAAATAGATGTAAAAGACTGTATGGGATGACACTAATAGATTTGTTTTGGCTGCCATTTAGTATGAGATGTATCTAACAGACATCCATATGGTGAGGCAAAACAGGCAGCTGAATAAACAAGACCTGAAATTCAGAGCTAGACATCTGAGAACTACCAGGGCAAACATACCACTTTAAGTCATGGAGCAGATGAGGTCACCTTGTGAGAGTTTATAGAGAAGGCAAGGGGGCTCTGACTTGGACATAGGAATTTCGCTCAGGTTCAGTAGTCTCTCATTAGCAGCAAGGGATACATTCAAAGACTCCCAGTGGATGCCTGACACTGTGGACAGTACCAAATCCTATGTATACTATGTTTTTTCCTATATAGACATACCTATGATAAAGTCTAATATATAAATTAGGTCAGTATGAGTTAAACGACTAATAATAAAATAGGACTAAAATATATTGTAATAAAAGTTATGTGAGTGTGGCATTAGTAAGTAAAATTAGGTAACTTGGACACCGGCACTGTGATACTGAGTCAGTCGATCTGATAATGTAGATGGCTACTAGGCGACTAACGGGAGGGGAGCATCTACCATGCAGCTACACTGGACAAAGGGATGACTCATGTCTTGGCAGGAAGGTGGGGGATTTCATCATGCTATTCAGGACAGATGTGTAATTTAAAATTTACAAATTGTTTATTTCTGGAATTCTCTACTTATAAGTTCAGACTGCAGTTGACTGAGGGTAACTGAAAAAGTGGAAAGTGAAACTGCAGCTAAAGGAAGACTGCTTGCTGTATTGGGAAGAGGATAAAAAGTTGTTAAAGGAGTCCCAAAGGAGCAGGTGATGGCATAAAACCAGTAGATTTTATGGTGTCACTGAGGGCAAGAGAAAAATGTTTCAAAACTGCAGTCACATATATAAAAATGTTGCTGATAAGCGAGATAAAGGCAAAAAAACGACCACTGAATTAGTAGCCTGGAAGTGAAATCTCAGTAGAGTAAGGAAAACAGAAGTCCAACTGATAGGCCTGAAGAGACAATGTGAGGTAAGTAAATAGAGAGAACAACTGGAGAGAATTCTTTTAAGAAGTTTGGCTACAAATGGGAGAAGAGAAATGTGATAGCTAGAGAAGAAAAACGTAGTTGAAGTAAATGGACACTAAATTTAGCTAAATGGTTTTAGCTAAATAGGTCACCAACATAGTCTGACGAGTAAGAAAGGCAAACTACAACTAAATTCTTATAGTATGTCTTTATACAAAAAAAGATGAACATCAAAACAATATATTTCTTAAGAGTGCTCATACATACTTAATGCAGAGAAATAGATTTGACAGGCTATATAGCAAATAGCAGTGGCGACCTATGGAGGGGGGTGGGAACTGAGACTGGCTTTGGTCACCAACAGGATTTTTGTCTTTAATTTGTAAATTTTTACAAGGCAATGTATTCATTCGCCATGTAAAATTAACAGATACATTTTTAAAGGATATAAAACAATGTAAATGGTATATGATGACAATATAAAATATAAACCCAGTATGACTAAAGAGATATGACAACAAAATGTAAGATGTGACCCAGGACTGAATCCTAAACAAATGAACAAACAAAAAAAACCCCACAATTTTTTCCTTTTGTTGTAAAGGACATTCGTTAAGACAAATGGCACAATTTGAATAAGGCCAGTAGACTATATATCATAGTATTATATCAATTTTAATTCCTAATTTGTTAACTGTACTGTTATACAAAAGAATGTTCTTGTTTTTAGGAAACACATAGTGTATTTAAATGTAAAGGGGCACCAGGTCTGCAACTGATCCTCAATTGTTCCAGGGTTGGGGGGCGGGAATATATATATACACACATGTATGCAGAGAATGGGTAAGGAAAAAAGGCGGGGAGTGAGGGGGAGAATTGAATAAGAAATGAGTGAAAAACCTGAAGTAGTAAAAAGCTGACATTTGGGGAATCTGGGTGAAGGATACATGGAAATTCTTGTACTATTTTCACAACTTTTCTGTAAGTCTGAAACTACATATTTTCAAAAAGTTAAAATAAAGAAAAACACTTGTACTTTGGTTTGGTTATCTACCAAAGCTGAACTTTTACATAGCACATGACCAAGTGATACTACTCCTAAGTATGAAATGAAAACATACATCCACACAGAAACTTGCACACGGATATTCACAGCAGTATTAATCATTACAGTGAAAAAGTGGAAACAAGCTAAAGGGATAAAATGCGGTATACATAATTGAATCTTATATAGCAATAAAATATGAAGTACTGATGCATGCTACAACTAAGACGAATCTAGAAAACATGCTAAGTGAATAAAGCCAAACACAAAAGACCACATATAATTTTACTTATTCAAAATGCCAAGAATAGGCAAATCCATAGAGATAGAAACTAGGCTAGTCATTGTCCAGGGTGTGGGAGGTTGGAGAAAATGGGATACGTAGGGTTATTTTTTGGGAGGAGTGTGGGGGATGGGTAAGGAAATTAGGTAATGAAAATATTCCAAAATTGACTGTAGTGATGGCTATGTAATTGTGAATACATTAAAAATCAAAACCATTGACCTACTTTAAGAGAGTAAAATGTATGTCATGTGAATTACATCTCGATAAAGCTCAATTACTAAGAAAAAATTCATAGCAACCCTATTTTTAATGACTGCAAATTAGAAACAACCCAAATGTCCACCAATGGTTAAAACAAACAAACTACGGTATAATCACAGGACGGAATGCGATACAGCTACAATTACATAAAACAATGTAGATTAACTTCACAAAATGTTGAGCAAAATAAGCCAGCCACAAAGGAGTATATATATATATATGATTCTATATATTAAAGTTCAAAATAGGGCAAACCTAATCTATGATGTTAGAAGTCAGGACAGTGGTTACCCTTGGGAAAGGGACTGGTAATGATTAGAAGGGGACATAAGAAGCTTTGGGATTGTGATAATGCTCTTTTTCACAAAGTGATTAAACAAGTGTTATCACTTTGTGAAAATTCATAAAGCTGTTCACATCCATGTGCACTTTTCTACATGCATATTTCAATTAAAAGCTTACATTAACAACAACAAAAACCATGAACCTATGCATAATATGACTGAAAATAACTCAAAATACATTGCATCTGGGTAATAGTGCAATGGATGAATTCCCCTCCTCTATCTTTCCCTGTCTAAAAAATTTAAAAATAAACATAAACTATGTCAAAACTTTATATATGTTACACATATTACTTTTCAAAATATTTCATAATTTTTAAAAAACGTGCAGAAAAATATTAAGTGCAAAAGAAAGAAGCTTAGGAAGTCAGTCAGATGACTGGTCTCAAAACAAATTACCAACCATTAATTTGTCACTTTTCATTACCTTTTTTGGTCATTAAAAGGGGAACTTCATCATATATTACAAATATATCATGGTTATAAAATAGCTGAAGAGGAACTTTTAAATAAGAATATTAATGGGGACATGTACAGATGAGACACTTAAAAACTATGCCTTTAAGTGAGTTATTTTCCTCAAACTAAAACTTAAAAAAAATTTTTTTAATAAAAATTAAAAAATTTCATGCTAAATTACAAAAAAACATGTCTGCAACAGATTGATGTATCATATGACAAGTTTGAAGTTTCAGTCCCTAAGGTCTGTCTTGGCATTTATCACCCCAGACTTTCCTCTATGTATGAAAAGAACCTAAATTTTTTTATTTTCCTTTTTTCAGGCAAGGCATTACCATCCCCACACCACCTCCCCATTTCTTACAATCCATTTAATTTCCAATCAAAATAGAAAGATTAATGAGACTGGAAAATAACTGAGAAAGTATCATTAAATTAGAAAATATAATCAAAATAATCTAATAATGTGAAAGATTTTTTAAATACACTGCAATTACACTTAGTGGGGACAATACAAGAGTAATTTAAGCCTTAAACAGTTATTTTTCTTAAACTTTAAGGTAGTTTTCATCCCTTATGATCTGCCTAATGTGACAAACCACTTTTTAGTCACAAACACAACAAAGTCATAGAACCACAAAGTGTTAGGAAAAAATGCTGAGTGATCACTTACCATATAGTAACCAGTATGATAGCCACTCATGTACCAAGATATTAACATACTTCCCAAAGCATCAGCATCATCAAGAGAATCTGGACATATAGGAGGAGGTGGGGGAATTATCTGGAAATGGAGAAAAATATATGTTAAAATTAATAAGCAAAAATGTGAAGTCTGGAGACCCATTTTATGGAGAGAATGCTAAATGTTAGTTGTATCTTTCCTTACATCCATGTCATGTATTTAAACTTTTATTTTTTTTAAATTTTTAAAAAATATTTTTTAAAGCCTACAGTACCTGGTATTCCTAAGTGGTCTCCCAACTAAGTATTAACCAGGCCTGATCATGCTTAGCTTCTAAATTTTTTTTTAAATCTGACATTTGTAGAAAGACAACCAGTAACAACACAAGACTAACAAAATTATAGAGTCCAAAGACAATAAGTCATGTCAAATGTTTGAATTTTGCTTTGATTAGAACTGTTTTTCTGTTCCTTTATTGAAGGTATGGGTAAAAGACCAAACATGAATACTTTGATAGTTTTCCTCAAAAAATACTCACACAGCATTTTAGAAAAAAGTCTTAGGTAGAACATCTGATCTGCTCCCATCCCAATGCACACACTTTGCCAAAAAGTGCCTTTGAACCTAGCCCACTGCTGTTATCTAAAAGTCTACCATTAGATATCCAGATAGTCCACATCGTCAGAAGCTAACATCTAAGCATATCTGGAAGGGCAAAAACACAAATCCTTATGTGCAATATAATTAAATCCTTTCAAGTAGGAGCTACCTGCCTATAGAATAACATGCGACTCTGCCAAGAAAGAAGCAGGGGGTAAGAGTTGAGGTTATAAGAGGAATGAGTCTGGGTAGCAGAAGGGCATTAAAAAAAAACCCAAGGCTTAGTTCAAATTTTTACCCATTAGAACCTGGCCCAAGGGATGGTCTAAAATGGTATTTCCTAATTACCATACTACGTATAAAAGCAGTGTTTAATCTAAATTCTTTTGCACTTACTGGTGGTCCAGAAGGAAATGGAGGCAGCCAGCATGACAGGAAGTGTGGTGGTGGTGGTGGCGGTGGCGGTGGTGGTGGGCCACTGAATTTTAGACCTGGCTATAAAAAAGTATTTCAAAGGAAGATTAATTCACCCATTTTAATATAAAAGGATGAAAAAAGATTAAATGCCAAAAGAATTAAAATAACTGCCCAGAATATCTATATTAACATATTAGATTAAATAGAGTTGCATGTACCAAATACTGAGGTCAAATAGACTAATAAATCTTGATTTTTCTCATTCCATTTCTATGCACATTCAGGAAGTAAAACAAAAGAAAGATTTTTAATTACCTAATAAACCAAGAGAGTGTAATTTAGCAATATACTTCAATCATTAACTAAATTGCATAATTTTTATTTTTCAATTAGAGTTGACATTCGATACTATTTTATATTAGTTTCAAGTGTACAGCACAGTAGTTAGACATTTCTATAATATAGAAAGTATCCCCCTCGATTAGTCTCGTACCCACCTGGCACTATACATAGTTATTACGGCATCTTATTGTCTATATTCCCTACGCTGTACATCCCTGTACTCATGCCTGTAACTATTATATACTTACTAATTTGTACTTTTTACTCCCTTCACCATTTTCACTCAGCCACCCAACCCCTCAATTTTTTGAGGAACCTCCAAACTGTTTTGCACAGCGGCTGTGCCAATTCGCAATCCCACCATCGGTGCACAGGTACCCTTTTCTACATCCTCAGCAATACTTGTTTCTTGATTTACTGATGATGTAAGGTGATATCTTATTGTAGTTTTAATTTGCATTTCTCTGATAATTAGTGATGTTGCGCATCTTTTTGTATAATCTCTTTATGGATAGCCTTTTAGTAGTTACATAGGCTAACTTAGAGCATGTATTGTAAAAATTAGTAAACCTCTCACTCAAGAAAAATCAGTCCCCTGAGACCAACGAAACATGGTATCTCTCTATATATATCTACATATCTATCTATATATGTGTAAATTAAGAGATTTGATCATTCTATAAACTGTAATATAATGTAAACTTCAAGAATGATCTCACAGATAACAAGTTTTAATAAGTCATACTTGATTTTTTGAGTTTTAAAATTACTATTGACTGAATACCATAACTTCCAGTAAAGATATCACTGCTTTATACAAAACAACTAGACAGGGATATATTTACTTTAGGTTTTAACATGATAAAACTTAAAACATAAATCTTTTAAAATTTGATTACTTATAGCCAAAAGAATTATAAGTGAAAACATTTGCATTTTATTCTAAAACAATCTGGGAGCTCCTTAGGATTTTATCTTATTAAATGCAAATACTACATTCTCTTCCAATTTTTATATATCTTATACAAGTGACTTGGGGAACTATAGTACAACACTCAGTTGATAAAATATACTTTCTAACTTAAGTTCACTACATTAGTTTAACACCACATAAAGTAATTGGAAAAGCCTTTCATTATATACTATGCTGCATTACTATCTTATTTCCTTTTCAAAGAATTTTTAATTATGTATTTATAAAATTTACAGAAAGCTACAAAAGTTTCATGGGGAAAGCTACAATTCTCTTACTGGAGGGGTCAAATGTTCCAATATTAACTACACTCTGGTAAACTTTTTCTGTGCAGAAGTTACCTTTCCTGGTCCCAGTCCTGATCCTGGCATAGGGGGTGGTGGAGGGAGAAAAGAGTTCCATGGAGCAGCCTTTGGCTTGATGTTATTCGGTTTATTTCCAGGAGACCTAGAGGAGGTCTCACTTTCATCTGTTGAAAGTTGACTTTCATTTTCATTCTTTAAAAAGAAAAAATTCATGCATTTTTGTTATATGGGTATCATTAAGAAAAACATAATCCCTCAGTGGATCAAACTGACAGCTAGTTATACTGTTTCTCATCTAGTCCCTCAAGAATTCTATATCTTTGGTATCCTTACCTCTTGAGCATTCTGTTCTGTATCATTAGCTACTTCAGACGTTGGGGAAAGTAGATCAGATAGATTTTGCTCCTCTCTATTTCCATATCCAGTGTAAACTACAACACAAGTTTCTCTCTTAAAATCAACTGAAGCAATGGTAGCTGGGTAAACACAGCCGTCTTCTGACCAAATGGCAGAACATTTGTCACCAACTTTCCACTATAAAAAAAAACAAAATGAAAGATACACACACACCTTTCTTTTAATGAGGGTAAACAATAAGAGTGTTAGGTGGGGTAGAGTGGGAGTGGACGGGATAGTCTCCAGTTAACTAATCCAGAAGGCATAATAAAACAGTGAAAAAGACTTGCAGCCAAAAATACATAAATTTGAATTCCAATATAAATATAATTCTGTAATTAATATAATCATGCATATAACTTCTGCCATTTTTATAATTGTGGACAAGTTTCTTTTTCTCTTTATTTCTATTAAGTGGATATAATATGTAATATAATCTACCTCACTGATGTGTCATGAGGAATAGAAAAAAGGGAATGCGTGTAAGCGTCCAGCATCCTGACCTGGCACATGGAAATGCTTAACAAATATTAGCTCTCTTCTCCATTGGAAATGATGAAACTAAAGCAACTAATGAGACACCAAAATACTTAGCTTCTAAGTCTACTGTTTTAAATAGCAGAAATGACTTTACCTAGAATTTTTGGTTCCTGGGTATTAATGGTTTTAGGGCTTTTAAAGGACAAAAAGGATACCCATCTATCCGGTTTAAGAATAAAACACTGCCAATTCAGTTTAAGGCCCTCAGGTACTCCTCCAAAACAGCACTGCCTTCTTTCCCCTCCCTCCTACATAAGGTAAACACTGTCCTGAATTTAGTGTTTATCATTCCTACCCAATTCTTTATACTTCTATTTACATGCATGTTCCTAAACAATAGAAAGTTTAATAGTTGTTTTAGAAATTTTATTATTACATGTCAATGGAAAACCCTACTAATCATTTAAGTTAAAGATATTTTACACTATTTAATAAAAACAGTATGAAGAAATTCTTTAAAGTTAAATCTGTGTTGTAAAATAACCTGCTTCAAGGGAGTTGTGGTATTCCTTTTTTGGCTTTTATTCTTCTTAGCAGGTTTTCTTTTAGGTGTGCCTTTTGGTTTATCTGAAGCTTCAGAAATGTCTCCGTTCTTCAAAGCATGCTGTGGAAATATGAATAGAAATATACATGTTACAGGATGATAAAGAAAATGTAACAATATAACTCAGTTATTATAAACTGGTCTCTAGGTCCCTCTTTTCACCATCCCACATGCTACAGAAACTGCCCCCAAAGGCATCATATAACTGATTATCAGTTCTGAAGACCCCTTTAATCAAGCTTCCTCCTTCTCAACCTTTCTGTAACATCAGACTCTGTTGATCTTCTTCTTGATACTCATGACATTTTGGATGACGATGTAGGGCCACAATGCTTTTATTACTTCTCTGATCATGTCTTAAACTTGGGCATTCCCAACAAAATTTGGCCATCCTTCTTTACCTGATTATAACGATCTATTCTCATTACTTCAATTATAATCTCTATACACACTTCCAAAGCTATTATCCAGCTCTGACTTTTCTTAGTTCAACATTTCCAATTACCAATTTCATATCTTCATATCTACCTCAAACTCAATAAAACTAAAAGTAAACTAATTTTTCCTCCAATCAGTTCTTTTCCTCTATTTGGACTACTTCCCCCTATGATATCACCAATCCCATCCCACATTAAGCCCCACTTTAATCTGCATTTTATAGAACTCTCTTGGTAACCCTGAATTAGTACACTTCTAGTCTCAGTGTATACTGGAAAGCATGATACTGACAAATTTAAAACTTAGCTTCAAAGATGGTATACAAGCTTGATCTTTTTTTATCTTAAGTTACAGGATGACTATGGGAAGGATGTGGACTCTATGCTTGGTGTTCTGTATGAGTACATGCTCTCTGCCTAGACTATTGATGGTTTACACATGGTGCTCAATAAGACTAAATGTCTCTGACAGTAGGTAAAGTAATAATGTTGGACAACTGTATGAAAGTCTTATTTGGGCCTCAAAACCAGAATATACCCTCTAGAAGAACTGTATCTTCCTACCAACGGGAACACTTGACTTGACACCCAACTTACTGGCTTTGGGGAAGATAAAGTTAATTTAACATATGTAAAACACTTAAAACAGTGCCTAGAATGTTGTAAACACTCTTTAAGTATTAATTACTGCACTACTGCTATTTATCATCATTTCAATAAAGGCTGGTTAAATATTTGAAAATTATAATTCAGAATGTCCACTTATCTGAATTAGAGGACTTCCAGAGTTCAAAGCAATGTAAACATACTAAAAGCAACATATGTTTAAAACTCAAATTGCCTCTGTCAAAGGGATGACAGGCTACCTACCAACTTCTAAAAGAAGATATCTAATTTAACTAACCCATATTATCTTTTAATCTTCAAAATTAGAACTGAATCATATGGATGCTTTACTGTATGTCATCCATTTTTCTCCCAAGTGAATAACATGAGGAAATAAGGAAAAGAATTAAGCGTTTCATACCTTAAATGAAGCCACGGCTTTATCGTACGCTTTTATCAATGCTGTGTCATCCCAAATGTCAGAATCATCACTCTGGGAGGGGTAAAAAATAAAAAGAATGTTTGGTTGGATAGGTTTCATTAAAAAAAGTATGCTAGTACCAAGAGTCATCTTAATCTGAACATAAAATTCAACGAATAGTGGGTATTTAAAAATCCTAAAAATAAACACAAGAAACATATCTGGCTTAGTTATTACATGACATTACCCTTAGGTTAGTTATATGTAAATGTTCTAAGAGGCATGCCGTGAAGTGAATGCTCCACAATTTAATTCCTATCCACCAGTCATAGTGGATCAGTTCAAGAGTAACTCACATTTCAATCTTTTCTAAAAGCATATAAAAGGTTTAGTTTGACAAACCAAGGATAAGATAAAGGATTTAGTTTTAGTGGGAAAACATCTGATATTAATCTGGAAAAGACCTAAAAATCATTCCTATTTTTGAATTAAATTTAATGAATGCTTAGTAGAGTTTAAATTTAATTCAATTAAAAACATTTTTGAGCACCCACTATCGACTAAATACTCATCATTGAGAGGCATGAAATCATGCCACCTCCTCACAAGAGAGTTTAATCAGGGATTTAAGACATATTGTCAGACAAAACAAAAAAAAAGAATAGCAAACAAGTATGATCAAATATTAAAATGTGAAATACAAATGTTTTAATTAAACAGAAATAAATCAATTTTCTCCAGTTCAAGATGATGACACAGAAGATCCTGAACTCAACAACTCCCACCAACATACTAAATTTATAGCTATGCAGAGTACAATTTTCTCTGAAAAAAAGCCTAAAGAATAGCTGAGTGACTTCCTACATACGGGACAAGCAAAAAAAAACCCCAACACTGAAGCAGTAGGAGGCTGAAACACAATCTCACTGTGAATCCCAACCCTGGTGCAGCAATCCACATTCAGGAGGGAGTTCAAGGCCTGAAGCTTCTCTCTGAAGAGCAAAGGCTCTAAACCTCATACTGTGCACCCTAATTTTTAAAACCTTTTCTGAGAGGTAAGCCCCCAAAATATCTAGCTTTGAAAGCCAAGGGGGGACTCAGGTCCATGAGATCCACAAGGTACAGGCTCTTAAAGGGCTAGAGTGCCTGGGCTCACCTGCTCCAGGACCAGTGCAGAAGATGCCAATTAAGAAACACACTTCACGCACCTAAGCCATTAGCCTAAGGATCAGGCATCTAATTCAATACACATCTAGAGGTCTGCTAGAATATGCTCCAGGGGCTGGGGCTGGGGCTGGGGCTGACAGGTGCTGTCTTTTTTTGCTCTCTGCTGTGCTCCAGCCAGCAGATGCCATCTTTGAGTTCTCTCTCTGCCAGGCTCAATATCACCAGACCTCTTACACACATCTAGCATTCCAGTTTTTACTTCTAGTTTCCTAGTTTTTGTACTGCTGCCCAGGGAATACTCCTTGCCTACCTATGTCTGGTGGCCGGGGGCCTTGCATTCCTGGGTCCCAAAGGACTATATCAATTGGAGAGATAGCTCTTGGTAGGCTAGCATCTCAAGGGCATTGCATGACAGTGGACTGAAACACACCCCCAGTCTTTCTGTGGAAAAGGCCTATTTCCTTGTCCAGAAAGTTCTGCCTAAGGGGCAGGCTTCTGGTTTGGCACACATCTAGGAACCTATGGAGATGCTCCCAGGGAGTGGAGGCAGGTGGACATAATCTTTGTGCTCTCCATCTGCCTTGCTCCAATTCACTGTTATCTTCTAGAAAGGAGCTTATACACTCATCTGGTACTCTGATTACTGCAACTTGAGCCCAGAGAAAACTTTAAGATGCAAAGTTTTGATGGCCAGTGGGGACTTACACTTCCTTCCCAGTGGCCAATATATATTTGCATACTTTAAGAGCTGCTGCCTGAGGGTCTGGCTTCCAATCAGCCTTAATTGAGATTCCTCCCCTTGAGACACTAAGTCTTTGAGCATACTTAAAGGTTAGAGAGACAATCAAAACCTGAGGCAAGGTTAAAAGTTAAGGTTCACCTAAATGAGGCCACTCCTTGATTTTAGGGAGAGGTGGCTGTTTAATGCACAGAAACCAACACAGAGTCAAGCAAAATGAAAAAATAGGGGAATAAGTTCCAAACAAACAAACAAAAACAAGATAAAAACCTCATAAACAAATCCTTAATGATAATGAAAATAAATGATGTACCTAACGAAGAGCTCAAAATAATAATGATGCTCACCAAACTCAGAAAAATGGATGCACACAGTGAGAACTGCAATAGATAGAAAATATAAGAAAGTAGCAAACAGAAATCACAGAGCTAAAGAATACAAGGACTGCACTGAAAAATATAATAGAGGGGTTCAACAACAGCCTGAACTAAAACAAAAGGCAGTGGAACATACCCCATCAAAGCAGCAAAAAGAAAAAAATGAAAAAAAGCTGAAGGCAGCTTAAGGACTTATGGGAGAACATCAAGAAGACAAACATTTTATTATAGGGATCCCAGGAGGAGAAAAAAGAGAGAAAGGAGAAGAAATCTTATTTGAAGAAATAATGGTTGAAAACTTCTCTAACAGACATCTAGATCCAGGAAGTCTAGAAAGTTCCAAAACAAATGAACCCAGAGAGACCCAAAACATATAATACTTAAAGTGTCAGAAGTTCAAGACAAGCAGAGAATTTTAAAAGCAAGAAAAGAAAAACAACTTGTTACATATACGGAAACTCCCATAAGGCTGTAAGATTTTTCAGCAGAAACTTTGTAGGCCAGAAGGAATGTCATGATATACTTAAAAGTGCTGAAAGAAAAAACCTCTAATCATGAGTACTCTTATTCACCAAAGTTACCATTCGGAATTAAAGGAAAGATAAAAAGTTTTATAGACAAGCAAAAGCTAAAGGAGTTCATAATCACTAAACCGGCCTTACAAGAAATGTTAAAAGGATTTCTTTAAGCTAAAAGGAAGAGTGAAATTTAGGAACAAAAAACATATGAAAGTATAAATCTGAAGATATTTACATAGTAAAGGTGGAGGATTAATCATTGATAAAACTACTATGAAGGTTAAAAGATAAAACAAAAACGACTGTAACTACATTAGTTAAGGAACGTAAAAGATAAAAAATGTAAAATGGGACATCGAAAACAAAATGTGGGGAAGGAGTACAAATGTAGAGCTTTAGAATGCATGCAAATCAAAGAAATCAACTTAAAATTGACAGTTATAAGTATTATTATAAGACTCATGGTAACCACAAAGTAAAAACCTATCATAAATACACAAAAGATAGAGAAACCTAAATATGCCACTAAAGAAAATCATTAAACCACAAAGGAAGAGAGCAAGAAAAGGTATAGAAACTACAAAAAAAAAAAAGTCAAAAAACAATTAACAAAATGGAAATAAGTATATACCTATCAATAATTACTTTAAATGTAAAAAGACTAAATTCTCCAATATAAAGACACAGAGAGGTTAAACAGGTAAAAAAAGAAAAAAAAAAAAAAAAAAACAAGGCCCATCTATCTATATGCTGCCTATAAGATAACCACTTCAGATGTAAGAACACACACAGAACGAAAGTAAAGGAATGGAAAAAGATATTCTATGCAACCAGAAATCAAAAGAAAATGGTGGTACCTGTACTTATTTCATTCAAAATAGACTTTAATACAGAGACTGTAATAAGAGACAAGGACATGACAAAGGATAAAGGGGTCAATCCAACAGGAAGATATTCTAAGATTTATGCACACAAGAGTACCTAACTATTTAAGACAAATATTGACAGCTATCAAGGCAGATATAAACAAAAATAGTAGGGAACTTTAATACTTCAATTTCATCAATGCATAGACCATCCAGACAGAAAATGAATAAGGAAACATCGACCTTAAACAACTCGTTATATCAGATGGATAGAACATATACACAAAACATGTCATCCAAATGCAACAGAACACATGTTTTTCCCAAGTACATATGGAACATTCTCTAAGATATAACATATGTCAGAGCACAAAACAAGTTTTAATGAATTTAAGATTAAAATCATATAAAGCATCTTTTTTGGCCACATGGATGAAAACAGAAATTACAAGAAAAAAATTTTAAAATTCACAAATTTGTGGAGATTAAGAAGCATGTATTGAACAACTAATGGATCAAAGAAGAAATCAAAAGAGAAATAAAAAATACTTTGAGACTAATTAAAATGGAAATACAATATACCAAAACTTGTGGGACACAGCAAAATCAGTTCTAAGCAAGAAGTTCATAATGTAAATGCCTATATCAAGAAACAAAACCTCGAATAACCTAAATTTACACCTCAAGGACACAGAAAAATAAAAAATGAAAACCAAATTTAGACGGAAGGAAATGAAGATCAGAATGGAAATAAAATAAAACTAAAAGACAAAAGAACAATAAACTGAAGAACTGATTCTTTGAGAAGATAAACAAAATTGACCAATATTTAGATGGACTTACAAAGAAAAAAAATGACTCAAATAAATATAATAATAAATGAAAGCAGAGACATCACAACTGATACTACAGAAATACAAAGGCTCATAAGAAACTACAAATTTGACAACCTAGAAGAAATGGGTAAATCCCTAGGAACATACCCCTACCAAAAATGAATTGTAGAAAAACTGAAAAACTAGACAGACCAATTACTAGTAATACGATTGAATTACTAATCAAAAATCTTCCAACAAACAAAAATCCTGGACCAGATAGCTTCACTGGTGAATTCTACTAAACAATCAAATAAGAATTAATACCAATCCTTAAACTCTTCCAAAAAAGTAGAAGAGGAAGAAACATTTCCAAACTCATTTCACCAGGTCAACATTACTCTGATACTAAACCAAACAAGGACCCCGCTAGGAAAGAAAATAGGCTAATATCCGTGATGAATATAGATGCAAAGATCCTCAACAAATTATTAGCAAACTAAATTCAACGATACATTAAAAGGATTATACAACATGACCAAGTGGGATTTATATCAGGAATGCAAAGATAGTTTAACATCTGCAAATCAATGTTATGCATATTAGCAAAATGAAGAATAAAAATCATATGGTCATCTCAATAAATGCAGAAAAAGCATTTGACAAATTCATTCATTTATAATAAATATTCTCAAGAAAATGGGTATAAAGAGATTGTACTTCAACGTAGGCCACATACGACAAGCCCACAGCTAACGCCATACTCAATGGTGAAAAGCTATCTTATTCTAAGATAAGGAACAAGAGAAGAATGCCCATTCTCACCACTTTTATTCTGCATAGCATTGAAAGTCATAGCCAAAGAAAAAGAAATAAAAGACATCCTATTTGGAAACAAAGAAGTCAAACTGTCACTATTTGCACATAACACATATATAGAAAGCCCTAAAGACTCCACCAATAAACTAGTAGAACAAATAAATGAATTCAGTAAAGTAGCAGGATACAAAATCAATATATGAAAATCCGTTGTGTTCCTATTCACTATTAATGAAGTATCAGAAATTTAAAAGTAAAAGAAATTTAAAAAACAATCTCATTTACAATTACATCAAAAAGAATAAAATACCTAGAGATAAATTTAACCGAGGTGAAAGACCTGTACACTGAAACCTATGACATTAATGAAGTAATTAAAGAAGACAAAAATAAATGGAAAGATATTCCATTCCCACAGGTTGGAAGAATATTATTATTATTATCATTAGGAAGAATATTATTAAAATACCCACTTACCCAAAGCAATCTACAGAGTCAATGCAATTCCTATCAAAATTCCAAAACATGTATGGGACCACAAAAGGCCCCCAACAGCCAAACCAAGAAACACAAAAGGCCAAACCAAGAAAAACAAAGCTGGTGGCATCATATGCTCTGATTTCAAACTATATTACAAACCTACAGTAATCAAAACAGTATAGTACTGGCATGTAAAATAGATACATGTCAATGGAAGAGAATTGAGCCCAGAAATAAACCCAATTAGTCAATTAATTTATGACAAAAGAGCTAAGAAATGGGGAAAGTGAGTCTCTTCTATAAATGGTGCTAGGAAAATTGGACAGCAAAAGAATGAAACTGGAAATGCAAAAGAATGAAAATGGACCACTATCTCACACCACACACAAATTTAAGTGAAAATGGATTAAAGACTTGAATGTGAGGCCTGGAACCATAAAACTCCTAGAACAAAACACAGGAAGTAAGCTCCATGACATTAGTCTTGGTGATGACTGTTTGAATTTGATGCTAAAAGCAAAATCACAAAATTAGAAGACACATTATTTCTCCTGCAACTGCAAAAGGTACTACTGATAAAAGAAGTGCACTTCACAGTATCAATGGAAGATGGTAATCTTAAAAGATACGTAGCAACCCAAACTGCTCACTTCTTAACCGTTATTGTCAAACCAGGAAAACAAGACATTTCGAAATGAACAGAAAACAAAGATATCTATACAAAGCTATTACAAGATAAAACACCTTCTCAAATAATCACAAAGAGAAGAAAACACTACACCTAACTGAAATTAAATATTCTTGAACTAGCATCCACAATATGGAAAAAACCACCTTGAAGCAAAAATGTTTTAAAATCAGGTGAAAAAATAGGGTGAAATGATTACCATCACTAGTCGCCAGAGAAATGTTAATTAAAACAAGATGCCACTACACATCTAATAGAATGTCTAAATTTAACACAAGACTGACAATACTAAGTGTTAGGAAAGATGGAGAGCAAATGGAACTTTCATACACTTCTAATTGAAATGTAAAATGGTACAACCACTTTGAAAGAGTTTGGCAACTTCTTCAAGAGTTAAAATACATGACCTAGGTATTCACTCAAGAGAAATGAAAGCATTATGTCCATATAAAGTCTTCTACACTAATACTCGTGGCAGCTCTATTTGTAACAGCCCCAAACTGGAATCAACCTAAATGTTCATGAACAAGTGAATGGATAAGCATATTTTAGTATATTCATGCAATGGAATACTACAGCAATAACAAGGATTGAACAAATGATCTCCACAACGAAATGGAAGAAACTCAAAATAACTATGCTGAGCAGAAGCCAGACAAAAAGGATTCCAAGTTTATAAAATTCTAGAAAATGCAGACTAACCTATGGTGAATCAGCAGTTGTGTAGGGACAGGAGATGACAGATGAGAGGGAAGGATTACAAAGGGTATAATGAAATCTAAACCAGACCATACACTGAGACCACATGAAGCAGCCCTGAGATGATATGAAGAAATGACCTGTCAATCCACAGATGCTCAGTCCTCAGCTACTGCAACCTGAGCTACTATATGGATGCAACCACATGAAAAGATCTGAATAACTACTAGCAAGGCTTCAAAAATTCCTAACCCACAGAAACTATGAGAAATAATAATTGTTTTAAGCTACTAAGTTTTGTGATTTGTTACACAGCAACCAAAACAGACCATCAAGACTGCCTTATCTGTTTCTCAGTCACCACCAATAGCCCAGGTTTCTCAAGTTATTTCTCATGTTCTGCCATTTTCTACCACTTCTCAGCTACTGACACTTTCACTGTGCTCTCCTGAGTAATCGTCAACCCCGCTTCCCACCCCACCCCCAATATTTTTAACCTCTTCACTGAATACTCCCTTCATCTTCTTGCTCTAAAATCTGGCTTTCTTTGAGGATGCCATTTTCCATGCAGCTATCTCAAATAAATGTTTTTCTCCTTCATATCCCTCAAATCTCTGTACCAAAGGAAGAAATCTTTCTTGCTTCTCACTTTCATATTATTCTCCTTCTTTCCTCCCTAAATACTCCCAGTTTTGAAAATCCTGTTACCAGACTCCAGTCTACTATCCCTCCTTATTGCAATCTTCTACAGCCACCTGGGCACAACTCCTCATTCCCTAAGATTTATATCTCAGTACTCTCTCTGATACTACTGTCATAATTCTTGATTATTTAAAAACCCTTGTAGATGATCCTACCAATAGCCTATCCTTGTAGGTCTTTAAACTCTTGTCTATCAATGATATTGTATACCACCCAATCTCAACTACTCATTTCTATGGACTTTATTATAACCAGTAACAAACTCTCCATAAATTCAGCTTCAAGAATCCTACTCTCCAATCACCACCTTCTAGGCTCTGAAACTTATTCCTTCTAGTAACTCAATAATGACAATCATTTTACTTCACTGGGAATAGCAAAACATTGATCCTCTAGCTTTTTAAATTGCCCCTCACTGTTCTATCGTCCTCGCTTCCTTTCTCGGCCAGCTTAAATCCCATAGACAATTATTAAGATAATTGTCTTGTACCTCTCCCTCTTCTTCATATTCACTTGTTAAAACTATAGGCATAACTCCGCGATATTGCAAGTTCAGTTCCAGACTGCGTATTAAAGTGAACATGGCAATAAAGATAGTTGTAATCTTTTTGCTGGTGGAGGGTATTAAGTTTGTAAAAAAATGCAACACCTGTAGAGCACAATAACATGAAGCTTAATAGAATGAAGTATGCCTATACAACCCTATTAATTTCAACTATTGGTTTAGTCTGTGCCTGTCCTCACACACCTGAATTGAATTTAGCTGGCAAAAAACATAATATTGCTGCCTATCCTCCTTTAATTTCATGATTACAAATCTCAATTAGGCCTTTATTGTTGCCAAGCAATGTTTCCACTATATTTCACTAGTCCAACACTCAATCTACTGTCCTAGAGACCTACTTCCTACCTTGTCTCTGCTCAAACCTCCAACACCTGCCCGTCCTCACTCCTAGCTGATGACCTTCTTTTACAGAGAAAACAGAAACAATCAAAAGAGCACTTTCACAATCTCCCTCCACCATATCTGCCCATTCACAGATTTGTGCCCATATAACTGTCGCCACATTAACTGTCAATGTACCTAACAAAGGCCAAATCCATTTCCTCTCATCTACTCCAGAACACTGCTTCAGCAATTCTCTCTCCTGCATCAATTTTTCCATCTTTACTGGACCTTTCCTATATGCCCACTAACATGCTGAACTATGTTTCTCCCATCTTAAAAACAAATAAAACACGCAATTAAGAATCCTCTTTATTCACTTCTCCCTTCTATTAGCCTACTTAACAATAAAACTCAAACTATTTGTTTACAAGTGTTGCCTTTTCTCCTCTCCAACCCTCAGTCCAATCAGATTTCGCCACTATTTCAACCAAAAGCTGATCCTCTCTTTTATAAACCTGATCTCCCTGAAGTTTTCCCCATCTCAGTACATTTGTAAAAGGTAACTTCATCTTTTACAATTGTTTAGGACAGTCTTAAAGCTACCTTTGACTTTCCTCTCTCAAGCCTCCATTATCGAATCATGTCCAACACCTATTGCCTCTGACTTCAAAATATATCAAGTATCTGAGTACTTTGCTCTCCTTTGCTGACACCTGGGTCTGGGTCGTTTCAGTAGACTCCTAATGTCCCTACTTCGCCCTGGCCTGCCCTCACCACCTCCGCGACGGAGTGTACAAACCAAGATACAATCAAGTTGGTTAGGACCTCGGCTCTAAGCTATCAGGGTACCCAAGCTGCGCGAGGAAGGAGCTTGCGGATGAAGCTCCCAAATGGAGAAAGATGTAGAAACACACGGACCGCAGTCCAGCAGTAAACTGAGTGGCCAGGTCCCGCCCCGCGGCCGGGGAAGGACCGTGGGGGCCGGGAAGTGGGCGCTCGTCCAGAGGCAGAGCCGGCCGCAGCCTCACCTGGCCTGCGCCCCGCCGGAAAAGCACAGAGTCCTCCTGCTCCGGGACACCTCCACCACCGCCTTCGACCCCCATCGCCATCGCGAGGCTACCGCAGGGTGCGCAGCGTGGGCTGCGTGCCTCCGAAAATGACGACTTCCGCCGCCCGGGGTCTCTGGGCGCGGAAGAGTACGGTGGCCTGGAAAGCGAGCCCGCGGCGTGGAGGACTGCGCGCTCTCTACTGGGGGTCGCCTCCTGATTTCACTGATCGCGCTCGTTTTTCTTTTCTGTAGTCTCTCAATTTTTTGAGTTCACTTTTTCATATATTCGTAGAGTGATTCTACCAGAGTGTTTTTGTTTTTAATAATAAATTTATTTTAGAAAATAGTGTTCATTGAGGGCAATTTAGTGAATATGGATAACAGAATACAATGAAAATCAGTCCGGAGGTAACCAATAATAATATAGCTGAATTGCACAAAAGAGTTTTATGTTTTGTTTTGTTTTGTTTTGTTTTGTTTTGTTTTGACAACAACCCTACAAATTAGGGACTCTTATTTTAAAGGTGAACAAACTGAGGCACAGTGTTTACACAGCTGCCTGGAATGCAGGCAGTAGAGTTTATGCTTTTAGACACTTCCCAACTTTGACATTTAGGTTAATAACCATTCTTCCAAATCTTTCTTAGTAAATTTTTTAACTTAAACGAGATCAAATGATATTCTTAGTTCTTACCATTTACTTTCCCAGTACTCTTCATTAGGCGTTTAGAATTGCCAAATGACTTCCATGTACATATTACACCCTCGCTGATAAACTAGACATCTGATTATGTAATTTAAACTTCCAGCAAAAGCAACATAAAATGAAAGGACAAACAATAGTTGATAGTATGCAAGAAAATACCAATATTCCTAAAATCTTTTAAAAAGCTTTGTCAAAAGTAAAAGCAGCAAAACAGACAAAGGTAAAAGAGTTATTCATTGAGGAAAAAACAGAAATGGCCAATAAATATGAAAATAAGCCAAACTCTAGAAGCTCTGTACTCAGTCTGCCTGGGTTTATATCGTTATCCTGCCACTTAGTACCTGGTGACCTTGGGGGAGATTCCTTAACCCAAATCTCAATTTATAAAAATGGACATAACAATAGTACCTACATATGAAGACTAAATGAAATACAAAAGTCAGAAAACAAGGGGAGTTCACCAAAAAATTTACAAATGTCCAATAAACATGAAAATATGCTCAACATCTAGTCACAGAATTGCAAATTAAAAACTAAGAACCAATTTTCATTTGGGTCAGCAAAATTATTAGAGATTAATAATATCTGATGTTATCAAGGGCATGGGGCTATGAAGGGCTACCCTCTTGTTGGAAAAATACAAACATGTTTAAAAATACAAACATATATACCTTTACCCTAGGAATCCTACCTTTAAGAATCCATTCATATAGAAATAAAAGCACCAGAACATGGAGTTAAGTAGGACAATATATATTACAGGATTGTTTGTAGTGGCAAAAGCTTACAAACATCCTGATTGTCCATGAATAAGGAAATGAATGGATAAATTACATCCATACTATGGTCAGCTCTATGTGTACTGACTTGTGGGATGGCTATTAAATAAAAAGTATCAAGTTACAGCTAAGATTTTCATTTTTGTTTAAAAAAACTTTCTGTAGTAAGTTGAATGGTGGCCCCAAAATATGTACACCAGAAACTTGTGAATGTGAACTTATTTGGGAAAAGGATTTTTGCTGATATAATTAAGAATCTTGAGATGAGATCATCGTAGATTAGAGTAAGTCCTAAATCCAATGACAAAATCCTCAGAAGAGACATAAAGAAGGTAGAGAAAAGAAGGCCATGTGAAGACAAAGGCAGAAATAGGATCTATGCTGCCACAACTCAGATAATGCCTGGAGCTACTAGGAGCTGGAAGAGCTAAGCAAAGATTATTCCCTTAGACTCTTCAGAGGGTGTATGGCCCTGTTGACACCCTGCCTTTAGACTTTTGGCCTCTAGAACTGTGGGAGAATACATTTCAGTTGTTGTAAGCCACCAAGTTTGTGGTGATTTGTTATGACAGCCCTAGGAAACTCCCTATATCTCTTAGTTATTTGTATGTTTAAAAATGTGTGCATGAGCACTGAGAGAAATGTACAACTATTTTATACACCCTATGACCTGGAAATTCCAGTCTTAGATATATACTCAATAAGTGCTTATGACCACCAAAAGATATGTGTATATACACACACGTATTAATATACATTAATATACATTATATATAACATATGTAACATATTACATTATTAGTCATTCTGCCATATATATATTATGTATGGCACTATATATATACACATACACACATATATATGCATGCATGTATACATATAATATACATATACATATATATTATATATATAATATATATATATACACACACACTATGTATGGCAGAATGATTAATAATAGCCCCAAACTAAAAGTAATCCAAATGTCCATGAAAAGCAGAGTGGATGACTACATTATGGTATATTCGTTATGACAGATTGCTACACAGCAGTGAAAAAGAAGAAACTACTGCTACACATAAGACAGAGGATTCTCACAGATGTAATGTTGATCAAATTAAGCCAGACTCACAAGAGTATATACCACTTATATAAAAGTGTAAAAACAGATAAAACTGACCCACATTAATGATAGGTAGGGGGCATGATCTAAAAGTGGTCATAAAGGAGCTTGCTAGGGTGCTGCAAATAGCTATGTATCTTGATCTGGGTGGAGTATTTAAATGTCGAAGTCAATCGAAATGTACATTTAAGCTGTGTGCTATTTAGTATCATTTCACAAGGATACATGCTCAGGAGTGTAATTACTGGGACATATAGTAAAGGTATGTTTAGTTTTCTAAGTAACTGCCTAATTTATTGCTAAATTTATTTTAGCCCTTTGGTTGCATTTTTCCACTTTTTCTATAATGAGCAGGCATTGCATTTTTTTTTTTTTGGCTTTGAAAGTTGGTAGAGATATAAATAATATAAATAGTATAAGCTTCATCGTTGCTTCTCACACTCCAGACATTTACCTACCACCTTCATGATTTACATTACCATGTATCTTTTTAAATTTAGTCTTAAACTTACAATAAGAATATCAGACTCTTATTTCATTTTAGTCTGCCCAGCATCCATTCTTCCTTCCCTCTTGTGACAAAACCCCAGATTTGTTTGCTGGGGCACCTATCCCTCACTGGGTATAGTTTTGGTTATACTATTAACTTACGTGAACTTCCCTCCTCTTGTTAAGAGGTAGTCACATAACCCAAACGAGTCCATTTGGAGGCACTCTAAGTGATATAAAGACTAAAAATGGTTGTCAGAATTTTAACCTGATAGCAGCACTATAGAAAAAACTGTCTTATAGTACTTGGAGCTGTTCTAACTCTTGACTTTTCCAAAGCCTTCAGTCTTCAACTTTTCCTTGAACTCTGGAGTCTCTCGTCCTTTTAAATAATGGTTGTTGTTATTAATAAATTGTTTGCAACCGAAAGTTCTAGTGTATCATGAAACCACTTTTGATGCGGTTATATTTCCTCAAGGATACATTAATACATAACTCTAATTAAATGTCCATTCACAAGCTCCCCTAATAGTCATCCTGAGTGGTACAGGGCCAAATGAGACTTTGACCCCTCCTCCAAAAAAAAGTTCTTGATATGAAATATATATTTATACAAATAAAGTATTCATTAGCATTGTCTTGATTTCGGCAAGATTGGTAGACAATTTCTTGTAAACTCACAAGTGTTGAGAAAGGTTCCACCAAACTATATATTCAAGACTATTCCTACACTGATACCTGTAAGCAAAGTCATGTTCAACTGATAAAGTAATATGTGGCATGGAAAATATTTCTATAAAAGTTGTTATAAACAAATTTTAAAATCTCATTTTTCCTGGGCAAATGGTCCAATGGCAGGCTATCTGTGAACTTTAAATGTGTATTAGCTAATTAGTGCTATGTAAAGGGTTTTGTTTTTAAAAAGTTTTAAGGAAAAGCCTGTAGTTTTAAATCTTTCTGGAGTTTATGGGGAAGTGCATTTGAGTCCTTAACTCAGTGACATTTTCACGACTTGGTCATTTGCAAAGACAACATATCCCAATATATGATTACTATATAGCAAGTGCGTTAGCAGATGAAGCTGTAGGATGCAGTTTAATAACTGCTCTTCTTCACTCTTGATCTAATGGAAAAGTATGAAGAACAATTTCATAAAAATAATTCAACTTTTTAATCGAATTTTAATATTTATATGTCTTCTATCACCAAAGACAATTAGAAATTTACCGTAAGAAGTTGACGTGCTCTTTGCTTCGTTTGTATCACTGCTAAAACCCTGACACAGATGGTAAAATGTAAAAATCGTAATCTGATAGTCAACTTTATATTAGAGTTTTCACTTTTGGGATATGTTTTTATCCCACTAGCTCTATTGAGGTCTGATTGACAAATTAAAATCAAATATATTTAAGGTGTAAATGTGATGATTTATATATGTATACATTGTGGGGCATATAAATGCTTTTTGAAGTTCAATAGTTTTGAAATAGATTGTAGACTCAAAGCTAATGGCAGTATTACAACACAAACAGAAAAGCTCTTTTTCAAGGTAGAACTTGAAAATATTATACAAAAAAAAAGTTTACCCACTTCTAGAGGTGGGTAAACTTTTCCTATCTATAAAAACATGGGGGGGGAAAAGAGCAAAATATAATTTTTAAAAGTTAGAAAAATGTCATAATCAATACTCCCCTTTAGTCCAGTTTCAAAAACAGGCTACTTTGATAAGTGGGTAACAATTTCTCATGCTGCCGCTAATAGTAAAGGCATTCAAAAAGAATCAAGTTAACTGATGAAACTGACTTCAGTGTATCACCTTGGACAGTAGCAGTTGCTCCCTTTTATTTTCAGGACTTAGGAAGATTGCTAATAATAATGCACTACCTCCTGTTAAGGATGATGCAAAATAGTATTTTTAATGTCTATAAAAATGTTCCATGGAGTCTGGTATTTTCCAAATTACACTGTAAAGCTGGCACTACTTTATCTAAATAATTTGATCATGCTTTGGCAACAAGTCAAAGAAATATCTAAAGGGTATATGAATTAGCTTTACTGATTACAATTATTCACCTGTATTTTCCCCTTAATATCTTGTAATTAACCAATTCCCCTCTTTAAAAGTTTAGCTATTTTAGTTACACTGCTTAAATATACATGAAAAGAAACTAATGTGTCAATGTATTTCAGCAATTATATTTAATTTTCTTCCACATAGATAATTTTTATGTCTGGTAGTGGTGAAGTTAAAAATCAAACCCTTTAAAATGAAGTTCTTCAAGTAAATACCATGAAAATTAAAAACATTCGATTTGAATTTAAGTCTTAATAATTAATTACAACCTAGAGATCTTCTTTATCCTAATATCCATGTTCTTTTGGAACTGGAGTTTCCCCTAGATTTACAAGATTTAACTTGTAAAAAAAGTCCAGTTATTCCACTACACAAGATATTTTAAACGTGGAAATTATTCATTAAAAACAAATAAAGGATTTGCCTTAAAGCATACATATTTATTTGTACTTACAGCTTATCACTTTGTGTAGAAATTTTGGAGACAGAATTACAGAAATCAAACCCATAAAGAATTTTTGTGGTACAATCAGACTTCTTTATTATCCTTTTTATTAGAATGTAACTCAAGCTGTTGTAATCCTTTTGCCCTTGTGACTATCATCATATAAAGTTTTGAAGACTGAAGTTAATCCAAGAAAGAGAACAAAGCTTCACTTTAACTGAAAGTCTGTGTTAATATGAAGATAAAAACTCAGGCTAAATATTTCATGTTGGCCTCATTTAGTATTAGATACACTTAAAATTCTATCCTATTTGTGGGTAATACCCTTGGTAAGTGACCTAACACAAGATTACCAGAACCTTAAGGTATTAGGTGAATTCCAGAAAATCTATCCATTAACATAGTGGTAAACATATTAGATAATTAGTAAAAATTTGTTGAATTGCATAAAGTGAAAAAATCAAGTATTTGAATAATACTTCACAGTTATTTCATTTACTACTCAAAGTTATTTTTATTCTTTGCAATTATGCATATTTACTTCAGAATAGAACAAGGTCTCAAAACTTAGTTTCTCTAGGTTAACATATTTCCAAATCAATAACCATCATTAAGTCACAAGTCTTTGAAGAGTTTCAGAACAGACTAAAAAATGGCACTTATGACAGTGAATCTTATTGTAAACAATGTACTGATGTGTCAATGTAGGTCCATCAACTAGGATAAACTTACCATTGTGGTGGGGGATGTTCATAATAGGAGAGGCTATGCATGAGTAAGGAGGGAGGGTATATGGGAAATCTCAATTTTGTTGTAAAACTAATTCTGCTCTAAAAAATAAGGCTATTAAAAAAAAAGGCACTTATTCTAAAAATGTTAAAGCTATAAGTAAAACTTTTACTGAGACCTCATTTAATTTATATTCATTTAGTTGCTATTCCAGTACAACGTATGTACTATCTATTGTAAATTCTTCAAGTAAACTAGCTGACTACAAAGTAAAGTCAGATAAATGTATCTTAAATTTTATTATACAATAAAGCCTACTTTAAAGATCTACTTTAACAAAGTTTATGATAAAGACTCTAGATTTATATGAGATCATATTATCTGATCACATCACTTTTCTACTAAATTATATATATGCTCATTGCTGATAAAAAAATAGTGTTCACCAATACGTCACATGCATGGTTAGTATTTTATTCTTTGAAGTATGGTTCTGAAACACCACACTAAGTCAGGCTGAAAGGTAAAGTTTAAAATAGTTTTATAAGGATATGTTACAACATGTGTAATGACTGTTCACTCTATAAAATCTTGATCATAGAGCTGATGATACACCTAGTTCGCAGTAGCACCATTTTCCAAATAGTCATCATTTTTCTCTTGTCTGCATTGACTTCTTTTCATTAGCTGCCTTTTGCTTTTGTTGCATGATCTCAGAGTCCCTATAATGGGAGAAAAGGCTATCAATTTTTACAGAAAAGCTGATTATGTTCTCAGTTGTTTTCTGTATACAACTCATTCAATATATTAGAAGACAATTTAAAAGAAGATACAAACATTCATGTCTTTCCATTTTCATGGCTAGAACAGCATGAGAAAGTAAAGAACCGAAAGGCTTTGAAGTAAGGTATTATTTTGAATACCATCTCCACTGTTATCATGACCTTGGCAAATAACATCAAAGCTCTTTCAAAATCAGAGCAAAACATATCAGGGTTGTTCTGAGGAACAGTTATGTATTATATGTATAACACATAATATAAAAATATATATAGGCACCCCACATTAGCTAGCTACATGCAGAAATAATGGCGATTACTCTTTGTTGTCAACAAAGTTAATTCATTAAACTTTTTCCTGAAAAAGGGGAATTTAAGAAGTCTCCTAGATATCCTAACTGGTACCTAGGCTTAGGTTATAGATGTTATGAAGCAAGCCCAAAAGCCCAAAAGCTAGTGATTAAAAATGTATTACACTAAAGAAAAGCAGGATATTCAGAGCATTTTTTTAATCCTTTCTGTCTCTGGCTGAACTCCACATGCCATATTGTGTGATCTACAAGCAGACTACCTGGGGTAGATGGTCCATGAGATCTATATTAAAAAAAAAATTTATATATATATGTAAGTGTGTGTGTATATATGTGTGTATATATTAAATGGCTATGTATTCAACACCTACTATGTACCAAGCAATTTACTGGCTCTCAATTAAGTCTTACAACTCTGAGTAGTTATCCCCACATTTCAGATTAAAAAAAAAAATTAAAGGCTTAGAGCCAAGTAATTTGCCCCAAATTACATGAAAACCAAGGTTTGTCCAATTTCAAAGTCCAGGCTCTTTCCTATCTTGCTATTGCATAGATTTAGTATGACATTTTCATTCAAGAAAAGTAGCTCTGTTCATGACAGTAAGACATTTCTGTAGAGCCAATAGCAAAAACAAGGAATGAGAAGGAAAACAAGACAGCTACAAAAAAAAAAAAAAAGAGGTATCATAAAAAATAGTGATAGTTTTGTTTAAAATCAAGCTCTGCTGTGCTTGTTCTATGACCTTAGTATTGTTACTGAAGTTCAGAGTCTCGGTTTCCTATTTATGGATTGAGCAGGACTGTGATAGAGATAATATACATAGAACACCTACCACCGAACTTTGTCAGAATTGGGAATTCAGTGGTTATTACTGAACCTAGCTAGACTAGCTTCTCTAATAAAAATACTATTTCAGGGTCACTGATCTGTACCACTTTCACTTTTACCCCAATGTGCGTAAACAAAGTTAAAGCAAAGCTTATTATTTTAATAATGTCATAGAAAGAAGGTGTAAAATGATATTTAAGGGCTTCCACTCATTGAATAATGATTCTTAACTCTGGCTGCACATCGGAATCACCTGAGGAGCTTTTTAAAAGTCAGGTTTAACTTAAGATAGAATAAAATTTGCCTTCAGCACGTTTTAATGCTCAACTCCAGGCCAATTAAATCAGGACTAGGTATGGCACACAGACTGGAGTAGATGGCAAGTTTCCCCAGGTGGTTCTATTGTGTAGACAGGCTTAAAGACCACAGAGAAGTCATACTGAAACACATGTAGTTAATTACTCACTTGACTTCCAAGTTCCACGTAGACAACAAAATTTGATTTTAGAATAAAATTAAACTTTAACTTTTTTAAAAACATCAATGCATTTTACTTAAGCTGTTTTTCAAAGCATTTCTGTAGTAGTTTGTATTATTTCTCACATATAGTCTTATACTGAGGCTGTGTACTTGCATTCTTTACAACTCAATGGAAAGTCAGAAGTCAATATAGCTATTTACTTTTTTGTGTCTCTTTCATAACAGTTATCACTATAATAATGTCACCTGTCATCCAGACCAGTTTGGGTAGAATGTATTCTTTGAAATGTTGTATCTCTAGTACCTAACAGTTGAGTATATGGACGGTGTTCAATTATTTTTGCTAAATAAAGTTCTTATGATTGTGGTAGAGTTGCATGAGATTCTATGAAAGACAAATTATAGCTTGAGCTTTAAATTCTTCGTCCATGGGTTGGGATAATAACTACCCCATATAGTTTTCGTATGCCTGGCACACAACAGATACTCAATTGTTACCCTTTTCTGCAGGTTAGGCCTAGTTCTACCAAAATTAAAAAAAAAAAATGCTTTCCATTTCCCAAAACGAAAACTTCAGCGACCTGAGAACATCATTAGTATCACTGACCTCTGCTTTCTCTGAGAGGTAGTCAAGCTGTCATCTTTTCTTTTTCCCTTGCTAATTTCCTGAGATTTTTTCATGTTTTTCTGGCGGGCAAGTTCTCTTTGATTTCCACCTACAAAGAGAAAGTCATGTTCTTTTCCCATCTCCAAAACTATTCCATTATAAGGCTCTTATTTAGAAGTATCTTACGTTTGCTTTTTAATAGATAAGCCAGAAGAGTACTGGCACTGAATGGTGTTCCCGGATCTGACCACAAGGAGGAAGCTTACAGGAAAACACTTAAGGTCTTAAGAGCATTATCATACCAATCAAGGTGTTCACTGGCTGTAAATACCAGATCTCTTAAAAAGGGAATTCCAATCGTCTGTATACATGGGCCAGTATCCAAAATAAGTTCTGGCTTTTGAGGAGTGTGCGTGGAGAGATTCACAGATCACACCTAGCACAAGTTGGCCCATCACAATCCAACTGTTATGCAAATACCGATGCTTGTGAAAACATTTCTTGCGAGCGCCAAACAAAAGTATGGACAAGACTCAATCGGAGCTCCCAATTTTTCTTAGGCCTTAATGATTTTAAGCACCAGCTACAAACCACCTCCAAACCAGAACCCCTCCCGGGGCTGACTCCACACACCTCACCTCTGGAGAGGTGTTCTTTACTATGTAAACTCGCACCAGAGGTGCAGACACCTGTCGGACCTTTCAAGGCGGACTGGAGCCCAGCGGCCCCCATTCTCAGCTAATTGAAGCTGGGTCTCCGCCCCGCCGGACCGACGGGCATACACTAGCTAGCCCCCGCCTCCCCGCCAAACGCGCCCGGGTGATCCGTTGAGTTCTTCGCCCAACGATCCCCTAAGCATCACCCACCCGTCCGCACACTCACGGGCCATGCTGACCACCGGACTGAGCCTGGAAGAGAGCGACTTGGAAAAGCAACGGCTTCGTCGCACGCTTAGCGGCCGTCCCCACCAGCAGATCTAGAAGGCTGAGGCCGCGCCGACCCTCCGCGGGGCGACGCCTCTACTCAGTCCACCGCCCCGCCCACTGAGACCAGACCACAGCTGCCGGCGTGGCCAGCGAGCGACTGCGGGGGCGCTGTTGGGCGGACGCGGCGGAGCGCGACCCGGGCTCAGGCCTGCTGACCGCTGCGCTTGCCGATCAGTCGGCACCCGGGACTCTCATGCCAGGCAACTTTAGTACAGTCCAGAAAGCAGGTCCTGTGTCGTAGGAAGGAATAGGCATGTGTGAATTTTCCCCGCTGTGTACCGGGCACTGGGGCTTGACCATCCTCCACTGTTGGGTAACAACAAAAACAAACACTACAATTCTAACTTTCTGACAAAGAACGCTAATTTCTTCACGCCTTTCAGCGGCAGGGAGAGGAGGAATGTCAGACAACAGATTGAGGGTTAACTGCGAAAGGCAGGGTCCTCCCTTCACTAATTTCCTTCCTATTCTCACACCAACCCGAGAACAATGAAGGTAGGCGGACTTCATTGCGCTCACTACTCAAGAGGAGACTGAGACTCATCAGAATCTACTGACCTAACAGGTAGGGACAGGTAGAAGTGAGAAAAAGATTTAAGACGGACTGTAAAGTCTATTCATTTCTCATTTTATCAAACTGCCCCTGCCATGGTCGACGGTACTTTCTGAATGTTAGGTTAATGGCTCTGCTTGGATTGTGTGACGGGGAAAGATGTCAGGGTATGCGGTCTTGCCATGCATTCAGAATAAGCCAGAATAACCTTGGAACCTATGTTAAAGCTGTGGAGCTTCTGCCATTGCTACAAACAGACTTGTAAAGATGCTTAATGGCTCATTTGGTTGATACCTATTTTTTTCATCTATTCCACTAATCGTTATAAACTGAGAAATGTGTAGAGTTAGTCTGAACATCCTAAAATTACCCTATTTATAAAAGCTTTTATTCTGGAAAATTTCAAACATATACAAAAGCATAGAAAGTACTTCAATGGACCCCAAGTATACATGATCAAACTTCACTAAGTTTTATTTTACCTCATAAAAATCGCCTATTTTAGAGAAGGTAGGAGAAAGTGGCAAAGAGTTCTGGAGATGTCTGGGTTGAAACCCCAATTCTACCAATGAATAGCTGTGTGAGCTTGGGCACGTTATTTCATTGCATTAAAGCTTCCTTGCCAATAAAATGGGGAGGTAGTTGTATCTTCATTAATTGAGTTAATATATATGAAGCGATAAAGTGCTCAGCATACAATAGCACCCAATATGTTGGCTATTATTGTCATTATTTCAATCTCAGAGCCTTGATGCTTAGTCTTTTTAGGCACCACCTCTCCTCAATACAGTTTACACATCAGGTGTTTGCACTTAGCAAACCTGTTCTGGAGTAATTTGAGCTGAGGGGAAAGATTGACTTTCTGGCCAGGCTTCTTTTAGAGACAAAGAGATTGGCTAAAGAAGGAGAGAGGGAAGGAATTTGAAATTGGAAGGTTAAGTGGCAGAGTTCTTGTTTCTTTATGTGGTCTTAATTTACAGTCTAATTGAGCTGCTTCTTTGCAGCTGAAAATATAGTTTTTGAGTTGTAGGGATACACATGATGTACACCATATACATGAGGAATGTTGGATATATCTGCCAGAAAAATCTAGAGAATTTTAAAATTACTGTGATGCCATTAAGAATTTACGAATTCAGGTGTGTAACAAATACATTACAACTTTATATTTAACAATAAAGTCAAATCTCACTCTGTTCCTAATTTAGGGAGGAGGCAAGAGAACCAAAATGTTAAATCAAGCTATATTCAGAGACTGCAATATTCTGATCAATCCTGCAGCTAGACCACGAGGAAACCTGCAGAAAAAAGGAAGATTTCTGCTCAATGGGATTGCTAACAACCCATGTCCCCACACCCTGAAGGGAAAACAGGAAAAGCAGAGTATTTAAGTGGTGCTCTACACAAAATAAAATCATTCATTCTCTTTGGCTAAAACTGTGAGGACCTATGGATCACAGGCTGGGAATTGCCAGCAAGACTTTCACGCTACATACTCCCATCTTTCCTCACTATAAGTCCATTTCAAAGGAAAATGGGTAAACAAAGTCTTTTCAAGTGTATCACGGGAACTAAAGATTGACATATAAACTGGATTCCCTAACACTCAGGGCTTTTTCTTTTGTCTAGGTATTTTTTTGTCTTTGCTTTCTCTTTTCTTTGCTTTTCTTCTTCTCTAATAAACTTCTCTTTTGACTCTAACTTTGGCATGTGTTTGAATTCTTTCTTATACTCCATCAAGAATCGTCTCAGTGCAGGGCTTGAGTCACCCCCCCCCCCCCCCCCACTGCCCAGTCAGGGGACTTTGCCCTGTCCTGCATCATTCTCATCCCTTTACTAATGGGAAATTAAATCTTAGTCATTGACTTCCTTACCTACAGAATTGTGGGAATACCCTAGACTCTTAAGGTGGAGAGGAACATTTGGGGAAAGGCCTTGTGTCTTCAATTTATACCAGAATATGTTGTCCAAAGCTATATGGTTCTGGCAGCTCCAGGTTTCCTGAGACAACTTCAGCAAGGGCTTGTCAAATTCCTGAGTGTCTTTAGGTGTATCTGAGGTCCTGTTTCTTCCACAGAATACTGAAGAAAGCCCACAGAACCCATGGACCTCCATTCTCTTCCTAGTCTTGGAGAAATCTCTTTTCCGTGCTTTTAGCCTGACTTTCCTATTCTCAAAAGCATGTGTCTCTCTTTCTCCTTCTGGTTGACCTAGTAATCTCTTAAGTAAGTTCAAGATTTTATTCCTTTGACATTTTGTTATTAATGTAGCAGGCCATTCTTGTAGAATCCTTTTCTCCTTCCAAGAAGGCAGTCGGGCCTTTATGTTTCCATGAGTCAGGGGATTTTTTTTTTTTTAATGCCTACAGCACCTAGTATTCCAATGTGGTCTCCCATGCAAGTACTAAGCAGGCCTGATCCTGCTTAGCTTCCCAGATCAAACAGAGATCCGCACAGTCAGGGTGGCATGATCCTAGATGAGTCAGGAGATTTGTATTGCAGGTTCAAACATGGCCCACACTCTGTAGAGCCAAACTCAGCTCTGGCCATTTTCTTCTATCATAGAGGCCTTCCCTAACCATCCTACCTTAAGTAAGCCAGCCTCCTATTAATCTCTTATATTACCCTTTATATTTCTGTTATGGCATTTAATACAGTCTTAAAGTATCTTGTTTATTTGTTTTTTTGCATTCCTCTCAACCCAGAATGCCTTATTACTCTATTGCTACCTCCTGAGGCAAATTAAGAATACTCACATTAATTTAAAAAGTTTTAACTACAATAATTTTGAACAGGTAATACAGTCACATTAAAAGTTACACAACCATATGCAGCGAATGAGCTTCCTCCCATGACATGTTTCTCGGAAACCCAATACCCCACCCAGGAAGTAACTAGTTTTAGTTTCTTCAAACCTGGATTTCTAATCTATGTTCTAATCAATTTAGAATTGCTAAGCCCTGGGGATGCAGTGAACAGGCACAGCTCTACAGGGCCCTCTGAAAACAAAATCGGCCAGCAATTTTATTTATTTATTGGCGGCAGAGAAGCAGCGGCTGTTGTGGCTTTGAACAGGGTTGTCAGTGTTACCCTTGCATGGTGACTTCTGCCCAAAACAGCGCTTGGCCAGCGATTTTAATACTTCTCATAAAATTTTGGGTCGAGGAGTTAACTACCTCCTTCTCTGCTTTTCAATAACTCTTAAGGACACCTGTAGAGGGGAAAGCTCACTGCCTCGTGTCTCTATTTCCGGTTCACAGGTAACTCAGACTCTAGTTTGACAGTTACCATGGCTTCGGCGGTGTGCGTCTTACGTCATTCCGCGGCACTCGCTGATGACGCTATTAGTGCAGGCGCCCTCTGAGGGCGGGGAGCAAGGTGTACCGGGGAAGCTCAGTGTAGCAGGGTCATGAAGAAGAGGCGGCGGCGGGAGGCAGGAGGAGGCGGCGGAGGCGTGAAACTGCGGTAGCTGCCTGTTGGGCTGGCTAGTGGCTTGTGGGAAGGGCTTAGTTACTAACCCCCTCTCCGGGCAGCGGCCGGGGCTCGGGGCTGAGAGCGGCCTTGGAGCCGCCTCCCCGGGCCCCGTGGCTCCGCCATGTTCCGCAGGGCACGCCTTAGCGTGAAGCCGAATGTTAGGCCTGGCGTGGGTGCCAGGGCCTCGATTGCCCCCAATCCCCAGCGTGGACAAGAGGCTCCCAGGCCGCCGGAGCCTGCAGCGGCCTCTGCCCCGAAGCCAGCGGACCCTCCAGATGTGCCCTCGGTGGATTTCGGGGGAGCGGAGCCCCAAGAAGAGGCTCCCAGGAGGAGGTAAATGTTTGAAGATGAGAGCATTTTTATCTGCTCCACCTATCCGGGTTTGTGTATTGGAAGCTGAGCAGATGAACTTTACCGTAGGAGTAACCTCGCTTGCACTAAGTCTTACATTTGAGGCCAGATAAACTCACTGCAAACTGTAGTTTGTTTCTCTGATCACAGGGTGTGGCAAATGTGGAATTTGTTATGATATGTAGATTCTAGGAGAGGGGACCATATCTTAAGTGGTCGTGGGAGGAATCCTGATGTAACGGTCTTGAAGTGAAGAATATCCACAGGTGGTACTATTCATTAGAAAATTTTGATTACTGTAGTTTTCATTCTTCTGGAATGAAAACTTTGCGGGGCAAGTAGTTTTTTAAATTTCGAAAACATTTATTTTTAAAAGAAGACTAGTGTTGCTTTGGTTCTGCTGATTTATGTCAGCGGGAAGGAAGGTCTGGGTATTTGCTTTGATTTGAGGGTGTGCCCCTTTAACATAGTGACCATGTTTTCTGGACAAAAAGGATGTGTCATGTATCGCATTTGGATTCAGGATTCTTATACAGAATTTAACGATTTGATAGACTTTGCCCAGGCAGAATTTACTTATCTGTAAAATGTGGATAATGTTATATACTTTGGAGAATTATTGTGGAGATTAGAGATAACCGATATAAACCATATTGCACAGGATATGGCAGAATAGTTGCTTACAAAAAGTTATTTGTTTAAAATAAAGGCTATGGAGCAAAGTAATTAAGGACATGTCAGGTTATTGCCTGTTTCTGCACTATATATGTGAGGAATCAAAAGCCAACCCTATTGAATGACAGTGAGATAGTATAAATTCTGTTTATGCTCTGACTTGAAGGTAACATTTTATTCCTTTGTTTTTGACTCTGCTTCCTAGGTTAGCGTGAACTGGTGCTGGGTGTAGTGCTAGCTTAACAATGCTAAGTAATTTCCAAGTTTCTTACATGAATTTGTTTCAAAATTCCTCCCCAAAATAGAGCTACAAATACCAATCACTATTAAAGTTTGCAGAGATCCTTTTAACTATATATAATGCATGTTGATTGATAATTTAATAAATTACTAAGAGTCTATAGTCTTGACATTTAAGCTGGAGGATATTTAATTCTTAGAGTTGACATTTAGGGAGTATACTTCTTTATTGTGTTTTCTGTGTGCGGGTCTTTGTTAGTTGCAAAAAAAAAATCAAGTCTGTTTTATCCTTGCGCATTCAACATAATTGGGCAAAATGCAGATGGTGCATATGTCACATTATAAGGCCTGAAATGAGAATTTAAACTGGAGACTTTTTGGAAAAAGTATACTATAGGTTTAGGCATTTTTCACTTTTATATTAGACTAACTGCAACATAGGAAAAAAGTAGACTGCTTTTAATTCTTGACTTATACCCCCTCTCTTTTTGACTTAACTTGCTTTCAGGCCATTCCTGTAATATTTAAATCCAATCTGAACTATATCTAATATTAATTTGGAGTGACTGAGCACTTTTTCTGAGTGAGGAGTTCGATAGCTGTATGAGTAATGGTGTGCCTGACAAAAATGATTTCTGCCTCAAATAGAATTTGATTTGATCAATGTAGCTAAATGTATATCTTCAAATATTGCAATACAGGTTTGAAGTTTTTTATGTTTAGTTTGACTGCTGTCAGGTCGATAATTAAATGCTGATAATTTAGATCAGTTTTGGAGGACATCAGTGTAGATTATAAACTTAATATAAAAATACTCAGTTATGTAGTGATTAAAATTTGGGTAATTAAGCTTTGTTCCTGTAAGTTAGGTTTTTTTTTGTATTTTTTTGTTGTTGTTTTTGAGGGACCTGGCATGAGCATAAAATGATGCGCTCTAATGTGATTAAGGATTTGAAGTTTGAAAAGATGAAGTCTTTATTACAGATCTATTAAGATTTACTAAATCAAAATATTTATTGCAACCTCTGTCATAATTAACATATCTCTAGTCATCGATATTTTTAGTAATGAGATCTTACTGTTTTGGATTTTTAACTGATAGTTTTTTATACTAAAATATTTAAAGGAATATCCATGATGCTTTATTTTTTCTTTTTGAATTTCAACAGTGATGAAAAGACTGATGGTGAGAATGATGTTGGAGAATCCAATAAATCTTCCTCTACTGTTTCACAGAGAAGAAAGCGAATATCAAGTACTTCTACAGTGGTTAAGCCTAGCATCAGTGTTCCTTCAGAACCTCATCCCTTATCTACTGTTAATCAAGAAGATTCACAGCCAACCCCCATTCCAACAAAAGAGAAACAGCCATGCTCAGACAGATACCGAATATATAAAGCCCAGAAACTGAGAGAAATGTTAAAAGAAGAATTAAGAAAAGAGAAGGTAAGAGAGAAAAGTCAGAATTTTGACTGTTTCCTGGTAGATTTCTGTTTTATGTGAGTCAGGCATCATTTTTTAAAGCCTATAGCACCTGGTATTCCTAGGTTGTCTCCCATCCAAGTATGGACCAAGCCCAACCCTGCTTAGCTTCCAAGATAAGATGAAATCGGGCACATTCAGGTTGACATGGCTGTAGATTATGTAGCATTTTTATGGGGGAGTAAAACCAAATAACATCTCTCATGTTAATCGAGTATCCCCTTTTAACAGAATAATTAAGAAGCACTGTGGACTTAAGGTATTATTTCCATGATATTAACTTTTATACATTTTATTTATTATCTGTCATTGTTTTTGGTGAAGATCACAAATAGAAGTTTCTCACACACACACACAGCAAATTTGTGAAATATACTTTCAGTCATTTTTTTTGAGGATATCCAATTGACATTAGATTCATTGGATTGAAGACAAGTATAGTTGGGGAAAAATGAATTGATAATATTTTCTAAATTGGTAATATGGAAAATTATAAATGGGGAAAATTTGCATGTATGCATATAGCAGAGTCCATATTCTTTTTAATCTTGAAGATTATTCTTCTGAGAGGGCAATGTAACAGTAGTGAAGCATGTAAGCTCTGGAGATAAATACTGGTTTGAATCTTTGATTTATCCCTTACTGACTGTATGATTTTAGGCAATTTAATTAATGTTTCTATGTCTATTTCCTCATCTGTAAATAGGACTAATGAAAGTATATGTCTATTGGAGGGTTGTGAGGATTAAACGAGTTAATACATGTAAAACTCATTTAGACTAGTATCTGACAAATTGTAAAAGCCCAACAAATGTCAGCTTTTATTATTTATAGAATTTGCTCACTTTTCTTTTTAATTAAGAAGAAGGTGCTAAGCTTGTTGCTTTATAGTCATTATTTCATTTAATGCAACTGTGTTAAGTGGGTACCACTAATTTACATAGGAGGAAACAAGCTTGAAGAGGTTATTTCCTTTTTAGCAAACATCAGTGGAGTATATGGGATATGAATCCTTATCCTCTGAAATCTAAGCCTCTAAAAATGCTCTGTTTTATAGAATCTGCTTAATTAGATTTCTTTTGGGCATAGTTCTAGTTCACTGTGGAGTAAGCCAAAACTATGTATTTATAAATTCTCAGTTAATTATTGTAGTTAGAAAGCATCAGTGAACATGATTTTATACACTGGGTTTTTGTCCAGTCCCAGTCACTTTAGTTTTTAAAATTCCTTAATGTGCTGCAGCTTTTTAATGTTCAATTTATAAGGTTTTCCCTAAGATTAGGCATAATTGTTGTAGGAGTAATATTCAGGAACTTGCAATGAATGCAAAAGTGGGCTGTATATTTGAATATAGTACATCTGAAATTCTATATTTTAAAAAAAAAGTGGATCTTTGCATGTGTGTTTGTGTGTGTGTATATATATCTAGAAGCAATGGAAAAACAAATATGCCGTAAATGAAAGCCAGAGGCCACCAGATCGTTCAAAGATGACTATGAGAGACTTCATATATTACCTCCCAGATAGCAATCCAATGATGTAAGTAAACTTTATTTCTGTTTTATTTTTCTTTGAGTACATAGTGGTTTAAATATCATTTTTAGAGTATAGTTTCATGTTTTCAAAAACATATTGACAAAATTTATAGCACATCTGATGTCTTTTTAAATAGAATTTTACAACATAAATTAGTGGTATTTCAATTAACTGTTTTCTTGGGATGAAAAATGATGCCCTTTACCTCTGAGATTAAAAATAAGTTTCCTTTTTTTATATTATAGAGATGTACAAATAACCAAACTTTTTTCTAATCATGAGTGTAATTTTTATTTCTTGTATAGTATAACTTGATCTAAAGGGGCGATCTAATTTTTATGCTCTATCTTTTAATTAAATGCAGTGGCACTTGATTAACAAATCCTCCAAGAACAAAGCTTCTTTAATCAAAGTTAGCCTGGAGAAGCAGTGAGTTTATGATAAATCTCATATTTGTGGTGTTGAAGGTTTAGCCAGTGGATGTAGGAGTAGTGGCATATTTTCAGTATAGCCTTTTTCAGGTTCACTAGGGCGTTGGCCTAGTTGAAGAAAGGCCAGAAACCTAGGTTTTGATTTGTTTGACAAGCCACTAGGTTGGTTCATGATTTGGACTGGGAGCCTCCCTTCATTGAGGAATTAAGAGGGTAAGAGAGTTCCCTACGTAGGGCCTAACAAATTATTTATACTTGATAATAAGTTTTCAACTGAAAAATTGACTGTTGAGATACACTATCATTAATAGTAGTGTTATGGTATATCATTTAAAAAAATGCAAATTAAAATAATTTCCTTCTTGCCTATACATAGAATTGACAAAATATAAATTAACTATTTATTAAAAAGTTTTCTGTTATTTGTGCTTAATAGTTCTTCACTGGAGCAAGAAAAGAAAACTGAAAAATCATTGACACCAATCCAGACAAGAGAGTAAGCATTTTATCTTTCTCTCTTTTGAATATATTCTGGTGTGGGTACATTTTTTTAAAAAATGAAATCAAGTAGTACTTCCTTTTTTAGTTAAATTTCATGTGATAGGAAATTTTAAATAGAATCGCTAACAATAAAAATTGCTGTCTGATTTAAATCTGTAAGAAAGCCCCACAGAAATATTGGGATTTGAAACGAAAGCTTTTGGAATTAAAAGGGGTTTTGTTTTGCTCTAGAATAGTAATATATTTACATGGCACACAATTCAAAAAGAACGAAAGTATACTGAGAAAAGTCTTCCAACTCTCTTTCTGCCACCTAGTTCCTCTCCCTGGAGGCAACAAATGTTACTAATTTTTTAGTGTATCTTTCTGGGTCTAGCCTGTGTTTATTTAAGCAAATATGTATATGTATATAATATGTATATATGTATATAATACCCTTCCTTTTCCTTCCCCTTCTCTTCCCCTTTTATCCCTTTCCCCTTCTTTTCCCTTTCTTAGCATTCTATGTATGGTGTCCTGTAGAATGTGTAGTTTCGATGCCACTAGAGAGTTTTTATTTTTTTTACAAGCTCCCTGTTGCCGTCCACATTGCACTGTCATGATGGTATCCAAAGAAATCCCTCCAAGAGACCTCTTAGGAAGTTATGGTAGCCTTGTATTTCAAGGTGGGGGATTGTGGAAACAGCAGAAATATTGGGATTTTCTGATTATTACTTCAAGGCTTATTAAGTAATGATTACTATTTTACTTGAAGTTCACATTGTTTTAAAACAGAATTCTCAAGCTTTACAAATCAGTTAGGTTTTCATAGATTTATAAGTTATATTTGTTTCAATAAAACCTTAAGGAGACAGTGTAATTAAATGGAAAGTATGTGGGACTTGGAGTCCTTATTTGGAAAACTGTGTTTGGCTTCTTGCTGTATACTTACTATTGTGTAATCTACAGCAAAAGTTGCTTATCTTCTCCAAGCCTCAAATAGGTATGAAAATACTCAATCCCCAAGGGTCCTTCTAAAGAGTTAATAAAATGATCTGGAAACTATGTAAATGTGAGAGTTATTTTTTGTTAACTCTATAATACCTGGATGGTTTACTCTGATAGTCTATTGAGATAGAAAAGAGGAGCATTTATTTCTCTTTATTTTCAAAGAGAGTAAAGGCTTCTTATTAAATGCTCCCAGATAAAATTTGAGAAAATCTTATAACTATATCTTTAACAACACATAGTATTTTCAATTAGGTTATAGGGAAAATTGGAAATAGATAAAATGTTGAATTTGCAGTAATTTACTTTAGAAGTTCATAGTAGTCAGAAGCATTTCTCATGGGTATATGAATTAACTATGTTTACATTTGGTAGGCAAGAAGATAAGAGTACTCCTGATGCTGAAGATAATGAAGAACTAGAAGAAGAGCTGGATGATGGCCCATTGCTGGTTCCCCGAGTAAAAGTGGCAGAAGATGGTTCTATAATTTTGGATGAAGAAAGGTAAAAAAAGAGAGAGATATGGTGTCATAAGAACTAAAGTGTTTTGTCTAATGAGAAAGATTTAGTTTTTGTATCTGTTATTGTTACTTAGATTCCATTGCTTATATTTGCATAATGGATATTGTAAATAGATGCGTTAGATTCGCTTCTAATTTTTAGCAATTTTTATGGCTTCATGTTCTGTATGAGAAGATGGTACTCCTGACCTATGATTCATTAACCTACCACCATTGTTTTAATAACTTTACTGGTAATTGGAACGAGCTATTGCGCTAATCTCATGCTGTCCTCCACTGAGGATAGATTTCAAAAATTGACCTAGTCTTGAATTCAGTATTCAAGTTTTCATGTTATTAACTAATACTATATTCTAGTGTATGATGATAACTAATGAAAATATAGTGAAATATAGGTTTAACATTTTCTGAGTTTTGTTATGATGAGGTTTAATTCTCTTCCTGGTACATTTTCTCATAATATTAGATTTCTTAAATATGGCATTGTGGAATTTACTTGTCTTTCGAATTTATGTATATATATTTTTAAAAGAAAATAGTTTGGTAAGGAAATAAAAAAGAGGGATGGGAAGTCTCTGACAGTTTAATTAATAAAATCATAGCATATAAGTTCAGTGATAATTAAACATAAATGTAATATTGTCAGTAATTGTTTTTCCATGTTTTCCATTATTTTGTAATGATAATTTTACTGGATTAAGTAGTTAAAAGCATATTTAACTGCTTTGTGTGCAGGAATGTAAAACAGTTTCTTAGTATCCCTTGTAGGATCTATAATATGTATTAAATAAAGGAGACATGCAGAAGTCAGTAAAACATAATTTTTAGGTGGTCCAAAGATATTTTCTTAATTTTATATTGCTTTTAAAGATTAAAAAAGTTGACATTTATTTTTACTCCCTGGCAGTCACATTTTAAGTAACAATTAGCGGTTTCTTAGAAACTATGCATACCTCAAATGTATATTATACTTCTGATGATTCTGCCGTGATGAGTTTCAAAATGGCACTATTCAAATATCATTTACTATTTGTTTCCTGCCTGTTTTTAGTGTGGATCTATTTAAAAATGTGTTTCTTTCAGTTTAACTGTAGAAGTTTTAAGGACAAAAGGTCCCTGTGTTGTTGAGGAAAATGACCCCATATTTGAGCGTGGTTCTACAACTACATATTCAAGCTTTAGGAAAAACTATTACTCTAAACCATGGTCAAATAAAGGTAACTAATTTTCATTTTAAATTGTGTAAGTCATTTATTTGAAGTTGAAGTGAAATATTTTTTGAATTAAACCAGGTCTCCCCTAAGTAAATAAAGTGCAAACTACTATGTTGTTTCTCTTTAGCTAATTTTATTGGTACTTTCCCCCTGCCTCCACCATGGAACTATATCTCTGACTTTATCTTAAAAATGTTTTTTAGAAATTAGCATTATGGTCATTTTGGCTGGGAATATTTTTGTCAAATGCCTGTATAGCAAATATTGCTTTAATGAAAAATTAACAATATTTATAATGTTTGTAATGCTTATAATAATATTCTACTTCATAGTATTACATAGTAAAGTTTCTAAAAGTAAAGATTATGCTATTAAAGTATATAATACTTGTTGCATACTGTTGCTTATTTTTTATTATAGAAATAATACAGTTTTGGGAAAAAATTCAAACACAACAGAATAATATATAGCAAAAACATTCTGTACTTCTCTGACTTCCCCATTCCTATTCTCTCGAAATTACTTCTGTTAAGTTTCTTATATATTTTTCTAGCTAATTTCTTTCACATACTACTAAGCACATCCAAGTTGCTTATGTAGTGCTAATATTGTACTGGCTATGACTGATTTAGAGACCAGGTATGCAGGTATGCAGGATGTCTTTTTTTTTTTCTTTCCCTGGCTGCTTTAATATGAGCATGCATATTTCTTACACCATGTTTCTGTATAAAAGTTTGAAGATGTTTTTAGATCCATGAGGTTCTTTGCAATAAAATTGACGTTTGTAGATATATTTTTATGACTAAAGATTTACTGGACTTTAATACAAAACTATTAAGTACCGTCAAATTTATTTTTAACTCAATATATATATGCTTAGATAAGATTTTTTCACCTCTGCAGTATTGAGAAGATTTTCAGTCTTTCAAAATCTTTTATTTTTACAGAAACAGATATGTTTTTTTTAGCCATCAGCATGGTAGGAACTGACTTTTCTATGATTGGACAACTTTTTCCTCACAGAGCAAGGATAGAAATTAAGGTAAAGTAAACCCATGACATTTGTTGATTGGAAGGTGACCAAAAATTACTAACATTTTTTTAACCTTTGATTTAAATCTCAGTCCACCTTTTTTCACTATTATGTTTTTAGTAAACCTATTTCTTGTTATAGCTCAAAAGTAATGTATTTCTTAATTCTAATGTAAATACAATTTCCTTAACAGTAGTATTATATTTTTCATTTATATCTTGCTCACTTCTAAAATGTATTTGAGAGAGTACCCATAAAGCCTCTGAAACTAAGATATAAGAAAAGTTAGATAATGAAGAAGGAAAATAAATGTACTCTATATTTGGGTTAAGGGCAGGTTTTTGATCACAAAATATATTTCTAAATTTCCTAGAAAGTCATGAAGAGAAGCATGCTAAGTTACATAGTTCTCATTTTCTGATCTAACGTTGCTTTCCTAGGCCACCTTAACTATTGGACAACCAATGACACTATTAACAAAAGCAGTGATGTCAATTAGTGCTTCAATATGCCTAAAAGGATGAGCTTTCTGTTTTACAGTTCCTTTTGTTGAGAACCTTCATTACACGTTTCCTGTGTCGAGTGCATCTGAGTGCTCACTATGTTGCCATAACACATGTCCAATTTATAGTGAAATCTTTATTCAACTACGGGCTTTTTCTTTCATTAAAGGAACCATTAGGAAATACTGACTTTTATTTTTTCCCCTCGGACTAGGCATGGATTAATCTTACCTGGGGAGCATTGTGTAGTATATTGGTCATTATATTTCTACAAAAAATGAGAAGTTATTTATATTTTTTAATATGTTTTTAATGTTGATCTTTGATATAAGCAGAAAAAAAGGTTAATGTTCTGTGAAGGCTAGAAATTGTCTAGAGGAGCTGATCTAAGTAGTTAATGGTAAATTTGTCACTAGACTATTTCTCTCAAAAATAGTTTAGACTGTTCCCTTAAAAGTTTAGAAAAGTGAAAAGGGATAGTGAATTACATTGGTTTTTGAATGGATTTTTGGGATAAATCCCATTTAGTCATACTGTATTATTTTATTTATATGTTGCTGAATTCTCTTATATTTTCTTGAGTATTTTTTGCATCTTTGTTATGAGGGATATTGATTTGTAACTTTTTATTTTTTTAAATAACACTTTTATTTCTGACAGCTTTGGGGGCTGAAAGTTCAAGATCAGGGTACCACCATGGTCAGGTTCTGGTGAGGACTGTCTTCTGGTTGCAGACTTCTCATTGTATTCTACCATGGTGGAAACAGAGCAAGAGCTCTCTGAGATTCCTTTTATAAGGGCACTCATTCCATTCATGAGATCTTCACCCTCATGACCCAATTACTTCCCAGATGCCCCATCTCCTGATACCATCACAGTGGGGGGTAGGATTTCTTTTATCTTTTTTCCTTAAAACAATTTTTTTTGGTTCTGGTTCATTTCATCCTTTCCCTCCCCTTACCTCTGGCAGTCACCTTTCTTCTCTGTATCTACAAGCTTGGTTGTTGTTTTGTTTTCTTTTGTTTTTAGATTCCAATATAAGAGAGATCATATGGTATTTGTCTTTCTTCGTCTGACTTATTTCACTAAGCATAATACCGTTAGGGTCCATTCATATTACAAATGGCAAGATTTCATTCCTTTTTATGGTTGAGTAATAATTCCAATGTGCATACGTGTGTGTGTATGTACACAAACACACAATTTATCCATTTATCAGTGGACACTTAGGTTGTTTCCTTGTCTTGGCTTTTGTGACATAGGGGTACAGATATCTATTTTAGTTAGTGTTTTCCTTTCCTTCGGCTAAATACCCAGAAGTGGAATTGTTGGACCATATGGTAATTCTGTTTTTAATTTTTTGAGGACCCTCCATACTGTTTCCCATGGGGGCTGTACCAGTTTACATTTTCACCAGCAGTATACAAGGGCTTCCTTTTTTCCACTTCCTTGTCAACATTTATTTCTTGTCTTTTTGATAATAGGTATTCTAACAGGTATGAAGTGATATCTTATTGTGATTTAGATTTACATTTCGGTTATGCTTTTTTTATCCAGTCTGACACTCTGCTTTTAATTTAATTTTATTATATATTGCGTTTCTGTGAGAGATGAGAAAATGTTCATTGTATTCTTTTGTTGACACTTGATAAAATTAAAACAAAATACCTGTTTTATATTTCTACGTAATAATTTAGTTCACTTATATTTAACGTAGTTCACTTATGTTTAACGTAGTAGTCAATATGGCTGTGTTTAAGTCCACTATCTCACTATTTTCGATTTATTTCATCTGTTTTTTTAGTCCTCTTTTTCTTATGCCTTTTGGAGTAATCAGCTATTTTTTTTAGTATTTTATTTTTGCTCGTACCATTTTACTCTAATACTTCATAAATAATAAACTCTTTATAAGTAGAATTCCATTTACTCTCCATCTTTGTACTACTATATATTTTACTTCTACATACCTTGTAAACCCCACATTACAATGAACTTAACTTTAGCTTAAAGAGTCTTTTGTTTTTAGAGGAAATTGGGTAGAAAAAATAAACTAATCTTTACTATTTAGCTACATATTTACCATTTTCGATAGTTTTTCATTTTAAATCTGTCTCAAAGTCAGATCTCTTGTTGAAAAGTTTTCAGTTTTCCTTATCTAAAAGTCTTTATTTCAGTCTCATTTTTGATGGATATTTTTGTTGGACATACAAGTCTGGTTTGGACAATTTTTCCTTTCAGGGTTTTGAAAATATTCCATTAACCAGTGTTTCTGAGGAAAAGTCACTCATCATTTATACCATTCTTCCCTTGTATGTGATGAATTGTTTTTCTGTGACTGTTTTGAGATTTTATTTAACTTTGGTTTTAAGCAGTATAATTATGATTCGCTTAGGGGTGGTTTTTAAAAAATATTTTTCCTGCTATTCTCTCCTCCTGGGACTCTGCTTGCTTGTATTTTCCTGCATGACATTGTACTATAGGTTACTAAAGCTCTGCACATTATTTTTTCAATCTTTTTTTCTCTTTCAGTCTTTTTGTTTTCTGTTACCATGTTATAAGTTCACCGACCCTGTCTTCTGCTATCTTCAGTTTGCTGTCAAGCCCATTCCGTGAATGTTTAATTTCAATATTATATTTTTTATTTCTGTAATTTCTACTTGGTTATTTTTTCTTAGTTTCCATTTCTCTGCTGAGATTTACCTATCTGGTCATTTTGTATTTTTCTTTAAATCCTCGAACATGTTTTTAATAGGTACTTTAACTTTCTTGTCTACTTACTTTAAATATCAGGGTCATGTTGGGATCTGACTTTTTTTATTTCCTTGACTGTGCATCACATTTTTCTATCTTTTCGTGTGTGTGTGTGTGTGTGTGTTGGCCATTATAGATGATGTGTGTACAGTGTCTGGATTATGTTTTGTTTTTTTCTTTAAAGAGTGTTGACTTTTGTTATAGAAGGCAGTGAATGCACTGCTAACTCTCCTCATTCCTCTCAAGGCTTGGTTTTAAGCTTCATTAAGGCAGATCTAGACTGATCCGTACTCTGCATTTCTCATCTGAACAACAGAAAATAAATGGAGTTGCTGTTTTCTAGTTTCTCCAAGGATGATCATGTACTAATATGACCTTCCTTGGAGAAGGTAATTGATTACATATAGTGGGTGCCTTAGGCCCTTAGGGCTTAATTCTCATGCTAGAACCTTGATTGAGAAAGTTCATTCTTGTGTGTGGTCTGTATTTCTAAGTGATGGCTTTACTGATGTCTGGTAAATGTCTGAGTTTTTATTTAACAAAGTCTTTTCATTCACGTAGGCTAGAAATCTGTCATCCTACTGTGTTTTGTGACTTCTAGTATCTTCCTTCTGCTTTTGCTCCTGTGGTAACTATTCTTTACTAGGCCTCATACTCTGGGCATATGCAATTAGGTACTTTATAGACCAAGCCATGGGGTGCTTCCACTAGGCTTGTGAGGCTCCCTTTTAAATAGCTGTCTTCTCTTTAGTACCCTGCCCCTGTGGATTCTCTGCTCCTAAGCTCAGTAGGATCTCTGTATTCTCTTTGGCCTTGGTCTCCCTTTCATTGGTTAGGAAATTTAGCTCTGGCAAAGAGCCAGGGTGGATGATGGTACATCTTGTTTGTTTCCCTTCTCTCTGGAATTGTGGGCTTATAGTCCATCTTGTTCAGCCTATTGTCCAGTGCTTGGAAATAGTCGATGCGTTTCTTTTGTTCACTGTTAATTTACAGTGTGGTTGGATTATGTGGGACAAACCCGTAACCAGTTAACGTTGTCAGGGTGAAAGGTTGAGAATATAGTATTTAATTTGTGATCATGAAATTTGACTTACAGTTACCTAATGTAATAAACATTCCTCAACAAACGTTTAAATTGTTCTGAATTCTATTCCTGGTTAGGTAAGATATGATGTGGCAATATTTTACAACTGGATGATGCATAAAGCCTATTGGCATTTCTCTCAGGATGTTTAATTTAGTGATTATAGCCTGTCACTTTTTATGGATGTAACTTTTGTTAACTTCTGAGATGTTTAAAGAATAATATGGTCTTTTAAGAGAGAAAGATGGTTATCCTTGAAATTTTGTATTACTTGGTGATAAGTTTTATGAAGAAAAATGAATGAAAATGAGGAGTAATCTGTAGTTTAAAAGATGTTAAAGTCATATGAAATTTTTTAAAAATGGGCAAGCGTAAACTACAAAGCCTAAGGACATACCCTTGAATGATAAACAGTAAGGAAATATAAGAAAATAATTGCTTTAAAATTCAAGGTTAGGTTCTTGTGGAGGAAAGAAGGGGGCCATGAAGTAACTACTTAGTTCCTTTCTTTTATGTGCTTTTTCCTATTCAATAAAAAGTTTAATTTTTATGTTCTTAATAAAAGCTTTAGACCACTGATCTGTAGAAGGGAGAGATTAACTGATTTTTCCCTCTCCTAGAGGTATATACATAATTAGACAAACTTATGCCTTCAGATATCTTTATGACCTTAGGATGGATTGAATCTTAAAATCCTGGTATCTCCATCGTAATGGCATTAATCTGGAGTGGAACTGGGAATGGGGTATGAAGAAATGTACCTTAATGTAAAGAAGGTTCCCAAGATAAACTTATCCTGCTTCAAAATTTTGCTTAGTTGTTCCATTTCAGTCTCATCTTCATGTCATTAAAACAAATTAGAATAATAATGTAAGAGATTGAACTTGGTATGAATATGTAAGTTGTTAGAGAGTTAATACTGGTCAGCGTAATTAACTATAGGTTTGTTGTATTTCCATGCTAGTGGACTTTATTTTTTCTGTCCTTTGTAAATCCAATTTCTGTTGCCGATTCATGTTATTAATCACAGAGAGGATCAGGAAGCTCTGTATAAATCTTTCATGCCTATTTTTAAAAAGCTAAAAATGAAAGTAACTTACCTATTGGCAAAGACATTTATTTGGGAATGATGTTACTATAAGAGGTTCATTTTAATGCTTTTTTTTTTTTTTTAAACATAATCCTCACTTGTTTAATGGGAGAAAATTACTATAAGTTTTTCTGTTTTGTTAACAGAATAAATTTAAACGGGAAGAGAAAACAAATGGATGGAGAATAGACAAAGCATTCCGTAAGTATTAAGAGCTTTTTTTACAGCAGATCATTTAGAGATCCTAAAAAGTTACTAATCTTCTGTCTTTGGTTTCATCGTGTTTTAGATTTGTTTTGCCTTTATATTATCTCAGGAAGAATAAGATTGGAAACTTTTTTTAGCCTTGTGGGTCTGGCAGCTGATACAGATTTATAGTCAGGGATTAGCTAAAACAGTAAGAAGCAAGTGAGCCGAGTTCTGAGTCCAAGAAGTTACAGATGGATAAACATACCATTTCTAAGTGCTCATCATTCTGAGGGAACTGTATTCAAGAAGAAGTTAATTGTTGCTGGAAGATACACTATAGATCAGCAGTCCCCAACCTATCTGGCACTATAGATCAGCAGTCCCCAACCTATCTGGCACTAGGGAGTGGTGCTCCAATGAGAATCTAATGCCTGATGATCTGAGGTGGAGCTGAGGGCAGTGATGTAGAGTTGGGGAGTGGCTGCTAATACAGATGAAGCTTCACTTGCTCACCTGATGCTCACCTCCTGCTCACCTCCTGCTGTGCATTCCGGTTCCTAACAGGTCGTGGACTGCTGCTACCAGTCCACGGCCTGGGAGTTCAGGACCTCTGCTATAGATGATTACTTCCAGTCGTCATTCAGTTATTTAATCAATATTACTAAGCACCTGCAATGTGTTAGTCACTGTTTAGGCATTGAGGATATAATAGTGAACAGATCAGATGAGAATCTTGCTTTTAGAGCCTTGAGTCTAATTGGGTGGGGGAGCGAATATGGTTTGTAAGCATGATAATTTCAGATAGTGATTAATTTTTCAGAAAAAGAAAAAAGAGGGAGTTAGGTGGACATATTTAGATTGGGTGGTCAGGGAAGTCCTGTCTGAAGAGATGACATTTGAATTTAGACCTGATTTGAAGGAATGGTGTATACCTTTCAGGTTCTGATAACCTCATTAAAATTAACATTTTTTTTCTTCTCAAGTTCAGAGAAAGACATCAAGGTATCTGTAAAGAAAAACAGAATTAAATGTCCTGTTTAAAGTAGTTACTATGTGTTTGGAAGATAATTATCAATGTTTCATGATTAACATATATTCACTGTCTATTTGTCATAGTACTAATCTTAGAAAAAGAACATCTGTTTATATTTTTATTTCTTATAAAATTTTTAGGTGAGGCAACCCTTGATTGACCTCACAGATTGCAAGAATCTTGTCATCTTACAATCCCTTATTTTTTTTATTTTTTACACCTACAGAACCTAATCTTCCTAGGTGGTTTCCCATCCAAGTACTAACCAGGCCCGACCCTGCTTAGCTTCTGTTCAGGGTAGTGCAGATGTAGACAAAAAAAAAAAATCTGAAAAGAGGATTTAGGTCGTTTAGCATATATGTTTATTTTCTGAGTAAACGCTAAGGTAGATGAGTGGACTCTATACCCAATGTTATATTGAGTCCTCAAGGAAACCACTTCCAGAAATGGCTCTTGGAAGATCTGGAAGATTGTGGTTCTCAACCTTCTCCATTTTAGAGTTGTGTCCTGAAATTTTTCATTATATTTTACTCATTATAATCAGAAAAGAATTTATAAATCTGTAAACCATCTTTGTGGGGTGCAGAACCATTGTTAAAACCATTATAGTAGATACCTTTAAAATTAATTGATTTTAGTGCTTTGTAGTAGTGAAAAGTAAAAAAAAAAAAAAGACCTAAATGGTGTTTTTTAGAACTTAAATTTTGAATCCCTCTGAGAACCTTTTACAGATTATTTTAGTGCTGTGTGTTTTAGAATCATCATTGTGGAGGGTCAGAACAGATAAAGGCTGGGTCTACAATCAAATGGCCTTTAGGAATCCCAGATTTGGGCAGGGTTTCTTAAGGCTGATTTGTTTTTGTTTTGGCATATACCTCTTTTTTGAGGCCTTCTTGTGATCATCCTGTAATCAAACCATCTTGGAGCTTATGTATATAGAGCACCGTTTGTATTTATTCACTATATTTTAGAGTAGACTTTAGGCAAGGATTTAAGTCCTGTAGTGGTTTTGTTCCTGATTTGTTCACAGATTGCTCTTTCTGATAATAGTGTTCTTGATGGGTGTTTAGTGAGAGTGGTCCTGATTAATACTCATTTGCTTCCCTCTTTGCTGCTATTTGGAAGAGTAGAGTTAATAATGAAAGGGTTGTGGTAAAGAGAGAGCATATGGCGGTACAGAGGCTTTTGAGGAGTTCTTGGTCCTAAGCTTTTTTAAAAGTTGGTTTATAGTTTACACACAGTGTAATTTGTAGTTTGACTTTTAACAACAGTGGTGTAACGATTACCCTAAACAAGATATGGAACATTTTCATCATTCCAGAAAGGCCCATTATTTCCCTTTCTGACCCAGGACCACCATTGTTTTTATTTGAATCATTGTAGATTAGCTTCTTTCAGAATGTCTTATTCATGGAATCATACAGTATGTACTCTTTTGTGTCTGGCTTCTTTTATTCATTGTGTTTTTGAGATTTCACCTGTATTGTTGCTTTTATCAGTAGTTCCTTTTTTTAAAGACTAAAATAGTTTGTTTCTTCTTATTGCTCAGTTGTCTATTGTATGACTGTACTTGTATGACTGTACTATAGTTACTAGAGCTGTTTATCCATTCTGCTGATATGCCCACTTGCTTTTGATGTTATGATACTTTTTTTAAAAAGCTTGAAAGTTTTGTCCTTTTTTAAAATAAAAATTTGAAGGTTCTTTTTTTTTTTTAAACAGAGGAAAAGCGCCCTTTTGACTTCGATTTTTTTGCTCATTTGCTTCAGAAAGTTCTTGCTGAAGAAGAGAAAAGAAAACAAAAATCCATTAAAAATCAGATTTTAAAGGAGAAATCCTCTAAACCACAGAAAAATGTAAAAGGTATTTATTTTAAAGTGTTTTATCTTACTTGATAGACTTGCAATATTAATATTGTCTCAAGTATTTGAGCATTCATGTGTAGTTCAGATAGTTGAAATCATCGGGCCATCAAGTTGGAAGGAATTGATTTTTCTTTAATCTTCCAGTTATCTGACATAAAACATCAGCTCCCTTTTAAATTTTATAATTGTTGTGGCTGGGCTATTTGACAAGTCTCTTGCATCTAGAACATAGTTGTAGCTAATAAAAGAACATCAGAATTTTGGAATGTCATGTTTGGTTACTTACTATTATTTTTATCTGTAAAAATCTGGCGCAAATTTTTAATATTTAAGAAAACGGAAGGAATCTAATACTTTGAAGTTGTGACTAAATTGTATTGCTTGAGCATAACTTATTTCTGAAGGTTAAATGTTGACTTGTATGAGGAAGAAAATTATTGATATATAGGTATTTCTATTTTTAGGCTTATATTTTCTTGACTATTTGAACTCTTTTAATTTATCAGGACAATGTTTAGCTATAATCACATAATGTAAAGATTCTGGAAACTACAGGGATCCTTATATGTTAGCTAGTCTACATCCCAGCCCCTGTCTGTTTGTTTTAATCACCCAGAAATATCCCTGCAGATCTTAATTCTCTTCCTAAGGTCTCACAGTGTTAGTAGTGGCAGAGGCAGGACTCAAATCTAGGACAAGGAGAGCCTGTGTTGTGGGTCCATAAGACCAGCCCTAGGTTCGATTATTTGCTAGGAGGACTTAAAGGATTTGGCATACAGTTGTAATATCAGCTGAGATTTATTACAGTGAAAGGATACAAAGCAAAATCAGCAAAGGGGAAAGGCACATGGGTATAAGTCTAGAGGAACCCAGGACAAGCTTTTATGAGTTTTCCCATTGGAGTCACAGAGAATGTGCTTGCCATCACAAAGTTGTGATGAGATATGTAAAAAGTTGTCTACTAGGGAAGCTTGTTAGAAACTCAGTGCCCAAGGTGGCTAGTCATGTAGACACCCTCTGCCTGGCATGTACTAGAATTTAAGACTCCCAGAAGGAAAGCTGTTATTCAGCATAAACCACATTGTACCATTTAGGTACAGTGAGCCATTTTTGTCAGACTGATTAGAACTCTCTCCAAACCCGAGTTCCCAGACACAGCCAAAGGGCCAGCTTTTTAAAGCAGACCTTTCAAAGGACAGTCTGTATTATGTTAACTCACTCTGTACAGAGCCAATCTAGAATTTCCTGGAGTATGGTATCTATATCTTTTTAAAAGTAGTATTTGTAACTGAAAAATTACTCTACTCTTGAATCAACTTTTTTATACCTACTATACATAACCCTAAGAGATTAAAATTGATATATTAATCTTGTGATTATCATGTTATAAGTGATAGCACAAGTAACTCACTATTGTATGTGAGAAATTTTTAAATATATGATTACAAGTCTCAGAATTTAAAAATTACTGATGATTATTCAGTAGAGAATAAATAGTATTTTCTCAGTTTTAAAATCTTGTTTTGACTTTTTTTTTTAAACAAAAGTAAAGGACATTTTTATTATTTTTAAAGATTAGTTATTTTTAGAGATATCTAATCAACCATGGGTATGAAGTTAAGTTTGCTTTTGGATTGGATGCTCTTTCCATGGTAATCTCTGTTTTTGTTTTTATCTTTTGATAGAGTTGACTCAATACAGCTTTAAAGAAAAGGCACTAAAAATTGTTTTAAAATATTTGTTAAAAGATTGTTTATTGAAAAACAAATGATATAGGAAGTGAAATTCTTGGACCCCCTCACTTACCCTGTTTTCAAATCAAAATCTTCAGATTTCCTGGGGATGACTATTACTAAATGTCTTTCTATGCTTGCATGCATGTGTGCACGTGCGCGTGTGTGCATGTACTTGTTTTTATTTTATAAAAATAAAATTATACTATATATTTTCTGCAACTCAATTTTTTTTTTTTTACGCAACAATATTTTTTGGAATCTGTTACATCACTACATATAAGTCTGCCTTGTTATTTACTGCATGAATTTTTTATAGCATAACTTAGTTTTTCTCTTTTGGACATTTTATGCTGTCTTCAAAATTTTGCTCATATAAGTAATGCTACAGAGGACATCCTCGAGTATTTATCTTCTCAATGTTTAAAAATTTTTCTGAAAGTTTTTTTATATGTTTATAACTATTTCTGTAATTTTTCAGTGAAAAAAGTTGCCAGTGAAGGAGTGAGTGATGATCCAGATGAGTCTATGAGTGCTAAAATTTCAGACACAGAAGAAACTCAAAAGGATGCTCAGACAGTTGAACAACAGTCTCTGACTTTATCAGGACAGGATTCAGAACAGATTGCATTAGAACCAGACCTAACTCAAAAGAAGAGGAGAAGGAAGAATCAGGATGAAGCTGGTAAACAAGAAGTAAAAAATCTTCCTGAAAATGCAGTTGTTCAACCAGGTGCTTCTAAAGGAGAAAAACAGAAAAGTGAGTTTCTTACATATTTTAATAGTCCCTGTATTACTGAGAAAATATATATAATAATATGGTGTGTGACAAATACCTACCTTCTGGATAGTAGCAATTAATAATGCTTTTTTATTGATTCTGTATTTACGTACTGTGTTAACCCTTTTATTTTTAATTAGTAGAAAAGGGTGTTTATTGTAAAAGAAACAGTGAAATGGGGAAATTTTTTCAGAAGTTTGTCTTTAAGATGTGTTACCTCCTTTGTACTCCCATTAACAATGATTAGAAGTCACATCTGTATGCTGCAGGTTCTTGAATAACATTTCATTCAACATTTTGTTATAAAGTGATGAGGTGCTGTAGGAGCTTAACTTTTGTTTATATCAATTAGCCTGTGGTAAAATTGATTTCGTTATGTCATTTCACCTAAGTTCCAAGAACCTGTCAATGTTAAGTGGGTACTTAGTGTAGTTAACTGTATATTGCTTATATCTGTTATGAAATCACAGGTTTTATTGTTACCTTTTCAGAGCACCTTTGGGAACTCACATAAGTTGTTTAATTTCTATAAAAGAGTTCCTGGATTAAGTATTCCTCCTATTTTTCATTTTTTAAACTTAGAATGCAAACATATTGATACTTATGAGTTGCTAGGGAAAGAGGGCTAAGAGTTTAGGAAAGTCTTGGTCTCTTTCTTTTAGAGTTCATATATAGATGACTTAAAGCAGATACTCAAGTTAAGAGAGGAGAAAAGGATAGTAGCAGACCAGAACAGCCTTTTTATAGAATTTAAATTTCATATAGTTCAGCTTCACCAATATCACTTTAATAAATGAGTCTTGGTAGGTAGAATAGTATAATATATAGGCATCACAATATTATGCTCTTTTGGGCTTGTTATTAAAAACATTACATTTAAGCAGATTTGCTCAATAATTAAGAAATTGGAAGTCAAGCAGACTTTGGTTTAGATTCCATCTCTTAATTTGCTAAGTATAGCCTTGGGCAAGTCACTTAAGATCTCTGAACTCAGATTCTTTTTCTATGTGATGAGGTTAATATTACCTTTTAATAGCCTTGTTTTGAGTATTAAATTAGATGTTCATCTGATGGACAGAGTTTCTGTCACTTAATGTGTACTCAATAAATCATAGCTAGTACTGTGTTATTAATTATGACACTTCTGAAGGAGAAGAATAGCCAAATGCATTTTAAGTTTCCTAACTAGACATATATACAAGTTGATTTAATCACTTAAATTTAAGCAAGATAAAAGGAGGATGCTACAAACTCAGAAAATTTGGCTGATCCTCAAAATACGGTTGTAAGTTGATTTTTCGTTACTGTTCTAAAAATAACTGCCCCTTACCTATAGGAACTTGAATGTTGAATGGATTACTGATTTATAAAAAAAGATAGTGTTATGTAAATTCATTTTTGATTTAAAATATAGATGTTTTAGCTATCACTTTTTAGAATAATATGCATTTTGTGTTCATAGATAATTGTCAGTCTTCAAGGCCAGAGATAAATAAAGATGAAGGTAATAAGGAACAGAAGCTTTCCAATGTACAGAATATACGTGACATTGAGGATTTATCATCTAGTGATGAAGTTGAGGAAAAAACTGACCCTATCTTTTCATCAAGGTATTTTATGTCTGTCCTGACTTGTCTGCATCTGCTGTCAGTTACTGAGAGAGGAGTGTCAAGTCTTCAACTGTAATTGTGAATTGGCTTGTTTCTCTTTTCAGTTACATTTGTTTTTCCTTATGTATTTTCAAGCTCTGTTAGGTGCTTTCATATCTAAGATTGTTGTATCTTGATGAAATCACTCTTTTATCATTTGTGTGATATTCTGGTATTGCCCTTTGTTCTGATGCTTACTTTGCCACTACAGCTTTCTTGTGATAGTGTTTGCATGGGTTTATCATTTTCTTTAAAGATTTTCTCTTTGCTGTCAGTTTTTAGCATTTTGAGTGTGCTATATATCCTGCTGAGTTTTTTTGGTTGTTCTTTTTAAATTGTGAAAAATATGTAACATGAGATCTCTCCTAACACATTTTCAAATATACAGTACAGTATTGTTAACTATAAGCACAACATTGTACAGCAGCTATCTAGAGTTTTTTCATATTGGGTGACTAAAATTCTGTATCCATTGAAGAGCAACTCCTTGTTTTCTTCTTAGCTCAGCCCCTGGCAACCACCATTATACTTTGTTTCTATGATTTGATTACTTTAGCCACCTCATATAAGTGGAATCATGCAATATTTGTCTCTCTGTAACTGGTTTATTTCACCTATTCTAATGTTTTTAAGGTTCATCCATGTAGCATATGACAGGATTTCCTTCTCTCTCTTTTTTTAAAGTTATTATTATTTATGTCTACAGCACCTGGTCTTCCTAGGTGGTCTTCTATTCAAGTACTAACCAGGCCCGACACTGCTTATTAGCTTCTGAGATCAGACATCGGGCTCGTTCAGGGTGGCATGGTCTTAGATCGTGGACCATGGCTCCACTGGGGCGTGAACCCGGGACCTTCTGCTTGTAAAGCAGACGTGTTAACTGCTACACTATGGAACTATGTCCTCCTCTTTTTTAATGGATGAACAATATTCCATTCTACGTATATATCACTTTTTAAAATTTTTTATTTTTCAAGTAGAGTTGACAGTATTAATTTAAATTAGTTTACAGGTATACAGCATAGTGATTAGATATTTATATAATTTATGAAGTAATCCTCGATTAGTCTAGTACCCATCTGACACCATACATAGTTATTACAGTATTATTGACTATTTTCCGTGCAGTACTTCACTTCCCCATGACTATTTTGTAACTACCAATTTGTGCTTCTCAATCCCTTTACCTTTTTCAACCCTGTCCTCCCACTCTGCCAGTCACCAGTTCATTCTCTGTATCTGTGAATCTGTTTTCATTTTTATTCATTTATTTTGTTCCTTAGATTCTACATACAAGTGAAATCATATAGTATGTTTTTCTCTGTCTGACTTACTTCAGTTAGTCCATCCATGTCATTGCAAGTGGTAATATTTCATTTTTTTATAGCTGAATAATATTTCACTGTACATATGTACCACATCATCTTTATCCAGTCATCTATTGATAGATGTTTAGGTTGCTCCCATTATCTTGGCTATTATAAATAGCGCTGCACGCTGCAGTGAACATAAGGGTGCATATATCTTTTCGAATTAGTGTTTTGGTTTTTTTCCGATAAATACCCAGAAATGGAATTACTGGGTTATAAGCTAGTTATTTAGTCTCATGTAGAACAATATACATATACACATGTGCCAATTTATTCATACAGTTCAGAATGTTTATATTTTCTTTGAAGCTGAGCTATGGATGTCCAAATTTTAACTTCCTAGGTGGCAGACTTCTAAATTGTGACTTCAGAGATAAAACTCATTTCATAAATTACACACAAAACAATACTGATTACTTTTTCTAATTTGAGGGAAAGAACCCTGTAATGACAGTTGAAATCTCAACCGGTTTTATAAAACAGCAAGCTGATTCTATTTTAAAGTTGTATAAACAAGAGCAAGGGATTGTTAATGGCAAAGACAATTTTGAAAAACAACTCTGGAGAAGAAATGTATTACGACTTCTAAAGCTGAAGTAACTTAAAGCAGTATGGTACTGGTACAGGGACAGATAAGTTGACTCAGAGAAACTGAATGCAAAGTGTAAGAAGAGATTTGAAATTTGATATATGGCAGAGATAGCATTAGAAATTAGTGGGCGAAGACTGAACTACCTATTCATTAAATGGTACTGAGATATGAAAAATATAATGTTAGATCCCTATTTCACCCCATACACCAACTTCCTGATAGATTAAAGATTACATTTGTATAAAACAAATCTTTAAAACTTCCAGAAGAAAATGTGTGAAAATATCTTCGCAATGTCAGGAATTTTTTAAGACACAAGAAGCACAGACTTTAAAAGATAAAATTAATAAATTTGCAGTAAAACTAAATACTTCCATTGATAAAAGATTCCATAAAGAAAGTAACATCTAACCAAAAAAGAACAAAGAGCTCTTACTAATCAGTTGGGGAAATTCAGTAGAAAAAAATGAGTGGAAAAAAAAAGTTTGCTAAATGTGAATATGTGTTGAAACTGAATGTTAGTTGGTAGATGGCCATAGTTTATATTATTGCTAGTTGAAATACTTCATAATACAACAGTTCTCTCTTTGCATGGTACTGTGCTAGCTGAAACTTGTGCCTATTGGAATGATGTCCTCGATGTACAGAACTTTTAGTTTACATAGTAAACATCTATGCAAAGCAAGGACTGCCTGTATAACATCTTAATGAAAGATAATTCTTAAATATTATGATTTTACACATATATTTGATTTGTGAACCCCATATAATTAAGAGTTTTTTCTTTAGTGACTTTTCGAGCACTTTCCTAAGCTTGTTAATTTGTGGTGGCTACTTTCTTTGAAGGAACAGTTTTTAATAACATTGTATAAGAAGGATCATAGAAAAGCTAAAATATCCATTTCGATTATTCCATGATATGAAGGATTATATTCCAACGTGTTCATTTTGTATACAGTATTTAAAAGTCTTTTAAAATAATTAGTATAAAATATGCATTATTAAGAATTCATTTTCCCTGATATGTTTTCATTTCCTTAGTAGTCAGCTAGATGCCATGTCAGTAGCAACTGAGATTTCAGAATCAAGCACTTCGGATTTGCATTCATCGGAAGTCGGAATTAGAGCATTGTGTGAGGTGAATAATGCTGAGACTAGTTGCACAGAAGAAAGAACTGTTGACTTAAAAACTAAATCACTGTAAGTATTTAACATGGTAGGATTTTAAAATTTATTTTTAAAATGTCAGTAATTTCTTATTAAGAAATGATAATAACATTGCTTCCTTTAGGGATTAGAAAGGAGCTGTAGACCATTTAATATGTAATTGTATTGTGGTTTGAATGTGACCACAGTACATAAAGAGTCTCTTTCATATCAGATGTATGATAGTGATAGGAGTTTTAGCAAAGTGGTAACTTATGAAATTCTAAAATAATTTAGAAGCCTAAATACTTTCTATAAGATTTTATTTTTACTTGGTTTGAGTTATTTTTCATGCCTGTTGTCAAAGCAGTAGATTTTGATATTGATGACTTTTAAGAAATTATTATGTTTTTTAGCATGCAGATAGTGGTTAAATTAATACCTTCACTGAAAACCGAATAAAAGGACCGCAAGAATTTCCTTTTGAAGAGATATCTCAAAAATTTAGACTTCTTTTTTGTCTCTCTTATAATTCCACATTTGGCTTAAAAACTTCAGTTTATGAATTATTATTTATTTTCCAATAAGCAAAGTCGCATTGAGAGTCCGCCTTATTTTTTAAATAAAAATTTACATTAGTTTTTGGACTAGGCAACATTTTTATGGTTCAAATGTCTAAAAGTATAAAAAGATATTGAGTGAAGTATCACTCCTACTATGTCTCCATTCACTCTAACCAGTAACCGGTGATATTTTTTATGTTCTTTTATAGATTTTTAAAAAGAATTTTAAAGCTAATGTAAACATATATTTAGGTTTTTGTTCTTTTAAATACCTAATGGTTGCATCCTATTCATATCATTTTGCACTTTTTTGTTTTATGTCTTCATATCTTTACATAAAGACCTTATTCATTTTATAGCTGCATAGTGTTCTGTTGTATGGAAGAATCACAGTTTATATCCTCAGTGACCTATTGATGGCTATATAGGTTGTTTTTACAAACAATACTTAAATCTTACACCTCCATCCTTTCATCAGTATGCGAGTATATTTGTAGGGTAAGTTCCTAAAAATGGAAATACTTGCTTCAAGGATATATATGTATGTGTATGAGTGTGTATACATTTATACATTTATGATTTTGATAAATACTACCAAAATACTCTCCATAAAGTTATACTAGTTTATGTTCCCACCAACAATGTAAGAAAGCACCTGTCTCCCTTACCAACAGTGTTACCACACTTGGAATTTTGCCAGTTCTTGATAGATTAGAAAATAACGTATCAGTATAGCATTCCTCCGTTTTTGGCAGGAGTATATAATTCTTTTATTTTGTTTAGTTTTTTATTTTAATATTTTCTAATCTAAAGAAAAGTAAAAAGAATAGAACCGAATAGCTGTATATAATTTTTACTTAGATTCTCTGATTCTTAATGTCTTGCACTATCTCTTCTCTAATTTTAATTTGTACTTATTAGGAATGAAATTGAGCATCTCTTGACATTTAAACCTGTTTTTATTTATTTATTTTGAGTCGTACATATCCTTTATCCAGTTTTTTAATGAGTTATTAATGATATTTTGTAGGAGTTCTTTATATTTTAGGGAGGTTAGGCTGTTGTATGAGTTGCAAAACATGCTTTCTTGGTTTGCAGTTAACTACTGACTTAGCTAGGTTTTGGTTATGTAAAATTTTTACGTTGTTAGTTTTCTCAGTTTTTTTCTTTTCTTTTATGGCTCCTGAGCTTTTAGTCAAATTTTAGAAGGTCTTATCCGCTTCAAGATTATAAAATAATACATACATGATTTCTTTACGGTTTAATTTAAATCTTATTTATTTGGAATATATTTTGAGTATAGTGCAAGGAATGGAGCAAATTCCACATTATTACCAGTTTTTTCATCACCATTTATTTAATATTTATTTTTAAGACTATCATTTTGTATTTCATCCTCATTGTTTTGTAATGTTACCTTTGTTGTATACTAAAATCGTGTCTATTTCTCAGTTTTCCTTTGTGTTCATTTATATGCTTATATCAATACTACAGTGTTTAATTATTGATGTTAAGTACTATATTTTTAATATATGATAGAACGAGTTAATTACCCTCTCATTGTTCTTTTTCACTTTTCTTTGCTACTCTTACCTATCATAAGTAAACTTAAGAGTTCTTTTCTGGCTCCAAGTGGATTTTTAAAGAATTTTTCCACATTTAATTTAATATGCCTTCATGATGGTGCAATTTAAATAATGCTAATTTTTTAGGGAAACCGATCAAACAGAAAATATTAAACCAATGGTGAGAGGACGACTCCAGAGGCCTAAACCCAATTTATCAAGGGCTCTTGGGAAGAAATCAGTACTTCCACAAGCTAAAGCATGTGCAGAGAGCAAGAGTTTACATCTAGAAACTTCAGTTGAAAAGGTATGTAGTAAGAGACTTTATGGAAATTAAAATTTTAAAAATTTTCCCTAAATAGTTGGGAATAAAAATGCTTAGCTTTAATTACCAAGTAATGTTATCAATACTAAAACCAAAGATATAGGAACATACACATTAATATTAAATTTGTCTTACTAGTCTCTTGTTTATGCAGTTTTTTAGGACATAGGACAAATTTCAAACATACTTGGTAATGACATATCTATCTCTTCTTTAAATATGTAAAATTTTTATTTAAAATATTTTTTAAATTAGCTATACATAAAATTTTATCCACAGTTCTTTCATTTAAGCACAGATACTCACATTCCTCTGTTTGTCATTTATAAATTTTCTTTTTATATATGTAAACATTGTGTCATTTTAATCATAACATATAAAATTTAAAACTTCTTTCTCTATTCATTTATACTTTTTGGGGGTTAGTTGATCTTTTTTAATTGTTGCATCAGGTTAACATATTGTTAATTTTTTAACCTCACCATTTTTCCAGTGGTGGATATTTAGGTTATTTCCTTTTTTTTTTTTTTTTAACTCTTGAAATAAAAGCAAACAATTTTGTAAATAGGGTTTTCTTGATGATAAGGCAAAGGATAAATTTTCAGAGGTGGTGGAATCGATCAAGGTATTTTTAATATTTTTATGGCTCTTGTTAAACACTGTCAAACTGACAGTCAAAAAAATGAATTTCTTTGCACTGCTACAGCATTAAATGAATCTTCATGTTTCCTTATATTCCTACCAGGACAACAGTATTATAAATTTTTAACTTTTGCTAAAATATTTTTTAAAAATGTTAACCTGCCTTTTTTCTTATGTGAAGTATGTTTTTATCATACTTTGTATAATTAGAGTATTTTAATCTTACTAGAAAGTTGGGAAAATACAAGATTCAAGTAAAAATTAAAAAAACTGCTTATAATTTCATTATCCAGATGCAGTCAGCATTTTTACATATAATCCTTTTAGCTTTTACAAGATTTAGTCGTCAGTTTTATCTTTCTTTGGTACTTAACATTTTTGGAAAACATGGTTTTTAGAGACTATAATATTCTGTCAATGAGTTTAACTGAATTTATTGTACCATTTACTAATTATTGAATATTTTGTCTGTTTACAGTGTTTGCTATTTTACATAAAGTTTCAGTGGACATCATTGTACTTAAATCTTTGCCTAGATATTTTCTTAGAGTAGAGACTTAGAAATCATCTTACTGGATCAAAGAATATGAACATTTTTAAGGCTCTTAATTCATATTGGCAAAAGGCTTTCCAGAAAGGATATACCTATTTGTGTTGTTGTCAGTAATCTATGAGATTATATGTTTTAGAATACTTTCATCTGTATGTATGATTTAAAAATTCTCTTCTACTTGAAAGTACAAAAGATTTTATTGTTTTAATTTTCATTGATTATTACAAAGTTTGAACTTTTTTATGTTAAGTAGATTAAATGTGAAAAATTGAATTCATAGACTCACATGGAAAAGGATAAAGTGAATACATTTGATGTTTCTGGAATGGAGAATACACAGAGAGAGCACTCAGAAGCTAATTCTGTATCTAAGTAAGTAGCAAGTAGAATAAAAATAGTGATTCTTAGGGGAATTAGTTAGCAATTGAGTTAGCAATTATATTTCTCCTTCAGCTTGTTAGCAAAGTCTTCTGAGATAAATTTATGGTTAAGCTAAATTTTTCTGGATAATTTTATTCATAGCAAGGGGTTTCAAAATGGGATATTTAACTTTCAGTGGAGATCTAGAATAGGTCTTGGTTCAGTATGAATCTGAACCAGTGGTTTTGCACAGTGCATTTATGCCATAATCTGTTTCCATCCCCTGGAGGTGTATATTACACAGTAGTATCTTGAATGGGGAATAGTATTACATGCTTGTCACTTGCAGATATTTCCAATTTTGTGATGAAAATTTGATTTAAAAAAATTTTTTTATACTCAGGCCTCCAGGTTTATGTCTGTTCCAAAGAATTAAGGTATAGAACTATGATTATCTTAGAAGAGGTTCTTGAGGACACTTGTGAATTATTTTGTTATAAATGGTTTTCTTATTCCTACCTGGGAGAAGGGAATATTGAAAACAAGTAAGTATGTGATTCAGAATAACCATCAGTTTTACCCTTTGTAATTGTTCTAGTTTGAGTGAAAAAATATGTCTGCAGGAAGATGATCAACCAAAGGCTTTCAGATCTGCACGACTAATGAGGGGCCGATTTCAAAGGCCAAAGCCAAATGTAGGTAAAACTGCTGAAAGAAGAGAAATTCTTACATCACAGGAAGAAATTGGGGCCAATGTTGAAAAGGATGAAAATGAATTCTGTGTAAGTACCGATTCCTCCCAATTTTTTTTTAAGTACATAAAACTCCTTTTTAAACAGTAGTACTATACAGTTTTGAACATTGTTCATTAAATATAAGGCCAAGATCTCTCATAGCCAGCAGCTTTGCTAATTGTAAAGCCATTTAACTCTCAGCTCTCTGTATTTTGAGCATTTATGTGATGAATCATCAGTTTTTACCTTCATTCTTCCCTCATATTTGGACTTTCTTTCCCCTCATTACTCAGCAGGCGTTTGAATTACACTTCCCTTTTGAAAATAATAACTGTGAATTTTTATACTGGCTTACATAAAATGTTAACAACGCCTTACTAAAATATAATTCTCAGAACAAAGATTATGGATTTTAGATTATTTACATAATAACTAATCTCCGTGATAAGTTGGCATAATTTGAGATTTGAATTTTTTTGTTATAGTTCCCAAGGTCTATAATGTTGTTATAATAAGAAGATTCAGAAAGATAGCACCTAGGGGATTACTCTTACAGATGAGATTGAAGCAATTACTTGTTTTCTAATTGGGAAGAATATGGATGGAGGCTTTAAGATGAGGTTAAATGTGTAGTGGCTTGTGAAATTTTCAAAGATAACTAAAAAATTTTTAATGTGCCTTGAATATCATTTTATAATTTTGAAATGTTTATTTTCTTACCACTCAAATTGGACAAAATGAAATCTTTTACAAATGGTTGTTTCATTTTGAAACTTAAAACTTTTAAAAATATGTTTGTTATTAAGACTTCTGAACAAGTAGAAGATCAGTCGTGTAAAAATTTTGAGTGTGGAGATATCACATCACAATCTGAAAAAAAAGATACTTTTTTCCAAAATGTGCAGGCGGATGAGCCCAACACTCTTAATGAATGTCTAAGGTAAGTAAGCCTCACTGATTATATAATTTTTGAATTTTATATGAAGTTTTAAAAATTGTCAGTCATTTAAAAAAGTCAGAATTGATCTGTTTTCTGTATATCAAGTTATGTAATATTTATAAAAATAATTTCATTTTTCAAGGTGATTATCTCATAGCCTTAATGATAATTTCTCAGTTATGGGTGAATTGAAGAGCTACTCATAGACCTTGAGTTAACATGGATTGCATTATCACTTAACATGCATATTAAATTAGATGTCTGTGTCCAGATTTGAAAACACTATTTATTATTTGTTTCTTTGGGATTAGATTGCTAACATATTGCCTGTATTCAAGGTTTACATAAATTTTTTGTAAAACGCATATATAAAAATCCATACTTCTCATGGCCAAAGCTCTTCATATTTGTTATTTCCCCTGTGGAGGGTACCAAACTAGAGTAATGAAATTATTAGTATACTTAAAAGTTTTTTTTCTTTTGGGAATATTTAATACATACAAAAGTACATTTAAACAGAATAATGGATTCCCATATACCTATTGTCTTGTTTCAGCAATTATTAATATATATATATATTTTCCCCCTCTTTAATCCCCTTACCTCACTTCCAGCTCTGACCTATGGATGTTGCCATTTCCCTTTTTTTAAGAACTGGATCTCTGAAGGCAGGCGTCTGCTCCCACATGCTCACGGGGTGCACCGGGGACAACTGGGGCCTGGCATCCCCGGTGCACTCGGGGGGCCTGGCACCTCCAGCATATGGTCCATGGCTTCACCTGGGGCGCGAACCCAGGACCTTCTGCGTGTGAAGCAGATATGCTAACCACTACATTATGGAGCTACCCCAATATTTTTTCAGTCTTTACATTTAGAATCTGGCTTAGTCTGTACTTTCTTACAGCTGTATTAGGCTGTTTAAATAGTACCTAACCTGAGAGTGAAATCTAGGCTTTCTAAACTATTTTAAAGATCTTTATTAGAAGACAGAAAAATTCCTTTATTTATTGCTCTGTTCTTTTGCTTCTTACTTTCCTCCATACACCCACTTTCCCCATCCCCAAACTATTTTACTGTTCTGCCACAGAATCTCTGAGTAGAATCCTATACAACATTACTTGTTACACATTTCTAATACAGATATTAGTTACAGATATGTGACAGTTTGGGTTTTTTGTTTATATATATATTTTTCAGTTTAAGCCAGACTCCATTTAATAGTTCATGTGGCTTGGTAGAAAATCAGCACTTTCCCTAAGTGGTCATTGGGTTTTAAAATCCCGAGGATGTTGTTTATAACTAATAACCAGTTTGATCTCAACAACTTTTCCTTTCCAAGGCATTGTCCTTTCTGTTTTATCATGTGATCTTTCTGGTCTTTGAATCTCTAACATTCTTCAAAACGATTCTAAGATTCTGTGTTTTGTCATATCATACGCCTTTTTATATCTAATAGGCAGTTTTCCCCTCTTTCCATTGTGAACTGTTCATGAAGCTGTGTAAGTGAAGAGAAAATAAAGAGACTCAGATAAAGAATGCTTAAACATCTTACTTGATTAAATTAGCAAATATGTTTTGAAGCTTAACCCTGTAGGCTAATTTTGCATCCTTTGTCCTTCATATAAATATTTTGAGGTTAGTGTCATGATGAGTGAATTATTTTATGGAGATTTATAAATATTTTATTTCATACTTTAACTATATTTTAGGAAAACACATGTGTGGACCAGGGTGAAAATTTATAGTTTTGTGCACATAGATACCTGCTCCTGTCTTCTCCAATTGTGATCTTTTTTTCTTTGCTTTTTTCCTTAAATTCTGTGATCTGAGAAGAGAGTTATGGATCTATTACGTGTTTTAAGTTGAGAAATAATCTAGTTCAATTAGATATCTGATTTCTAATCTCAGATAATTTCAGGTAATTATGCAGCTGATAAAAGCTCTGTGAGAAGCTGTCTTGTTCATTGTATTCCCAGTTCCTAGCATATGCCTTCTTGACATGTAATAGGTGATTTGAACTATTTGTTGATTGATTTTTCATGAACTCTAAGTTTAATGTGTTTATTATTTCTTTGTAAAAGTTAAACTTGTCAAAGTCCTTTTGTTACTTAGAGACAATCTAAGCACATAGAATATAATTATAACATTGCATATCTGTGTCTTAAAATCTGAATTGATATTGAAATAACAAAATTATTAATAAAGCCTTTGATTAAAACATTTGTATGTTTTAAGAATAGTGTTTAAAATGTGGCTTTATAAAGACCTTTTATTTCCCGTGATAATCAAACCAATATTGCTAGCACAGAAACCTCACTAAAAGCTAGATATTTTTGGATAGAGATGAAAAGTATCATAAGTCAGAAAACAATGAAATCCACTGATGACTAATCAAATTAAATTTCCTTTATTGATTTTACATTGAACATTATCAATTACTGATAGATATAAAACACCTCAGTTATATAAACAAATACATTTTGAAAAGCAGTCTTGTTGCTAAGGACCTGCTTTGTATTATCAAAAATTGCATTATGAAAAACTTGGTTCAATGAAGAAAGATAGACAAGTTCAAACAAGCAATAGCATAGTTTTTGATCTTTTTTTTTAAAAAGCTTTTAAGTGTATACACTTCTTTAGACTAATATTGCTGAATAAATCTAGTGTTTCATTTGATCTAGCTTTTGCCTGAGATTAATGACCATTCTTAACCAATTACTAATAGTTCTTTCATTCATTTATGTATTTTTATCGGTTTTGCCATCTTGTACTGTGATAAAACACTAAGTGCTGCTGTTTTTCTGGAGAATGATGTGCTTATTCTAGATGTGATTGTTGTGTGCCTAATAATATTTAGGAAACTGTGAAATACTGTTTATTTAATCTTTCCTTTTATTCCCAATTTGTATTATGAAATCACAGCTCTTAGAATGTCTAGATAGGAAATCTCATTTTTAATTGTTTTCAAAAAGTGAGGAGGCATGGACCTAGTTCTTAGTCATAAGGCTCTATCTTATTCAGATCATGCCTCCATCCAGCTGTTTGAGATGCCAATCAAACCTGGCCACATAAATGAGTTCCTTAACCCTTATGGCGAGGTATATACGTCTTTGTAAAGGATAGTAGGAACAAGGTATAGAAATAGTATACACAAATTGGGACAGCTCCAATGTAAAGGACTAGAGTCTTTCTCAGCCATTATTTGTCAAGGATGGTGTAGATGACAGTTAGGAAGAAACTATTCAGGATCAGTTGGCGGCTACTCTAATTGACCTTACTGATCGGTTTCTCTTTAAACATGTCTCTATATAAATAGATATATTTAATTGTTTTAAAATTTTACCATAATTACAAAAGATGAATTTTTTTTTCTCTCTTTTAATTTTTAAATTTTGCCCTGATATTCCTGGGGCACCCTTTGTTTGTTTGTTTGTTTGTTTGTTTCTGGTGTTTTAGGAGTGATTGCCCAATCATCTCTAACAGTCCGGTTTAAATTTTAATTGTGTCTTTCTTTTTTTAAAAATAGTATTCAAAAGGATAATAAAACAGATAAACAAGTTCCAGTTCTAAAGAATCAATTTCAGAAACTAAAGCCAAATATAGGAAGAGAACCTGGAAGAAAAGACATTTTTTCAAATGAAGATGTACCAGAGGAGATTCTTGCCTCTGGGGAAGAGACAGCAGCAAGACTGGAATCCTCACTAAAGGAGAAGGTACTAGTAGAGCCTAATACTACTAAGGAAATGGTGTCAGAGTTAAAGGAAACAGGAAGAAGAGACATCTCTCCTAAGGAGAAGGTACTAGAAATGATGGACATCACTGTGGAAATGGAGACAGATTTGAAGGAACCTGGAAGAGAGATTTCCCCAAGGGAGAAGATTTTAGAGGTATCTCATGCCACTGAGGAAAGAGAGGCAAATTTGGAAGAAACCAGAAGAAAAGAAATATCCCTACAAAAAAATGCCCCAGAGGAGGTCAACACTGTAAGTGACTTGGAGATAGATTTGAAAGAAACGAGAAGGGGAATTTCCCCAAGGGAGAAGATATCACAGGTGACTAATGCCACCGAGGAAAGAGAAATAGATTTGGAAGAAACCAGAAGAGAAATATCCCTACAAAAAAATGCCCTAGAGGAGGTCAACACTGTAGGAGACTTGGAGCTAGGTTTGAACAAAACTGGAAGGGAGGTTTCTCCAAGGGAGAAGTTACTAGAGGTGACCGATGCTACTGAGGAAAGAGAGGCAAATTTGGAAGAAACGAGAAGAGAAATATCTCTACAGAAAAATGCTCCAGAGGGGGTCAACACCGTAGAAGACTTGGAGCTAGGTTTGAAAGAAACTGGAAGGGAGGTTTCTCCAAAGGAGAAGATACCAGAGGTGACTGATGCTACTGAGGAAAGAGAGACAAATTTGGAAGAAACTGAAAGAAGAAAAATATCCACACAAGAAAAGGCCCCAGAGGTTAAAACTGTAAGTAAAACAGAGACAGATTTGAAAAAAATTGAAAAAGAAATTTCTCCAAGGGAAAAAGTACTAGTGGGGATCCGTGCCTTAGGAGAAAGTGAGATTAATTTGAAAGAAATTGGGAAAATAGACATTTCCCTGATGGAAAAGGTATCAGGGAAGATGACAGTCGTTGAGGAAACGAAGGCAGATTTGAAAGAAACCGGAAGAAAAATTTCCTTGAAAAGTGGATCAGAAGAGATGAATGCTACGGAGAAAATGGTAGCAGATTTGAAGAACACCAGAAAACATGACATTTCTGTAAGGGAAAATGTACCAAAGGAGACAGAGACCTCAAGACAAACTATGACAGATTTAATGCAGAGCGATAGTGGCGACTGCAGCACTATGCCTTCACTAAATATTAAAGTATGTATTTTTTTGTCCTTTAACATTTTTTTGAATATTCCTTCAGAGAAACATTATCAGAATAATTCCATGATTATTGCCCTTAAGTCTTCCAATGGTGTTTAAAATCTGTAAAGCCTAAATTCTTACCCAGCCCTAAATTCTGTGTTTCAGGACCTTAAAGAAACTATATATTAAAAATAATAATAATAATTAAAAAAATTTTCTTATTGTGGAAAAGTTACTATTTTTACTGTCAATTTGAAGTTATTTTGTTAGATAAAGGGAATATAGAAAATTGAACTGATTTATGCTTACTATAGTATGAATATATATTTGGTATTATTTTTTTGACCATGTCTACTGGTTTTTCTCTTTTTTTTCCTGCCCCACCCCACTTTACTCCACTTTTAAAAGTTCTTTTTATAAAAAGTTTTCAGTTACTTGAAGTCATGCTATTCTAACATTTTCAGGGACTTTTTTATTCTAATTTTTTTTTCCTTTGGAAAGGCGATCATGGCATTTGTGGTTTGATAAAAAGTTTCTTGAATTTTGTGTTTTAATGTTTAAAATTAAATTTTATTTAATTAAATTTTATTTTATTTTAAAATTAAAAAACTTCCAGATTTTTAAGGAAACATATTTAGAATGTAGTAGGTTTTGTTTGCAGTAGATAAAAATGCTTAAGGAATCTCATATATGTGCTGATTTATTGTGACTGTTCTTCCAGAACATTAGCAGTGAAGGACTTTCCATGGTGCATACATTTGTAGAAGTAAAAAGAAATTCTGAAAAGGAAGTATCAAGTCAGTTGAGTCTTTTGAAGACTTCTCAGACTTCTGAGCATGATAAAACAGAAGACCAGGGGACACGATCGCCAGATGTTCCAGAGCAATTTTCAGATGTGAATTTAAGGTACAAGTATATAGGTCTGTGCGCTTTAAAGAAAAGGCATATGAAGTTATATTTGCAGATTATGTTGAATTAAGTGAGGTTTTAAGACGTAATGTCAATAGCATAATGTTAGAGATTTTAAGCTGGTTTTGAGAAGACTGGGAGAGAGGATAGAGGTTATTCCGACAGTCGATTGTGAGAGCTGCTAACATACAGAATTATATGTAACACAAACTCCTCTAAGTCGATACAGGTTTGACAGACCTGTGTATTCTTTGTGCAAAGATGACATAATTTCTAGGCTTATATCTGGATTGTACTAATGTTTTTCAGGATCTACCAAGTAGTCTGATTTGTTTTCCTTTTAAGAATTAGAATTAAATGTTTACTGCTAATTTCTAAGGTTGTCACAAGACTGCTCTCACTGCCCCTTCAGCTCATTCTAAAGCTCGATAATCCTTGTTCCAAAAGCACATGTCTTCCTCAAGAACAGAAGCTATTTGAAGTTAAGCCAGCACCTTTTGTGAGAAGTCGATTAAAAAGACCAAAGCCAAACTTATCAAGAGCAGCTTTAAAGAGAGAGACCATGGAAGCAGAAAACTACGTATCTGGGAAGAAATTGGAAATGGATAAAACAGAGACTATTGTGATACAACAGGATGATGAACAAATGAATACTCTTCCGTATCAGCATGTGAGTAATATTTAAGAAGGAAGTTTTTTATTTTAGTTATTTTTACTTAAATACCTAGAATTAATATTTCACAACTATTTCTTCATATAATTTTTATTGCATGTGATATTGTTGCAGCTGTACTTAATGTGCCTCATTGTACCATGTGTAAGAATCTTACATCTCTCTTGATGGGCAAGTGTGTCATGGGAAGAAATTTAAGAGGCCTGGGTTCTGGTTTATTTGCTATGTGACCATAGCCAAATGATGCAGCCAGTTACTTTATAGGAAAAACGAGAGTGACAGTCTTTTTTATTTCACTCTATTGTGAAGATGAAATAAAAAGGTTTATATGATTTAAAGGAATATTTTATTTATTTGGTCCATAACAGATTAAGATTGTGTGATGTAGCGTCAAAAGTGTTGAAATAAAATGTTAACACTAATAACACTCATAAATTGAGTGTTCTAAACATATAAAGTACTTTTTTGAATTAAAATTTATATCTTAAAAAAGTTGAGTTCTTATTGTGCTTGAACAATGTACTTTTTTCTCCTAATCTTATATTTAAGAAAGGTAAATCACTTTTTATTGATTATTTTTTCTGATTATAAAAATTTTGAATCGGAAAAATTATATAATCTAAAAAGGGAAAATCCTTTATAAGGTCCCATGTCTCCCTTCCAAGTTAATCATGGAGCAGTTTTGAATATATCCACATAGACTTTCCTGTATAGATATCTATTTGTAAAAATTATAATGTGAGAGTATTTACATGATTTTACAAAAATGACATATCTTCTCATTTCTTCACTTAACACGATATTGTGAACATCTTTTTGGATCAGTATATAGAAATTTATCTTGGCTTTGTACTGTTGCATTATAAGGAAATTATAATTTATTTGTCTTTTTCCAACTTTTTGTTTTTTCTTTTCTTGCTTTTTTTTTTTAGGAGGCAGTAATATTGCTATAATAAATAATATTGTATATAATTTTCTAGATACTTATGGAGTATTTTTATGATACATTTCTAGAAGTAGAATTGCTGGGAATTAAAAATTTTAATAGATCTGTCCTGTTGTCCCCTACAAACTATGCTCATTTATGCTTCTAATAGTATATGAACGTTCCTATTTCCTTATGCTTGTATCAACCATCAATGAAATTTTTTTATCTATCTTCTAGCATGTGACTTCCCTAATGACATCAAGAGAAGAGGACAAATCAGGTCTCAGGCAGAAGGAGGCTGTGATATTACCATGTGTACAGACTGAAAAGGATTTTTCACCTTCAAGTTCTTGTGAATCTAAAGAGGAGTCTCAGTCTACACAAGTCCAAGAAAAAGAATTAATTGTTTCTATGGGGTAAACAGTGATAGTCCTTTGATTATATAAAATAAGACAAGAGTTCTTTCAAATATTTTTCATTCTTATTAAGATGTGGTAATGTATTTTAAAGGTGAATATAAAGAATACTGTATTTGGTTTATTTTCATTCATATGGCAGACTGCCTAAAATTGAAAACCAGATTGTATTCAACACCTTTTAATACTTGCCTACTTATATTCACTGTTTGCTTCTTAAGCTCTTACTCAAAGCAGTGCATTTAAAATATACATAATGCATATTTATGAGATATATATTATTTACCTTTTTAAAAATTGTAAAATACATATAAAATTTACCATTTTAAACATTTTTTAAGTGTATGGTCCAGTGGCATTAAGTATATTCACATTGTTGTGCATCCATCACCACCATCCATCTCGAGAACTTTTATCTCCCCAAACTGAAACTCTGTACCCATTAAACAATAACTCCTTGTTCCCCCCTTCCTCCAGTTTCTGGCACCCATGGTTGGACTTTTTTTTTTTTTTTATGGATTTAATATTTTGGGTACCTCATATAAGTTCATTACCTTTAAAGAATCGAAATACCTATGTTGTTTTATAAAACAAGATATATTTATAATCAGAAAGTAATTAGTTTTCCTTTAATAGTATAAAATATTTTTATGGAGAGTTTATGAGAGGAGATTCAAATTTTGTATTTTTACAGAGTTTTCATCTTATTACAGTTAAGCTTCCTGAACTCTTTTTCCCTGTCCCCCCTTTTAGGACTCATAATGTACACACTTTTCAACAAGAGATGAAGGAAAGTGTTATCCAGACTGCTCGACCAGTAAAGGGACGACTTCAGAGACCCAGACCAAATATTAGAAAGACTGGACAGAGGCAAATCATAGAAAAAGGTGAAACCAGAGGCATAATTAAGAAAGAAAGAGCAATACTACAAAAAGATGAAACTAAAAAGAAATTCCTGACTTTGGTAAGTTATTGTTATGTAATTAAATCAAGCCTTTTAATGCATATTAAAATATCAGAAGGTAGCTCAGACTTGGCTTAATGTATAGACATCTGACATTCTACTCAGTGAATACAGAATGTATCTGGTTTTGATTCAGATTTACCATTCTAAATTTTTAAAAAAATGAATATAGATTTATATTTGCCTAACTAATGAAACTATTCATTGTGAAAATTTTTAATCAGTACAAAATGATATAACCACCCCAAATCTCACTATACTGAGATAACCACTGAAAACCTTTTTGACGTATCAGATATATCTCCATGCATGCATGTGTGCATACTTGAGTAAATTTAAATACTAAAATCATCCTATACATGTTATCTTGTAAAATCACTTAATAAGTGACAAGAATACAGAGATACATTATTTTTAATTGCTTCATAACATTCTCTTTTGAATGACAATTTAGTCTTTTACTGATCTTTTGATGTTAGAAACAAATGTTAAGTAATGTAATGCCCATTTCAACAGTTCTGTTTTTCTGTCCTTTCAAATGAAAATCTGGATTTATAATGATAGTAATTATTTGAAACCCCCTTTTTTTAAAAAAAATTATTAGACTTTCTTTTTTGGGATTTACAACAGATGGTTATTGTAGTTTTTAAAGAATTATCTAAACATTATTACTGTGATAATCTTTGAAACTTTCTGAATTAGACAATTTTGCTTTGAACAACAGAGCATGAACGTTGCGTACAAAGTGTGAGTCTTCATTTTTAAAAACTTTAATTTTAAAATACCTTTTTTAACGATTGAAATATTTTAAATATTAAAAAACATATACTAGTATGGTTTTGTCATTTCAGCCAGGAACCGAAACTGAAGTTATATTCTCCAAAAGTTCAGAAGGCAGAATGTATGAAAATCAGAGTGATGTGGTTCTTGTAGATAACCTTCATGTTAACAAAACTAATGTATTAGATGAAAAGATAAGGTGAGTTTGCTTTCGTTTTAAAAGTTTTATTTTTTATTCTAATTTTTGTTTTTCAATTAAAGTTCACATTCAGTATTATTTTATATTAGTTTCGGGTAAAGTGAGTTTGCTTTTAAAACAGAAAAGCATTAAACTTCCCAAAGATAAAGGTTGGGTTTTTACATAATTAATTTTATATAACTTTACATCTTGAAAATTTTATGATAGGATAATTACTAAACTATTTTAAATCTGCTTCTTCAAATACTGTATGAATTGCATGACTGATCTCTTAATTGTGAATTTTCTGAAAAGTTTGGCAAGCATCCTATCCTCATTTTTATTTTAAAACTAGACTTTTATGGTGACAGAGGTTCATAAGTTCTTCATATCTTTAGAAATTTATAACCCGCTGACTAAAATTTATAAATAAGAATTGCTGTGAAGTACTTACTATATGCTTTATTTGGAGCTGTGTCCCAAACAAAATGGTAGGAATGATATCTTTTAAATGGGATATGCTAAAAGAGTGAAGGTATATCAGCCTTACCATTTTTATTACTTGCAATCTGCTTTATTGTTACCGATGTTAAAGCAAGATGTGATAGATTCTTTTTTATAATATAAGGCAGGTTAAAAAAAATAATCTCTTTTTTTCTGGATATAGTTCATCTAATTTACTACATCTAATTTACTACACTGTCTTTGTAACCAGGTTATTATTTTAGTTTGAATTTCTCATTTCATTTGTTTCTGTGTGTGTGTGTATGTAAAAGCCATTCATATTGTTTTTATTTTAAGACAGGCCCAATTTTTCTTTACATTAATTTCAGGTTTTCTTACTAAGCCATTTCTTTATTTCTTTAAACTGGATGTTTAAGTAAAGTGATTGGTGCTTAGAAATATTTTCACTAGAATCATTATAGGTACGTTTGTATTACAAATGCTGTATTTGATTAGATTGATGATTGATTCCATTGACTAATTCATCTCTAAAAATGATTCTAGAGAACACTTTCTGAGGCATTAATCCCAAACATTTAAGGTGAACATATTTCCATCTCTCTGGCTTTTCCTAATTACTATTTATGGATTTATTGTCCATTTAGAATTTAATCTCTTTTTGGCCTTACAGAATTCCATAATTGCCACCAAAAAGAACCTTATATAGTCATTCATTTAACAAACATTTTATTGTTTCCTATGTGCCAGGCATTGTTCTAGGTGTTGACAATATAGTACAGTATAGGGAAAAAAAAACATCTTGTTCTTATGGAGGTTATATTCTAATTGATGAAACAGATTATAAACAAATAAGTTGAATAAATCAGTAATAAATATGTTAAGAAGAATAAAGCAAGTGGGGGAGTAGAGAGTATCATGATTGGGTATTTACTTTTTTTTTTTTTACTACCCTAAAAATACTCTGTGCTCTACTTACTGGTATTTACTTTTTAATGAGAGAATGGTTCATTGAAAGGGTACTAGTAGGGAGAAGATGTAAAAGAAGTGAAGGAACAAGACAAGGGGATGTCTGGGGAAAGAAGGAACAAGGAAGGAAGGGTAGTAGGTGAAGGAAAGGTTAAAGGCTGAGTAGGACCCTTATAAGGATTTTGTTTTTTACTCTAAGTGAGCTTTTAAAGACCAGTAACCTTCAAGGCCCGCCTTTCATAATGCCCTCATCTATAATTGACTAAATAGACTTAGAGGATTTAAATGGCTTGCTCACAGTGACATTGGCAATTTAGTATTTTATAGATTTTATTTTTTATTATTTATTATTATTTATGCTCACAGCACCTGGCTTCCTGGGTGGTCTCCCATCCAAATACTAACCAGGCCCAACCCAGCTTAGCTTCCAAGATTGGACATTGGGCTTGTTCAGGGTGGCATGGCCATAGACCATGGACTGTGGCTCCACTGGGGTGTGACCTTCTGCGTGTAAAGCAGATGTGCTGACTGCTACACTATGGAACCATGTCCAGCAATTTAGTATTTTAAATTTAAGTTTTCAGGATTTATGATTTTCAGACTAGCAGATTCCTATAGTTATATAGGCAGAGCTTCTGAAAGAAATTTTATATATGTCAAACGATTTTATGCTCAGCCTTTGCATTTTTTAAGGAGAGAGATCTAACTTTAATACATGGAAATACACCTCACCCATTTTTCAACCTTTTCTGTTTATGACATTTATTCTTGTGTATCATGACTGATACTTTCTTTAGAGTATTATATTTTGTATAGTTTTTAAGTTAGCTTACTCTTATATTCAGTATTTTCTTTCCCCTTTTGATTTCAGTAGCACATTGCTGCTTAAGAATATATTTTATTCTTTAATACCTTTGTAGAATCACACTTGATTGTAAATAGCTTCTACTTAAATATAATTTGTCTGCCCATATGTTAGCCTACACTGGTACCTATTAACATCATAACCTTGTTAGAATTTCTGTGAACTTCCTTGTTGTTTCACTGCCAGGATAGCTTAGTCAGGTTGGAACATTTGAAAATGTAACTAAGTACTTTCTCTTCTGGGTAATTTATTAGAAATATTACTTAATATTAGTCTTTAATACAGATCTTTCAGAGAATTCATGATAAATATTTATATACCCAGTTATTCTTCATAAATATCTAGATTCCTATTAGTTATAAACTTCCTAATTCAGAATTCAGATTTTTGTTGATTATTCTTCCCAAGAAATCTTATCACAGCTGTTCAGGTTGCCTTGGAAGCTATGACTGTTCTCTTCAATGTTAAAACATTGTCTTTCTCTGATTTTGCAGCTATACATGGGCTATATTGAAATCCTTATTACACTAGCTGTCAGTAAACCCCTCTCTTGAACCAGTAGGACCATGCTTGTTGTGACCATTGTATATTTTGTTCATGCTTCAGAGCCCAGTTGAAGCATTTGTTTAGAGTGCCATTAGGAAATCCATTTTCCAACTGCTGGCATTTTGTTTGTTTGTTTCTAGTTATTACTCTGAAAATTACTTAAAATAGCATGAAACTACAAACCAGAATAAATGAATAAAAGTAAAAAACATTATTGTAAAACTATTCCCCAGGCTGTACAGAAATTGGAAATTATAAAAGCTTTTATGTTTTTCCTTTCATATCAGCGTTTGTGCTTTCATTTTATATGCTTGGTTTTATAGCCAATTTATATGTAGTCCTTTGAACATAGAATTGGTTTGTGTCAAAAATTACTTGATTTAACAGCTGTTACATTAAAAAGGAATTATGAATTTTGTTCTCCGCATGATTTATACTTCATTCTAGACATGAACATAAAATGTGTGTTCCTAGTCCAGCACAATTCCAAAGGCAGTTCCAAAAAGCTGATCCAAATTTGAGAAGAGCACATGGTAAAAAAGCAGAATCAAGTATAGAAAAAGACGGAATAGATAAGAGCGAGGCAAGGAAGCCAGAAGATACTTTGCTGCAGAAAGGAGATTCTGACACCCAGCTCCTTCATAAAGTAAGTTTGAAAAATATAATTTTTATCAGTGGGCTGTATTTTGTCAAGATTATGAAGGAGAACATTAAAAAATAATGTAGTTTTTATGTAGTTTTGCTTTTTGTTTTATTAGTTTTTTGTATTATTACTGAAAATTTAGTGACTTTCCAGTATTATAGAACTTTAGAAACCAGTTGTGTGTGCGTGCGTGTGTGTGTGTGTGTGTGTGTGTGTAAGCTTAGAGCTTTAGGCTAAATGGCCAAATTGAATTACTATAGAGGTTGTTTCCATGGTAATATTAGCTTTTTCTTTTTAAATTTAAGGAAAAAGATGACTTTCTGACATCTACTGAGATTTCAGCAAGAAAAGATTTTGTAGGTTCCAAAGAAGCTGGTTTGGCCAAAAAAGGTGCTCAGTCAGAAGTTGGACCATCAGGAAGTGTTGGACAGAAGACTATAGGGGATAATTCTGTGTCTTCAGTTGTTGAAGAGCAGTATCTCAGTAAACTAACAAGGTAAAGGTTTATGTAACAAATACTTTAGAATAGGAAATAAAAACTTACTCTTTTTGGATGTCCTACCTTACTTAATTTACGGATAGAATAAAAGATGGCTTGTGTAGATTGTTTTTTATCGAAAGATTTCTTTCCCCTTTTGATTTTTATTTACTAAAGTTAATTTTTTAATCTTAGGAATATTATTTTTCTCTATATTTAAAATTTCTGAGTGCTGAGTATATTAGACATGAGCCTGACGAAAGAGTTATATGTAGTGCCTAAATAATTAGGGTGCTGATTTAAATGGGGTCACAAATACAAGTGAAGGGTACGCTTCTTCCATAGTTTTCAAGGAAAGCAGAAGGGAACCTAAGTTCTAAAAAACAACAATGTTCTAGTTCTGTATTTCATTTCCACTTAAATAATAAGGGGAAGAATGACCCAGAAATAAAAATTTGGTATGGAAAATTCGTAGCTAGATAACTAAGAATTAGCTCTGAATGAGAAACTAATAGTAAGTTCCTATCTTTTCTTCATAATGTAAGTTTTTGACAGAATGAGTAGTGGGAATTTTTGTTTTAATGGCTTGAACTGATATTTACTCTGAAAGTTTAATTTTCATTAAATATATCTTTGTGCATGTAGTGACTGTATTGTTATTTTGATTAAACATCCAGCTGTACACAACTGTTAAAAGAATCAAATTACTCTAAAATTGCTTTGAGTCGAAGAACAGCTGTCTCTTCTGCCCCTGGGTGTGAGATAGATCATAGTGAAAAGAGAATGTATCGAAAGATCAAACCACATGTCACCAAAGGGCGTGGATCCAAACGAATTCGGAGTAAGACCTCTAAGAAGGAACCTAAAGCTTCCAAGGCCATCCTGGTGACGCTTCGGGCTTCACAGGAAGAGGACGAAGATGATGCTGAAGATTTTGAGTCTGTCTATGAAGAAGAAAGCTATCATCTTGCTCCAGAGGAAGTAAACAAAGCTCCAGTGTTTGTACCTGTGGGTCTCAGATCTCCTGAACCTGTTCCTGCTCAGATCGAGGAAACTATGGAAGAGGTAGTTTGTTTTTGAAATGTTTGGAACTTTATCTTGTCTTTTCTTTTAGTGGATCATTTTTTCTCCTTTTGGTAATTAGAATTTGTAGAGTTCATTTTCTAAATAATCTCTACCAAATGTAATTTGTTTGGGGCCTGGTGGATAGCCAAAGGAACCAGTAGAAATAGGCTTGTGTGATCTATTGTAATGACTTAGCCCATACGGCCCATACCCAGCACAAGGTTAGCAGTATAACAATAATGATAGAAATCTGACTTCACTTGTATCTGGAGGCTGCTTAGTCTACTTTATGATCAATTAAAAAAATTTGGCAGGTGTTTTCTAGTAACTTTGTGGTAGGCTGAAGTTGATCTCTAGTTGGTAGAGAAGGTAAATGGGACATTTAAAAAATTATGGTGAAACATAATTAACAAAATTTACAATCTTAACCATATTTAAGTGTATAGTTCAGTGACATTTAGTACATTCATATTGTCGTGCTATGCCATCATCACCATCCATCCACAAAACTTCCTTCATTTTGCAAAACTAAAACTCTGTACCCATTGTTATCTCTTCCCCTCTAGGCTGTGCAACCACCATTCTACTTTTGTCTCTATGCCTTTAGGTACTTCATGTAAATAGAAGTATATAGTATATGTTCTTTCTGTGACGAGTTTATTTTACTTCACATAATGTTTTCAAGGTTCATCTATATTGTCGCATGTGTCAGAATGTCCTTTTTAAAGGCTGAATAATATTCCTTTGTGTATACATACTACATTTTGTTTATTCTTCTGTCAATAGATAGATGGGTTGCAGCCACCTTTGGGCTATTGGAAAGAATGTTGCTGTGAACATGGGTGTGCAAATATCTCTTCTAACTCCTGTTTTTATTTTTTTGGGGGGTATACTTAGAAGTGGCATTGCTGGGTCATATGGTAAATTATGAATCTATTTATAATTTTTTTCTGTAACTGCCATACTGTTTCCCATTATCAGCTGCAATGTACATTCCCATCAATAATATGTACAAGGGTTCTAATTTCTTCACATCTTCACCCACACTTGTCTCTTTCTTTCTTTTTTTTTCCTGTTTTTTTTTTTTTTTAATCTAAAAAATAGCCATCCTAATGGATGTGTGGTAGAGGAACATATTACTTCAACTTACTTTATTATAAAACTTCTTACTCTTTTGTCTCTTAGTCTGGTATTCCAACTTTGTAACTTTAAAGTTCTCTGCTCAGCATCAGTTTTCAGTAATTTACTTGGCTTATAGAATAGTATAATCAGTTTTTACTGCAAACTTCATAATAGTTTCTGAGTCATTTGAAATAGAATTAGGGGTTAACTGAGATGGTATTGATGATAATAATAAAATAAGTAAGAAACATAAAACAATTTAAGTAATATCAAGTTAATCCAGAATTAACAGATTACTGGATCTGTAAATTCACATTTATGAATGACTGGCCATACACACCCTTAGTTATTCACTGTTAACAACATGCTAGATATTTTAAAGTTAATGAGTTAGAAGTGTTGAAGCTACGTAAATATGATGCAAAATGAAGTTGTTTCTTGTAATCAGAAGTTCAAAGTAATTATAGTGAATTTGCATTTTAGTTAAAATTAAAAATGCAGAAGGAAAATTAATTTTGTGCAAAGACAGCTCGTTAACACTGCATGTGAGTTCATTTAGCTATATGTTTTTATTTTACAAATTTCTTTGGGCGAAAGGCAGATTGGTAGTGAAAACTAATATCAGAATTTTCTGAAAATCGAGTTTCAGGATTTATTCCTGAATTAACAGAATGCCTTCTTAAAGAGCGTTAATCATAATAATTGAGTAAGGAAAACTTAAATTATATTTCTTATAGCCAGAGTACTAAGGCAGAGAAATTATTTATATGTTAGAAGATGTTCCCTTTACAAAGCATTGAAATACAATGGTATATTATTAAATGATAAAGGGATATAAATTATTGATAAAATTATTGATATAAATTATTGACCTTGAAACTTTGAAAACATTGTGCTAAGTGAAAGAAGCCAGTTAGGAAAAATCACATATTATGTGATTCTATTCATATGAAATGACCAAAATAAGACAATCTCTGGAGATAGAAAGTAGATTAGTGGTTACTCAGGGATTTAGAGATGAAGGGTTGAGTGTGTGTAACTAATGGGTATGAGTGTCATTTTTTGAAGTGATGAAAATGTTCTAAAAGTGTCTGGTGATGGTTGTACATATTTGTGCATAATCTAAAAAGCATTGAATTACATTAAATGAGTGCATTTTATGATATGTAAATTCTGTCTCAGTAATGCTGTTTAAAAATAAAGCTTTGAAACTGTATGGTGCTCAGTGAACCAACTTAAAAAAGAAGTAACAGAAATGTAAAGTCAAAGAATAAAACAACAGTACACATTAGGCGTTCTGTATTCGTTTATGTACTACTTAGCTATAACAGTTCTCATTTAAAATAATCAACAGTAGGTGTCATGTCCCAGTTTGGCCACCCTCTAGAAATATTTATTCCCCTGATCAATGAAAGTCAGTATTTTTCCCTGTGAACAACAATAAGTATAGAATCCTGGACTAAAGGGATAATTTTCAAAATAACAGTAATTTTTAAATTAAAGGAGAGAAGATTTAAAAAGATGTGATTGGCATTAAGTATCAATATATAATCTTCATTTTTCTTTTCTCTTCTGGACTTCATGCAAACTGAGGAAACACAGTCCATGTAAAGTGGAAATATGTTGAAATCCCACTCCAGTCAGTTTTAATGAGGACCACTAATTACAGAACCATTTCCCTGACCGTGGTGGGGGTGTACATATAATCTGTTTAAATGTTTTTAACTCATCTCTAGTATAGTACTTAGGACAATTTATAATTAGTTGATTATATATCTGTTTTTCTTAGATTGTGAGTCCCTTGAGGGCACAGACCAAACTTGTCTCATTTAGCTTTGTATCCTTGAACCTGTAGCCCTTTAGTTTTTAAGAAGTACTCCATAAATGTTAACAGACTGATAAGAGAAATTATGGGAAAGTAGGGATAAAAGTGTGAATAATGGAAAGTGAAAAGCTAGGTACTAAGAATATTAGCCTTGGAAATTTTGCTTACTGGTTATAAGAATCATAGATCCCTGAAAAACCTTAAATGTTTTACTTTTGCCAAATCGATGTCAAATCAATTTAAGAATAACTATTTCAGTTATTCAATCGTGTATGAATGGATTATTTCTTCAGTTGAACATTTTATTTTACTTGTTTTGCTGTATGTAGTATGCCAAAATGAAATGAGATTTCTTATTTTGACAGCTTGAAATAACTGTGAATGTCCCAGATATAGGATTTATAACTGTTGATGAACATCAGTTCTCAAACACAGATGTGACCACTCAGGAAATGAAACAAGAAGAAAATTTGAATGCATTATCAGTTGTAAGTATCCATTTTAATTTTTTTTTTTTAAATAAATGGATCTTTGCTGGTTTTTGGTATTTTTTTTTCTTTTAAATTATATCTGGGGGTGATATTGGTTAATAAAATTATAGGTTTCAAGTATACAGTTCAATATCTGTATACTGCACTGTGTGTTCACCACCCAAAGTTGAATCTCCTTTCATCACCATATAGTTGGCCCCCTTTACCCTTATTTACCTTCCTCCTCCCCCCTTTCCCTCTGGTAACCACTAAAACTGTTGTCCGTGTTCATGAGTCTGTTTGTCTTGTTAATTTGTTGCTTTCAGTTTTATACCCTACATATAAGGGAAATCATATTGTTCTCAACTTTTTCTCTCTGACTTATTTCGTTTAGCAAGAGAATCTCAAGATTCATATTATTGCAAATGGCAATATTTCATCTTTCCTTATGGCTGAGTAATATTTCATTGTATAGATATACTACATCTTTTTTTTATCCAGTCATCGATTGAAGGGCATTTTGGTTTCCATGTCTTGGCAACCAAGAATAATGTTGCAGTGGACATGGGGGTTTATATATCTTTCCGAATAAATGTTTTCAAATTTGGGGGGTAGATATCTGGAAGAGGGATTGCTGGGTCATATGGTAAATCTATTCTTAATTTTTTGAGGAACTTCCATACTGTTTTCCATAGTGGCTGTACTAATTTACATTTCTACCAGCAGTGGATGAAGGTTCCTTTTTGCCCACAACCTCTCCAACACTTGTTATTACTTCTTTTGTTGATAATACCCATTCTTACAGTGGACAAGTTCTTAGAAATATATATCCTTCCTAGACTGAATCATGAGGAACTGGAAAGTCTAAATAGACTGATCAATAGTAAGGAAATTGAAACGACCATCAAAAACCTCCCCAAAAGTAAAAGTCCAGGACTAGATGGCTTTACTAGTGCATTCTACCAAACGTCCAGAGGTGATTTAATACCTGTTCTCAAACTCTTCCAAGAAATTGAAAAAGAGACAATACTCTTAACTCATTTTATGAGGCCAACATTACCCTAATCCCAAAACCTGCTAAGGATAGCACAAAAAAAAGAAAACCATAGACCAGTATCTCTGATGAATACAGTTGTAAAAATCCTAAACAAAATACTAGTAAATTGAATACATTAAAAATATTGTACATCACAGTCAAGTGGGGCTTGTTTCAGAGGCACAAAGGATGGTCCAACATACACAAATCAATTAATGCAATATACCACATACACAAAATAAAGGGTAAAAATCATATATCAATAGATGCAGAAAAAACATTTGACAAGATATAGCTTCTATTTATGATTAAAATACTTAAAATGAGTATAGAAGGAAAGTACCTCAACAACATAAAGACTGTATTTGACAAACCCTCAGCTGATATTGTACGTAATAGTGAAAAACTAGAAACCTTCCCTGTAAGATCAGGAACAAGACAAGGTTGTCCACTCTCACCACTCTTATTCAATATAGTGTTAGAAGTCCTAGCTTAGAGCATCAGGCAAGAAAAAGAAAGAAAAGGTATCCAAATTGGGAATGAAAAAGTCGACATGATTCTCTATATAGAAAACCCTAAGACTTCACCAAAAAACTATTGGAAACAATAAACAAATACAGTAAAGTTGTAGATACAAAATCAACATACAAAAATCCATAGCGTTCCTATACACTAACAATGGAATTCCAGAAAAATGAAAAAAGCAATTTTTCAATTGCAACAAAAAGAATAAAATACCTAGGAATAAACTTAACAAAGCATGTGAAGGACCTATATACTGAAAACTATTTAAAAGGAATTAAAAAAGACATAAAGAAATGGAAAGATATCTATGTTCATGGAAGACTGAATATAGTAATTAAAATGGCCATATTATCTGAAGCAATATGTGGATTTAATGCAGTCTCCATCAAAATCCCAATGGAATTTTTTAAAGAAATAGAACAACAACAACAAAAAATCATCAGAGTTGTATGGAATCACAGAAGACCCCAAATAGCCAAAGCAATCTTGAGAAAAAAGAACAAGGCTGGAGGTAGCATACTGCCTGACTTCAAATTATACTACAAAGCAATAATTATCAAAATAGCATGGTATTGGTAGAAAAACAGACACAGACAAATGGAACCGAATTGAGAGCCCAGAAATAAACTCCTGCATATATGTTCTAGTTTTAATTTTTTACTTAGTTTCAAAGGATGGTGTTTATTTTGAAAGCTTGAGGTTAACAAGCAGTTCTTAGCTAATTTCTATCATGTCAGAAGCTGTAAGAGTGAATAATAGAAACTAATGAATAATCTATAGGTTTTATATTTGACTTGAAAAGAATTGATTTGTGTGTGTGTGTGTGTGTGTGTCTCTGTCTTTATCCTCAGGGACATGTTAAAATTCTGTTGCATTAACTAATATAAATTTTTTGGAATATATTTAGTTATATTTTACTTGATATTCTTCCTTATTTGATTGGTATTTATTTTTACAACATTTTTAGAATAGCTTTATTAAGATACAAGTCACGCACCTTAAAATTAATGCATTAAAAGTGTACAATTAAATGGTTTTTAGTATATTTACAGATATGTGCAAACATCATCACAGTTCTTTTTATTACCTCAAAAAGAAACATGCCCATTAGCAGTTCAGCTGTTGCTCTCCATTCCCTTCTAACTCTCCGCATGCCTAGCCAACCAATAGTCTACTTTCTGTCTTTATAGATTTGTCTATTCTGGACATTTAATCTAAATGGACTCATGTGATACGGTCTTTTTTGTTTGCCTTTTTGCGTAATGTTTTCAAGGTTCATCTTGTGGCATGTATCAGTACTTCATTCTTTTTTGTGAACAAATAATAGTACATATGGATAGACCACATTTTGTTCACTTGTTCATGGATGTTTAGGTCGTTTCCATCTTTTGACTATTGTACTTGATGCTACTATAAACATTTGTACACAAGTTTCTGTACGGACATATGTTTTCATTTCTCTTGGGTACATTCCTAGGAGTGCAATTGCTGTGTCATATGATGACTCTGTGTTTAATCATTTGAGGAACTAGTAAACTTTTCCAAAGCTGCTACAGCATTTTACATTCCCACCAGCAGTGTATGAGAGGGTTCCAGTTTCTTCACATGCCAACATTTGTTACTTGACTTTTTGGATCTGACCATTCTAGTGGATGTGAAAAGGTACTTCATTATGGTTTTGCTTTGTATTCCCTAATGATTAATGATGTCAAGCATCTTTTCATATACTTATTGGACATTGTTAACCCATTTATTAAAAAAGTGCAGCTTGCTGCAAACGTTAATTTTACGTAAACATGCTCTTTGAGGCTGAAGCAAATCTTATGATTTTCAGTGTGAAAAGAAAATATAAAAACTGTTTTTGGAGTAATTCTTAAACAACTTGTCTCTAATCCTAGTGTAACAGAAATATATATGATGATCTCTAGTTCATAATTTATCTTCATGTGGTTAAATTTCAAAGCATGGAACAACAGAAAGCGGAACATCTAGGATTTGACATTTTTAGCGATCAAGGATTACTCTATTTTGTAAATGAAAATACCACTACTAAAAACAGAATGCTATAAATAGAATGGTGTGATTTGTTTCCAAAGACTATTGATATAATAGAGCAATATGAAAATAATAAAGCAAGATATTTTGTGGCAAACTTTTGGGGTAATGTTAGGATTGTAGTCTGCGATTTATATCAGGGTAAATGCTATAGCCACAAACGCCGCTGGCAAGCATTCTTGGGACAAACAGGAAATGGGTTAAATCTTTGGAGAAATTTCTATTCAGAGCCTTTGCCAATTAAAAACAAAATTATTGGTGTGTGTCTTTTTATTATTGAGTTGTATGAATTTTTTTGATATACAGTAGTCCCCTCTTATATACAGAGGATGCATTCCAGGACCCCCTCCTCCACTTGATGCCTGAAACCATTATTACTACCAAACCCTATAAATACCATATTTGTGTCTATATGTACATACCTATGGTAAAATTTGATTTATAAATTAGACATAATAAGAGATTAACAGCAACAATAATAAAGTAGGACAATTATGGCAGTTTACTGTAATAAAAGTTATTTGTGGTATCTTTCAGAATATCTTATTGTACTGTATGTACAGTGTGGATGTACTACTAGACAAAATGATGATTTATGTACTAGGTAGGTTAGAGTCAAGATAGCTTAAGAGTTCATTATGTTACAGAGAATGAGGTGCAATTTAAAACTTATGAATTGTTTATTTCCGGAATTTTCCATTTAATATTTTTGGACTGCCGTTGACCACAGGAAACTGAAACCATGGAAAGTTAAATTGTGGATAAGTGGAGACTACTGTATTCTGATACAAGTCCCTTTCAGATATATGAATTGTAAATACTTCTCCATCCTGTGGGTTGTTCATTTTCTTGATACAAAGCCTTCTTTGTCAAAGTCAAGATTCTAAAAATTTACTTCTATTTTTCTTATAAAAGTTTTGTAGTTTTAACTATAGTTTTACATTTCGGTCTTCAATCCATTGTAAGTAAATTTTTATATATGTTCTAAGGTTAGAGTTCTACTTCATTCTTTTGCATATGACTATCCAATTGTCACACCTTCGAAAAGACTATTCTTTCTCCACTGAATGGTCTTGTATTCTTGTTGAAAATCAGTTGGCCGCAGATGTATGTATTTATTTCTGGATTCTCAGTTCTATTCCATTGATTTATGTATCTATCTTTGTGCTGGTGATGCTCTTTTGATTACTGTTACTTTGTAGTAAGTTTTGGAATTGGGAAGTGTAAGTCATCTTACTTTATACTTGTTTACAGAATTGTTTTGGTTATTGTGGATCCCTTGCAATTTCATATGCATTTTTAAATCAGTATGTCAATTTCTATAAAGACAGCAACTAGAATTCTGTTTGGGATTTTACTGAATCTGTAGGTCAGGGTTTTTTTTGTTTTTTTGAGGGGCTGGGGAGTATCTATTGCCATCTTATTGTTGAGTCTTCCAATCCATGCACATGGAATATTTTCCCATTTATTTAGATCTTTGATTTCTTTCAACAATGTTTTGTAGTTTTCAGACTATAAGGCTTTCAATTTCTTTATTACATTTATTTTCAAGTACATTGTTTTTGATGCTATTATGAATGGAACTGTTTTCTTAATTTCATTTTTGGATTGTTTTACAAGTGTATAGCAATACAATTGAATTTAGTATAATTGTGTTATATACTGCAACTTTACTGAATTCAATTATTAGTTCTGATAACTGAACTAATTAGCTTTTTAGTGGATTCCTTAGGTTTTTCTACATATATGCTCATGGCATATGTGAATAGAGCTACTTCTGTTTTTTTGGTTAAGTTTCCTAGGGCTGCTGTACCAAAGTACTACAAACTGGGTGGCTTAAAACCACAGAAAGTTATTCTTTCATTTCTAGAGGCCAGAATTCTAAAATTAAGGTGCCATCAGTGATGGCTCCTCATGGAGGCTTGAGGAAGAAACCATCCTATTCCTTTCTCTTACCTTCTGGCAGTTGCTGGCAGTCCTTGTCATTCCTTGGGTTTTGGCAGCACAATTCCAACCTTTGCCTCCATTACCACATGGTGTTCTCCCTGTTTGTATGTTTTAGTTTCTTTTCCTCTTATATGGACATGAGTCATACTGGATTGGGGTCAACCCTAATCCTATAAGGCTTCATCTTAATTTGATTATGTTGACAAAGACCCTATGTCACGTTCATGGCACTGGGGGTTAAGACTTCAACACATCTTTCTAGGGGTCACAATTCCATTTGTAACACTTTCCAGTCTGGATAGCCTTTATTTCATTTGCTTGCCTAATTATCCTGCCTAGACCTTCCAGTACAGTGTTTAATACAAGTGACAAGAGTGGACATTCTTGTCTCATTCCTGGTCTTAGGGGAAAGCATTCAGTCTTGATGTTAGCTTGATGTAAGTTTGATGTTAGCTATGATTTTTTCATAGATGCCCTTTATCAGATCACAAAAGTTCCATTCTGTTTCTAGTTTGTGTATTTTGTCATGAAAGGGTATTGAAATTTGTCTCATGCTTTTTCTGCATCTGTTGAGATAATCATGTGATTTTTGGTTTTTTATTGATATGATGTATTAAATTACTTAAATTTTGGATGTTAAACCAAAAAATTGCATCCCTGGGATAAATCTTACTGATATGTAATTTTATTTGTTACTGGATTTGATTTGATAGTATTTTATTGATTTTTTGTGTTCATATTCATAATAGATATTGGTCTGTTATTTATTATGAATATGATACCAGGTTCTTGTGTCAGTAGCTGAAATCTTGGTCCTCCTAGGAAGAAAGCCCTCCAACTGAGACCTGCAGGGAGAAGAGGCCCTGTTTTCTTGGTTGTAGCAGTTTGAGGTGGAGTCTCTGCCTTGCTGAGCTGGGAGGAAGGAGGAGAAGTGTTAGTTCAAATACCACGGACTTTTACCTTTGTTCTTGAGTTTTCATTGGTTTTCTAAATAGATGTTTCTTACTCATTTGCCCTTAGGGCTGTTTCCAGAAGCTTAAATAGTTATTTTTAAATAAATTTTACCAGTTTCAGTGGGGAGAGGGTCAGCAGAACGCCTCATGCTGTCAGGCTAGACACTGATCCTGTAATTTCTTAATTTATTAAAATTCATTTAAGTTTTAAGCCTCCTAGTAGTATAAAAACTTTGTGGTAGTCTTTAGACTTTGGTTTACACTGGGTTGGAACTAGTGGCAGATACGACTGAAGTTGAATTATGAAAATACAGAAGTAAAGTGACAATGGTATATGCATTGCAATGTGATCGGAGGTAAAATTTGCATATAATACAAGGCAAAGTTAAAAAAATGAACCAAGAGACAAAAGAATTTGGCTTTAAATTGTTTCTGTCCTTGTTTATAAAATTTTATGAATAATTGTAATTTAAGGGGGAAAAAACCAGTTTCCACTTCATTGTAATCAAAAGCATAAAAAGACCTGTGAAACAGTGCCTTTTGAGCTACAGAATATGTATTTGGGGAAATATGTAATATATTGCTTTTCAACTCTTTCAGGAGATGACCACAGGTGAACAATCCCGTGATGAAACAGGTAACTGTTAATAGGGACACTGTTAAAACTACTTGGTTAACACTAGCATGATGTCTTAGTAGTGGTGGTAGTTAGTAAATGAGTCATTTTGCTGGAGAGTTGACCCAAAAAGATTGAACTGTGAATGTGATCTCTAGGAGAAATGTGGGTTCTGGGAATGTTACTTTATTTTTTGTTTATTTTATTATTTATTATTTCTTTATTTATTATGGTGACATTGGTTAATGAAATCCAGTAAATTTCAAGTGTACAGTTCAACAGAAAGTTATGTATATATTGTTGCATTGTGTGTTCACTGCCCATAGTTAGATTCCTTTCTGTCACCACATATTTGACCCCTTTTATCTCATCTACCTCCTCCTGAAATGTTACTTTAGAAAGTGAATCAAGACAATAAAAATTAAAAATAAAATGAGTTAAATGTTTAATATAAAGTATTTTTTTCTCCGATCTACACAGACGCATTTTTCTTTGCAGGTAGTAAGTTATTTAAATGGGATGGAGGCATTTTCAGTGAATAAAAGCCAATAGGTCATTATTTCTTTATTCGTAGTATGTAAGCTGAATAAAACATTACCTTTGTAAGAGATTAGTGTACAGAGGATATTGAAACTTGTTGCAAGAGAATAAGTACTTGAATTAAAAACCTTTTCTATGTAAACAAACTTAAATTTCCAGATTCACTCTACTGTTTTAATGTTAATATATTTTCTCACAAGGTACCAATGACGGAAGCACAGAAGCTGCCATAACTTTACTTACAATGGGAGATCTAGTGTTACAGTCAGAGATCAGTTCAGAACAAAGTGATGGTAAGAATGCAAGATAAGTCTTCAGGAAAAGAAACTTTTAAAATCTAACTTTGAAGAAATTATATCCACATTTTAGTAATAATACCTGTCTTTTACATTTGAAGATTGTATCACTTTGTCGTTTTTCCAGAAAAGATAATATGTTTGTGTTGATTTATCCAACTTAGCCCCTTTAGATGTAGTGGCCACCATTTCAAGATAGTGTACTTGTTTTATAAAGAATAACTTGTGTTTGTGGAATAGTTAATCTAGTGATTCCTTTACCTTTGTCATCATAAACATCATTGGTTAACTAAGCTCATTGGTCACTGATGACTTTATATATGTTTCTTTAGCAACACAGTTACATGACATAGACAGTATGAAGGGGCAATAGCAGTCATTAAGATCATTTGCTTTAGACAGTACTGTTAGTATGGACTAAGCCAAAAGATGTGTTAACCCAGAGTTTTAATTTTCAAGAGAAGCTATGGTTTTTACTATCTAAGTAACGTCTACTTTAAGTATAGTAAATGCATAATTATGTTAAGTATATTTCTGTTAATTATTTTGACTGGTGATGAATTGGCCTGCCATTTATTATAGGTGTTAGACTTTCAGGCCTATAACTATATATTTATTAGGAAACTCTGATTTATCTTCTCTATGGGGCTCCTTTCTCAATGGCAGAATGTTGCATTGGAGCCTGTCACAAACCTCTAGATTTTAAAAACTGTAAATGAAGGCAATCCTATCTTGAAATTCATTTGAGGTTATGTAGTTACCGAAAATAAAAAGATTTATTTTTACTTATAATAGCACAAAAATTTCAATCAGTAAGAATTAGTAAGCTTAGAATAGAGTCAAATCGCTGGCATGAAATACGAGATCACAAAATTAAATTTGGAGCCAAAAAGGGGCAAACTTTAAAAACAATATATAATTTTATAATAGCTGAATGTTAAAAGATTTATTTTATTTGGACATCTGTATTTGGTCAATTTTAATTTTCCATTTTTTTCTACAGTAGCAGTATGTGTATTTCCTGATGTTCCTTCAGAGGATAAAAGCCATATTCCTTTTAGCCCAGATGATGTAAATTATAAAATTGTTCATGAAAGTCAGGAGCTTTCTTCGCTTGACAGTAGTACACCTCCATCATTAGAAGAAAACAAGATTGTATTGGAGGAGCAGAGTCCTAAAGAAGAAATTGGTTTAAAGGAGAAAGTAAAGGGAAACACTGTATCAACCAGGTTTATTTTGCTTTATTAAACTATTATTTCTTTTGAGTTTTACTAAAAACTAAAGTACAGTATTCAGTTAATAAATGTATTTAAACCAACCATCAACATAGTTGATAGCTTTACATAATGCTTATATAAATGTAAAGTAGACAGTGCTGATTTCTCACCCTTTAATGTAATGATTGGCTAATTTCGATTTTAGTTAATGGTTTGCATATTAAAATTATGCAATATATATGTCTTTGAAGTTTTATTGAAATAGTTTTATGTAAATGTTGCCTTTGTTTTAAAAACATGGTCCAGATTCTCTTCCTTTTTCAAGACTTAATAAAGTTACTACTATGTAATTTTAGCATTTAGAAATGAGCTCAGCATGGCACCTGTGGTGACATAACTCTGTCACTGCTAGACAGAATGAATCAGTGTGAGAGAGGATTCTTACAGGCTGACAAATTTCTCTTTTTTCATTCTCTCTATTTGCAGAAATACAACTTGTGAAGTGACCAATAATTTGGGAAATAGATTTGCCAAGCCTAAGCCAAATCTTAGGAAGATTTTAGAGACCAACAGCTTCGATGCTCATCAGGAAGTTCCCAGTTTCTTTGTAACTAAAGAAGAAGTAGAAATTCAAAGAGGTAAATTTTATTATTGCCTTGCAAGATACAAAATTACTTTGACACAGGAAAGTGCATTAGCACTTCAAATGGAATATTCAGTTGCTAAACTTATTTTAATTTACTATTAAAAAATTTCAAACATATGAAAAGTAGAATAAGCTATAAAATAAATACCTATAAAAATTCACCAACTGGTTTCAGTGATTACTACCATTTTGCTATATTTACTTGATCAGACTTTCTTTTCATAGATATTTTTCTCTGTGTGTGTCTGTGGATAAACATGATTACTCAAGCACATATCTCTTAGGCATACATGCATGTGGCAAAAAATAAGACAGTACCCAAAAGGCATGAAATTTTAAAAAGTCACTTCTTCCCTCTCAGCCCCCTAATCCCACCTCTAGTGGTAAACTGCTCTTAACAGTTTTTGTTATAGACATCTAGAAATGTATTATACATATAAACGTGTAAATAAGGGTATATGTGTGTGTTTATCTACATATGTATATATATACATGCATGTATATTCCTTTCAGAAAGAAATAATATATGCATACTATAAACAGTTCAGCACTTTTAAAAATGTTTTAGTGAGATAATTCATATACCATACGATTCACCCATTTTATTTTATTATTTATGTATTTATTTTAAGTTTATTGGGGTAACATTGGTTAATACAATTATATAATTTTCAGGTGTACATTATAATTTAACATTCTATTGTGTGTTTACCACCCAAAGACAGTTCACCATTTTAAAGTGTACACTTCACTGGTGTTTAGTGTACTCACCAAGATTGTATTAAACCCTATGTGTAGAAGACCTGGATAGTTAGCATCTTCTTTTCTCTGTTTGGGGATTCTTATTTTCTGGGATTTCTCTTTCAACCAGCCTTTCGTTCAGTTAGTTAATTCATTACCTACTCTGGTTTGAGCACTACTCCAGAAGCTCTCTCATTATTCAGGCTTAAGTTACTTTTTCCAAATAGAAGTCATTTTCTTCCCCTTTCTGACATCATTCTTTATAGAACAGCTCCTCCCTGACACTTTTCCCAAGGTGGAATTAGCCAGACCTCATGTGTACTCACCCCTAAAACTTTTTTTGTATGTGGGTTGCTAATTATGTTGCTATTACCACAAAGTGGAGATACAGTTATTGTGACAGCTGAGAGTGAAACATGAACAGTGCAGGATTCATTAGTCATCTGTTTTACTATTCAGAAATCTCATTGGCCAGGGCCACCCTTTTGCCCTGTGGGTAGGCTCGCTTTTGGGATTAAGAAAGATTTGGAAGAGCCACTAAATAGTGATCTTTGAACAGAGAAGGTGTTTCTAATGTGGAGATTTTAGCTGTACTGTATCTTAAATGCGTTTTTTATTTTAGAAACAAAAAATGCTTCTGAAGCAACAGAATTAGAAGATAAAAACCCTGGATCAGTTACAACAGCAGAGAATACAGAGCGGAGCAGATCGGCATATGTACATGGTATTGAAGAGACCTGTATTTCTTTGCAGGAAGCAAGCCTAACTGAAAGGTAAAAGAGGAAAGCAATTCTGGGATTTGGTTTCTATTTAGTTTCAACTATAACCATAAGCTGTAAGAATTTGATAGAAAAACAGGTTCTGTTGCATTAAATACAACATAAAACTTAAAAAAAAAACATTGAATTAGTTGAACTTTAGATGAACTTTGACATATCTAGCTCTAAACACTGATTCTGTGGTTGTCCGCTTGATTTCATATACATGCTAAAACTAATACATACTAATTTCTTTTTCAGAAAGAAAGATCAAGAAAGGGAATCTCAAGAGGTTCAGCTGTTGTCAGTTGCTCCAATTGTTTCCTCCGAGATAAGGCCCCACACACTAGGTTTGGATACGGGTCTTGGTGAGAGTTCTGTTGGAGAGCCCCTGAGAAAGGACTCTAATGGAGACAGTGTGCTTACCCTTTATGTGCCAGAGGTAAAAGAATAAAATATAGCAAGTGGCGACTAGGTGTTTGTTCCTTATTTTTTAAAAAGTAAGGTATAATATAAAGTGTAAACTTCACCCATTTTAATATACGATTCTGCAAGTTTTGAGAAACATGTACTGTCATGTAACTAATACATGAACTGTTCCATCACCTCCAGAATTCTTCAGTGCCCCTTTTAAGTCACCCCCTCTTCCCACCTCCAACCCCTGGCAACCATGGATCTGTTTTTAACCTTTATAGTTTTGCCTTTGTGAGAATGTACTGTGGTAGAATTTCTATTGAGTTTTTAGTTTCTGGAGCATAGAGATAATATAGCCAATACCTAGCTTTGTTGTAAAAACTTTGAAAAAGGAAGTGTTTTGTACACAGAGATTTTCCCTCTTGCTTCTCAGCCCCTGGATCTAAGAAATTAATTCACAGAGCAAATGTTTGTTGAGATGTTATTACTACATATTCAACACTGTGAGATATGGAATCAAAGTTGTGAGAAACAGATGAATACATGAATGGTTAAACTCAGCCTGATAGGCACTATAAAAGAGAGTTTCACATACTTGAAACTAATTAAAATAAATAAATTAATTTAAAAAAGTTTCACAGGACTCAAGGAGTGGTCCTCAATGCAATTAATTCAGTGAAATCAGTCTCTGAAAGGACTAGGATCCAGGCATTAATATTTTTTTTAAAAGAGAGAGGAACATGTATTAAGAACAAGTATGAAACAACATGACATGTTCAGGGACTACAGGTAGGTATGAATGGAATATAATTGGAGAAATTGGTTAAATATGAAGTTAGATAGGTAGCCTGGAGACAGATCATAAAACGAATTTTTATGACTCACCGAAGTGTTTGGACAATATCCAAAGTTATGGCATTTTCCCCAACCCCTAACCTTTATTTTTGCTTTTTATTTTGAAATAATTACAAACTTGGGGAAAAGTTGCAGGAATCTTACATAGAACTCTGATATATCTTTTACATGAATTTTGCCTCATTTGCTTATATTTTCCACTCCTGGTCTCTGTCTCTCTTGCTCTCCATATGTATAGTTAGATACTTTTTAAAAACTAAACCATTTGAACGTCAAGTTACAGATGTGAGCTTTCATCCACAAATACTCCAGCTTGTATCTGATAAAAACAAGGATGTTCTCATACAGAGAAATGGCAGTACTCTTGTCACACTTAGTGTTATTATACTAACATTGACTTAATAGTATTATATAATAATACAGTTTCAGTCAACACTTCTATTGCATTTAGTTGCCATTTCTTCTTACTCTTTTTTAATCTAGGGTAGTTCTCTTGCCCTTTTTCCTCTTTTGTAAACTTGACATTTTAAGAGTCCAGGCTAGTCATAATCTGGATTTTTTAAATGTTTCCTCATTATTAGATTCAGGTAAAACATTTTTTTGGCAAGATTACTATATACGTGGCGGTGTTTATTCATCACATTTTATATCAGGAAACACATAATAGCAATTTGTCCCATTATTGATGATTCTGACTGATCACTTGGCTAGGATAATACCTCCATTATAACAGCATCTTTTCCATTCAGTAACTTCATTAAATGAGACCTAGCAGCCTTGTACCTGGTAGTTTTAGTATGCATTCATGATGTTTTTGACTGAGTAAATCATTGTTGGTTGCAAAATGGAAGTTTTAAGATCATAAACAGTAGAGAATCATAATCAGAATTGTATTTTAGAGAAAACAGTGTTTATGGTTTTATGGAAAACAGATTGAAAGGAGCCATGCTGGAGGTAAGGAGACCAGTTTGCCTCCATTCAGACGTCACCACTAATAGTACAATGGCTGCTATGATGAGGATAGAGAGAAGATTGAGGGGTTTGGATCTCTCTTTTTTGTTACTTCAAAAATAATTTCATAGACTGCACATATTGAAGAAGTTAGTTTGAATTCCTGTTTGTGTTTATTTAATAACAAATTTTGTGCCACCAGAAGTTTTTCAGAACACTTGAAAAATTGCATGTGCTTACATAAATTGTTGACTTTTGAAGCACTGTGTCAATTTGTCAGGAAACCTTTTTAAAAGTGAGATTTGGTCAACCTCACTCTTTCATTTTAATTTTTTTATGGCAGTGTACACCAGCTAGTATTCCAGAAGTCCAACAAGAGAATGTAATCAATCCTCAAGATTTAACAGGTATGATAATCTGCTTCAATAAAGTATGTAAAGTATCATAGAACCTAATAGTATGGTTTTTACTCCCCTCCCTTCCCCTGCCATTTGATTGGGAAAAACAAAAATAGTTTTATTTTGGGGTGGGGTCTGTGATGCCCTTAAGTTAATAAGAATTTGAAGTATTTAATGTGTAAATTTTGTTCCTCAAAATTATAAATCTTCATAGTGAATCATCATTATCCTTTATGAAATTACTTTTCTTTCTGCTGTAATTCAGGTTTTTATTGGTGATAAGTTGTCATGAGACTTTTAAGAAATGAAATAAATGAATGATTTTTGTTTTTTCATGGTTCAGCTTTTCATTACTAACTTTTAAACTTTGATAGTGAATCTAGTTGCTAATGTACATCATGATGGTGAGGATGAACAAGCATTCATTTTAACTCTGGTGGAAATTCCAACCAATGCAGTGGAAGAATTTACTGATACCGTTACACAGTTAATACCAAACCCTTTACTGCCAGCACCCATATTGGTCAAATCAGTGAATACAGAAGAAAAGGGTGACATGAGGTAATGAATGAGCTCAACTATTTTTGCTAGGAGGAAAGGTGCCTTATAAATCTAATAGTACCGATTGAAGGAGGCATTAGCCGACATTATTTGTAATTGTCCTGGAGATATGTAATAATTATATGGTAAATTAGAGAAAAAGTTGTTTATTTTTTATGTGATAAAGATGCTATTTAAATGTATAGTGTTATACTTTTGTATGAAACTTGTATATTAAGTATTTTGCAATCTGAGAAAACTTAGCAATCTGGATCACAAAATGACATCTATTAACAGTATGGTTACTTTGTAAACACTGATATATATATTTAAAATTCTGAAATGAATATACATTCACAGAAAGTTGCAAAAATAGTACAGAGAGGTAACATTTCTGCATATTCTTGATACTCATTTTAATTATTTACTGTAGAATTCTCAAGCTGAATTTTAACAGTCATTGGTTAAGATGCTTAATTGTCTATTAAACAGCTTTAGAAATTAAAGCCTTTTATATTAGGAAGACGTTTTAGATCAAAATTTAACTTTGCAAACAAGGAAAACATTTTTTATACTTCAGATTTAATTCAGTATTAGGGAAATTGTGAGTCTTTAAGTATGAATGGAGGTCAAAACTAACATTTTTTGTGGCCATGGCCATGTATATGTTACTTTCAGTTTTTTTGGTAGTATTCATTGGAATAAGTGAATCTTTAACCTCATTAGGTAACTTCTAATCTACTGATTTAATATGTATGTATTTTCTATGCAGTACGAGTTTTCCAGTAACTTCAGTTGGTCAGGATGCTGTGTGTTTATCTAATTCTGGAAGAGATGATTCTGAAAAGCCTCCTGCTAATTTGGATCTTATATCTAGGAAGAGATTTCATTGTAGGCTTGACGGAAGTGACCATGGTCCTTCTGCCAAAAAAAGTTCACTCACTTCAAGAGAAAATTGTCAAAAATACATCTCTGAGGTAAGAGACTCATTTAGCAAGTAAGATGGATATATTACAACAGATCTATTTTCTGGGATTTCCTTTAGATTCTTTATATAAAGCTAGTACTGGCACTTTTCACCATAGATAATCCAGGTTAAACTTTTTATATTTCTACTTCTACCTGTTCTTGGTGAAATTGATGGACATTAATCAGGAAACTCATTCCCAGCTCTATGTCATTAGCTAAAAATAAGACTGAACACATCATACAAATCTGGATCTTGGCCTGTACCACTTAACTGCTGTGGGCCCTTATGCAAGATACTTTACCTCTCTGATTGAGTGTCCTGTTGTATAAAATGGTGATAGTAATATCACCACCACCATTACCGTAATGCTTAAAGCTTCTCATTGCTACAAGGAATAAAACCAGAACCTCTGAGGCCCTCGATTTATTTGGCTCGTTTCTGTCTCTGGTCTTATCCTGTATGTATGTAATGTGAGTTGCAAATATTTTTTTCCCAGTTGGTTATTTGTCTTTTGGCTCTACTTTATGTGATTTTCTCATGCTTTGTTAACTTTTTAATATGAACATTTTCAAACATTTAAAGAGGTAGTATAATGTATCCCTATGTACTAATCTCCCAGTTTCAACAATTTATTAGCATTCCATGCAGACATTGTTTTGTTTTAAAAACATTTAATGACATGGAAAAAAGATCATAGTACATTACTATATGTAAATTAGGTCATCAGTTTTTAATATATCATTTAAAAAATGATACACATCAGTGTGACTAAATATATATACAAAAAGTATAATGTCTGCTGGGCTTATTTGTGATTTTGTTTTCTAAACCTTGTTTTCATATTTTAACTAAAAATTGCTTAGAAATGTTAGTTATAATTTTAAATTCTAGTATGCACATGTACTGCATTCAGATAGACATGCAAACATTTTTTTGTTTTCCTGTGATCAGATTTATCAGTCTTTGTATGTATGGCTTCTGGTGATGTTATACATTGAAAATCTGCATCGAGATTTAATATAAATTCTTCTAGATGGCATTACTGCTTTGTTTATAATATATTTTGGTGTTAGGAAGAGTAGAACCAACTTAATTTTCCCCAGATGCCTATGTAGTTGTCCTAGTACCATTTATTGAATAATTCAACTTTTCCTCATGCATTTAAAACTTCAGTTTTATCAGATATTAAATTCCCATATGTATTTGGGTATATTTCTGAACTTTAATTTCTCCTACACTAATTTACCTATTTATTCTGGAGTCAGTATTGCATTGTTTTAATTGTAGCTTTTAAATACTTTAATGTCTTTGATAGTCTCACCCCCCATACAATTTTCTTCTCTTTTGAAATTTCTCCTAATTGCTTATATGTTCTAAAGGTCATATCAATTTTAGAATTAGCTCCTGAACTTAAAAAAAAAATCCTGTTGGTATTTGTATTAGGAGCATACTACTTGACAGACTAACATAGGGAAAATTGGTGCCATAATTGTGAGGTTGAATTTTATTATCCAAAAACATGGTGTGTCTTTCCATTTGTCTAAGTCTTCTGTGTGTCTCAGTGGTATTTTAAGCTGTTCTTTATATAAATCTGGTACATTTCTTATTAGTTTATTATATGAACTTTATGTTTTTTTTGTTGTTGCTATTGTCATTTCTTTTCTATCTAGAGAGCTTACTGAATTTTCCTCATGTGCAGTAATTCTTCAGTTGATTGTCTTGGTTTATTTAAACAATCATATGCAAAAATTTTAATTTTTCTCTTCTTGTTTTTATACCTTTTATTTCTTTTTTTCTAATTATATTGACTAATGTAACTCAAAAAAATGTCAGAAAATAGTCTTACTCTTGACTTTAATGGGAATATTTCTAGTGTTTTTGAAGTGGGTTGCTGGCTTTTGGTTTACAGTAGTTATATTTTATGGTTTTAAGAAAATGTCTGTCTAGCCAATTTTAAGTTTTTTCAAGAATGAATATTATTGTACACTTTTCCTGGAAATAGAAGGCAATTTTCTTTTCAGATCTATTGAATTATATTGGTAGATTTTATAATATTGAATCATTTTGCATTCCTGAATCAAACTCTACTGGATCATGATATATTAGTCTTTTGATGTACTGCTAAGTTATGCCTTTAGTATTTCATTTGATATTTTTTGTACTGGTGTGAGACTGTTCAGTTGGTATCAGTTTTAGGCTTGATTTATAAAAGGTATTTGGAAGCTTTCTGTCTTTTGTTCTAAAATAGTTTAAATAATGGTAACAATGTCTTTTCTATAAATGTTTGGTAGAATTCCCGTAAGACATGTCTGACCCCAGAGCTTCCTGGAAAATACATGTTTTCTTTACTTAAAAAAGAAAGGAAATAAAATTAATTTTATTAGATAAATGAATTTCTAATTTTTTTTTTGTAAATTTCCTTAAAACAGGTATGTTCAAAGGAATTAATAAAGGTTTTTGAGGAAAGAGGTGAGTGAAGTACATTTTCATGTGATTACATTTTCCTGAGTACCCTTGATAATTTTTATGCATTTTGTTTAAATTTGGGATTGAAGTAGAATCTTGTTCACTTTTCTCTAAGAATCATGCTTTTATTATTATTTTTCTTCCTTGCTGACATCTTGGATTTAGCACTTTGGGAGCCATAGATGCTACTTTCTTCCTGTAATTAATAGAACACTATATGTCAACAAGATTTCCTATAAAAGCTCAATAGCTACATTTTAGGAAATAGAACGCTGGGTGTAAAGGAGTTTTTATAGGTCCTTAGTGGTACCCTGAAATTAGAAAGTGATCACTCTTTCATTTTGTTAGTTGAAGAAATATTTATAGAGAAAGATTTTTTAGGTGAAAATATACTGATATAACTATTTTGTATCTGAATGCAGAAGCTGTTATAGCTTTTAAGCGGTTATAATATTTTTAAGGGTCTAGGTAACTTTTTTATAATTTAACTTCCTGTTATTAGGGCATGTTTATGATAGTATTGTGGGCTTTTTCCTTCAAATATTGCAGTACAATTGGATGTGTTAATTTTGGTTTGTGTGCTTATCATTCATTTTCTTTTTTTTTTTTTTTTAAGGGAAGTCTTACAAGGGACAAGATATCTTCCCTACCTCAGAAAGCACACATATAACTTCAGAACCTCAGAAAGAGCAACTTGCACCAATTCTTCAGAGTATAGGATCTAAATCTCTTGATAAAATAATAGATACACATATAGAAAAGAATACACCTCAGTTACCTCAGGATGAGATGATTATGTCTGATACGGAAGAAAGAACTTGTGCAGCTTCTAAGGCTGAACAGATGGATAGCATCACTTCATCTTCAAAAACTCCTCTCTCCAGGTATCATGAGAAAATCTTTAATGTTTCTCTATCTATTTCTCTCTCAGTAGATGAATATAACCTATGTGGGACATATATATATATACACACACATGTATATATATGTGTGTGTATATATAATATAGTGTGTATATGTACATATAAAATATAATATATATATATAAAATAACTTATTCGGTACTAAGGATGACATTTTAGAAACATTTCTCTCTGTTGTTAATGTAAAGGTGGAGAAATAGAATAATGGCCGACACTTCTGTAGGACTGTTCCAGATAAATACACATTCCATATAAGAGCTTAACTTTAAGTACTGAAACTTTGACTTTTTAGATTGAATATCTTTAGAATTTAGTAATGTATACTTTCCTTTTCAGATTGTCCATGGATATTATTTTGGTAATTATTTATTCTCCCATACAGTAGCTGCCAGTGCAGATGTAGATAGTTTGACATAGGGCTAATATTCAGAAGTAGCCCTGGATGTTGTTTTATTGAAGTCCCAATTAATATGTGCATTTTTCTCCCTTGTGGCATACCAAAGAGGTAAACCATGGCTTTCTTTCTATTAGAGTAAATGTGGAATTTGAGCCCAAAGCCAGCTTCTCGCACATCATTTTCCTCATATTCCAGAAGCAAGCCTCTGGGTTATAGATAATTATTGTTAGCAACATTTAAATCATTAACATGGTGTTGGTGATTTAAGAAGGGGAGAACATGCACTAACCTCCACTCAGAGGAAAGTAGGGCAAGGACATGTGTACCTTGGAAAAGCATATTTAATAAACCTGTTTTTATTATATAAATTACTGAAAATAAAGCTCAGCAATATCTTTTTTGGTCTAAAGATGCGCTAAAAATACAACGAGGGAAACATCATGGAGTTTTGGGTTAAAACTGTTTGGGAAGCAGTGTTTTAGAACAACAGTCCGCAAATGTTTTGGTGAAAGATCATATTTTAGATTTTTTGGCCCGTATGTCTCCGTTGGAACTACTCAACACTGCATTTTTTTGTGCAGAAGCAATCATATTTAAACAGATGAGAATGGTTGTATTCCAATGAAACCTGTTTATGGAATCGGGATGGATTGCATTTAATCTATAGACCATAGTTTACTGAACTCTGCTTTAGAACCTTGCCATTCAAAGTCCTTGGAGCAACAGCATGGACATCATTAAGAACTTGTTATAGAATGCAGGCCCCACTCACACCCAGTCAGAATCATCATTTTAATAAGCTTCCCTGTGATCTCTGTGCACTTTTAAGCTTGAGAAGTACTGCTTTAGTGTAAGCTTTGACTTAGATCACAAATATATGTCATGGCATAGTGGTATCAGTATTTAGTACATGTGCTGATACCAATAATGTGACATCATGCGTGCCATTTTAGGGTTAATGGAGAGAAATTGGTTTTAAGAATGTGTCTTCCTAAAAGGGAACCGTTGTGTACTGTTTGTGTAGCCACTATGGAAAACAGTATGGTGGTTCCTTAAAAAATTAAAAATAGAACTACTTTGTGAACCAGCAATTCTGTTTCTGGGTATTTATTCGAAGAAATTCAAAACACTAATTTGAAAAGATAGATGCATCCCTATGTTCATTGCAGCATTATTTACAATAGCCAAGATATGGAAGCAACCTAAGTGTCTATTGATAGATGTTTGGATAAAGATGTGGTACATGTATTCAATGGAATATTTCTTGGCCATAAAAAATGGAATCTACCATTTGTGACAACATGGATGGACCTAGAGGGTATTATACTAGATGAAGTAAGACAGAGAAAGACAAATACCATATATAATTTCACCTCTCTATGGAATCCGAAGAACAAAATAAATGAATAGACAAAACAGAAAGAGACTCACAGATACAGAGAACAAACTGATGGTTGTCAGATGAGAGGGGAGTTGGGGGGTGGTAAAAAAGGGGATGAGATTAAGAAGTACACATTGACAGGTACAAAATAGTCATAGGAATGTAAAGTGTAGCATAGAGAATAGAGTCAATATTGTAATAACTGTATGGTGTCAGGTGGGTACTAGACTTATTGTGGAGATCACTTTGTAAGTTATATAAATGTGTAATGACTATGCTGTAACACCTGAAACATGGTATGTTGACTGTAATTTTAAAAACTAATAATTTTTAAAAAAGAAGTGTCTTCCTTGGATATTTTTGATTATCTTTATGTTTGCATTTCTAGACCTGGCAGAAGACCCCTGGGGTTTTTGTCTTTGATATGCTCAAAGAATACTTTGGAGTCTGATGAACCTATTCCAGTTCATAGTAAGAAACGCGTAAAACCTCTTTTATCTGTATCAAGACAGAATTTGAAAAGATCTGGTCTACCCTATGCAAGCCATAAAAAATTTCAAGAGTCCTCTGATCTACTTCCATCTCCAAGTGTTGTTAATACTCATTCTGAGAATATTGACAGTTCAGCTCAGGTATGTGATAACTAGTTATTTTATTATTTGTTATAGAAGGGGTTAGATATGAGACTCAACTAGAAAGAACATGGCATTTGGATGTCAGGAATTATTGCAGAGCAACTATCCATGTCCTCTCCATCATAGCTCACCATGCTGGAAGAAAATAGTGTTGAATTAGAAAGTTACAACTAGTTTAGTACAAAGCCATTGAACTACCCTTAAGTGATATGACACTTAATTGCCATTTCTATGAAGCAAAGACCCTTTTGACCTGGAAGCAAAACAAAGCAGGACCTGCTTTAGGAGAAATGGCCTGACCCCCATAAGAATTCAAGGAACAATAAAATTAGAATTAGTTTGCATGTTTTATTTCTCTGCATTCTGAAGCTGTCTGTGTAAAAAGTACCGGTATGGAAAAATCTGTGAACCTGTTTCAAAAACTTAAGAATAATATTGGGGAGGCTTATGAGCTTAACAAAGAAAAGGCTGGTGACCCTCTATTGGGTAGCATGAGACTTGAAGGAGAACTCTTTTAAAATTTATTTTTAGAATTTTAAAAATATTTAAATTATGTTTTAGTATTATCTTCTGAGACCAATATTTTATGAGTCTGTTATTATTGCTAGCTTACTTTGGAGGACAGTGTTGTAATTACTAGCTGTGTTGCAGTGCCACTTTAATCACATCCTTGCCAGCATTAGATATTAACTCTTCAAAGTAAATCTTTTCTTGTTTGGTATAATGGTAGAGGGTAGATATGTCATTTTTATTTGTTAAATTTGCATTTCTTTAGTTATTAGAGACTTGGTTTTTTCCTTTTTTGTTCCTATCTTTTGCTGATTTTGTGTTTTCTTGCTAATTTGTATGAGATCTTTGTTAAAAAAATGCCTTTCTTTTTTTGCTTCAAGTCATTTTTCTAAGTTTATTTACTTTTTAAAATTTTGGAGATTTTGTGATATGCATGCATTTTAAATGTTTAGTCTAATTTATTACTTTTTTCTTTGTAATTTCTTAAATTGCTTTTATGATTATGAAGTTTTTCTCCAGAAGCATAAAATTTTTAGTAATCAGTTTTAAAATTCATTCTGTTCATAGTTATTGACTTTGGTATATAGTGTGAGGCAAGAATCTAAGCTAAATGTTATTCTCAAATTGTTAGTTTTTGAATAATATATTCTACATTTTAAAATTCATAATCTATAAAAAAGAGTTTACAGTAAAAAGCTTCCCACATCCGTTTTTTAGCTTCCTAGTTCTTCCTTTCCACAGGTTTATAGTATTATCAGTCTTTGGTTTACTTTTCCAGACATATGTTATGTATACACAAATACAAACATTTTTCTTCTTTTTTACGTATCAATAACAAGCATACTATTCTCTTCCATGCTTTTTCATCTGAGAGTATGTTTCAGAGATCTTTGCAGAACAGTAGACAAAGAGCTTCCTGCTTCTCTCTCTTGCTTTTTTTCTTTTTAAATTTATATTAAACTTTATTTTGAGATCATTGTAGATTCGCATGCAATTGTTAGAAACAATTCAGAGAAATCCTTGTGCTGCATCCTTTATACAGTTTTCCCCAATGGTAGTATCTTGTAAACCTATGGAACAACATCACAATCAGGTTACTGACATTGCTACAGTAAAGATACAGAACAGTTCTGTCACCATGGGATCCTTTGTGTTGCGCTTCTGTAGACACCCCCACTTCCCTCTCATCCCCAATATCTCCTTCACTTCTGGCAACCTGTTCTCCCATTAAATTTGTCATTCCAAGAAAGTGATGTAGATGGCGTTTTATATACAGTTGTGTAAATGGAATCATACATTCAGAATTGGCTTCTTTTCACTCAACATAGTTCCCTAGAGAATTGTATGGTTTATTTCTTTTTATTGCTGAATAGTATTCCATAGTATCGATGTACCAGTTTTGTTTATCCATTACCCATTGAAGGACATCTGAGTTGTTTTGAATTTTTGGTTATTGTGAATAAAGCTGCTGTGAATATTTGTGTACAGGCGTGTCCAAGAGCACCATCTTTATTTTTAATGATGACATAATATTTCATTGTTTGGATGTACTATTAAGGATGTACCATTAAGTGATACTGGTCTCACATTGGTAGGCATTTCGGTTATTCCTTTTTATATGCTATGTCAATGTATTTGAATCATTTATACTTTTTCTGTGAACTATCTTTTCATATCATTGGATTTTTTAAAAAATTGGGTTATTATCTTTTTTCATATTGATTTATAGAAACTCATTAAAGAAAACCCTTTTTAATCTAGGTTGCAAATATTTTTTCCCTGTATGTCATTTGTCTTTAATTTTGTATGGACCAGTTTTTTATTTTTACTTAGATGAACATACCAACCTTTTCTTTTATGGCTTCTGGCTTTCGTGCCATTTAAAAAGACACTCCTACTCCAGGGTTATAAAAATGTTCCCATAGTATTTTATAGTAGATTTCTTAAAAATATTTTGAATTTTAATCTTTTGATTTACCTGTAATTTATTTTGGTGAGGTACAGGTCTGACTTTTTTTTTCTGAGATGGTTGTACTGAGTTGTCCAACATCATTTACTGAATAATCCAACTTTTCTCATTTTCTTTTTGAAACGTCACTTTCATCAGATACATGTGTGTTGGGGCTATTTCTAATCTTCTGTTTCATTGATACATATGTGTGTCTGTTCCTGTGCCAATACCGTGCTATCTTAATTTTTTTTGAAGATTTATGTGTGCTAATTTTTGATAGGATTGTTTTCATTTATAATGTTTCCTTTGGGTACTGTTCTGTCTCATGGGTCTGTCTTTTTATATTTGTTATTAATGTTTTCATGTATTGTTTTATTAAAATTTCATGGAAATTTAGGTGATGTAATAGATCATATATATATACCTAATTTGTATGTGTAATTAACCTGATCATGTCTAGTATATATTTGTTTATTCCAATTTTATTATTGTAACTAATGCTACAAAGGTTTTCTTATTTATAAAACTTATTATGTTTAGGAGTATTTCCTTACTATAATAGCACAGAAATGAAATTATTGGGTATGAACATATTTAAAGCTCTTAATATTTAGGCTATGTTGCTTCTCAGACAGATATCAATTTAGACTGCCACCACCAAATTTATAAATGTTACCAAATTTATAAATGTTATATTGCACACTTATTTTTATTACCTTTTTAGGTTTCTTGTGATTGTTCCTTCCCGAAAGAAGAATGTAGAAATGTTCAAAACCAGGTACTTGAAGAGGAGCCAACCACAGTCTCTGAATACTTCTTTAGTGATATCTTCATCGAAGTAGATGAAACAAAATAAGGTCTTTTTTCTTTCCTTTGTTAAGTCCAGGATTTCCAGAGTAGATTATATTAACAAAACAGTATTAAGAAAAAAGCATCACTGTCTATTTTTTTTTTAGGTCGATTTCAGTTATTTAATGAGCTTGGTTTGAAGCTTTTATAATCAGTGGAAAATATTACTGAGATTCCTTTCATTCTGGCTAATTCAGCATTTTGGAGATACAAGCAATTAAGACTGCTTTCTCAGACAGAAATAGCAACTCTTGTTTACATTTTGACTCTTCTTGTGCTGAACACAGGTGGACATTTTGGAACGTTGTGTGTGGATAAATGTCTTTATAAATCATAGTGCCGATACATTTGGAGATGGATTGTATTTAACATTTAGTGATCTACTTTTGTGAGGGTTTTTTTCTATTTGTTTGGATTTTGTTTTTGATGGTTAAGGCCTTTTCAGTTGCCTTTAAAGTATATGAAAGCAAATTGTGAAACTCCACTTTAGAAAAAGTTAGTAAAAGTTAAAAACTTTTCTATCAGCTGTTTGAGTGAAAAATATGTATTTTTCTATTTCATGTTGATGTAACATTAGTCCTAATTGAAGAACTAGTATTTAAACTTATTATTTATAAAGATAAAACATCAAGAAGCTATTTATTTTTAAATTTTTTATTTAAAAGAATATTCAGTTTTAATTATTTCATCCCTCAAATTATAGGTAAAGAAGGCATTAACAAATTTGTCTCCTTTCCCTCTTTAATTTTAAAGATATTTAAATTGATATAACTGAAAGCATTTGGATAGTGTATGTGTTTTGAATACTTTTTCTCATAGTTTAGTATATTGATTTTGTACTGTGAAATTTTTTTCTTATTTCTTGGATAATAATCTCAGGATTTATTTGTATGGGAAAAAAACCCTTAACTTCATTTAAGAGACACATTTCCATACAAAACTCTTTCTCTTTTAACACAGACATATACATACTCATACATACACATTCCTTTTTTAAAATGCAAAATATCTTGATAGCTTTTCCCTCTATTAAATTCTACTTGAGGAACACTTAGGCCTTTAAGCACAGAATATAATTGTGATGTTAAAAATAGAAAATAAGATAATAAGAACTTATTAAGTCAGTTATCAATATGAATTTAAGAGTTGTTTTTGATATTGTGATTTGTATGTGTAATTCTGTTACCCACCCAAGGAAATCTTTGGTGGTTCAAATTAAACTTGTCACAGAGATTTATTCTTGTACTTGAAAAGCCTCCTGGGTTGATAATATAGTAGGTTGGGAGTCAGAAACATTTTCCACAAAATATTTTTGAGTTTGTGAGACAGATGGCCTCTGTGGCAATAAATACTTTATTTGCCATTACAGTTGAAAACAGCCACAGGTGATACCTAAATGATGGGCACGGTCAGATTGAGCTTTTAGTTTGACCCCTACATTAGACAATACTTTTTTTTACCTTACGGTGCTGATGTCTTTATCTATGAGATATTTGTCATTGAAGTTATAAGTTGTGCCTCACAATTAAAAACTGTGTTAATTATATTATGAAAGGATCAGTGTTTCAGTTGGGGAAATATTTTAATGGCTAGATAATTGTGTTTCTGTAAGAGAAAAAAATGGTGGCCAGTTTTCAAGTTCATTAGTAAAATAGGATATGAATCAGGAAGAAGTACAGCAGTAATCCTAATTTATTAAAACAATTGATATTAGAGCACTTCTTCATTTCCTTACAGAAACTGAAATTTACAGTTTAATTTTTTTGTCATAAGGAGGATCTATAAATCTGAGCAGAAATTCTCTATAGGTATGTATTTATTTCATGTGATTAACATAATACAAAAATCATGGTAGTAAATCATAAATCACATTGCTATTTTAATGCCGTTTTTATAAAATTTTAAAGATCGCGTATTCTAAAAAGGTTTCTTTTATTTGATTAATGTTAATTTGAATGTTAGGTTGCCACAATTAAACTATTGTTTTGTTCCTGTATAATATTTTTTAACTTCATTAACGTCTGTCTCTTGTTCATCTACAGTGAATTAATTTTACGGAAGATGTAACTTCTTATTGTATAAAGAATAATTTTATCTTTGGGCATTCATTGTATTAGAGAATCAAGTCATCCAGCTAAATGACCCTACTGTTATATCCTTAAAACTGATCTTGGGAAAAGAAAAACATAATCAGTGTATTTACCTTACAAGGTGGAAAGATTTTGTCACATCTGTATTTAATCTAATTTATGTAATGATGATGTTGAGAAGAATTTGTATTATATAAATCTTAAAAGGAGAGATGATCAGAGGTCTTTGTCTTTTCTTGACTTTTCCTCCTAAATGCTTATATCTTAGCAAATATCAACATGATGGTTTAAAAGCTTAATTATTAGTAAATGATTGAGGCACAGATAAAAATATGAATATCCACTGTTTATCACCATGTTATTTGAAATAGAAGTGACCATGTATACTATCTTGCTTGAAGAAGTCTGTGACTAAAAAGCAATATCTGTCATTTGTAACTTTTCTTGTTCTAAAGAAAGCAGTTATGTTCTATAGATAAAAATTATGTAAATAAAAGTTATTTTATATTATTTTCGTGTGTCCTCAATGTTATTTAAGCAAAACTAATAATTTTTCAACTACAGCTTTTACTTACTTTCTTCCTTCCTTAAAAACATATGAGACTCATCCTTTGGAATCTTTCAGAACCACCTGCGGGTACCAATATTTGAAGATGCTCAAGTCTTAATATAAAATCACATAGTATTTGCATATAACCTATGTACATCCTCCTATACACTTTAAATCATTTCTAGATTACTTATAATTTTTAATGCATAGTAAATACTATGTAAATAGTTGTTATACTATATTGCTTAGGGAGTAATGACAAGAAAAATTGTACATGTTCAATACAATGCAACCATTTTAGGCCTAACTACGTACTACACATCAGCAACAACATAATTTTTTTTTCAAATATATTGCATTCACAGTTGCTTGAATCTGAGGTTGGTTGAATCTGCAGAGATGGAATCTGTGGATACTAAGGGCTGAGTGTATAACTGGGAGAAGTAATCTTTTTTCTTATATGCATGCTGTGAAGGATATGTTTTTGAATAAAGAATAAACTTTCCCCCACATTTGGGACATGTGAAGAGTTGTTTACTTTTTTTTTTTATTCCTTATGGAATGAATTTTTGGATATAAGAATGCAACCTCTTTTGCTTTCTTCCCACTTTATTTTTTCTGTAGAGGAAATGGGAAACTTTAGTCCTAGATAATGTAAACTTAGACTTCTGAAGTGGATATTGGCAAAATCTCAGTCAAAAAATTTAGCTGAGAAAAATACTTCTGGAAACTTTACTAAAGGGTACTCTAGTCATTTCTTGGATTTGTCAGATCATTAGAAAGCTATGAATATGGGTTACATTGTTTTGTCTGCTCATGTTTAGGAACATTATTAAAATAGTCTAAAAGCCTAAAGAAATTGTTTATTTTGCTATAGTTGTACATATTATTGTGCCGTTCAGTATCTTACTTAGAGGAATCTATAGTAGATATTTCTGTTTTGCCTCAGTGCCAGGAATAATTGGGCTTCTGTTCAATTTTTTTATATAGGCTGTGTGACTCAAGTTTTCTTTTGCAGTGCAAAGCTTAATTTGGGGCCAATGCCGGAGCCAGCCGGCTAAAGTTAATCAGTACCTGAAAGAGCGGGGTGAAGCCTAAGAAAAAAGAAGATAGGAAAGCGCTTCGGGAGAGCATACAGTCATTGCTGCAGCCCCGTCTTTATTTAGCACAGCCTTTATATAAGTTTTTGGATACAATAGCAAAGCACAGGGTACAATAATAAGGTACAGAGTACAATGGCAAAGCACAATGTACATTACCATAGGAATGCTCACATTTACATAAGTTCCTATTCTTTTCTGGGCTGTAAAACATTCCACTATTTTAGGAAGATTTCTTTAGGAGGCTAACCTCCCCGCCAGGATCAGTAATGTTTAACTCCACACCCTGCTTCCTAGAACCATTGTTTAAGCAGTCTCAGCAGCTGCTCCATGGCTGTCAGCTACGGGACTTCTAAAGTGCCTCAAAATGGCTCCCGACAGGCCAACCTGTAGCATGGTAAAATACTTCATATGACACATTTCAGGTACTAAAATCACGCTGACTTTATTATTTTACCTTCATTCCCCCTGCCCAGATATTTAAAAACCTGTCACTTTAAAACAACAAGCTACCGTTTATTATGCTAGGCACTGTACTAACCTCTTTGTATGCATTGTTTCATGTTTTTAAAAATTAAGTATTACATATGGCTTAAAAAGTCAAGTTTCTTCTGGTATTACATTTTTCTAAATACTGTATTCTATCTCTAATTAATGAATGTCATGACATTATTGACTTATTGTTATGGTACATAAGAATTTTAGCTTTCTAACAACTTTTTTTGCAGAAATAGAAAAACCCACCCTAAAATTAATGTGGAATCTCAAAGCACACTGAATAGCCAAAAACAAAACAAAACACTCAAAAAAGAAGAATCAAGTTGGAAAACACACTGATTTTAAAACTTACTACACAACTACAGTAATCGAAACTGTGGTACTGGTAAAGACAGACATGGACTGATGGAATAGACTAGAGAGCCCAGAAATAAACTGTTGCATATACTATGGTCCAATGATTTTTGACAAGGGTGCAAAGACACTTCAATGGGGAAAGGACAGTCTTCTCAACGATTGTTAAGGGAATCGGCTGTCCACATACAAAAGAATAAAGTTGGACCCTTATAAAAATACAAAAATTAACTCAAAATGGATCAAAGACAAATGGACTAGATAAAGTTCATTTTTTTCCTCATTGTCCAGTGAGTGAGGGATTGTGAGGAAGCCTAGATTTGTTAGAGGCAAAGTTATTTAAGTACATTATAATCGTATCTCTAAGTTGTAATTTATCCACTATTAGAATTTTTATTTTTGCTCTTCCTGCTTTATAAAAGAAGACACTGTTCATTGTACCCCCAGCATCAGACGAGCAGCTGACACAGGAGATATTAAGGAAATATTTGCTTAATGAATAAATGTGCTCTTAAAGGTTTTATTTCTTAGGGCAGCTTAATATGTGTTCAATATCCAGCTCTCATATAAGCATAAGCTTTTCCAAGTCCTGGAATACCCTTTTTATTAGCAGGGGAAGAAGTTAGCACAATAGAAAATGAATTGAGTCCTATTCCAAAGAAATTGAATGGCAGTTCATCAAACCAGAGCCCCGGGAAGCAGGACGGCCACGAAACTGTCGTTCAGCATCGGGACTCACAGGGCTCTTGGGCTGGCGATGACACAGGACCTCACGGGGTTAAACCCTGTCCCTTAATGGCTGAATTGGGGCGGGAGGGCGGTCGTTGCGTGTAACGTCGACCAATCACGGGCGACGTTTGGAGGCACGTACCGGGATTGAGTATCCTGACGTTTCAGGCATTGGGTTGCGGGGCAAGAAAGCCTGTTGAGCCCTAACCCCAAGCGGGTAAGCGGGAGGTGAAAGCACCAATTCTGTCCCGGCTCAGGCAGCTCTCTCGTTCTTCTCCCTTGTTCTGTGCCTGCTGCCATGTGGGCCATCCGGAGGTTAGCCCTGTGTCGGTGCGCCCGTGCTGTTGTCCTTGGGCCGCGTACCTATCACGGGGGCTCGGCGGACACGGTGGGCACGCAGCCGGACAAGGGCTCCGCCATCTACCAGGTATGCTGGGTGAGCAGCCCAAGCCTGCAGCCCCTGGGCGCAGTCTGTGATTCTCCTATTATGTCTCCGCTAGTGCCAGACCCACGGGACTAGGCGCTGGCTGGACTGGGAAGTAGGTGGAGGGCCGGCGCACTTGAACAGCTGTTGTTCTTTTCTCTGGAGCCGCAGCCATGATTCTGGGATGTACTAAGTGATCGTGAAGTTCGAAAAAAAAGTTTTTCAAATTAAATTGATTTTAGTTCACTTTTAGCATTAGCACTATACTTTGCATCTTTGAAATTAGTGCATCTCAAAACCGAGCTTAGCAATGTCACCCTGGGAGCTCGTTGAATATACAGCTGCTTTAAACCTCATCCTGGATCTTTTGGGTCCGTGAGGTGGGGTCCTGGTGTTTACATGTTTAATGAAGTATTGAGAGCATGGTGGCAACCAGTTTTGGGAACCACTAGCCTAAGAGAGCCAACCTTAAACCTTAAAAGTTGTGCTTATCAGACTTTAAATATTTGTTTATATTAATAGAAAATACGTGTCCCACTATAGCTTTGAATGGCTTTTCTTGACCCTGAGAGCTATTACAAGGCCAAAGAAGCTACTTGCAGCTTGTGAAATATAAGCTGGAAAATTTCAGTCTGTCTCAATGATTTCCAAGCTTTTACTGACAACATTTAAATTGCGCAAATAATTTTCAGAGAAGACATTTTAAAGAATTCCTGCCTTTGGCAAAACAAAATTGAAAGAAAATAAGCGATTGAAACAAACAATATCCAATGAGAGGCTTCCAAAAGTCTTTGGATTTCCTGGGGTTAGGAGAGAATGTTTAATTCAGAAACATTAAGTGGTTACTTTGGTCTAGGCACTATTTTAGGTATTTGGATAGATGAATAGGAATGGAATTATAATTCTGTGGGGAAGGTGAACAAGAAAGGAGGTAACTATAGTGCATTATGGTAAGTGTTGTCGAAAGCTTGAAAAGGTGTTTGCGGAAAACCACATAGGAGGAAATAATGAGTGCTTTGAATCTTGATGGTTGGAAAAGAGGTGGCCAGGTTCAGTAGAAGATGAGAGGCAAGACTGTACAAACTAAAGGAGCTACATGAACATAGGTACCAAGTTGTGAAAGTGTATAGTGGGTACGAGGACTTGGAAATCATGGCTAGGATGTGGAATTCATGGAGTAGATGAAATTGTGTGGCCAGATAAAGGAGCTTTGAGTGCAGAAGCCACAGGTAGATTTTATTTTTTAAGTATAATTTGTCAGTATTTCTGCATTGGGTAGAATCTCAGGATAGTGATAAATGGAACAGAAAAAATAAGATGTCATTCTAACCCTTTAAACTTAAGGAATATACAGCTTATAATCCTTATGATACAAAAGAAATAGAGATCAATTAAGTTCAGTAGATGTTTAAAGAAGAAAGTTGTTAAAATGAGTAAAAGTGGCCATAAAATGGTATTGGAGATGAGATGGAACACACAAAATTGGATAGATGGACAGAGAGGAGTGGTGGTAGTAAAGAACTTGAGCAAAGAGAGGGGCAGAAATTAATCTTTTCCATACAATGGAATGGCGATCACATAGGTGGGCGCGCGGCCTAGTGTGGACCCACATGGGTTGGCACATGATTTTCTCCATAACCCTTATTTTGGTACAAAAAATAATTGCTTTCTAATATTGCTCTCTTTGTTTCTGTTTTAGGAAAACTATGAACAAATGAAAGCACTAGTAAATCAACTCCGTGAACGAGCACAGAATATAAAACTAGGTAAACACTCATTTATTCTCCAGTTTATGCTTTTATTAACCTAAAAATAAAGAGTCAAAGTAAGAGGCAGCAAGCATTTGAGATCCAAAAGAATAGCCATTCTGGAAGCACTGATTCAGGCCAAAACCCAAATAGTGTTTCAATTAGGAGGTGAAGATGAGGAGTATTTATTAGAAAGTTAATGGGAATAATTACACAAATAGAAGGCATTTCTCTGGATGTTAATAAGCTAAGGAAGGAATTTCTATAGATGCTGATAAACTAACATAGAGATGATAATTCTAAAGAATGTCTTTAATTTTCAGTCCAGTAGTCATGTCTGCTTTCCTATTAGCTTTGCAAATAGTTACTTAGCAAACAATTCTGTTTTATGCCCAAGTCTAAAGGTAACTTGGGCCAGTTTTAACATTCCAAAGGTTTGAAGAATTGTATGCGCAGGGCAGTTTGTCTGAAATTGTAGTTCTGACTTCTTTTTGAATTGGCTCCATTTATGTTTTTCACACTTTTAATTAAAATATACCTTTACAAATTATTGGTTTTAGGAAAAACTAAACTTTTAACTCTTCAAGACTGTATTTGTTGGTATGCAGCTATTTTATTTTTTTCCTATTACTTGGCCAGATTTTCTGCTCATATAGCACCTCTACCATTTGGGGAAAAGTAGAAATTCAGGTTCATCAATTTTTAAACTATTGCTTCTTAAGGTTTCTTTCATCCACAGCATTACACTGAAATTTTTGTTTCACTTGAGGCAATTAAAATGTTTTTGGTTCATTAGTCATAGTCATACTGTTGTGCCCCGATTCGGAACCCCATTATCCGCGAAGGAAACAACAGGCGATGCAGTCACACAAGGGAGTTTATTAGCGAGCTCGGACCCAACTCCACACACAGCCAAAGCAGTGTGCAGGAGAAGGGCCCCTTCCTTAATCTTACAGACATATTTAAAGGGAAAAACTACAGAATGGGGTGACAGGTCTTGGCGTTGCAGGATTGGTGGGCAGGTAGCTGCAGGGGAGGTCTAACTAGCAAACAGTAGAAGGGGAATTCCAGGGCCATCCTTACAGGTTGACTAGGGGGTGGCTACCGTTTCCATAGCGTCCCTATAGTGATGGTCACACATGCAGTCTCACGGTAATTTCCAGGAATGGCTAAAACGGAGGCCCGTCACAAAATGGAGTCACTTTGGTTCTTCAATACTATATACTCAGTTTTTTAGTAATTATGCATTTTCTGCTGTCATATAATTTGGAAATAATTTATGGGTTTATTGCTAATTAAATAAATGAGAGTTCCTAACAACTAAATTGTCATTATTTTCTTTTCTCTGATTTTTATTTATTTATTTATTTATTAAATTCCAGTTCATTTTTTTCATACTCTCTCTCTCTTGCGCGCGCTCTCTCTCTCTCTCTCTCTCTCTCTCTCTCTCTCTCTCTCTATATATATATATATAATTTTTTTTTAACATTTTATTTTCCCCCACCCCTCTATTTTCTATTTTTAAATTGTGTACATACCAGGCACTCATTTGCTTAGAAGAAATAGCATCACAGAGAGGAATGTAAAATATTAACATGTAAACAAATACCACATTGTATGCTGTTGTACTGTTATTGCTCTATACTGCATTTTGAAGACTATGTGACTTGAAACTAAAGGCCATTTCCAAAATATATTACAAATACCTAACTTGAAAGGAGCTATATGAATTTTATAGCCTTCATTTAAAAAGAATTCTTCCTAATATCCTTATAGATAAAATCCATTTTATCTGTAAACCCGTGGTTTCGGAGTATTATTGCATTCTTAGGTATGAACTTATCACATTCAGAGGACATTCCCAGTAGAAGTCATTAGGGAAATAATTTAGATAAGTCTTGATGGGGTTTTCTTTAAATAAAAAAATATTTCTTATATTATTTTTTTTCTTCTGAGGACTTTAAGAATGGAGGCGAGATAATTGATTAATGGCAGATGAACAGAGCCCATCTAAAGTTGTCTATTCATTTGTTTAGTGTATTAGAGAAGAAATAAACTCAGTATTTTGGTCCTTTGTAGAATTTTGAGAGTGGTGGGCTAGATTAGTTTATTATTCTAATAATTAAATATCCTTGGTCTAATTATTTAATCCCTCTCAAAAATTTCAGTACCTCATGTATAACCTGGAGAATGGGTTCATGAATTACAGGCATTATTCACTTCAAACATGTATTTCTGTCTTCTTTTGACTTAACAGATTAATCAAATTTGATTGACAAGACCAGAAAATAGAGCCATTTGAAATAACTTGGTTTCTTGGTTCTTTATAGAGTAATTTAGTGTCAAATCAGTTAAATCCTCTAACAGTTACCATGACATGAACAAACAGATAGGAAACTCAGTGTGGGACCAGTTAAAGCAAAGACCTCATTCAGATGGCAGTAATTGCTCCCATTCTATCTATAAGGGTATTGGGGAGAAATTTTATTTTATTTTATATCTTATTATTTTATTTTTTTGTATTTATTTAGGTGAGGCAACCTTTGGTTGTCCTCACAGATCGCAAGGACCTTGTCAGTTTACAATCCCTTGTTTTTTTTGTTTTTTATGCCTACCACACCTGGTCTTCCTAGGTGGTCTTCCATCTAAGTACTAACCAGACCCGGCCCTACTTAGCTTCTGAGAGCAGATGGGATTAGGCTTGTTCAGGGCGGCATGGCCTTAAATAAGGGTAGACTTTTTAAAAAAATAAAGGCTGTAAATTTCACATGGCTCCTTCCAGGATAGGTACTCAAAACATATTAAGAATGTTATTTTGAAAGTGGATGTCGTGTTCGGTCTCTGGTTTCATGTCATAGAAATCCAAACCAAACTTGTTTAATCCAGAAGGCAGCATTTAGTGGTTATTGTAACCATGTCTTGGAAAGGCAGTGTTGACTGGACCCAGGGGCTCCCGCATTCCAGGACACACTGTTTCTGCCACCATCTCTCATCTCAGGATGTGTACATGTAGGTGTGGACCTCATGCTCTTCAGGCTTCTCCTTGAGGTGGGGACTAGGATGTTGACAAGGCCAGCGATTACATCCTTATAGTTTATGACCTGAAAAAGAGCAAGTTATCCTTTCATCTCCAATTTGGAAAATTCTTATCGTTTCACTTGTGTTCCATGTTCGCTTCTTGGCCCAGTCACTATGTTCACGGGTTGTGGTACTTAACTATGCCAGCCTGGACCCAGGCTCATCCAGGGCTTTAGGATGCTGCGACTGGCAGCTCTTAGAACTTACTGGTGGTGGCAGTACCATTTTCAGGAGAAGCAAGCAGTCATAAGCAATGAATGTCAGTTATACTGGCCCCAGCCAACCTTAATTTACCTTCTCTAGCTAGGTAAATAGGAGAATTACTTATAGAAACAGCATTAGTGGACATTTGTCATTCTTTTTGACCAGACAGCTCTTGAACACCTATTCTAGTGTGGAGAGATTATGTTCAAAAGTGACTTGAGTTTTGGTTGTAATTTGAGGGGGGCAAGATAACCTGCTGGTAGGCTTCTCTGAAAGATAATTGTAATCATACTCTTGAAGCCATTTTGGACGTTCAGATGAGTGGGTTTGAATAAGAGGAGATAAAGAGTCTTCTGGTACTGAGCACCTGCTGAGGATGGGGTGAGGAAGGATAGGGGGTTGATGAATCTAGGTCTGAGTAGGACTCTTTGGGGGAAGGAAGAGGGAAAGAAGGCGGAGAGGACAAACTCAGACTTCTTCACAATTTTGCCTAGAATCGGTCTTGTTATGCCATGAAAATGGATGTTACATCAACAAGTATAATTTAAAAGTATATATTTACAGAAATTTTGGAAATTAGAGAAAAACATAAAGAAGAAAAGGAAATAATTACCCATAAACAATTCCTCCATACATATATTTTTTTATGTAATTCTGGTCAGTCTTATAATAACTTTAACAACAAAATGTGTGTACGTGTCTGCGTTTGTGTTTTGGGGGGGTTTGTGCACTTTGTTCTAGATAGTTATGATTTTACTATGCGAATGCTCATTGGCTAGCCTTGCAGTTATTGTGTTGATCAAGAGTTGGGAATATTATTCATTTTCCTATTTTTCCCCCCTTGTGCCATTGTAGAATTTGGACATTCTGACATTTAAATTAATAAAATTTCTTAAATTTCAGACAGGAGGAAGGGACAGTGTTTCAAGTTACTTCGCAAGTTAACCCCTGAGATTTTCATTTGAGAGAACTTGTGATAAATAAGTTGACAAAAATTAGTGGACTTTTTGCTCTCCTTTTTGTTTTGTCCTTTCTTACTGCCTCACTTCTGCCTTTGTTTCAGGTCGTTTTCTCAGGGCACTATCTTTAATCTCCCCTTTGTTGCTGATTGAGCATGCATGTAAGATTGCTCCAGGAGTGGCTTAGTCATTTCTGTAGGTGGAAAAGGATTACCCCTGCTGTGTTATTTATAATAGCCAGAACTAAGTGCTTTGATTAACACAAGTTAATTGAAGGGTTGTGTTGTGATAGAGTCAGAATTGCTTAGTTTTTATAAAGCTGAGTGAGAACTTTAATGATAGAGTAAAATCACAAGCAGTTTTGGTGGTTGAAACAGGGGTCTTTTAAGGACCTAAAGATAAGGCTTGTGTAGTTTTTGAAAACATTTTAAAGTGGAAGTTAAATTTTAGGCATGTAGTTCCAACAATGCAGGTAGAACAGCTTAAGTGACTATAATTAGACACTTGTGCTGTGCATGCCAACACAGATAGTTGTGTGGTGACTGTCCCCTGGTGACAGCGACTGAAAGATGCTACAAACTCTAAAATGATTCCTAGCTTCGAGGATCTTAAAAAGTGAACAAAATGTATGTCTTAGAAATGATGCAGTATGATAAATGGAGATGCAATATGGTAAATGAGATAGAAGGAAACAGGCTTATCTGGCTCAGGGTATGTGGGAATGGAGATAATTAACACAAAATCTTTAAGAGTAATCCTTGGAAAACTAAGATGCTTTGTCTTCCTCTCTTTTTGTTGGTGGTCACATACCTTTGGCTAGTTTAAATGCCAGAGGAGCTTAATTCTGTCATCTGAGAATCTGCATCAGAATAGCCCTCTTTCTGGTTTTTCTTAATAAAACCAGAATTTACTAGCTGTTCCAAACTGCAAATTCAAACTCTAGGCAGAATTAAGAAAGATGATGTCTAAGTACTTAAAAAATTTTATCACTTCTTTGTCATCCCAGCCTCTCTTGCCACCCCTTCCACTGCTAGCCCCTTAGTAGGTACTTATGTTACCTGACTCTCCAAAGACCCTCACCAAGACCTGGTCTTCCTTGTAGCGTTTTAGGTTCATTTTTCTTTTACCATTTATTTTTAAACAGATTCGGTAAGGTATAATTTACACAAAATGAACCATATCATCTAAAGAGTACACTTTCAGTTTTGACATATGTGTATATACCCATGAAACTATCGCTGCAATCAGCGGAATGAATGTTTTACTCCCAGAAGTTTCCTCTGCTCCTTTGTAACGCCTCTGACCTCCCTTACTTCTTATATCCCTAAACCCACCTCAGCAGGGAACTTCCCTGTGGTTGGGAGAAAAGAGAAGAGATTTGGTTTAATTACACTACATTGCAACTAAATCTTTCCTTCTCAATTATTTTCATTTAAAAATAAGATTACGAGTATGATTTTCTTATAAACTTAAGGCAGATTTAATCTTAAAAATATACTATCCACCACTTAAGAAGAAAAAAAAATTCCTTTAGATACAGGGAAGGGTCCTGGTGTGAAACATAAGGCCATATACTTGGAAATAGTGTGAAATAGTTTGAAATAGTTTGAACTTATTTTCTCACCTAAAAAAAAAAAAAACAAAGAAATAGCTTTCTTAAACAGCTGAATATTTTATTAGACAGAGTATGTTAAGATGAAATTCTTGAGCAGCAGTCAAAATAAGCGTATTAAGGTACAATTTGATTCTTCTGATCTGTTAGCTTGGTTTCCTGTGAGTGGGTTATAGATATTTCCAAGACCCAGAGCCCAGTAGCCCTCAGGCTGAGTGAGGTTTGGTGGGCCTCTCACCTCAAAGGAGCCTCATCAGGTTACCACAGTGGACTTTTAAATTATTGTAATTTTCTTTGTCTGGAATAACATCAGGAAACACCAAAGACCAACCAACCTCTGAGTCAAGATACTAACAAAAGGAGACTTTTAATTGCTGTGTGAATTGTTTAATTGTCTACTATTTGGAGACAGCCTAAAAAATTATGGGTTACTAATGGCACCTTTACGTTTTGCTCTAATCATGGAAGTCATTTCTAAAATAATGCTCATTCTCATTAGATACAGAGAGTATTTTGATTGTTGACACCTTGGGGGTGGAGGAATGAGTGAGGGATGGGAGAGGGTATTAAGAGGTACAAATTGCTGGTTACAAAATAGCCATGGAGAGGTATAACATGGGAATACAATCAGCTGTATCATAATGACAATGTATGGTGACAGATGGGTACTGGATTTATCGGGGTGCTGGAGCCAGCCGGCTGAAGTCTATCAGTACCTGAAAGAGGGGGGTGAAGCCTAAGGGAAAAAAGAGAAGACAGGAAAGATCTTTCCGGGAGGGCATACAGTCAGAGCTGCAGCCCTGAGTTTATTTAGCATAGCCTTTTTATGTGATTTTTGAATACCATAATCAATCACCACGTTGCCATAGCAAAGCACACCATAAATATCTAAAACAATGCTTGTCAATTACATAAGATCCTACATGTTCTTGTTTCCATGGTAGGATAACATTCCATTACCTTAAAAGGTGACTTTATGAGGCTTACCGAGGTGACCATTGTTTTAAACTCATCAGCCATACCATGGCTTTTAGCTACGTGACTTCTTCAGTGCCTCATAATGGCTTCTCAAAATGGCTCCAGACTTCGGGGTGATCGCTTTGTAAGTTATGTAAATGTCCAATCACTGTGTTGTATACCCACAAGTAATATAGTATTGTTTGTCAACTATAATTGAAAAAATATATATATATAAATTAAAAATAAAAGAAAATACAATAGTTCTTTTTACCTGGTACAAAGGAAGGTAGCAATTTTTTAAATTTTATTTAACACAGTGCTCTATATTTGTAGTAGGTATTTAATAAATGCGATGAGGATGAGGCAGTATTTGCAATGCATGAGTTGCAGAGAAAGTACTGTGTTATTTCATTAAATACTGATGAATTCAGAAAATGTATGATATGCTGTGAAATCCCGGATAGATTGACACCAGTTTAATTATTTACTTCACAAAATTGACAGCTTGTAAATTGAGCCATCTGAAAAATTAGCTATTTCTCATGATATGTTGAAATTTTCAAAGCTCTATATTTTGGATTAAGTGTCTTATGGTTTTTTGGCATTACGTTAAATGGATACCTTGTATCATGTTAACCTAATCTGATTTTGTTGTCATCCTAGGAGGTAGCAAGGAAGCCCGAGAACTCCACAAATCAAGAGGAAAACTATTAGCCAGAGAAAGAGTCGATTGCCTTGTGGACCCAGGGTTAGTATATACCCAAGTGCTAACTCAGTGTTCTCTATTCCATGGCACTTTCTTAGATAGTTTTTTGTTTGTTTGTTTTTAGACACTTTTATAAATCAGCGATTTTAACTTCTGGTTCTTATGGTAAGATTTTCAATACCAAATGTTTATCAAGAGGCTACTGTATGTCATGCACTGTTCTAGGTGCTAGTGATAACATCAGTCAGCAAAATAGACAAAGATCCTTGTCCAACTGGAGTTTACATTGTAGCAGGAGATCGAAAATAAATGATAAATGTTGTAAATTATATAGTATATTAGAAGCTGGGAAATGGGAAGAAGAAAAAGTAGACTAGAGTAAGGGAGCAGAAAATGAGGGTCAAATTGTAGTTTAAAATAAGATCGTTAGGGTAGGCCTCGTTGAGAAGGTGACATATTTAGAGAAAGTTCTGTAAATATATGGGGAAAAATGGTTTCAGGCAGAGGAAATGGCAAGTACGAGGGCCCTGAGGTGGGAATGTGCTGGATATGCTGATAGGCTCAGGGAGCCAGGAGGCCAGTGTGGTTGGGGTAGAGGGTATGAAGGAGAGAATACTAGGAAATGGGGTCAAATTCCACAAGATCTTGTAGGCCAGTATAAGAGTTTTGGCTCTTCCTGTGAGAGAAATGGGGAGCTTTTGTGGGGTTTTGAACAGGAGACTATTTGACCTAGCTGATTTATGTTTGAAAAGAGTTATTCTGGCTTCTGTGTTGTAAGTAGACTGCGGGCAGCAAGGGTGGGAGCACCGAGACCAGTTGGAGGGCTATCGCAGTGATTCAAGAGAGACGTGATGGTGACTTGGACTATGTTACTAGTAGTGGAGGTGAAGAGAATGTCAGGTTCTGGATGTGTTGTCAAGACAGAGCTAACCCAACAGGATTTCCTGAAGGATTGGATTTGGGAGGCGGGGGAGGTGGAGAGAAGGAAATGAATATTCCAAAAGTATTTTTTATGACATCCACACACACACCCAACCGAGAAACAAACACTTCTAACACTTACCATATGTCCTTCTAGACCATATATATTCGTATGTGTAAGTTAGAGCTAGAATAATATAGTGGTTAAGAGCCTGGTCCCAGATTACTTATTATAATCCAGCTCTGTCACTTACTAGCTGTGTGACCTTAGACAAACGACTTAATCTCTGTGTTTTAATTTCCTCATCAGTCAATAGAGATCATAATGGGATCCATCACAGAAGGTAGTTCTTAGGAATAAATGACTTAGATTTTCAAAAGTCCTAGAAGAGAGCCTGGCACCTGGTAAATTTTAGGTGCTATTCTTTTTCTATATTAATAAACATATTTGTACAACAGCTTTTAAAGTAAGTACCTGGTTTTCTGTTGAATGTCTATGCCTTATAAATCCTGAAAGTATTCATACTAGATTTTGTTTTAGTTATTCTTTTTGCAGATTTTATATACAACATGCATATTTGAAACACTGACTCATTAAAGAAAAAAAAATCATTTTTCCCCCCTCAGGTCTCCATTTCTGGAATTATCCCAGTTTGCAGGTTACCAGTTGTATGACAATGAGGAGATTCCTGCAGGTGGCATTATTACAGGCATTGGGAGAGTATCAGGGTGAGTATTCTCCTTACACTCCACATTGTGGGGCAGGGAAAAGAAGTAATTCTACCACTGCGGCTGCTAAATTTAAACAAGAGAAACCAGGAATGCCTGCAGCCAGCTCTGCATGAATGGTGATAGCTGATCTCCTGAAGGCACAGAGCTCAGGGAGATGGTAGAGAAACACCATACCAGCATCTAAGGGAATAGACCTGAGGCCTGAGCCCATTGCTGAGTCACAGTGTGGACTCTTGAGTAGAAAGGCCTGGTTCTGTGCCCACCTTTGAAGGCAGGCTTTAGGGTTAGTCCCACTTGAACCATGTGGATTAAAAATATAGAAGAGCCAGTTTCTGAAAGAAAGTTTAGTTCTGTTTGTCAACATAAGAGATACTGGGTAGGCAAACAAATGTACAATACAGTCTTTTGTGGACTGATTTTCTTTCTCATTCTGTAACATGTTTGTGACCTTTTAATAGATGAATAAAAGTGGCTGTGTCTCTTTTCCAAGGTCAGATATCTAGCAAGTGGCAGAGCCAGAATTTCAGCCTGGCTTTGTCTCACTCCACAGCCTGGCCTCTCTCCATTCCTGTGCAGCATGACCAGGGCAGGGAAGTGTGAACACACTCTAGAGGTACTGGGTTATGGCCCAACCATCTGCTCAGAGCCTAAAATCCCTTTGACGTCTAGTTTGTTTAATGTTAAAGTCATTAAACATTTTCATTCCACTTGTGGAAAAAGACTTTATATTTCCTGTCCACGTAAGAAATTCCCAAACCTGAAGAGAGTTTTTCTAAGAGTTTATTTGAGCCAAACTGAGGATATATGTTGGGGAGCAAGATATCAAATACTCGTCAGAATAACAATTTTGCAGCTTTTTTTATGCATTTGAAATTAAGGAGCTAACGAAGATTACATGGAGATGGGAGAAAGCAAGGCGAGGATTGGGTTACAGGGTAGTTAACAAGATTATGTGAGCTCTTGAGGGTGGTTTCACTTATTTCAAAGGGGTGTTAACCTAGATGCACAGAAACTGTGGACAGGGCTTGCTTAAGGCAAAGATAAACCTTTTACTAAAAAAGTTATATGCCTGGGGTGTGACTACCCACCTTGACCTGGCCAGTTAGAAATTTATGATGAGATCACCCTGTGAGGTTACTGTCCCTAAAGCTCCTTTCTTTTTTCATCCACAGAGCTAGTGAATAAAATTGATGCTCAAAGGAGAGGAGCCCTGTTAGTTGTGGTGAGAGCACTGCTGACCACATACCCTAGAATGATAAGCACAGCACTACCTGAGGCTGTGTGCTCATGTCCTGTTCTCTACTTTGTTTTCAGTAGGGATTTAATGAGTTACTTTTTAGAATTCTAGAGAACGAAAAGTGAGAAAACAGGAAAATCATAAATATAAAGAAAATTAAATTTTGTAAAGAACATTTTATTGTTCTCTCAAGCTTCAAGTGAACCTCTGATCTTCAGATTTCCTGGCAGTGTTAAGGAGTTTCCCTAACCGACTTTCTGCATTCACCACCCTGCTCTTTGTGTGTTACTTGTGGGCTGAGGTACCCAGCAAATTGATTTTGGTGAGATAGGGCACCACCATTGACTCATTATAGTATTTGTTTTCAATATACTATTTTAAAGTTTGCATCTATTGTTACATTAAGCAAAATAAATGTTGTATTTTAAAATTCTTTTTGTTTTGTAGAAAAGCAAATGGCAATAATGTTGAACTTCCGAAAACATGAAAAATAAATACTCTTGATGCGTCAGCTTTCATTTTTGCAAATTACCTTCCTTAAAGGAAACTTTAAGGAAGGTTTATTAAGAGGGATTTTCTCACCCTTGAGACTTGGATTTTAAAAATATTATTATTATTATCTTGTTAGGACCCTTTCATTCAAATAGTTATTATGAAATGTGGCTTAAGTTACTAATTCTTCACTGCTAATATAGGATTGATGATTTTAAAAATCAAGTACGCATTTGTAATCTTGTTCAAAGTGATCATTTTATGTTATATAAATGAATATGTGAACTATGATTAAAGCTTGCTTTTATATCATATGACTGTCTCCTAATGATTGTTATTGGTGATATGTACTAGAAGTTGAAGGTGGCATTAGAATGTCTTAGAAAGCGATATAATTGGTCTAACTTTGAAGAAATCTCTCATATTCTCTTCTTGTGAACTTTCTGCCTTTCAGAGTAGAATGCATGATTGTTGCCAATGATGCCACTGTCAAAGGAGGCAGCTACTACCCAGTGACTGTGAAAAAACATGTACGGGCACTAGAAATTGCATTGCAAAACAAGCTCCACTGCATCTACTTGGGCAAGTGACAGTGTTATAAAATAAACTATTTTTAGCTGGTAAGATATAAGACTGTTTAAACAGCGGTCCCCAACCTTTTCGGCACCAGGGACCAGTGCTCCTATGACAATCTAACGCCTGATGGTCTGGGGCGGGGCTGAGGCCATGATGCTAGCGCTGGGAAGTGGCTGCAAATAAGATGAAGCTTCACTCGCTCACCACTGCTCATCTCCTGCTGTGTGGCCCTGTTCCTAACAGGCCATGTACTGGTACCAGTCCATAGTCCAGGGGTTGGGGACCCCTGGTTTGGAAGGCTATATACATAACGTTATCAATTTGTAGTTGTAACTATTAGTTTCTCCCATAATTACAAAAAAAAGCATGTTTTTTGCTGGAAACTTGGAGAAAAAGTAAACTAGATCTACAATAATATCACTGAGAAATAGAATTCCTAACAGTATTTTGGCATACCAGTTTTTTCTCTACAAATGTGTGTTTTTTTTCCTTCTATGTGTTTTGTTTTTCTATTAACCACAGTGGGTTCAAACTGTGAAAAACTAGTAGCTAATATTAGTTTATGGATCTGTTGAATGCCAGGTACTATGTTAAATGCTTGAGTATGTATATAATCTGAGTAGATATAATTTGAATAAATTTAATTTTAATTAAATAAGTTTTTTTCAATTATAATTGACATACAATATTATGTTAGTTTCAGGTATAAAACAGTCATTAAACATATACTTTATGAATGATAACCCCAATAAGTCTAGTAAGAAAATTTAATTTTCAATGAAAACAAATTTATATTTAAAATTAAAAGACATTTAAATCTAAGGATATTTTGAAAAGAACATAAAAGCAAGGCAATATAAAATTGTTGCTTCCTGAATACTGGTTTAATTTGATAAAATACCAACATATATTGTTCATTTATGTGGATATTTGAACAGATACTGATATAGAGATTTTTTTTTTCTATAAAAGTGACTTTACCTGGTGACTTACAGTGTAAACTGCTTTGCATATATAGAATAGAGCAAATAAGGACCTATTGCTAGCAGGTGCTGTGCAAATACTGCAGGGAATGCAGCGAAGAGTATTATGTTGTTCCTATCTCGACTGGAGACAAGATATAATATACCATATGACAAAAAAAGACTTATGGTTGTAGGCAAGAGCGATAGGTATAGGACTAGCTTCCTTATTGTGGCATTAATATGTGTGCTTACAGTATGTGCTGAACTAAGTACTTTACACACATTATTTTATGTCCTCCCAATAACAACTCTATGAGATAGCTTCTGTTGTTATCTTCATTTCCGAGGTGAGGGGACGGAGGCATAGAATGACTAGGAAACACAGCTCTGTAGTAACCACATAATGTTTTGAACTCAACTGACATTCTAATTCACCACTCTAATCTGCAGTAAAAACAGTACCAGAAGGTAATATGTGATAAATTGCCACATGAATTCTGTAGAGAGTATTTGTATTGGCTTTAAAGAGGGAAAGATACTTTTTGTTTAGCTGAACTGGTTAACATTTACGGTGTTTTGGGGACTTTCGCTGATCCTCAAAGGAGAGAATGTCCTACACATGTCAAGTAAATTTTTGCATAGGGGTAGGAAAGCCTATTGGATTTGAGGAAAATTGTGAATCCTTTTGGCTGTATTGGGGGATTGGAGAAAGATGCTGCAGAATAGATTAGAGAGATAGGGCAAATTTTTTGTGAATGTGATTAAGAACTGATGCTGTCATTGATAGAAGCCTTCTTACGTGTAGCATATTTTGTTCATAGAGATGTACTTATTTCTGTCATTTCCCTTGTTTTCAGTTGACTCAGGAGGGGCAAACTTATCTCGACAAGGAGATATGTTTTTAGATCGAGACCACTTTGGCCGAATATTCTATTATCAGGCAATTCTGTCTTCTGAAGGTCTCGCACAGGTAATTTCTCATTTAATGAGATGTTTTGCCTTTTGCCCTAAATGACTTTGATAATTAGGTACTCTGAGTGACTTAAAACAGAAGTTAATTCAGAATTTAGTTTTTTTCCCACAGAAAGTAATTTAAAGTTGTCTCCAGACAGATTCTTTGTTAATTATAGGAATACACTTATACTGTTTTAATGGGTATTAACCAAAAACAGTTGTTGTTTTTTTACAAAAGAGTGGGCACTGAGTAATTGTATTTTTTTTTCAGGGCTATACCCTGAGGAAAATCTAGTATATGTCTGAGGAGACATGTGCAAGAAAGTAGCTGTTGTGTTTATTACAGCAAAAATTGAAGAGCAACTTAAATGATCATTAATGGGGGATTAATAATACAAATTTTAGCTGTTACAGTGAATGAATAGAATTGCATACATCAGTATAAATAAATCTAAAAAATATGTTGAGTAAAAAATAATGGAATAAATAGACAGCCAATGCTATGTATGTAAAGCTTAAATATGTCAAATAATACTATTATATATCTAAACATGTACGTGTGAACAATACACTTAGCTTTAAAGCAGTGGTTACCTTTGAGGTGGGAGAGAGGAGAAAGGAGTCAGGTAGGAGGTATGTAGAGACATTAATTATATCTGAAATGTTTTATTCCTTAAAAAAAAATTTGAAGTAAATTTGGCCAAATGTCAAGATTTATTAAGAGTTGGTATTAGGTTGAAGGATATTTATTTTTTCATTCTCTAATCTTTTTTGCATGTTTGAAATACTTATAATACTGATGCAACTCCTTCGTTTATATTTTATTATTGGATTTTAAGTTTTTATTAATATTCTAATTAGTTTTCACTTGCAATTATTATATCTCTTATTTTTTATTTTCTATTAATAGAATGTTATTATGTATTTTACTGTTCTGTAGTGACCTTGCCCATCTCTGTGCTTTATTTATCTTAATAAGAACTTCAGCTTTGCTCAGTTTTGCATGATGGCTCTTCCATTAGCTGATGTGAAATTCTTATTGTGATCTCTTGTTTTATAGGGGAAATTAGCCCATTTAGTCTGGTATTATAATTTATATAGCTGTACTGACCTTACATGGGCTTCCTAGGGCTTCCGTAACAAATTACCACAAAGGGTGACTTAAAATAATAAAAATACTCCCTCAAATTCTGGAGGCTAGAAGTCTGAAATCAAGGGGGTGGCAAGGCTGTGCTCCCTCAGACTGCTTTAAGGAAAATTCTGTTCCTTGCTTCTTCCAGCTTCTGGTGGCTCCAGACGTTCCTTTACCTTGGGGGTACATGACTCCAGTCTCTCCTTTGGTCTTCACACAGCCTTCTCCTCAGTGTGTCTGCGTCTTCTCTTCTCTCATAAGGACACTTGTCATTGGGATTAGGGCCCACCCAGGTAATCCAGAATAATCTTATCTCAAGATCCTTAATTACATCTGGGACTTTTTCCAAATAAAGTCACATTCCTAGGTTCTGGGGATTTGAGTGTGGACATTTCTTTTGGGGGCTACTATTCAACCGACCGTAAACTGTCACCTTGCAATCTCATTCTTTCTCTTTTTGTTCGTGTAGCTTTTGTGGAAACTGTATAAAACATTAACTAACACTGTTTTTTTAAATTTTATGGAAAGTCTATTGTAAACCAGGCACTATGCTGGTCAATGAAACCAGGTATGGTTTCTGCTCCTGTGGAACATAAAGGTTGAAGTGCTTTAGAAACCAGGTCGTCTTAAAATTAAAAGGGTCCATATATTTTTGAATAAGCGGTACCTCCCTGTGATAAAAAAAAATCTAAAATGTCTAAAAGGCGTTTGACTGAATGTACTTTCCTTTTGCCTATTTTATTTTTGTTTCCTAAACATGTTCACATCAGTATTTCTTTAACAGAGCCAGTTCTCTTAGCATTTTTTTTTCTTTTTCACTCCAGTAGGAAGTTTATGGTTGAGGTTTGCCTTTCAATATTTTTATGAACCTCTTGGAATTAAAAAAAAAATTAATTGTTATTACATACTAGTCTCTATAGTACCTGTTCAGTATGTGATCTTTTCAGTATATGAACTCTAAACCTGGTATCTGCACTGAAGCTATTGCTACATGCTTTACTAAAAAAGTTAGGCTATGTGTGAGCCATGTTTAGTTGCAGCTCCTCAAGCCTTTCACTTTTTTGTTTGTTTGTTTCTGCCTATTATTTGTTCTTCTCTTTGGAGATGTACTTATAATATTCTCGGGTGTTCCTCTTTCCCACCTTGGCTTAGCTCATTATTTTTGAAATTATTTTCTTCGCTTTAGATCTTGTTAATTGCTTTGAGGGGCTTAGTTAGGACAGGCACTGTATATCATTATTTTTAAAATGCATTTCAACCTGTTCATGAGGATATATAGAGTCTGAGGGGGACAAGTTACTCTGTTTGACTGCTTTGAGGCTCTCTGATAAAAAGATTAAGGAAGAGACACAACATTCTGTGTAAAACAGACTTTTTGTTTTCTGTATACATTTCAACCTATCCAGTTAACACGGATAAGCATGAGTATTCTAGAATCAGCAGTGTGATCAGTCACAATAGTTGATAATGTTCTTTATTCTGGACAGCTCTATAATTGACGTGTATTTTGTGGCTTTTATTTTGTAATGGTTCCTCAAGTACAGTAGGAAAAAAATGTGATACAGCCAGTATTTGCTTTCCACAATTACTTTGAAATACAAAAGATGTAAAATTAGAGATTTAAAAAACATTATTATGTTTTTAATGGCTTTTCCATCCAGCAACTGAAACTTTTTTCCCCTCCAAGTTGTAATACATTTATTTAGCACCATATGCTTTTGAACTGTTGGTAGTCTTCTGCCATTTTTCAGTGGAAGGATAGAGATCTAGAGTTCACACAGCTTTTCAGAATTAGATATAAAACCTCTTGACTTCCTTTCAGAGACCCTTTCCATAGGGCAGGCTGCTGCTGAGTGACCTACAATTTGTAATTTGTTTTGGGTGCGTGAGAACCAGTCTCTATTTGTTCAGGCAAGACATGGAGGATAATGAAATTTTGTCTAAAGATTTTTAACGACTATTATCTCTCTTTTGTAGCATCTCATTTCCGTTTGCTCAAAATTTTGCTTGTGCCTTTTGTGATAGTGGTGACAATTATCGTTCCTCTCGGGCACACATCATCCTTAGCCTTCTTGCAGCAGTGGACTCAGTGGCAAAGCTCGTCTTGGTCTACATGCATGCTGTTTTGTGAGAGAGTAAATGGCTTCGAATTAAATGGTGACATTGTGTGACAGTGGCAATTTATCTGTGTTCTTTTATTTAATTTTTATTCCTATTATTAGAATTTGCTTTAGCAATATTAAGTTTTGTTCCCGTTAGATACATGTGACTGGAAGAGCCTTTCTTATAGATGGAAAATTTGAGAATTTTTATTTTCGTGTACTTAGTAACTCTAGCTTTTGCTTTAAAAAATTTTGTTATAGCAGTTTGTAAGATGTAATTTACATACCATACAATTTACCCATTTAATATGTACAATTTAATTGTTTTTAGGATATTCAGAGTTGAATCAATTTTAGAACATTTTTATCACCCCTGAAGGAAATGCCTGTTCATTAGCAATTATTCTCCATTTCTTTCCAGTGTCTCCAGCCTCTGCCAACCACTAATTCATTTTCTGTCTCTGTGGATTTGTCTGTTCTAGACATTTTATATAAACGGAATCATATAATAAGTGATCTTTTGTGACTGGTTTCTCTCAGCATAGTGGTTTCAAGGTTTACCTATGTCTTTCTCTTGATTTTTTTTTATCATTCTCTGGGATGGTATGGAATCCTGTTTATGGCTTGAGTCACCTCTCTGGAATAGAGGAGTGGTTTACGGATAGATCGAAGAGTAACAACAAAGTATTTGTAAATGAAGACTGTCCCAAGTCTTCAGGTATGCTTTGGTTATAGTCACTTAGGGTAGATGGTTTTGATCTCTGTGTTAGCTATCTACTGCTGCAGAACAAATTACCCCAAAACTGAGCAGTTCAAAACAACAGCATTTATTATCTGCAGTTCCTATGGGTTATGAGTCTGAGCACAGCCTAGCTGGATCCTCTATCTCTGGGTCTCTTACATGACTGCAGTCATCTCAAGGTTCAGCTAGGAAGGATCCACCCCCTAGCTCACAGGATTCAGTCGCTGGCAGGATTTAGTTCTTTGCAGGCCTCACTCAGTTCCTTATGAGCTGCTGGCTGGAGGTCTTTCTAAGTTCTTTCTAATGCGGGCCTCTCTGTAGAGCATCTCACCATGTGTCAACTGCCTACATCAAGGGCAAGAGAGAGGGCCAGCAAGGTGGAAGAGACAGTCTCTTATAACTTGATCACAGAAGTAACATCTGCCATTTGATAAAAGGACATCACCAGATCTACCACACACTCAAGGGGTCAAGATTACACAGGACTTGAATACCAAGAGTTAAAAATTATTGGGGGCCATTATCAGCTGGTCTCAGAGAGGTGGATTGTTGATTTCCTTGGCTGCAGAAATACTGTGGAGAAAACACATCTGAAGTGCCCTTAGGAATATAATAAAATTCTCTGATGTCGATGTGCTAATAATTTGTCAGCTATTCATTTGTGAGATCTTTCTATTAAATTGGTAGATCTTTTCTCTCCCCTGAGATGGCATTCAGTTTTATTTCCCTCGTTTTTTAAAATATATATATTTTTATTGACATATAGCTGACATATAGTCATTTCTCTCATTTTTGTCTTAACTACATTTTGATAAATTAACCCCTCTTTCTTTGTCTCTTCTATCTCCTACCCCCATGTCCACGTCCACCCTTGGTCTCTGAATACTTGCTGACAGGGCTTAATTTTTCTCCTTTTGTTCTCTGGTTGTTTTCATGGAACCCTGCTATGCCTATTTAGTTCTTTACGTATTACTTTTGAAAATTGTCCCCTTTAAGATTCTTGCATCATTGTGACTCCTCTACTTCCTGGATATGTGTGTGTGTGTGTGTGTGTGTGTGTGTGTGTGTGTATTTTTTTTTTTTTTTTGAGTACCAAAGTAGTTTGAGCAGAATCTGGTATTCTAGTACAGAGAACTACAGGCTGATAAGGTGAAATTATGTCTTTTTCTACTGACAGAACCTTAAAGAAAAAGCCCATAAAATATTTCAGACATGCAAAAAATACAGAGAATTATAGAACAGAAGATTTGTACCATTCACTCAGATTTATGAAGTATTAACATTTCATTTGTTATTTTTGCCTCAGATTTTTAAAGAACTTATTTATTAATGTCATTTATCCATTTGAAATGTTGTATTGATGGACATGTTGGTTATTTGCATATTTTCTCTATTATGAATACTGCTATAATAATGTATTTTGTGCTCATGATCAAGAGTTTTTCTAGCCATAGATATTTTGAAAACAAACTTCTGGGTGATTGATGAGCCAAAATAATACGTGATAAACATTTCTGTAATATGTTGATAGAGAAATACTACAGCCATTAAAAAAATGTTTTTATGTTTCAGGTACAGTCATTTTTAGTAACATACATGAAATAGGGAGAAATGTTTTTTTGGCAGCGTTTATATGTAAAAATGTTAACTCGTGCTGAATTCCATTTTTGGATTAATACTAGTGTGACATTTTTTTTCTCAAAACAAATATTTGTATGACCATAAGAAAATCTATTGGAATATTGGGATTAGTAGCAAAAACTGTTTTAAGGTGATAATTTAAGAAAATATCCATTACATTCTTCTTTCCTTTTTCTTTGCGGTATTATTTATTCCTGTCTAGGGGTTATCTGCCAAACCCATATTTATTGTTCTTTGTGTCATATTAATCCCTAAGTCAGAATATTTTTTAAGCTTTTATTATGGAAAATTTTGAACACACACAAAAGTAGAGAAAATGGTACTGTGAACCCTCCTGTGTGCATCACCCAGCTTCAACACAATTGACTTTCTTTTGAGCAAAATTTTCAACTGTGAGGCTAACGTTAGTTTTATATTTAGAACATATCATATTTGGGATTACACAGAGTATTAACAACACTGATCTGGAGAATTATTTCAGTATTCCTATGAAGTAGGTGGCAGTTGTTTACAGGATTTATTATTATTAGATTTAAAAGTTATCCTTTTAATACAGTTTAACTAATTTATGTGTGGATCGTGAGTTTCTTCTCTCCATTAGTTGCTCAGGCTCACGGTCTGTCTAGCCAGTCTTCTCTTTCATAGGGAAATTGCCCATAAACTTTGTGAAAGTGTGACAGAAGCCCTTCAAAACGTTTTGATACAAGAAGTTAAACTATTTCAGAAGTTTAGAGGGCTGCATTTTTTAAATGAAGTACAGGGACTAGCTAGTAATATCTCCTGGTACTGCAACATTTATGGCATTGTAGATCCAGAGTATGTATAATTCACAGTGTGAGCTGTACCTCATGGGTTTCTTGTATGCTTGGATTCCAGATAGCGGTGATCATGGGCACCAGTGTGGCAGGAAGTGCTTATGTGTCTGCAATGTGTGATGAAAGCATCATTGTACACAAGCAGGGTACCATTTTCTTGGGAGGACCCCCCTTGGTAAGAACATAGTCTTCATCGATTGAAGAAAAATATACACAAAATAAAATTTACCATTCTAACTATTTTTAATTATATAGGAGCAGCAGCAGCCTCATCTGCTTAAAAATTCTAAATTTTGACACTTGTTTTGCTGAAAATTGAGGAAAGGCTTTGTAGGTTTTCCACATAATATGGGGTTGAATTGTCATAGGTAAGACAAGTTTTTGAAGGAGCTTTTTGTTCTTCTATCTTTTGTTTGTCTTCTGAACTTGTTATTTAGTAGAATGAACTATTTTAATTTTCTCTTTGACTTTTATCATCTTTGCATTTGTTACAGTATCAAACATGTTGTGGGTGTTCAATAAATATTAGCCTATGACAAATCCTTATTTTTTTAGTCAGATCCCTGAAAATAAATACAGTATATTGGTTGTTTATTCCCTTTTACAACTTAAATATCCAGACATCTGTTTTAATTAGTTATTGTCTGGATCGCATGCTATTATACACTGAATTTTTGGGGGAAGAAGAGACCCAAAAATTTAGTTCTAGGTGTGGAACAATTTGAGATGAAAATTTTAATTACTTCTCCCCATGGAATAATTTTTTATTTATGACATAGCTTTCTATCTAGTGAATAATAAGTCATTTCTGTGCTGTATTTTAGGTTAATGTTCATTATTCTAATTAAAGATTTTCCTGTTTGAAGAAAAAGAAACCAATCAATCAACTCAAAGAGTAGGAATCAATGTGCAATTCCTAAGGGATCTTGTTAGCATTTAGCACTAAATGATTTCTCTTTTTCCTGTTAGAAATTCTCAGGCTGTAATTAAGACATTCTTAATTTATTTCTTGAGGTTTCTTTCTTTTTGGTCCTATTCTCCTGAATCTTAGATGCGAGTAATCTTAGATATTTTTTCCCATCTTAAAGGTACACCTTTAAGAGTTCGTAATAATCGCTGGAGTTTTTCAGCACAGGTTAAAAAAAGTCATTACTTCAGTACATTTTTGAGTATTCAAAGATGAATAAATCACAATTCCTGCCATCAAGGAACTCACAGAGTAGAGGAGATGACAGAGACACATGCAAATTACTGAAATGTAGTCTGGCAAGTGCCATATTAGAAGTGTAAGTGGAATACTCTTGGATTAGGATAAACAAGCATAGCTCTGTTAATACTGTGCAATACCATTAATGATGAAAAGACCTGAGTAGGTCAGGGAAAACCACACAGGGCAGGTGGATCTTGAAGGATAAGCAGGGATTCACCTGGTGAGTGAGAGGGAGAAGGGAGCCTAGGCAGTGGGAACAGCATGTGCACAAACACAAAGGCTTTGACGAGTGTCAAAGGTAGAATAACATCTGGAAGAGAGGCTTTCAGGCCAGAAATGCCTGGGTTCAAATCAAGTTCCATCACTTGCTCAAGGGCTGTGGGCAAGTTCTTTGTGATACTGGGTTCAGATTTTTCATCTGTAGTCTAGAGACAGTATTATCTAGGTTTGCTAGGTGGGTGGAATTAGAAAACAAAATGTTCTTTAACTCTATGGTAGAAAGAGTTGTAGATATAGACAGGTTGGGAGATGTGCATGTTAGGAAAGAATTATATATTTCAGATGGGCAAATCTCACCACTGACTTTTCTCCTTGCTGTAGGTTAAAGCAGCAACTGGACAAGATGTATCAGCTGAGGAACTTGGAGGTGCTGATCTTCATTGCAGGTGAAAAAGAAGCAATTGTTTCTTTCCAAGTGTTAAAGTTGCCAGATCAAACCACGGTTTATTTGTTCTCGATCTGCTATTTTAGGGTTCAATTCTTTGAACTGTAGAGTTGCATTTCTAAACTAGAACATCAGTTTTTTCATTATAGAAAGACTGGAGAGACAGGTTTCTCATTTAACAAACATCCATAAGCACCTGTCGTGTCACAGGCACTGTTCTAGATATTTAGGATAAGACATTCCCTTTGACCTAATTTATACCCTAGGTCAGGGTGGCCAATAAACAAATAAGACCCCAAAAATTTTATAAATGTGTATATGTGGTAAGGCCAACGAAGGAGAAATATAGGGAGAGAATATAGGAAGTGGATTGGATCTAGTGGTGTGTAACTATTATGACTTTGTTAAATTAATATTTTTAAGTGGAGCACAGGATGCCAGATGGTGAACCACAAATCAGGAACAGCCAATAGAAAAATAGAAATAGAGAAGTTTAATACTCAAAGGTTTTGGAGGAGGTACATGGCATGCTTTGAGGGACCACACAGAGAGCTCAGGGCAGAGTACAGAAAGACAAAAAGAGAAACACAGAGAGACAGGACTTGGGGCACATTTTTTTAATAGGGTCTTAGGTTGAAGTGCTTTGGGGTTCCTTGGCTAGGGCCAGAATGTTCAGTTCAAACCAAAAGAGTGGAATTTTGATAAGCCCCGTGGGGTCTTATCTAAGGGGTACATAAGGCATAAACATGCTGGGAGGCAGGGGAGACTGTTGAACACAAGGGCTGTTAGGAAAGTCATATCAGAATTTACATTCGCTTGTGACTCTGCAGTTGCTCTTTAGGGCTTGCACTTGTATGGAGGGAGCTAGTGTTGGTTTAAGGTCCCTGCAGGCCCCTTGGTCAAGCAAAATGGATGTTGAGGAGCAACTAGGAAACCATTAAAAGCTTTAAAAAAAAAAACTCTTCTGGCTGCACGGAGAATGCTTGGAGTGTTGGAAAGTGTCTACAGGTGTCTACATGGGGGACCAGTTGGATGGTTGTATCAATAGCATAGGTGAGAGATGTGCTGGTGGCTTAGAGGGTTATGGTGGTAATGAAAGTTGGGGGAAGTGAACAGACTTGAGCTCTATTTTAGATGTGGAATTGAGAGACTTGTTGATGGATTTTATATAAAGAGTTCAGGAAAGTGAGGTGACAAAGATGATGACATGAAATTGTTTTATTTCTTGAGATTGGGAAGATAGAAGGAGGAGCATATTTGGGGATGGCCAGGGAGATTGAGCATTCTTTTTGTACTTGATAAATTAGATATGCTTGAGACATCCCCAACTTTTTGTACTCGATAAATTAAACATGCTTGAGACATCCAACTAGAGATGCTGAGAAAACAGTTAACTATAAGGGTCTGAGGCCTACGTCAGGGTGGAGATCTTTACTAGGGAGTCCTCAGCATAGAGGTGGACTTTAAACCATGGGACAAGGTGAGCTCACCTTGGGGTGAATGTAGATAAAAAACAGGGCCCAGGACCATACCGTCAAGAACCCAGACATAAATGGCAAGTATCTAAGCATCGACCTCAGTGGCCTGGCAGGTGCAGTAAACCTCTCTTTGATGTGCCAGACTGCAAAGCGAGGGAGGCAGATGGCTATGGGAGCAGGCTGGTAGATGGGAGAAGAAAGATAGGTATATTTCTACTCTCCTATCAAAGAACAGTGCCTGTGTTTTGAAGAGTTGGTTAAGGGACCTACTTTTGCTTCAATTTTTCATTTATTTCTTTTTCATCGAATACTTATTATGAATAGATTGATTATACTAGTGTTATGAGTAATAGAGAAGAATTTTAGGCCTAATCCCTACCCTCAGGATTTATAATTTAATTAGGCGGATAAGAGAAATAATTAAAAGTAATTAGAAAATAAATATGCTAGCATGCTTTCAGTTTTACAACTAGAGACAAAAGGAGGAATGATTAAGGGAATGACTGGAGTGGATTTGAGGTAAGCATAGGAACGCTTAGAGGGAAAGCTTGAGTTTCTGCCTGAGTTTGAACAGAATGTTAGTTTATTTAGGTAAGCACAACTGTGTGAGCAGAGATGGAGCGTCACTCTGGTATCTGGCCACTTACTAACCTTTACCAGGGGTACATTGGAGTCAGTTTTTCAACACGGAGAGAAAGAGGACACAGGTAGAAGTGGGTGAGTGGGATGCAGGATAGAGTAGGTTGCCATTGTTCGTAGGTGCCTGATCGGGGAAAATAGATGAAGATAACATTTGAGGATCATGAAGTTTTTAAAATTTTGACTGTTTAAAAAAAAATAATCTGGTGTCCATGAAAGCTGTAGGCAGTATATCAGTTTAGGATGTAGGTCCTAAAATTCATCTTTCATTTGCTGCACTCATTGTCTTTGTGACTAGACAAACTACTTAACCTCTTCTAGTCTTATTTTATCATATGTAAAATAAAGATGAAAACAGTTCCTACCTTGCAGCACAGTGTCTGGTAGATACTAAGCATTCTATTAATAAGCACCCTGCTTAAAATTATGGCAGTGATTAGGTGGTGATGGCTTTTCTTGGAACAATGTCACAAATTGTTTTGGGTTCTGTCTTTATAAATACATATTTATAACTGATGAGTCATCCTTAGGAGTTAATTTGACACAAAGACTTAGATAAAATAGTGCTTCATCAAAGGTTTCTCTTTCCTGCTGTTATGGTAAATACCAGGAAGTTTTTATTTATTTATTTATTTATTTAAAAAATTGTTCTATTTTTTATTAGTTTCAGGTATATAGTACATTGGTTAGACATTTATATAGTTTATGAAATGATTCCCCCGATTACTCTATTACCCATCTGGCTCTGCACATAGCCATTACAGTACTATTGACTGTACTCCACAACCTCATACTACTTTTTAACTACTAATTTGTACTTCTTCAACCTGTCACCCTTTTGTTCCAGCTCCCACCCTCACTCCCCTCTGACGGTGATCAGATTGTCCTCTGTATATGTGAGTCTGTTTTTATTTAGTTTGTTCCTTAGATTCCACATGTAAGTGAAATCATATGGTATTTATCCCTCTTTGTTTGACTTATTTCACACAGCATAATAAACTCTAGGTTCATCCATGCTGTTGCAAATGATAAGATTTCATTTTTCAATGGTTGAGTAATATTCCATTATATATATGAATCATAACTTCTTTATCTAATTATCTGTTGATGGGCATTTAGGTTATTTTCATATCTTAGCTACTATAAATTGTGCTGCTGTGAACAGAGGGGTGCATAGATCTTTACAAGTTATCATTTTGGTTTTCTTTGGATAAATACCTAGAAGAAAAATTGCTGGATCAAAAGGTAGTTCCATTTTTAATTTCTTGAGGAACCTCCAGACTGTTTTCCATAGTGATGTACCAATTTGCATTCCTACCAACAGTGTATGAGGGTTCTCTTTTCTCCACATCTTCGCCATCACTTGTTTTTTATTTATTGGTGATAGCCATTCCTATAGATGTGAGGTGATATCTAATAGTGGTTTTAATTCCATTTCTCTGATGATTTGTTATCTTGAGCATTTTTTCATATTTCTATTGGCTGTCTGTATTTCCTCTTTGGAGAAATATCTATTCAGGTCTTCTGTCCATTTTTTAATTGGATTGTTTGTTTTTATGTTATTGTTGTTGAGTTGTATTACTTTTTATAAATTTTGGTTATTAACCCCTTATCAGATGTATCATAGGCAGATATCTTCACCCATTCTGTGGGTTGCCTTTTCATTTTGTTGATGGTTTCCTTTGCTGTGTAGTCCCTTTAGTTTGATGTAGTCCCATTTGTTTATTATTATTTTTTTGTTTCCCTTGCCCATGGAGATAGAAAAGAAATTACTAATAGCAATATCGGAGGGTTTACTGCCTATGTTTTCTTCTAGAAGTTGTATGGTTTCCAGTCTTACTTTTAAGTCTTTAATTCATTTTGAGTTTATTCTTGTATATGATGTAAGAAGGTGGTCAAGTTTCATTTTTTTGCATGTATCTGTCCAGTTTTCCTAACACCATTTATTGAGTAGACTATCTTTACCCCACTGTATATTCTTGCCTCCTTTATTGTATATTAAATGAATGTATAGTTGTGGATTTATTTTTGTTCTCTCTATTCTGTTCCATTGATCTATGTATCTGTTTTTATGCCAGTACCATGCCATTTTGATCACAATAGTCTTGTAGTATAGTTTGATATCAGGTAGTGTGATACCTCCAACTTTGTTCTTTCTCAAGATTGGTGTGGCTATTTGAGATCTTTTATGGTTCCATGTAAATTTTGGATTATTTCTTTTTTTTTTAATTTATTTTTTAATTTAAGTATAGTTGGTACGCAGTCTTATATTGGTTATATTAGTTTCAGGTGTACAATATAGTGATTCGACATTTTTATACCTTACAATGTGATCACCCCACTAATTCTAGTAATTATCTGTCACTTTGAAAATTTATGAAAATATTATTGACTATAGTCCCCTTTTCATTTTCACCCATCCCCTTACTCCCTTACTCTGGTGACCATCCCTTTGGTCTCTATTTCCATGAGTTTGTTTTTATTTTATTTGTTTTATTTTGTTTTTAGATTTCATATATAAGTGAAACCATACAGTATTTGTCTTTCTCTGTCTAAGTTATTTCACTTTGCATAATAACCTTTAGATCCATTTATCCATGCTGTCACCAATGGCAAGATTTTATTCTTTTTAATTGCTGCATAAAATTCCATGGTATGTATATATATATATATATCACATCTTCTTTATACTTTCATCTATTGATGGACACTTAGATTACTTCTATATCTTAGCTAATGTAGAAAATGCTGCAGTGAACATAGGGGTGCATATATCTTTTTGAATTAGTGTTCTCATTTTCTTTGGATAAATACCCAGAAGCGGAATTGCTGGGATGTATGGTATATCTATTTTCAGTTTTTTGAGGAATCTCCATAATGTTTTGGCTACACCAGTTTGTAGTACCACCAACAGTGCACAAGGGTTCTCCTTTCTCCGCATCCTCATGAACACATATTATTTGTTGACTTTTTCATAAAGCCATTCTGACTGGTATGAGGTGGTATCTCATTGTAGTTTTGATGTACATTTCTGTAATGATTAGTGAGTGATGTTGGGTGTCTTTTCATGTCTTTTGGCCATCTGTATATCTTCTTTAGAGAAATGTCTTATGTCCTCTGCTCATTTTTCTATTGGATTGTTTATTTTTTTGTTATTGAGTTGTATGAGTTTCTTATATATTTTGGATATATCAATCCTTATGAGATATATCATTTGTGAGTATGTTCTCTCATTCATTAGGTTGTCTTTTTTGTTGTTGAAGGTTTCCTTCGCTGTGCAGAAGATTTTTAGTTTGATGTAATCCCATTCGTTTACTTTTTCTTTTGTTTCCCTTGCTTGAAGGAATGTGTCCAAAAAGATATTATACAGATCGATATCAGATAGTTTACTTCCTATGTTTTCTTCCAGGAGTTTTATGGTTTTAGGCCTTATATTTAAATCTTTAATCTATTTTGAGTTTATTTTTTATATGGTGTAAGAGAAGTGGTCCAGTTTCAGTTTTTTTTTTTTTTGCATATATCTGTCCAGTTTTTTCACTACCACTTGTTGAAGAGACTGTTATTACTCCAGTGTATATTTTCACCTCCTTTCTCATAGATTAGTTGACCATATAAGTGAGGACTTATTTCTGGGCTCTCTATCCTGTTTCATAGATCTTTGTGCTGTCTTTTTGTATCAGTACCATACAGTTTTGATTATTATAGCTTTGTAGTATAGTTTGAGATCAGGGAGTGTGATACCTCCAACTTTGTTCTTCTTATCAAGATTGCTTTAGCTATTCAGGGTCTCTTGGGATTCCATAAAAATTTTAGGATTATTAGTTTTAGTTCTAAGAAAAATGACATTGGAATTTTGATAGGAATTGCATTGAATCTGTACATTGCTATGGATAGTATGGTCATTTTAACATTAATCCTTCCCATCCACGAGCATGGCATATCCTCCTATTTATTTGTGTCCTCTTAATTTTTTTCTTCAGTGTCTTACAGTTTTCAGAGTAGAGGTCTTTCACCTCTTTGGTTAAGTTTATTTCTAGGTATTTTATTCATTTTGATGCAATTGTAAATGGGATTGTTTTCTTTTTTAAAAAATTAGTTAATTTATTTTTATGGTAACATTGGTTAACAAAATCCAGTTTCAGCTGTACACTGTAACAGTAAGGCATATATATATATATACTGTATGTTCACTTCCCATAGTTAGATTTCTTTCTGTAACCACATATTTGACCCCCTTTACCCTGTCTACCTCCCCCCTCTTTCTCTCCCCTCTGGTAAACACTAGTCTATTGTCCATGTGTCTCCATTTGTTTGTTCTGTTCATGTGTTGCTTTTAGGTTTATATCCCACATGTAAGTGATATCATGTGATTTTCAACTTTTTCTGTCTGGCTTATTTCGCTTAGCATGATTATCTCAAGGCCTATCCAGGTTGTCACAAAGGGCAGTATTTTATCTCTTCTTATGGCTGAGTAATATTCCATTGTATTTTTGTACCATAGCTTCTTTACCCAATCATCTATTATAGGACACTTCAATTGCTTCCATGTCCTGGCCACTGTGAATAATGCTGCTGTGAACATCGGTGTGCAAATATCGTTTTGGATACACGTTTTTAAGTCTTTGGGGTAAATACCCAGTAGAAGGATTGCTGAATCATATGGTAGATCAATTATTAGTTTTTCAAAGAACCTCCATACTGTTTTCCATAGTGGCTGTACCAATTTTCAATTCCACCAGTGTAGAGGGTTCCTTTTTCTCTGCATCCTCTCCAACATTTGTTATTACTTGTCCCGTTGATTATAGCTATTCTAACAGGTGTGAGATGGTATCTCATTGTGGTTTTGATTTGCATTTCCCTAATAGCGGATGATGTTGAGCATCTTTTCAAATATTTGTTGGCCATTTCTATGTCCTCTATGGAGAAGTGTCTGTTCGGGTCTTCTGCCCATTTTTTGATTGGATCATGTGTGTTTTTATTGTTATTGAGTTGTATGAGTTCTTTGTATATTTTGGATATTAGGCCCTTATCGGAGGTGTTGCTTCCAAATATGTTTTCCCATTCGGATGGTTATCTCTTTACCTTGTTGATTTCTTTTACTGAGCAGAAGCTTTTTAGTTTGACGTAGTCCCATTCATTTATTTAACTTTTACTTCCCTTGCTTATGAGGTCAAATTCATAAAATCCTCTTTAAATCCAAGGTCCTTGAGGGGATTGTTTTCATTTCTCTTTCTGATTGTTATTAGTGTATAGGAATGTGACAGATTTCTGTATATTAATTCCATATCCTATTTTATCGAAGTCATTTATTCTATTAATTTTTTAATATTTTCTATATATAGTATCATGTCATCTGCAAATAGTGACAGTTTTACTTCTTCTTTTCCTGTTTGGATGCCTTTTATTTCTTTTTCTTGTCTGATTGCTGCAGCTAAGACTTCTAGTACTATGTAGAATAATAGTAGTGAAAATGGACATTCTTATCTTGTTCCTGATCTTAGAGGAAAAGTTTTCAGCTTTTCACCATTAAGTATGATGTTAGCTGTGGGCTTGTCCTATATAACATTTATCAAATTAAGGTAAGATCCTTTTATACCTACTTTGTTGACAGTTTTTTTTTTTTTATCATAAATGGATGTCAAATTTTGTCAAATGCTTTTTTTGCATCTATTGAAATAATCATAAGATTTTTATCCTTGGTTTTGTTGGTGCGATGAATCACAGTAATTATTTTGTGGATGTTGAACCACCTTGCATCCCTGATATAAATCCCACTTGATCACGGTGTACAGTCCTCTTAATGTACTATTGAATTCAGTTTGCTAGTATTTTGTTGTTGAGAATTTTGGCATCTATGTTCATCAAGGATATTGGCCTGTAGTTTTCTTTCTTTGTAGTTAGTGTCTTTGTCTGGTTTTGGGATCACAGTAATACTGGCCTCATTGAATAAGTTTGAAAGTTTTTTTTCCTGTTCAATTTTTTGGACTAGTCTGAGAAGGATAGGTACTAATTCTTCTTTAAATGTTAGGTAGTATTCACCTGTGAAGTCATCTAGTCCTGGTTTTTTGTTTGTGGGAGTTTTTTTTTTTTTTTTTTTAAATTACTGCTTAAATTTTATTGCTAGTAATTGGTCTGTTCAGATTCTCTGTTTCTTCCTGGTTTAGTCTTGGAAAGTTATATATTTCTTTTTCATTCATTTATTCGAGATTGTCAAATTTGTTGGCATATAATTGTTCATGGTATTCTTTAATGACTGTATTTCTGTGGTGTCAATTGTAATCTCTGCTCTTTCATTTCTGATTTTATTTGTGTTCGTTCTCTTTTCTGCTTTATAAGTCCCTCTAGAGGAGTGTCAATTTTATTTATCCTCTCACAGAACCAGTTCTTAGTTTCCTTAATATTTTCTATTATTTTTCTATTTCATTTATTTCTCCTCTAATCTTTACTATTTTCTTCCTTCTGCTTTGGGTTTTGTTTGTTCCTCTTTTTTCTGTTTCTTTAGGTTTAAATTTATATTGTTTATCTGGGATTTTTCCTACTTCTTAGGTAGACATTTATAATTATAAACTTTTCTCTTATAACTGCTTTTACTGCATCTCATAGATTTTGTAGGGTTGTGTTTTCATTTTTTTTTTTTTTTTGTCTCAAGCTAGGTTTTGATTTTCTATTTGATTTCCTCTTTGACCATTGGTTTAGAAGCATGTTGTTTAATCTCCATGCATTTGTGTTTTCTTTAGGCCCAATAATAGGTAGTTTTTAAAGGAAAGCATTTTATTTTAAATATTTACTGATTTGGAAGCAGTTTCTTCTTTTATTTGCTTAGTGAATTGCTATAGTGTAGCCAGAAATGAGCAGTTGTAGCTAGTATTATATATGAAGCATTTAAAAGATATAGTCAGTTGTGAAATGTCATATTAAATTACAGAAATGGAAGGATTTTCCATTTGCAAAGTCATTGGAGGGTCCTAATGAGGAATAACTATGGTCTCTGTTCTTATTTGGGGACACCCAGTCCAGAAAGTGACACAAAACCACTGCGTGGGCCCAGTTCTAAGAAATGTCTCCCAAAGATTTGGCGTTTTCCCTAGACAGGACATCAAAATTTAGATAGCAGCAGCTTAGTCCTTATTCATAAAATGAACCAAATTCTATTTTTTTAAATGTATATTTTTGCCTGACTTTATAGTTTTTTTATACTTTATTAGAAAGTCATAGTATATCTACACTTGAAATAACAAACCATCTACTCAGAACAGAACTAATAACCAGAGCAAGCCCATGCCTTCATTCATACTGAACCCGAAGTTGAACAGGAACTTCCATGGCCCTTAACACGGAACCACTTTATCAACACCTACTTTTATCGTGATCCGAGGGACAGTGTCTACAAGCCTTTGTGTTTGTTACCCTATTTTGTCTTACTCTGTACCTATGTAAGAAGGGGACTCGGCAGTCTCTCATAAATTAGAGGCCATCGCTGGCATTAGGAGCTCAGTTAGGTACACTTTTTGTTGTTACCAACAGCATCACAAAAGTGTGCCATCTGTGATTGAACTTTATCGATAGAGTTTTGTTAGAGGTACGTAAGATGAACATTAAATAGAAGTCCTCATCAGCAAGGCCCTGTCGTCTAGTAGAAGGAATTCAGACTTGAGAAATAGAAGGCATGGATTCTTATGCAGCCACTGGTGGTCCTAGGGCAAGGTTCTTATGTGTGTCTTCGTTTTTCCTGTTTGTAAGATAAGAATCATACCAGGGACATTACCATGTTGGCAAGAACATTATCAAAATCAATTAGATGACATTTATGAAAGTGTCTTGGAAGTAAAAATGATGTCATCCTTAGATGAAAGAATATATTTGGGTTTAAGATATTTAATTATTTTCCTTTTCCTGTTCTGATTATTGTGTTTTACTCTGTAGAAAGTCTGGAGTCTCTGACTACTATGCTTTGGATGATAATCATGCCCTTTACTTAACTAGGAAGATTGTGAGGAATCTAAATTATCAGAAGAAAGTGGATGTGAGTGCGATATGTTCTTTTATTTTTTTTTCCTGAACAGCATTTTAGCTTATGTTGTCTTAAAATAATGTCTTAGATTGATTAAGATGATTTTTCTATTCCTGCAGGTTACCATTGAGCCCTCTGAAGATCCTTTATTTCCTGCTGATGAATTGTATGGAATAGTTGGTACTAACCTGAAGAGGATTTTTGATATCCGAGAGGTATTTAAACCTTGAAGTGTAAACCTTTCTGTCAATTTCTTTATATGTGTGTCCATTTTCAAAACTGAAATCTGTTTAGGTAAGTTCATGTCTAGGAACTGTTGGGGCTCTCAGTGAGGAGTGACATTTAAGGGAAAGATAACTTTCCATAGTGTAGATATCATTGGTACACAGTAAATACTAAACGAGAGAGGGGGGAGAAAACCCTTTATTATTGGAGAGCTTTCATTGCACAGTGACAAAGCTTGGTTTGTTCATAAATTGTACTTCGTATTCCTATGGACATTATCAATGACGTAGTGCAACGTCAGCTATTTCTTTTCTATGTTTTCATTTCAGAAAATGGATGAAATGTCAGTAAGTTATTGAAAGAAAAAACATACCCTTTTGGTTCAATACTATATTAGCAAAGATTAGAATTTTGATTACATTAGATGTTGCTTTGGTTACAAATTGTTGGCATAGTCTTCTGTAGTCTAGATGGACAGTTTTTAGTGTTTACATATAGAATGTAGTATCCATATCTGGCAGAGTACTTTTTAAATTAAGAAATTATCATAATACCAGATTCTCTGCCTTAATATTTTGTTACTTTTCCTGTTGACTATAAAACTATTATCGTACTAATTGTGAAAAATGTAAAAAATATAGAAAAACATACAATTGCTTATAATTCCACCATTCATAGAAAGCTAATATTTTGGTATTTGACTTAATGTGTATATATACATTTTTTCTGTAGTTGAGATATATATGTATGTGTGTGTGTATGTAAATAAAATTCTGCTTTTTCCAGTTTAAACTATAAACATTCCTCATTTAGAAGTTTTTCATAAAATACTTTTCATGGCTAGGTCCTAATTCCTATACTAGTACCTGGCAACAAGGTAGGCACTTAATAAATATTATTTTGAATGAATCGATGAATATAATATTTCACTTATGAATGTACACAATTACTTATTTAGGCAGTACCCTATTATTGGTATAGGGTCTTAAATCCTGGTTTTTTGTGGAGCTTAACTTTAGCAAGGTGACTTAGTAACTCTAAGTTTTAGAATTAGGATTTTAATTTGTCTTCGCAATTGATTACAGGCATAGAAAAAATGGTACTTGCAATCTGATGTGCTTGAAAAATGAGTTTTTTGAGATAGCCAAGTTTTCTAGATGGCTAAGAATTCATTCTTTTAAGCATAACCACTTTTACATTTATTCAACAGTATTTATTGAGTACTTACTTTTATTAAATACAACAAAACTTTATTGAAGGAGTAGAGGTGGAAGAAACTTGACCCATCCAGGTTCTTTGGGTTGATTCAGTAATTACATCTACATGAGGCAGATTAGATTAACGAGAGACAATAACCAAATTTATTTATTTATTTATTTATTTATGTTTTTTTAATTTTTTTTTTAAGGCGAGGCAATCCTTGTTTGACCTCACAGATTGCAAGGACCCTGTCAGCTTACAGTCCCTTCTTTTTCATTTTTATGCCTACAGCACCTGGTTTTCCTAGGTGGTTTCTCATCCAAGTACTAATCCAGGCCCGACCCTGCTTAGCTTCCGAGATCAGATGGGATTAGGCTTGTCGAGGGTGACATGGCCATAGACGACAATAACCAAATTTAATGGCATGGCCATAGATGACAATAACCAAATTTAATTACATCTGTACATAGGGAAACCCAACATACATGAGAGAATCAGAGATGTCATATGTATGAGAGGTTCAGAGACAGAAAGTTAAAATGAGATATGTATAGCATTCTCAGGTAAGGATGAGTAAGGTACTTTGGGGCTTCAGAAGGGAGGAAGGTCATTTGCAGGATGATAAGAAGAGCAGATGTTCAGTAATTAGAAGTTTGCCTTCCCTTATAGATAGGTCATAAAAAGTTATTTCTGGTGATTACTCTTATTACGGGCAAAGCCCCAATTTAAATTCTTTAAAGGAGAGATAAAAGTTTTTCGTGAGCCTGCAGAGTCTCGGTTGTCTTCAGCTTAAAATAATCCGCATGCCAAAGTAGCACATCTTGAGGAGGTCTGTTCTGAACCCCTTCAAAGACTTAATAATAATAGCTACATTTTAACGAACAGCCAGGAAGTATGCTATAGTTAGCACTTTTTAAGTATTATCACTTTTGAAAAAAAAACAATGAAGAAACTGAGGCTTAGAGGATTTTAGGTAACCAGCCTGTGACTCCAGTTCCTCAGTGGTAGAGCTGGGAGTCAGAGTTGGTTCTATATCTCAACATTATTTTCTTAGGTTCCTTTACTACTAGGTCATTACATCCGCACAACTTTATCTCATCCTTTTGGAAGTGAGAACTTACTCCAGGACATGTAAAGCATATGTGATACCTTAGGTTGGAGCTTAAGTCTTCTGACTCTGAGCTCTGCTCTGTACCTTGCTTTCTGATCTAATTCCCGACCTTTGGCAGATACATTTGAACAGCCACCAAAACTTTGAGTCTAGCAACCAGACCATGGAGGCTCTCTGCTTCTCTGGTCTGCAACAAAATAAGGGCTCAGAATGACTTCAGGGCATTAACCATGCATGTAAAGTGAAACTCTAGTGGGAAGATTTTCTTTGGAGGGTGATATTTTGTGAAAGGGACAACTTCGCTATGAATTTGTTTTTCTTATAAATAACTTAAATTCAACAATTTTTTTGTAATACAATTTCTCAGAGACATTGTTGTTTTTCCTCCTAGGTCATTGCTAGAATCGTGGATGGAAGCAAATTCAGTGAGTTCAAATCCTTATATGGAGACACATTAGTTACAGGTATGAAGAATGAAAATGTGAACATTTTTGGAAAATAAGTGATATCTTTTCTCAGGGTTTGATGCACTGGCATGAGCTTTGTTATTTGGAGCAGTTCAAATTTGCGAGTCAATATTCCAAGGATGCTGCTTTCTAAAGATATTTGTAGCTGAATGGTTTCATGGATCCACATTTTAGATAATATTTAGATGCTGTGGTATAAGCCCATTGTGGCTGTGTGGCATCAGTTGTACAAAAGGTTCTTATCATAGCAAAATTAACAGGAAGATTTATAGTTCTTTTTGTTCCTCTGGATAACTATACTTATTTCGAAAATTTCGGTACTGTCTCCTTTATTCTTTAGTCTTCAATTCAACTGGGAAGTTTTGTATGATGTTTAAGCTTCCCAGAGGGATGCAGATTGAGTTAAGCCTTCTCACTGGCCTCTGTGTAGGTTGTATGTTGATTTATGCAAATACTAGATTAGAATACAGAACAGAATAAGGATGTTTATAAAAGTTAATTCATTCATCTGAAATGGTAAGTTTGTAGGTCTTTGAAGAAAAGTATTTGAAACATAGATGCTAGACCCATAATACGTTTTGGTCAAATGGCAAAATAAATGTGGGTCTTATAAAAGCTCGAAAATGTAGCAGTTAGTGTGAAGACAACATATCAGAGTAGAAAACATAACTAGCTGCAAAAATCCAAATTGCAAACATACATTGAGGCTTAAGGATAAGTCACAACACTCTTCCTGGTCTGATATATGATCAAGAGAAAGGTTCACACTGGAAGTGGAATTTGTATTTTTGTAGTTAGGTGATTAAATGATTAAGGGCTTTTGGTTGATATATAGATGGGATTTGTCACTAAGTAGTTCAGGATGTAATATTCATTGCGCAGCAGTTTCAAACAAGTCAAGGCTGTTACTGCTTATTTTTCAAAGATGGATATACAGTCCTTGTCATTTATTTTTATTTGTTTGTCTTGCATTTGTTAGAAGACTTGTGGCACCTTTGCCCCTGTGAATAGTAAGGATATATCCAATTTCCTCCATCTTTTTTTGACTGTACTGGAATTCAAATAAGTTTGGGAAAAGGGGAGGGGAATGAGAAGAAGAGAGGAAATGAGAGGGTGAGGAGGAGAATTAGTGGGGCCATCAGCAGGGAGTGAGTGAGGAGCGAGAAAAAGAGATTTTTCTGAGGATCAGGTATCCCTGGCAGCTCTTCAGGGTCTCCTCCTGCCTCTGCACTTGCCATATATCACCCTAGTAGTTTCTTGGATATTTTGCTTTCCTGTTTGGCCCGTAGTAAGCTGGTGAATGTATATCCCTCGATGGTTGTCCCTAGTTTAGTGTCTTACTCAGTAGGGCCCTGTGCCTAGAGAGCCCAGGCAGGGCTAAAGAAAGTTTGAAAGTCCAAATAGCTAAGAGGACAGTATACCTTCAGGGGTAGCACCTTACTGCGATTCCCAGGTCTTTTTGTGGGTGAGGCAGGACTCAGAATGGATTGCTAGGCCTTTTGGGAAGTTCATTCCTCTCTGCATTGCCTCTGAAAGTGGCAGTGATACTTAGGGTATGTAGCATAGACTTTAGGGTGGGATTTTAGGACTGAAAGAGTAAAGAAATCTAGGTGACCATCAAATCAGTGTTTTATTTTATCACATTAAATAAACAGAATGTGACAATTAAAAAAAAAATCAAGACAAGGCCAAAATAAAGAACAAATCTTTAAAAATTCAGTGTTCTGACTTGTCCATAGGTTGACATTCTCCCGTATCCGTTAATTTTTCGAGCTCCTGCTTCGTGTCAGGCATCACACTGTGAGTGTCTTAGTGGCACGCTTTGACGGCATGCTTTCTTTGACCTGCGTTAGCCAGCACAGCTTGCTGACTCTTGGGTTCCAAGTATTTAACATCTATATAGATGTCATTGAAAAATCATCAAAAATTAATGAAAATCATTTTTGGGAAGGTCTGTCTAGTCAAGTTCTTTAGGTGCACAAAATAATTAGCCTCCTGAAATCATCCGAAGTGTCTACCTCATAAAATAACAGCTTTTCCTCTTTTTCTTCTCTTTTATTTCCCGTGTGTGTGTATGTGTGTGTGTGTGTAGAGTGGGGATTTGGAATGAGCGTAAAAGTGGTGGCAAGGTATAAATGAAACTTGTGGAAAAGAGAAAGAAAAAGATACAGACAGAAAACAGAGAAAATGAAAGCGGAGTGATTTATTCTTCTAAGTGTCGTGGGATTTCTTTAAACTTGGTTACCACCAGGCTTGATGGTGTTCTTGCTTTAAAAAAAAAAAAAAATTTGTCTTTGCTAAGTGTATCCCCTTTATTTCAAAGGCCTGTCGTTACCAGAGGCATTTATTTTCAGGCAAGCTAGTCACCTGAAACTGGCCAACAGCTCTGAACATTGAGCTTTAAAGGGCTCTGCATCTTTGTTTTGTTCTATTTCAGAATATCCTTTGTGTCTGGTACGTAGTAGGGACTCAGATATATGTTACAGGAATGAATGCATGATGCACTAAGTGAATAATCCAGCCAAACTAACCAGTCAGACAAGTAGATAATTTTACGTCTAACACATCCCTTGAGAAAGCAGAAAACCCAGACTATGGTACCTTAGAAATAGAATGTGATGTGAGCTGTTTTGTACCATAGACAAAATTTCTACATTTTAAACTTTGATTTGAAATTAAAGAATGTTAAATATGTCTGTTCACTGTGAATTAAAAGCCCATTGAAATAAATAAATATTTTTTTCAATTTTCTTTTGAGGATTTGCTAGAATATTTGGATACCCAGTTGGTATCCTTGGAAATAATGGAGTTCTCTTTTCTGAATCTGCACGAAAGGCAAGTACTGTTTGACATGTTTCAAGATTTTCTGTTTTAATTTAAACATAATGAACTTTCAAGATCAAGTAATACATGAAAATGTATTACATAAAATATTTAATCTTGTTCCTTAGCAAATGGACAACTGTATGTGTGTGCACATGAACATGTATACATATGTGTGTGTTAGTGTTTGTAATAGCTTTTGTCAAGATTTACATGAATAGGATGAACTCTCTTGTGCACTATGAAAAGTTCAATTTTTTTTTGAAAGTTCTTATAAGATGCTTGAATTATAATTGTTATAGATGACATGTACATATTCTAAGAATTCAGGAATAATTGTCTTGAAAGTTTCACTCTAGTGCTTCATGCTCTTGGGGAATTCAAAGATACTTTCCTGGTAGTTTTGAGACATGATCTGTTTATTCTGTTCTATCCTGTCATCACTTTAATTTGATACTGTTTTCATTTTTTTTTTTTTTTTTTTGCAGCAAATGGGAAAATAGTAGGTCTTGTTACTGAAGCTCTGGTTTTAAGGGAAGGAATTCATGAATATTTTTTGGCTTTGCATTCAATTTCATACATCATTGTCTCAGATTTACCTATACGTGGATAAATGTAATTTATGTACTTATTTGATAAAATATTTTCTTAAGGAAAAAAAAGTCTAACCTTGTTTTTCTTCTTCAAATGATAGAATAAATAACAAGGTTAAGGGTGTTTTATTGATGTAGATAATAAACAGTTAAGCTCTTTCAGACTCTAATTGAGGAAGAATTTGTCTTCAGTGGAATGTTTTACCAGTCAGGTTAGTTTCTATATTCTGCTGTTCATTATTGTTCCTCCACTGAGATTAAAAGATGAAAACAAGAAAGGAAAAATAAGGGAAAAAAAAATCACCTACGTTCATACCAGAAATAACGTTGTGTGAAATTTTATTATGGTTCTTTAGTTTTTTACTGTCTCCCCCTAGCCTTTTTAAAAATAAAATTAATGCTATCATATGCAAGTTGTCTCTCAGTATCTGTTGGAAGGAATTGGTTCCACAACCCAGCATGAGTACCAAAATCTTCGGTTGCTTAAGTTTCTATATAAAGTAGTGTAGTGTTTGCATATAACCTGCACACATGCTCCCTTATATTTAAATCATCTCTATGTTACTCAGAATACTTAATAGAATGTAAATAGTATGTAAATAGTTGCTATACTGTATTGTTCAGGAAATAATTACAAGAAAAAGAAGTCTGTATATGTTCAGTGTACTGTAGGCCTAACTACATAGTACAGCAACAAAGTAAAAAAAAAAATTTTTTTTAATATTTTGGATCCATAGTTGTTTGAATCCATGAATGTAGAACTCATAGATTCAGAGGGCCAACTGTATATAGAGGTTTCTTGTTTTCATTTAGTAGTATATATAGTGAGTATTTCCTAAAATGTTAAATATTCTTGAAATAATGACTTTTAATGAATATATAATACACTATGTCAATAGAGGAAGTGTCAGACTGAGGCCAAAAACTCCACCTAGTTTCGTTTGGTGGCTTGGCACAAATAAACCCTGAGGAGTTATGTTTGGCCTCACTCTGACATTTCATTTGCAGAAGTAAGCCCCAAAGGTCTATGTGAATTCCTTATTCTTATATTTGAGGTCGAACAATTCCTTTGCAATTTTGTTGTTCTCACAGAGGGATCTGCAGCTAGAGAGTAAAATATAGAGGAAATAGTTTATAAGTGTTTTCTTACTCATATAATCTTCAGAAGATAGAGAAAAGAATAGTTATATTTTTGTCAATGAATTTCCTAAACTCAAGGTTCAAAGGTCTCTAGCACTCATCTATAAAATCCCATTTGTAGTATGTTGGTAAGAAAGAGATATTTCACTATAACCTTGGTGCATGAAAGAACTTCAGATGATCAACAAAACATAAATGTCATCATAGATCTCCTTGAAGGGTTTATAGTCTATATTTTTTTAAATTAGAGAACAAGAGAATTATTTTATAGTAAGTCTCAGAAATTCTTATTGACAGCAATCCTTTTTTCTCTGTTACTTAAATTTCACTTGCTGTTTGGAAAGTTAGTGATTGACTTTACCCTTGACACAGCAGTTGTTCACAGCTGTGTGCCAGTGATCACACAGATGACTATGCGAAACAAGTGCTGCACAAATGACAGTCACATGCCCCATTGATAATGGGTCCACACAGTAGTGTTGTTGTTACTGCTGCTGTAAGGTCAGACTAGGGTATTTTTTCTTTCCTTTGACCCAAGTGTGGTATTTGTTTGATGCATGATGATTACAGATTTGTTACCCCCACTTTAAAAAGATTTTTATCGTATTTGCTTATAGGGGGTTCACTTCATCCAGCTATGCTGTCAAAGGAAAATCCCTCTGCTGTTCCTTCAAAACATTACTGGTGAGAAAATAAGTTAATCAGTTTGTTTGCATTTGTTCTAAAGCTGTACTGTCCAGTAAGGCCCGTGTATTAGGCAGGGCAGATATAGAACACTTCCGTTCTATTGGACGTACTCTTTCTAGAGTCTCCATAAGAGTTAATGTTTCATGAATCTTAAATATTTTGGGGAGTTTATCCACATTTTTAAGTGAAGCAGTTTCTGAGTTACGGGCATCACAAACATTTGAGTGCCTGCCTTTATTTCTGAACATGCATACCCACAAACCTAGGAAGCAGCACCACTGTCCTCGGCCAGTAGCACTCTGAGCACTGCCAGATGGTATTGTCTGACCCATCGTTTCTTTCTCAGTACTTTGTTTTCCTTAAAGGATTTTAAGCACATACTATGGTCCTTCCCTTTCCTCATCTTTTATTATGCAATTAACTCTACTTGAAGGAATATCTTTTAAAAGTGTAAATGCACATCCTGAACCAAAGTCTGGGGGTTTAACTTTGACTCCAAAGAATGATATGACTAGTGTCGACCCTCTGGATTTCATGTTCTGTAGATGATCTTAACATAGTGGATGGAGTGATTTTTAAGGTCTCTTATGGATCTAGAGTTATTTTTCCTAGATGTCCATGATTCTGTTATTTATACTTTGAATGTTGCATGGTGCCTGACATATTGGAGGCACACAAATATATAGGGTAGCTGAAAATGTCCTTTTTTACGCAGTCTTCTAAGTCGTCCATGGTTATCTCAGGTTTGAAGGAAGGAGAGGCTCTTAATTAGTTGTTGGGATCAGGCAAAGCTTCATAAGAAGGAGTTTGGCTCTTGACAGGCAGCAAGGCTATAAATAGTACTGGTGCTAAAGCGTTTTCATCTTAAGTTTAAGATACTTGGTTAGATGAGTTTTGCGAGAAGTTATATCCAGACAGAAGCCTGAGAGGGCCCTTTGCGGCAAACCTCATAAAAGGGCAGATAAAAATTACTCTGAAGCTTCACTAGTGTAGCAGCCTTGTTTCTAACAATGATTCATAATTTATGAACCACCAGTAAGTTAAAATATGTGCTGGGAAGAGTCCTACATTTTTGTTATAATTTAGTTAGTTAGTTTTTCATTCATTCATTCATTCCTTTATTCATAGGTCGAGTTTGGATTTGCAACATTGCATTTGAGGGACCTGTGTGACATCCATTTGGAAATACATATAATAGGCGGTTGAAAATTTTTGAGCACAGAGAGGTAGGTTAGTCAGAGGTGAAAGTGCAGATATCATTAGAATATGGAGGTAGAATTTAAGGCTATGCGAAGAGATAAGAATGCCCTGAGAAGAGGGCTCAGGGACAATCTGTGAGTGTCTCTAATTTCTTCCATAGAGATGAGAGTAAAGGAAGAAATGGAATATGATTATGTTTGTTTTTTTTTTTTTTAAGGTGGGAAGGAGGAGGACTAGAAAAAGCGAAGTAAGATGGCCTCAGTCTTTTTTTTTTGTTTTAAAGGCAAAATCATCTGCAGGAACTAGAGGGGCAACAGGGTGGTGGGTGAGAGCTTAGTCAATATTTGAGATAGCCATTGTGAGAATATTATAGGCAGTCAAGATAAGGTAGATAAAGGAGTTCTGAGCTATTCTGATGGCCCTGCTCAGAGGGGTAGCTGGAGGAAGCAGGTGGTGCCTGGTAAGGGTAAGGGCTACCCTGTCACTACTTTTATATCCATAGCAAGTACACGTGCTTTATAAAAACTGGTTGAATTCATTTGGATGGTCTACTGATGGAGATCTGCCAAGCGAGAACAGTGATAGTCAAGTAGGGAGACACTTGAAGCCTGACTTAGTGTTTATTAGGTGAAGAGGAAGGAGCCCAAGGCCTGGAGGGCCCAGTGTGGCTGCAGACCAGTTGTAACAGAACTGGGAACTTAAAGAAGTAAAGAGATCCCTAATGATAATGAATTTTTTTTTTTTTACCTTGCTATTGAGTCACTGACAGGGACTCTTAACATCTGTATGAAACATTAATCTTATTTCATCAGCATTTTAAAGCAGCACTTCAGAAGGAACAGTCTGTATTTTTAAACCAGGTCAGTGAATACTGAAGCCCTCACAGTTTGGCTTGCCATGTCATGTTCTTTCATCACCAGGCTATTTTAAGATAATTTCTTGAAGATAAATTGCATCCTTATCTTGTTTGAAGATCTTTGTGTGGGCATCCAGATAAACTGTTTTAAGAAAAAATCTAAAGTGATTAAATTTTATCTTTTAAAGCAAAATTTGGGAGATGTATTTCACAGATAAATATTTGGTTAGGATAGGAGACCTGTAGAAAAATAGAATTTGGCAAAATGTCCTTCTCATACCTTGGTGGAATTGACCTCTGCACATTAATCCTGTCCCCCAGAGACTCTCTGTCTGTTCTTTCTCATAGGCTTTATGGTTGGTACAGAATATGAAGCTGGAGGAATTGCCAAGGATGGCGCCAAGTTGGTGGGTGCCTTATCCTGTGCCAACGTACCTAAGATAACTGTCATTATTGGGTCATCTTATGGGGCTGGATACTTTGCGATGTGTGGCAGAGCATTTAGGTAGGTGATTGTCATGATTTTCTCTGAAAGAATCATACTTCAATTCAGGTTTATTCAAAATATAGAATGGCATTCACAAGTTTTGATCAGTTTTACTGTAGTCTGTATCATCGAGAGCAGTGGAATAAAGTTTAATATTAAGGGTACTACTTGGAAGAAGTCCACAGCAGGAATCAGGAAATATTTTGAAATGGCCGATAATGAAAATACTAGATATCATAACTTGTGTGATATGGCTAAAGTCCTGCTTTAAGAAAGGTGTGTAGACTTAAATATACATCATGGGAAAGAAGTAAGGTTGAAAATCAATGAGCCAAGTAGCCAGCTCAAGAAAGCACATATAATCAATATCAGGAATGGAAAATAGACATGACCATACATAATAAGAGGATACTTTGAATACTTTTATATCCAGTAAATTTAGATAAAATGTAAAGACACAATTTGTCAAAACAGATCTCTGAATTGCCTGGAGAACTTAAAAACCCTAACCATGTTCAGGCACCACCTCTGGAGATTAGTCTGGGGTGGGTTCTAGGCATTGGTGTATTTTCTTAATCCCCAGATGATTGTAATGTGCAGCTAGAATGAAGAACCACTAATTTAAAAAGTAAACATGGGCCTCTGAAAATCCCCGTGTTGTGCAATGAATTAATTTGATCATTCTTTCTTTTTATTCCTCTGTAGCCCAAGATTTCTTTACCTGTGGCCAAATGCTACTCTCTCAGTGATGGGAGGAGAGCAGGCAGCCACTGTGTTGGCAACAGTAGCAAAGGCCCAAAGAGCAAGGGAAGGGAAACAGGTAAATGCCATTTCTCCTCAGTCTCTGAGTTTGGCTTTCAGATACTCTGAAGCCAGTGAGCAATGCACCCAGACCTATTGGAGGTGCACTGCTCGTTGGCTTCATGGGTCAGGAGTCCAATGTGCAGGGCCTGGCTTTTTGGAAGATGCTGACCTGGAGGTTGTTTCAGGAATTTGGATTCTTTTTCTCTTTTTAAGAGCCATTTCATTTGAGGTACCTTTTTGCCATAATTTACAAAATTTTCAGAATCCCAAGAAAACACTTCAAGAAACTGCCTGCAAGTGCCTGAGGCATAAAGATGTTTGATTCTTAGTCATTCGCAGTCAGCGAGCTTTAAATAAATCTGATTTACTTCTTTGATTTTATGACCTAAAGCAGAAGAATTTTGTTTTTTCTATTTTACTTTTAGATTCTTATTAAGGGTACCTTGAGTGGGCAGGCTCAGTCATCTAATGTGAATAGATTAACATTATTATACAGTGAAAGTATAAATGAAGAAAAATGGAAAGGGCTCTCTGGAAGCTTCATGAAAGGCACATCAGCACGTCATATTTTTAAAATGAATTCCTTTGTGTTTCTGTTAGTCTTCTGACATTTTGCATTAATTTTTATTGGTTATAGCTTTTAACTATTTGCATAAGCCTCAAGTCTTAAAATGATGTTGTATGTTGCTGAAATTGTTATGTGTACTGTTTCATCATAACAAGACAGAAAATGGAGGAGGCCCTGTCTCCTCAGGCTCTCAGTCTTGCCATTTAGGTAGCAGCTGGTCAATCGCCTAGTTTGTGGAATGGAAATAATATAAAGCTGGAGGCTGGTTCCTGCCTCTCTGAGTACATTTCACGTATGCCTCACATCCCCAGTCATCCTTTCCAAGTAGCAGGCACTTTGCAGACTTAAATTGAAGGTTCAGATTCACTTTAGAGCCCAAGCAAAAAGAAAGCTTTACTTGTGTGTGTGTGTGTGTGTGTATGTGGGTGGGGAGTCTAATATTTTGGAGATATGTTTGTTTTAAACTCTAGCCTAGTATGGTAATCTCTTGTTAAATAATTGTTCTTTGATTAATTTGATATACATATGTATAAGTTCATCTTTTTCTATATACGAAATGAAAGTACAGGATTTTAATGGTTCTCTCTGAAATCTTGACTTATGAATGATAATTAAACTGTGAAACTAGATAAAAGAAGGTTGGATTTATTTGAAATAAGTTGAAAATAGTTTTCAGGGTTTTAGAATTAATATGCATCAAGTTTTTACATCTGAGTTAATAATCACTTGTTTCTGGCAATACTCATGGACAAGCCATTAAATTTTTAATTAGAGAAAAATATCTCAGCTATCTGGGAAATTAAAGAGGTTACTCAAAGTGTGGTTGAGGTTTTACCCTTTTAAGCTTTAAAATGTTTAAAATTTTGGCTATTTTGGCTGAAAATTTCCTCCTTTGCCACTTTTTTAAACAGAAGCTACTAAATGTAATCTAACCCTTTTGTTATATTGGATAATTCACATCCATGTTTTACCCTGCTAGAATACATGATACCCTTGTTTTTAACCTTACATTAAACAGCCTCAGTTGTCTCTGATAAGGACGATAGAAGGGTGCACTATTTGATCCTTATAGCTCAGATGAGAATTATGTATGTTAAAGCAGCACTTGTTATCTATACACCTCTGTGCAGATGCGGTTGTGATATTATTCGTGATACCGGTTGCTCCTTTTTTCTCGAGGTTCTTTTGAGTGGTCTGTTCTACTGCAACAGACTTACTCGTGGCCCCTTTTCTTGCAGTTCTCCAGTGCTGATGAAGCTGCTTTAAAAGAGCCCATTATTAAGAAGTTTGAAGAGGAAGGAAGCCCTTACTATTCCAGCGCAAGGTGGGAGCCAGAGAGAATAACTAACTCCTTGACGGGTGCATGTTGGCAGTCAGGGAAGCAGCTTTACAGGGATCTGGGTGTCGGGCTGGAACTAAAAATAATGTTTAGACAATTTTGTACTGTTGTCCCTATCATGGGAATGCCTGCTGTGAAACACAGTCCCTCCTCCTACCGTTGGTTTGATTCTGCCATCCTTCACTCCTCTTCCTTTATCCCATTCCTCTTTTAGGTGGGCCACAAGGGGGTGGGAAGTTAAGACTTATAATTCTGACTGTGTCATTTTCAGGAATTCGTTGTTATAATTTTTGTTAAACCCATGGATTCCTGGCATCCCCCTCTCTTTGATTATTTTGTTTCTACCTCATTTTAAGCATGAGATTGGTTGATTGATTGAATACTTTTGGGCACTTGTTAACAAGTATGCTCGTGCATTAGTCACAGTGAAGGTCCCTGTGTCAGTATCAAGTAATTACCTCTTACACCTGTGCAGCTCTTGGTTTTGTTTGTTTCTTATCTCACTTAATAAAGTTATAAATGATCAATACCTGTCCCAGCTGGAAACTTGCTGGCATGTGCTTTTGGACCTCTTTTTCCAATAACTTTAATGTTCTTCATTCTGAAGAGTAAGCTTCATGGGTTCCTTTTATCCCTTAGGCAGATGGAAAAGAGGAAATAACTATTTTTGTCTTTTGAAATTAGGCTATGCTGTGATTTATGCCATTTAATGGTGAAGGCAAACTGGAGAGGAGGGAGAAAAGAAAATCAAAGTTAGGATCCATTTCAGTCTTTTGAACCTATGTTCAAAGACCAAACATACTTATTTTCAAGAGTATAACTAGTTTCAGAATTCAAATAATACCATTTGAGATTCTTTAAAAGCCTGTTTCTCTTCTTGTTAATATCTTTTTTAATAACCAATTTTGTTGAGGTGGGTCATTGATTCATTGAATTAAGGACAAAATATTTTATAGCCTCTGATTTGAGAAATAAACATGTGTTTCTTTTTTTATGGTAGCCAGTAGAAGCAAAGAAGAAATAGAAAATCATACAAAAGGTTTAAGAGAAAATATGTATTGTAAATACACCGACAGTTTTTATAACATAAGATTTTAACCGAAACTCACGACAGCTGAAATAGTAAACTTTGAAAAATAGCATACTTTGTGTGAGCCATCAATTTATTTTTCAGCCCCGGCTAAGCTGTTTTTTTTTGAGAAAGACTGAATCCATTATTATTTTCATACTTACATTATTTTTTTAATGGATTATATTTAAAGCAGGAGAACAAATGGCCCAGATAGACTTATCTTTGGAAATAAATATTGAAAGACAATTATAGTTTTCTGTTACTATCTGTGGATGCTTAACCCTTCCATTGTAACAATTGGTAGCACGGAGACAGCAACTTTCAAAGATGAAAGGATTTTCAAGCCAGTTTATGGTACCTTCCTTGGGTTTAATAAATCTCAATTTAACAGAAAAATTCTCTGGTCTGTTTAGGCTTCCACATAGCTTGATCTGTCTTTTCAGAGAGTGCTGTCATCGTCTGCCACTGTAACTTCCTGTGCTTTTCGTAATCTTTACATGTTACATATGTAGCATGCCAGTTTTATTCTCAGTTTTTATAATTACACTTTTTAGGCATTGGATTAAAGCCTCTAATCTGGAGCAGTCTTTTTAATGACTGTCATGAAGCAGTACCTCCACCATACCTCTGCATCACTGTTTTTGCTGTGTTACTCCGCTGTAGGCTTCAGAAGGGATTGTAATCAATTGACCTGGTTACAAATTACATGAGTGGCCTTTTTTTAATTGGCTGTTGATACCGCAGGGTCCCTATTATGAATGTTTTATGAGCAGAGATTTGATTCATGGTCTGTCAATGTTAAGTATGGTTTAATAATTGATATTGAAGACAGTTTGTTTAAAAAAAGCAAGACTGCCACTAACTAATGACCTTTAAAAAAGCAGTATTTCTCATTCATATTTCTTTGTAAATTTGAGGTTGTTAGTGAAAAGTAAACTAAAATTTCTACTTAAAAGTTTCTTTTGAAAGCAATTTAAAACTATTACTTGTATTTCCTAATGTAGCAAAAAATAAAGGACTACATATGATGGTATTTTATTAATAAAGTATACTGAAGTCTATTCGATAATTTTAATAGTTTCTTAAGAGATGGGGGAATTTGGGGGAATATACCTTTTGCAGTAGAGACTATTGTCTGGATTTATGTGGCTCTTCATATTAACAGGAATACATCAATTAGACTTATATGTTTGTGTGGGCAGAAGAGGGACAGGAAAGTTTTTCGTCAAATAAGTAAAAATATTTTTAAACTTGGGATTATTTTGTGGTTTCTTGTAGCAAACTGTTCTTAAAGCCATAAACTTGATTTGACATTCTGTTGGGATCTGGGTTGAAAGTCTTTTCATTTTTCTTTCTCCCTTTTTCCCTTTTCTTAAATATGGTTTCAGCTGCAAGATTATAATACACAGAAGCAAATCAGTAAATCTATATCTATATGAAGGAAAACCCTCTGAGCTTCTGGGTAGGGATTGTATAAATGATAGTTTAGGGGTGGGTTCCTACTCACTCGTGTTTTGTTTTGTTTTTTTATCAGGCTGTGCGATGATGGGATTATTGATCCAGTGGATACCAGACTGGTCTTGGGTCTCAGTCTTAGTGCAGCCCTCAATGCACCAATCCAGAAGACTGACTTTGCTGTCTTCAGGATGTAACTGGAATATCAAGACTCTCCATTGGACATTTAGAGAGGTTTTTCTGTGGCTCAGCTTTACCACCCATAAAATGAAAAGAATACCTACCATTATTCTTTCTAAACCACAAGTAGTATGAAAAGTTCTGTAAGTTTTAAATTCTAAGTATTATCAAGACTATTAAGATAAAGTTGTATTTCTACTGAAATGATTGTTTTGCTGATTATGTACAATATTTTAACATACTTATTATTTTTAAGTACCTATTTTCCCTCCATCCACCGTGCTACTCCTTCCCATAATAGGCTTTTTTGCTGTCTGCTCTCAGGGCTCTGTCTCCTACCCATTCTGTCCTCACCTGACCCCTTGCTGGCTTCCACTGCAGGCAGCCCTCTCCAGGGCCACCATTGACCTCCATGTTGCCGAAACCAGTGGGTTCTTTTCTGACTTTATCTGACTTAATTCTGTGTACATTCAAATCATTTGAACACTTCCTCCTACAAATGCTATTTTTAGCTTCCATGTTGTAACATTCTAGGTTTTCAACTAACCTCTGTCCATTCTTGTTCAGGTTCCTTTGCAGGCCCCTCTTCCTCTGCTGATTCTTTCACCCCTTCACCATTTGTCCTGATTTTTCATTAGTAATAATGAATACATTCTTATTCTAAAAGATACAAATAACACAAAAGTATCTTTTTAAAAAAATTGTGGTAAATATACATAACAACACTTCCCATTTCAGTCATTTTTAAGTGCACAGTTCTGTGTCAGTAAGTACATTTACGCTGTCGTGCAATCATCACCACCATCCATCTCCAGAACTTTTCAGCCTCCCAAACTAAAACTGTTACTAAACACTAACTCCCCATTCCTTCTCTCCCAGCTCCTAGCACATCATATTCTTAAATGTACGTATTTCTCATGGTTTGATTTAGTCTTGCTGAGCCATTTCAGCCCTTCTTATGGCTTCTGTTGCCATCTAAATGTGGATGATTCTTATGTCAGCAATTCTTAACACAGTTCATCCCTGAGCTTCAGACCTGCACCTCTAACAGGTCTACTGGATACCTGCACTGATTATCTTACAGGAACTGCAGATTCAGTTAGCAGGTTCATTTGATTTTGCCCTTATCGCTCGAATTCCCCCAATTATTTTTGTCTGTAAATAACACAGGCATTAGAAGTGGTCTATTTGCATGCAGTCTTACTACTATAATTTCTCCATCACTCTTGAATTAGGATGGCCATTCTAAATACACATCTGGTCATGTTGCTTCCTTACCCAAATCTTTCACTGGTTCTCTGTAGAATTGCCAGGCCCCTAGTGCCCTCTGTGATCTTGATCTTCATCTCTTCAGTCTCATTTCTTTGACTCCTTTTTACACTCGGTGCTTTAGTCATTCTAAACTTCTAGTTCCTTAAACTTGTAAAGTCCTCTCACCTCAGGGTCTACAAAGTTCCTTCTGCTTGAACTGTTCTACTCTTCCTTCTTCTTAAACACTTACCTTTTTGTCTCTGTGACTTCCCCAGGCTGGGTAGGTCACCTACAATGTGCTCTTGTAAAGTGCCATCTATTCCTTCTATTACTTCTCTGCCTCATATGTTTCTAAAAAATACAAACATTTCTTCAATACTGTCCTCCTGCTAGAATGTAAACTCTGTGAGAGCAGGGATCCTCTTGTTTTGCCTGTATCTCCAGTGTTTGGCACTTGTAGGTGCTCAAATATTTGTTGAATGAATTTTAAAAAATCCATATTTTAATTGATATCGTCAGTCTATGTCATTTTAAAATTAAGTAATTGGTCACTTGAGCTAATGCAAATATAAAGTGCTTTTAAAATAAAATTAGTATTTTAAACATTTGTGTGTGATGTTCCATTTAGGCTGCATTTGCATATGTATCAGAAGTCAATTTAGTTTGAGGGTGTTTTGAGATGTGCACCAATAGATGATATCAGTTCAGATGTAATTTGCATTCTTAGAAGAATGTCGGAGGCGGTCATCAAGGGGACTTTAACTGTTTCCACTTCAGTCAGCAGGGCCGCATTCCTTCCGGAGCCTTTGAGGGGAAAATCCATTTTTTCTGTTGTTTGTTTGTTTTTTAGCTTCTAGAGGCCTCCTGCTTGCTTTGTAACTTTTATGGATTTCAGTATGTTATCAAACACATATATGAGCATTCCAGAGAGCCATTTAATTGACTCAAGAGAAGAGTTTACCATAGTACAGGGGCAATTTTATTTTCTGTAGCACCCAGCATTCCAGTATGTCTGGCAGTTTTTTCTTTGACAGAGGTGCTACTCCTTCCTGTTATAGAATAGAAGTATCTCAGGGAGAACAAAGTTTTAGAAGGTGGGGATTTAATAGAGAATTTACTGGAGAGAAAACATGAGCAGAACTAATTGTTAGAAGTAGGGTGGAAAAACATTTTTTAATGTGTAATTCAGTGATAAGACATGAACAGGTAGAATTTTGGAATATAGCAGTCCCTCAAATGACGGCGTTTTACGTCATGTCATTTGTTGTTTCGTTCAGCATCATTTTGTTATGACACTGATGGGGGAAAAATGGATTCTGGGCAAGAGCCACTGCGTGTATTTTCTCCTGAGACTCTGGGGGTTTCTTCCCATGTCTGAAAGATGTGGGCATCAGGTGAATTGGCATGTCTCAGTGTCTCAGTCTGAGAGAGAGAGAATGGCACCTGACTCTGGTCACCTGTGATCCTGAACTAGATAAGTGGGTAAGAAAAGAATCATCTCTTGTTTTTGTTAATCTTTTGTAAATGTATGGATAGCTCACACTTCTTTCAGTGTTGAATATTAGAAGTGTTTTGGGTCTTTATTAGAAGTTTGGCGATGTTTCATTTTAAGTCCTTTGCTTCGAGTCAAAGTTTCTGATAACATATCTATGACATTCAAAGGACTTACTGTACCAAGAGATTTCTACAGAAAACATATTTGACATTTTTTTCAACCATAGCTCTATTCATCACATTCCTACAGCTATAATTAAAAATTAGTTTATTTAAAAATTATTTATAATTTAAAAGCCAGCAATGTTATTTATAGAAAAATTAGAATAAAGAAAATAAAGTAAAAATTTTCCATAATCCCACCATCCAGAGATAACTTTTTGGCAAAAGTTGTTCTGTAATCTGCAATGTAGTGTAAACGTATTAACATGTTACATGTCTTTTAATACTTTATAATAATTTTGATGTTGCATGATGTCACATTGTATGGCCACCCTATTTGATTTCCCTACTTCCCTATTGTTGGTCATTTAGGTTATTTTGGGTTTCACACTATTATCATTAATGCTGCAGTAAATACCCTATGATTTCTTTACATAACTGATTATTTTATTAGTACAAATTCTGAGAAGTAGAAGTGTTGAATCAAAGTATATGTAGATTTTTAAGGCATGTTGCTAAATTCTGCTCTATAAATGTACTTTTATGCTACAAATATTGCTGGATATAATGATGACCCTGATTCTTTGATATACTGAAATAACTTCCAGTGGAGTTAAACTGTTTAGTTGTGTCTAAGTGATAATGTTACATTAGTAACAAGTTGTGAAAACTCAGCACAAATGCATGGGAGGCACCATGGTCACGGAAAGAGCCCTGGACTGGGAGAAAGAACTGGGAGAAGACCAGTTCAGCCCTAGTTCTGCTACTAAAAAGTTAGGCGAACTTGAGGAAGGTGGGAGGGGAAAATCGGCCTCTCTGACCCAGCAGTTGTTTTCCTTCTGTCTTTTCAGATGTCTAAGTTCTTTTTCTACGTCCCTGAGTTTCCTTTATTTCTACCAGTACTGGGGCCAGTGTACTGAGGGGGTGAGAATTAGAGGGATGGAAGGTTTTTGAAGGTGGATGTTTAAAAGAGAACTTAATGAAGAGGAAACATGACCAGAACTACTTGTTAGAAGTAAGCTGGAGGAAAAAAAAAAATAGGGCATGCTAACGGCTTTTTATTCTACGTATAAGTGTGCACCAGATGACTTGGCAGGACTGATGGTGGAGACCATTCGCCAGGATGATGCATTCTTCATCTTTGTCAGAGTTCATTTTATTCAGTTGAACTAATATCTACTAAAGGTCTACTCTGTGTCTGGCTTTGGGGTGGGATACATTGATTAGGGATTAGTGTAGCATTGTGCCTGTCCTTGAGCAGCAGCGAGCCAAGTGACTTGAGAGAGTATTTTCACCTGCACAGTAACCCTCCGTTTTTTGGGAACTACCCCTCCCCTGTTCTGTGAAGTCTTGGTGAGTGTTGAGCAAAGAGCCCTGGTCCACAGCCGAGAGCTGGACACCACACTGAACTTCGGCCAGGCTAACTCCAGTGCTTGACTCTTGAGCAGAGGGACAAAGATGAAAGACAACTGGCCACAAGTTGTTCCAGGGCACTGTTACAGGCTGTTCGTTCATTCTTGCTCTGGGCTCCCTGGCGCTCTCTTTACTGAGCTTCTGTGAGCCCGAGGTATCCTGGCATCCTGCGTTTTTCCAACAATCTTAAAAAGAAAATTGCCAGAGTCAGGCTCCAGTGCTTATAGTCTAACTAACTGGTAGAATGTCCTTCAAGTCAAAAATTAAAATAAGTTTCTCTGTATTTTCAAACTTAATGAAAGCTTTACTGCTGCCTGAATTATATAAAACTCTTCAGAAATGAAACTACTGGAACATTGAAACAAAGTCAAAAAGATAAAGGCGACAAAAGAGTAAACCGAGGGTATTGGCCGTCTGGTACACAGGGCATTCAAAGGAGGCTGTGACTTCACACTACTGTCAATAGTGAGGATGGATCAAGTATTTTAATTGTCATAAGGGAAACTTGATTTATTGCAACCTTTTGATCACTGAAATATGTCACTGAGCAAGATTTTAAGTTACTCTTAATTGGAAACCTGGCTAAAAAATCTGACAATCTTTCACTGGGAATAATAAAGACAGCCATACCAAGAGACAGAAGATAAAACTAAGTGACTTCTTAGATAGCCTTAAGTGATCTTTTGGGCAGTCTTAAGACCACAGTGCTGGCCTTTTATGAATGGTGAAGAAATTGTCCATAATTCTCTTGAAATGTTAATACTTTGCAAATATTCATGAGGCTCCTGTTCTTATTTTGGAACTATTGATGTTTTTCTTTTAACTTTGTCTCAATTTTAATATGGCATGTCTTCTAGCCTCTTTCCACTATGAGGGATAGAGGAAAAGTAACTTGAGGATCAAGTTCCTAGAGCTAAACATTTTAAGTAAAGAAACAGTAGAGTCTTTGAACTGAAGCTTAATTTAAATCTATAACCAGAATGGATTTCACATTCTGAGTAAGAGAACCAGAATTTCTTTCTGGACAGAGGGCTCAATTTCAAATCAAGGATTTGGTTTTTGTCTAGGTGGTGGTACTAGCTAGCTGCCTAACCTTGGGCTAGTCTTTCCTTATCTCTTAATACAGGGTGGGACTAGATTAGTGGTTTTCTCCTCTGGTTTCACATTAGAATAAACCGAGGCGTTAAAAAAACAAAACAAAACACAACAAAACAAAAAACTTCTGCAATCAGAATCTTTGGAAGAAGCAACAGGATATTTTTTAAGGCTCCCTATAAACTGCTTTATAACAATGGTTCTTGAAATTCAACTGGCATCAGAATTGCCTAGAGAGCTTCTTGAAACACGGATTGTTGGGCTCCATCCCAGGTTCTGATTCTATAGGTCAGGAGTGGGCCCCACAATCTCTATTTCTAACATGTTTCCAGCTGATGTTACTGGTCGAGGGATCACCCCTGACTGCTCTAGATGATCTTGAAGTTCCTTCCTAGCTCTAAAATTTTAGGATTCTGAGATCGATTTCTGCTTTGGTGATGTTATCACTCTTGTGTATTTTTGGTTAGGTCATCGCACATTTATTTCCCTTTCTTTCCCTTCCCATTTTCAGGGTAGGGTGAATCTATCTTAACTTCTTGGTCAGTGATTCATAGCCCCACTGAAGACTAGATTCACCTGAGGAACTTCGCTTATGAAATATCCTGATGCCTAGGCTGGGCTCCAGATGACTAAATTATACTCTTTGAAGGTAGGTTGCAGGTATCAGTTTTTAAAGCTCCCTGAGATGATTCCAATGAGAGGCCAAAGCTGAGTCATTTCACAGGATAAGGCTAGATCAGAAGACTTCAAAATGGAGTAATTGGTAATTTCGAGACACTTCTATGAATTTAAAATCTTAAGTTGTATATACATTTTTTAGGGACAGCTGATGGCCTAGATAAAAGTTTACCTTATTTAACTTCTGTATGTTCCTCATTTCTGGCTACTGAAAGTGGTTACCAAGAGCTGAAAGTTTCCAATGAGATTCATCCAAGGCGATGGAAAGAAATAAGATCAGAGCAAAAACAAACAAGCAAAAACAGAAGTATTTTACATAATGGGCCATAATGGCAGCTGACATTTTGTTTCCACTAAATTATTTTCTGAGTCATTTCTTTATGCCCTGGTGCCTTTGTTGTAACTTCTCAGTGGATTTTAAAGAGTTCTTAAATCTCTTAGGACTTCTGTCAGTTCCTCACTACCAACCAACCATAACTAGATAAAAAAATATATATCAGCTCAGGTGGTTGATAATTAAAGATGACATTTAAATATTCTTATTATGGCAAACTATACATAACAAAATATATCATTTTAACCATTTTTAAGTGTTCAGTTCCGTATATTCACAATGTATAGCCATCATCACAATCCATCTCCAGAACTTTATTATCTTCCCCAATTGAAACTCTGTATTCATTAAACAATAATTCCCCACTTTTCCCTTCCCGCCACCCCCCCCCCCCGCCAATGAGTTTGCCTATTCTAGGTATCTTATGTAAGTGGGATAATACAATATTTGTACTTTTTATGTCCGGCTTATTTCACCTGACATAATGTCTTCAAGGTTCATGGAGATCTTTTTGGTCAAATGTATCCATGTCACTATTGAATTAGGTTCTTAAAGGTGTCAGTCTTATTTCAGTTAAACAAACATACAAGAAATAGAGAGTGCTTCTATTTCCCCAGAGCATTTAGGCAACCCTGTGGGATAGGCCGCGGTGGTGTGCGTTAGTCCTGCTTTCAGCAGCAGCATCCACCGGAAACATGGATGTCACTGTGATTCTTTCCTCTTCCTTACCCTGACATTCAATTGCTTGACAAATCTTATTGATTCTACCTCTCATATTCCTCCCCAAATCGTCTTTTTTTTTTTTTTTAAGTCCCTGAACTAGCCTAAATCAGATTTCCAGCTAATCTCACTTGAGTGAATATCAAAAACCTCCTACTCAGTGTTCCTGGTTATCACTGCCATTAGTCATTATTTCATTAATTTATCCAACAAATGTTGTATTGCACAATACTTCTTGCCAGGCACTAAGCCGACCTTGTAAGTTACAGGGTCTTCTACATAGGCATTTGAGCCATTTGTCTCAAATAAATCTGATTTTACCCATGTACATCTGATTCAAGAGCCCAATTTTTCCCAGTCCACTCACTACCTTCCAATAGAGGATGGAATAAAGATTCAGAACTCTTGGCAGGAGAAATTAAGGGTTCAAAACAACAGGAAATTTAAGAGTAATAAGTACAGAGTTCTACATCTAAATTCAAGAAAATGAAGATTTATGTACAGAACTAGGGAAATCTGGCTTTGTAGCAGTTCATATGGAAAAAAAAAAGACCCTGGAATTTTGGTGATCAGAAGGTTGATATAGGTTAAAGTGTGATGGGACTCTATAAGAGCTAGGCTAGCCACATTCTAGGCTGCACTAATTTAAAGAATGTCCTAATCATGGGCTATAATAATCCCTATACTTTAGTCTGATTATTGTCTTCAGTGCTATAAGCCATATTTTATAAAGAATATTATTGAACTAGAGGAAGACATGCAGGGAGGTGTTTCTGAGGCCTGAGAAGTCTCCTTGGCTATACTTAGGAACTATGAAAAAAACACAGATTCCTGGGATCTACCCCTGGGTATTTTCAGGTGATTTTAATGCACATCTTAGTTTGGGTGCCACTGATATGAACAATGTGATCAGGAAAATATTGAAGGAAGTGGATATTTAGCTTCAAGAGAGGACCAGCAATAGATGTAATATACTTGGAAAAGGTATTTCCAAGATCTGGAGGTCTGTCATTTGTAAGTTGAGATGGCAGAATGAGGGGAAGGTGTAGAAGATTAAAGAGAAGCCTGGATGTCAGGGATGCTGTAAGGCAGTACATTATTATTGACTAAAGTCACAATTCTATACATTTGGTCTCCAGCATGTATTCATCTTCTAAATGAAAATTTATACCCTCTGACCAAAATCTCTCTATTTCCCCACCACTCAGTCCCTGGTAACCACCATTCTGCTTTCAGTATTGATGAGTTTGACAATTTTAGATTCCACATATAAGTGAGACCATGCAGTACATTCTTCAATTGCAGACCTCCCGGACCTTCCTTAAAAACATTTTTTGATCATGCCATTCTCTTGCTTAAATACTCGTTTTGGCTCCCTATCACTTAGGGATAAAATTTAAATATCTTTTCTTGTTAACCTTGAGTGTTCTGGGCCTGGCTTAAATTCTTTAAAATTAAAAAAAAAAATCAAATAATACTTACCAATAGTTAAAAAGATAAATAGAACAGATAGGCTCATAACAGTCCCCTGATCCACCTTTCTTGTCCATTCTTTATCCACAGAGGCAACTGCTTTTAACCGTTTCTATTTTGTTCTTTTGGTGATATATATATATATATAGCTTTTCAGCTCTAGAAATTATTTAATTCTTGATATAATAAATCAAAATTTTAGCTGACTTACACAGCTATTTTCTTCTCCCCTTGATATGGTTATATTACCACAGGTTCATAATCTTTAGTCTAAAGTTTCAAAATTCAAAAAGCCATGAAATCCAAATGCTTTTGCTTTTGTTGTTGGAAGTTTGATGTCAAAATCTGTTTGGTGGCACATTCAATTTCTAAACTATCACATGTGGTTAATGGTGATGAAGCATCTACTGAAGCAAGCATCTTTGGGGGAGGCTGCTGCACTTGACCATTGTGGCAGTAATGATGACTACAAAGGACAACAGCCTGAGATGGATCCTTCTGGGCACTTTGGAGCATGTAGAGAAAGAAAATGTCAAGAGTAGACTTTCAAATTTTCAGCTCTAGTTACTGAGAACCAGAGAGCTTCTATGGCATCCCTAAAATTATCTTATTTTTTATAGCCACAGAGCCAATCTTGCTAAAAATGAAACACAGAATTTAACTGAATTCACAGCATTATCATGTCTCTCCTGTGAAAGTTAGGACATTGACTAAGAAAGAATGAGACTTTACAGACTTGCAATGGGGATATCTGATGGGATCAGATGAAGCCGAGAATTTTGAATCCCCAAGTCACTCTGAGTTTTATTATTGCTTTGGGATATAAGGACTTACGTATGGCCCCATAATGCACTGAGACACAATATGGATGATTAGAGGAAAAAATCTTCCACTAAAAACCAAAGAGGGTGAATGCCTGGAGTTTAATGACCATGGGATAAAATGTAAAAACAAGAGTGAGTCGGAGGCCTACAGGAGAAGTGGGGCATAAGATCGTATTGAGGCTTGTCAGAGGGAACTTTCCACACCCATGGTGAGCTTCCACCATCTTGGGGAAGTTATCTTATAAGAAGATGCCTATGCCCTCAAGACCCACTCCAATCTCCCTAGATCCATAATTAGAGAGACAAGCACAAAGTCTGACATGGGAATAAATAGCTAATACCATAGAAGAACTACCGTGGTGCTGTTGAGTACATAGAAGATGTAAGGTGCTGATACTTACTGCATCTTCATTTGACTCACCTTTTTGGCTTTTGCAGAAAGCAGAAGAATCTTGGAGAATGACCTTAGATGATTACAAACTTGACTTTAGTTTTGCTTGCTCTTTCAGGTATGGTGTATATACAGTCTTGTTTCAGGACCATACCACCTGTCTTGCTCTCTGTCATAATAATAGTCCACAAAAACCTTGGATATTTTGACATCCCATATAACATTATAATGGACCACTGTTTTGATGACTATGTTTATTAGATCTGATGAACAGGAAGTAGCATGCTGCCTACTTAAGATACCTTAATAAGACATATGTGAACCACAGGGGTGGGACATAGAGCCTATGACCATTTAGGGGTCTTTTTGTGAGGTTTCTGTAAGGTGAAAGACACGTTTTTATACCTTTCATTTTCTACCAATAAAGGAAGGCATACTTGGTAGGCTGTTTTGGATTTTGGAGGAAACATAGTTGAGTGTGGTATTTCCACCCTTTTACTTTGTGATCTTTCAATTTCGGGTGAATAACGGAGTAAGAGAAGAGTAATCATCTGGCTGCAGACTACCATGCGTGGGGTTCTGGGAAAGTGTGAATTGGTTTGGTGAGCTGAGTTTCAGCTAATTTCCAGTAAATTCCTGTTTCATCCTGCTATCCTTCACACGTATCATTCATCGGGTCTGGAGCCTATCAGAGCAGAATCTTTCGATGCCTGGAACCACATCCCCACAGCCTGGCTTTGCTCCTGCCACAGTTCCAGTTCCTGTAGATACTGGCAATTTCCTTTCTCAGGTACCTGCCTCTCTCTGCATGAAGGCTTTCTCCCAGGAGAGCTTTGCTCAGCATATAGGGCAGTAGATTTAGTGCCCCAGGGACAACCCTCTACCAGGGAGGGATGGACTCTGTTGCTCTGAGGTCTGTTCTACATCCGTACTGGGATCCAGTCCCAGCTGCTCACAGCAGTAACCTTCATATCAACATGTACTTTATTGGATTTTTCTTACCTTCTTTCCCATCTTACTTTGTCCACTCCATGCTTTGGGGGGATTACCTCCCAAATAAACTACCTATAAACAAGTCTTTGTCTCAGGGTCAACTTTCGGGAAACTCCAAACTTGAATGACTGTCAAGCATTCTGAACTTGGTTTTGTAATTTAGGGGCAGGTTACTCAAATTCTCTCAGCCTCAGTTTCATTATATGTCATAAGGATTAAGTGAATATATATTATTTTATTTATCTATAATATATATGTATATGTGTGTGTAAATATATGTTGTTATTAGAGTCCACAGAAGGCACATACTAAGCCCTAAGCATTAGGTATTATTAATATAATAACTACCAGGTGACTGATACAAGATTTCAGGAGGTCAGGTGGCTTGCCCAAAGCCACGAAGGAAGTCTAAGGTGAGTCTAGAAAGATAAATACATATTTTGAGATTCAAGGACTATTTAAAAAATTCCAGCTCCAAGATCCCTGTAGCCACTGGCTTGCCTCACTAAGTAAGAGGACTTGTCAGAGACACAGTGCTGTGCCTGGGTCCAGGCAACAGGATGGGATGATTCAGAAAGTCTGTTTGATTTCTGTCACCAGAGCTCTGATATATATTTGGCACCCAAAGCTGAATGTTTCCTGAAAGGCTCGTTCAAGCCCAAGTCACTGTGTGTTCGTCTCTGTGGACACAAAGATGCCAAAAGAAACTGAACCTTAGAAAAACCGATCTCTCGATATTGGAAATGCCAGCATGGTTCCACTTTAGTTATTATACATCAAACTGTATTAGGAAGTGAATCTAAAAATATTTCTTCAGTGGTGATGCTATTGTTAAAACTGAAATACAGGTGATTAATGTCAAAGCTTCAGATTCCAAGCTTCTCTGTTTAGGCCATGGGTTTATGACAAGAATATCTGGAGTTCATCTAGTTTATTTCTCTCCGTGGGTCCCTCTGGGCTATTTGTTTATGTCCAATTTTCTTAGGTATTTGCTCAAGTGGTTGCTTGCAAATTCTGAATTGAAAGGTGGGATTAAGGAATTAGAGTCCAGTTGTTAGAGGACGTTTTTATTTCCGGGAGAGCAGCAAGTGAAAATAGTGAAATCAGCCTACATCTTTCAGTGAAACATCCTTCCTTTTCTTAAATTCCACTGTTGCTTTGAATCATGTGTTTATCATCTTATTTCATATTTTTTGTTTTAATTATTTAGTAGTTGCTCTAGGGGTTGCAATGGGCATCTTAACACATTTTTTTTTCAAATAATATTATATCACTTCATGAATAGTGTAAGAATCTCACAACAGATTGCTTCCATTGTCCCTGCCATCATTTGTGCTATTATTGTCATACCTTTTAATTTTACATTTTATAAAACCCATAATACATTGTTAATAATTTTTGCTTTAAATTGTAAATTATCTTTTGTAGAAATGTAAAACAACCAATAAAAGAGTTATTTGTCCACATATTTACCATCTGATGATGTTCCTTCAGTCCTAAGAACTTCCTTTAACATTTTTAAAGGAGTAGTGTAGGTCAGCTAGCAGCAAATTTGCCTGGCTTTCTTGTCTCTGAAAATGTCTTTATTTAGCCTTCTTTTTATTTTTATTTTTTTTGTGTGGGACAGGGCAAATAATAGTTAAATATATACATTTATAGAATGAAATGTATGCAAGCGTTTAATGTAAAAATAGATTTAAAGACATTTGCTATATAGTAAGTGGAAAATAGTTTATAGAAATGGCTATATAATACAATGATGTCATTTTTGTGTTAAAGTTATATGTGTATATTTAATCGTAGAAAATCTCTGGAATAATAAATATGGGAACGAAAACAGTGGCATATCAGTTCAGTGTCTTCTCTTTTCATATTGGAATTCTCTAAAGTTTCTAAAATGAACCTGCATCACTTTTATTATAAGAAAGTAAAATTTGTTTTAACCTATTTGGTTTTTTCTTCTAATCTTTTCGCACTGTTACTATGCATAGCTTAATAAAATTTGTTTAAAAGTTAATGTTATTTAAGTGCTCTCCTAATAATGCAAATATTAATTGATAGGATTAAAATTAAAGCATGGTTCTGAATTCTGGGCTTTGCATATATAAGTAATAGGGAGAAAATGTGCACATTTTATAAAAGTATTGGGAAAACCAAAAAGGTAGAATATTGACCTCATATACTCATTGAAGTTGAGGAAATCTTCAAGAGATAAAAGAGACATTTAATCTTTTCTCTCCTTCCCCATATCTTATTTCCCTCTCTTTCCCTAATGAACCACTCTCAGGAGCCAGGTGTAGCTTCTTCCAGTCCACTTAAAAATATTTTTACATAATACATTTATATATTAATAGCTAATGCACAGTATTATTAGAATACATATGTGTTTATAAAGTTTCCATAAACAATATTTTATATAAAATTCTGCACTCTCCTCTTTTCCTACTCATTTTATTTTGACATCTATCCATTTTTATTCCAATAGAGAAACAGACAGCTAAGTGGTTAGGATGACGGGACCTAGAGTCAGGCTGCCTGGGTCGAATTCCAGTCCTACCATTGCCAGTTGAGTGACCTTGGCAAATTCCCCATCTTCTTTGTGTTTAATTTCTTTATCTGTGAAACGTGGGTTCTAATAGGCTTTATTAGGTTGTTGGGAGCATAAACTGAGTTGAAACATGTAAAGCTCTTGGGACAGTGCCTGACAAAGGAAGTGCTCAGTTAACTGCCGTTTGTGTTGCTGCTGTTATTAAAGATGCCCCTGGCTGTTCATCCCTAAGACTAAGATGTTGAATTGTTTATTTATTGTGGAGATATAGAACTCTACTGAATCCCTTTTGTGCTTTCAAGCAAGTATTACCAACATTGCTGCATGGGGGTGGACTTGAAATTGTAGAACAGAAACTTGTCCAGTTATTCCATTGTAAGCACTTAATAAATGTGAGCTATTGTGTATATCTAGATCACTTCTTTTAATTCTTGTATAATATTACATTGTATCAATGCATTTCCTTAGGGAGGGACATTTAGGTTTTCTGTTTTTCTGTTAAAAACAATGCTGTAATATTTATCCGTGTACATGGTTCATTATGCACATGTGGCAGAATAGAATTGCTGGGCTGGAATTGAACCCAGGCCTGCTTAATGCCAAAACACTACGTTATGCTTCTCTCACTTACAGAGTCATATGTAGAGACAAATTTAATAAATGTCGAAAGTGGTGATGATCCATGGCTAATGGAAAAATTCCCAGAGATGAACACTGTCTTTGAGAGGTAGCAGTCGTCTAGAGGGCCTTTCATAGGGGAGACATTAAAAGTCTCCTCACTCCATAAATAAATCTACTGTGAGCTTTTAGCTGAATGTGATACATGTGAGACCAACAGGGGAAAAAAATCACTGGAGTGTTGTCAGCGTAAACAGTTTTTGTTGCTCCAGGAATTAGGGTTTATTAGAAAAAAAATTAATTTTATTCATTCAATGAACACTTAATCGTAGACATTTGTTGCAGGATTAAAAGTGTAGTGATTTGTGGGGACAAACAGATATGAAACATTATTTCTTTTTTAGTCTGACATAGTATTATTACTGAGCCGAGAACTATTTAATTGTCTGTGTATCAAGGAGCTCAAGGAATTATTGGATGATGTGACTAAGTTTTAGACAAGTGGTGGAATATTTCAAAATGTCAAATTAGCGAAGAATTGTAGAGAAGGAGAAAGAAACAAGCAGACAGGAGAAAAGAAAAGAGGGCTTCACTGGTGGTGGGGCTGGAGCAACAGCAGAATGTCCTGATGTGCTGTAAGCAAGTCCAGTGCCCGGGAGAGAGAACCATCTAAAGTTCATTTCCAGAGACAGACTCAACAATTTTCCTCAAGCCAACCTTTCTTAACTTTCAGCAGGGTCCCCGCACCCCAGCACCCCCTCCAAAATTTTGAAAATTTATTTCCTCTTCTTCAGGCCTCTGAGGACCCAGCTCGTAGCCCTAAAGTTGGGTCTTGTATATGCCTCTTGAGGCCCAGAGGGCCTTTTCTGTGGCCTTTAGTCCCCTGCTCTGTCCCAAGTCCCTGGCCTTCTTACTCCTCATTATTCTACCTGGTATGCCCAGACACCGCCTGCGGTGCTCTGCTGGCAGAACTGTGTCCTTGGTCATGGGCTCTGGAGCCAGCTTCCCTGAGTTTGCAGTGCCACTCTATGCCTCCTTTTCCTCATCTGGGTAAAGGTGCAAATGACAATGTCAACTCCATAGAGTTGCCAGGTAATGCTGGTAAGGCTCAGCATGGTGTCCAGAAAATGCTGCACCATTACGGTTTCATGAGACACAAGAAGAATATTTCAATATGATTGTAGAGGAAGAAGGGGAGTAGACTCAGCCTGTGAAAATTTGGGGCATTGCTTTGGCTCATTCCTATCCTAGTCCTAATCTTACCCCAAGTCTCTGAAGTGGCTGGAGAGACACACACACAGACAACAGGGAATAGAGCAGGCCTTCCCACTGAGTGGGTCCCTCCCTCCTTCAAGATGGTGGCGGCCTGGGACAGCCAGACACCCCACTCCAGGCAGGTCAGTTATGGTCAGGAACAGCCTGAACCTCTAACCTTACAGCCATATCCTTTTCTGTGTGTGCCTGACATTATTAAGGAAGCTGTTCTGAATAACCTTGGAGTTAGCTAGCTAACTGAAGCAGAGGGGAAGGTAGAAACTTGCCTCAAAATGTGATTAAAGGCAAAGAAAAACAAATCATGCTTTTTAATGAAGCATTTGAAGGAAGGAACACAGCTTACAGGCATTTTGTTCTGTTGGTGTGACCCAACTGTGTGAAGTCTAACCATTTTCCTCCTCCCTCCCCTTTCTCCCTTGTCTTCTTTGTAGACTATGTCTTATCCAGAAGTCTGCTGTGATTTCAATCACTAACAAAAGACAATAAATTAATAACAATATCCATAGATATGTTTCTCACAAATCCCCTTGGTTTCTATCGTTATATATTTTGGTTTAAAACAAGCCATTTAGAAAAAAGGGAAAAAGGAACAATTAGTCTATGGTAAACTAAAAAGAAATACTGCAAAACGTGAATTCCAAGCTTATGGCAAAATTACTTCACAGGATTTCACACTAAAACCAATCATTTAGACAATCCTTTTTAATTATAACCAATATGATTATAATTTATGTGATTTATAATTATAAAGACCCCGGGAATACAAAATTTTGAAGGATAGAAAACTAAAGATCAAACAATGGCAAATAAATCATACTTTATGAATGTTAGGTCTGTTTATCCTCTCTTGATTAATAGCTTTTAACATAGATTCAAGGTTTAAGAGGAAAACAAGTGAAATCCTCTCTCGTCCTATTCTTGCGGAAAGGCAATGTAGTGAGTAGAAAGCAAGTGGGCTTTGGATCACATCTGCTTCGAATCCTGCCTCTACCACGTGCCCAAATGTGTGACAGTGGAAGCATGCATTCTGCCCGAGTGTCCTATGTCCCATTAATAAACCTTGGAGGCTGATGTATGTTTCATACACACACATACACACACACACACGTAATTTTGGTGTATTTTTCCGGAAATCACGTACGTGTGGGTTTCACCTGATCATCCGCTGACTGCGCAAACATCCAGTGACTAGATTATAAACCATTCTTGTTAACGTATGAATGGTAACACTAACAAATTACAGTTAGAAATGCTTATAAGTGTTGTAGACATTTCTAAGTCTTTATTTACTTAATATTAAAATATTAGAATCTCTATAATATATAACATTAAACATTTATTTATTTCGATCTCAACATTGTGTGTTTCTACAGATTGTATGCGATTCTGGCTCTGTGACAGGGCGGACTCTTGCCTGAATCTGCTAAACCCTTTTTTTTAAAGAAAACAATTATTAGTTTCATGCAATTATCATTTGCTCTCTCAAGTGTTCAGCCATTAGGATCATTAAGCATTTGAAATAGCACAACATAGTTTGGATCCCAAAATCAGACTGTCAGGGTTTTAATCTCAGTTCTAATCTCAGTGATCTTAGAAAAATTACTTACTTTCATTTAGGAGAACTAAATGAATTAATCTTTATAGGGCTAAATGAATTCAATTATAATTGCTATAAAAGTCTGAAAGAATGAAATTGTTAATTTTGCAAATGATTTAAAATGGATAGTGTATTCATACTGTTAAGATACTATTAATAACTATCAAATTAATAGCCGTTAAAACTAATTTAGTGTATATTATTTTTGATACCGCTACTTAAGAGAAATACCTATATAAAGCATCTGACACATAGTAGATCTTCAATAAACAGCAATTTATTATTATTATTATTATTACTACTATTATTATTCTATTGGGAAAGAAACCAATGCTAGATTTTACTTAAAGGGCACCCATTAGATTCAGCTCTGTCTATAGAGTTTTGAGAAAGAGCAGCTTTTTAAAAGGGTATTATTTTCAATTAGCAGAATTGTGGTGACTAATATTGAGTACTATTAATGTTTCAAAGCCAAGTCATCAGTGTCCTGGGTGGCAGGGGGCTCTGGGTGTGGGCGATCGGTGCAGTGTAAGCAGGTGGCAGGTCAGGATCTTGTGGCTTTTGCCCTCTTGCGCTCTGTGCTCCTCACTGGTCCTGTAGATCTTATTTCAAAGTGTCGGCCTAGGCTTATTTCAAAGAGCTATCTGCTTAGGGTGGCTAATGATGAAGTGACCTAGATGGAAGCAGGGAAGGACTACAGTGAATGATGGATTTCAAGCTGGTTACCTCCCCTGGCTTTCTTGCTGACCCCCTTCAAAAGCACAGAGATGGCGGCAGGAAGAACAGATGGAGCCATGTGGCAAAGGGCTGATACTCACCACTCACGAGATGTGCGACTGCTTAACCTCTCTGAGCCTTAATTTCCACATGTGAAAATGGGGGAATAATTCCTGATGCTCATTTTAAGTGAGAGCTGCCTGTCAGGTGCTTTGCTCAATGTCTGGCCCAAAGTCAGGGCTCTATTAGCATCTGTTATTGGCATACCTGGCAGGGCTCTGATGTCAAAATCTATTGAGTGTGTTTCCCAAGAGTGCTAATGCATTTTTTTTCTTAAAGACTGCTGTTCGATAAGAGGCTGTATGGTATCTTAATTAATTAGATGATTATTCTCCCCACTTCTTCACTATACAAAATTGTAAAAGGTTTCTTTCCATTTTCCTAATGCTCTATATTTCAGAACTAAAATTTCCCCAGTGAATGCAGCTATAAAGGAATAAGCTCTCTGAGAGCAAGACCCAGGCTTAGTGCAGGAAAATGGTCCTTGAGATGCAATCAGTGGGTATTATCAACACCCATTTCAGTTCAATTTGATCCCAAGAAAAAGAGATCTTAGCTATTTCATTCTGGAGACATCAAATATGTAGTTTCCGGTTCTTATTATGAAGCCAGTGCTGGGTCATGTACAATGTCACTCAGTGGTACACAGTCACTCACTAGCGCTGTTGGGAACCATGGTCATACTTGATGTTTTGGGTGGCAGCCATAAGACTGTCCCTAAGCCTGAATTGTGGGTTTCCACAGGAGCCCTAGAGCAAAGGTCCAGCATAGACTCCCTTGAGAAACAACTTGGAGGAACCAGGGGTTTAAGATCTTAGAACAAAGCCATAATTGCACCTCGCAGGAGATGCTCTTGGGAAGTTTATGTTTTCCGTCAGTGGAACCCTAGGCATGCTTCTCCAGAATGAGTGTGTGTGTGTTTGTGTGTGTGTGTGTGTGTGTGTGTGTGTGTGTGTGTGTGAGACTGTCATCATGGGAGGTGGTATGAGGAGGGAGGGGGAAGCTTCTATTTCCATCCAGTTGGCTTTCCAAAAGCTTTTCTGGGGAGGGGAGAGAAACCAGGAATGCACTTGCAAAGGAGATTGAGACATTGCTGAACATGCCAGGCATCTGTGGGAGTTATCTGTACTTGCCTGGTCATGACTAGGTGTGAAGATGGCTGGCTGCAGAGAATATCAGCCCATTATGTCAGGGTAGGAGGTGCAGTGGCCCCGAAGGCTGAACTTCCGCTCATTTCCTCATGAAGAACTGTTCATTCCCCGGACACTCTGTACCTGGCATTGTTCTACTCAGACAAGACCCTCACCCACACTGAGTTTACAGTCTAAGGAACAAGATAAACATTTTACGAGGAAACAGTCAATTATAGACAATGATAAGTGTTCTGCAGGACGTGCAGTTCTGTGGTAAAGAGTAACAAAGGGTAACTATTTTGAGTGGCTAGAAAAGGACCCTTTGAGGTGACATCAGAGCAAAAGTCCTAGAAAATGAGAAGAAACCATCCTGGAGTAGGTGGGGGTTAAGGGGAGTGGCATGAAATAAAACAAATGAAGGCCTACAGCCTTGTAGATACTCAAAAAGCCAGTAAATGAGGGTAGAGAGAGAGGCGAGGACCAGATTATCTCACATCTCGGAGACCATGAAAGGAGTTAAAAGTTCATTCTAAGTGCAGAGGTAAGTTTTCAAGAGATCTAAGCAGGGGAACAAGACTCAATTTATGTTTAAAAAGAACACTATGGCTTCTATGTTGAAAAATGGGATTTGAAAAGGCTAGATGCACAGCTTGTGAGTTCTGCTGTGGAGCGTTCTGTGTTTTCCTCTTTTATAGCTTATCTCACACTGTGCTATAAGTTGTTGGATGTCCCCTTGCTCCTCCCCCAATAGCCTAGCTATTACTTAAGGGCAAATAAGTGTTCATTATTATCTGTCAGCAGCCCTGTATGCATAAAGGCTCAATAATTATTTGCTAATAAGATAAACTGCAATGAACCTTCCAAGAAAGGGGTGCAGGTTTTTAGGTTTTAAGTGTACATATACTTTTTCTGAAAACATTTGCTTTGAAAGAGATCGTTAGGGAGAAAAGACTTTTCTTCCACTCTCTTAGGTTCTGTGACTGGGACCTGTGAATTTGATTGACATTAGGCAGATGAACAGGAGAAAAGGTACACAATTTTTATTAATACTTACATGCATGTGTTTCACAGAAAAATTGTAAAACTCAAAGAAGGAGTTAGACTCAGGAGCCTATGTACCCTCCTTAACAAAGGAAAGAGCATTTGGGCTTCAAGGGAGGATAAATTGTGAGGAAGTGACTAGGAAATATATGCAGGAAGCTAATGGAAGATAAGAGCTATTTTACTAAGCTTTGTTTCTGCACACTTATCTTGGTGCCAGGCTCTTCATCTTTGGTAATAAAGTCGTCCTCCTCTTCCTTGTACAGGAGAGGAGGACACCCCCATGAAGGGAAATGTATGTCCTGCTTTTAGGCTGATAAGGGGAAGGCAGGTAACTTTCTGCCTTATCCAAATAATCCTTATGCTAAGGTGTCATATTCTGGGGTAGCATATCCTGATCTCCTTCAAAATCCATTTGGACACAAAAGCTCTTTATTTACAAATAATCACTTATATTATTGAATAGTCCTACTCATTCTTCTTCTGGGCCTGGGAATCTAAATCAGAGATGGATGGCTTGGTGAAGAGGTACAGAACAGAAAAATATTAATAAAAAGCTGCCTAACCACTGAAGGATTGTCATTCCCTCAAGCAAACTTGATATATAATCTTAATACTGTGGGAGCTCAGGCAAAGGGCTGTATATTGTTCAGCTTTTCCTCCTCAGGTCTTGAGTAGAGTGGTTAGAGATAGAGAAGTCACCGCATGTTTGTGGACTTAAATTGGACATAAATAGATGTTCTGGCAGACAGTGAGCCATGACTGTAGCTGCTTTTCAGAATACAGAGCCCACCAAGATGGGAAATGTGATTTCAGAACTTGTAGTGGGTGCTGGAAGCAAGATGGGACTTTGCAGAAAGAGGCTGGGTGCCTTGGGTGACATTTCCCTCTTCTGGGTGACATTTTTCTATCTAAAGAGGATGAAAAGATGAACAACACACAGTCTCTTCCCTAAGTGTAATGTCAGGCGACTATATGCAGATTGCTAAATTGTGGTGTTTCATATCCTAGTGTGCTGAGTGCCAGATGATAGATTAATACTGCGATATACTTGAGGTATGTGGAAGGTGGACAGAATTCAGAGGGCAACAGAATCACTAGAGCCTCAGAAAAACACTGGAAGGAAGAAACAGCTATGATGGATGAAGAATTTGTTACCTGTGCTCAATACATGGAAGGAACGTGTAAGTGTCAGCTGTTGCAGATAAACAAAAGTAATTTAGAATTAAATTGCATATTTGTAAGAGCTCTCTACGTATGGGGTTTAATTAAATTACCAAAGAATGAAAATGTCTTTCCCGATAGGGAATTTATGGGATGCATTTGGTGTGCCAGGCACTGTGCTGGGTGTTCTATATGCGTTATTTCCAATCGTTGCAGCTCTCCAGGAAAGGCACGTTTATGCTCATTTTACTAACGTGGAGTCTGATGCTCACGAGATGATTCAGTTTGCCCAGTGCTGTACGGTGGTGTCCAGCTTCAATGCCTGTGCCCTTTCCCATGTACCATACTCTTAGACTTGTGAGCTTAACAGAAAGGTTCAACAATGATCTTTTGGGGGTTCAGTTATTCCCCTTATTTTTAGTGGGTTTTCTCTGAAGTCCTGGACCCAGTGGCACATCCTTGTCTAAGGCCTGATGAGGCTCCTTCAGGTCAGGGTCACCCATCTTGGTTATGGGGATATTCTTTTGCCTTCCCTGTAACCACAGTCCTATTGAATGTCACTTAAAAATACATGAGTATAAATGAGAACCACACCTACCCCCTGACTGATGGGGGCCAGTGTTTCCCAGGTCACACAGCCATGCTCTGCAGATGTGCTCTGTCTTTCCTCAACTTTATTCCTGAGAGAGATACCCAGGTCAGCTGAGGACCCAGTGTAGGAAACACTATGAGTGAGAACCAAGGGTGTTGTCTTGTGAACCTTCAGAGTTTCGTTTTAAATCAGTTGTCAACGTTTTAAAATCAGAAAGTTTCATGTACACATCAAATTTCTATCTCCTATTGAAAAAATTCTACTACTTGGTTGCCTTATATCTGGCCCTCTTCAACCCTCGCCTTGCTTGCTGGCCTCCATAGATGTTGGAGTTTGAAACCCCTAGGTGAGAACAAAGCTAACAAAGTCAAATGGCCAGTTCAGTGTGTAGGTACCAGGAGGACCATACTGATCATTGAAAGAGGGAGATACTTCCACCTGAGGAGCTTTTAAATCAGCAATCCCCAACTTTTTTGGAACCAGAGACCAGTACACCTATGAGAATCTAATGCCTGATGATCTGAGGTGGAGCTGAGGTGGTGATGCTAGCGCTGGGGAGCGGCTGCAAATACAGATGAAGCTTCACTAGTTGGCCTGCTTCTCACCTCCTGCTGTGCGTCCTGGTTCCTAACAGGCCACGGATGGGTACAGGTCCATGGCCCAGGGGTTGGGTTTCCCTGGTTTAAATGACCCTGGCCTGGGTACCACTCCAGGCTGATTGAATCAGAATCTATCAGGTGGGCAATGTTTGCAAAGCTCCCCAGGTGGTTCCAATCTGCAGCCAATTTAGAAACCTCTGCTTAGGGTTTTCCCATAACCAGCACCTCAGCCTCTGGTCTCTGTATCAGAGAAATGGGTTTATGAAGTTTTGCATGCAACATTGCTGTTTTAATTTGTCTCCCAGCACCTCTTGGGCAGCCCCATTCACCTCATCCTGATTTACTGACATGTAACTGGGCTCTTATGACATTTATGTCCACACTTCCAGAGCTAAGATATATTTTTACAGCATTCTGAAGGAGAACAGATGAGAAAGGAACAAGGAATTATTTCAAAGATTCCCTTTGAAATGCTTGAACATCGATACTATCTTAGGGCAAATGTTAATATCCTTAGAAAACAGATAATGACATTTAGAAGCTACTTGCTCTTATGTGCACTCTTGCTTCAGAAATAAAACATAATAATAAAAAAATAAAACAAACTTGACAGGTTTCTGTGAAATCTTTTTCATCACCTCAGGGGAAACTTTATTAGCAAGCACAGGGAGGGCTTGGTCTCTGTGGGTATCTGACAGCTGCTGTGGGCAAAGCTATAGTTATAGTCCATTTCAAACCCTGCTGCAGGGCTTTGGGCAAAGGTCGTGTCCATCAGTGATGTCTTCATCCAGGTCTACCCTGGTCAAGAGTGCAAATGGCAGAAATGACATTAGCATCTGGGCAAAAGCATCATAAATGCTTGTAGCTGTGGCTCCTCAGGTCTCTCCTCGCCAGTCAGGCATGGTGGGTTTTTGTCGGCACAGGGTGAAATCTTTACCCTTTCATCAGCCAAAAGGCCCCTTAGGGCCTCTCCAGCCTACCTGGGGGATCTCCAAGGTGACATCAAGGTGGATCTCGGCCCAGAATTTAAGGTCTCGGTTGTAAAACATAGTTTCATTTCACATTTGGAAAGTCAGAGCTTGCACTTGGAGACTCACTCTAACATTTTTGCAGCTTTCAATGGGAAAGGAGTTGGTTTTTCAGGGAGCAATGGGGATCTTAATCATTAGGGAATATTTTTTACAATATTTAAAATTATTTTAAAATTTAGATTTTAGTTTTCTTACCTTTTAAAAATGATAAAGTTGATAAAATGGGACAATATAAATAAGATAACACAAGATTTTCAAAAGATCTGGGTCCAACTTTCTACCTGCCTGGGGACATGGATCCAGTTACTTAAATGATTAGTTTTATCACCTACAGAACTGGGAACACAATATCTACTCAAGAGGGTATAAATAAGTCTTTTATTTTTTTTAATCAAGTTTTAACTACTTATTACTATCTTGGGGGCTTATATTTGCATGTTAGGTGCTCTTGGAAGGCCCCTTGGGGTATGTTCGTGACCTTTTAAATGAGGGGACAATGGAGATTCCTGTTGAACTGAAAGTAACTTGACTTCATCCATCCATACTATGTTAGCGATCGAGCTATTTCTGTTTTAGGAGGGAAGGGTATTGGAATACTGAGAAGACTCGGCCTTGGAGATCTTTTAGGGCGCAGTGTGCTCCTCGACACCTCACTGGATGGTGCAAAGATCTCCTAAGCAGTGCTTCTCAACCAGAGGGTTAAATCAGTCAGGTTATATCAGAGTCACTTGGGGAAACTTATTCCAGTGACATGACCTAGATAGACTGCCCCCTTCTGCAGAGATTCTGGTACCCCAGATTATGGGGGCGAGATATAAGCATGTGCAGTTCGGTGAACAGAAATTTCCAGTTGATCCTGATACTCCCGCCTCAGGCTGGGAACCTCTTCTTTAGAGGTAAATTGAAGGGTCTCTCTATCTAGCCTCTCCTCTGTTGCTCGATGTGCCAGAGATTGCCTGTTTAGAAAATGTCATCTGGTGAATTGAGATGGAAGAGAGAAGGGTAACATCCCATGTGATTCTCGGCAGTAGTCCTGAAGAAGCCTCAGCTTGGCCAGTCCCTTGCCAAAAAGACTTTTCCCTTCTTTTCTGCTCAGATAATTCCACCCTTCAAAGCCTAGCTCATGTCATAACCTACATTTTTGGCTGCCCCAGCCTAAAGAGCTGGCCTTCTCTGCACTCTTAATTCACTCATTGTCTGGATGATTTATTTGAAAATTCAATTAGCAATTGATGGTCTAGCTTCTGTCTCAGTTGAATGCAATTTGTTTTATATCGCTATTTAATTTTTCGCTTATCTGTCCAGAGAAAATAGCGCTGACCTGAATTTTAGTTCTGGCTTTACTTCTAACCATATATCCTAGGCAAGGTAGTTAACCTTTCTGGGTCTCAGAGCCCCAGTTATAAATTTCCAGATTTCTTTTCTTTATCTCGTCACTTAAGTTTAGGTTCTTGCACAATTCTTGTCCATTTAATTTTATTTTTTTTTGACAGACTCATTGTGGTAGACAGTTCTAAGACGATTCCCAGAGATCCTTGTATCCAGATATTCACATTCTCATGAAATCCCCCATGCTGGAGTGTAGGCAGGACCCAGTGAATATAATATGGCAAAATAATGGGATGTCACTTTTGTGATTAGGTTAGAAGAGACTGTGACTTCTGATTTGCTAATAGCCTCTCTCAGACTCTTCTCACATGCTTGCTCTGATGGAGAGTGCCACCAGGGAGGATTAGCTTCTGGTCAAGAGCCAGCAAGTAACTGAGGCCCTGGTCCGACAGCCTTCGAGGAAATGAATCTTGTTAAGAATGACTGAGTTGTCTTGCAAATGATCCTGCCTCAGTTGAACGTTGAGGTGACTACAACCCCAGTCAGCAGCACCTTTTGACTCCAGCCTTGTGAGAGACCTTGGCCTGACACATTGATTGTAGACTCTGACAGACTCTGAAGCAGGGACCTAGCTAAGCCATGCCTGGATTCTTGACCCACAGAAATAGTGAGATAATAAATACATGTTGTTTTAAGCCACTAAATTTTGGGGATAATTCATTATGCAGCAATAGGTTACTAACACTTTCTATGATATAGGTTGATGGACAAGGTAGTCTGTCTGCCTGAATTGGTTGGAATAAGCTAAATTAGGCTGCAGTAATAATCTCAGTGGCTTACATCCACAAAAGTTGATTCCTTGCTCACACTATATGTCCACTGAAGGCTGATCGTAGTTGTGCTCGACATTGTTTCTCCAGAACCCTCTATAATCCAGGCCAACAGAGCTGCCTCTCTCTGGAACATTGCCAGTCATCATGGAAGAGGAAAAAGAGAACAGGGAAAAGTATGCGCTGGCTTTTTAGAGCTTCACCATGGAAACAGTGCGTCATACTTTTGCTTGTATTTAATTGGCCAAAGCGTGTAATATGGCCACATAGTTGTATAATCCTCCTCCAGGGAGGGGCACTAAATATTTGTGAACTGTAACACAGTGTGTATACCATTGTAGAGTGGGTCAAGGGGAACGGTAGCCACAAACTGCCATGGTATGCAGAAAAAAAGAAGGAATAGTTTACATCCTCAGATGAATGGGTGTAGTGGCCCCAGAGCCTAAGAGAGGAGAGTACAAGTGAATGGCTATCTTTCCTAGAGATGAGTGAAAGTTAAGGGGATTTGGGGCACTGAGGATAGTTGAGGGTTTTTTTTAGTGTCTTCAAAATCTCCATTGTTACCTCCCTAAGGTCCTTCTAAAACACAGACTCTATATGGCAAATGAAACTTTAAGACATGCATTCTCACACCCTCTTGGAATTGGATTGCCTTCCCTAAGCTCTTGAAGCTTCTTCTGTTTAGAAATATAAGAGCCTCCCTTATCTCTTAATTCTGTTTATAAGGTTAAACTGGGTTTCCAAATAATTGTCTTCCGGCAGTCAGTTAATAGGAGAGGAAAACTTGATACATGACCTTGGGCAAGCCTGCCATTCTGTGGATTTCAGTCTTCTCAAAGGCTCACTCTAATCTCACCTTCCTGAGTAATAAGCAAAGTCCCTGTGGACTTCCTGCAAATGTTGGAGGAGCTTAAGGAATGGTTGCTAGCCATCCATCTTAGAGGCCTTGCGAGGCTGGCTTTAGAGAGGCAGTTTGATGGGAAGTGCAGAGATCTGAATACATCTAACGTGCAGAGCAGAAGTTGGGCCTGACTTAGCTGGCAAGCCAAGCAAACATGATGGATCTGCCATTAAAACCAGAACCAGATTAAACTTTGCCTGACACACAGTAGAGAAATGTCAGGGCCAGAGATCCCCTAAAAAGTAAAGGAGAGTCTTGTTGAGGATCCTTCTTCCTATAAAATATACGTTTGCCCTCAGGCGCCCTGCCTTTTTGGATCTTGCCAGATGGTATTCTCTTTCTCCTGAGGTTAGAGTTTATGTCAAAAGAAATAGACTTCACTTCGATGAATTCTGAAGGAGGCATAGAAGAATCCCAGAATTGTGGTTTTAAATGTGACCTTAGATGCCATCTAAGCCAAACCTCTGCCCAGCACGGGAGTCACTTCTTCGCGTCTCCGGGCCGGAGATTGGTGATCAGGAAAGGGGTTTTAAATTTCCCAGAATTTCTCAGGATGTGATCCAGTCCCAGTTTTCTTCCCATATTGTACTGCAGAGAGTGGGAGGAAAGGAGTGAAGTAGAAGTCTGTGACAGGAGTGTGGAGACGATACCCTTCTCCTTAGTGACCCAAGTTTTGCACTAGGGAAAATTTTTCCATTTTGCAACTAAAATGCCCTTAGCTGTTGGAGGAAATGTTGAGAGAGGCCATAGTCTGTACCTCAAAGATCCTATTTTCAAACTGACTACCTGTGAAACAATTTTATACCTCTCTGGCACATTTTCCCCAAAACAAGGGTGATAATGGTGTTTCTAGATAATAAATCGGCAGTGCCTATAAACTGCCTAATTAATCTATTCTGTAATAAATTGTATACTTTATTGAAAAGTCACCTAGTTAGTATCTAAATGCTATCTTCATTTTATAGCAACTAACTTTCCCTTCCTTGTCTGTGTATCAGGCACCAAACTAAATACCGGAAATAGAAAGGTGATTCAATACATTCCTTGTCCTCAAGAATCTCCTTGTCTAGCAAGTGTGACAGACACACAATAAGGCGGTATCATACATGTTAGGTGTTTTAATAAGTCTATGTATAAAGTGTATGTATGAAGCTTCATGGAAACAAAGGCAAGGCAAACACGGTAGTGTGATGAGGCAGTGGATGAGGAAGGCTTCAGATGGGGTATGTCTGTGTGTTTTGAAGCACAAGCTTTTTAGATGTTCAAGGTATGTTTCATAAGAAAAGTCACAGACAAAGGCAGAGTTATAAACATGTAGAGTGCATGTGGTAGTCATTGATGCATTCCTGGTACATGATAACACCACACTTTGTAATCCTTTTTATTTGGGAACCATGTGACTAGTTTGGGCCAATGACTGGGAAGCAAAAGGGAAGTATCATTTCTGGACCAAAGCTATTGAATAGCTTGTTCAACGCTGTCCAGAGATTTTTTTTGTCCCGTTGAAGCACAGCCAGCAACATCAGACACAATGGCTGTTTGGCCAGTCTGGGCCCTTGAACGACTACGAATAACACAACACTCCATCAACCCTTAACACACTAGTGACATGAGTGAGAAATGTATCTCTTTTTTTTTCAAGTCATTGAGATTTTGAGGTTGTTTGATATAGCAATATAACCTTGTCTATTCCTCTAATAGTGCAAAATTAAGAAAAAAATATTGTATAACTGCAACTTAGATATGAGATATCTGACAGAACTGGTTGAAGTTAGAGGAAAATGAGATTGGAAATATGGGTCAAGACCAAACTATGAGAACTTTAACATGATGCTGAGAAATTAACTTGAAACTATAGACATTGAATAAACAACTGAAGGATTCAAATTGCTCTTTCTTACGTCATATAATTCCTCTCTTGGGACATCCTAGTCTGCTCTTTTAGTGTGAATCCTACTCTTCTTAAGCTCAGGAGATATGGATCCAGTTATAGGAGTTATAGGAGAAGATAGGATAGATGTGGCAGAAGGAATATGGTTAGGTGTGTCACTCCTGCTGTACTCTAGGTATGCCAAAAGAAACCAGAGAAAACTTTCTTCCTACTGGGGCAAGTATTTCTTCATCAGTGATAACTCTCTATATCTGACATAGACTACTTTTCTTAGGCTAAACGTTATAGTTCAAAAAGCTTGCTTCTAGTATTCGTATTTGAAAAAATGAATTCTCAGCAGCTTATATGCCATTTTTTTCATGAAGCTTCCTCTCTTTAGAGAGAGTTACTCTCTGACTTCTCTGGTTTTCCCTTTTCTATTAGGACTTTCACCTCACTGAGTTGTTGTATTATAGGTATTTTGGGGCATGACCAGGTGCAAAGTTCACGGACAAGAACTGTGTCTTGAATATCTCAGTAGTCTTCATAGTACTTAGCAGTGTTGTGAATGTATCGGGCATTCAGATTCTTTTTAATTGAAAAACTTGAAATTGAAAACCTTTTAATCAAGAGCTTTAAAAAATTAAAGGAAAGTTTTATCTAACGTCCCATGTTTTACTCCTTCAGAGGCCATCTATGAAGGACATATTCTTGCTTCCTGCATCCCCAGCGCCCAATGAGCACCAGCTGAGCACCAACACCAAGTGTCCTTCGCTTGCAGATTCTGTTCTTCCATATCGTGATAAAGGCGTTTAGTCAAAACAGCGAGCTACAGTTTCTTTGGAAGGCTATGGATTGAAAGTTGGTAAACAGAAAATGAATGTCAAGAGAATTGAATCTATATTTTGAAGGCAGGGAGGGTAGAGAGCAGACAATGTAGAAATGAAAAGTGTGCCACTTCAGCGATAACGAATGTTTACTGAAGAGAACTGAGTGATGTTTAATTTGGAGGAAAGCGCAGTGGAACACAAGAGAAACAATCTTAAATACAAATATTTAAGAAGTTAGTGAAACTGAGAAAGTTTTACTATTGAACAAGAGTTGGTTGGGGGGAGGGAAGAGGAGGGAACTAATGGATAACAAAGTAGCCTGACGTTTGAGCAATATGATAACCGAAAAGGCCAATACCATTTCGGTCCATATAGAAAAATAAATTATTCAAAGTTTAAAGGAGGGGGAGAAAAAACAGTACTGGAGCTTGAGAAAAACATAATTTTAGTGTCTGATTCTCTATGGTCTTCCATTATTCAACATCTAGGGCTTTAGAATTATCATTTAGAATTTTCACATCATTGGTCAATATTGACCAACCCCTATATTTTAAAGGATTTAAGACCAAAACCTGGGTAGACTCTGTTTTCTTGCCAAGTCACAAATAAATTACTGGGTTTTTTTTTATATAGTGAAAGTTTCAGAACTTCAAGAGATAGACATTAATAAGAAGTTTTCTCAACCTTTTAAATTTTCTTCTCAGATAGTAGTACATTACAAGTAGATCTTACTGGCACTAGTTTCTCAGCTCTCTGTGGTGAGATTTCTTTCCTTGCTATTCCAAAGAGCAGAACTGGAGTCGTACTCTATCTTAAGAGGAATGGTTAGAGAGGGTTATCCACAGTGAATCTCTGTAGATGCATCCTGGTTAAGGCTTCCTTTTGCAAGAAGAACTGCCTCCCTTTTCTGTATTCGAGATGAGAAGTAGTGATTAAATCCAATTATGACTTTGCTTCACTTGCTTGGGGACATAAAGGTGGGCTTTTCTTTCTAATGGAGTCATTATAAAGTAGCAAGAATATATGAATTCTCCTGACAGGGTATGATATAAAAAGACTATAGAACATTTTACGCTTTTGAACCCTCCCTTGTTATTAACTTAAATAAGTTGTCTTTGGGAAGAAAATGGCCTAAGTCTTACTCTACCAAGCTTCTCAAAGACAGTTTATCAAATCATTCTTTTCAAAGATGAAAAAAGTATTGTGACTTGAAAATGAGCAAGATACCCCCAGCTTGCTATACAGAATTGTCCAAGGGCCCCTTTACCAATCTCTCAACTCAATGAGGTGTCTCGCTTACATGAAGATAAGAGCACTAACAAAATATCAGCAGGACTTGAACTTTTAAGTTATTTTCCCAATAAAATGGTACAAAGGGAAAACTATTACTCATTTCAGGGTAGAACACAATTTGAGGGAAAGTATTGCATTGGGAACCCAATCTTTGAAGAAGGATGGGCTAAAATCTTATTTGGGGCTACTTTTCTTCTGAAGCTTAGAATGTTTTAAAGATCACTGAAAATGGTTTAGCAATGAGTGCCAATATGTCTCTGTAAGGTGTAAACAGTAAAATATACTGCTGCTGAAGTTTTGTTGTGTAGAATCAAAAGGTTTGTGTGAAAGGCAGAGCTGGATATATTTTCAGATGGATTTACCCCAAGGGAAAATATTTTGATGCTGTTAATATGTGTGCTATTCATCAGAAGAGACATTACTTCTTAAATTACTTCTCAGTGTGTATTTGAGTAACAGTTAAATACTTGATAAATGAAATGTCCAGACACATGTCATGTATTAACTCTCCCAATGACCTACACCATCTACTAAGCAATAAATCTGTGGTAGAATAATTTGGTTGATACTTTGGATCGGGTGGCAAGGACATTTAAATTGAGATTTAAATGACAAGAGTCAGCCAGCCATTTTGAGATGCAGGATGACCTTTCCAGGTAAGTGCAAAGGTCTCAAAATGGGAATGGGCTTGACTTGTTAGAGGACCAAAATGAAGGCTAGTGAGGGTGTAGTGGAGGGACCTGGGGCAGAGTGGTAGACCATGAGATCGGAGAGGGATGCAAATCATGTAGTATTTTGTAAGTCAGGATAAGGAATTCAGTACTTAGTAAGATGCAAAGCCATTAGTATGTTTTAAGGAGAAAAATACGCTGGCTGATGGTGAATTATGGGTTAGAGGAAGGCAAGAGAAGATGGAGTGGAGGTTAGGAGTAGGTAAGCAGTGGGTTGGGGCACCTGTTGAGGACTGGGGTGTTAGTAAAGGGCATGGAGAAGAGTGGATGGATTCAGGAACAGTTTGAGAGAAAGAGGGTGTGGTGAAAGAAGCCAGCTGGGCAGGCAGGTGGGATAAGCCTCTAGGTCCAAGTGGGAAAACATCACCTCTCCTATAGGAACTTCCATTTGCATTCAGGCTGTTAAGGATCCCAACTTTTTAAAAAAAACAGTGTCTTCACAAGTCACTGAAGGCCTTGCTCACCACTGGCATCTGATCTCTGGAGACATTTCCATAATCAGGAAGTCGCATTTTCCCCACCTCATTTACATTATTATCTTCCTTGGATATTAAAGGTGAGTGGCAGGTTGGAGGGCTTATGAGGATGGTTGAGTTTGTCCTAAGGAAAAGCTGAGACACTGCACATAGCCACTTATCTGGGCAGCCTCAGAGTTCAAGGGGAGAAGTAGAGAGGCTTAGTGTTTGTGGTGCTAAGGGCCAGGGGTTTTGAATACACTTTCTTTCATTCTATCCTCATAACTTCAGGAGGGACAACTTTTAAATTCCAGTTTTACAAAAGAAAAGGCAAAGCTCAGAGAACTTTATTTTGCCCCAAGTTACATAGCTTCTAAGTGTTGGAACCAGGACTGGAATGAGAGTCCAGCTCTCTCCAAAGCACCCCTGAATCAGAGTTAGTCCACTTTCTTTTCTCATTATTACCATGAAGATTTCCTTGAAGAACTCATTATGGGGAAGGGTACATTTGCTTTCTTTTATGTATTTGTTTGCCTCTTCAGTCTCACAGAGTGCCTAGTAAGGTGCTCAGTGGACAGGCCTGCCTGGAGGCAACACCCTCTTCCCGATGCCACATATGGGCCTGGGACAAAATTCAAGGCAGGACTGGTGAGGTGGACTGAGTTGCTGCTGCTGCTGGTGATGGGGAGGGACTCTTCTGCTTGTGCCTTGCCTCGAAGGCATTTTTCATTTCCTAGCTCCTTCCCGCTCCCCATCCCTCACCTCTCACCCCTTGACTTCAGCTCAGGCCCCTCGGAGAGCATCCCTTGCCGCGGGGCTGTTAGCATCTGGGGGCGCAGGGTCCCTGGTCTCCGTGCTCTTGCCCATTTGTGTGCAGAGCCTCGTTCCCGGGCGGCTGGAGCCCGGCGGGCATTGACGTCAAGCGGCGGCGCATCGCTGCCTACAGACGGTTGACCTGAACCCTCCTCCACAGCCCCTTCCTTCCTTGCCCCCCTCCCTCTTCCCTGCACCCGGGCTCTGGCTCGGTATAAAAGGCGAGAGCGCGGGGGGCCCCAGCAGCGACGAGTTTCAGCACCATGGAGAGCCCCCGCTTTCGTCTGCTGCCCCTGCTGGGTGCCGCTCTGCTGTTGCTGCTACCTCTGCTGGGCGCGCGTGCCCAGGAGGACGCCGAGCCCCAGCCGCGAGCCCTGGACATCTACTCCGCCGTGGAGGATGTCTCCCATGAGAAGGAGCTGGTTGGTATTCCCCACCCCCCAGATTCTCCTGGGCTGCCGCGCGGTCCCTTCCTTTGCACGCGTCCCTCCTCTCTTCCCTCCTCCGCACCCCCATTCCCGGAGTCAGGGCGCGGGGAGATGAACGCAAAGTCCGGGCTCCCGCCGTCATCCAAAGACCATCTCGAGCCCCACGGACTCCCGGAAATTAGTTGAATCTCTTGTCCCGGCTCCTCCGAGCGACACGAGCCTTTGGGACCCGTGGTCAGTATCTGGGACTGCGCTCGCTAAGTTTCCATCCCCTGCTCCCCTCAACCCCCGAGCATCATTTTTGTCCGCAGAGTCCCAGGGCGGAGTGTGCGTGGTACTGGGGCTCCTTATAACTAGGGCTGGAAGTGAATACCTGGGCTGGGCTCGCAGCCAAGGCGGCAACTTCGGGCTCCGGGTGCCGTGTGTTGCAGATTGAAGCGCTGCAGGAAGTCCTGAAGAAGCTCAAGAGTAAACGTATTCCCATCTATGAGAAGAAGTACGGGCAAGTCCCCATGGTAAGGCTTTGGGGTCACCCCCTCCCCATGTTTTCCCAAGAGGAAATGTACCACCTTGAGTCTTATACGTGCCTTCTTTCTAGGATGTGGCTAAACAATTCAGGTAATAGGTTTGCAGAATTCTGTGAGATCCCTTTTGTTTCCACTGCCAGCCCTGGCCCCTTGGTCTGTGCCCAAAACCAGATCTCGGGTCTGTGTGGAAAGGATCATTTCCTCAAGATGAGCTTTTTTCCACTTCACAATGAAGTCCCTGAGTGGGAAGAACCCTTAAATTTACTCAGTTCTTGTTCCTCCAATTTTTCTGCTGCCTTCTGAAGCACAGTCGTTGTTGTTTTTAATTTAAGTTCTAGGGCCAAAATTCTTGATCAGGGCCTGTCACTTTCCTTGGAGAACACACACACACACACACACACACACACACACACACACACTTAAATCTTCCTTCTTGGGATGAGGAGGCAGAAAGCAGGGAGCAGGGGGTTGTGAGTAAATACAAGTCTATTGTTTATTCTTGAGCAAAAAAAAAAAAAAATGGTATGGTTAATTTTTTCTTTTGGATGAGCGATGAAAAGAGCCAGGAAATATAACACACTCCCCAAAGCTGAAAAAAATTGGGAGGGGCTCATTAATTAAAAGATTTTTTTAATGTTCCCTCACTGGAATTTTAAGCACAAGGCTCTCTGCATTTCAGTCTTGACTATGCATAGACCTCTGGTGATGGCGATAAGGTCCACCCAGCTCTCCCGCAAGGCAGAAATTGTGTCCATGGGGAGATGTGCCTGTCGGGAGCCTGGACTTGCACTTGCTGACGACCACACATTGTGTTGTTTGCAGTGTGACGCTGGCGAGCAGTGCGCAGTGCGAAAGGGAGCAAGGATCGGGAAGCTGTGCGACTGTCCCCGAGGAACCTCTTGTAATTCCTTCCTCCTGAAGTGCTTATGAGGTGCCACCCTCCTCCAACAGTCCCCATTTCCTCCACTTCCCAGAGAGGACCACACATTCATTTATCCCTGGAGCTGGGCTTTAGCGACAAAGTTTCCATTTCCCTCTAAGGGTGATGAGGCTGTTTTCCTGCTGTTTTCAAATAAAAAAATACATTAGATGTTACTTTGTGAAGGATAATGCCTTGTGTGGTGTTGATGTGTATACAAAGTATTTTTATTTTATTTGTCTGAGAGACTCTTGTGCATCTTTGTGTAAAGTAGGGGAACTTTGCTTTGAAAATTGTATTTTCGTATGTGGCATGCAGGATAAAAATTAGATCTAGGTAATGTTAGTAGACGATGTCACAAACTGGAAAATAAATCACCCCAAGCATCATGAATCGAAGCATGTACAAATTATACATAATAAAGTGTTTTTAATAATTGGTCAGAATGCTTTGTTGTTTCTATATAAAATAATTTAAATAGAAATGGTGGGGTTAATCGCGTGGTTGTTTTCAAAGAGAAATATTTTTAAAATAGCAGTCTCTTGGGAGAGCAGCACCTTGACACCAAAGAGCTCAGTCATTAATTAGGAGTTTGCCACACAAGCTTTTGTGCATTCGTTTTCTTTTCTTTTCCCTATTGCGGTGGTACTGTGTGTGTGTGTGTGTGTGTGTGTGTGTGTGTGTGTGTGTGTGTGTGTGTGTGTCTGTGTCTGTGTCTGTGTCTATATTTGAGAGATGAGATGGAGATGGTTGGAGTTGAGCTGATATGATATTGTTTATTAAAAACTTCAGCTAGATCCCTTCATTTTTAACAGTGAGACCAATAAAAGATAAATTGTCTTGTGCTTTAGCCACATTGAAAGCAATTTGAAAAATAGACTTTTGGCAACTCTGTTATTAGAAAATATACATTGATAAAATGTAGACTCTTTCGGGGTTGTTGTTTGTCCAAATGAAGGGAAATACCTATATCAGGTGCCCTCTAGTAAATACAAAATTTTGGAAAAATTATGTTCAAAGGAAAAATAGTCATTTTAGTAAAGTTTTGAGGGGAACAACTTAAAATTGATGGGGGCAGATTCAACTCAAGAAATACAAAAAATCTTAAATGTACGGTAACCTTTAAATATTTCTGAGTACTTACCTGAGGTCACATTTCTGAGGGCTGGAACCAGTAACATTTAAGAAGCAGCTTCATGTGAAGAAACAGATGCTTACAGCTTCTTAATGAAAACTCAAGAGGCACCTGTGTAATAGAATCTAAAAGAAAGTCATTCCAATGATTCATGGGGAGACAGAGGATGCTGAAAGAAAATATTCTCATACACAATTGCTATTCGAGTGTTCTTATTGTTACTATTAGCATGACTAATTCCCTTAATAATCTTGAAAACTAGATACTATTGCCGTTTTTCAGAAGAGGAAACAGAGGCCAAGAGAGATGCTGGAACTTGCTTGAGTCGAACGATTCTCAATCATGATTGTAGCTGTCATCCCTCTAACTCCAAAAATTTATTTGTCTTTTACCTCCATGTCACTCTGGGCATTTGGACAGGCTGTTTAGACTCCTAGATTCCCCAGAAAATTCTTCTTTCTTTAATAGACGTTAACTCACTGAGGTACCACTGTAGTTTTGGAGGGTCACATTTCCATTTGAAGTCCTTTATGACAGACTTAGTTGTGATTAAAATGTGTTAATATTTAAAAACTGCAAAGAGTTACTTAATTGTTTTATAGTCTGCTACTTTTCCAGAAAGCTTTTCAGTTAAAATCCTAACCTTCTCCTTGAGTCTCTTAACTGTTCCCCTTCATGTCAGTCCTAAATAAATAAGATCAGGAAATTGCTTTAATCATTGATTGGACACAAGCAAGACTCTCAGAGATAATACTTAGAACAGCTTCTTATTTCAGCCTGAATGTTTCTCTGAAAGCAAGAGATGCTGGAGGGATCTGTGGTCCCAAAAAAAGGAGCAAGAACTCTGCTCTAAACACCTTTAACGTGTCCCCCGTACTCCTACCCCTATCGTATCATCTCTTCTTTCTTGTTTGATACATTTAACTTATGGGGGGATTGGTGATGGGGAATCCATGGTCTGGGTGTGTAAAAGCTGCCCCCATCAAGTTTTGTCTGGGGCCTCAGATTTTAAGTTTATTGTGGTAATGACATTTATAGTAAGGACAGCAATGCTTAATCTTAAATAGCTTGTTAGAAGTAATTTTGCCTTTTCATTTTATCAATAGTAGAGTTTTTCTTCAAATAGAATCCCTTAGTGTGTTTAATGATTGAAGCCCCCTGTGGTAGAAGACAAGAATGTTAAAGATTCAGAAAATTTTAATGAGAAAAGTACTCATCCATATATGAGTCCCAGAGACCTTCAGAGATTGGTTGAAAGATCAGAGGTCTGAGAGTTGACAAGCAGCTATATCTAAAGATCTGGGAAATACTAATAGGCATAGGAATGATGTACCCACAGCAATGGTTCTCACAGGGGCCTGGAGGTGATACATGAAAATTACTGGAGGATTTCGCTCATTTTATACATAACTACTCCCCTTCCCACACTAATTATTATATTACACATCTCATTTTATGCCAGAATCTAGAAGGCTGTGAGGGACACATGATATTCCTGTGGACCTATATCCTTTCCCAGTCTTAATAATGGTACATCTGAGTCTGGGTATTGACCAAGATTTTTTTGTTTGACCAAACTTTAGTCAGTCTCTTGAAACTTCTCCTAGGCCCACCTGTGCATTTTTCTAAATTTCAGTTTTAGTAAGAACCTAGCTAAGTCAGTTTATCAAGAACCTACCACCTTACATATCTGATCAGGTTCCTCATCCTCTACCATCCCTCAGATGACATCTGATCACTCTGGCTTGTCTTCAGCAAAGATCCTGTTAGGTCAGTTTAGCCAGAATCCTCCCTTACCTTTGATGTTTCCCTTTAGTAATTTTTCATCCATTGACCCTCCGCCCACCCTCTGCTCTCTGGTTATAAATTTTCACTTGCCTATTCTGTATTTGGAATTGAGTCCCATTCCATACTGAGGTCTCTTTTCCCTTTTTGAAATTGTCCTGAATAAAATCTGTTTTTATTCCTTTAACTATTGTCCAGCTTTGTTTTTTTCTTTGATATAAAGAGGAGTGTAGTTACAGAAGAAGATTTAAAATTGGATAGTTTAAATAAGATCCTTAGGCAGTTCTGCTGAGCTTCTTACCCTAGATTCACTGCAGTGCCAAGCTAGTTTTTCATATATTCCATTAATTCCACACTTTTTCATATGCTAGATGCTGAGAAAATAAGGATAAACTAGACAGATATAATCCACGTTCTCATGGAATTTATAGTTTAGTGGTGAGAACAATTAAAAGAAACAAACAAAAAGTAAAAACCATGAGAAATTCTATGAAGGGCATTGTGATAGTAAGTGAGTGGTCAGGAAAGGTGATATTTGAGTTGAGAGTCAAAGGGTAAGGAGCCAGTAATGCCAAAGACAGGGCAGATGGGAGGAAGAAGAAAGGAAGAGTGCTTCAGGCAGAGGGTGTAAAAGTTGAAAGGCAGAACAGATATTGACATGCTTGAGGAACTAAAAGAAGACCACGGACTTCTAGAAAATGAATGCTAGATGAGGAGAGGTCCAAGTGGCTACCCTTGTAAATAGTTCATCGGGCCCCCTCACATGTATGATGTTGCATTGATCAAGTACTAGGTGGAATTAACAAATATTCATAGATCAGGAATATCTCAAGGGAAAAAAGGGCTGAGAGGAAGAGGATGGTTATCCTGGCATCAACTTTCAAACGTTTTTTTCTCATTGATAGATGCATATAATTCTCTCTTGTCTGACCAATGGGTGTTTCTGATTCCCCCCACCCCTACTTTCCTAAGTGTGGGTGTAATCTTCACAGTCTCTAGTCTTAAAGATCTATCAGCACAACAGTTCTAGCTTGAGAATAGTTTATGTAAATATTCTAGCTTGTCTTCCTTGAACTACTGTGAAGAGGAATCAAAAAGGAAGTGTTTAACATTTAGAAGAAAGGGGAGGTAATTGATGGAGCTAGGTTCTTGTCATGGAGGAGAGGATTGGATCTTGAGCTAGAAAAAAGGTTAGTTTGGGGGAGGAGAGAGAGGGTGGGAGGGCACATGATACATCAGATACAGGTGACTTTGTAGGTGCACTGGCAGGAAGTTGGGGTAGTTATTTTACGGCTTCTGTTTTTCAAGGGATGTAGCATATAGTCATTTCTGTGAAGAAGATGAAGTAAATTATCTATTCAATAATTATATATATATATGCATGTGTGTGTGTGTGTGTGTGTGTGTGTATAAAATATAGAAATTGATGGTAGCCAAACTTCTATTCTAAGGTGACTGACTCACCATAATAAGACAATATATGTTAAGTACTAGACAGAGAGAAAGATGTATTTAGAAGGCACAAGAGGCGAATTATCAAGGCTCATAGATGAAGTGGTATTTGAGTGTTCTTTGAAAAATGTATAATATTTTAAAAGGTGAAGTTGGGGGAAATTTGTTTAAGGTATGGGAAATAGTATGAATGATTATACATTGAGGAAAGGGGAGGCAGTTAGAAATAACTTGAGTGCTGAGTTCGTGGGTGTAAAATGGTGAAGGCAGAGATAAGAGTGGGTCAGATTATGACTTAAGGAGTCAAGGCTTTATTCCTCATAGCAGAATGATGTGATCAGAGCTGTACTTTAGGAAGCTCATTCTGATAGCACACTAAAGGAGGGACCTGAGAGAGAAAGCGAGAGAGAGAGAGAGAGAGAGAGAGAGAGAGAGAGAGAGAGAGAGAGAGAGAGAGAGAGAGAGAGAGAGAGAGAGAGAGAGAGAAACAGACAGACAGACAGAAAGAGAGACGGAGACAGAGAGACAGACATGGGCACAAACAGGACAGGCAGGAAGACACTGTGGTAGCCCAGAAAAGAAGTGACGAGGGCCTGGATGGATAATGGTAGTGAAGATAGACAGGAGGAAGGTAAAAGACATTGTCCAGAAAAAGTCTGAAGCAATAGTTTCCCCAAACTCTTCTAGTCTATGATGTTTTCCTTCATCTGTGGTAAAATAGTGTAGGGGCAGGGAGACCAAAGCTAGATATAGTCAATTGCTAATTATTTTAATTTAAAGTTTAGTATACCTACATTGAAAAAGTCAGGTTTATTGAGGTATAATCTATATATAATAAAGTTCATTCTTTCAAGTGTACACTTTCTACATTTTTAGTGTTAAAAATATCTTTTTTTTAAAATGAAATTATAGCGAATCTAGATGGTAGTTTCCCAAAGTCTCTATTAACAAAACAAAATTTAACATCTCTATTTTGGGATGCCAGAACTATGGGGGCAATTCGACTGGTCTAGAATATTTAAAAATCTGGAAACAATTGAATTCATAGAGACTTATGACTTGAGAAATTTGAGAAGATAGGAAAATGGTATGCGTCAGAGAAAGGAAACTCAGGGGCAGGTGCTGAAAGCAGGGAGATGACTGAAGTTTTGAATATCTAAGTGACCTGGAGTTTCTCTAGATTCCCTCTAGATTCCAATCCAGAAGTGCCTTCACCAGAATGGAGCCAAGTCCAAGGCAGTGTTGTGGTGGAAGCAGGAACCCTGATCTCCAGTCGAGCCTGGTTTCCAGTTATGGCCCTGCCACTCATTAGCTGTGCAACCTACAGCAAGTCACATAGTCTTGCCGGGCCTCAGATAGGCAGACATCTAAGATTCTCTTTCCAGCTGAGATATTTCATGATTAAATTCTACATTATTTGATCATATCTAATGTTCCATGCTTGAACAATTGGGAAGCAAAGCAAATATGTTCCAACTCAAATTAGTTTTGACTACTTGAACTGCAGGCTTTAACAAGAAAGGATAAACCTAAAATCACCTCAATTGCATGTTTGGATTTTTAAGATGCTAAGCAATCTTGTGACTAGCCCTAAGCATTTGGAACTTGAAGAGAATTGCTTTTAAATTATATATGTACATATTATATATATAAATTATATAAATATTAGTTATACATTTAAATTAGAAATGTGTATTAATATATAAAATATAAAATAGAAATATATAATATATATCATAATTATAATTTAAGAATTATATATGTATATTTTGATATATTTTAAACATATATTACATTTATATCATATATAATATAATTTATATGCAGTAATTTTCTCCCTTTTGCATTCTCATTTCCTAGTTTGTTTAGGGGGGTAGGTCCCAGCTGGGGCTTTGAAAAGAGGCACACTCATGTAGCCTTCATAAAGACTGAAAACCTCTGTAAAGATATAACTGTAGAGTGTCTGTAACTTGGAAAACTTTATACTAGAAAATGCTTTCTAGGGCTCTGAAGTTTTAAAGCTATACTTCTGCTGGATCGAGCTCCTATGTCTCAGCCGAGTTTTTGAGTGTTCACAAGCCCCTACTTTTACACTCTGTCATCTTTTGTGGTTTACAGTGCCTACATAAAGTTCTGAAGCGGTGGGATTTTGCGAGTTTTATCAGGAGTTTGCTAGTTATTGCCGTATAGCTTCCTAACTCTAGTTTACAAATTGTCTTAATTTGGGGATTGATCACAGAGTTCCAGAATTGAAAGGAAATTTTTAGGTCATTTAATTAAACCTCATCTTATAAATGAGGAAACAAAGGCCCTAAAGGTACTTACTGATTAGTGCATTTCTTATGCTGACTAAGTGAAAATTCAGTTAAGCGATCAAGTTGTAGGACATTTTATTTAATAAGTCGTAGGACATTTTATCTAACAGAATTCCTCTTTGGAAAAGCACTGTCTTAGTTTGGGAGAATGCTTAGAGAATTGTTTGGGGGAGAAATAAATTCTCATTGATTACACTTCATTTATTAATCTATTTCCTATTAGTCTGTATTAAAATCTGATTTCCTTTGACGTAAATCACCTCGGACGTTTCATTTGGTGGCAAAAAAATATAAGTCAATTCTGAGTTTATGTTTAAAGGAGAAATTTATTATATGGTGATTCCAGAGCAGGAAATACAGGTGAAGGAAAAAAACTGGATACCCAAAGCCAGCAGGAGTCATCTCCTCTCTCTTTCCTTTATCTCCTTCATTCCCTTTCTTACTTTCTCACTCGCATTTGTTCTCTCTCTCTCCTCTCACTTCCTCCTGTCTCTCCCTCCATCCCTTTCCATATTGCTTTCTGTAGGTTTATCTAAGATCTAGTAGTGGAATTGCTGAGTTGTACAGTGTGCGAAATATCACTTTACTAGATATTACCAGGTTGCTCTCCAATTTATATCCCTCCAGTCATGTACAAGATTTCCCATTGCCTCACCTGTGCTTGGAATTCTTAAACTTTTAATTTTTTTTTTTTTTGGCAATCTGATACCACTTTGTCAATGGTATCTCATTGTTATTTTAATTCGCATCCCTCTGACCACTTGGGATGAACATATTCTTATATTTAATCAAATCTTCTCTTTTGTGAATTCTCTTCATGCATTTGCCTCTTTTTCGTTGGGTTTCTTATCTTTATCTAAACAATTTGTAGGAGTTCTTCAAAATATATGAAGAACTATATGTATTGCAAATATCTCCTCCTAATATGTAGCATATCTTTTTACTGTAGTGTTTTTTGCTGTGCAGAGTTATAAATTTTAATGTACCCAAATGTGTTCATCTTTTCCCATTTTGTGCCTTGTTTAAGATATAATACCATCTCAAATCATAAAGACATCCCTCTATATTTTTTATAAGTTTTGAAAGTTTGTACTATAGTTTAAGATTATTACTTCATTTGAAATTTATTTTTGTGTATGATGGTATAAGGTTGGGATTTAATTCTATCTTTTATATGGAAGAGCCATTGTTTTATCAACATTTATTGAAGTTTCTATCTTTCACTATTGTTATATAATAACACCTCTTAATTTTCAAGTTTTCTTTTATTTGTGGGCCTGTTTTTGGACTCTCTATTCTGTTTCATTGAGATATTAGTTTATTTGGGTGTCACAACCACTTACTGTTTATAGAGTATTTAAGATGAGCCTTGATATCTCTGTCAACATCCTTTAGTCGAAGACTTCTGGGAACACACCTATAGTTGATAAAAATTAAGTTTATTAGTAGTTTCAGTTTATGTCAGGGAACTACATGCCATTTCAGTGAGACTGTGAGAAAAAAATCTTATTGCAGGAGTGGGCTTTGATTGGATGCTTCTGAGGATGGCCTAAGGAAGAGAGGATTCTCTCTAGATCGGGTGTTATCAGGAAGTGGGACCAGTTCTATGATTAGATGTTTCAGTAATTATTATCTATAGGGAGAGTAGGCTAGAGTGAGGACAAAAGTATACTTGGTAAAGAAGTAGTAGTCACTTGTTTTAGCCGAGAAAGAGAGGAATGCTTAGTATCTTATGGGTTGCGCAGGGACCTTATTTTTGTCTGTGCTTAGGCAAAATTATCAAGTGGCTTTGCTTTGACCCATTTTATCATGGTCTCAGAGTGATCTTGTCTGAGAGTGGTGTTCTAGGAGATGTACGTCCTACGAGAGTATAACATGGGCAAGCTGTGAAGACCAGGCCAACTTCCAAAAACACTGAGGCCAGCTCTGAGCATCAGACCAGTTATTCTTCCTATTGTATGTTTAGTATTAGCTTGTAAAATTTTTTCAAAAGCTCTTCTGGATTTTGATTGGAATTGCAGTGAATTTGTAAATTAAATGAGAAGGAACAAAGATGTTTACCTCATTTCATCTTTCCATCCATGAGGTGATATGGTCTTTCCAGATATTTAGATATTTTAAAATGTTCTTCAATAGCTGTAATAATTTGCTTCATATAGGTTTTGGATTTATTCTGTTTTAGATTTGTAAAAACGTTTTAGATCTATTATTTGTTGCTAATTTTTTGTTGTTGTTAACATGTATGTTTTTAAATTCTATCATATTTTGTAACTGATTTACTGATATATAGGAATACTATAGACCATGTTTATTGATGACATCCTGTAACAGCTCTAAACCTTACTATTAGTTTTAAATATTTATATATAATCTATTGGATTTTCTATGTGGACAATCATGTTATCTGAAAATAAAGAGAATTTTCTCTTCCTTTCTAATTCTTATACTTTTATTTATTATCTTACTACATTGGCTAGGTCATCAGTATAATGTTAGTGATATATAGGGGTGATGGCAGGCATTACCTTATTTTTGACTTTAGTGACAATGTTCCTAAAGTTTAACAGAAAATTTTTTTTTTGTAGAATGTTTTAAACATGTACCCTTTCTTAGATTGAGGAATTTTGCTTCTATTTATGGTTTGATAAGTTGTTTTTTAAACATAGATGAGTACTGAATTTTTAGACTTTTATCCGCATTTATTGAAATGATCTTTTTAAAAAACATAATCTATTAATGTCTTCCTGAATCTTTTAGTAATCTGACTTAATATACATCCTAGAGAAACAGTCAGTCTCCAGCAGAGGACCGCGGATACACGCTAGTGGCTGGAGATCTCAAAAGCTCACACATACCCCTACAGGAAGGAAGAGTGCCAAGGGCTCTGAGATGGCGTGTGGGAGTGGCACATCTCACTTTTCAAATCACATTATGATTATAAGAGAAGCGGGTTTTTTTCTTTACACGTGAAATAACAAAGAGAATTTTTTTGTACTTAAGGAGCAGGAAGGGAGAGTGAGCGAGCTCCCGTCTATGAGCTTTCTTGGGGAAAGGTTGAAAGAGAAGACATATGGAAAAGGAATTTAGGGAAAGAACATAAACATCTGTGAGCATTCATCCAGTTATTTGCTGTGTGGTGGTGTACACTGGAAGCCTCTTTCTCTGCCCTTAAATGAATTCTTCAGTAAATTCTTTGTTACTCAAACTAACAAATGATGTGGTTTTATTGAAGAAAATGCTTATCAACATTTCTGTCCTTTAGCCAGTGACCAGCATGATAAGATAACTGTATCAGTTCATTCATCCCTTTATTATTCAGCGAACACTTTAAGTGCCTACTCTGTGTCAGGCACTGGGCTAGGGTCCAGGATACAGCAGAGAAGAAACAGTCAAGATTGTCACCCTCAAGAAGCTTATGATCTTATGTAAGAAGATCATTTAAGTGGGACCCATACAGGAAGACCTAGGGATGGGGAAAGCTTCTTCTTGTGTCTTTGGATCCCTCTCCTCTGGGTATTTGTTTAGATCATCTCTTCCTTCATGTGTTCCCACATGATTCCCTTCACTCTGATTTTCCCAGGTTACCTGCAGTTCTCTCTGTGTATCTCGCCTCCTGACATTTATTTCCAACCCTTTGGCTCTGATAACTCATTTTGGATACACTCTCCAGCTACACTTGGGCATCGATCAAAGGCAGTCCCCAGTTTTACCCTCTGGCCCCCAATCTCCATGATTGCTCTAATAGACCTACCACCTCCTCCCACTAGCTTTCCACCAGCTTTCTGGGACCATGCTTAATTCTCACTTAGGCATTCAATATGGAGAATGTGATATATCCACCATTTGCTAGAGAGACCTGCTCCCAGTTTCAATCCCCTTCTGCATGAAAATACAGTCCTTTTGGATGAGAAAGGCTGAAATTGTGCATGCAGATTCTGGAAGGCAGAGCTACACACACACATGGCTCTGATTCTGTGTCTACTGTCCCTGTTTCCCCAGAACATTTCCACACTGTCACCAAGGACAACTGCACATGGGAGCTGTCTGCTCTCCGGATGATTGAAACCATTAATAATTTACCAAACTCTGACTGCTGCTTTTCATTAATTATCACTATGCTAATGATGTCACTCAGGAAAAGAGAAAAGTAATTCCTCCTCCTATTCAGGCTCAGTGAAGACAGACTACATCTCATAAATAAATCAGGGGTGGGCGTTTTGCTTTGAACTCCTTTAAACTCTTTCTTCATAGAGATAGAGGAGGAAGAAGTAGGCATAACGGAATAAAACGAGGCAGGCGAAGATGTTTGAATGTCAGTGTCAGTCAGTGTGTGTCAATGTGGTTATCATTCAGCCTGCCTATTTTTCAGCTAGGAGATACGGGACATTTTTACTCAGATATCTTCTGCGTATAGGTGGAGTCTTTCTTAAAACTTGGCATCAAGAACCGAACATGGCCTCTAAAACAAGATAGGCTCATAAAGTCAGTCATGCCCTGTTCAGATGACTCTCGCTATCTAAGAAGGCAGTTTTTATTTTCCCCATTTGATCTGACCTTGTTGACCCAAGAAGGACTAAATGAGTTAAAATGTATGAGCAGTATCTGAACACAATAAGTATTCAATAAAGATTAGTTATTCCAAAGAATAAAGAAAAATCTGCATCATTTTCTAGGCTCTATGTGTTGTCACTGGCTTCTGTAGTTTGCCTCAGACATTGTGGGACATAATAAATAGTGAAGTTTCACAATTGCATCTGAGTGACTGTCATGTCATTCCTGTCATCTTAGCAAGAGGCAGCACCTAGGTGTCTGGAAGTAGTCTCTCAAATGAGGTATCCCACACCAAAACGGGCAGGGCAGCTTGAGGCCGAATATGCCACAGATATTACTAGCCTTTTGGATCCAGTGAGTAGTTATAGGATTCTGAAATTGTTCTGGAAGTTTGGCAACTTTTCTTGGGTGGGGAAAAGGAAGTATGTATTTGTCCAACAAATATTGAATAATAAGCACTGTCCTACATGCGTAAATTATTATTTTTTTAGTTTTCTATTTTTGACTTCATCATTATTTTTATGAACCATGAGTAAAATAGAAAATAAGCAGAAAGTCATGACTTCTGCTTATTGTTCAAGGCTTTTGGGGGCTTTTCCTTCCCAAATCTTCCCCACGAGGCTGGCTCCTGGTGTTCCCCGTATGTGTTCTAGCTGGAGCTAGAACACTTTGGAATGCTCTCTTAGTGCAATGAGACAGGCTGGAGCCTTCTGTTCTTTGGAGAGCTTCCTTCTCTCAGCCCTAGGAAAACTCCAAGGTAGGTAACTTTACACCAACACTGGGAACCTTAGGGGAAAAAAAGATTCCCCCTTTTTGGGGTGTGTTTTTCCACGGGGTTATCTTTTCTCCTCTCTTCTCACCACTGGTGAGAACTCCAGGACTAAGACAGGGTCTGGGCCTAGGGACAGTAGAACAGGAATGGTTTTTGACTTAGGATACTCAAGTTAATCTAGATCGGCCAAAGCAAGACCCTCTGAAATATGGTTCTGTCTACCCATTCAGGGTTCCTTAGAGTAGGCTGAGGGCAAAGTTCCATCTGGTAATACTATTTTGACTTTATCCTCTTAAGTTCATTTCTCTTATAGAAGTCTAGTCAGGTTCTCTTAGGTCTTACCAGGTAGATGCTGGAGAGTTTAGGGGTCTCATTCACTTTTTTTTTTCCTATTTCTTTTCTTCTTAGACACACACTAGTATATTCTGAGCTGTGTGTATGTATCCTTAGGGGGAAAGTTCTACATAAAAAGTGGGGTTTCTGCACTGGGAGGGCCATTTCCCAGGGACACTTTAAACTTCACCAGCCGCTGATGCTTTTGGGCAATGCCCACCACAGAGCTGGTCATATATGAATTTTGAGAGGAGAGGAAGTGGTTTTTGGCGGAGGACCAAAACTCATACTATCAGTACAGATGCATTTCCTTATAGATCCATTCCTTAAGAAATGGATCCTGGCTCTCATACTAGGAGAGAATGTGATAGGTGGGATCTGGTTCTGATGAGACCAGGGATAGATACATTCTGGAGCCAGAGTAGGCTTATCCAGAACTGCAACCTGCTGAACAGGCATGTTCTCTGGGGCAAGGCTGTTGCAAATGGTAGAGGGTTCTGATGTCTGGTTAGTGGGATCCAACACTGGTATTCATGTCTAGGATCACAGCAAGTTTCTTCAAAACTGAACTGGGCTTCTGGGCTTAATGTCAGGGATTTGAGCCTGATTATTTTTTTCTTTGCCTTGCTTTACAGCAATCTTATTTCTGATTTGTCACTCCAGATGAAGTAGATTTGCTGCAGAACAAAAACGAGTAATATAGAGGATATATGCATTTGTAGTGTCATAAAGAAATGTTGCATTAAAAAGACAGTGAACACAAAATTTGGATCCTTATGGCCCCCGTTTGAATCCTAGCTTTGGATTTGCTACGCAGATAGATAATTTTTCTCAAATTACTCAACTCCTCTGAACTTCATTTTTTTTTTTCAATTGTAAAATGGGAACATAAATGATAACTTTTAGGATTGATGAGAAAAAAATATTAAAGTGTGTTAAGTATTTAAAATAGTGCCTACTTCAGTATTTGCTTTTATTTTTTATCTGTAATTAATTGTTCTCTGCTTCTTTCCCTCGGTAGCTTTCCAAAGACAAAAACGATATCTAGTTTGCTCATCATTTGATCTCCAGATATAAGTACAATGTGTAGAACACAATAGAAGTACAAAAAATATTTGTATGCCATCGTACTTTTAAATGATTCAAGATTCTTCAAAGTCATAGGAATGAAATAGTTGAGGAAGTGCAGGGTTTTGGAGTGAAGCACTGGCCAAGGATACGTTATGTTTCTCTGGATCCCTGAGGAACAGCGTTGGCATGTACCAACAGCTACACCAAGGCCTTTGTGTTCAGCTCTATTTGGAGAAATAGAGAAATAAAGAAAAAGCAAACAAACAAACAAACCAGGAAATGCAATTGTCCCCACAATTGTTATGAAGGGCTGTGTATGCGACTCACAAGAGAATGTGAATTATGTTTGCAAGCAGAGTCTGGCAGTCAATTCAGAAAACCCATTTCCTTGCCTTTCCAGCTTCTGTAGGCATCCCACTGTCCTTGGCTCATGGCCCATCTTTAAAACCACATCAGGCAGAATCTTTCTCATGCTGCCATCTCTCTGGTTCCCTCTTCCAGCTTCCTCTTCCACTTTTAAGGACCCTTGTGATTGCATTGGATCGGATCATTGGGTATTGTTTTCCTTGCCTGGATTATCTTCTGTCCTCAGCTGCTGGACTGAGGTGTGGCTCTGCTCTTCTTGGCAGTGAACTAAAGCCATCAGCCTCCACGATCACTCTGCGCCTGGTCAGACCCACACTCAGGCCGCTCAGGCTGGGCCCCCACAAATATGCCCACGTTTTGCTGCCATCATGGATTTGAGATCTCGAGTTTTCCAATAAAGTGTTTACTTTCTTAAAATGAAACTAAGTAAACCTTTTTTAAAAGGAAAGGAGTTTGGGGATTCTTTTAGAATAAAACTAAATAAGTTGCTTGGTGATGACTCAGGCCACTTCTGGTTGAAAAGCAATGTCTGTGGACGGATATGGCCTAAGTATCCCAGCATCATGTTGCCAAAAGAAATCAATAGTATCTATTTTCCATTGTATTTGGCAAGTAAGAGGATTGATTATGTTAGCATGAAAGGTGAAACACATATTTGTACATGGAGAGTGAGGGAAATAGTCACTGAAACTTACTCTAGCAGTCAATAGCCCAGCTCATGGATTTTAGGCTCTTTCCTTTGGAAGGTGAACCAAACTGCAGGAGGCCCCAGGGCCTGATGAAGCTGAGAGCCCTCTTCACTCTGACCACTGCTGATGTCATCCAGGTTTCTGCTTGTCTTGATTAGACTGAGAATAGCCAAGCCTTGCTCATTGAAACAGATATTGATTTTGGTCAGGAAGCTCTGTCAACAGCAGTAATTACAATTGCTTGTTTTAATTTATTAGATCAGGAAATCTAATAAATTTTCCATGAGTCCTCTCCCCGCTTTTTGTTGCTAGGTAGGAAAATATCACCAAGTTATTTTTGAGACAATGGGCCCTAAAACAGGACTTAGATATAAGAAGCAAACTATTGCTTTCCTCTTCATTGATGGTGATAGGAAACCACCTTTGTAGCTGTGGTTTGGGTAACCAGTTTAAGCAAGCTATTTAAGTAAGTGCCATACCTCCTTTTCTACATTTGTAAAATGAGAAAATAATTGCACCTAACTCTTGGGTTTTTGTAAGGATTAACTGAATTTATTCACTAAATACTTAGAACATAAGAACACATAGTAGGTGCTTAAGAAATGTCAGCATCATTGTTTCTATTATCATTAATAAATACATGAAAAAACTTCTGAGACATCTACTGTAGAGAATAGAGATGGATCTTTTTTAAGCTTTATATTGAGGTGGTACAGAGATGAACAAAGAGTTTGGGGAATAATTGAATATAGCAAGTTGAATCCCATATGCACTGAAGATAAAAAGAAGCATATTTGTCTAATTATAAAGCATTGCATATTTGTTATAGAAAAGATACAATTATACAAAAAGAAAAAAAAAGCATACCCCAACTCCACAACCCAGAAATATCCACTGCTAACATGCCAATATTTTTTCTTCCAGACTTTTTTCCTTTGCATCTATAAATACACGTATTTTTTTTAACATATTTGAGATTACGTGCTATATAGTATTATTTTAATTTTTATATATTTTTTTCTTTATTGTCCTTCACATATATGTGATACATCAAAAGGATATAATATGACTCGTATGTAATTTATAAAGCATAAATAATGTAGCAAACACGTGAAATTCTCTAACCTTCTCTCTATTCCCTGAGGTAACCACTGTACAAAATTTTGTTTTTCATTTTCTTGCTTTTAAAATAAAAATGGTTTTTAAAATTTTGTTCAAATAATATATTGTTTGTTTTCTTTGTTGCCTTTCAAATTCAAATCCTTAATCTATGTGGATTATCATCTCATGGGGTCTCTCTCTTGAGTTCTCTCTTCTCCATGATCTCTCTAACACTCTCCAGCTGATTGGGGTCCTAGTCTTCTGTCCAGACATCTGGGGTCTTATTTCCCCCCTGCTGCTGTGCACTTGCCTGCATCTCCATTCAAGGTCGAACAGTGGGTGAACAGAGAGAGAGAGCAAGGGAGAAAGGAAGAAGGTACAAGAATTCACCCCATTTTCTTTCTCTGGTCAGAGAAAAAGATTCTTCTTTCTAGGAATTGAAAGTGCCTGTCAGGCCTCTGCTACCATCATGTTGCTGCTGTGGTGCCACCCCTGAGGGCTGAGGAGAGAGAGAATGGAAAAGACAAAAAAGGACATGAAGACGGTAAAGGGTGTCATGGTAATGGAAGGAGACTAAACTTTGGGTGGTGAGCTCGCAGTGCAATATACAGATGATGTATACAGATGATGTACACCTGAAACGTATATAGTATTATTAATTAATGTTACCCCAATAAATTTAACTGAAAAAAAAATTAACAACAACAAAAGGAACATGGGTTTCCTCCTATTCTCTCCGACTTTTACAATTCCTTTTCCTACTCCTCAGAGGAAGAGAGGGCCTCTCTTTGAGCTCTTATTTTCCTCATCCAGCTTTGGGCTGCTTTTGAGTCTAGGTTTGGTGCTATTGACAAGGAAAAAATAAAAGAGAAACTCACTGCCAGTTCATTTCTTAAAATCTTGACCTCCTTCCGCAGTTTTCTTGTTAGATTCCTCAGATAGCTGCTCCGTGCATTCTGCCCATGGTTTATGGTTGCATTCAGTGAGACAGAGTCGAGTGTGTTTACTCCATCTTGTCTGAAGGCAGGACTCCAGTCAATTTCTGAATGATCATTTTGTTACGAGTACAACTCTGAGCTATTAGTTATTTCTCTCTCTTCTAACTACTTACTGTTGCTGTTAAGAAATTTGCTCTCAGTCAGGCTGTCGTTATTTGGAAAGTTATTTGTCAATTCGCTCTGGCCACTTTTCTTGTCTTTCTGGTTCTGTTTCACCACAGTGTGTCTAGGTCTGGATTTCTTTGTATTTAGGGATATACTGACTTCTCTAAATTTAGGGATATGCTGAGTTCTCTGAATTTGAATTTAGGGATATGCCGAGTTCTCTGAATTTGATTCATGACTATCACCAGTTCTGATAATTTTCCAGTCATTATCTCTTCAAATACTCTCTTCTATCTTCTCTATTCTTTTTCCTTAGACTCGCATTGGATATATAATAATGCATTAATCATGGTTTTTAGTTTTTGTATTTCCTAATGCTCTGACATCTTGTAGCCTCTCTGAGACTGACCTTGGAGAGACTGCCCCTCCCAGAGCTAGCCAATTCCTAGAGATAATAGATGACTCATCCAGGAGCATGACTTTCATGTGCAAACTAAACAATCCAGAGCCTACGCACCCCACCTCCTCTGCTATTGGGCTCTTATACTCAAGGCCAATATCCCCCTGTACTAGTCACCCCAGGGCTAGGCTCCAGACAACTAAAGACAGCCCCTACACTCCAGAGTCTGCTGAAATTATTCAAAGCAGCCAATCTTAAACCTGTTTATCCTACCTTGCCCATTCTTTCCCATTCTTGCCCACATTTCCCCCTCGCTTCCTCTGCCTCCTGACCAACCCTGGCGCTTCCCTATGTGGCTGGCTCTGTGTGGCATGCTGTGCCCCCTGTTTGTAGACATCTGTGAGTATAACTTCTTCCTTCATGACAGTCACTTTGTCTCTGCATTTCTTACTATACATTATTAAAACAAATCCTGAGCACCTTCAAAAATATGTAAACATTCTTAATCTATCCTGCATATCTCTTATCTTTTTGTTCCTATTTTCCATAAGCTTATCTCTCTGTGCTTCACTCTGAATAATTTCTTCATCTCTATTTTCTGGAGTACTAGTTCCCTGTTTATTTTTACAAGTTCCATTTGGTTCTATTTCAAATGTGCCTGTTATTCCTTATAGTATTTTGGTTTTTGTTCATATTTCTGATTCTATTATTGATTAATTAAATAATTAATTTTTACTTTAGCTATTCTATATTCTGAATCTGACAATTCCAATATTTCTAGCCTTTAGAAGTCTAAATCTATTATTTGTTTCCGTTGACTGTCATACAACATGACTTAATTTCTCTAGTGCTTAATTCACTTTAATTGTGAGTTTATTGCTTGACCTTAATTCTGCTGTCTTTAAATGAAGATGCTGGGAACCAAGAGGTGCCATTGACATGAAACTCCTTTAACCTCACTATGTCTTCCCTAAAAAGAGATCTGGCTGTTTCCCTCAGCTACTGGAGGGTACTCTCTAGGCCCTTGGAATGTCCTGCCTGATAGGAATGTCTTTGTTTGCTTAGGGGGTTTGGCCACTAAATAGTCCATAATGTGATTTATAATGAAGGTTCTGGACGACATGGTGTCTGTTGGCTTCTCAAAGGCACTAGAGATTAAAGGTACCAGCCAACTTCTAAGAAAGGCTAGAGACTAAAGTTCAACCTAGTATATAAGAGAAGCTCAATAAACAAGCAGCGGTCCCTTAGAATGGCTCCCTAGACATGGGAATGTTTGTCTAGGCTTGATGATAACCAAGTGACGATGTTGGTTGTAGGGGAAGAACACGTATCTTTCTTCACCCCACTCAAGAGCACTGACCTCTGTCCACTTCAAGAGTTGAAGACTTGCTAATCTGACAATGGAACAGAGTCGCAGACAGTTCCTGGTGGGTGGGGGTCATGTGCCTTGAAAGGTGCCATTTTTGGGTCCTCCACCTCTTTCTTGTTCTTTCTCATTCACTTCGTTCTGTAAAATTGGTAAACTGACACTTATTTCTCTTTTATGTTGAGTCTAAGGAGTTGGATGGTTGGATCCCAGTGGGCCCTGAGGGTCATTTATCTCTTTAACCCTCTCCATGAGCACATCTGAGTTTGTTAGTCCTAAGATTCAAGTTTAGAGGAGAAGTAGTAAGTCTTGTTAAGCAGAATTTACCTATTCTAACTCAGTATTTTTAACAAAGCTCTTTTCGTAATGTAATGCATTTGAGGTCTGTTAATAAATTTGATTTTTATTCTCATTCTACTATTGCGCCTTGCATATATTTTTCTAGAATCTTGCTACAGGGAGCAGATAAGATTGCAATGTCAGTCCTGGGTCTCTGACCATATGACCATGAAGAGAATGGAACTACCTCACCCTTCCTCCTTATAATCATTATGAAGTAAAAACTCATGCATTTATGGTTTCTAACACTGAGTGGCTGTCACTGCTGCTTCCAAAGGAGAAGGAACAGGGAGGAACAGGATAAGAGAGAGGGTGAGCTGCCAGAGGCAAGACTCTTATAATCAAATGCAGCCTGCTCCTGAATGCTTGATGAAGGTTCCGTAGGTTACCTCCAAGAATATTTCTTTGTGACCCAAGGCAGGTTCAAAGTCACTCAGGAGAGGGACAATTTATTTTAAGTGACTCCAAGCAACATGACAAGTGCAGAGGAGCAAGTTAAAAGACTGGCTTACAGCTGAACTTTTCCGACCCTTTGGGCAGGCAACAGTCTTCACTGACTACTCACTCGCTTCTGTTGACCATGAACCTCTCTATAGCCCCTGAATCTAAAAAAACTCTGCACAAAACCTCAGCAGTATTAATGGAACAAATGCCGCTGTGTTTGTTGAGCTGGCAGTGAGGTGATGATGTCTGGCTTTTATTAAGTATCTTAAGCAAATTAAGTATCATTGTAGGAAATAGAAGCACAGGCATTATATTGTTGTGAGCTGTAACGATACAGTGAGTGGCCCCTGTCCACACAGGGGTCCTCGTGGAGCTTATAGTCCTGTGGGTGTCTGTATTCTCTGCGTTGCCTGCTGTGAGCCACTAGCGTTTCTGAGGGGAGACGGGACTGACAAGGACGTGCTGCTCCAGAGGACAGCTATCAACTGCTGCCAAGTTCCTCGTTAGGAACTCTTCGACTTGGCCCTCCCTGGGGGCCCCCAGTGTTATTCTGCAGTGGAGGAAGGTGAGGTGGAGAGAGAACAAAGTCCCAGAGTGAACCTGGGACACAATCAGAATTGGGATTCGATGTTCCCTCTGCCTCCTACTGGCCCGTTCCGACACTTGGCAGCTATTACCTGTGGGCAGTGGACAGCATGTTCTCTGTCATCACTAGAACCACATTTCCAACTAATGAGCTTCTCACTCAGGAAACTTAGCAAGTAATTGGTCTATCTTTGGCCCTGCTGCTCATCTGATACTCATTGAAATGGTAGGAATATATACTTGTGTGCATAGTTTAGTATGGTTTAGTAAGGTGGACTATCTGGGACACGTTATCTATATTTCTGTGTAATATTGTATCTTTTACCCTATGGGATAGGACAATAAAAGGTCAATACTTAGGACCTGAAGAAGCAAATTGAATCTGATCATTGATGGTACTTAGCAACATCCAGGTTTTGAGGAAGGAGATCCAATATCATTTCTTGGAGATGCTGATATTTAGATTGACAGACTGACCATTCTTGCCTATTCACCTGAAATGGAGTGGCTAAGGGCAGGAGGGAGGGGACTGGGGTGGAAGCAAAGGACCACGTATGCATAGAATAGTATCAGTGTAGATAGACACACCCTGCATCTGCTCCAGGCTGCATCCGCCTTCAATCCGTGGGAAACTGAGGCAGATTGGTAGTTTGGCCAGGGCCAGAGATGATCATCTCCTTTCCGTATATTCAGATTATTAGCAGAGCCCCTGGTTTGGATTTCATTTCTACCCTTTTTGTTGGGGACAGATGATAAGAGTCACAGGGCTCATCTCACTGTCCCTGGGGCTGTTTACAAATGGGGCTGGGATTCCCTGTGCGGCTGCCTTTGCATTTATCAGGTTTGGTCCAGTACCCTTCAGACCTTAGGGAATTGTCCACAGGCTTAGATTAATCACACAGGGCTGTTTCAAAGTATTCTACACATCAAAAGATTCTACAAAAATGAAGGAGCGTGGTGATGTCTCCTGGGCTTTTTTTTTTTTTTTTTTTAAGCCCTCTTGAAATCACTTTTAAAAAAGACAACATCAAGGAACTGTTCCCTAGGTGATATATGACACACAGTGTTTTCCAAGATCCCTGATCATTCATCACAGATCAGGCCACAGGCAGTGTGGGCTCAGCTTGGTCCGGAAACTCGGAAACTCGCTTCAAGGCTAATTCTTTATTCATTGAGGGGATCATCATGGGCCAGGAGTGACAGGCGATGGCCTTGGTGGAGAGGATGTGGTGGGAGGGAAATGAGAGGATGTTTGTTATGTCTGAGTTCCAGCAAGAAGATTATTGCAGCCTGGAGACAGCTCTCACATTTACTTTGTTAAGTGTTTGAATTTTCTCTGTTGACTTGTGATTGAGACGAATGTGTTGATATGTCTGTTCATGTTATTAAAAAAAAAAAAGTGGTGAAAAGACTCCCATATTGTAGAGGCATCAAGGCCCTCAGAAAGGCCAATTAGGACAGCACCTCGGAGCAAGTGTGAGCGCATGTGTTATCAGTGCCGTGGCCCCAGCTCCCTGGCATGATTGCATCTCCCAAGGCAGAGAGAAAGGAGGCAGGGAAAAGACTAAACTGGCATGGGGCATGGTGGGCTGGGGAAAGTGACCGATGGGGTGACAGCACCAAATCCCCAGGGCAAGGAGGCGTACTGACATGTCTGATCTTGCTCTAAGGTAGCATGGAATCAGGGCTTCCGGAAGACGGCTGTGGCTCTTGGTTGCATCTAAGTGTCCAAGGTGTAAATCGGAGGTTTACCTAAGCTAATACAGGGAAGCAAGAACCAGCCCCAAGGAAGGCGGATGGCAGGAGCTAGCTGAGGGAGTCCAGGCCCCCATTTCATTAGGTTGGGACATGGGTCTGGGCCCAATCTCACTGGGGTTTTATCTGGTAATTTGGGACATGAACAATAGGACTACCAAGTAGTCTGACCAACCATTTTGGGGTATGAGCTAAGCACTTTTGGTGTATTCTGTGGAATGTGGACTCAGGTGGCAGACCATTCCTGATGGACCAGCTGGTGTAGAAGGCACTCCTAATGTGCTTTTCAGCCCATAAGCATTAGGGCCTATAGCTGGGCTAATCGGGCCAGGCGGCAAGGGGGAGAAGGAAAAAGAAAGGCCCTTCTGCAAGCTGTTATTTGCCCCTTTCCTTTGCTGAAAACCATCTCCCTGACGTAACCAATGACTTCATTGCAGGAGGTTTGAAGGACTTCTTTCCCTTCCCCACAGTGAGCCCTTCACCTCAGTCATTCGGCAAGCACCTCTGTTTTCTTCAAATCTCTTCGCTCTTGACATAGTCCTAATTCTTTTTTCTGACTCTCCGGTGGCTTGTTTGCCACTTCTCTGAATCTCTTTATTCTGTCTTACCTTAAGTGCAGGACTGAGCAAGGTTCTAGTCTAGCTGCATTTCTCAGCTCACTCTTGGGTGCCCCTTTGTGTAATCCGGTCTGTTCCCATGGCTCTTGTGTTAGTCAGCTTGGGCTGGCATAACAAAATGCCATAATAAAATATTGGTTAAAACAATAGAAATTTACATTCTCACAGTTCTGTAATTTGCAGTCTAGAAGTCCAAGAGCAAGGTGCCAGCATGGTCAGTTTCCGGTGAGGACTCTTCCTGGCTTGCAGCTAGCCACCTTCCTGTTGTGTCCTCACGTGGAGGGGAGAGAGAAAGAGAGAGAGCAAGCTGTCTGGTACCTCTTCTTAAGAAGGCATTAATCCCATCATGAGCTTCCCTCAATTTCTCTTGAGCAATTCATCTATGTTTCTACGTGAAACAAACTGACATGTAGTTAACCCACACGCTCATGGGGAATCACGCAGAACACATCTGCTCAAACCAGCCATGTTTCCCACCATGTTTCCTAGATTAATTAATGGCATCACAGTTCTTCTAGGCATAAGACTCTTCTCTTGTGGCATTTGGATTTGATTTCCCTTTCAGGTCTGGCTTTAGGTGGCCCAGAGCGGGTCTCCACCCAGGGCTGGGCTTCTGAGCATAGCAGTTAATAACATGGGTAAGGCTGTGCCCGCATCTCTTCTTTCTATTCCAGCTAATGGGCTCTCAAGCCTCTGTTCCTCAACCCTAGCTTCAGGTTAACCTGAGAAATTTTTTAAAAATACCGATGTCCGGTCTCTACCTCAGGCCAATGAATCCGTCTCCCTGGGAAGGAGTTTCCACGATTTGCACAGTGAGAGTGGAGAGCCTGCTCTAAGCCACAGCACCTGAGGACTCTTGTAAGGTGTCTCAGGGCTGTTACAAAACACTGGGGATCTTCCACTCTGAAATAGCAAACTTCCAGGGCTTGCCATGCTACACTCGCTCCTCTTTTTCCTTTCCAGGTCCATCCAGGCCCTAAACCTTAGCTTGTCTCATATCTTTGGCCCTGTTCTTCCCTCTGGACTTGTCAACTGATCCCTTTTTCCTGGATTGATCATGGCAGTCTCTAAGGGCTTCAACTTGGACCCCTTCTAGGCTCTTTTGCCCTGACTGGCTGGTCTGGTCTTACTTAGCACTACTGCCACCCAGCCCTCCCACCACTAGGAGGGTCTAGAAGGCCCTTTGCTATCTTCTTAAGGCATCATTACTGTGCACACAGAGAGTGTTCGATACGTGCTGTTGCTGTCTGAGCCCCAAACCGATTTTGACCACTATTGATTGCTGCTGATAAATCCAGAAGCTGTTTTTAATGATCAGTCTCCTCCTTTCTTTGGACAGCTTATTTAGAAGAGGAAAGAAGAGCCATGTGGCACTTACTGGAGAAGATAATTTATCATTTGGCAGTTTTCTGTGCTTTATTGTAGATGCACAGTACAGACAAAGGGCAGGCAATGTGCTAACCTCAAGACTGGCTTGGACAAGAGTTTAATTTAGGTTGCTGCATCAGATTATATTTGCTTTCTGAAAACTGACCACTTTGAGACCTCTAAACAATAGTAAAGCTTAAGAATTCAATAATAATACAAATAAGACAAGCAGTGCAGTAGAAAAACTGGCAAAAGATATAAATGAACGGTTCATAGGAAGAAATAAAAAAATGACCAATAAACATTAAAGAATGCTTAAACTCTCTAGTAATCAGGATATAAATTAAAAGATAACGAGACATATTTTCTCAATAAGCTGAAGATATTAATAGACGATTAATAGAATAGAAAATGTAAACTGACCAATAAACATTAAAAAATGCTCCTTGTCACTAGTAAACAGGAAATCACAAATTTAAAGACACTATTTTTCACCAATTAGATTGGTAAAAATTAATGTTGGCAAGGATGTGGGGAAATGGATATGTACAAAGATATATTGTACACTACTGGTGGGATTGTAAATTGTATTCTGGAGGGAAATTTATCAATTTATATTAAAAGTTTTGTCAGTATATGTTAACATTTTGTCAAGATAAACATTATTGTGATTCGGGGTTATTTTCATAACTTCATTTTCTCCTGAAGCTTCTTATCAGAGCCGGTTAGAACAACTTTGTGATCAATACTAACTGGTAAGTTGTCCAACACAAGATTCTAAGTAACGTCTCTTGTTAACCCTTACCTGGACATATTTCAGACAATTTTTGACCAAATCCATGAAATAGATCCACTGCTCATTTTAAGCATATGAAAAAAGGAACTAATTAGAACATTTTGATTTTTCTATTTTGCGTAAAGAGCCCCACACAATGTTAGGCTTTTAAAAATAAAATTACAAAAATTGTGAATTAGTAGTCTACAATATGGAATGGCAAAATTTTTCTATAAAAGACCAGATAGTAAATATTTTAGGCTTTATGGGCCATACAGTTTCCATTATCACAAAACAACTCTGCGGCTGTAGCATGAAAGCAGCTATAGATAATATCTTGGCTGATGAATAAGGTGGTGTTCCAGGAAAACTTTAGTTATGAACACTAAAAATTAAATGTCATATAATGTGTACATGTCATGATATATCCTTCTTCTTTTGATTTTCTCCCCAAGCATTAGCAAGTACAAAAACTATTTTTTGCTCACGGGCTATACAAAAACAGGCAGTGGGCTGAATTTGGCCTGTGGGTCTTAGTTTGCCAATCTCTGCTTTACGGTGTTACTTGTTTCTTAAAATTTAGAAATTGTTGTTAGCACGATTCACTATAATTAAAAAAAAATCATTATTCTAAACAGAAAATTAAATAATCACTTCAAACAAGCAAATTCAGGTCTATTACAATTATTTTAATTAATTATTTTTTTAAACAAAGGCTAGGGTTTGAAAAATTCCTTATTATGTTTCATTCTTGTACATCCTTTTCCTAGAGCTCATTCCCAAATCCATTTGTATGGTCACTCCTATGGATAGCTGATCATCTTGACAGTTGACTTAGTTTTGCAATGGTATGTTTCACCATGTAATAGTTCAGACAAACACTGGATATTGGTTGGTTGAGCTGCATTAGCTGTGTATATGGGGTATATATACTGGGATCTAGTGTCTCAAGAAGTTTAGCAGCTTGTACTCACTGAGCTGGGGTCATTGCATGTTGTCTATCAATCAGCTACCCAATGAATGAAAGACTGAGAAAATCCTTGTTCTATCTTCTGTAGGACTTAGGTGGTATCCACGACTGCTTCCTCAGGATTGCCTTTATCGTTCAGAGGAGGAGCTGTGTTGTGGCACCAGAAAGGATCTCAGTGAGGAGGTGAGCTTTTGTTGCCAGTAACTAGCAGCTGTTTTACAAGTGAGGTCCATAGCTACGCTCAGCTCTGTGAAATAAGCTTGAGTAGCCTTTGTCCACTAAGGGTTTTCAAAGATCCACAGTGTAGCCCCCTTCGGATATCATCAAGGGAACAGGCTCTGCTTGCCATGGCAGTCTACATGGTCTTAGACCTACTGCAGCTGGGCTCCTTGGACTTTTGTCCACTTGAGCTGCCCCTCACTCATTATTCCCAAGGTCAGGCTCAGAGAGATTTAAAGCCACATTAAACTTTTGCACAGAAATTTTACTCCTTAGATTTTATTGTAGCAAAATATTTACAAATACATAGCTATTCACTCTATCATTATTTACAATAATAAAAAATTAAGAGTAATCTGAATCTCCGTCAACAGGGGAGTGAGTGCTTACGTAAACAACGTGACAGAGAGAGAACGTTACACAGCAGGCTCAGAGTGTGAGGTAGATCTACAGGTCTATAAGTTGCATGAGCGGTATCTGAAACCTGTTGAGAGGCACAGATCAGTAGGTAGAGTTTGATGTCATTTCTGTAAAGTAATGATTAACAACAAAATAAAACTACGTATTTTGATAAATATAACTATATTAATATCCATGCATAGAAACATGGAAGGATTTAAGGCAAACGGTAATGGTGGTTCCCTCTGGGGAGGGACTGGGAGTCGGGGTTCTGGGAAAGGGTTAACTATATGTATCCTTGAATATATTTACCATGGAAATGTATTAGTGCTCGCTGGTGTTACTAAAAGTAAAAAACAATTTTTAAAAGGCAAATAAAATGAAAGAGATGGATTTAAAAACATTCGACACTGAGAAATCAGCTAGGTGGACTCTGGTCCCCACCTGCACGGACAGCCCCACATCGGCCACCTGGGCCGCCCCAGCACCCTCCCACCCATAGCACCCAGGGCTGTTCCGGAGCCATGTACCTGCCCGGGATGTGAGGCTGCCTGTTCATGGCTGAAAAAGTTAGACAGACAACAATAATGATGAACTCTGTTTAGCATGAAGGGGGTGAAGGAGGGGCGCAGGATGTAGGAAAGAAAAATACTTTTTCTCTACTCATCTTAGGTTCATGGACTGGATCTCTGCAAATTAGACTGACAAAATTAACAGGAGGAAAAAAAAATCAGTTTATTAATGCGTGCATCCATCCGAGTATACACACACAGGAAAACTCAGTGACGAGCAACTCGAAGGGGTGATTAAGAACTTGGGGTTTTATAGCATCTTAATAAAAAAAATTTGTAGAGAAGTTTTAACGAAGGAAAAGGATTTTGAGCTTCCAGGGGAGGCAAATTGTGCGAAGGTAAATAGATAGGGGACACTAATTGGAAGATAAGAGTTGTTTTTGGCAAGGTTTGTTATGTAAATTTGCCTAGTCCAGCTCTGGATTGATAAGACCTGTCTCTGGTGATTAAGAATAGTCCTGCCCTTCCTGATAAAGAGAGGGAGGGCAGGAATTTTTCTTGTGTCTCCCTCTTTTTAATTGCTTAGCTCAAAATAGTTCTTACACCAGAGTGGCATACTTTGGGGTGGCATGCTCTTTACCTCTTCAGAGATAGCCTGAGAGAAGAGACTACAGTTAAAATCTTATGTGTGTAGAAAGAAACAAAGTTATCACTCTCAAGTGTGAAGAAAGTTATGCCACAGACTGGAAGCAGGAAAACTGCCTCTCAGATTTATCTCTACAACTCCCACCCCCAAGAGCCTTCATAGTCACCACTTCCAGATTTACAGAGCTTGGCAGGGCTCGATTATTTTTATTCACCGGCTTTTGCTCTTTCAAGACTGACTCACACAGGAAGAACAGGGAGGCAGGCCCAGTCTTTAGGGCTACAGAAGTCTTTAACCTCACCGTGAACCTGCTGTGGAAGAGTTGTTACTTGGCTTTGAAACAATGACGTGGTTTGAGGAGTCCTGTTCTCTCAGAAGCCTGTAGCCGGCACTGAGAGCCTGGTCCTCCACTGCCCTCTGCAGCAGGATGAGGACACTGCCAAGAATCCACCAAAGCTAAGTGGCTTTAGTGGTGTTTTTGCTTTTCATACAGATGTTTTAGCTGTTAGCTTTTGTTATTACAAATTTCTTTGCTTTCTCTAGTTCTGCTGCTCTAATTTGTTTTGTGTGTAATGCATGGTTGCTGCAATGGACTGAAAGTCATGTGTTGAAACTCAAATCCCAGTGTGATGGTATTAGGAGGTAGGGCTGTTGGCAGGTGATTAGGTCATGAGGGCAAAGCCGCCATGAACGGGATTCGTGCCCTTATAAGACACCCCAGAGAGCTCTCTTGCCCCTTCTGCCATGTTAGACTACAGATAGAAGTTGGCAATCTGCAAACTGAAAGAGGGCTAGCACCCTAATCTTGGACTTCTAGCATCCAGAACGGTGAGAGATAAATCTCTGTGGTTTATAAGCCTCTCAGTCTACAGTAATTTGTTGTAGCTGACTGCTTCATTAAATTGATTCATTAAAGACTCTTAAAGAGTAAATATAATGCTCATGACAACTGGATCTCTGTTGTGACTTTTTCCATCTTCTTCATCCCTGACTGTACACATGGGAAGGTGTCTCAGGACCATTTGAGTGTGTGTGGGTCATATGATATGTTTTGGTGATAGGGACTGGTCACCTGACTTGGCTTAGAATAGGTACAAATGCTACCTTATTTTCTCAATAGGGGCTACAATCGATCAACAGATGTAATAGTGTAAATGGCTAAAGAAGGACATGGCACCCATCAGTGCAGTGGAGGGATAGCCATTTATTTCATGGTCAATGGAGTCTTCTTGGGTCTGACTGTGGGAGCAAGCCTGAGTCTCTTTCTGCTTTCTGGTAAAGATTGTGTCAGTCTGCTGAAGCCCAGCATGTTACTTCTCAGTCCACTCCTACCGATGATGCACTGGCCTTTGTGAGTAGTCTTTTTGTATCATTAGTTACAGTATTATTACCAATATAGTCCTTTTATTGTTGTTGGATATCTATGAGAAGTTGAGAAGCATTGCTGGTATGACATCATGATACTTTGTAAATCATGATGGTTTTATTGCTGTAACAACTGAAGTATTTATAATCTAAAAGCCAATATGGCATTTGGAGATGTCCAAGTCTGCTGCTTTAACTGTACCCCCTAAAGTCAACCAGTCATCAGACTCCACTGACACACATACAATTTCCTATTGGTAGAATACACCTAACAGGGAAACAGACCTACATACAGAACAGTAGGGAAAAATCTTTGGTGGTTACGTACTCTCTCATCCTTAAGTATAAGTGAACAATCAAAAATCATATGAGTTTTGGATATAACTGACCATTAAAAACAAAACAAACTGACTGGTTGACGGACGCTAGGGGGCGGAATGGCAGAGGAGCAGAGGAGAAGGGGAAGGGTAGAACTGCTGACATCTTCCCTGTCCCTGGGAGGTAGGAGGAGGCATGAACAATTGGCTCCTGGAAGCTGGCTTAAGCTGGCTTCAGCACACCATTGGACCAAAAGCTTTTCTACTATACCTTTCTTCTTTACGCTAGACAGTGGTAAATAACACCCAGATGCCATCCCACTGTTTTTTTGGTTATCTTATGGTGAGACAATTTTTTTTCTAATGTCGCAGTATATTTGTTTATTTGTTTTTTTGCTTATTTACCTTTTGGGTGGACACAACCAAGTGACTTATTCAGAACAGGGTTTCTGACCTCTTTTATTTCTTCCCTGAGAAGAAATGAAGAACTATGGTGGCATTTGGGTATCCAAATGTAACTCGGATACCTCATTTGAGGCAGATTTAATGGCCAGTTCCTTCTTTCTTTATTTGAAAAATGTTTTTATTAAATCAGTCATCAAGTGTAATTTCTAGTCTGAGAGGTCTCACTAGAATTTGGCAAGCATTAAATGATCTTAGCCATTGTTGAATTTTTGTGTAATTTATTTTCTGAAAAGTAGGAACTCCAGGAAAATAAATAAAACTCATGATTTTTTAATCTTACATGTTTCCCAAAGAAAAGGAAAAAAAATCACTAAGGCTGTCTAACGGTGGCCATAGTATCAACACTGACATCAAATACCATTGTTTTATTGCTGACTTCAGATAGGGCCAGGAGTTGGTTTAAGAAAGTGCAGATTAAATATGGCAGAAATGCTGTGGCTAAGAATATAGTTGCAGACTCTGCAGGCCTTAGATGGCTCTGAAGGTCCAAGACTCATTTGAATTTGCACATCAAGTTGAATCCTGATGAGGGGAGGGTAATGACCATGTGTCTTAAGTTTGGTTTCCCAGATGCAGACACTGAGTTTCCCAAGAGAAACTGGTAAGGGAGCAGTGGAAGTAGGGCAGGGAAGGGAAGATGCTGTATCGGGTAAGGTCTCATGGAAAGTAACTTCAGCCTGATTTATCAGGGGGCCTCTGGAGCGTAAGTTACCTTTAGAGTTTGTCCAGATTCAGACCATGGACCTTGGTTTCATATTTTGATACAAGTCGATCATTGGCTAAGGGTCACTCGGGGAGATGTAAATTCTTAGGTGTGTCCAGCTCTCTACCTACTGTGCAAATTGGCTTTTGTAGCCTAAAAATGGCAGTCCTCTAAATGAGTCTCAGATAGGGGCTGTTAGAGGCAAAAGCACACAGAAGCTGGAAGAGTACACAGAAATGGTAAAAGAAATCCAGGGGGTTTGGTTGGAGCATTAAAGTGTCTGCTACATGATGGTTACTAAAAATTCCTTAGGATACTGTAAGAGATCATCAAAGGAGGAGGGGATGACATCAGCCTAAAGAGATTTTTAATGTAGGTGCAACAGTTCAATTAAAAAAAATATGCCTGATAGAATATAGGTAGAGCAAGAAGAGTAAAAACAGTTTTAAAGCTTCCAGGGGCCAGCTCATACTAATTTAATGATAATCTATCCAGGGGCTGCAAGCTTGCCTCCTTTTTGGCCAGGTGGAGAACTGGACTATGGGGGGTAGGGAAATATGGGACCTCACCAGCAGGTTTTTGCTCAAGATGACTATCTGTCTGGGAAATAAGCTTTGAACTGGACGCATGTGGCCTATTTTTTGGTTATGGATTTAGGTAAGTTATTTGATTCGTATCTAAGTAGACAGATTGGAGTCAAGGGACAATGCCTGTCTTTTAGCTATCAATGAGTACTCAATTTGAGAATAAGTAAACATAAAACAAAATATGGGCCTAGTTAAAAATACTGTAGAACAAAGGACAAGGGACAGTATCCTAGAACCTCAGAGAAATTTCCTATCTCTGAAGAATCTAAAGGATCCAGAAGAAAACTGTAGGATATTGTTTAGAATCTACAATGATAAAATTCAGTGAGACACTGAATGTTGTGAAACAGGGTAGAACAACAGGCTGAAAAGAAAAGACAACGAGTTGAGTTATGAAAAACTTTCAAGTAAAATAAGAGCACAGTAACACAATTGGTACATGATTGGCTGCATGCAAGTCAGAATCAGTTACGTGGGGAACAGATCTGAGAAGCTTTTCTAGGATGCAGGAGAAAAGCACAAGCAGAAGGAACAAAAGATGAAAGCCTGAGTAAAGACTAACATGAATCTTTTGTGTTTCTGGGGGAGACGGCATAACATATGAACTAGAAGCAATTGTAAAGGATGAGATAAAACCTAAGTACACAGACTGAAGGAGCTCACAATGTTTCAGACAAAAACAGAAGGCACCCACATTTAGATATATCCAAGAAAATATTTTTTGAATTATATGAGTTTAATCCTACAAACAAACATCCATTTAGAAAAGGCAGTTTATCTACAAATTGGAGGGACAAATTAAGTTTTATTATTATTATTATTTTTTTTTTTTTTTTATTTTTTTTTGCTAAAAGCACTCTGATACTATTTTGGGGAAATGCCTCTTCCTCACTTGAGTTAGTGCAGTGGAACTGTCAGATACTTTCATCTTTCCCGCCAAGAAATGGGAATGTGAACTAAGACTTATAGAACAGTCTCTTTTTTTTTTTTTTTGGAACTTTAACAGAACTAACAGAAAGACAAGATAGTTGCTCATGCTCATTCACTCTAGTTGTGATGACATAATGTCAGTTCCTCTAGCTGAAATTCCAGGAGTGGCTCTGTTTTTGTCTTTTCAAGTCTGTTGGTCTTCCTTTTCGATTTTGAGTTATCTTATACCTTTTTCATAAATCCTACTTTTGCTCCAGTTGGCAAGAGACCCCAAGAGAAAGATAGACTTTGGGGGACTGGAGAACTGGCTAGAATGAGGAAAAAGGCAGTTACATTCTCTTTGGTACAGCAGGTCTCAACAGCTACAGTATAAGAGCAGCAAAACTATTATGTTTTCCCTAGATACACCAGAGGGTGGCGCTCTGACAAAATGACAGTGAAATTCACATTTCAAAAAAGAAATAGACATTCTGGAACAGTGGGTTAAGATGTCTTCTGATGGTATTGCATAACATAAGCAAAAGAAGAATAAAATCAAATCTCTAAATGATCACCTCAGGCTGATTTGCTGTGACCTTACTGTTTGAGGCCTTCGGCATTCACAATTACTGATGTAATGGTCATACTGCTGTAGGCATAGTTCATGTGGAGTTCCTTCCTTGTCTGATCACTTTGGATAAACTGAGACTGTATCAGATCGGACAGTTTGGCTGCCGGCCATTTTAACGACAGAGAATGCATTTACAGTTTACTATATTTATATTCTATACACATGCACACACACAAGTCGCCAGCAAAGAAACCAAAATCGAGTTGTCTGCAGAATCACTATAAGCTAGAAGGCTTTTAAAACTGCAGTATTGACAGGATTTGGAGGAAGAAAAGGCAGTGACCCAAGCATGTAAAATAAGTTAAGTTGACTTTTGTATATGAGGCAATAGAAAGCTATTCTTAGACATGTTAAGGGTGCATGGATCATACCACTCACATACCCTTCCTGAAAAAAGTGCTTCAGCCAAACAAGAGAAGAAGCAAGGGAGAGAGTTAAATGAGGGGACCCATGGTCTGAAAGGACTTGTGATTCTAACCTAAGCCTAACCCCAAATCAACCATGAACCCAGAACCTAGGAACCCTATTGAATTCTTTGTTAGTTGAGGGAATTTTGCAGACAAAAGGTGAAGCCTGGGACAGCAGTGCTTCCCTAAGCTGCTTCCTTCTTCAGCTGCTCACTTTCCTGTATCAGGAAATGTGTCTGCTGTGACACATCCTTTGCCCCTCATACCGACAGAATCTGGGTTGATAGCATCTAAATGCCTGGTTTGGTGAGCACTTATAATTTTATTTTGTTTACGTATTTGCAAGCAAAGCTTAATCTTTTCACAGGGCTCTGACTCAGAGGTGAGAAATAAATACATTTTCCCATTTCTATCAAGTAGGAGGGTTAACGCCACATAAAACCCCTTTTTATTGCCAAGCAAAGTAATGATTTTGCGCATCTTTAAAATTTGGATCGAACAATTTTATCCTATAGAAATAAAAGAATTGTCTGTAAGTATATGTACAAAGATACATTGGGCAGAAAAAAAGGAAACAACTTGAAAGCTAATGATAGAGAGTGGTTGGATAAATTGTGCTATTTCCATATTTTTGGAATATTATTCTGTAGCTATTACAAAGGAAGGGTTAGATTGATATGTGTTGATCCTATGGGAAAGGCCATGGCAAAGTAAGTTGCAGAGAAATGTGAGTAGAATCATCCTCGTTTTGTAAAATCAGAGAAAAACCTTTTATTGGTGTGAAAATTTTCATTTGTGTCCATTGCTATGAACATAGAGAAAACTGTGGACATTAAGCTATTAGTATCTATCATCTTCAAGGAGAGGTGGTCTTGGCAGTGAGGGGCCTGGGAAGGGGAATATTGTTGGGTTTTTCTTTGATACCTTTAGGATTTGTTTTTGGCTTGTAATAAAAGGCAATAAAACTATGTATTCTTTTTTTTAGTTTGAAAGAAAAATCTAATAAGGTAAATAATAATAAAGATGACTTATTCTAAATGACTTCAGTATTTTTTAATTTGAAAGGAAAAATAATTGATTCAGGGACAGATAAGATATCAAATTTCTTTGCATGTTATTTTCTGTCTGTGGTCTGTGATTGTTCCAGTGCTGACTGTGATTAAAAATTACTATATATTAAATGTTCTCAACTTAATAATTCACATACCTTAAATTCATCCCTTAAAAGTCAGTAGTTTTTACTATATTTGGAGTTGCACAACCATCACCACTATCCAATTATAGACCATTTTTATTATTAAAAAAAAATAATCCCCATTAGCAGCATTTCTCCATTCTCCCATCCTCTGGGCCTCTGGAAACCACTTATCTACTTCTGTCTTTATGGATTTGTCTATTCTAGAACTTCATATAAATGATCGTACAATATGTGACCTCTTGTGTCTGGCTTCTTCCAATTTTCATGCTTTCAAGTTTTATTCATGTTGTAGCATGTGTCAGTATTTAGTTCCTTTTATAGACAAATAATATTCCATTCTATGAACATACCACTTTTGTTTATTTACTCATAAGTTGATTGACATTCGAATTGTTTCTACTTTTTGTCCATTTTGAATATTTGTACCATGAACATTTGTGAATAAATTTTTGCGTAGACCTAGTTTTCAATTCTTTTTGGTATGTACCTAGGGTAGAATTGCTTAGCCATGTGGTAGGTAATTCTATGTCTAACATTTTTGGAAACTGCTTGTTTTCCAGAGCAGCTGTACCATTTTACACCACCACAAGGAGTGCACGAGGATTCTAATTCCTCCACACTCTTGTCACCACTTGTTACTTTCTGTTTTTCATTTTAGCCATCCCGGTGTGTAGGAAATGGTTTTGATTTACTTTTTCTTAATGTGTTATGATACTATTTTTATATTCTTTTGATCATTTGTAGTCTTTGTCAAATAAGTATCTTTTCATCTCTTCTGCCCATTAAAAAAATTGGTTTTGTCTTTTACTGTTGGGTCGAAAGAGTTCTTTGTATATTCTAGCTAGAAGTCCCTTAGCAGAGATACGCAATTTGCTAATATATTCTCCCATTCCGTGGGTTGTCTTCATTTTTCCCTTTAATTAGTGCTTTAGTTCTGTCCCAAACGGTTTGGTATGCTTTTAAAATTTTTCATTCATCTTAAATTATTTTCTAATTTTCTTTGTGGTAATTTCTTTTTTGATCTATTGGCTATTTAAGAACATGTTGTTTAATCTCCATATTTGCAAATTCCTTAAATTTTCTTCTGTCATTGACTCCTAATTTAATTCCATTGTGTTTGGAGAATTTATTCTATTTTCAATCCTGTAAAATTACTGAGACTCGTTGTATGGCTTAACATGTGGTCTATTTTGGAGAATGTTCTGTGAGCACTTGAGAAGATTATATATTTGCTGTTATTGAGTAAAGTTTTCTGTTAAGGTCTAGTTGTTTTGTGGTGTTGTATATTACTTTATAATGTCAATTTATACAATCTTGGATATGTTTCATGGTTGAAGTTATAGAAAAATTCTTAACAAAATATTGTGAGGAAATCATAAAGATTTTAATAATTATTTCTACCTGGTTAGACTATGGATGGCTTACCCTCTTGTTCTATTTCTCTGCATTTTCTATGTTTCTTGTGGTGATCATAAATTATTTAATAATGGTAAAATAAACTTAAAGATGAATTAGACAAAATGGAAGAGGACAGTAGGAAAGTCTGGAGAAGGTGACGAAATTGTGGTAAGATTTATCTAGATGCATTTCTTACCCCAGAGCATTGTGCAGATGTCAGGTCTTCAGTAGCTGTTTGTTGAATCAAAAAAGACAGGTTTGTGAGGGAGATTTGGATTTCCATCTGTCCACATGTTAAATATAAATATAAGGAATTGACTGGTTATTTTGGCTTTCCCATTAAACCTGTAGACTTAGGGTAGCTCACAAGTGTAAGATGTCAGTAAAAAGACCTGAGAATTAGAATCCTCAATCTTTCTTTATTTGAGATTAATCTTCTAATCTGCCAATAGCCTCTTTGCTGTTTCAGTAAGATTGCTTATTTTTGGATTTGGCAGCTCTGCAGTCAATATTTTTAAATTTTATACTAGAAGAATCTTAATTAACTAAAGTTTTGCTGGCTATGTTTTGCTAGTTGTTTAACATATTGGGTCATTTTAAATTCCCATTCTATGAAATAATTATGTGTAATTGTGATTAAATTAGAGAGCAACAAAGATATTTATCGGTTTAGATCTACTTTTGGTCCAAAAATATTTGCAATGACTTGAAGAGAATAGAATTATTTCTTATAACTTTCAAGAACAATTTTAATGTAAATTTTGTTAAGCTTAAACAGAATATGTCACTGCTGTGATTTCGAAGTGCTCCGCTCTTGTTCATAAGCAGAGTATTTGTGGAATCAGCATTTCTTGTAATAGGATTGGGCTGTGAATTGTGGTGCCATCTGCAAATAGACTAATAACATGTGAGGCAGTGCCAGTTTTTATGCCTTATAATTTGGGATAATTCTCATCACAACTGTGAGTGGTTCTATTGTGAAAGCAACAGGAACATGAAGATTACAGTCTCATTTCTCTCTAAATTCTAGTCTAGACTACGAAATTTATTCTGGGGCAAGCTTTAGCTTCCTTACACAGAGAAATAATAACCTAAAATACATTTCTCCCAAATCACCTTTTCTTCATATTTCCGAAGAAATATTCTTTCCAAGGAGCTTCTAATGCATGAACATGTTTTTTTTTTTTTTTTTTTTTACAATTTATGCTATGAATTAAATTAAAATGTCCTCTGTCAGTGTCTGCCAAATTCCTGTTCCGAATAAATCTGCTGTGTTAGGGAGTTACAGGAATCTATACAACTGTTTTTGTTGCATCCTATTGAGTTAGAACGAGAGCACAAATTAGGATTTTTCTTATTTTCTAAAATGCTTAGTGATAATTCAAATAAAAATAAAAATTGATGGGAATTTAAAAAATACCCCAATTTTAATTAAAATCCCCTTTCTCTATTCTCTTGCTGCTCTTAAGGTTTTCGATGATTTTTTTCCCTAGTTTTATTATTTTTTTTCTATAACCAGACATTGAGGTAAGAGTGGGACTTTAGGAATTTCATGAATTTCAGACAATGGTTATATGCCTAAGGAAGGTAAAGTGACATGTTTCCCTTCAACGGTGCCTTTTTTTAACTTACACAGGGAAATTATGTATGAATATAGGTGTGCGTGCGTGTGTGTGTGTGTGTGCGTGTGTGTGCTATTAGTTGAAAATATTTTCCTTTCTATTCTTTATTTTATCTCTGAAAATTTAGTATTGGAATTTTTCAGTTATTAACTTAAGAGTTTCAGGATACCAGCAGGGCCAGAAAAGCTGATGGTTTTGTCCCCCTTAAGTTTTGAGAGCGAATGTTTCAATGTAAGAGCTGGAGGAGACATGAGATGCTCTGGGAAGAAAAACGATTTGACACATCTTCAAACCAGTATTCTTGATAACTGTTTGATTTGAGTTGATTTAAAGGAAAGTCTGACCACTCTGTGGAGGAAGGAGGACACTTGAGACCGCTTGTTTATTTAGCTCTGGACCTATTGCACATTGTACTTCCTATAACAAAGATCTTGTGATGAACGAACTCGACTTCCTTTGCTTTCAATGGAGTAAGGAAAGGATAATATGGAAAACACTATGTAACTACCATACTAAGTAAAAAAATATTTGGTTATATTTGCTTCATATCTTCTTCTTACTCTTTCGTTTTAAATGGAATAAAATATTAAACATAAATATGAAGGCCCATATAGTCCCTACTCACCCCAGAGGCAATGCTATCATAAATTTGATTTTGAATCTTGTCTATATCTGTATACTTTTATGAATCTATAGACAGTATGTAATGAACTTTTGTGTGTGTGTTTTTTTAATTTACATGAATGATATTATGCTGCACCTAACATTTCTGCAATAGGCTTTTTTTTTTGCTAAATATTATATTTTTAAGCATTATCCATGTAGATCGAAATGGCTAATTAATTTTAACTGCTATTTAATATTCTATTGGAATTAACACAATCTCATAATCCATTCTTTGATTGATGGGTATTTCCATCATTGTTATAAACATTACTGCATTGTAGCTAGCATCTCACCATTTAACGGGATAATTGCTAAAGAGTTTTGGTAAAAAGTTTAAGAATAAGGCCTTTATCACATTAAGAAAGCGACTAGGTATTATGAACTGTCTTCTTAAAGGCAGCTTTATCGTTCTAATTGCAGGTTCTCCCAAATCCAAAAGACTTATCCAAAGTATTCCTTCACATTAGATAGTGTATTCTAGATAAAATAGAGGTTTAATAAATTCAGTTTTCCTTTTTTCATTAATTTCCTTCATGTTTCAAAGCTCCTTGTTGACTGGTTTCCTGAAAAGCTGCCTACCTAACCCACCCCGAATCTGCTTCTATCAATTTGTGAAGTCCATAATTAGAACATTCTTTTAAAAAGTAATTTATGTGTTAGACAAAGACTTCCATTTAATTTATATGAATTCTTAAAATTTTTAGGTAGGTGGATTCTACCTAAAATCACTGCCTAGTTTAGTCAAAAAGAAAGAACAAATTATCATCATGTATTAAGATTTTTTTTTTGTATTCAAAATGCTTTGCAATTTGGGATATTATTCACTGCCTAAAATCACTGCCTAGTTTAGTCAAAAAGAAAGAACAAATCATCATCATATATTAAGATTTTCTTTTATATTCAAAATGCTTTGCAATTTGGGATATTATTTGGATTCGGGCTGTTAATTTTTTATTTGGCATAAAAACCATATATCAGACCTAGAATTTAAAAAGTAATTTATACTACAAATACAACATAAGCTAACTATTTAGGGAGTAAGGCAAAGTGATAGAATAAATGATATGTTTGTGTATTTAATACATTTTGTGGTGCACAATGCAGCTGGAATCACATAAAAATACTGCGTTTGTTATTTATTATAATTGCTATAAATGTAAGAGAATTGAAAATAAAATACATAAAAGTAAATTTTTAATATTTTTTCTTCTACCGGAAGTGGGTAGTTTCCTGAGGCTGCCATTTCAGCATCCTTCACTGTGTGGCAGTAGCAGTCTGCTCAACACCCACGAGGGCAGCATTCATTCCTCACGCTTTCCCTTCCTGGTAGCCAGAAAGCTGTAATTATGTGGATTCCGAGTTGGAAGGAAGGACGGTGATTTAATTTAAGTCCCTCAAAATATTGTTAATATAGCAGTGTGTAATCATAGTGGTTTTAGTGCTTGTATCATGGAGGTTTTCCTTCCTTCTAATTGCTTTTTCTTTCGCAAATAAACATACTCCCATCTGTGTGGGGAACTATGTATATACAAGGAATTGTTTTACCTTAAACGCACTACAGTATAACCCAAGATATTGTCAAATATTAAAAATGAACTCAATATGAGAAACATAGACCTTCAGAGATGCTATAAACTACTGTTTAGGTAACAAAAGAAATGTCAGTTTCTTTGTGAATTCTTTCTTATTTATTGCAAAAGCATCACTTCCTAAGAGCATGTGACATTGAAGGGATTTATTCAGACTTGTGTAATGGCTATGGAACTGCCATATTGTATATGCTCTTCACATATTGCCTACTGTTATTCAGAGATGGTTAAAACGCAGAATATTTCAAACTTGTATTAGTAATGCAAACCACATTCAAAATGGTTTGTGCTTTCATAAGATAAATAACTGTGGAATCAGGCCTGGCATTAGGGACTTTATTTAAGAAGATACCCAAATCTGCTTAGATGAGCCTTCCGCTATATATATTACCTTCAACAGTTAGTTATGATCCTTGAAATCCCAGGTATTAGCAACCACTTCGGGTCCTTCTAGAGAGAAGTGTTTTGATTGGGTTAAGTTTACTTACCAACTTCATGCTTTTCAAGATGAGTTTGTCCAGCCCTAGCAATATAGTGTGCCGGGTGTGTGACAAAGCGTAGGATAATTGTGGCATATCTTCTTTGAGTGTCATTTTTGCTCTTTGAATAATATAAAGCATTGCTGTTAAGTTCTTACAAGTAGATCTAGAATAGAATGTAGCATTCACATGAATTTTAAGATAAAAACATGAATCTTCAATTAAGTTTTCCGCTTGCAATGAACTGTCTCACCTTACATCTTCCAGACAATCTGGGGCCGTGTATTTTCTCTCTTCTCCCTTAGGAGAAACAATAACTAGCAAGTAGGAAACGTGAGAAGCAGTAACCAATGCTCATGGATTTATTCAACATTAACACCCACCTGTTGTCCATGAAACACAGGACCAGTGAGTTTTGAATGGCACGTTGGTGTTTAGGATGCCGAGACCTCGTGTGGCCCTAATAGGGCACCACGTTGGGAGTCTTTGGACAGAAGAAGGATGATATCAGGGCACTGGCTGCCTAAAGAGAGTCAAGGGTACCATGTGTTTACCAATTTGTTCGCGACTCTCCTTGGTCTCCAGACTTCTATCTGATATTTTCCCCCTTAGTTTGGTTACTTCCCTAACTAAGTTGCTCCCTATCTACAAAGGAGCCCATGTGATCATGAGTTTGAATATTAGCATGTGGACTCCTCCATTCTAGATCTTACTCATTTAGGACCATCCTGCTCCAGTCACACTCAGAATCAGAGATGGTTTAGATATTCTTAACGCATTCCAGAGCTTTCCATATGAACTCCATCCCTTGGCTTACTGGGCTCTTTATGATCAGGCTCCTGGCTATTCTCCATTTCTCATCACTTCCCAAACACTTGTGGTGATCCAGCCACACTGGCGTCCGTGCTGTTCCTCAAATGTTTTAAGTCATTCCTATCTCAGGGCTTGGCCTGGATGTTCCTCCTTCCGGTAATGCTTTTCCCATAGGGAGCAGTTTGGGTCACTCCCTTACATCATCCACATTTGCACTCCGGTGTTGTCTGATCAGTGAGATCCCTGTGCCACCCTTCCGGACACAGACCCCTACCACTTGCTAGATCCTTGCTTTGATTTACTTTTATTCATAGTCCTCGTCACTACCTGTAATGTAATATATTTTTTCTGTTTATCTGTTTATTGTCTGCCTTTCCTTTTCCCTCACCAGACTAAAAATTCATTAGGCCAGGGTCATTATCTTGTTCAATACTGTATTACCAGCACCACAAACAGTGCCTGGTTTATGGTTGGCATGCAAAACAAATTTGTTGCCTGAATGGCTGAGCTCGGCAATTTTACAGAGCTGATAACTGAGGCCACGAGGTACATGAGATCAGGGGCTAGTGAGTGGCAAAACTGGTGAGCTTCCCTTATGACTGCCCCCACCTGGCTGACCATTTCTGTTTCTAAGCATGATAGTACCTACTACCTGTACCATTCCATCACATACCTGTTTGTATCCTCCCTTGTCCTATTCTTGAGTTTCTTCATGTGCGAGTCATGCCTCCATAACTAGTTTATAAGCACCTTGAAGGCAGATATGGTGACCTTTCTTTGGTATTCACAGTGCCTAGTACAGTGTCAGGAACCCAACAGATGGTTAATGAATATTTATTAAATTCCTACTTTTTTTTTTCAATATTATCTGGAAAAAATATGAATTCTCTATTTTGAGGCTGGTGGGAGGTTTCTGGAATCAGGAAATCCTGAAAGCTATGATTCTTAAAAGACTATCTCCCTACTCCTGACCCAACCAGACCTCATCATTCTATACATTTTGGAAAGAGCAAAAGACAAGGTCGCCTCCCTTGGCATTTTAATATCAAATAGAAATATTTGCTTTAGCAGGATCTGGCAAATCAAGGCTTCTCAAAGACCACAAAGCAACTGCCAGCTCTGGGTTTTAGAAACGCCTGGCTAGTTTTATTACCAGTTAATAGCATTTGTATTTGTGCTTTTGCAAATAACCGTGAAAAACCAATCGTCAGGCATGGACGGTGTGAGAAAATTACTGTCGGGGTCCTAGAAAACTGGCTGGGGATGAGGATGATGGTTCAGTAATTGCATCAAGTGTGTGAACACAGTGGGGGAGGATTTATATTGGGTACGTGCTGTTCAAGAAGTAAGATTAGGTGGTGACCGATGCAAATGCCTCCTCCTCTCCCCACCACACACATCTGCAGGGCTTTGGAGAGCACCTTCTTTATCTATGGAGATTTACCCCATTTCCTTCATCCTGCAGATATAAGTAAGGAGTGCCAGTGTTTTGAGCAGTGTCTGGGGAAATTCCAAGTCCTGGGTCTCTGAAAAATACTTTATGATACTGGTTAAGAGGAATCAGGATGTATGAGTTTGAATCCTGCCCCTACCATTTACTTGCTTTAAGATCTTGGGCAAGTTATTTAAAGCCTCTCTAAGCCTGTTTTCATATCTGTTAAGTGGAAATAAAAGTGGTACCAATCACATGGGCTTTTGTGGAGATTAAGTGAGGAGCTTAATAAAGTGCTTATCACATTATCTGGTGAGCAGAACAGGCTCAATGCACTTTAAGTAAGTAAATATATATCCTTGAGTAGAGAAGGGAGGAACCAGCCCAGCCAGTGACTTTCTTATCTTCAAAACTGTCCTGTTTATTTCCTTGGAGGAATGAGCAGAATTCACTCCTCGGTCAGCAGCCCTGCAGATCTATTTGTCCGAGCCATTTCAGGCTCTATGCCTGCTAATGCCAAATTGCCTAGCTTTAAGGTGAGTGTGGAGCTAAACAAATGAACTGCTGAAGCTACTCAGGCCAGGAAGCTATCCACCTTCATCAAAGCCTTGGAAAGTGAAAGAAGCCATGATGACAAGGCTGACCATCTTTTCTGTCCGTATGGAACACAGACCCCAAACTGACTGTTATCGTGAGATTCTGGGTACTGAAGTGAACTTAGACTTGAGATTCTATAGTGAGCTGGGAGTCCAGTTTTGAAGGTGCATTCCTTGCATATTTGTGTGTGTGTGTGTGTGTGTGTGTGTGTGTGTGTGTGTATAAAGTAGTTTCAACAAGTGGAAGTATTTGAGGATGTAAATTTGGGTAGAAGACTATCCTCTTGTAGGACTGCATGCACTGACAGGAGGGGGCCAAGTGCTGGAGCATTAAAAATAAATATGCTGCCTCTGATCTCTAGGTACCTCTATTGGGTGACAAGCTCTTACAAGAACAAAGGAAGTGGTAGCATAGCAGGGACTGTCCTTTGTGAGAAATGAAAGCAGCTACGACTATAACCATCTGCTCTTCTTGATTCAAATATTTAACAGGAGACGGAAGAAGTCACAGAAGTTACTATGAAATTACCAGTTTTTTCCCCTAAACTTAATTTCCGTCAGGGATGGGGAGGAGCCCCTCGTGTTAAGCATCTGTTTTGGAGAGTGCCAGGAGATGGCGCCAGGGCTTGGTTCTCAGTGGATCCTTGGAGCACCACAGAAAAGAAAATGCTTAAAGTAGTTGCTTTTTGATGAAACTCTATTTCTCAGGAAATTTGAACAGAAATCCTAGACTTGCATTCCTTAAGTTACATCTTCTTCTTCTTCTTCTTTTTTTAAATCAGGCTAAGAATTGAGGTTTTTGTCATGGTGCCCTGCATTTTCAGTTAGGGATTCCCCATCAGAGGGTCACACTTCTGATGCTGTCTTGGTATAAACGCTAACACAAAACAGAGTCAAGCTTGGAGAAGGATTTTAAATGAAGTTAGAACTTTCTGGTATGTTTCATGAAAAAAAATAGTAGAGATCATGTTATTTGGGAAATAGTAGATGTTTTGGATTATAATATTTATTTTTCAGACCCTTTTCACTGATTTGCTGCTATAAAGCCAGAGATTCCAACACTTTCTACGAGGCACTGTTTATACTTCAGGGCTTATTTCCTACCCAGATTAATAAAAATAACACCACGACATGAAAGCTGCCTTACGTGCCTGCTTCCTAACTCCTAGCACTGTGCTGAGCATGTGGCACTGATTTTATTTAATTCTCACACTGATCTAAGTTAGGTACTTAATGATCTCAGTTTTTTCAAGGCAGAAAACTGAAGCTTAGACTCAATAATTTGCCTAAAGCCATTCAATTACTGAACAGGAGAGCAGGGATTGAAACCCAGGAAATATGACCCCAGGTCAGCAGTGGGGACAGAGATGGGGTGAGCTGGGAGCTGGAAAATCACCGGGCACTCTGGAGACAGAGCTCAGTGGTTCAGGTAGCTGGGTGTGTGGAGAGCGCACAGGTATGGAAGTGCGGGAGTTATTTAAGATCGTCTAGGGACTCTGCACTGTGCCATGTCCCACGACCTCTCACGATATGGCACAAAGAATTCAAATTCTGAGACCTGAATGATCTGAGCTCTGCTTCCTTCCCTTCTGCCACTTGACTGTTACTCTCCAGGCACTTTTCTCTTTCTGAAATTTGCCAAGCCCATTTCTGCCTCAGGGCCTTTGCACCTGTTGACCCTCTAAATGAAGCTTTCTTCCCTCAAACCCTCACAGTGCTGGCTGATTTTCCTCAAGACTGAGTGCAGATATAACTTCACCTAAGAGCCCCTCTGAGAACCACATCATCTAATGAGGATCTTCTACTTCAAGCCCTCCTTATTTCATTACTCTCTTTTATTCCCTTCATCGCACTCGTGATGACCTCTAAGTATCTTCTCCATTGGTTAGGTGGTAAATGGCTTTTTGAAGAAAAGGGTATTGTGTTTCCCCTCATTAGAGTGCAAACTTTCTGAGGCAGGGATCCTGACAGTCTCCTTTATTGGTGTATTCCTAGAACCTACATCATTCCAGACACAGAAAAGGTGTTTAATAAATATTTATTGAATGAAAATGGTGAGAGGAGTGACAGAAGCAATAGGAGTAGTAGTCTTATCCATCAGGATGCTCGTAGTACAGTCGAAGAGTTCAGGCTGACACGAAGCAACCCATGATCAATCCCTGGCTAAGGCGAAGGCAGCCTGGAATGGTGGGTAACAGACAGATCTTGAGGCTTAATTGCCTGCATTTAAATCCTGACTCTGGTACCCAATGGCTGTGTGACCTTGGCCAAGTTTTTAAGCTTTTTTTTTGTGTGCCTTTGTTTCCTCATCAGCAAGTTGAAAATTAATAACAATACCTAACTCATGGGATTTCTGTGAAGATTAAATGAGTTAATACATGTGGAGTGTTTAGAATGAGGGCTAGAACACGGTGCTCTATAAATATTTGTTAATCCAGCAAAAAATTGTGGCTTTAGAAATTCTGAAAAATAAAAATGCTAGCATTGGGGAAGGCACCGTTTCTTCGAGGAGGCTGGATTTGGGTTGAGGGAGTCAGGAGAGTCTGAGGGGTTGCTTGCTCTTGCTCTGGTCCCTAATTTCTACGTCCCTATTTATTTAAGAAATATTTACTGAGCATGAGCACAAAATGGTTAAGAAGCAATCCCTACACAATGGTGGCTGCCCTTCCAGCCCTCGTTCCGGTGCCGGATAATGTATACTTTCTTAGAATAAATCCTACGCAAGCACCTGACCCACTGCTGGTGTCCTGGGCAGCTAAAGATTGTAACTGGTAAATGGCTTTTTGAAGAAAAGGCAAAGCTTTTCAAGCAAGCCAATGTTCTAGGCACTGATGTTTTCTGACAGTCCATCTTAAGAAGAAATCTAGATGAAGAAATATAAAACCAAGAACAAATCTGCCAGGACACAGAGAAGTCAACCACTTCACCTTTTGCTGGGCAGGCCAGCCATGATGGGCCTGGGAGAAAGGAATTTCTTCTTAGCAAGTTCAGATCAGAGGAGAAATCATTATACCTCCAAAAATTGAAAGTGGGAAGAGCTATAGTGTGGACTTAGACAGCCAACATTTTTGGAGTTTCAAGTCAGCCCCCAGTTCGAACAGTCACTCAACAAGAATGAGGGGCATGCTGTCCTATATCACAGTGCTTGCACCATTCTTCCAGAATTTGTCTGCCTCGGTTTACTCATTGTGTCTTATCTCTGCCAGATATAAATAACCACAAAGCCGGAAAGCTATATGAACATGTATTACCAAAAACTGGTATATTGACCCAGGGATTTCTTGTTCTTACTTTAAACTGGAAGAAAGTCCCTAAAAGAGTTTGTCTTTTAAATTGTAAATACCTGAAATGGTTTACAGATAATCAGAACATAGTAGTCAGGGGTGCTTTGGCTTAAGCATGCCAAGAACAATGTTTTACCATTAAGAAAGAGAGTGAAAGCAAAGAAAATGGGGCAGATGATAGAGGCTCTGTTCATCCTTTGGTGACCAAATCAAAGTTGTGACGAAAACGAGGAGCAGCAGCAAGGAAAATTCGCCTGGGATGAATAAGCCATACGACGAAGGAGAAATAAAAGAAATCACCCTGCAACGGCAGAAGGTAGGATGAGGCGAGGACGTGGGGCTGCTGGTCTCCAGTGGCTGAGTGAGATGGAGGTTGCGGCAGCGGCAACAGCAGAAGCCTTTTAAAGTGACCACATCCATGAGCGGAGTTTTGCAGTGACAGACCTGCTCGCTCTGAGCACCAGTGCCCATTCGTCTGCAGGCAGCAGGCACCAGGGACTTACAGGGTGACATCGTTGGAGTGAGGGCCAAGGCAAGACGCGCTCTGTACAGAAGTGCTGGCGGTATCCATTGTTCCCTGTTGAGTCCTTCCTCGTACCAATGTGCCAAACACAGTGCTGCCATAGCCCTGATGTCATCAAACTGAATAACAAAGGTTGCTCCGCCCAGAGGATTCCCTGAAACCCTGCCTCCCTCAACTTGCTGCCCTACCTAAGCCACATCCAGGTGTATCTTCAGCAAGTCAGGTGCTCCTTGCTGAGCAGAGCCTAGGCTCACATGGGAGCCAGCTGGCCTTGGTTTCTGGTGTGGCCTTTCGAGGCAACTATAAGCACAGAATCTGTGGATTGCTTGCTGAATCTTAACAGGTGGCACTAGAGGGGCAGAGGCTTGGGCTAAATTTGGCCTGCAGCTGATCTCTCAGGACTGTGCCACTGGACACCTACTTCACAAATCCACACTAATAAGACCGGGAGACTGAGGAGCTTTGCTTAATACATAGAAACAGACACGGAAAGGCAGCCAAAATGGAAGACAAAGAAAGAGAAACCATATGAGAGAACAGAACAGAGATATAATGGAGTCAAGTAATCTAATAGATGCAGGGTTCAAAACACTGGTTTAAAGATGCTCATTGAACTTTTGGGAAGTGTAGAGAACTCCAATAAAGTCTGAAATGAAGAACACATTATCTGAGATGAGAAGTATATTAAGTAGAATAAACAAAGGAACAAACAAAGTGAATACAGAAAAGGATCAAATGTCTTATCTAGAGGATGGGAAAGCCAAGGACATACAATCAGAACAGCAAGAGATAAGATGCCAAGACTTTAAGAATAATTTAAGGAGAATATGGGATACTATTAAGGGTCTAAATATCCATCTGATTGGTGTAACTGAAGAAAATCAAGATGTTGAATAGCTGTTTGAAGAAATAATGATAGAAAATTTCCCTAACCTGGTGAAGGAAATGGACATAAAACTCCAGGAAGCTCATAGAACTCCAAAAATCAAGGATCCAAAGAGACCCACACCAAGGCACATCATAATTAAAATGCCAAAGGTTAAATACAAAGAAAGAATATTAAAAGCAGCAAGAGAAAAACAGATAATTACTTGTAAGGGAAAACCCATAAGACTGGCAGCTGATTTCTCAAAAGAAACTATGCAGGACAGAAGGGCTTGGCAAAAAATATTCGACAGGATGAAGACCCAGGATCTACAAACAAGAATAATTTATGCAGCAAAGCTATCATTTAGAGGTGAAGGACAGATAAAGACCTTCCCAAACAAAAATAAGCTAGTCTATGACCATGCCACCCTGAACATGCCCGGTCTCGTCTGATCTTGGAAGCAAAGCAGGGTCAGCTTGGATGGGAGACCACCTAGGAATACCAGGTGTTGTAGGCATTTTAAAAAAAAAGTTAAAGGAATTTAATTCCACCAAGCCAGTATTACAGGAAATGTTGGAGGGACTTCTTTAAGAAGAAAAAACATGTATCAAAAACAGGAATAAAGAATGGTAACAAATACATTCCTATCAATAAGTACCTTACATGGAGAAGAATTAAGTGCTCCAACCAAAAGATAGAGTGGCTGAAAGGATAAGAAAACAAGATCCCTACAAATGAAAAGGAAGGGGATGGAAAAAGATAATGCTTTGATGGACCTAGAAGGTATTTAAGTCAGACAGAGAAAGATAAACACTATATGATTTCACTTATATGTGGAATCTAAGGAATAAAAAGAACAAACTAATCAAAAACAGACTCACAAATATAGTGGACAATTTGGTGACGGACAGAGGGGAAGGAGTTTGGGGATCTGGGAGAATGGGGTGAAAAGTTAAAGAAGTACAAATTAGTAGCTGATGGATGGTCACAAGGATGGGGAACATGGCATAGGGAATTCAGTTAGCATTAATACGTTGGCTAGATGGAGAGTCAGAGGAGAGAAGGAGCAATTGGGGGATCATTTTACAAACTATATAGATGTCTAACCAATGTACTGTATACGTGAAACTATTAATTCAAATAAATAAATTTTAAAGAAGCAATCCCTCCTACTCCCCATCCCCCCAAATGTTCTAGGAATTCACTATATATAATGGACTTTTTTTGGGGAGAACATTAGTATTGTTTGGATTTAACATATACAGTGATGCTAAAAAAAAAAACAACAACCCTATAGCCTCTTTGCTCTCTAGTCATGGTCTCTCCTGTACTGGTTGGCATTTAGGCTCTGGGATGAATCTCAGCTGGCTCTAGGAGGATTCCACTTGTGAGAAATGCAAATTTCTTACTCTCTTCCCTCAACTAAATTCAACCAACAAGAATGGAGCGCTACCTTTGTGCAAGACAGATATGCGGAGTATAGAGAGAGTAATAAAAATGACACTCTTAAAAATATAAGCATCTAGAAGAAGTTTCAAATTAAGGATGGTCCAGAGTCTTCAGCACAATGTATAGGGAACAAAGAGAGAACTAGATGGGGCCAGAGAGCGAACAGGTAGAAACCACAGTTCCGGGTTGGCACTTTATGCCACAGAATAAAATGAGCTCATAGACCCCAAGTGGAGGTGGCCCTGAGAAAAACGGTGGCATCTAATAATAGCAACAATATTGAAAACAAAACAAAAGGCTCGGTTTTTATATTAGAGGGTTTTAAAGAAGGGCTTTGTGCATTTTTAACAAGGTGAGAGATGACTGGAAAGAAGCTTTCTCTCAGTCATAAAGAGAGCATCAAAGTTTCTCTATTGATCGAAGGAAAATAATGACAGTGTCATCATGAGAAGAGTCAATAAACTCCCAATACAGAACTCCAGATCTGATTTATGTAATCTCACTCATTCCCAACACATGGCCTCAGGACACAGAGGCAAATAATAACATTTGATTAAAACACATAAAACAGAAGCGTCAATGACAGGACACGTCAAAATCAATAAAATGCAAATTTCTAAAGATTGTGCTTGCATGGGGTCTGGAAGGGTCAGCAGCGAGGAATTCCACAACAAAGAGCCTTTGTGAAAGGGAGCAGTCTTCCAGCCCGTGACTGCAGTTATAGACTTTGGAGATCCTCCAGCTCTGATCCCTTACTCTATAGAAAATGAACTGAGTTCCAGAGAACTGATTATCTCATAGTGGAATTAGAAGTAGGATAATAATCTGAGTTTCATACTGGTGTTCTTTATTTCCTCGACATTCTCTGAGTCCCACAGTTACTGGCAGGAGTGCCCTCCCCTACTTCATAGGGAATGCTCAAGCCGGTGGAGGAAATCCACTCACTAGTAACACAGGTGCCTCTAAATCATTTCATAACATGTGACATGCCTGACTGCATCTCAGCAAAGGCTTTAAACTGGAAACCTGCAGTTTGACATGTCTCAGTAGAACATGTAGAATTGCTTCTTTGTGTCTGTAGGCCTCCTCCCTGTTACTTGGATTGGGCAGAACACTCAAAACATTAGCTTCGCAATTCACTTTCCCTTCTTGAGACACATTTTTGGAGGGCAAGGAAGTCTCTCATGGCCCAGACAAAATGGTAAATAATTTATTTAGAACATAATACAATTCTGCAAGAAATAAAAATTTTCTTTCATCCAAATGAGAAAATGTGGGTTAAATATTAGAAACCTGAGTACGTTGTGTGAGGTTACGATTACATGGGATTTCCATAAATTCCCAGCTCTTGGTCTGAAATTTAGGAAGAATTCTGGAAACTCTGATATTTGAAGGAGTTGCTTGACCTTACTATCTCTGACTAAAATGAAAAATGCGAGCTGCGTCAAGTCTTAATTGCATTTGGACACTTTGATTGGTGAGCCTTATCAAGCAGCAATAATGAAGGGCAATATTTGGAGTTTCAGAAATGTGGGATTGAGGTGGTCATGGGAATTAAGACTCTAGGATGGCTGATCTCTACTTAGCACAAGACTCCATCCGAAAATGCTACCTTTACCATTGCTCAGGGACCTGAGAACGGGTGTTCCTTTAGTGGCAGCATGACCCATGACCTTCCGGTTCTCTGGTTCTCTACTGAGTGGCTACCACGTTCAGCTACTGGGCGGAGGATGTCTCTGTGCAGGCAATCTTACAACGTGGGCAAACCGGCATCTCCTTTCAAGAGCTGGTAGAGTGGTGACCGTGGAAAATCAGAAAACGCTTGCCAGATCCTGTCTAAATCAGAGTTCTCCCAAACTTCCTAAATGCCAGCAGCTTAGGGGCACCTGCAGCAAAGCTGGCACGACGATTTAAAGCGTCGGTCACCAGAAACTTATTTTCTGGTGGGCATGATTTATTTTTCAAAACAATCTTATGGCAGATATTCTATTATTAACCCCACTGTTCTGATTTCCATGAGACACTGTAACTTGCTTAATTAAAGTCATAGACCAGTGGTGATGAAAGGACTTATGTTATCTTACTCTAAAATCTGTGTAGTTGACCACTGTACCACCCTGTCTTTCAACTACAAGCATACTGTTTATGACTTAGATTATATGCTTGTTTAGGGTGGCTGATGAAGATCATAGGTGTGAGAGTCACGCATACGAAGGTTTTTAGATGCAAGTATTTACTCTGGAGAGCTTTGTCTGTAAATGAAAACAGAATGACTCCAAAGCAGCTCACCTGGTGAATTGAGAATCCACTGGATCTATTTGTGATGAAAGCAGAGAGAAGAGCTAAATGCCTAAATCCTGTTACCTGGAAATCAGGTAATAGCACAGGTGTTATCTACCAAACAGGTAAACGCTAGGTGGCAGGAAACCTGGTGGTAAAGTGTGAGGTCTCCTGGCATTTACATAACTGTTTTCTGTCTTCGTCACAAAGTAAGACATACAAACTGCTTTGAGGGAACCACACAGGTTCAGGAGCATTAGGAAGGCTAATTAAGGCTGTCCCTTTCTTTGGTTCAATGGTTTTAGCAGAGTTTAGAGAATACTTGTGGTTAGTGCTGGAGAGAAGTCCTCCAATGGCTGAAAAAAACCAGCTAAACAGCTTTTGATATTGGGATAGCTGGTGGACCTGGAGCTGCAGATAAACTTTAAGGGTAATAATGTCAAGTTAGGAGATTCATGGGTTTATTTCTATTCAAGTTCAAGGAGAGAACCCCTGTTGGATTAGTCAGTCATTGAAGAGTTGATTGGTAAGAAAAATACCTAATCATATATTTGCCCAAATATTTAAATGTAGTATTAAAATGGTAATGCTAATGACATTAAAATGTTACAAAAAAAGAAATTCCTTAATATATTCTATAAATATGTTTTTAGTACCTACTATGTACCAAAGATGTTTTAGGCACTTGGGATATAGCAGTGAGCAAAACAGACACAAACAGCTGCCCTTGAAGAGCTTATACTCCAGCAGGGAGGGGAGGCAGACAGTGAACAAAACACTTAAGTAAGGTATGTAATTAATGTGTTAGAAGATAAGTGCTATAGGGGAAAAAAAGGGAAATAAGGAGAGGGAGTTGGAGCGGGGGTAGGGGCAGATTTCTCATTTAAAAAGATGGTCGAGATGGACCTCTTTGCAAAGGTGACATTTGGGCAGAGATTTAAAGCAGGTGAGAAAGTGAGTCTTTGGGACATCGATGGGTAGTATATTTCAGGCAGAGACAATGCCCATTGCAAAACTCTCTTGTGCCTGGAAGAAAGAGGGTAAAGGAGAGGGTAAATAATGGAGAGATTAGAGAGGTGATGGAGACCGGGTCATGAGGGAAATGGGGTACCACTGGGAGGGAGTTGATTGAGGTGTAAGAAAGCTGGACTTTAGTAGTTGAGTGAAAAATAGACTGTGTGAGGCAAGGATAAAAGCAGGGAGACCAGGTAGGAAGCTCCTATGGTAATCCAGGTGAGAGAAGATGGTGGCTTGGACCAGGCTGGTAGCAGTAGAAATGGTGAGAAGTGCTAAGATTCTGAATAAACTTGAAGTTAGAACCAATAAGAGTTCTGAGGAACTAGATGTGGGACATATAAGAAAAAGAAGAATTGAAAGATGACTCCAGGTTTTTTGGCTGGAGCAACTGGAAGAATGGATTTGCCTTTGGTTGGGATGGAGAAGGCTGTAAATAGAGTAGATTTTGAGGGGCATAGCAATAGTTCAGTTTTGGACATGTTAAGTTTGAGACATTCAAATGAAGATGTTGAATAGGTAGTTCAATATATGGATTTGGGCTGACTTATTGATTATAATACTGAATCTTCTTATCTAATAATAACATTTGTCTCTCTATTGAAAATTTCTTTTATATACTTGCCTCAATTTTTATAGATTGTTTTATTTAAAACAACCTGGTTATTAAAGAATGCAACACGGATGTCTGTTGGTGAGTGTGTGAGCATATGGGGCACAAAGAGTCCCATATTCTGGGCCCAAGTCTCAAGTGTTTATCTGTATAGGTTTCCTCCACCACCCTTTTTCACTGCTTCTCCTATCTTGCTGCTATCCGAAGGAACCATGGAGCTTTACTGTGATTAAGTGTAGATTTTTGCCTAAGTCATCTCTGTTTCTGGGAAATGTAAACAGGAGGCACACTATTTAGAGTTTGATATCTAGGCCATTTTTAAATGTTTTGTTTCTGAGTGGCCAAAAAACAATAAATGTCTGCAACATTTAAGAAAGGGATTCAAAGAAGCTGAAAGTTGACCAACCTCTTTTGCA